>NC_082692.2:75282434-76759076 GCF_949987515.2 Delphinus delphis | reverse complement strand
CTCAATGGGGGAAAGAAGAGTCTTTTCAACAAATGGTGCTGGGACAACTGGATATCAACATGTAGAAGAATGAACCTGGACCCCTACCTCACACCATATACATAAATTAACTCAAATGGATCAAAGACGTAAATGTAAGAGCTAAGACCAGAAAACTGTGATGACAGGTGTAAATATTCATGATCTTGGATTAGGCACTGGCTCTTCGGATGTGAGAACAAGACCACAGGCAACCAAAGAAAAATACACTGAATTTCACCAAAATTTTAAAAATCTGTACTTCAAAGGACATCATCAAGAAAGTGAAAAGACAATGCACAGAATAGAAGAAAATACTTGCAAACTATATATCTGATAAGGGATTTGTATCTAGAATCTATAAAGAACTCAACAACAGAAAGACAAGTAATCCAATTAAAAACTGGGCAAAGGATCTTAACAGACATTTCTCCAAAGAAGATATACAGGTGGCCAATAAATACATGAATAGATGTTCATCATCTATCAATCATTAGGGAAATGCAAATCAAAACTACTGTGAGATATGACTTCACACTCATTAGGATGGCTATTATCAAAAAAACATAGTAACAAGTGTTGGCAAGGATGTGGAAACGTTGGAACCTGCATATATTGCTGCTGGGAATGTAAAATGGTGTAGCCACTTCGGTAAACAGTTGGGAAGTTCTTCAAAATGTTACACATAAAGTTACCATATGACCTGGCTATTCAATTGCTAAGTATATACCCAAGAGAGTTGAAAATATATGTCCGTACAAAACCTTGTACACAAATGTTCATAGCAGCCTTCTTCATAATAGTCAAAAAGTAGAAACAGCTCAAATGTCCAACAAATGAGAAATTAATACGTGGTATATCCATAGCACAGAGTATTATTATTCGGCCATAAAAAGGAATGAAGTAGTGATAAAGGAATGAAGTAGTGATATAAGCCACACCATGGGTATACCTTAAAAACATCATGCCAAGTAGAAGTGACACAAAAGGCCATGTATTGTATGATTCCATTTATATGCAATACCCAAAATAGGCAAACACACAGAGAAAGAAAGTAGGTACGTGGTTTCTAGGGACTTTGGGAGAGGGAGGAATTGGGAGTGACTGCTCACGGGTAAGGAAGTTTCTTGTTGGGGTCCTGAAAATGTTCTAAAATTAGATGGTGGTGATGGTTGTACAACTCTGTGTTGATAATAAAAAACACTGGAAGTCACTTAAAATTTAACTTCAAATTAACGTGAAAATGGGTGAATTTTATATGGCATGTGAATTATATCTCACTAAAATATTGTTTAAAAAAACTATCTATAGTAGCGTGCAGATTTAAGTGTCTGATTTAAATGCGCTATTACATAAAATGGCAAGTACTGTGTTCTTTACCATAGTGTTATGTTAACCATAAACATCTGTGCCCCTGCCCTTAATACAGAAGTGTATACCTTCAGCCAGTGACCCAAGCCACGGTGTCTACAAAAAGTGGCCTTCTAGCCACAGAAACAGCCTGTCCTCTTAGGGTATTCTTTGAGGCTCTGTAAGAAGAACACTTATTTGTTTGCGTCCTGAACTTCCAGGGTATTCTTGACCCTGGAAATGTTTTGGACAGGACTAAGCACGTGGGCCACAAGGACTGGTATAAACTAACTACCTAATCTTAGAGAGACTGCTTGGAAATTCAACTTCCTTGATTCAGTTCCCAGTATTTCCATTTGTGTTAAAAGACTTGGCTCTCATTGGTTAAGAACAATGTCAAGAGAGCGACATGACATTACAGTTTGGTTCCCAGCATCGGATATGAAATCACTTCATGTAAAAACAGTAAAGCTCAGAACATTTCCTTCGATCACCTGATTATTAAGCAGAGATCTGACAGCTTCGTGAAAGACTCAGCGGGCAGAGTGTCCCCACTTCTTCTTCCACACTGTTGAAGATGGGCTAATGAGAGGTTAACTTGCAAGTGTAATTTTCTCTTGGCATCCTGATTCTGATTGCTTGCCTTTCAGCTTCTACCCAGCAGGAAGATTTCATTTCCCCGCAGTTGAAGATAGTTTAAAGTTTATTACTCACATGCTAAAATGTTGATGTATCTGTTTTTGTGCTTGTTATCTGGATGATTAGAATGTTCTGCAGTGATGTTCATATCGGCTGTACAGCGCTGGACCTCTAGAGAAGAAAACAAACATCGAGATTTCCAAGATTTTTAGACACGCTTTAGACGTTTGACAACAAGGTCGTAGAAAGAAAGGAACTATTTACATCCAAAAGCACAGAGTATACACTTCCCAGCCACGGGCCACCGTTACCTCCCCAAACTCAACTTCAGAAATGATTACAGACATACTAATAACAAACGTATGGAAGATGTGAACAAAATAAAAGGATTTCATTCTTTACTAATTCATCAATCAGCTACTTTATTCCAGATTTTGACCTAGGCATGGGGATTACAAAATAGTTATCTCCTTTTGAATATGTCACAGTCAGATGACTGAGAACAACATGTAACAGGATGATGACAGTCAAATGTGATTAGTAGAAAAGAGGCCTTAAGAAACTGACGGGAACACAGAGGAAGGCTTTAGACAGGAGGAGATGATTCCCCCCGGGCCTTAAAGGATGAACAGGACTATTTCAGGCAGAAGAATAATCTCCACCATGGTTTGCAATATGCTTATATTATAGTCCTTACAGCCTCGTTTTATAACTAACAGACCACAGACTGACTGTACTCAGCCCTGAAACGACACTAATAGAACTTAAACAGTTGTCATATCTGGCTCAAATATATATGGCTCTGATGCCTTATTTGTTAACTCTGAATTTATTTACATTATCCTTCTTTAGAAAAACAGCAGTGGGAGAAGCAACTCTCCTCTCCCGTCACCTTTGCCATGGATAGAAACATCATCCATTAGCCTAATACAAGATTGCTAAAAAGCCACATTTTTCTACACTGTGTGCTTCAAACCCCAGACTGCACTGGCGCGAACTAATAAGGGAAGTCATTAGCAGCGCACAGCTGCGGCAAAGAGCAGGGGCAAAGTGACACAAGATGATCAGGAGAAATGTTTTACACGTAACAGATGTAACAGAGTTTACGAGCGTGCAGACTTTTCTTCACAAAGGAGTTGCATAGCAATTATGGATGATTTCCACAGCATTTACATCACGCATAATGAAACAAGGAACTGGCTGTCTTTCATATTTGCAAAGTACTTAGGAGGAACTCACTGTGATCAAAGAACTTAACCAAGGTATAAAAACAATGGGTCACTAACTATTCAAAGAAACCATATTCATGTACACCCGATTCCTGGAGGATATATATTGTTTTTCATAATTGCAGGCATTCCCAGTGGAAGGAAGGGAGGGAGGGAAGGAGGGAGGGAGGGAGGAAGGGAGGGAGGGAGGGAGGGAGGGAAGGAAGGAAGGAAGGAAGGAAGAAGGAAGCAAAGAAAAAAAAGACCCACAGGCATTAATTCAACACACCTCTCTGGGAAAAGTGTGCGTTTCATGACAATCCTTTATCTTTTCTTACTTTTACTAAATGTGATAAACTCTGATACTTGCTATTCTATCTAAAATGGTTTATAACCTACAGTTTGGCAAATGCTGGTTTAAAGGGCCTTAAGGCTGCCTTTGGCTCTTTTCTCTAAAACAGATAATAAAACGTGAGCGCAATGGAACGAGTCTGACATCTTAACATCTCCAAGAACAGAAGCAACGCTAGCCCTACTCAGAATATTTGCCTTTTAGAACTGCCTCGAAAGCCTGACATGTGCTCTTCTGAAGAGTTTCAGGGCCCGAAAACCTTTGAAAATGGATTTGTATTCTGGAAGACATTAATTCAATCTGTACACAAATCCGTGAAATAAGCTGACGTACTTTGGTTCCTGGGTTTTGAAGGTCATACCTTTGGCATGTACCTCTTCAGGGCTGAGCTGCTCAGATATCTTGTGCTGAGCTTTCAGCTCTTAGTACCTTAGTTTGAGATTCGCTTTGTTTATCGATATTTTTTTTCCCATTGTGTGGCTCTGACCACACACTAGGGACTGAGGTGGGGCCTCTATTATAGTCTAATGCAATTGACCAAGCCTGCGTGGGAGCAGCTGTCCGTACTGTTTAAAGCAGCCATTCAATATGGCCAATCAAACTCTGTGTTATCTAAAACTCTTGGTCTGATCCGTTGCCTCCGTTTCACTTTTCCAATTATGTGAATGACAGAAAACAAAGGAGACTCATAAATAATGTTAAATCTGATTTTATGAGAACCCAAGGGGTTTGCCTATGGCCTTCTGATTTTGTCTTGTGGATAATAATGTCATCTGTAATTCCTTGCAGTACTACTGCCTGACTCATTTAGATGCTGATAATATCACCTGATCCTGGAGTGTCTTTTCTCCATCAGAACTGGCATTTCAAAGTTAATGTGACTTTAATTGGTGTTAAAACCTTTTGAAGTGACACTGGCCGATAGAGTGTGTATAGTAAAGTTACCTGGTCAGCACCCTGATAAAAAGTTTAAGGTTTAAGCCTGTTTGTACTTTACTGTCTCTATAACAGAGCTGGTATTCTCGAAATGAATATTCTGCGAAGGAACAGGCACACGATCACAGAAAAGAGCCAACTGAGAACAAGAGGTTTAAAATAAAGTATAACTTAAAAAAACAAACTAACAAAACCACTAAAAGCTGACAGACACAGAATTCTTGGGAGATGATACAGACTACATCACCTCCTGCCTGGAGTTGTGGATGTGAAAGGCTGTCCAAAGGGCACATGGTGACCTACTGTCCTCCCATTCGGTAGCTCACATGGAAAAAAAATAAGCCCACCAGAACAGATCTAGAAATCTTTCAGATTACTCAGCTTCACAGTGAAGCAAGCTGAGAAGGAAATGTTTTGGACCTGGTGACCAAGTGTTAGACCGAGTGTGTGTAACATTCTTAGTGTCTGAGTTCAGGCAGCCCACAGCTGTGTTCAGGGGACTGTTGTACACAAGGTTAAGTCATGACCACAGCTCAGGGCTTTGTTCAGTGTCGGACTCAGAGCTGGTCCTCGCCAGGTACTGGCCACACTCATCTTCCCACCTCTACTCTCCTCCGCTCAGGCTACAAACTGCCGCCCTGATTTTCTTCAAATGCTGCTTTGACTTTGCTGTTCTCTCACGCAGACACCTCTAGAGAGACGCCAGATTCCTTAGCCAGGCTTTCAAGGTCCCATCCTATTTTCCACCTACTCCCTTCCCAATGCCACACAGTTTTAACTCTATGCCCCCTGAACAGACCGTATGACCACCTCCTGCTCTGTGCTTCACTGCCATCTTCCTTGCTAAGAATGCCTGTCCTTCTCTCCCCCCTCCGAATCCATATGTCTTTATCTAAAATGACTGCCTTCCCCTCCAGAAAACCAACCCATCTTTGGAGAGTACATCACAGTGTCTATCATCCTGCAGCTGGCCTATAAAATAGAATTATTTTTCCTGTACGATCTGTGAAATTTGGCTAACGCACGTTTTTTCTCACTCTTTGTAAAAACCTCAGCTTAACCAACTATGATGTTTTTCATGATAAGGGTTTAAAATGTTTTCCTGTGGGACATCTAAGACCCACACTGGCATTCTGTCACCGAGGCTCCGGAAACTCGACGGGGCCACTTTCTGCCATCCTGCAGGCAGCGTTCTTTCTGCAGCTTTCCGCCTCTGTCAGGAACTCCTGTTATGTGAAATCGGCAACACGAGAACTCTGCATCTTACATAAAGCGATTGTGGCCACTGGTCCCTTGGCGCATGAGCTCAGGTGGACAAAGCTTTGTTCTCTTGATTTAAGATGAGCAACTGCCCCAGATTTAGCTCAGCTGGAGCTAATTGTAACAGACCTGATCCTCCCCCAAAGGATCTTGTCAAGGGGTATTGGACCTCTGGCCTCATCTCTGCACTCAGCCTTTAAACCTGTGCTGCTCCTGACCCCTGCCTATTAATTCTGTTGACCCACAGGGCCTTGGAGCTCCCCTGATCTCGAAAGATTATATGCTAGCATCGTGCCTCTGGAAGCCTCCTGGATTATGACTGGGGAGGCCGGGGAAGAGTGAGGTTGTAGTCAGCTAAGGTAGCCAAGGGAACAGTCACTGAACAGTATCCGGGCATAAGGATTGACGTTATTTCCCGTGACTGCAAAATCTGCTAGAGGTATAAAGTCCCCAGCTTTTAACGGCCTCCAAAATTTATCTGACAAGGACCAAAAGCTTGCTTCCAGCATCACCTCTAAACAAAGACTCAAAATTACCAGTGAATCATTTCTCATTCTCCTCCAAGCAGCAAAGTTCTGAACATATGACAGCTATTCACCAAATTTGTTTTTTTCCATTTCCCTCCAAGATTTGAAATCAAGATGGGGCAAACAGAACTTCTGCAGAAACACCCAATCAAACTGCATAGGATCCTTTCTCCTTTGCTCTCCTCCAGAACTTCATTTCTGTATTAGCACTTATTTTGCTTTGCCCTCTTTCTACTTTAGCTGTGTATACTCTAGTCTTCTTCTCCCATCAGGCTGAACTCCCTGAGAGCAAGCTCTCTGTCCAATTCATCTGTGTGCCTTATACCATGTAGGTACTCAGTACCTGCGGAGAATAGTAGGTACTCAGAGAATGCTGGGTACTCAGTAACTGCAGAATGAGTTGCTTTAACTCCTCTTAATAGGCAAATATTCACTGTGCAGTGGTTTCCTCTATAATCTTAAGATTAGTTCTTTGACTAATTTTAGGCCTCTATTCAGAGGTTATGTAAGATTTTTATAAGTGAGCTTCTCAGCCCTCTGGGAAGGCTCTGGCCCATAAAGTTCATGTACTGGGCTCCCAGTACTCTTGCGGGGGGGAGGCTCCTTATTTTGACTGCTCCCCCCCCCCGCCACTTTTTTTGCCAAGGAACTCACTGGCCCATCAGCTGCATGACCAGTTTTAGACAATCACTGATAATCTTGGTTATCTCTCCTTTGACTTCAGCTCATTACAGGCCACTACTTCCATGAGAGTCTGGAGGGCATCCAGGTTAAACATGTGGGCTTGAGTCAGAAAGCCTTGGTCTTCAACCCTATTGCTGCCACTTCCTAACTGAATCACCCAGTGCCTTGGTTTTCTCACGGGTAACTTTCCTCATCTGCAAAATAGGGACAATAAAATAGCACGCACCTCATGGGGTATTTCTGAGGAACGAGCGAAATAATCCAGGCAACCGTGCCAAGTAGATGCTGGCCGTCGTTATTCCACATAAAAGAAATCTGAGGTTGAGGTTACCACTCTCTTAATATGAGGGGTTTGTTTTCCTGTTGTTAAATTACACAAAATCTCTCATCCTGACCTCCTTTTTACAGCCTATTACTATCTCTTGTTTATTAAAACAGCCTTGATCGCGTCTTACAGAGCCTGTTACCATATTCCTTTCTAGCAGAGCTACCCAAAAGGAGTACTACTACTCTTCTAAAATACTTCAGATTCCCCCTAAATTAGATGATGACAGTATGTTAGTGAGCTTTTCTATGTCTCACTTCCCCCTTTACATGACTGTCTTACTATCCTTTGAAGGAGAAAGGATGTACTTCCTAGTCTGAATAGCCCCGATTTGAAACCTTTCAAACCAGGACAGACTGTGAAATAACAAGAGTAGAACAAAGCCTCCCTCCTCCCCGCCCTCCCTGTTCCAATCCTGAAACTACCAGAATAATACTTAAGCTAGAGAGTTCGATACAGGCGACAAAAGCTTCTAGCCACAGTTTTCTTTTTAGGACAGAAATAGGGTGCAGATGCCCAGGATTTGTTAACAGGCGTGATTTTGATGCAGCGAAGCCCATTTTGAGTGAGATCAAGTTTACAGAGGTGTAGCTGATTATTTCGAATAATTAAATGGTGTCAAAACCAGCTGTGATGAATAGCACTGGGGTCTCAAATCATAAATAATTGAGAAACCGGAGTTGCCTTTGATCATCCTGATCAAATTCTCGTCTCTAGAGGACGGATGTTTGTCCCGAATACCATCAACATTGTTAAATGCCTCAATATTCTTGCTCAGTCATCCAGCCAACAGTCAATTGAACTAAATCACTTGAACACCACACACATGTGCTGTCCTCATGTGCTTTCTACTTGGACAGGCACCTTTTTTGGGGCAGCATTTAAGAGCCGCGTTAAACACTTGACGTGTTTTTGTTTGTTCCATGAAACACATGACTGCAGAATAAATCAGAGGGGTCCTTCTCTCTACCACCGTTGCTTTGCTTCTGCTCAAGAAATAAAACAAAAACAAAAAAGCTAGGAGAAGGACTTAATTTAAAACAAGTTGTCAGTATAACTGCCTTTAGGATGGCCTTTGGGGACTCCAAATTTGCACAGAGACAGGGGCTTCTGGTCCTCTTTTTCTCTCTCCTTCTCCATGCGAAATAACTGCACCTCCCAGCTGTAGGGCTCCTGGGCGATCTCAAAGGGCTTACCTTCCATTATTCCATGTGATCCCCAGAACCAATTCCGTGAAAAGAGGTGGGCAGGTTAGTGCCATCACCATCATTTCCATTTGAAAGCAGAAACGAGACAGAAAGGAATCGACTTACCCACAAAGCTAGAAGACAGCTGAGCTGCCATGAAAACTTGGCCTCCTCGGCACAACTCTTGCTGCCAGAGATGTGCCTTAGTGAAACGCCTCAGTGAAGAAAAGGGCAGTCTGTTTAATAGCTCCTCATTGACACCCTGTCACTGCGGAGCTGGCACGGAACCCAGAGCTGGCAGGGTAGTGCGTGCTGCTCTCTACCTTGTTTCCTCCATCCCGGTTCTTAAAATCAGAAGGCTGCGTTCACCCACGTCTCCTCTCCAAGGATTAATAATCACGAAAACAACCATCGACCTTTGCATGGGCTTAACAGTTAACCCAGCACTTTCCAGGATGTTAATCATTCGTTTTTTTCCCAAAATCGTTGGGGTTGGAGGTGACATCGGTGCCATTTTTAAAAATGAGGGAACTGGGGATCAGAAATGCAATGACTGGCTCAAGGATAATAAAGGGCACTCCTGGTGCAGCCAGCTTCAGATCCCTCAGACCTCAAATCTGCTGTCTCTGCTATACCTTGTACATCCCAGAAGTGACACACGGAATGAGAAGCCCTGTCCTTTGCAGGATGACTGCTGTCCCAGTTAGAATGCAGATGAAGAGAGAATCTGAGGT
This sequence comes from Delphinus delphis, assembly GCF_949987515.2. Classification (NCBI taxonomy): domain Eukaryota; kingdom Metazoa; phylum Chordata; class Mammalia; order Artiodactyla; family Delphinidae; genus Delphinus; species Delphinus delphis. The sequence continues at coordinate 76,749,856 of NC_082692.2, read as the reverse complement.
TGCCTCTTTCCTGCCACTAAGTCTGTTCTTTCGCAGAAGTGCACAAGCAACTCCCTTTCACCTCGTTTTTACTGGGAAAAGAGGGCCTGTTAAAACTCTAAGTGTAAGGAAAAGAAAAAAGAGAATCAAGTCCCCACTTTCCTCAGTGACTGCTTCTGTTATGGTTGAAACACATTCACTTCAAGCTTACAAAAATCCCTGTAAAATGAGAGTTAGCTTTCAGGAAAGGAATTTCCGGTTTTGAAACATACCTCAAAATCCTCAGAGAACCCATGCTGGTTATTAGAATAGAGCTCACCAATGTGTTTAACAAACTGTTTGACAGGAATGGCTTCCATGTCATCTGTGGGAATAAAACAATATTCAGAGTCACAAAGAATACTTCCATAAACAAATAACACTGATAAGGGATTACTGAAGACAGATATTTGATTTTTGCAAAGAGCGATGTAATTGTATCACCTGAAATAGATGTCTTCAAGAAAAGTCTCTGGAGTTACTTGACATTAGGGTCTCATTATGATTCTGAATGCCTAAATGCTAGGCTACATAGGGTTTTAAAAATGGTCTTAAACTATTACCTTTATTCTTTCTATTCCAGGCAACTTACGTAGTTAACTCACCACATCATACTCTTAACTAAAATTCTGAGCTTACCAAGGGTACTTATTTGTTAAGAAATGTTATCACACCCTACGTTTTTCAAAACCTTGCTATTCAGTGGGGTCCAACTTGAAGTTGGAACAACTAAGTCCTATGTCTGATCTCTGAAGTCTAAGCAATCTTTTTACACAATTACAGACAGGTGCCACTGTACCAGCGGGCTTCGGGTACAATGCCGTCTATGTTTAAGTGTTCACAATTTTCATTCAAGACAGCTGTGTCTACACAATGCCAAATAACCAGTTTGATGGAATTAACTGGATTTTTTTTTTGGTGTTGACAGACTAGGTGTAGATTCAGGAAGACTCCACATTGCAATTTATTTGTAGTGTTGTCACTTCAAAAGGGCATTTTCAGTTCCTGAGCCCCAAGTGTGTTTTAAGCCGATTTACCCAGATCCACTCTGCTACTTGACTACTGCCGGAAAACAGCCACACCCCGCTAACTGGAGCTCCCCAACCTCCTCCTTCCCTCCTTCCCTCGCCCCTCCCCCGCAAATATTTCCTTTTAAAAATACTCTGCTGAATTTGAGATAAACAACAGACATGACATTTACTTTATTCAGAGTGAAAGATCTTTGGCAAACGCACAAACATCTAAACTGCCACAGATGCTTTTCTTAGCAAAGGGTATGAAGATCTGTATGTGTAAATGAGGTCCTACTTTGGCAAGAGTGTTATAGATCCAGGCCTGACAATCTGATTTCTCTTCATCTGGTGACAGTTAACATTGACTATGTCATTCCTTCTCTACTTTCTTTCGAGAGAGCAAAGCTCTAGGGTGGCTTTTTGCATCTATTGACATTTTCAAACTTGCATCATTCTAAAGCGGAAAAAAGCCTCTCTCATATACTTTGTTTAAGGTGACTTATAAACGTTCATAATCCAAACTGCTTAGCAGAGGAATGTTACTTATCAAATAGGGGGTGCTCTGTACGTACAGAGTCTTTCTGTGTGAACAATTAAAGACCTAATCATTTTAATAGGCCACCTTATGAAAAAAATTGCCAAGTTATTTACAAATATTTCAGGATTGAAGATGTTCATGAATATGCAATCATTTTGCACGCCCAAGAAATCTATAGCTCCCATAATGATGTAACCAGCATTAACAAAGTAAACCGAGCCAAAATGTTTCCCCAGAATATTTAGCAGAATGCACAGTTCAAGAAAAATTTCCCAAATTATCTGATCACTTCCCTTAAAATGTTTAGAAGTAAGCAAAGTCTACAATAATGATCAAGCGGCAAAGAAAAGACCTTAAGTTGAGAGAAGGACTAATGTGGACAAAATTGGAGCATCTCTAAAAGATTAACCCAAGAATAAACTCATCTTTAGACAGGAGGCAGCATACATAAGATGGGTCACAACCTAGCCCCACAAACACTCCAGCCTACAGACCGCAGGCAACACTTTTCTCCTGTTTATTTTGAAATGGAAGACACAATGCTGTTTCCAAGAGTAGAGTGACGTGGGGTTAATAGTATAATAGGCTGAGGGCGATATTTATTCCATAGTGATAGTTTAGAACTGGAGATTCCCAATAAACTTATGGTGCCATGATTAAGCACGAGGACTCTAGTTCAAAATAAGAAAAAACACATCAGCTTTAGAGGTGTTTTACTCTGCAAGGTACATACCACGGTGTTTTAAAGGGCATAGCCCAGCTCAAGTCACTAAAAAAAAGCTTTCAGGTTAACAATTTATTATTTTTTCCTGCAAAGTGCTCAACTGTGCTATCCAAGCTAACGCCACACATGCCCAGAGATCAGCTGCTCTGCTCCCTCCACGGCTAGATGCAGCAAAAGCCAGCAGAGCTCAGTATGATAATCGTACATGGAAATCACCGACTCACTAGCCTCCAATTTGATTCTTTATCCAAAGACGTCTAATCATACTCCTCTGGGTTTCCAGGCACCACCAGTAACATCATAAAACTACCAGACAGGCAGGCAGGCAGACACACACACACACACACACACACACACACACACACACACACGCACGCGCGCACACACACACACACACACACGCTTTAGTGACCACCATCAGCAGCCCAGATAACACATTATTTGTCTTTCAATCAAGATAAATGAAACTGAGGGGTCGGTAAATCTTTTTTTCCTCAATATTAAGATGAATATAAGGCTACAGCTAATTAGAAGCCCTAATAGTTTTCCTCTTATATCGTTTTTCTATTAAATTTCTCTCAACATGAGCCAGATAATTATAAAATTAACTAGCAGAAGGCCAAGCAATCAGGACAGCATCATAGACCTGATCTGTTCAATTTTTATCCAGAGAGATCCTGTGTTATAAGAAGATATCCATCTGTAAAATGTTATTTCCACCTATACATCTGAGTTTCAATAACAAACGTAGCAACTATTAGTAGCACTAACTACGGACCAGCACCTTCTGTGCCCTTTACATGTATTAACATGTCCTCATTCCTCCCCAAAGCCCTAAGAGATAGGTACTATTTTCATACTCATCTTATAGTTGGGAACACAAGCTCAGAAAGATTAACTGAAGCTTGGAGTATGGCAGTGGAAGCTGGCCACAGAGACAAGGCAAAGAGTGCTCCGACTGGGAGAGAACAGCTGTTGTCTGGGTCACAGTGAACGGGAAACCACTGGAAGAGGCATTTACTGAGCACCTAGGACTTAGCCAGATATTAGGGAGATGATGTCTGCCCAAGGGCAACATTTGTTATAATGAACATAAGAAAGGAAGAGCAAGAACCGTGTGTAATGACCCAGCGAGGACGAGTGCCAACAAAGGGATGGATTTGATGCCTCAGGTGAACATAAATGTTGCTGACACAGGGGTGATGGGGGAGAAACATAAAGAAAAGCAAAAGATGAGCTGGAATCAAAGTAGAGGCGTTTTCACTGACTACAGGTTAGAGGTTGGATTATTATGCTATCGTGAAATGGTCTAACGACAGAGCCGATACAAATGTGAAGAGAGACCTTACTGATTGCCAGGGACTGTGCTCAATGCTTTTCATACACTTACCTTCACAAGAACTAGGTAAAGAGGATGTCATCGTCTTCATGTTACATGTAAGGAGACTGAGGCAACTTGTCTGAAGTGACACAATTACTAAGTGGCAGAGCTGAGATTTGAATCCTGGTGTGTTAAGCCCAAAGCCTGTGCTCCCGTGCACTGGGACACACTGCCTTCATTCTCAGAGCACAGTTTCAAGGAAAGGCAAGGAATTAGAGCATCTCGGTTAATCTGGTAAAATGTTACTGTGGAATTTTGTGCCAATATTTTTACATATAGAGCTTTCAGACACCAAAGGTTTAAATTAGGCAAAAATGGGATAAGTACTATTCCCACGAAATCACGCCATTATAAAATATTTGATATAGTCAGTTGAGGATCCAGAAAACTGGGCTGTTGTTATTAAATAATATCATTTATACTTTGTTCCAAGATTTTAGCCTTTTGTGGTTGGAATTAAATTTGGCGTTTAAGAGGTCTTTTATTTTGGTCAATCCACAACAGAACATCCTCATGTACTACTTCTGATGAAGCCTGAAATTAGTCTCTGGTTTGTTCTCATCAAAAGCAGAGCATTAGAAGAGGGTGAACGTCTACTGAGAAGAAAGTAAGAAGGTGAGAGATTCCAAGGAGGAAAAAAAGAGCTGGTCAATGTTGACCTCAAATGCAAAACTGCAGGACATAAAGAAAAATGTATGTGAACATGAAGAAAAGTTGCTTCTACAGCCTGAATGTCCATCGACAGAAGAATGGATGAAGAAGATATGTTCTATCTATCTATCTATCTACTTATCCACACACAATGGAGTACTACTCAGCCATAAAAAGAATGAAATTTTGCCATTTGCAGCAACATGGATGGACCTAGAGATTACCATAGTAAGTCAGAAAGAGAAAGACAAATACCATACGATATCACTTATATGTGGAATCTAAAATATGATACAAATGAACTTATTTCCAAAACAGAAACAGACTCACAGACATAGAAAACAAAGGTATGGTTACCAAAAGGGGAAAGGGGTGGGGGAGAGATAAATTAGGACTTTGGGATTAGCAGATACAAGCTACTATATATAAAACAGATAAACAACAAGGTCCTACTGTATAGCACGGGGAACTATATTCAATATCCTGTAATAAACCATAATGGAAAAGAATGAGAAAAAGAATGAATATATATATATATATGAAAGAATATACATATATATATATATATATCTGAATCACTTTGCTGTACACCAGAAACTAACACAACACTGCAAATCACCTATGCTTCAAGTAAAAAAAAAAAAAAGAAATGTTGCTTCCCAAATCTGTGGTTATGTCTCTGTTGTATTTACATCCTCAGAGCCATTAGAGGGAAATCACCCATGCCAAAGTTGCTTTCTCTTAATCTTAAGGAACAAGAGATTAAATAAACAAAAAGGGGAAAACTTAGCAATTTTTGGTTTGAAATTTGAAAGAAAAAATCAGCACCCAAGCATCCCTGAACATCCACCACAGGGCGGCGCTGCAGAGGGCCCAGCCCAGTACACGGCTTGGTGGTAGGGTCTTTAGCCTGCAACGCGGTCAAATTGTGTAGTCGTTACTGTTATCTGCCACCATTGATGGAATGCTTCCTGTGTATCAGCCATCCAGAGGCAGTGGAGTAAGTGCCAAAAGGCAGAGCCAGTCTGCCCGGTGGTGTGACTTCACCTCTCTGTGATTCCCTTTCCTCGTCTCTAAACGGAAATCATAAGCACCTAACTCACAGAGCGTTATGCACAGTAAACTAGATAACATAAGGACTTACAAGAGTGCTTGGCATTTAGTAAATGCACAAAGCTATGATTGACTGTTAGGTGCTAATCGCTTTACATGCATGATCCTATGATCTAGGGGCTGTCATGACCCCTATTTTATGGATGTAGAAAACGTGGCTAAGACAACCGAAGAACTTGGCCGAGGTCTACTGTCACCATGAAGTGGCGGGGCCGGGCTGACTCCAAAGCGGGCTTCTTCCACCTTACATGACCTCTCTAGATCTTAAATGGAACATACAGGGTTAGAGAGGGTAGAGAACCACAGAATATATTTTAAAGATGCTCTCCAACCACAACAAAAAAGGGCTGAAACGAATCGCTTTGGCTTTAAGGGTAAACTTCGGTTACCTGGAAAATTCACACTGATATTCTGGTCACCTTGGTGATGCCAGGTGAATAAAGTGTCATAGGATTTACCTTCCTGCCAAGATGCTTAGCTGTGGGGTTGATTGGCTTAAGGACTGTTTAAGAAAATACCGCTGCTTGCTTGTCACTCTGGCGGGCTGTGAGTACATATAAAATTACCATTAAGATTCTGGAGGGCCTTCAGTCACTTAGGCCAATCTCCATAAAGTTCATTTAATCCTTAGCAGTTCCTTCAACCCTATTCCAAATCCCAACCAAATCGATCTGAGGGAAGGGAGAACCTATAAAGCACAGCACTTGGGTCCAGTCAGTCGTGCTCAGACCTCTCTCCAACCCCACGACCCGCAACTGGGCTGTTACCAGGGACTGCTAACCACCCCTGTAGTGGGCAGACCTCAATATTCGGAACTCGGTCCCCTTCTTATCTGCCCCCTCAGCCTCTCAGAGGCCAAGTTCAGGCCTCTCTCTGTGCTTGGACATACCTGTGTCACCTTAGGAAGATAAAGCAAACAGGAAGTAAAAGAAGATTATCAAGATTTTTAGTTCCTGACTTAGGACACAACCAATACATTTTTGTCTAAATCAGACTCTTAGGATGCAAGGAGTGTTGTGGAGATGGGAACATTTTATTTCCTGCCATAAAAAGAAATCTCTTTTCATTTATGACACAATGAAGTCAATAAAGAAAGGGCTTCATTATAGTCAAAAGACCAATGAATCTCCTTTGGAGATAATCTCTGTATAAATAAAATATGCCAACAAGGTTGGTTTAATCCCAAGGGTTTTAAACTGCATGTTTAAAACCCCTTTATGTGCTGGCACCCTGCTGAAGCCAGTGACCTTCAAATTATTAAGATGTATTTTAACTGCGGGAAAGGCATGAATCATTTCTGGATTTCTAAGCTACTGGTTAGCAGCAACATTTTGTTTTGTAATGCTCTTATTAGAAAGTTAGATTTTCTAATATCCAGAAAAAAAGCATTTATAAGGACGTTTGTGTTTGACAACATGCACATTTGGAAAAGCCCTTTCAACAGGCTCTATGAATGGGCTAATTTCACGACCTGAGTTCTGGCTTTAAAAAGCTATATGTAACAAAAATCTAAAAGAATAAGTGGCATAATACGGTGAATATGATTTGTAGATGACATACTGTATGTAAGGCTTCATTCATAACTACAGCAAAAATCTTATTCAAGCTTATTGTTTCAAAAGAATATCCCAAAGTGGGAAACACTAGATCTTGTAAAATACTTGTAGATGCTAAGAATAATATGGATCTTAAAGGACAAAAATTTGTGACTACTTCAATATCTTAGAAGACAGAATGCTAGAAGGGGGCTGATAACTAGGTTATTACGTTCAATTACTCTTTATCCTCCCACAGTAACCATGGGAGACCAGTAAGCATGGAACATTTGATTTTGAAAACCCATTAGTGAAAAATATTTTCACTAGTATATTAGTGAAAGCCTGAAGTCTCTCCTTTCATTCTCCTGAAGAAGTCACCATTTAACTTAACTGGAAGAAAATCCCCCGCTTTTCTCATGCATCATACATGGAGCAGGTACCACAATTTAAACACTTTCTAATAAAAGAATTGATGTCACCTCTCTAGTGATTGGAACTTAACCTCAAAAGCACCTCTTTCCTGTTGGATAATAATACTTTTGCGTGTGGAGTTCCTTCTCATGTGGCGGGATGACTAACCTTAGCCACCACACTGGCTTTACAATTTCCACATTTTACAGAGATGTAGGTGAGACCAGGAAAAAAAAAGTCTTAATTCTCACACCACTGTCTTTGCCAGTTAAACCAGAACACCCTGAAGATTCGAAATTCCTAAGTTTCAGTTAGAGTTAGTAAAACTGACAACTCAAAATTCCTCAGAAATTCCTATAGACTGCCGTCTCCAAGAGATGAGTATCGAAAGGTTAGCAAAGGTTAGCAAAGCTTTCCTTAACGTTCCGTTTATTTTATAATACTTTTTAAAAGTCAGTGTATCTCATTGACTTCCCTTATGCTTTGGGATTTCAAGACCAGGGCTGTTTATTTGTGAATTTAAACCTCAGCAGAATCATTCAAAAGTTGGTGATTTAGTGTCTAAATTTATTCAACATTCAACATGTTTGTGAGTTGCTCCTCAAGGCATTTAAATCACACAGACCTACTTTTGCATACGGAATGGAGATATTGGTGGTGGGATGGGGGAGGAGTCTTTTTCTTAGGAAAGAAGAGACTAAATGACTAGGAAACAAAGGTAAGAAGAGAGATTTTATTTTTGCTATGGAGGAAACTTCAACAGAACAATGATGAAACTCTCTTATGGAGCATGAAAGAGAATTTAATGGAAAAACAAGTGGTCAGTGCTAGTGAAAGAAGAAGAAAATGATAAAGAACAACAACTCAGAAACAATTTAAGACAACAGTCACATGTATTTGAAAATGTCTTGATTTAATGAAGCAAAATCCAAATGAGGAGCCTGAGGTCTTGAGATATCAGGACTGTCAGAGCAGCACGCCAAGAGGTGGCAGAGACATTTCTAAGCATCTGGACTTTGAAGTCACACAAAGATTCCAATGCTAGCTCCACCACTTGTCCACGTAACCTCAGGGAAATTAAATGACGTCTCTGAGCCTCAGTTTCTTCATCTGTGAAATGGGGATACTGATTGCACCTGTTTCCCTAAGGTTGTAGTGAAAAATGAAGCACGTAGTTTAAATCAATAAATGCTCAGTAAGTATTAGATGACGATGATGATGTTTTCTGAAAAAGGTTAAGTGTAAAATAAGTTCTAGGATCAGAGTATATTACACATTTTACAATGATGACCTAGGAACTCTATTTTGCAACAGTTCAGTACCTGAATTTTCAGTCTCATCCTGTTGCCCACATTTTAAATCTATATAATGGTTCAGTTTACTGGTCGTTGTCTGGAAATATCTTTTTTAAAAAATCAGTCGTAGCAAATGAGGGGTTCAAGTGATAAGCTGATACATCTAAGGCTCAGTAGTCTTTCTTACTAGGTTTTGAACAAAGATAAAATATAAGTGAGATCCAGTGGGCAGAATAAGTATTCCATGTAAGCTCTATAAATATCCTACTATTTTTAAGACACGAAAACAATTTGATAATTCTTAAGGTAAATCATTTTAAATGATCCCAAGGAGGTCTCCAAGAAAGAAAAATTGTGCTGAGACCTTTAATAGAGTGAAAAAAACGTGTGATTTCAAAAAAAATCGTGTTTTCCTTATATTGATTTTTCCTATGCAAGACATAGTTGCACTGTAATAACTGGAAGAAACCTTAAGAATAAATACAATCATGGATTGTTAAAGTAAAATTACAAACTACTTTACAAATTTAACTATTAAATAGGGCTATGTACTTTTGTTTAAGAAAAATAAGAGATTGTGATCAAGTTGAAAGATTTTTAAAGGAAGGTCATGTAGGGTAACTTCTTCCCAGTTAAGGGTGAAATAAGTTTTCTGTTGAGGCATGCCCCTGGTGAAGGCTGTTGCTGGCTATAAAAACCTGAGAGAACAGTGAAAGAGCAGTCTCACTTTTGGTTTCGGCAGGTAAGTCCTTTCACGCCACACTGCATTACAGCATTTAAAGTAATTCATTTTCACAAACGTGTTACAGCTCATCAAGGATGCACCTACTTAATGCCAAGGGAGACCCAACTGGATACAATGGATTTCTCAGTCAATGGTGAATCTGAAGACATTTTTCCTTCCACGTACTTCTACCACCAGTGAGTAAGAATCAGGAGAAACTCATGTTGAAAGAAATGTCTTTGGGCTGTGAGTATTTAATCACTTGGTGATTAAACAGCCTGCTGGGAAATGAAGCAGAGAACATTCAAAAGCATTTCTGGTCCAAGACAGCTACTCAGAGGTGTGGCAAGGCAGGCACGATTGATGGCATTTTCTGAGGATTCTGGAGAACTGAAGTCCTCAAGTCCAAGCCCAAGAGCATGGCGAGGTCGGCTGCACCCGGTAGATGTGGATCAGTGTTTGGGACAGTCTTAACCTGGGGACCGTGCAAATGCTTGCTCTCCATGGCTGCCAGGTTGAGCGATATCATGATTTGGGAAGGAAAGCTTCCACAGCTGACACTTCTGGCTTCCTTTAAGCTTTCCAAAGTGTTTTGACACATACCATCTTATTTGATCTTTTTTTAAAATTTAATTAATTTATTTATTTTTGGCTGCTCTGGGTCTTCATTGCTGCATGCAGGCTTCTCACTGCGGTGTTTCTCTTGTTGCGGAGCATGGGCTCTAGGCGCGCGGGCTTCAGCAGTTGTGGCACGCGGGCTCAGTAGCTATGGCTCGCAGGCTCTAGAGCACAGGCTCAGTAGTTGTGGTGCACGGGCTTAGTTGCTCCGCCGCCTGTGCGATCTTCTCAGACCAGGGCTCGAACCCGTGCCCCCTGCATTGGCAGACGGATTCTTAACCACTGCGCCACCAGGGAAGCCCCTTATTTGATCTTTAACACCGCGTTGTTTACAAGTAGGGCAGATATCCTGCTCACTTTGCAGATTCTGGAAACTAAGGCTCAGAGAGGTCAAGGCATTGACCAAAGGTTTCATGGCGGAGGCAGGGCAAAATCCGTGGAGTTCTGATTCCCCATCCAGGGGGAAAAGAAACTAAAAACTGAAAGACAGCCCAAGAAGTATCTCAGCATTTAACCTTTGAAAATGGATTTCAATTGCCCAGCTACCCAACAGCTGTGTTTGTCAGCTGAATCAATTCAGAGGAGAGAGTCTCCCAGGCATTTTCCAGAGGGCAACAGATACTCTAGGTGATGCAAGAGGAAAATGATTATGCACAGCTGCTGTGCAAATCTGGCAGATTCAACAAAACTCATTCCCTGAGGATGGCGGGCTGATTCCTGTCTGCCACCTCTCAAAGGCAAGAGTGCGATCTCCTCCACCAACAATAAAGGTCAAGGGTCAGTAGAGAAGAATGAACGTAACACAAAACCTATCCCATCTGTGTGGGAATCATTCCGTGGCCACAAAATGATCCAGTAGGGTACTTACCCAGACACTTTTCTGCTATCGCTCTCTTTTCTGTGTGGCAGGCTTTAGTGAGAGAAGCTGACCAGAAGGGAGAGAACATGGCCCATTCCAGCAATACATAGAGACATAATGGGCCAAGTAAGTCCCCAACCATAACTACACCGAGAGAAGATGAGGAAACAACAGCAGCATTCCTTCTGGGCACTCAGAGAAGGGCTGCACCTCTGAGCTTCACAGCTATGATCTTTTAAGAACGCTAAGGAAGATTTGCTGGTATTTATCATTCATTCATTCTTTCATTCATTCAGAGAGTCTGAGAATGCCTACTACATGCCAGTATTAGTCTAGCACTAAGGAGACATCCACCTGCCTTTAGGAAGCTCTCATTGTACTGGGGGGGAGACCATAAACAAACAAGTAAAATACATGGTATATTAGATGATGAAGAAAACCATTCTGGAGAATGAGGCAGACAAGTGGGCTGTGCGGGTATGTGGGAGGTGGCACTTAATAAAAGTAGTGCCTCTGCTTACAAAAGAATAATATCAAGAGGATGAATGTATAAGATATCTGAAGAGAAGTATTTACAGGTACAGAATGCAAGCCAGAGGAAGAGAGTTCAATCCTGGCAAAATGGAAGGGGACGCAAAATAAAAATAGTGGGAGACATCTCCAAATCCCTCGTGCCACCTATCACAGCAAACCCGCTGCTGAACTTCTAACGTCTACGGCACTTGTTAGGAATTACTAGTGTCCTCCACCAATCCCTATATCCCTAACAGTAACTGCGTGTTTCCTGTTTGTACCAAGGACAAATGAAACAGACACCAGATCAAGAACATCTCCCTAGATCTCCACACAAACAGCCCAAGAACCCAAACTTCCGACACTAAGGTAATCAGTGTTTTCAGAGTAAGGAATCTTAGTAGAAATCTTAAAAAAAAAAGCCAAAAAAAACACCCAGTATTTCAAATTGTGATTCTTTTTAAAAAAAGCAAGCACAAATTACCTATCAGGACGAAATTTAGTCCAAGTCGACTGCAAATACATTAAGTACGTTTTCCCCTTTTTTCTACTGTTTCTTCCCTTCCCTCTTGTGAATCCACACTATATGAACCCATAGTTATTTGTTCCCCTGAAAGATGATTTCATTACATGGCAGATATGTAAAGGAGTATAGATTTCATTAAATTACCCTTAGTTAAGGCTCTCGTAGACTGGGCAAGCTTGGAAAGGTTATAAAAATAATATTTTGTCATGGCTGTCACATAACACTGAGAACAAAAGAGAAAAACAATTAGCCCGCTGGAAATAGGAGTCGTGTCTTACTTACCCGGAATAGGAATGACAGGAATACTTTCATTGGGGACCACCCGAGGTGAACTGCTATCTTCCACGTAGAAATGAGCTGTCTGAAAACATTTTCTGTACAGGAAACAGAAAAACATGCAAACAGTGAGAGAAGAGAAACACACTTTGTCTGAGTTCACCATCTCTCAATTCTTTCAGATTCTCCCAGCTTTAAATATCACCCAGCACTGAGTGCAGACCCATGGGAAAGTAACAAGATACAAGAAGGACAATATCCAGCCCATTGGAAGAACCCCAAATAGCTGAAGAATACCTATTTTTTTATTACACCACACCCATCCTCAGAGTTAGAAGGGAAAAAACTTAGTAGTGAACCACTCAGAAACATGAGAAGTTGGCACGGACTGTGTAAACCTGCTGTACAAACTGCGAGTCTTAGCCCACAATATTCCCAAATTCAACCTGTTCCAGAGGAAGACTTTGCTATTCTAAAGCCCTAGCGCCAAGTTCAAAGCACACCTCAGACCCTCCCAAACGCAGTCATCAGCCCAAGCACACAACAGCAGCACATTGTCAGCGCTCAGCGAAGGCCCTCGGAGCCCCAGACAGCTCTCGAAGGGGGTCAGAGGGCTTCCAGGGGGCAGGCACTCAAACTCCCAGGCCCTGGCCAGACAGCATGGGAAACAAGGAGCCGAAGGCTTCAAGCGTCAGCTGCTTGTTGGGGCTTCTGTTTTGTTTTTACCTGGACTTGAGACAAAGCAGGGAGCAAACACTGGTCATCACAGGACAGGCAGTGAAAAGAAAAGCCATCGGCAGCTCACTCAGCTTCTGTTCAGTGCTGCCGGCCGGCAGGCCCTCGGCTTTCCTGCAGCCACGTCACTGCTCATTGCGGCCCTAATGAGCTGCCCAAAGCACAGGCTGAATATTTAATGAGGCTGCTCAGCGTGAATGGCTATTGTGACCAGAGAAGGGTCCCTGTTCATCTGGCAGAGGGGCTTCACAATAGCTGGCCCCACTGCTGGGTCTTTGAGCCAAGCAGGCGGCATCCTTCTGGTGCTTGGTGTCCCTGGGACCCATTCCACTCCTCCGGCATCTCTCACCAAGCCCCATTTACACCCACTGTAGCTTTGCTTTTTCGGGGGGCGTATTCCCACCACTGGAATTAAGTCAACTTTTCTTCGGAACTATCATCCATCATCTAATCAGAAGTCCCGGGGGTGATTCTGTTGGGTGTACCATGTTGCTATGAAGCCAAAGAAGAGGGGGTTCGGGGGTGGATCTGAAAAATCACGGGACTCTAGAGAGCACAGGAGATCTTGGTGGAAGCGAGGAGGCCTCCAAGTCCTAAGGATTATTCACCCGCAGCTCTACATGGAGCGATCAGAACCACGCACAATCAGAAACGATCGCGTGTCACACTGGGAAGTGTGTTCCTTTAAGCAGTGCCTATTTTCGGATGGGAAGCAGCTCTACCCACTGTACACCCGGGCATGGCTCTAGAAGAGGTCTGGATAGCTGCTCCCTATACCTTTAGGGGGTCCTGAACATAAATCACTCCCACTCCGGCCACATCTCACGGGACTGCTCTTGCAGTGCTCTGAACAATGATTTTTTTCTATGAATTGCCTGGCATTTGTAGTATAAATAATAGAACACGTTTTCATCACTCACTGTCTAGCTGCCTATACCTAAATTTGGAAGGAACAGTCAGTCTGACTTACGCTACATGGACATGCAACGTACAAAGTATTTTAGGGCTGTGGTAGTAACGGAATCTTCTACTGAATGTGAAATGATGCAAATCCATGTGGAAAAGACCCATGATTTTGTTGTTTGAGGTAATAGCTTCTTTCTGTTTCTAAGCTCATCAGCAAGTTTTCTCTTCTTGGATTCTTCCCCCTACGCCCCAGCAAATTTGCACAGATTTCCAGAATATAACACTAGAGTTAAAACACACAGGATACGGACTTCACAAACTAGCTAGAACCCTAACCAGCCAGCGTCACAGCTAAGGAAAATCTACTTTTGTTAAGATACTGCCCACTGAAGTACTTAGTGCTATATGACGCTGAAACAAATGGCACACAATTTACCAGCTCAGACTTTAACTAAGTGAAGAAGGAAAAAAGCTCAAAAAAGGACACCCCACAACAACAACAAAGAAGTAACTATTCTAAGACCACAATTACTCTACCTGTTAAATTTCTAAGACATAAAGCATTAGTAAAAAGAATCAGTACCGGCCAAGGGACTGTTAACGTCAAGTGACTTGGAAAGGATAAACGCCATCGTGGGTTCTTTTTCTGGCAGAAGACAGGCAGACAGTTCACCCAGACTCTCAGTTCCATGTGAGGCGAGAGGCTCCACATTCTCTTTGAAAAAAGCAGTGTGTACCGAAGCACATCACACGCTAGTGCCCCATGTGTGGCTGTTAATAACGGATTTTCCCCGGTGCAAAAGAACTCTCTGATTGCCAGAGAGGAGCACAGCACTGGGATGAAGGTCAGAAACCCGGAGACACAGCTCCCTACATCTGCACCTTGATGCAGGTCATGTGGGCTTTCCTCCCACCCGTGGACTCGGGTGGGCACCCAACTACAGAACTTGGGGGCAAATGAATAAAGGTTTCAGTGGACCCACTGAACATTTATTCAGCACCCGCTACACAGCAAGGAGCATGCATACGACGCATTCTTATGGCTGGAAGTCTTAAAAACACCTCAAGCCTGGCTAAACACTGGAGTAATTTAGAAAGGATCGTGTGCGCACGTAATTCACAATCTCTGCAGAAAAATTAGGAAATAAATACAAATGAACAAAAAGAAAAAACAATCAGGTGAAGTTACCCTCATCCTTCTCTTAGTAATCTTCACTATTAATATTGTGGGGTACATCCTTCCACACTTTTCCTCACTTATTGACTGTTCCTTGATCATTGACAGTGAGGGGCTGGGAGCAGAACATAAACAAGACAGACGAGGTCCCTGCCCTCATGGCAGTTTATAGTCTCTTGGGGAAATCAAAAACAAACAAGTGAACAAATAATTTCAAATAGACAAGAGCTATGAAGAAAATAAAACAGGATGAGGTGGTGATAACTGATGCGGGGAGGTGAGGGAGGACCTCACCAGGAGGTGTCATAGGAGCTGAGAGATGATTGGGGAGGACCAGTCGTAGGAGGGTATAGGGGAAGACCATTCTAGGCAGATCCAGGAGCCGGTTAAAAGAGCCTTGGGGGCCTTCCCTGGTGGCACAGTGGTTGGGAGTCCGCCTGCTGATGCAGGGGACACGGGTTCGTGCACCGGTCCGGGAAGATCCCACATGCTGCGGAGCGGCTGGGCCCTTGAGCCATGGCCGCTGAGCCTGCATGTCCAGAGCCTGTGCTCCGCAACGGGAGAGGCCACAACAGTGAGAGGCCCGTGTACCGCCACAAAAACAAAACAAAACAAAAGAGCCTTGGAACAGAGTAAGCTCATTCACTGCAGGAACTGAAAGGAAGCCAGACTTAAGAGCAGGGCAAGAAGTGGACCCAGAGAGGTGGGCAAGAGCCAGGTCATGCCAGGTCGAAGGCCACAAGCTTCACTGGCATCTGTGATGGAAAGCCAATGGAGGGCTTTAATCCGCGGACTGGAACGGTCTGACTCATCTCCTTTGAAGCGCTCACTTTGGCTGCTAGGTGGTGAACAGAGTACAGAGCAGCAAGAACGGAGCAAGGAGACGCATCAGGGGCTACTGATGTAACCTCACCCAAATACAGACAGGCAGATCAAAATGAGGTCATTTTATATGTATCTCCTTGATAACAAGTATGAACTGACATCTCACATTAATGTCTCTTCCACTTCTTGGATGCACTACATTGTTAGATATTTCACTTATTATTTCTTGAATAACTATTGACTGGGGGTCTACTTTGGGCGAGGGACTGACTACGGTGCTCAGCTGTGGTCACCTTTTCACTACCAGTGACCACACGGAGATGAACACTCTGGAGGTACACATTCTACACTGTGAGTTTAAAATCTAAGAAAAGGGGCTGGTTCAGAGTCATTATCACATGACATTTTATTTAACTTGCTCACCTCAGAGAAATCTCAGGAGAGGGTTTTTTTTGTTTTGTTTTGTTTTGTTTTACCTCCAGCAGTATCCAGGAATAAAAACGCAAAGGCAGTGATTTTGGAGAAGAGGAAAAGAAAATGGAAGTTTTAATGTCTCTAAATGTCTCAACTGTGAAGTGTTCGAAGAGGCCGTCTTGTCTCTAATTCTGAGCTCAGGAAAATGGAGATAAAATTTCTGAAAATGTCCGACTATGTCACCGAGCATGCAATTTCAAAGTTCTGTCTAGGTCCAATTCACTTTCAAATAACTGACTCTAAAACCCCTCATTGAATGAAAAAGATTCTAGGATCATCAAGAGTCATTTTCTAAAATTATTTCTTCACAGTGAGCATTTGTTTATGCCAGTACCTTAAAAAGGGAAAACTATAAAGTAGATCATGTTTGGAATAAAAAAATACATTTTCAAGTTTCACTACAAATTAAAGTCTGATGGGTTCCCACCATAAATTCTGTTTTCACTGCTTGCCGCCTTCTTTCTTTCTTTCCTTTTTCTCTGCCCACCCCTACTCCTATATATGTGCTTTAAGGACCTGAGAACAGATCTATTTTTTTTTTATTTGACCCTGACTGGCTTAGTAATGATCCAAATTAGTTATCTTTTACTTTGCCTCATCTACCTTTGAGCATGTGTTTTCCTGACACTCTGAGTTTCCCAATTTAGGAATTTAAGTCCACCTTAGTTTTGGAGGGTCCTGACGTCAGTCAGCTACCCCCACCAACCCATGCACGCATACACGCGCACCCCACTGAACTTTCAGTCGCGCACTGGTTATCACCCAGAGGCGTGTATCTCTTTGGTTTGGGAAGCTTTTAAAATAGAGAAAAACGGTTCCCGAGAGTCTCCAGCACTCTAGGAAAGTCCTAACAAAATAAAACAATCTTGAATGGCAGGCACCTTAAAAATGCCCAGAGAAGACTCTAGATTTTAAAGGGTCCCCTATGAGATAGGAAACAGTATTAACAATTCAAGGATGGGGACGTCACTGGTGGTCCAGCGGTTAAGGCTCTGCGCTCCCAATGCCGGGGGATGGGTTTGATCCCTGGTCAGGGAACTAAGATCCCTCATGCCGCACGGCGCAGCCCAAAAAAAAAAAAAAAAAAAAAGTCAAAAAAAATAGAATTCAAGGACGTTAACATACTCATCTCAAACACAGAAAGAAAAACTGTATTGCATATACTTGAATAAAAACGTGAAAGGTCTTCTGCTTTGTTTCTGTTATAAGTTTCTCAGAAATAGGATGGAATTCTCCAAGGTGGAGCCAAGTGTTCTGCTACTGTATAGAACAGGAGTCTCAGCACAGAAGAAACTCAGATTTCTCAAATGAAAGTTTTTCCTCCTAAAGCTACCTTTTAAGCCACCTTTGTGGCTTTATGGCTCTATTGTCTGCCAGCAAAATAAATTTTAGTTTCTATGAAGGAACTGAAGTTGTCGATACGAACTTTACTATCAAGCGGTTCATGATGTTCTGATTTCCTGAATTCCAGGCGTCCTGCCACTTGAACAAATTTGAAAACCACCGAGTTAGATGGCTTTCTAAACTCCCCCTCCCTGGCCCATGAAGCAAGTACCACTATAGAGTTCCATCACACGTTCACTGAACGCTCCCAGATGGATGCAAGAAAAAGACATCCCAGTTTGCAGGAGATACTTTTCCTCCATTCAACTTGAGGGGAATCTGGGCCAGAATGAAAATGAAATGGGAGATGTGAGTCTCTGGGTCCCACTTCTCCTATGCCTCTCACAGACTAAGCATCTCTCACCTTGAATGAGAGTCTACCTTTTTTTTTTTTAAATGCTTTTAATTATTTTTATTTATTTGTTTTTGCTGTACGTGGGCCTCTCACTAATGTGGCCTCTCCCGCTGCGGAGCACAGGCTCCGGACGCGCAGGCTCAGCGGCCATGGCTCACGGGCCCAGCCGCTCCGCGGCATGTGGGATCTTCCCGGACCTGGGCATGAACCCGTGTCCCCTGCATCGGCAGGCGGACTCTCAACCACTGCGCCACCAGGGAAGCCCAAGAGTCTACCGTTTAACGGTATGCATGTTTCACATGACACAGCCCCAGAACACAAGCCAAATGCTTCTGGTTTTTGACCAAAGATGGTCAACGATGTGTATCTCACAGGAAGTTCTAAGTAGCAAAATGGAAACAAGCTTTCTATATTACTCTCCCTTCCTTCATCCCTTTTTAGAAAACCAACATGGGCTCATAGTTTAAGATTTCTAAGAAAGGCTTGACTAGAAGTGAAAAGGATAACGTACTAGATCCTCTCCGGTAGTTGATCAGAAGTGGATCCTGGCTAGCAGCTCCCTGGTCTCAAGACCACACCCCACTGCCTGTGGTCCAGACCCATCCGGTGTCTGAAGGCCTCGTGGCAGGAATGGGCACATATGCATCAGCCTGGCTTCTAAAAACCCACAGACACTTAAAGCTTAGTCATGAACAATGGGTCTTGGACTGAAATTTCTAAAAATAACTTTGCATTCTTTCAAATAAGACATATATTTTGAAGAGAGACTTTTTCAAAAATCAAAAATTCTACTCTTGGGCTTCCCTGGTGGCGCAGTGGTTGAGAGTCTGCCTGCTGATGCAGGGGACATGGGTTCGTGCCCCGGTCCGGGAAGATCCCACATGCCATGGAGCGGCTGGGCCTGTGAGCCATGGCTGCTGAGCCTGCACGTCCGGAGCCTGCGCTCCGCAACGGGAGAGGCCACAACAGTGAGAGGCCCGCGTACCGAAGAAAAAAAAAATTCTATTCTTGAGAAAGCACAGCTCATGTCAAAGTACATCTTCTAGTCAGGATGCAGTAGATACCAACCGAGATCAGTAAGCCATCAATGCCAATTCCCAGAGCTCCCCACCGAAACACACATGCTGCCAGCACAGGACAGGCTGGTGTGTTTAATTGGCTCTCTTGACGAATGAAATACACACACACACACACACACACACACACACACACACACACACACACACACACACACACACACACACACACACACACACCCCGCTACTCTGGCTGTCCTTTATAACTTAATAGACTCAAGTTACAGAGGCTTCCTAGTCAAACAAAATGCAGCAAACTACAAAGATAAGCAGGAACCCTCTAGACTCTCCCTTCCTTGCCTCTCATTTCTTTCCAGGAATCTGACACATCTTAAGGCAGAACACCCAGTGAGAGCAAACTTCCGCAGAAAGGCGTTCCTTTCTGCTGCTCCTGTTTTCCCAGGCACCTGCTTAGATAACCTTTGATGTGTCCTAACAATTTTCTTACTTAGACCTCTTTCTGCCCCTCGAACAGGAAGCTGGGAATAATTTAGGTGACTGATACTTTTCAAAAGCTAAGTGCCGACCTCCAGTCCAGGAAGATTGAATACTGGAAATGTGTGGAGTTCCACTCCGTACGGCTCCTCCGAAGGCAGAAATCCAGACCCGCTTACAGGAGAGGGGGTTTCGGAGGTCTCTAGAAATCTGGGTCAAAATGGGCATCCCTTTGGCAAGCTTGAGATGTCACCCTGTTGTCATCCAGGGTCCTCGGCTTATAGTAACACTGCCCTTAGCATCAGCATGACTGATGGGGCTGGGGCGAGAGCGGGATCACAACACGATTTCTAGACTCCTGTGAAAAACCCGGGATTACAAAATAACCAAATACTGATATATAGGGATTAGGAACCAAGTCACTGTCTTCAAACGGAGCTCAATGCTTTTATAATCACATCGGAGTGACGAGGAGTTTGTCAGTGGCGTGCAGCTCAAAATGCTAATTGCAGGCTAGAACGGGCCATTGGCTGAGCTGCTGTTGAATATTAATTAAGTAATCGTAACTGATTTGTATACTGCCCTCATCTAAATTTACGGCGGCACGCCCGCTAATAATCCCGTTCATTCTCACGCTGTTGAGTACAGAAATCATGTTAGTATTTACTTTTGTAAATGGAGCTGTTGTAGTAAACCGTGTACGAATAAGAGCCATTTATAAATATGAAGTGGTAACACGTTCGCATGCCTTCCAGGAATATGACTGAGGGCTGTGTTAAAAAGACATGGATTGATGTATCAGGGCAAAATGTTTCAAGAAATGGAAGTGACAAAGACAACAATAGAAAGAAAAGTCTGTGGGCGTCGATGGGCTTTTCCTCAAAGAGGAGGGTCTGCTAGAAATAATGCGGGGGTCCTGCTTAGAAAAGAGCCCAGTGTAAGTTCTGAGCTGAGGTGTTTCACATGCAACCACTCACTTGCGGTTCAGTTTCCTTTACTGCACGTTAAATGACTCTGTTTGTCAAACTCAGTTTATACTTGGAGTATCTTTTCAGGAGGGGATCTTCTAGAAAAAAAGAATTGAGGGCTGTGTTTCTCATTTGCATATTCTGCAAACCATCAAAGAGACACGGGATCTGACAAATACCAATGTCCTTGTGGGGATAACCTAATGGCATAATCCACATCGGGGCTAGCCTGGAAATCCTGGGACAGATGGTTGCCATAACCTGGATCAGTGGGGCTTGTCAGGTGTGAGGAGGAGATGATGGGAGGAAGGGGAAGAGAAAAGCGAACAAAATTATGTTGAAGCTGAGTGGGGGGGGAGGGGGTGACAGAGCGAAGAGATATTAAACGAGCAGAAAGTGTTTTGAAATATTTTGGATCTCACGTGGGCAGGAGAGATGTGCTGTGCAAGTCTCGTTACAGCTGGAAGTGACAAAAATCTGATTTCTGCAGTGAGAATTTTATTGGAGGATACAGACTGCCTGCAATTAACATCTTAGGAAGGTGGGAGAAAATTAACAAATTATATCCACATCAGTGGTCTCAAGGCAACATACCTCCTAGCTAGATATTAAGTCTGCCAAGAAACCCTTGCAGACACCCTGAAGTACTGGTAACGCTTTCCAGGAGATAAGAGAGGAAAAGGTCACTTCATAAACCACATTTTGACAAGACTGAGAACCTGAACAGGGCAGTTTGTATGTTCCAGCTGGTTTTAAGGAAGTGAGCTCTGGGCAGTCCTTGCCAACACTCCCAGCTGTTACCCTGAAAGAAGGCTTTGAAGTCATCTCCCGTTTAGTTAGGACCCTGGCCTGGAATGTTCTCCATTTCTGGACTGAGGCTTCAGGAACTCTGCACCTTATCTTGCCGCTCTTTTAGAGCCCTGACACAATTCCCCACTGACTGGGAGGGTTAACGGGGACAGGATGGGTCCAACTTATTTTGGAAATTCACATTTTATTTATTGCACATATGATTCAGTATCTGTATCATAAAATGGTCTGGTAAAAACCTTTGGCAACTACTTATTTCATTAACATACTAACTGAACTGAAGTCAGTCAGGCTTTTGCTGTAAGAGTCTTATTTTAAGGATCTAGTGAGGTATTACGTGCTTCTTCACTAAACAGCCCCAGATTGCAGTACTTTTTAAATACCTGGGACCATCTGGGAAAAAAAAAGTTGATTCAGACATCATACCATCAACCAGGTTAAACTCCAAATGATTTAAGAATTTCACATTAAAATTTGAAGCCATAAAAGTACCTTAAAAAAAGTAACCTCAGAATGGGGAAAGATTTTCTAATGACGACTCAAAACTCAGAAACCAAAGAAGAAATTTATGGATAAATCCAATTATATCAACATGAAAGAAGCAGCATAAACACAGTTAAAAGACAAACCACAAATTAGGAAAAAAAAATCTGCAACCCATATTGCTGACAAGAGACCTCTCTCTTAAATAGAAAACGACTGACAATGCAAAGGAAGAATGAGCAAAAGATAAAACAATTTACAGAAAAAGAAATACAAATGGCACAGACACATGAAAGATGTTTAGCCTCACTTACAATAACAGAGAACACTTTATTAAAACTACACTAAGACACCATTTTTTTTCACCTATAAGGTTAGCAAAAATGCCGAAGTTTGACAACACCCTGTGCTGGAAAAGCTGTAGGGAAATAGGCAGACTCATGCATTGCTAGTAGAAGCCCGCCTTGGTGTCTCCCCAGAGAGAGCAATGTGTCACCATCTATCAAAATTACAAATGCACATAGCTCGTAAAACAGCCAAATTCTTGAATTTATCCTACAAATAGACTCATCCACTTGCAAAATAACATATAAAGTTATTCACCACACTATTGTTTGTCATAACAAAAGACCTGAGAACAACCAAAATGACAGCCACAGGAGACTAGTTAAACAAATCTCAACACAACTATACAAAAAAATACCGCGCTTCTGTAAAAAAAGAATGAGAAAACTATATACGCATAGAGAAAAATCACCTTACGTGAAAAAAGAAGGTTTATGACAGTGTATGCAGTATTCTCCTCTGTAAAAGGAGATAAGGGGATATAGGTTCAAACACACACACACACACACACACACACACACACAGAGCAACCTTTAAGAATAGACAATTACCTAGTAGTAGTGGTTACCTGTTCATGATGGGGTAGGAAGCAGGGTTTGGTGGGTGGGTGATGGCATGGAGATCTCGGAGTCTATATAATTTTACACTTTTTGACTTTTGACCCATGTCAAGTATTACCTATTCAAAATCCTAAAACATTGAAAAATTTACAACTTTTTTGGAAAAGTAAATACTTGGGTCTGATTTTTATTGCTTTTTCTTCCCCCTTCTGGGGAGATAATCAGCGATCCCTTCTTACAGGCTTGGTCCTGCTTGGTGATTCTGTCCACCCTTGGACTGCACTGACCCTCCCTCCCTCCTGACGTGGGAGAGGAGTGGTTAAGGCCAGTGAGGTTAGACAAAGGGGCCAAGAGGAACAGGGCCCCCCTGTCCCCTGGAAGGCTTCCTATAGAGCAGCAAAGGACGCAACTGGGTCAGGGGGCTCCACAAAAGCTCCTGGGGATAGAGTAGGGGGAGGGGAGGGGAAAGTGGGCTGGCTGGAGGTCTTCAGGACACAGAACCCTCAGGAGGAGTGAGGAATGGCAGGCTCTGGAGGGAGAGAGTATGGCAGGGTAGCCAGCAGAGAAGAGCGGAGACTTGAGAATACGTCTTTACCAGGCCCATATCTTCACCATGGAGAAGTCAGCACAGCACGTGGGGCAGTGAGGAGAGGCGGCATCACTAAGGACTCAGACCACAGGGGTGGCAGTCCCCACTCGGCCACCTGAGCAGGGTGGCCCCGACAAGTAACTTCTCAGAGCCCCGGTTCCCTCATCTTCTAATGGGGTAATAAATTTCACGCACTAAGCATTTTTCACCTATTACCTCATTTACTCTTCACAGCCCTGCCACAAGGAACGATTACTAGACCCATTTTCTAGATGAGTCAGTTGAGGCTCAGAGGGCTTCGGGAAGTAACTCAAGGTCACAGAGCCAGGAGGAGGTAGAGCTGCAGTGAGAGCTCACAACTCCCTGAGCCAAGGCCTCTTAGTTCCTAATTCTATAAAAAAAAGTAAAGTCAAAGACATGATTCACAAGTAGGTGAATTCTATAAATACTTGTAGTTTCCCAAGATAGTTCTCAACTTCTAGACCTACATAAAACTGTGCTTCCCCCAAGCTTCTGGCACTCAGAAGTACAGAAGATACCAGAGGGACTGAAGTGCTTTATAACAAAACATAGCCTCTCAGGATCTAAAATATATCTCTAACGAGCACACTCCCACATTTGGGGCCAAGTACAAAAATTAGACTTAGTAACAGTCTAACAGTCCACTTGGCTACGGCATCATTTCTGGAAAGGACTTAGAAATTGGAAGAGCATTTATCTTTGTGCCATCCACGAGGTAATGCTGGCTTTTAAAAGCGTTACAGTCAAAACCACATTATATTTATAATGAACTGGGCATAAAAGGTAGGCATTTAATTGATGTTCAAGGTCTCCCTCTTAAGATTAGATCTTTGAATCGAAAGCTTGTACAGAGGGGTTTCTCTTTCAGTTTTTACCCTTGGAGTGTTGAAAATGTGATTCAAAATTGAAGACTTCAATAAGTAAAAAGAGATCATAGAAAGAATAATTACATTACCAGAGTCAGCAGTTACTGCCTTTCTCTAAAAGGCCAAAATTGCACCGTTGACCTTAAAAGAAGATGGATCATAGAATTTCTCATTAATCTCCCATAATTCTTATACTATACCATCTTAGGATAGGTATACGTCTCATAGGTATCCCTGATTATAGTGGGTGGATATCTACAATTTCATCTAATAATCTGATTTACCCACAACCAATGGAGACAAATAATTCCATGTAAAAATTCTAATGTAAATTCAATAAATTGGTTCATTGAAAGTAATAGAGGACTACTCACAACAAAATATTAACTAGTGAATTATCCTAATTGGCCATTTAATATTAAAGTATTAATTACCATATTAAGCAGTTTGCCTAGATAAGCCTTACAAAAGTATTATCAAGGGCTCATGTGTGGTGATTAAAATTACATAATCCCGAATTCTAAAGGTTTATTATAAATCTTGCCAGGACAATAATTTTTTCAAGTATTCAAGCTATCTAGAACTTTTATTTATTTTTTTAAATTTTAGCCTTCTTATGGAAAAACACACGATATAACCCCATTTACTTGTTCTTCCCTTCCTAGTCGTCTTCTTTAACTCTTCTACAAATTTAGGTTTCTACAAGGCATTTTTCACTTATAAGGCTAAACGCATGCATAAACTGTTTTGTTTTAAAACTCTCAAACATGCAAACATCTGAAATTTCAGAAAGAAAATGGATGCAACAGACATACAGACACATAAACACAGAACGCACCCCCATCCTAGAAACAGAAAACATCCCCCCAAGTGGCAAAATCAAGCAAAGCAAGCACGCGTAGGACATAAATTTAGTTGCTACCAGCTATCCGCAAGCTGCACTGGCATTTGCAAGTCATACTTTTGGGAGCTGGGGTAGAACAGGTGAGTTTCAGCACGGTGCTGTCTAGCGGGCTTTAATCCCCATGGCAACAGAACAAAAATCCGGCAAACCAGTCCCGGCCAAAGAGACCCCCCTCCCCCACCTTAAGCTTGACTGCCCCTCACCTGCTCCCCTTCTCTCCTCTCTCCCCAGAAGAAGGCACTTCATGGAAACGTCTGGGAAAGCCCTTGGACTTTATTTTGTTACACCCTCTAAATGGACAAAAAACAAAAGAGAACAGGTGTAGCAGACAATATTTTCAAATGGCCACCAAGAGTTCCACCGATTCCCCCCTCCCACCTATCACAGACAAACCCCACCATTAGGCCTCACTGGGGGCATGTTCCATAGGGAAAGGTTACACACAATGATATCTGGGCTTGTTAAGGTCTTTTATGCTGAGATAAGAAATGCGAAATGGGAACTGTGCTCTTAAAAAGCTGTCTTTAGGTATTAGAAACCTCTATCATCCCTGGTGTTAATGGAAGGTAAAGATATCACCAACCTTGGCTGCGTGAACACAGCCTGAAGGGGGCTAGTGCACCACAACTAGCCGGGAGGGAGTCCGGGAAAAAGTCTGGAGCTGCCGAAGAGGCAAGAGACCGTTGTTTCGGGGTGCGCGAGGAGAGGGGATTCAGAGCACAGCCTAAACGAGCTCCAGAGACGGGCACGAGCCGCGGCTATCAGCACGGACCCCAGAGACGGGCATGAGATGCTAAGGCTGCTGCTGCCGCCACCAAGAAGCCTGTGTGCGAGCACAGGTCACTATCCACATCTCCCCTCCCGGGAGCCTGTACAGCCCGCCACTGCCAGGGTCCCGGGATCCAGGGACAACTTCCCCGGGAGAACGCACGGCGCGCCTCAGGCTGGTGCAATGTCACGCCGGCCTCTGCCGCCGCAGGCTCGTCCCACATCCGTACCCCTCCCTCCCCACGGCCTGAGTGAGCCAGAACCCCCGAATCAGCGGCTCCTTTAACCCCGTCCTGTCTGAGCGAAGAAGAGACGCCCTCTTCTGCGACCTACACGCAGAGGCGGGGCCAAATCCAACGCTCAGCCCCGGGAGCTGTGCGAACATAGAGAAAGGGAAATCTCTCCCAGCAGCCTCAGGAGCAGCGGATTAAAGCTCCACAATCAACTTGCTGTACCCTGCATCTGTGGAATCCATGAATAGACAACGAATCATCCCAAATTAAGGAGGTGGAGTGTGATTTTCTCTGTATAGTTTTGCTTTTACCATTTGTCCTAGGTTCTCTCTGTCCTTTTTTTAATTTTTTTTTAAGTGTAGTTTTTTAGCACTTGTTATCACTGGTGAATTTGTTTTTTGTTTGGTTGCTCTCTTCTTTCGTTCTTTTTTATTACTTTTTAATTTTTTCTTTATTTTTAATAATTTTTTATGTTTCATTTTAATAACTTTATTTTTCTCTTTCTTTCTTTCTTTGTTTCTTTTTTTCTCCCTTTTCTTCTAAGCCATGTGGCTGACAGAGTCTTGGTGCTCCGGCTGGGTGTCAGGCCTGTGCCTCTGAGGTGGAAGAGCTGAGTTCAGGACACTGGTCCACCTGAGACATCCTGGATCCACATAATATCAAACGGCAAAAGCTCTTCCAGAGATCTCCATCTCAACGCTGAGACCCAGCTCCACTCAACGACCAGCAAGCTACAGTGCTGGATACCCTACGCAAAACAACTAGCAAGACAGGAATACAACCCCACCCATTAGCAGAAAGGCTGCCTAAAATCATAATAAGGTCACAAATACCCCAAAACACACCACAGGATGTGGTCCTGCCCACCACAAAGACAAGATCCAGCCTCATCCACCAGAACACAGGCACCAGTCCCCTCCACCAGGAGGCCTACACAACCCACTGAACCAACCGTAGCCACTGGGAGCAGACACCAAAAACAACGGGAACTACGAATCTGCATCCTGTGAAAAGGAGACCCCAAACACAGTAAGATAAGCAAAATGAGAAGACACAGAAACACACAGCAGATGAAGGAGCAAGGTAAAAACCCACCAGACCAAACAAATGAAGAGGAACTAGGCAGTCTACCTGAAAAAGAATTCAGAGTAATGATAGTAAAGGTGATCCAAAATCTTGGAAATAGAATGGAGAAAATACAACAAACGTTTAACAGGGACCTAGACGAACTAAAGAGCAAACAAACAATGATGAACAACACAATAAATGAAATTAAAAATTCTCTGGAAGGGACCAATAGAAGAATAACTGAGGCAGAAGAATGGATAAGTGACCTGCAAGATAAAATAGTGCAAATAACTGCTGCAGAGCAGAATAAAGAAAAAAGAATGAAAAGAATTGAGGACAGTCTCAGAGACCTCTGGTACAACATAAAACTCATCAACATTCAAATTATAGAAGTCCCAGAAGAAGAAGAGAAACAGAAAGGGACTGAGAAAACATTTGAAGAGATTATAGTTGAAAACTTCCCTAACATGGGAAAGGAAAGAGCCACCAAAGTTCATGAGGCACAGAGAGTCCCATACAGTATAAATCCAAGGAGAAACGTGCCAAGACACATATTAATCAAACTATCAAAAATTAAATACAAACAAAAATATTAAAAGCAGCAAGGGAAAAACAACAAATAACACACAAGGGAATCCCCATAAGGTTAACAGCTGATCTTTCAGCAGAAACTCAGCAAGCCAGAAGGGAGTGGCAGGACATATTTAAAGTGATGAAAGGGAAAAACCTACAACCAAGATTACTCTACCCAGCAAGGATCTCATTCAGATTTGACGGAGAAATTAAAACCTTTACCGACAAGCAAAAGCTAAGAGAATTCAGCACCACCTAACCAGCTTTATAACAAATGCTAAAGGAACCTCTCTAGGCAGGAAACACAAGAGAAGGAAAAGACCTACAATAACAAACCCCAAACAATTAAGAATATGGTAATAGGAACATACATATCGATAACTACCTTAAATGTAAATGGATTAAATGTTCCAACCAAAAGACACAGACTGGCTGAATGGATACAAAACAAGACCCGTATATATGCTGTCTATAAGAGACCCACTTCAGACGTAGGGACACATACAGACTGAAAGTGAGGGGATGGAAAAAGACATTCCACGCAAATGGAAATCAAAGGAAAGTTGGAGTACCAATTCTCATATCAGACAAAATAAGACTTTAAAATAAAGACTATTACAAGAGACAAAGAGGACACTACATAATGATCAAGGGATCAATCCAAGAAGAAGATATAGCAATTGTAAATATTTATGCACCCAACACTGGAGCACCTCAATATATAAGGCAAATGCTAAAGGCCATAAAAGGGGAAATCAACAGTAACACAATCATAGTAGGGGACTTTAGCACCCCACTTTCACCAATGGACAGATCATCCAAAATGAAAATAAATAAGGAAACACAAGCTTTCAATGATACATTAAACAAAATGGACCTAATTGGTATTTATAGGACATTCCATCCAAAAACAGCAGAATACACTTTCTTCTCAAGTGCTCATGGAACATTCTCCAGGATAGATCATATTTTGGGTCACAAATGAAGCCTCAGTAAATTTAAGAAAATTGAAATTGTATCAAGTATCTTTTCCAACCACAACGCTATGACACTAGATATCAATTACAGGAAAAAAAATCTGTGAAAAATACAAACACATGGAGGCTAAACAATACACTACTAAATAACCAAGAGATCACTGAAGAAATCAAACAGGAAATCAAAAAATACCTAGAAACAAATGACAATGAAAACACGATGACCCAAAACCTATGGGATGCAGGAAAAGCAGTTCTAAGAGGGAAGTTTATAGCAATATAATCCTACCTCAAGAAACAAGAAACCTCTCAAGTAAACAAGCTAAACTTACACCTAAAGCAATTCTAGAAAGAAGAACAAAAAAACCCCAAAGTTAGCAAAAGGAAAGAAATCATAAAGATCAAATCAGAAATAAATGAAAAAGAAATGAAGGAAACGATAGCAAAGATCAATAAAACTACAAGCTGCTTCTTTGAGAAGATAAACAAAATTGATAAACCATTAGCCAGACTCATCAAGAAAAAAAGGGAGGAGACTCAAATCAATAGAATTAGAAATGAAAAAAGAGAAGTAACAACTGACACTGCAAAAATACAAAGGATCATGAGAGATTACTACAAGCAACTATATGCCAACAAAATGGACAACCTGGAAGAAATGGACAAATTCTTAGAAAATCACAACCTTCCGAGACTGAACCAGGAAGAAAGAGAAAGTATAAACAGACCAATCACAAGCACTGAAATTGAAACTGTGATTAAAAATCTTCGAACAAACAAAAGCCCAGGACCAGATGGCTTCACAGGTGAATTTTATCAAACATTTAGAAAAGAGCTAACACCTATCCTTCTCAAACTCTTCCAAAGTATAGCAGAGGGAGGAACACTCCCAAACTCATTCTACGAGGCCACCGTCACCCTGATACCAAAACCAGACAAAGATGTCACAAGGAAAGAAAACCACAGGCCAATATCACTGATGAACATAGATGAAAAAATCTTCAACAAAATACTAGCAAACAGAATCCAACAGCACATTAAAAGGATCATACACCATGATCAAGTGGGGTTTATCCCAGGAATGCAAGGATCCTTCAATATATGCAAATCAATCAATGTGATACACCATATTAACAAACTGAAGGAGAAAAACCATATGATCATCTCAATAGATGCAGAAAAAGCTTTTGACAAAATTCAACACCCATTTACGATAAAACCCCTCCAGAAAGGAGGCATAGAGGGAACTTACCTCAACACAATGAAGGCCATATATGACAAACCCACAGCGAACATCATTCTCAATGGTGAAAAAGTGAAAGCATTTCCTCTAAGATCAGGGAGAAGACAAGGTTGTCCACTCTCACCACTATTATTCAACATAGTTTTGGAAGTTTTAGCCACAGCAATCAGAGAAGAAAAAGAAATAAAATGTTTCCAAATCAGAAAAGAAGAAGTAAAGCTGTCACTGTTTGCAGATGACATGATACTATACATAGAGAATCCTAAAGATGCTACCAGAAAACTACTAGTGTTAATCAATGTATTTGGTATAGTAGCAGGATACAAAATTAATGCACAGAAACCTCTTGCATTCCTATACACTAATGATGAAAAATCTGAAAGAGAAATTAAGGAAACACTCCCATTTACCATTGCAACGAAAAGAAAAAAATACCTAGGAATAAACCTACCTAAGGAGACAAAAGACCTGTATGCAGAAAACTGTAAGACACTGATGAAAGACATTAAAGATGATACAAACAGATGGAGAGATATGCCATGTTCTTGGATTGGAAGAATCAATAATGTGAAAATGAGTATACTACTCAAAGCAATCTACAGATTCAATGCAGTCCCTATCAAACTACCAATGGCATTTTTCACAGAACTAGAACAAAAAATTGCGCAATTTGTATGGAAACACAAAAGACTAGGGAGAGCCAAATCAATCTCGAGAAAGCAAAGTGGAGCTGGAGGAATCAGGCTCCTGGACTTCAGACTATATTACAAAGCTACAGTAATCAAGACAGTATGGTACTGGCACAAAAACAGAAATATCGATCAATGGAACAGGACAGAAAGCCCAGAGATAAACCCAGGCACATATGGTCACCTTATTTTTGATAAAGGAGAGAAGAGTATACAATGGAGGAAAGACAGTCTCTGCAATAAGTGGTGCTGGGAAAACTGGACAGCTACATGTAAAAGAATGAAATTAGAACACTCCCTAATACCGTCCACAAAAATAAACTCAAAATGGATTAAAGACCTAAATGTAAGGCCAGACACTATAAAACTCTTAGAGGAAAACATAGGTAGGACACTCTATGACATAAATCACAGCAAGATCCTTTATGACCTACGTCCTAGAGTAATGGAAATAAAAACAAAAATAAATGAATGGGACCTAATGAAACTGAAAAGCTTTTGCAGAGCAAAGGAAACCATAAACAAGACGAAAAGACAACCCTCAGAATGGGAGAAAATATTTGCAAATTAAGCAACTGACAATGGATTAATCTCTAAAATTTACAAGCAGCTCATGCAGCTCAATATCAAAAACAAACAACCCAATCCAAAAATGGGTGGAAGACCTAAATAGACATTTCTCCAAAGAAGATATACAGATTTCCAAGAAACACATGAAAGGATGCTCAACATCACTAATCATCAGAGAAGTGCACATCAAAACTACAATGAGGTATCTCCTCACACCAGTCAGAATGGCCATCATCAAAAAATCTAGAAACAATAAATGCTGGAGAGGGTGGAGAAAAGGGAACATGTTGAGCTGTTGGTGGGAATGTAAATTGATACAGCCACCATGGAGAACAGTATGGAGGTTCCTTAAAAAACTAAAAATAGAACTACCATATGACCCAGCAATCCCTCTACTGGGCATATACCCTGAGAAAACATAATTCAAAAAGAGTCGTGTACCACAATGTTCACTGAAGCTCTATTTACAATAGCCAGGACATGGAAGCAACTTAAGTGTCCATCAACAGATGAATGGATAAAGAAGATGTGGCACATATATACAATGGAGTATTACTCAGCCATAAAAAGAAACGAAATTGAGTTATTTGTAGTGAGGTGGTTGCACCTAGAGTCTGTCATACAGAGTGCAGTCAGAAATAGAAAAACAAATACTGTATGCTAACACATATATATGGAATCTAAAAAAAAAAAAAAGGTCTGAAGAACCTAGGGGCAGGACAGGAATAAAGACGCAGATGTAGAGAATGGACTGTAGGACATGGGGGGGGGAAGGGTAAGCTGGGATAAATGAGAGAGTGGCATGGACATATATACACTACTAAATGTAAAACAGATAGCTAGTGGGAAGCAGCCACATAGCAGAGGAAGATCAGCTCGGTGCTCTGTGACCACCTAGAGGGTTGGGATATGGAGGGTGGGAGGGAGACACAAGAGGGAGGAGATACGGGGATATATGTATATGTATAGCTGATTCACTTTGTTATCAAGCAGAAACTAACACACCATTGTAAAGCAATTATACTCCAATAAAGATGTTAAAAAAAATTAAAAAAAGATATCACCAACCCAAGAATGACCTCTGGTCCTTCCACTTTTGACAAGCTCCCCTGCAAACAGGATGGCTTAAAATACCATTGGAATAAATAGAACTTGGGAGGAATCTATTTGGTACCGTTTGAACCTCCCTTCTGCCACAAATTTCTCTGAATTCGGTGCTGTTAGACCAATCCGGGGTTTTGCCTTTTCCCCATGCGTGCCTCTCATCTCCGGACAAACACTTTCCTGATTCACAATACAGATGGTGGAACAGTACGAGGGCTCCTCAGATAAGGTGGAGGTAGCAGTTGGCAAGTTATTACCAAATATAAAGTCCGATATTTCGTTTCCCCTTAAAACTTAAATGACCTGAGAATTGGAGACTTGGCTCTAGCATTTGAAAGATGCACTTCTGTCATACTGGAAAATGTTCATTTAATTATATTTAATCCCCAAACCACCTGGGCTATAGCATTTCACACTGAAAGGATTCCTATTCTTTCCAAACTCCATTGATAGAACAGTAAAGATTAACTCCGATATAGGAAGGTTCTCTTTTTTAGAAGTTCTCATGAATCCCATGCAGAACTCTGAATTCAAGTTATGTGATTTCAAAGAACATTTGTTAACTTCTGATTTACTTGGTGGTTTTCTACTTCTAGGAAGAGACATCCTCTAATTCTCAACTATTAGGTTTTTCTTCTCCCTTAATACAAGCTTTCATTTATTTTGTTAATTATTAGACTCCAAGTTGGGTAAAAGTGCTTGGCGCAGAAACCAAATTAGGGAGGAATCAAAACTTGGGAAAATGATTAAAAAGTGTCGGGGTGAGGAAGGGAAGGGGAGGGTGCTGTAATTCAGAACTTCTTGTCTCCCTCTATTGAGTACATTCTGCAACTACAACAACTGTCCTCAAAACCACGCACATACTCAGCGCGGCTACCAACATTAATCCGAGGAAATCACGAGTGTGTGGAGTGTTTTTGCAAATTTTCATAAGAACTTGAAATTTGCAGCTTCCTAAAATATTTAGACTTCCTCTCAACCCTTAGCCCTACTCTGAATTCTGCCAGACTCACTCGGGAATTTTGGAGCGGAGCCGGCTATCTCCGCAGTTTCTCCTCACACACAATCACAGGCGCTTCAAACTACCACCCTGTAAACTGACAACACTCCGCTGAGAAGCAAATGCCATAAAACTAACATCCTGAATAATCGAGGGGGCTACCTGAGCAACCCGACAGGACAGACCCGATCAGCCCTGGGAGAGAGGACACTTAATTCAGAGAAATCCAAAGAAAGGGGTTGGTTATGTAGCAGAGACTGAATATTATAAGGAGTTTCCCTTTTCCTGAAAAGCCAGCTTGGCTGAAAAATGTATCCATTCACTTCTCAACAGAGTGCATCCTGTCTTTTAAGTATCATAGTGTTTAAATGGCAACCTTTAGTGGTGAATCTCTCCCTGCTTTTGTCTAAGTGACTACACGTTCCCTGGTTCTAAGAGCTTCAACTGGCATCTCAGGGCCAACTAGACAGCAGGGGGCCGGTTACTATAACAACGGACGGTTCTCTGAATTCTGAAAGGCCCCTGAGTAGCCATTTGGGAAACAGTTATTGAGCAAAAGTTGCCTAGGATCGCCCACGTGACCCAGATCTCCCTGCACAGAGCTGCCCAGAGAAAGAAAAAAATAGCTGCCCATCTTCAGGAACAGCTGCGGTCTCTAGAGGCTCCCTACCCCCATGCTTTTAGCATCTCAGAGCAAGACACCACCATGTCATCAGAAACTCAACCCTCCGAGGCAAGCACGTTTCGGCATCATGAAATGTGCATTCTTCTCCCCACTGGCTCCACACGTTGTCAGGCTTTGCCGAGCTGGATTGTAACAGTTATTCCTAATGATTAAAAAAAAAAAACCTTCTTGAACTATACCTACAGGTACAGGTTCCCCAGAGAGATGAGTGACATGGGCAGTTTACCAGTTTATAAAAGAAAGAATCATGCCCAGAATACAGGCGGCCCCGTGAGTGGTCTGTTTACAGAAAAGATAAAGGTGATCACACAAAGCCACCAAAAAGTACGACTGGGAAGCTTGGCTTTTTCTAGACTTGAATTGCATGTAAACCCATCTTTTGATTCTCATGCCCTCCCTCACAAGAGATACAGAAAAGCAGCTTGGTCTGACCCAATGCCTGTGTATGTGCCCCAAATCCCCTCAGAAAGAATCTGAGCCTGCCCACAAAAGTGGACTTTATTTTGCATAGAAGAATGCACATTTAAGTGAAGGGCAGAGACGGGCAGACTGGCGAGCAGGGGACCAGTTGGCTCTGTGCAGCCTACTAGTGCCATGAGGGGATGTGAGAACAGTGATGTCGATCTCCCTGTTGATCACGAGAACCCAGACAGCTGGGGTTTTAAGCAAAATCTTCCTATTTTCAAAATAATTCAGATTTTAAAAAACAAGATGTCAGGACTTCCCTGGCAGTCCAGTGGTTAAGATTCCACGCTTCCACTACAGGGGGCACGGGTTCGATCCCTGGTAGGGGAACTAAGATCCTGTGTGCTGCATGGCACAGCCAAAAAAGGAAGGAAGGAAGGAAGGAAGGAAAGAAGGAAGGAAGGAAGGGAGGGAGGGAGGGAGGGAGGGAGGGAGGGAGGGAATGTTTAAAAAAACCCAAAAAAACAAGAAGTCAGCTACATAAAACAGACCTGGAGGCCGCCAGTTTTTGACCTCTATCTGGGATAACCTTTGTTTACCTGCTCATCTCCTCCATTAACCTACACGCTCCTTGAGACAGGAATTCCGTCTCCTCGCAGCATCTCCAGTGCCCAACACAAACTAGATGCTTGAGAAATGTCTTTGAATGAACACATGAAGGAAGGAATACACGAGCCAGCTGTGAAGGGTCTTAGGTCAACAAAACAAAACAAAGCCCTAGGTGTGAATACAGCTGACTCTTGAACAACATGGGGGTTAGGGTGTCGACCTTTGCACAGTCGAAAATCTGCATATAATGTAGTTGGCCCTCATATTCACATTTCCTCCACATCTGTGAGGCCATGGATTCCACCAAACACAGGTCGTATAGTACTGTCGTGCTGACTGCTGAAAAAAAATCCGAGTATAAGTCAACCCCTGAAGTTCAAAGATGCCTTGTTCAGAGGTCAACTGTACTTCCCAAACATACTAGCCTGTGATCCTGGGCAAGTCCCCGCTTCCGGACACTGTCTTCTCCCTTGGAAGAAGGTGATGCAGTCCCCGCCACCTTGGCCACCACCCATGGCTGCTGTGAGGATTAAGTCATGTCATGTTTGCTTCATGTTAATTCACCATCATTGACTGTCGTGATTGACAATGTTTCCCCCTTGCTATCTGTCCACAGTCACGCGCATGGGAGGTATCACTGCTATTACACCATCTCCTTTGTGACTTTCCTGGGGCGGAGGGGGGGAGGGCAAACATCTAAACCAAATCCAGTCATCAGAGAGCACGCACGGAAGCGCCCGCTGCTAGAGCAGATGGGCGCAGAGTGTGTGCCCGGCTCACAGCAGCTCTGAGTGTCACGGCTGCTACTGTGGAATCCAGGAGGGATGCGAGCTCCGCTGGGCACACGTGGTCTGCCATTCCTCCATCAAGAAGGGTGTTAGCGCCTGCCCACACTTGACCTGACACGCATCTGTCTGTGTACCAGAGGCTCGGTTATGCCAACTCAAAACCCACACACATTTGTGGTTTGTGTCCCTTCCTATTTACTACGCTGTCTCCCCCGAACATCCAGGGAAGAGAAAAATTGCAGTGTCAACACAATGCACTTGATTTCATGAACAGCATTCTTAATGAGGAGACACCAACAGAGGGCAAAATTTCTGAACATCTAAAGATGAGAGTAAAAGAGAGACCTTCTTCTATCTGCCTATGAAGCTAAATTGGTGTTGACTGATTTACCACGGAATATGCAGACGGCTCAGTCATGGGCTGAAGAGGGATGTGAATTTCTCAGATCAGAAAGTGAAATCCTTCTAATACCAAACTGCAACAAACCTGGGTTAGATGTTACAATTCCCACTTTGAGTTTCCATTTTCTGTTCCAGAGTCTGTGTAGTTAGCTCAGCCCTATCTGAGTGTGAGAAGAAAAGCTGTTTTATACTTCTGGAAAGTTCTTTCCCAAGCTAGAATTACGGTCAATAAGATGCTCAATTTGTCATCAAGGTACGATAGCACTGATTAGCTGGAACTAAGAACAGAACAGACAGGTGATATTATTCAACATCAAAATCTATTTGGCTTCTAAAACACTTGAAAATACATATAGTTGGTCCTCAACTTTTCTCCTTTGTGTTTTTGGCAAATCCAAAACATAGGATCTTTTCAACACACAAACATGTGCTACAAAAACAGGCTGTGGAAGGAAGTAAATGCCTCCAGACAAGCTATTCCCCGTCTAGGCAAAACAATGTAATGATTAACACAGTGGGCAATGAAGTCAGAGTGGCTAGGTTCAAATCCAGGATCCACCAAAGATTAACACTGTGACTTATGATTTTACCAAGCCTCAGTTTTCTGATCTGCAAAATGGATGTAATAATTCCAAGGATTCGAATGTCAATCCGCTTAGCACATGTGTATTATGGTGAATACTCAAGAAGAGATTCTTGGCTGTTCAGGCCTTAAGATATATGAAGCCATGTCAGGGTAAGACTTTCTTTGCTCATCAGAGAGAGAAGAGGTACCTTCAAAGCAATTTTCCTCAAGAGTACAGGAAAAAAAAGAATTAAAAATATCTTCACAATACTGACAATTCGAAGTGGACGCTCATGTCTCGCTCACAGTTGCTAAGGTATTCTATGGAACAAGTTAATAAATAAACAAGTTGCATGCCCCAGCATACGGACTGGACACCCTGTATAGAGCTCTTTTCCCAGCATCAACCTCAAATTATGAAAATCGCAAAGAAACCTTCTCCAAAATTTCCTCTTCTGAGTGGCAGCAGCTGTGCTGCTCCAAGTCTTTTTCAAGAACGTCAGCACATTAATGCCATATAACAGCTTGTCTTGGTGAGACGGGGGGCTGGAGCTCTTGGAACGGCCTTTCTGACTGTAGTCATTCAAAAGGTGCGTTTTGTTACCATCTTCGGGAACAGGGCCAAAATGGCACACTTTAAAAAGTACTGAATTGATTTCTTCTCCCTCATTTCAACTGAAACGATTACAGCTCTGCACCGTCGCATGTTGGTATGGGTTACACTATTTAAAAGGCACACACGGGGCACCACTTATAAAAGGAGGCAAGTGGTAAGTGCTCATTGATTTTTCCTTGATTTTATCTTTATTAGCTGTCCCACCGCCCTGACCCTGGTGCCAAAACGCTCTGCATGTTTCTTCCTAGCTTTACAGCACCTTCTGCATTGTTATGATTTTACTACATCTCTTCAAGGCAGACATTTGCGAGGAGACTCGGAGAGAGACCTTACCTGTAACATCTCAGCCAACCGTATTTCAAACTAAACTCCCACAAACTCATGTTGCTGCCTGTAAAAATGCTGCTCAAATAGCTCCCTAAAGGACTTCTGTATATCTTCCAGTCGACCAGAAATATACGAGGTCTCTACCTATATTTTTTAGTTTTGGCCAAATGTGATGTAATGAGACTAACAATTGGCCTCCAAAGAGGTCCCTTTCAGGAAACATACTCTTAACCCAATGATGCCAAAGGGCCTAAATATTTAAGGATACTTCTGGCTGTGCTCCACGAATATCAGTGCGCTCCCCAACTTATCGCGTGTCCTTGGGGCTGAGGGGCCATCTGTGGCCAATGGGGAGCAAACAGGAGTGGAGGATTACACTCCCGGGCCGTGCAGTTGAAAGCTAGGTGGCTCGTCGATTTTTCTATCAATTTTTTCTCCACCCCAGGTGGGAAAGGGCTGCCCAACCCCCCTCAGACTTCACACGGTGAGGACTCAGCTTCGTGTGGTTACGCCGCTGGGTGGCGGGGGGGTGGGGTGGGGGTATCTCCTGCAGCAGCTCCAGCAGCTGATGCCAGCACTGCCCAGGCTGACCACCCTGCCTCAGTGTTGTTTCGGAAGGGACAGGGCCGTGGGTGGGGTCACATCTTTAGTTACTTAGGGTGAGCTCCTCTGGAATTGTCTGCAAGCCCATTAAGAGTATCACCCAAACCAATCATTAGCTTTATGGTCGCCCTTCCCTTTTTTTTTTTGCGATACGCGGGCCTCTCACTGTTGTGGCCTCTCCCGTTGCGGAGCACACGCTCCGGATGCACAGGCTCATCGGCCATGGCTCACGGGCCCAGCCGCTCCGCGGCATATGGGATCTCCCTGGACCGGGGCATGAACCCGTGTCCCCTGCATCGGCAGGGGACTCTCAACCACTGCGCCACCAGGGAAGCCCCGCACTCCCCTTTTTTGGCCCAAAGTGGTTCTGCTCGGTAGGTTCACCTACATTTCTACTATCCTTAGCTCCCAACAGGCAACTTTCAGCTATTTCTAGGATAAGTACTTTGCACAACTGAGATCACGCAAAAGAAGGAATTCTAGAAGGAAATTCCGAAAGTTATTTTCAAGCCATGTGTTAAGCAGTGAACATATAATTGGGAATTGTGTGCAGTCCTATGATATGATTACATGTCCGGGACAGCATCTGTTTAGATCTGTAAACCTGATTTTCTTTATTCGAGAACAATGACTTCTCTTTAGGCACAGCAGGACCCAGAATTGAATTTGTATTTTTCTCTACAGTCAGGGATCTGATATTCACCATCTGCCGGGGAATGGAATGAACATTTCCTGGTGCTCAGACCTAATCCTCACATGAACTCACTGGCACATTTCTTAACTCTATTTTGCAGAGGAGGACGCTGAAGGTGATGGAGGAGTCTTGTCTAAGGTAGTGTTTCTCCCCCTTTTTTTCATAGGCACCTCCCCTAAGGGGCCTTTATAGACTTTTTTTCCCTAATCACACCCTCCCAATGAAATTTTAATATCAATGACAAATTGCATATCTGTGTATGTACTAGATACGTGTGTGTGTGTGTGTGTGTGTGTGTGTGTGTGTGTGTGTATCTATGCTTGATATACAAAAAGTTTTTTCACCTTCCCCAAACCCATTTTCACCGCTTTGGGGATGATCACATTCCCGTTAGAAATATATGCTCTAAGGCGACCCACACGGTGAGGGACTGGTAATGCCTGGCCCCAAATCCAGGCTGTCTGACTCTGGCCCGTGTTCGTACTTCACTTCCCAGTGTTTGCCGCTTTTCGTCTTGCCCTCTCGCAGCTTTGGCCCTTCATACGTTTCCATCACTCTCAGGATATGACAGTGGCATCGGGGCCTTCGTGATCGGGCCCCTCCTGTCCTCATGCTTTGTTCCAGCAACACTGAACCACAGGTGCCTGCTTACGAGAGGCTGGGTTCTCTCTCTCCAGCGCCACACCTCCTTCACTGGCTGGGGACCGCTGTGCTTCAAGGCCCAGCTCATGCCTCAGCTCCCCCAGGGAGCCTTGTCTGACTCCACCCCGCCCCCCCGGCCTGCTGCAAGTCCTGCCTGCGTGCTGTCACAGCAACTTGGGCTCACTGCTGTCCGTACACTCGCCGTAGTCTTTGTTTCCCTGACTGCGTCGCCCAGGGGACCGTGAGGGCCTTGAGGGAAGGGCCATGAACCCTAAATCACCAGGCCCAGCACAGCGTGCGGCAGGAACTCCACAAGCGCTTGCCGAATGGGAGCTGCAAGGGGCTCCAATGCCCACAGAAGAGTAAAATAGCTTTATTATTCCATAGCAGAACTCTGAGCTGAACCTTCTAAACTCCTGCATGCACTCTTTAATAATCCTGCACTTGAGACAGGATTGAAAGCACCCCTCATTTTTCCAGGGCATGACACACACACGTGTGACACCAGAGTCCTAGTGAGAACCCCAGGCTGGCCGCGCTGAGCTCACACGCCTGCCTTGTTTCTTTCCGGCTATTTACACGCGCATTTGCCCTGCTATCCAAGTCTGAATTCTCTTTTCTTAGTGCAAATCCCTCCCCTCCTTGATTCCGACTTCTCAGCTTTTGGAGGGGCACTGCCCTCTTCTGTCTGCCTAGCACCTGCATCCAGTCGCCTCTCTGGGTCTTGATGGTCCTTTGGGGAACCACCCCTTGTCCACCTTCAGTGCATGTGGTTTCGAGGACAACGTCCTCGTTTCTGGGCTCCAGAGTTAAATGTAAGACCCAGGCCTGACAAGTCTTCATCTCCGCTGGCTGCCAGAGGGCTCTGGGGACGGGCAAATACCCCGAGTCAGTTCTAAGACTTGCCACCTTGGGGTTAAACTGGTACTACTGGAGGAGAGCAATTCCCTTTCCACTGGGATGGGGGGATGTAAGTCCAACATGGGCCAGAGGCCACCATGTGGAAACAGTCAGAGGGCCTCCCCAAGAGAAAAGACCAGACAGACAGAGAAAGTGCAGATCCCAGAGACAGAGGGAGAGAGAAAGAGGCTCACAGCACATGCCGAGCCCCGTTTTCCTTGTTCTGTCTTTCGAAAAGAGCTGGGCCTGATGCTCCGGAACATCCAACGTCACGCATCAACCAGCTCTTTCTTTCCTGTGCTTAAGGCAGTTTGGAAGAGGTGTCTCTCTGTCAGCAGCAACAGAAATGGTTCTGGCCAGGAGTGG
Source organism: Delphinus delphis (assembly GCF_949987515.2). Taxonomy (NCBI): domain Eukaryota; kingdom Metazoa; phylum Chordata; class Mammalia; order Artiodactyla; family Delphinidae; genus Delphinus; species Delphinus delphis. The sequence goes on along the minus strand of NC_082692.2, from coordinate 76,708,919 downwards.
ATGAGAACAATGCACACTCCTGCGCCCACGGCAGGCATTTCAACAAATGCTGGTTCCCTTTCCCTTCCCTGGTCAAAGAAAGCAGCCGAGCCTAACGGTGAGGCACTGGCACAACAGGCCCACGGACCCCAAGTCCACGTGACTCAGAGCTGAACGTCCAGCACGCTCCGCCTCCACAGGATTCAGTGCAGTACCAGGTACGTATCTCAGGGGTTCAAAAAGTTCATGGATTCTAGATTGAAGACATCTTGTGTTCAAAACCAGGGCCCACCACTGCCTGCAGAACCCTTCACGAGTCACGCGCCCCACCCCGAGCTTCTGCCCCTTACTTTTAATATGGGGATGGGAACATACAAACGTGTCGTAAGGATCCCAGGAGATGGGGCCTGGCGAGAGCTTGGCACAGCAGCTGGTGCTCAAAAAGGACTCTGTGAACATCAGCAAACACCCACATCGTGCAAGGGACGCTAGTGGAGAAACAATTCAGAGTCCTCGGCTTTCACTTCCAACGGTTTCATGAACCCGTTGCAATTGCAGTGAAAAGAGCCCTATAGTTTTGATTCAGACTCACTGAGTTTGTCAAAAATATAAACAGTGTGAATTTCTAATGGGAAAAAACACCTTGAATGTAAGGGTCTTGAAAGCTCTCTTTATGACATTACACAGCCCCTTCCTGTAAGCAGCTTGCCCTCAACACGTCTGCTTCGCCAAACGTCCACGGTCTGCTTTGGTCAGAGTGATCCGTTCTCAGGTAGGCAGAGAGCCAAGGTGGGCCAACCAGAAACAACCCTGAGGTTTTTGCTAGAACTATTTGGAACAGGAACTTTTCCACACTGGGGTTGCTAGGGTTACCCAGCCAGGGGCAGCTGTGGGTTCTCTGTGTTCCTTTGTGGGGAGAGTCTGCAACTAAAACCACACGGCACCAAAAGGAGCCAAGAGGAGGGCAGGCAGGCCTTTCGTTCCCTCTCTGTGCTCAGTTCAACCCACGTTAGGCAGCCTCCCAGTTACTAACAGGCTCCAGACAACTATTTGTTTGCAAACCACTGTCCTGGAGAAAGGACGGCATGGAGGTGAGTCTAGTGTTTCCAGGCTCACCCTGAAACACAATATAACCCATCATCTAGCTGGTCTGTAGCACTAACGCAGCTATAGTTAGACGCCTGGGGGAGCCTCGGATGAACGCTTCCTTCTTCTCTTGTTCTTTCCAACTGAAAACAGACCTAGGGACACAGGCCAATCTGTCGGCAATCTGTTGATCCCACCTTCAGAATGTATCTATATCCAATCAGTTCTACAACCTGCACTGCTGCCCTCACGGGAGACACCATCACTCCTTCCGGGACCAGTTCAGTAGTCTTCTACCTGGTCTCTCTGCTTCTGCCCCTTGCTCCTCTGCAGTGGTCTTTGCAGCACAGCCAAGTAATCCTGAAGTTAGATCACAACACTTCTCTACCAAACAGTACTTCTCTTAGGGTCAAAGGCAATGTGTTTACAATGGCCCACAAAGCAGTCCCTGACCCAACTCCCTTCCATCCTGTTTCTTCCTGATGCCCTTTCCTACCACTCTCTCCCATTCTCACCTGCTCCAGCCACACCTCTTGGCCATTCCTGGAACATACGAGGCGCACTCCTGCCTCAGGGCCTTTGCACATGCTGTTTCCTCTGCCTGGAACATGCCCCAGGTGGAGCCCATTTGACTCCTTCCTCCTTTAGGTCTTTGGACAAATACCACTCGCCAGGTAGGCCTTCCTTAACCACTCTGCCCGCTCACCGCTAAGCCTCAGCATCCCCCCTCTGCTTTCCAGATTTAGTTTTCTCCATTATACACTTACCGCCACCTCGTTTGCTTTATTTATTGCCTGTCTCCCCCACTAAGATGTAAGCTCCATGAGAGAAGAGTGTCTGGCACACCACAGGGGCTCAAAATTCATCAAATGAATGGAAAGAAGGGAGGGAGGGAGGGAAATATGACACGTATTCATCACTGATGAAGCTTGTTAAAGGGCAGAAGCTTCCTACATCAGTCTGACAGGTGAAGGCAGCCAGGCCAGCCGCGTGGGCCAAGCCTGCTTCACTCAGTTAAACTGGCTGAGAGAGTGTAGCTGAAAAAACACACAACTTTTAAATAGGAGCTGCAAGCAGGCTTCCCGTGGGAAGCAGTGAGAACCAGTTCAAGGATGATGCTAACATAAGGATGACTTGCCATCAGCCATCTTTATCCTGTGTCTATTAAATGCCACATAACATGATAAACGTTTTCCTATCACCGAATTTTCAGCAAAGGGCTATGAAAAAAATTTTCAGGTCAAGAGGAGCTATTATGCGGATACGACAAAGCGAAGCACGGTCTCAGGGAAACTGGAAATGCTATGAAACTTATTAACTCCGTTTGTAGGTTTAGGAACTGAAGCTCAGAGTGGAAATGGGATTTGTTGCCAGCAAGTAGCAGGCCTGGGATTTGAACCCGGATCTCCCTGATTCCCAAGCAATCGCCTCTTTGGCACTCAATCCTAGAAACCCATCATGAGCGCCTTCATCTCAGTAGTGGCTCTATCCCACCGGCTTCTTGCAGATAAAGCGGATCTCCCAGGTGGCGACACCAGGAAACACTCCAGCTACCTTACCTTTCTGAATGAAGAGGCCGTGGGCTTCCCCTCCCCTCGGGCCAGCCACCCCCCGCCAGGGCAGCATGCTGACAGCACAACCCCACGCCCACACCCTCTGTGTCAGGGCTGCCTGGCTGACTCACCTCCAGTAAACCAGTACAGCAATGAGGAGGATGAGGCACACGAAGGTCAAGGCTGACACCACAATCAGAGGGACGATCCACTCCATCCTCCCTGGAGAAGGGCGGCTTATCATTCCCGAGGTGTTCTTTTCTGCTGCAAAGAGAAACCACGCCAGTTAGAGGGCAGAGGCTAGCCGAGGGGGGGCGCTGGGGAGCCAGAGTGCGATGGGGATTTCTGCTCCAGTTTTGGGTGGTTTCTGGAGAACAAGGCTACCTGGTGACGAGGGGCAACCTGCAGCCCACGCTGCTTCCCACCGAGTCCCAAGCCACATGGGACCTGTGCTGCAGGCTGCATCCTGTAATCGCCAGTGGGATGGATTTGCAGGTAGCGTTCAAGATGTTGTTAAGAAGAGTTGCACGGAAGACAGAGACCCAGCCTCACTCCAAGAACCTTACCGTCCCTGAGCGGCCTTTGGATACACTGAACGAATGTGCTCAAGTCGGAATGTCGCACAAAACTTGCTTGTGCAAAGAGGCGGGGGAGCCTTGCAGGTTTGCCAAGGCAGGAGGGGTGGAGGCAGCGATGGGTTTTACTAAGATGACGGCTGTGACCACAATGGGTATGTCTTTCTTTGTCTGCTTAGCATCTGTTACCCCTTCCTCTAGTAACTGCACCCATTTCTGCTGTGGGAGACCACCTCTCCCCAAAAGACAGTCCTGGTGGCACAACTGTCCAAGTGTGGGCCCCCCTAGGCTCCTGGCCAAGCGGAGGGGCAGGACTCAAGCTAAGGCAATGGTACTCTCACCCCAGAATCTCAACCACTCCAAGTCTGAGCAACCGCACATCCCAGAAGGAGCACCCAGACTCCTCTGCCTACCAGTTCCCACCACCCAGATCCCCAGAGATCCTGTTTCTCCTCAAATATGGTTCAAAAGCTTTTCCTTTGATCTCATCTCCCAGCCGTCCCCTCTCCCCATCCTTCTAAAAGCTCTCGGACCGGCCGCCACGCCTCACTGTCCTGCGAGTGCACATTGGCTACTCAACGGCAGCCGGTGCAGGGGTTAACCGGGGAAGCTTGTGAAATGGTCCAGGATTCTCTCGGGTCAGCCAGTGCCTCTTACCCCAGCAGCTCCTCCTGTCTCTCTCAGGCCCCGAGGATCTTCACAAGTCCCCAGCAGCCTCAAGTGAGAACCTAGTCTCTTGAACTGTGGAGTCAACACCTGGAAATCTCCAGGTAGCCCGGATGAAGCTCAGATGCGGTGCGGGGCTGGGAAGAAAGAGCCCAGGTACACAGAGACGGTCACGAGAGGCACGCGGCGAGAAAGCGAAGGTTCACTGTGACCGCAAGAAGCCCACGGAATCATCCCCAGCTGGCTGCAGGCTGACCCGTGCTCAGCAAGGTTTCCTCCTGCTCTGCAGAAACGAGGCCAGCTTGCAGCCAGCCGCAAGCGTCCGTCTGCTGGATGGACTAAATGCAGGGCTAATCAGGCTGCGCTTCCAAGAGAGAGGAGGTGGGCTGAGCAGGAAAGAGATAACTGTCCCTGGGAGGAGACTGCTAAGGAGGCAAGACCTGGAGTGAAGCAGAAACGGGTTACAGGGTTTTTACTGGGTTTCCTCGAACGTACTGGACCTTGATGCTCTCCTTTGTTTCATGCACAGGCAGGGCCAGATTTATGCCCAGCTCACAGGTAAAAAGACACAGAGGCAGGCAAGTGAGGCACACTCTGATTAAAAATCACAGCAGGGCAGCCGGCGGTTTATAAACTGCCTTCCTGACTGTGCCAGCCCATTTCTCGATATCCCTCGCTCCACAATTTTTCATCAGGCAGCTATCTGTCAAGCCCCGACTGTGTGTCAGGCACGGTGCTACGGGAGGCGGATGCAGCAGAACATCAGACAGGAACAACCCTGTGCCCGTGGGGCAGGAATTTACAGGGGGAGAAGCAGACACATGACCAAGCAATTAGAATGAAATGAAAGTGATGCCAGGGGAAGCACAACGGGTACAGGGGAACAGCTGTCCTAGCCCAGGAATTCTGGAGGCTTCCTGACGTTCGGGTGGGAGCTGAAGGATGAAGGGGAGTTAGCCAGGCCAAGGGCAAGGGCAGATGTGTTCTGGAGAGAGTGCACTGAAGCGGGGGGGGTGGGGGGGGGTGGGGGCGGGTAGGAGAACAAGGGGGCCGCCAAGATGGAGCGCTGGAGGCCACCTCAGCCAGGGTCTGTAGGCTGAATTACGGGCACCGCTTTTAGCCCCCAGGGCTTGCAGTGGAAATCACTGCAGTATTGTAAGCTGAGGCAGACCAGCATCAGATGTGCAGTCTGTCCCGCGATATAATGCTTTAATTGCAAAGCTCTGGCCGCCAGCCACACTTTCCCCCATTGTTCTTGTATTTTTAGATAAAGCAGGGATTTTAATTAGGAATTTATGGGATTTTGATTATGTAGCTCTTACGTGGTATGAGTTAACTGGGTTAGAATGTGTAAACACACGTGCGGCAAAAACCACAGTTGCAAATGAGGATAATTTTGCAGGGCTCCAGCAGGGGGCAGCCCAGCTAGCTAATAATCTGGCTGGCAGTGGGGAATCCCCAAGCCCGGGTGGTCCTGTTAATGGAAAATATGGCAGGAGGGATGACATTACAGGCCACACGTCCAAGGAACTCGCTATCCACCGTGGGAAGCCCCTGCATACCCAGGGTCTTATTTCTTTCCTTGCCTTCTTACAGAAAAGGATTCTTGCCTGAGCTACTACACAGCAGGCAGCTACGGGGAGGAGACCGAATGCAAACCCCAGGTCCTTCTCATCCTCAATCACTGAAAAGGACCCTTCGCCAAAATTGTCCCTCAGGTTTCCCCACTGAGCTACTTCTCTTTCTAATATTTCATGGCGCTGTGTAAGGTTTTTTTTTTTTTTTTTTTTTTTTTTTTTTTTTTTTGCAGCATGCGTGCCTCTCACTGTTGTGGCCTCTCCCATTGCGGAGCACAGGCTCCGGATGCGCAGGCTCAGTGGCCATGGCTCAATGGGCCCAGCCGCTCCGCGGCATGTGGGATCTTCCCATACAGGGGCACGAACCCGCGTCGCCTGCATTGGCAGGTGGATTCCCAACCACTGCGCCACCAGGGAAGCCCATGTGTAAGGTTTTTTGTTGTCGTTTTTGTGAGGGGATGGAGTAATGAACACATCAGAAATCCTTCTCTGGACAGCCCCCGAAGTGGCGGTTTCTATGGAGGAAACTCAGGCTGGCAACAGCTTGCAGTGTGAGACAGAGACCTAAGGAAATGATTCTGACAGCACTTTAATCTCGGCCTGGACTAATGACCGGCAGCCGGATTTGCCCGGGTCTTTTACATAAAGGTCAGGCAAATATAGGAGTGCTCCTGGATTTCCATGCGGGCATGAGAAAGCCGAGTTCATGTTAAAATACACAGTACTGCTTTGTCTTCGCAGTACCAGGAGCCTGGAATTTCATTCCATGGCCACACAGTCATGTGGAATCTGTGCCTGTCACTCTCCTGAGGAATCCCACACTGCCCTCAGGGACCGCAAAACCCTTCACGAGTGGGCCTTCCTCCCGCCCCATCATCACCTGCTGCGCCCCCTGCAATGGGTTCCGGTCACACCCACCCACCCAGTGACCATGCTGGGCCATGGGCCCACCTCTCTGCCTTTGTCCCTGCTGATCTCACTGCCAGGAACACCTTTCCCACCCCGCCCTCAGAAGCTCCTCTTCATTCCTCAGTCCTGGTTCAGGTGTCACCTTCTCTGTGAAGCCTCCTCAGACCCTCGGTCTGTGCTCTGGAGGGCAGAGTAAAGATCACAGGTTCAAATCCTGGCTCTGCCACCTTCTACGTGACCTCTAACCAATAACTTAAATCAGTTTAGGCCTGGAGTTCTTCATCTATAAAATGGGATAAAAAAACCTACTTCATAGAGGTGGTGGGAAAACTTAAGATGCACGTAGAACGCTTAGACGTGTGCCCGGCATTGAGCAAATGCTAAGTAAATACTCTCATTCTCGTCACGGTGGTTGTCACTGTGCAACTTCTTTTACGGCACGCATCACGCTCAATTACAAGTGCTCTTTTTTTTTTTTTTTTTTTTTTTGGCGGTACGCGGGCCTCTCACTGTTGTGGCCTCTCCCGTTGCAGAGCACAGGCTCTGGACGCGCAGGCTCAGCGGCCATGGCTCACGGCCCCAGTCGCTCCGTGGCATGTGGGATCTTCCCGGACCGGGGCACGAACCCGTGTCCCCTGCATCGGCCGGTGGACTCTCAAGCACTGCGCCACCAGGGAAGCCCTACAAGTGCCCTTTTACTACTTACTGTAAGGTCCCCCAAAGCAGGGCTGATCTTCTCTGTATATAGAACAGTAATAAAGCTCTGTTTCCTACTAGCTATGCAACTCTGGGCAAGTTACTTAACCTCTCTGGGCCTCAGTTTCCTCATCTGTAAGTGGAAATAATAATATTGCTCACTACCTCGTGGGTGGCGCGAGGATTACACGAGCTAATGCAATAAAACACTTCGCATGTTGCCTGGCAACCATAGGACCTGGTTAACATTATCAACTGTGATGACGGTCATCACCATCCCCACCCACCACCCACAGCATCACTAATTATCACCATCACCACCAGCATCCTCTCCCTCTTCAACACCCTAGCACGGCGCCAGGCAGATGCTGAGTGCTCATCGGGTGTCTGCTGAATCGGAATCCCCCTGGAATAAATGAGGGCATGGGTGGCAACCACACAGAACCTCAGATGGGTTCTACGGGCATCAGCAGCAGGGGGCTGCCTGTGAGGAGACCGCCAGCGAAGAGACAGTACCTCAAAGTCTGCCCTGAGACAAGACTGCACTACGCTTCTTGCCATCCTTCAGGAGAGATGCTTGTCCCACTGCCTGACTCAATCTGTGGCCCAGCAGGCCCTCAAAGGAGAAAGCAGGATCAAATAGTGAACTACCAGAAGCTACTAGGGACACCTAACATGCCGCCTGAGCTGGGTATACACTCTCTTCCTCCTTTGCTTCAGTCTCCTGACAATCTTCCCCACGCCAAGGCCCCCAGAGACTAGAACATACTATCAGCTTTTCAGAGAAACCAACATCCTGCCCTTCAGAGTCAGGCAGACCTGATTACAAATTCTGGCTTAGGCCTTTCTAGCTGTGTGACTTGGGATAAGTGACTGCCTGTCTCTGAGCCTCTGGTCGCTCCTCTGTCAAAGGGAAACAGATGATAACGCTCACCTCTCAAGGGACTTCGAAGGATGAAATGAGATAATCTGTGCAAAGCAGATTGCGCCAGATGCAAAACGAAATCACAGGGCGTCTTGATCAGAAATTATGAAAGAGTTTCAAGAAACGACAGCAGAACATGAAGGCGAACACAGGGCCTTCTGAGCACAGGGCTGTGTGACTGCACGGGCTGCATCCTCAGAAAGCCAGACTGGTCACAGTGCCCGCGTCCAGAGAACGTTCGTTCTTCCTTTCAACGGAACCAAGCAACGGCGCTGACTGTGATAAAATTAGATGCTCCCAACTGTTAGGAGCAGCTCACTTTTATTCAGAGCTTCACTTGTATCCCAGCTGCCTCCTGAAAGGTCCAGCAGAGCCTGGCCACCCTGCTCCTGGAAGGTTTGCCTCTCTCTGTGATGCCCGAATCCTGACACCAGGACAAGTGCAGGACCTCTGGGTTAATGCACCTCCTTCTCGCCTCCATCTCTGATTTGTCCAGCTGGTTTGGTTTTGCCAGCAGGCCTAGCCCTTTGATTCCTGCCTGCCATGGGTTGTGTGAACTGGCAGCCCACAGATGTGTCTGGCTTGGCACCCCTCCCCTGGGAGTTATTAATTAAATTGTGAGTTAGTTGCCAAGATTTAATAAACAATAGAGTTCACAAAAAAATCAAAAAGGGAATCTTCTCCTGGAGATGTTCAAAACTGGCTAGCAACACAGGTCTGAATTCCCACATGGCAAACATCAGCTAGAACCAAGCAGCACACTCTCTAAGACAGGGCATGGCTCATCAGTTTGCCACAGTCCTCACTGCTCCCTAATGTCTCACATCAGACCTGCTTTCTTCACTCCTGACTCCTGCTGCCAGCTCCCTCTGGCCAGTCGAATTTCTGTCTGCAGGATGGCACTCTGACCTAATGAATCAGCAGAACAACACACACACCTGGGACTTTGACAAAGGCCTTATCATCAAAAGCAAAAATCATGGTTTAATAAAACTCCTGACCAGGATTCTGAAATTACTAATTCAGCTCGAGAGAAGAGGCTGCTTCTGACCAGGCAGCTTTCCCAATTCCATATTTATTTTCAAAGAGATTTTATTTTTCAACCAATTAGAAACGAATCAGACAGTTGCTCCATCTATAAACGTGGGCCCTTCCTCTCTGTGGACTTGGACCTTCTTCATACTCTTTCCAGGGCTGCATCTTTCTGGTCTGTGTGTAAGAGGATAAAAATGGAAAGGAGGTATCAACTTACACCCCCCTCTCCCCCCATGGATGTGATGTGCGGATGAGGGGCTGCTAGGAGGGTCAGAAGATGTGAGGCCAGGCAGGGCCGGGACTCAGAGAATGAGCCGGTCTCAGAAATGGCTTCCAGTGGAAACTTCCGGCAAAATGCTGTCTAATACCTAACCCTCTCTGAGCATCTGCGGGAGGGAGGGAGGGTTTAATGACCTCCCCACAGCCCTCCCTCCTCCCAGCTTTTATTTCCACATCCACCAGAATCGTAAAGTGCCTCCGTTCTGCTTTTTCCAAAAAATTAAAAAAAAAAAAAAAAAAAGAAAGAAAAACAGTTTTCAGTGGCATATGTCATCACTGAATTAATGCTGTTTGCCTTTTACTGGCTTGGCTCTCATCCCAGTAGAAGCAAATAAAAACGGAGTACAATGTACTATAAATGCTACAGGCAGTGAGACATCAGATGGACCTTTCTGAAACGCTTCCTACCCCGCAGTGAGGGCTCAACTTCTGCTTCAGGACAAGAACCCCTACGTGGTCAAGACTAAAATGAGCTTGGATCTGAGAGGCCACTCTCAGGACTCGGGGAAAGTAGGATTCTTTCACTTTTCAAGAAAGATTAGGAGCAGATGTCTGCACACTCAGACATCTACAGCCGGGTTCAGTCGCGCACAACGGGACTGCATTTGCTCTGATAAGGCCACTCCTTCAAAACCACCCGCAGCTGTGAATTAAGGCGCTGGTTTTTGTAAAAAACTGTGCTAAAACACACAGAAAAGTCACCGTCTTAACCACGTCTAACAGTACAGTTCAGTAGGGGTAAGCATATCACACTGCTGTGCAATCGATTTCCAGAACCTGTTTTTCATCTGCAAAACGGAAACTCTGCACCTTTTAAACAGCAATTCCCCAACACCCCGACCCCAGCTCCTGGTAACCACCATCCTACTTTCTTTCTGCCTTACAACTTGACTACACTCTAGGTACCTCACCTAAGTGGACTCATATATATATATACACACATATATATGGAATCATACCCATATATATATATTTATCTTTTGGGGACTGGCTTACTTCACTAATAAGTCCTCAAGGTTCATCCATGTTGTAGCATGCGGCACGATTTCCTTCTTTTTTAAGGCTGAATAATATTCCACTATAGGTGTATACCACATTTTGTTCATCTATTCATCAGTCATTTGGGTTGCTTCCACCCCTTGGCTACTATAAATAATGCTGTTATGAACATGAGTGTACAAATATCTCTTCAAGACTCTGCTTTCAATTCTCTTGGGTAAATACCCATAAGTGGGATTGCTGGATCATATGGTAATGCTATTTTTAATTTTGCGGGGAACCTCCATACTGTTTCCCAAGTGGCTTCCACTTTACATTCCCACCAACGGGGCACAAGGGTCCCCATTTCTTCACATCCTCACCAACACCTTATTTTCTGTTTTGCTTTGGTTTGGGGGTTTCGTGGTAGCCCCCTTAATGGGTGTGAAGTAAACAGGCGGCCGCTTTTTTATAGGGCCACAAAATGTGTCTTAATTTGCTGGAGCCCTGGCATTAGCTAAACCAGAGACACGACTGTGGGTTACAAATACATATATTCTCCTGCAACGGGACACGGGTTCCATGTTCCGATTACCACGTCTGAGCTGGATGTAGAGCATCTGTCACGTGTTTCAATTTATATCACCACTAGGAGTTCTCATCAATAAGCCCTCCTTACCATTTCACACAGAGCTCACTTAATCAGACTCAACAGTGGAACTGTCATGTGTATTTCCATTAGGTGCTGGAAAATTGAGGGCGTTTGATAAATCCCAATTTAATTCGAAGTCCCATATATACGGCAGGTCCTCATCTACCAGAAATCACCGCCACAGACACGTCATTGCAACGTCACGTGACTCTGCCATCAGTCAGGACTCACGTCAAACACACCACTCCTTACAGCCTGAATTCCTGACCCCAGCCTCTTTGGAAACCTCGGTGTTCTTGGTGCGGTGTGGTTGCCTGCACTAAGAGATACACAGGCTGTCCTAGTTCAAAGGTCACTCAGTGGGGGGCAGAAATTTCCAAGGACCCAGACACTTCCCGGGAGGAAACGAAATCACACGGGTGCCTTCAGGGCACCTGAGCTAGTTCTTTCCAACACTCCCATGAAGATCACAGCCAAGACCCGGGGCAAGCAGAATTACGTAGAAAACTTCTCCCCACAAAAAACCTGACTGCAAACTGCCACGGTAGTCCATACGAGTGCCTGTTCTATTTTATTTTGAATAAAGTATGCAACATTTTCCTACCTCCATATACCCCAGCTGAGTTTCACATTCATGATGTCTGCCCTATCTTCATGAGCCTGTATTGCTACTTCTTTCTGACCTTAAATTAACTACTATTTTTTCCCTCAAGTACACTTTGAAAAGGAACTTTACGTTAATACTATAAATCATAGTTTCTCCACCATGGTGCTATCAACACTTTGGACCAGGTCATTCTTTGTTGCAGGGCTGGTCTGTGCCCTGTAGGATGTTTAGCAGCAGCCTTGGTCTCCTCTCACTAAATGCCAGTAGCAGCCCCCTCCTCAGTCATGATAACCAAAAAGTGTTTCCAGATATTGCCAAATATCCCTGCAGGGAAGGGGAACAAAATCATCACTCTGGTTGAGAACCTGTGCCGTAAATTAAAAAATGGTATCTTTTTAAAAGTACACGTTCAAATACTCGTTTAATAATTAACACTTCACCTGAAACCATCTTGTGTTGCCCACTCAGGGAGCAAGCCCCTAAGGCGGGATGCAGGCAGCACCACGATGGAGTCAGGGCCCATGTCTGACCCCCGGTCTCGCCACGTCTTGCCCGGGGCACGTTCCTTAACCGTCTGAGCCTCAGTTTCCTCACCGGCCTAATGGCAACAAGGACAGCACGGGCCTCCCGGGGGATTAAGTGACATCACATTTTGGCTTTTAGCACAGACAACACCAGCATGGAACGAATGTTAACCAGTGATGTAATTATTTTTATAGTCAAAGGTTTTCTTTAGAGCTTGAAAGTTCCAAAGAGGTGCCCAAAGGAGTGGGGTTTGCCCAAAAGGAGTGGGGTGGCTGGAGCTTAGCACCCTTGACTCTGGCTCAGAGCAGAACAGCAGCCCTCAGTCGCTGACCAACACTGTCCATTCCTAGCTCAGGGGCAGGACAAAGGCCAGCCAGGGGCCAGTTCTGGCCTGGAGACTGTACTTTCCTGACCCCTAAACTGGACTGTCTCTTTAGTTGACCCCGAGAAGGCAGTCAACAAGCTTTCGGTGAATGAGTGTTTACATAATGGGGTTCTGACCAAGATTGAATCTGAAAAAGGAGCCCTGATTTTAAGGAAAGAAAAATGAAAAATCCCAGCACTGAGTGATGAGTTTGTAGACAATGCCCACCCTGAAATGCTTTTGCTGGGGCAGGCCACGTACCATCCCGAGAACATTTTACTGCACCAGTAGGCATCTGAGGGTGCCCACACCACATCTGGGCTGTGCCTCCTGAGGGACGGACCATGCCTACCGCCTGCCTGATCTCTGCATGTGTCTGAGCCGGCCCCTTCTTCTAGAGAAGCATTCCCCTCTTCTCCTTCCCTGCAAGTTAATACTAAAGCTACTACTCATAGCACTTGAAAAGATGTTATCAAACATCAAGCCTTTTTGAGATGCTGGTAAAAATATAACACAGTTTGTAACTTTAAACGTTAACGCTTTTTTCAAAGAGACTAAATATTGATTTAAAGAATTGTTTTTAACACGAAGAAAAAATAAATGTGGAACAGATTTAAACAAATGTACATCCACAGTCTTTCAAAGAAGTCACCACTAACATTAAAATGATAGTGATTTCGTTTAAAAAATAAACACCAAGCTGGAGGAGGCAGATGGAGAAAAGGCTGAGATGGATGGAAGCAAAGTGAGACCTTGGGGGTCGTGGACAATGCAGGGTTTTCGGGTTTTACCCTCAAGTTACTCACATCTTTTATTCACCAGTGGGTACACACGTTTCTGCTTAAACCAGGGGTCAGCAAATGACAGCTCACCAATCAAATGAGGTCCACTGCCTGTTTTTGTAAACAGAGTTTCACCAGAACCCAATCACATCCGCCCATTTGGGTAGCACTGGGCACAGACCAGCCCTGGCTGCTTCCGTGCTACCTGGCAGAGATGCACACTTGCAGCAAAGACCTATGGTTCACAAAGCTGAAAATGTCTGCTCTCTCTGGCTGTTTGCAGAAGAAGTTTGCCAATCTCTGGCTTAACCAATCCCCACGACTACTCTCAACCTGGAATTGCCTGGAACTGCCTGGAATTCTAAAGGAAGATCCCTTTTGGCTTTGGGAAGGAGTGGATGTTCCCATTGAGATGAAGGTGGCAAGGGAAGATGCTCTGATTCACCAGTGCTGGGGACAGAGCGGAGTTCCTGGAGGTCATTTTTAAAGCCAGCTCATTGGGGACCACAGTCTCCACATGCTCTTTAATGTCCAAGGATGACTGCAGAAGAAGGACCTATGAGGGGCCTCCTAAGTCACCAGTGCCATCATGTGGCCCTCGGGCTGCCGAAAGCTCCTCGTTCCTTGTCACCGACAAGGGTGACTCTGCACCTCCTGTGGCACTAAGGGCTATGCCTATCCCCACTTTACAGACAGACTCTGGGCAAAGACTGGCCTGAGGACCCTGCGTGAATAAAGGGCAGAGCCTACTGTAGGGATCTGACTCCAGAGCTACCCTGCCAAGATGGCAGACGCTCAGATGCCTGCAGCGTTGAAACTTGAGACCCGCACGCCCCGTACCTGGAGGTGGAAATACCCCAGGTTTACCACCTGTTTCTTCTCCCCTTTCCTTGGACTCTGGAACTTGACTCCCATTGTAATGACTCATTTCTGCTTACTTGGACTACGTCCCAGGTCCCCACCCTCACCAGTCTCTCAAGGTATCAACACTCCCAACCCAAGCTCTTAGCAAGCCACACTTTTCAGGAGTGTGGACAAAAAAAATGTTTAAGAGGAGCAGGCTGGGAATGCAACTTGCCAGAGCCTCCAGCCCAGAGGCCAAACCACTCAAGCTTGACAAGCAATTCCAGGTCCACCGCTTGTCTCTGGAGAAACCACAGTGGTCCGAGTCACCACTGCCATCACCTCCTAACTCTACTCCCTGTGTCCGTTCTTGCCTCCCCAGATGTCCATACAGAGGCCCACATGACCTTCTGAGAAGGCTAATCAGATGAGTGACTCTCTTGCTGAAATCCATCACTGCTTTTCCATACCCGTTAGAACCAAATCCGCAGCGTGGCTGATGAGCCCCTTCCTGATCTGAGCTCTGCTTGTCTGTGAACTCATCCTGTATCCTTCACCTTGGCGGTCTAGACACACTGGCCCTCTGATGGCTCCTTGATGATCCTAATTAGTTCTCACTTTAGGGTCTCTGGACCTGCTGCCCCTCCTGCAGCCTAGAACGCTCGTTCATGGATCATGGCATAGCTAACTCCTTCTCACCACCTGAGTCTCCATTCAAATGCCATCCCTTGACCATCTGATGCTATACTGTCCCTGTCCCCGACTCCAGCACTTGACGTTATGCAGTTGTTTACTGGAATAGTCTCAAGCTTGTCCATTAGAACATAAACCCCAGGAGAGCAAGGCCTGACTAGATCTAGAGTCTACTTCCAGTACCTAGTCCAGTGCCTGGGACACAGTGGGTACTCTATAAATATTTCTTCAATATCTTCAAACGCAAGAAATCCAACTTCTTCACAGCCAATTCCTAGAGGGAATGTCACTGCTCATGCAGGAATAGCTTCAAACCGCTTCACAAGTGGCTCGATATTTCCTCCACTCAATTCCTTGGAGGGCCACTCTGCACTTTTCCCTAAAAGTGAGCAACGCCCATAGCAAACCCACACTTCAGAAAATGAGTCCATACCAGCTTTAAGGAGGAACGTAATTCAAAACATGAAAATTTATTCTAAGTTGTATCTTAACATACGAGGTCTCAGCTTTAGATGAATTTTAATGTTTACAAGTGCAAAAGCAAATAAATATTTACCAGTTGCTTTTTTTTTTTTTTGCACTCTTATAACTCCACAACAGCTTAGATGCAAAAAAAATTGTTGCTAAACATCTTGTAGTCTGGCAAAAGAAAGAATTTCTTATTAAGAAAACCCCTCACAACAATAACAACCCCTCACGCTCAGGGCTCCCTTGTAGAAACTATCAGGATGGTTCATTAAGATTTGAGCGTGGACTTCCCTGGTGGCACAGTGGTTAAGAATCCGCCTGCCAATGCAGGGGTCATGGGTTCGATCCTCGGTCTGGGAAGATCCCACATGCTGTGAAGCAACTAAGCCCGTGCGCCACAACTACTGAGCCTGTGCTCTAGAGCCTTTCAGCCACAACTACTGAGCCCATGTGCCACAGCTACTGAAGCCCACGCGCCTAGAGCCCGTGCTCCGCTACAACAGAAGCCACGATGAGAAGCCCACACACTGCAACGAAGAGTAGCCTCCGCTCACTGCAACCAGAGAAAGCCCGCGCACAGCAACGAAGACCCAAAGCGGCCATAAATAAATAAATATTTTTAAAAAAAGAAATGAAAAAGATTTGAGCATATGACAGAGTCACAAAGTTGCCCTCGGTCAGCATGATGGGGATCACATGCTCCCCGTGGAGGCCACACCAGCCATGCCCTGGTCTTACCATCCAGGAACTCGCTAATTCACAGAGCAAACAGGGCTCTGAGAGCGAGAGCGCTGCTCCCCGGGCTGGGATCATGGGCTAATAACACCAGCTCTCCCCATCCCCACGCTTTCAGCTTTAATGTAAATGTCACTTCCCCAGAGGGGCCTTTCTTAATTCAAAAAGCTCCCTGCCCTCTTCCTGATTATTTTCTCTGACAACACCCTGTTTATTTCCTCTATTATTTACTGAACAGTTAGCTCGTTTTCTGGCTTTTCAGCGAACTTGCTCGCTTGCTTTCTAACATTCTTGCTTCCTGATTTCCCGGCGTGCACCCTGGCGAGCTGCCGCCACCCCTGTCTTCTCCTTTACGCTGTAAGCGTCAAGCAACAGGGACCGTGCTCACCGGGGTTAGCACCCAGCCCAGGGCCTGGCACCAAACGGGCAGTACATAAACACAGGTGCTCAATAAGTGAATAAGGAATGAAATCTTGAAGGATAAACTTATTAAGATCGATGTCTTTTTTATTCATTTACCAGGGCCTGGTTGAAGTGCTTGGAGTTATTCTGAGGCAAGTCGATTTTACCAGGTACCAAGTATCAAGGCAAGACAGTCCAGCAACGATAAGAGAGTAGGTGATTCTTATTAGAATTAAAAAGACACACACACACACACACACACACACAACACATTTTTATACCAGAGACACACAAAATTCCAGGAATATTAAGCACTCTCTGGATCCTTATCCCCTGCCCCCAATTATTTTTTAAAGGGTAGGACTGTTCACAGCAGCTTGGAGGCTCAGGTGAGGAGTGGCCCACTTACCTGGATTAACAGTGATAAATTTGCTATCTTCAGAAAATCGGTCCCCCGGGGACATAGGCTTCTTAGACGGTATCTCAGGCCTCTTGGGATCATTCTCTCTGTAATGCTCCTCTGTGACTGTGGGGGGCACTTGGGTGAGGGTGACGGGGCGGGGGTCCAGGGCGTCCTCGGGCTGGGCGGTGGGGAGGGCAGTGCGGTCCCGCTCACGCCCGGCTATAGTCTGACGCCCACCATCCTGGGCAGCTCTGCCGGGAGCCGAGGGTGCGGGGCTGGGCTCAGTGCCGCTCCGCGCCTGCGTGGCGTGGGTCACGCCGTTCCTCTCCTTCTTCTCGGAGCCCTTCTCGCCCTCCTCCTCGTGTTCCCGCTCGCCGTCCTCGTTCTCACTCTTCTCGTCCTTCTCCCCCTCCTCGGCACCCTCGCCGTCCTTGGTTGGCGCCGAATCACCGTCGGGGCCCGGAGAGGCCAAGGCCTCAGGTGTGGCCGGGACGGGTCTGCCGGCCTGTTTGCTGGCCGCGGCGGCCGTCGGCAGGCGTGTGGGCCACACGGTGCTGGGGAAGGAGGAGATGCCGCCGCCGCTGAAGCCCAGGCCGGCGAGGAGCGTGCTGGTGACCACCGAGGCCACCGTCGCCTGGCTGCCGCTGGAAGACGGGCCCATCCCAGTTGCCATGGAAACAAACGAGAAGGGGATGCCAGAGGATGTCCAGGTGGAAGACCCCGAGCTGATGGGGGCCATGTCGGCCGAAGAGGCGGGAGATGCTGTGGGCTTGAAGGGGTCACCCGGGGAGGTTGGGGGAAGGGACGGAGGAAGAGAAAGCAGAGTGTCAGTCATCAGGACTGGGGACAAGGCCCTGGGTATGACCCTCCAAGGGTTTTACTCATCTTTTTACTTTCCTCATGGGGTGTCCTAAAGCATGGTGCCAAAGCTGACAGGAGGTGATCCACGGATGACCATCTCTGCTCTTAAAAGTTTTTACAATTACTTAAACATTGCAACCAGCACGTCAACCCCAACTTTTCACTGACAGGGCTCGGGAGGAGGCTAAGTGACAAAACAATAAGTAGCGTTCACGTTGTTTGAAAGACAAACATCAAATAAGCAAGGAAGTGGCAACATCAGATTGCCACCTGTTGTTGGGGTGACACTGGAAGAAGCAGGAGCCCTTGGTCTTGTATATACTGGTGGCTCTTGTGGAGAATACACTGCCCATGTCTAGAAACACTCCCCAGGATCTGGTTCCACATCTTAAAGTGAGGAAAGGGACGGACAGAGGGACAGTGGCCCGCCCACGTCTGCAGCGGCAGGTTCGGAAGCAGGAGCCATGCTCTACACCGAAGGCTTAGGGAGCTGTTTACAGCCGGCATCCCCGTGCTGGGCGCTGTACAGCCGCCGTACCTTCCAGAGTCTCCGGATTTATCTACAGCAAAATCTATGCTCATGTAGATGACAACGATAAGAATTCTATTTAACAAGTACCAACTGTGTGTTGGGCCTTCCCAAGCTACACTGGAGACACACATGATCATCACCCCATTTTACAGGTGAGGAAAACGAGGTGCAGAGAGGTTAAGGGGTAGAGGTGGCTGCCTGTGCCCAAACCTCAGCTCATTCTTCCCACCATACTAAATTGGGGCTCGGCTGTGAGATTTTATTTGTACATAGTATCTTAGGAAAATAAGATGTGTTGCTCTGAGTTATTAGTTTAATTTTAGTTCTTGAAACCTGGCGTGCAGAATCCAGAATTTCATCCCATCATTTATACAGTTCAAAATAATACAGCCAGAACAACTCACATTTCATCACTGTATCATCAAGTTTCAGTTTGAAAAGTTTGTTTTTGAAGAACAACCAAGTTAGCAAATGTTGAGTTCTGAAGTTGGTTAATGAAATGCCAGGTGTCACTTAAGATAAGGCACTGCAGACAGAGCAGTCAGACAGCCTGGGCTTGAGTCCGCGATCGCTCACCTGCTCTCTGGGAGATGCCGGGCACATTAACTCACTGAGCCTCCGTTTCCTCATCCATAAAATGGGAGTAATAGTAACACGAATCTTGAGGAGCAAATAAAATAATAATCTGTGCCTGAAACCTGGGAAAAGCTTAATAAATTTTAGGCTCTTGGGCTTCCCTGGTGGCGCAGTGGTTGAGAGTCCACCTGCCGATGCAGGGGACACGGGTTCGTGCCCCGGTCCGGAAGGATCCCACATGCCACAGAGCGGCTAGGCCTGTGAACCATGGCCGCTGAGCCTGCGCGTCCGGAGCCTGTGCTCCGCAACTGGAGAGGCCACAACAGTGAGAGGCCTGCGTACCGCAAAAAAAAAAAAAAAGGCTCTTATTGTTATCACCAAAGCTGCAATTAATATTGGGATTATTAGTTGCACTAGAAAGGGGAAAACTTAGATACTGAGTCTCCAGAAATGTGCAAATGTAACTGGGCAAAGGACAACCATTCTTTTTTCTTTCTTTTTTTTTTTAAAGCCGCACTGCATGGCTTGTGGGATCTTAGTTCCCCAACCAGGGATCAAACCCGGGCCCCTGAGTGAAAGCGCCGAGTCCTAACCACTGAACTGCCAGGGAATTCCCAAATGACAACCTTTCAATTTTAGCATGTCTACTCCTTTGCACTCTTACGTCCTATGCTCCCACAAATAATAAATAATTAAAAATATGGAGAATTTTTATCTCTACAAAAATTATAACAGTATAACACTACTGGTTTAACTCTGTCGCACAGCCTGTTTTTATAATGCATTGAATTTTAAGAGTGAATAATGTAATTTATTCAGTATTTTAACCGCTTCACATTGAGCATTTAGACAACATCATACTGCCACCTCGTGGTGACAGTTTTAACTGCATGCAAATTACCAACCAGACACGACAAAGCGATTACATTCTCTACTTACCACTCCTGTTTTGACAATTCTGGTCCCTTGGAATATTCGAGTGGTATTAGCTGAGAAACAAAGAAATTACACTGTAAACAATATAACTTTGTTGTTTCGACAAAACTGCACTTACATACACAAATCTGAAATACATATAATTTTTATGTCATAAAATGAATATTCCTCTTTCGATTTTTTTTCCAACCATCAAAAAATGTAAAACCCTTCTTAGTTTGTGAGTCATTAAAAAACATGTAGAGGGTCAGGTTTGGGCTGTGGGCCACAGTTTGCTGACTCCTGTCTTAAGCTATTAATTTACAACTTTAAGAAGTTTTAATCATTTTTCTATTTTATTCGTAAGGTAAAACTTACATACTCTAAAATGCACAAATCTTAAGTGTAGAGTCCAATTAATTTTTACCTCTGTAAACACCTGTGTAACTCCCCCTCCTCCCATATTAAGATATGAACATTCTCCAGCACCCCAGCAGGTTTGCATGTGCATGCATGCAGGCGGTACCCTCATGACCTTTCCCTAAGGTCGCCACCACTCTGATCTCTGTCAGCGTTTTGTCTATTTTTGAACTGCTTATAAATGAAATTGTATTATCCCATTGTTCTTCACTATTGTCTTTTTGGTTATAATTTCTTATATTATCCTTTCAGTGACTATAATATGCATCCTAAACTTATTACAGTTTACCTTAAACGAGTACTTTTATCTCTCCTTAAAAATGTAAGAACTGTACAGTAATTTATTTGCCCAACTCACTTTTTGTGTTCTGTCATATATTTTATTTCTATCAATACTTAAGTTTTAAAACCTCGTAACACATCACCACTGTTGCTTTAAATGGTCAAATTCTATTGTTTTTTAGTATTTATTTATTTTATTCATTTTTTTGGCTGCGTCGGGTCTTTGTTGCCGCACGGGGGATCTTCGTTGAGGCATGTGGGATCTTTGGTTGCAGCGTATGGGCTCCAGGGCACGTGGGCTCTGTAGTCTGCATGTGAAGCGCGGGCTTAGTTGCCGCGCGGCATGTGAGATGTTAGGTCCCCGACCAGGGATCAAACCCGTGTCCTCTACATTGGAAGGCGAATTCTCTACTGCTGGACCACGAGGGAGGTCCCTCAGATTCTTTTATATTAGCCACAGGTTACTCCTTCTGATGTCCTTTCCTTCTTTCAGTTCTGTTCACCCATGTGTTAGTATTAAACAATATAACTACACAAAATGTTTAACTGGTAAAATACACATAAAACTTACCATCTTAAACACTTTTAAGTGTACAGTTTGGTTGTGCTAAATCCTTGTGCCACAGATCTCCAGAATGTTTCCATCTTGCAAAACTGCAACTGTGTACCCATTAAACAAGTTCCAGCTTCCCCCTGCCCTCTCCCCCCCCACCCGCAGCTCCTGGCAACCATCCTTCTACTTTCTGTAAGTTTTAGTACTCCATATATCTCATGTAAGTGGAGTCATATATATTTACTTGTCTTTTTGTAACTGGCTTATGTCACTTAGCATAATGTCTTCAAGATTCATCCATGCTGTCCCATGTGTTAGAATTTCCTTCCTTTTTAAGGCCAAATAATATTCTGCTGTCTGTATGTACCATATTTTGTTTCCCCCTTCATTGCTGATGGACATCTAGATTGCATCCACCTTTTCTCTATTGTGAATAATGAAATGCTAAACAGTATAACTTAAAAAATATATCAGACTGCTTCTTTGTGCTGATCTCAAAAACAGTAGTCTTACATAAACTAAACGTTTGCTTCCTATAATAAAAGACACTGAAAAATTAGCAAAAAACTGCTAAATCTCCAAATAAATAACATTTGTACCTGCTGGAGTTTTCATCTACACTAGAAGTGGGGCAAGTACCCGACATATTTTTTTATTTGCCCTGCAAGCTTTTTGGAAAAAAAAAAAAAAAAAAGAATTTGCTGCCAACGTTGTAAACAGCAACTTTTACCTAAAAATCCCAATTTCCTGCTCATCCCTGAAAAATCACAATATTGGGCAAAACTGAGCTCACCTTCCTGCAGGGCAACATTTGGTCGGTGCTGAGTGTCCGTCACCCCTTTTCGAAGGGCACATTCTGCAATTTCCCACTGACGGCCCTCCCCTCATCTGTATGTGTTCCCTGTCTGGCCCCGGGGCACCTGTATCTGCGAGCCCCAAGTTAACGATATATTCACTTCGCTCAGCTGGAAAGTGAAATGGGTGAAGAGACAAATGTGGAGAACAGACCGATCTAGATGTCAATACAACCAGGTCAAATGAGGCAGCCTAGGGAGCAAACAGTTCCTGCCTGGCACTAAATATAACCTCCCACCATCAGTGAGTTGCTTCGGGATCGATACTGCACTGCCTCAGACAGGTGTACACACCTCCCTTTGTTAAGACAGGAAGAAAGCCCCCTAAGAGACCTGCGTTCCCTGCCCTTTACAAAGGCCTTAATTTAAGGCCAACAAACCGGCCACTCCATCAACATGCCCGCTTTTCACTGATCTTGAACAATTTCCACTGGGGTCAGTTCTAGCCGTGGTGACTACAAAGTTTCTACAAGAGCTTTCAGATCAGGAGTCCACCGACCCGGTGGACTTCAGGGACGGGGGAAAAAAAAAGACCTGCACCCCCACTAAGCTGTCACGGAGATGCAGCTTTTCCTTGCACGAGGAACGCAAGCTCCAAATCTCAGCTGCATTTTAATAGGATCGTCCTACGACTCTGCGATTGAAATGGGAGTATCTTCCTACTGCCTTAGAGTTGTTGGAGCTATTTCGGAGTATCACTTATGTTCATCACTACTCAGAAATCACCGTCGCTAATAGACCCACCACTTGTCATTTAATACTTTCATAAAAGAAGCGCACAGATGACTACGTTCCCAATTTGTTTAAAATATTTTGACAATCGTATTTGAGCATAATTGGTCTCCTTTCCTATGTATTTTACCTGTTTATTTTAAACCATTCTGAGAGAGGATCTGTTGGCTGGGCCAGGCTGCCTAATGAGTCTGTGGCTCAAAGAAAAAGCTTAAGAGGCCCTAGTTTCCATGACTGTCGAGAATTGCAAAAAAGCCTTTTGAACACTTAGTAATCAATCTTTTTAGCCATTTGTTGAAGACCGGGGATACAGGGTAATATTTATGCTTTAGGGGTGGTCTGTTGTTGTGTACAAATGATTGGGCTTTGGAATGAGAGATCGGACTCTTCTTAGTAGCCAAGTGATTTTTCGCAAGTTACTCAACTGCCCAGGACGTCATTTCCGCCTCCGTATAACACCTGCGTTACAAGTTGCCACGAGGTCAAATGAAATAACCGATGGGCAAACGCTCTGTAACTGGGAGCTGCTCTACAGATAACGATTACCATTATTATCATATTTACTACAGTAAGGTAAACATAACTTATTTATTACATTATACAGGACATAAATATTGCTTTATTTACTATAATAATGTAAATATTCCACAGGGCTTCCTCATGCTCCCAAACCAGAGGTAAACTTTATCCCTGGGAAACCTAATTATTCTGAACAAAGGTGTCCATGAAATTCCCTAAGTTAATTTCCTTCCCTTTTAAAACTTCAGTCCTAAGAGTTGACCAGTTTTGTACACCGGCCTCTACTGCTCATAAACTCCTACTTGGCTCACCAGAAAAGGCACGCTAGCTTACCTGAAGATTTTGTTTTTCCACTGCCCACTGCTGCAGGGAAGATGCTAAGGCCATTGTGTACCCCTTTGTTAACACGCTTGTTAACACGCAGGGACAAACACCAGTACAGAAAACGAGCAAACACATGTCCACCCCTGAGCAGAGAAAGTCTGCAGACAAAGGAGACACTGGCCATTTTCAAGTCACCGTGATCAGACATTTTAAATATTCCGTGCTTGGAATTTACAGCTGACAAGGCCATTTTGAATTGCATTACATTACAAACATTTAATTTTTCAAAGTCCGTGCAGAAGCCAACGAGCTCAGGGGCCTATTAATCAAGAAAGGCGGTGCTGCGGATTCCAGGCTCCTAGCTGGAGTGCATGGAAGGCCCAATTATGATTTATGTGCCGGAAGATCCGGGGCTCCACTCTGGCTTCCCGTGCTCTCTCCCCTGGGCTGGCATAGACCTGGCCTTGGCTTTCGGACCCTCCTCAACACAGGCAGATGGGCCAATACATTCAGGGCAAAGGTGGACATGGCGAGTGTGATTTATTTGTGAGAAAAAATACAGCCATGCTCATTTCAATTAGTTTAAATGGAAGGATGAGATAATGTGAACATTAGCAAAGAATATTTCAATACTAGATGCAAAATTGCAAAGCTAGAAGGCATCTTTGGAGGGACTCTCAGCTGAAGGGCTTCTTATCCTGGGTTCATCATTTATTACTTTTTATATTAAACCTCATACTTAGGGGGTATTTATAGTTAGTACCAGGCACTGTGCTCATCAGTTAACATGCGTCACCCCCTGTCACTCTACAAGGACCCTGTGAGGTCGGTACTCTCACGACTACCACTTCTGGACTGTGAAATTGCAGCTTAGAGAAGCCAGTCAACATTCTCAGAGTCGCAGAAACACTAAGTGGCAGCCGGGACTCAACCTTGGGGCCCTCATGCCAGGGCCCTGGCTCTAAGCCAGCTCTTCTCAATCTGTAATGTGCATGCCTGGTACCTGAGCCATCTGGTTAAAATTCAGATTCCTGGGCCCCGCCCTCTGAGATTCTGAGACCATTAGTCTGAGAGGGGCCCATGAATGTGCATTGCTCACAGGATTCCAGACAATGAAGCTGGTCCACAGCCTACAGGTTTTATGGGGCCCCTAAAGCTGTAATACGCAAAATTCTGGCATTTTTCTAGAGAAAGTGTCCAAAGTCTTCATCAGATACATGACTCGCGAAAGTTAAGAATCCCTGGCCTGGTGTGTAGGTGTCTCAGAAACTGAGGATTCAGGAAGTAAAGAACCTTACCAGGGAGGGCATCAGACCGGCAGAGCAAAGCCCAATGTCCTGGTTGCTCCCTTCATGCTGGTCTTAGCGCCCCTCACCAAACCAGGTCTGCAAACTATGCCCCACTGGCTGGCTGCCAATTTTTGTCAACAAAGTTTTATTGAAACCAGGACTGGGATTAGGTCGGGGCAAGTAAGACAGAGTGGATCCTGTCTTTATGCAAAAGTTCGATATTTTGTTCAAGAACCTTTTGCATTGATTTTGCTTTTAAAAAAATATTCCATTGGGCTTCCCTGGTGGCGCAGTGGTTAAGAATCTGCCTGTCAATGCAGGGGACACGGGCTTGAGCCCTGGTCCGGGAAGATCCCACATGCCGCGAAGCAACTAAGCCCGTGCGCCACAACTACTGAGACTGCACTCTAGAGCCCGCGAGCCACAACTATGGAGCCCGCATGCTGCAACTACTGAAGCCCGTGCACCTAGAGCCTGTGCTCCTCAACAAGAGAAGCCACTGCAGTGAGAAGCGTGCGCACCACCACAAAGACCCAACACAGCCAAATATATATATATATATATATATATATATATATATATAAAAATATATTCCATTGAAATACAATGTATCTTGATGACAGAGTTTTTAAGAGCTCCTTTGAATTCTGCACCAAAGTGAGTGCTCCTCTAGGCTCACCCTAGTGCTGGTCTGAAACTTTCCACTAGACCCTAAATCAGCTAACTGAATCATGTTAGAAATCCAAAGACGATATTCCTCCACACGACTAGGAGGTGATTCTGTGATCTGACACAGTATTAGACAAATACTTGGTTCCCCACAGTTGGAACATAACAGTAATTAAAAAAATAATCAACACTTCATTCTTCTTCCCCTCTTCTGGCCTGTGAAACCCCCAACCAAAAAGACGGGCCTAAATTCCCCAGGCTTTTCAGGCGTTATTGCAAACCCCACACTGATGCTGAGGCCAGGTTTGTATTCTTGTGTCCAAGCACCTGAACGGGAAAAAAGACAAAGCCCAAAGGGAGAAGGGACCCGGGGGATGCAGGGCAGACAGGAAGGGCGGCTCCTCACCTTGGAAGAGCATGGTCTGGCTGAAGTCACTCCTCATGTCATTGCGACACACGGCCTGGACCCGGAACAGGTAAAGGCTGTCAGGTGAGACAGGGCTAATGGTGGCTTTCTGCAGGGGAGGAAAGAACAGGCAGTGACCTGGTTTGGAAGGCCAGAGCACACTTTACATTTGAAAGCCAAACCTAAGAGAATGTTAAGTGTTGCCTGTAGGTTTCTGGGTACCAAGGCAAAGCAGGACAAACATGTTTCCTCACTGACCAAAGGCTCACCTTGAGAAAAATGAGCTTTCAGAGATAACCTCACCTGGGAATCTGTTTTTGACATGGAAATGTGTAGGGTGAGAGAACAAAAAGTCGTCTTGGCTCAGATACTTGACGCGGGCTTGGAACGTGTCTTCAGCCCTCTTTATACTCACGAGGCTGGGACTACTCTACCTTAGAAACGATAATGATTTACCCTAGACAGCCTCTAGAATTATCAGGTGTACTGAATTTCCAGGGCCATGCAGAGATTAGCGCAGACACAACAAAATCTCTGTTTCTTTGCAGTTTAAAGGCATTGTTGTACCTTGACCTTAGAAGATATGGGGCACGATGCTAGAACACCTGACTAGAGGTCAGAGGACAGGAGATCTACCTGTGTCACACCACTCACCAGCTGTGTGATTCCGAGTCAGTTGCTCAATGTCTTTTGGCCTCTGCTCCCTTTAACTGTTAAACGGACAGAGTAATATTTCCCTCACAGGGCTCTTGTGAGTGCTGTACAACAAAGGCTGGGCAAGCCTTGTTCGTAGGTAGTCCACACCACGAAATGGAAAGTACACCCCCAGTCTAACACAGGGGCGGCAAGCGACGGCCCACAGCCCAAAGCTGGCCCGCTGTCTGTTTTTTGTAAATAAAGTTTTGTTGGCACACAGCCACGCCCATTCATTTACCTGTTGCTATGGCAGCTTTCACCCTTTGACGGCAGAGTTGAGTAGCTGCCCACAGAGGCCATACAGCCCTTAAAGCCTAAAATCTTAACTGTCTGACCCTTTCTAGAAAAAAATTTCCCAACCCCTGGTCCCAACATCACAAGCCAAATCCAGACCCCCATTCCTCAAAGCTTTATTCCAAAAGTCTTTTAAAAATCAGAAAATGGAATTACCTAAAAAGCCGGCAGGGCTCGCTTCCTGAAGAAACAAACAACAAAAGCAACTGATTTTCAAAGACTCCCTAATGGATGAAATGTCTTGTCATCGCATTGTGGGCCAAGTCCAGAAAGCAGCTCTGGGAGCGTAACCACTGAGTGGGTTTTTCCCAGTGTAGCTACTGAAAACCTCTGAAGAGGCATTAAAATGTTATTGTGCCCACACCTGCTATCTGTTGCCTAGCAAATGGATTCCTGGTGAGAGGAGGAGGTTGGGGTCAAGTTATTTCACTTTCAGCCTCATTTCTCTCTTTTGGAAAAAGGAGGCAGTAACACCTGTCCCACAGGTCGGCAGTGAGGGCGTGAGAGAGAGACGTGGATGCTGCAGAATGCCGGGAAAATGTTCAGTATGACTTTTAGGTTTCTGGGCCACGTGAACCCTAAGTTGGAGGATAGCTTTGCTGCCACTAAGTCAGCACTCTCAACTTCTTGAGGAATCAATTAATTTTGTGTGTCCCCAAAGAAAATAATCACCCCTAGAAATTCTTATAAAAAAAGAACTTGCTGTCAAAGCACGTTTTTCTCTACAGCTCTCTCTTTCTCTGAAACTCATTTATGCCTCATACTCTAAACCTCCAGCCCCGTCTTCTGTTCAGAGCAATAGCTTTGCTCCATCTATGCAGGGATTTATTAGAATTCACTCCAAGCCGGTTATCTATTCATCTCTGCATGTTTAATTATTTTCCACTTAGAATAAGAAACCAAATAAGCGCCTAGATAGTTTCTGCTGATTAATGCAAGCCACCTTAGTTCAGAGAAACATCCCTCACGGACTTCCCGTCGTGACAAAGGTTAAAACACATCATAACCTTGGGTACCTTTCAATAGATTCCTCTCCGATTTCATGAAGCTCATCATTCCCTAATGTGACCCAGATAACAATGTCTAGTGGGGAAATTGAAAACATAAATGGAAATGAAGTAAAAGAATCTTCATCTAAAGGAATACGAAAAGTATTATTCTATCACTGATTGAATGGGCCCCGGGGACTCTGTACGGGGAGGAAACAACGTGCTAACAGTCATTAAGGATCCCACTCAGTGCTATTACGTTTTCCATGTGCATATACAATTATGGGCTTCATTATCCCAAAGACTTCTTTTGATTAACAATAAACGCCAGGCTTTCAAACCCAAATGTGTCACTTTGAGTTTCCCTGCAAAGATGTAAAGAGCAGCGCTTGTTGGAGGGATTGCTTTTCCAGGGGAAGAAGATGGCTTCTGCAAACGTCTGTTCTGAAGGGCCTTGGTGGGGACTGGCCACTAAATATGTATGCACATTTAAGATGAGCAGCTGGATTGGGCATGCGTAGCTCAAAGTGAGGTCAGGTATTACAGCGTCTGAGAGTCTGAGAGCGGTGGCTAAAAATTCCGTGGTCACTGGGGTCTAGCAGGTTGGAATGTATGAGGCAGATGAAATGTGACAGAAGGGAGTGGTGGGGACTTCGGAAAGCTGCAATGGTGTGGGGAGGAGGGTGGGGGCGACAGCTGCCATGGTAATAAGAGCCAGTACTGACCCAGTGCTCGCTCTGTGCTAGGCCCTGCTCTACAACTGCAGAACTCACCTAACATTTACAGCAACGCTAGCAGATGACAAGCGCTTCGTGGAGGCTTTCGGACTTTTTTTTTTTTTTTTTAAAATAATGAAAGAAAAAGCAGTCAGTTTTGAAGGGCCGAGTTACAAAGAAATTAACTTTTCCTGGTGGTAGAGCCATCAGGTATAAAGGCGGAATGGAGCCCGGGCAGGCTCCAGCCCCGGTTCACCCCGGTGGCACCCGTCCTCAGCAGGCAGCGTAGGGCTGGGATGCCACAGGTCAAAGCACGCCAGAGAGATGCGCAGGGGCCCCTCCCATTGCTACAGACAGCCTGACTCAGAACAGGGAGGTGTTACCAAGTCCTTGTCGCTGTCCTTCGTGAACGTCTTCTCCTTCTCATCCTCGTTCTTGGTCCAGCTGTAGGAGATCATGTAGTTCATGATGGGCGGGTGGTAGATGGTCTCCGGCTGACTCCAGGACACCTGCAGTGCTGTCTGGTTCAGGGGCTGCACCTTCATGTGGACGGGCGGAGAGCTGCAGACTGAAGACACATGGCCAAGCTCAGGGCCTCGTGGCACCACATACATACACGCCCCGTGTTCCTCAAGACTGCAACCTCGAAAGGCTGACACAGTAGGACGGGGAACACCCACGCCCCCATCGCCGGGATCCACCGGCTGCTAACATTTTGCCACACCCGTTCTCCCTCCCCCCTTCTCTTTCTACACACACACACACACGCACACACACACACATGCACACACGCACGCACGCACACATGCTTCCCTGCTGTGTCACTGAAAGCAAGTTGCAGACATTCTGAACTTCACTCCTTCAACTCAGGTCTGTATCTCCTAAGAATAAGGACATTCTCCTCTATAATGGCAATGTCTAAGGGTCTGTGTGCCCCCCAAATTCATGTGTTGAAACCTAATGCCCAATGGGATGGTATTAGGGCATCGAACTTGGGGAGACAATTAGATCATGGCGGTGGAGCCCTCATGGGTGGGATTAATGTCCTCATAAGAGGCCCCAGAAAGCTCCCTCACCCCTTCTGCCACGTGAGGACATAGTGAGAAGACGGCTGTCTGTGAACCAGGGAGCAAGTCCTCACCAGCCAGTGAGTCTACCAGCACCTTGATCTTAGACCTCCCAGCCTCCAGAGCGGTGAGAAATAAACTTCTGTTGTTTGTAAGACACCCAGTCTATGCTATTTGTTACAGCAGCCCAAGCTGACTACGGTCATACCTAAGAAAATGAACACTAACTTGATATTATCTGACATTTACATCATCCCTATTCAAATTTCCCCAACTCTCTCCAAAAGATTATTTATATAACCCTTTCCCCGCCCACATGACATGTCACATTCAGTATTATAATGCTTTAACTTCTTTTAATCTAGCATTCTCATCTGGCCTCTTCTTCCACAATGAATTTTTTTAGAAGCCAGGCCACCTGACATGTGGAATGTTCCAGCTAACTAAAATTGTAGGTGACATTTTATTGTAAATAGATCACAGTATAAACAAATACGATGCAAAATGAGACTTTAAATAATTTTAAAGCAAACGCACAAAAAACCAGGACGACTTTCTCTGGACCAGCAGAACTCTATGTAACTATCCTGATGGAGGGCAAAGGAAAAGCCAGGCTAATTCCCCTGTTTATTCCTTGTGGCCGGCAGGTTTGAAGGAAGGTGGCGGCTCTATATCTATCTACTAACAAACCCATTTCAGAGCTGGGAGTATCAAGTCAGCCGTTAACAGCCACATTTTGGCCCTCCAGATGTGCACTTTCCCAGGGGCCTTGGTTCCTGCCCGCACAGGGCTTCCATTCTGAAGCAGGGTTTCTCAACCTCAGCAGCACTGGCCTCTTGGGCCAGAAGACTCTTTGCTCTTGGGGGCTGTCACGTGCACTGTAGGATGTTTAGCAACATCCTGGGCCTCTACCCACTAGATGCCGGTAGCATTCCCCCCAAGTTAAAACAACCAAAAATGTCCCCAGGTATCGCCAAATGTCCCTGGGGGGGGGGCAAACACCCCTGAGAACTACAGGTCTAAAGGGGGAGATGGGAATTCATCAAAGAATGACATGTGTGCAGCTACTGTCACACACCAGGATGGGATGGGCGGAGGGGAGGAGAGGAACGCTGTACTTTCCAAGCACTTTCTAGGGAGACTTGATTCATGCTACAGGGTCCAGGGAAGACTCTTTAGAGGCAGGTGCATCCAACTGAGAACTGCGTGGAGATTCACTACGTGGGGGTCAGGAGAAGAGGGGAGGCCGGCCAAGGGACCTCAGCAGGGAGAAGGCCTGAGGGGCCCAAAGGAAGGCAGTGGGGCTGGATCAAGGGAGGCCAGTGGAGCGGGAAGCCTCTCAGGCCCAGATGAAAATTCTGGCTTTTACCCTACAGTACTCCGAAGCCACGGGAAGGATGTGAACCAGAGAACGACGCAGGCAGGTGTGCACTTTACAAAGCTCCCTGGAGCTTCAGGTGAGCAAAGAAGAGCCCAGAGGGGCTAAGAGAGGAGCAGAGAGGCCTGTCAGGAGGTGCTGCAGACGGCTGGGTGCTTGTCTACCTAGGAGAGAACAGCAGGTTCTAGAGCAGATAGAGGCAAAGCCTGGCGATGCGTTGGACAAGGAGAGGCATGAGGGCGAGGGACGCAGAGAGGACGATGCTGGGGTTTGGGGGGCAGCAGGGGAGCAGCCCTGGAGGGGACGGGCCAGGGGATGTGGGGCTTGGTTCTGGGTTCTCCCAGGAGCCCGTCTCCAAGCCATGCAGCCCACCACGAGCCAGAGTCCCCTATTTGCTCCTCAAGAGCCCCAAGCCCAAGGCAGCCCTGGGGAGGATGGCTTTCCTGCCAGAGAAGCAGGGACCCAGCTCTAAGCAGCTGGCTGATGGAGAAAAGCGGAGATTGGTTTTGACAGGGAGGCAGCCTTTGGCTCTTCGACTGCCAAACCCTGCTTCAGTCGGACAGATTCGCTTTGTGCAACTGAGACAAGAAGGAAGGGATAAATTAATGAGGCATCCCCACTGCCCTGCAGAACCCCGGGAGGCATTTCGCTGCCTGCTGCGCAAATGCCACCGGAGCAGGGACATCAAAGAAAGAATGTGATGTTAAGGCTCCCACAGAGACGGGGGGTGAAATGACAGAGTGCTGACACTAGGTGGCGCTCACATACCATTTTAAAATGCCCCAACGTCTCAGTGGTTTAGTTTCTCAAGAGGGCGGGGCTGGGAAGGGGGAGGAATGGGGAAAGATCTACACTCCCATCTTTCCAAGTACCAATAATGAACCAAGGAGATTTATATACTCGGAAGCTCGTGTCCTTCCATTGATGACATGTCAGATTTTCTGACTTTTACATCTTTTCTCACCTCCCCCTATGTTTTTACTTATCTCCTTCATTCTGAAGCCATCACTCCCCTGCTCCAATTAGGGGTGAGCCGTACGGGGGGGATGCATGTATCTCTTAACAGTTACATCATAACCACATAAATAATCCTATCACCCACATGCGGATGCAACCATTCTTCTTATTTATTCTTTGAAATAAAAATAGCTGGCTTTTTCTTTGCTCATTAAGATGATTCATGTTAATGTTTTTAAAAAGAATCCAAGTCATCCAAAAAAGTAAGAAGAAGAAAGTTTTAAAAAATCACCCGAAATCCCAGTATCCAGAGACAACCACTGTTAACTTTCTGGGGATCCAACATCTTCATGCATGTGTAAAAACACATACATGCAATCTGATATAAGTGGGATACAACGCATTATGGCCCTGAGTGAATTGGTTGTTCTCGTTGTCTTTTACTAAGTCGTGGATATGTTGCCTTTCAAGAAGAGCTTGGTAATACTGTTCTGAATGAAAGTACAGAATCCCACTGTCTCAATGGACTAGAAAATATTGGTTTAGGCTCACAAAGGAGGACGGCCTGGCCTCACTCTAACAGGACCACCTTTTTTTGGGCCACGCTGTGCAGCATGCGGGATCTTAGTTCCCTGACCGGGGATCGAACCATGCCCCCTGCAGCAGGAGCGTACAGTCTTCACCACTGGACAGCCTGCCGGGGCGGGGGTGGGGAATTCTGTAACTGAGGGGCCTTCAAAGATCCACACTTGTCTGAGGCTACACGTGGGAGCACTGGGCCAGAGGCTTGGAGGCTGAGGCTCGCCCATCTCGGCTTAAGGGAAGAGCAGGTGGAAAAGAAAATTCCCCTCTGCTCTTCACTTCCCTGAGACGGTGGAGTTTTCTGGGCCAGATTTGGAAGAAGCATTTGCAGATTACAAGGAGGACCTAGGACAGGGGTTGGCACACTTGTTCTGTAAAGGGCAGGACAGTAAGTGTGCTTGGCTTTGCCGGCCATATGGTCTCTGTCACAGCTACGCAGCTCTGCCTATGAAGCACAGAAGCAGCTGAGGTCATCCGGACATGATGGGCGTGGCTCTGCTGCAATGAAACTGGTTATGGACCCTGCGTTGCCATTTCATACCATTTCCACGTGTCATGAAACTTTCTTCTTTTCATTTTTTTCAACTTTTTAACATAGAGACACCACACTCAGCTCCTGGCTGTACAGGAGGTGCTGGTGGGAGAGTTTTGGCCTGTGGATCAGTGGTTTGGTGATTCCAGACGTAGAAGCTAAAGGGAGGCCAAGCCTTTGTTTGAATCACGTTTACCGACTGCCTTTGTGTTGTTTGTGCCGTATTCTGCCCCTCACACAGCCTGAGAGGCTCCCTCCCCTGCAGAGCTGAGATCTTCCTGCGCTCAGTACTACGTGGCGTGACACTGCTGACCTCATGGACTGTCTGTAATGGGCAATCACACTCCCCTACTAGAATGTAAGCTCCACGAGGCTGCACACTTTCTGTCTTGTTTGCTACACTGTCCTCGGTACTAAATCAGAGCCTAGCACACCGTGGGCTCCCTGTAAACTTGGGCTGAACGAACGGTGCCCTGAGTGGACGGAATCGACCCCTTGGCCTTGCTTGCCCTGGCCCACAGGTCCCATGTGACATGACCCCTTCCACGTCTCTGACCTCACCGACTCCTCTGTGGCCAGCCCACACCCAGTCTCCCTGAAGCTCTGGCTTCCCCGCCGAGGTCTCCCCTGTGCTCCCCGGGCCCCTCGGCCCCCTCCCTCAACGTGCTCATCATGCCCCTGGGGGAGGGGAGATGACCAGACACCCTCCAAAGAACTCGGGCCTTGTGCTTCCAAACTTTGCCGGCTTTTTCAGGGATGCACACCCTTCTTTCCAACAAAACCTCCCCCTAGATTCCAAGTATCACAGACAAAAGCAGCACTGTGGTACATCACAGAAGGGACAGTTTAGAAGAGCTCATAATAAAAGGTGGGCTTTGGAGCCAGACTCCTATGGACCCTTGTGTTCTCATCTGTAAAATGGGTGGCTAGTACAGGTAATAATAACCTCCTCACAGAGCTGGGGTCACGATCACAGAGAATGCAGTGGGTCAACCAGAATCTGAGGGCCTGACGCCCAGTGGCACACGCAGGGGACAAGCTGCCAGGCCCACACCGTGTCTGAAAACATATAAAGCTGGCTTTTTAAACTGGGCCTGCAACCACACATGGCAGCGGTTTCCTGGGTGGCAGTGCAGGCCCCCTTCAGACAGGTGTGTGTGCTCACATCTGCCACAGTCCCTGCCCCTCCCCACTGCCTTCACCCACAGCTGCCTGGCCCCCAAGGCCAGGTGAGTTTCCCACTGATCTAAAACAAGCACCAGGAGCCCGGCCTTCGGCGGAGAACAGGTGCCCAACACCCCTGACAAATGGCCATTGCAAATGCACCTAACATAGGGAGTTGGCCAATCGTCTGGAGACATCCTTCTGCACAAAATCAAAGCCTTTTAACCGTGAGGGAGGTGCCACACCTGGCTCTCTAAACAAACGTCCCCCGTGAGGGGCTCCTGACGTCAGCCTCCCCTTCTGGGGGCCTGATTACCTTCTCACTGGTGTCTGATTGCATTTCACAGGCATCTCGGACGATGCCCTACCAGCTCTGAGAATTCCTGCCCGCATTCTGAACCGCCTGTAATTAGGACCCCAGCCTTCGTTAAATTACGAAGAGGCTTCTAGCAGAGCACCCAAGGTCCACTGATTCTCAATCAACGTCAAGGATATTTTCTCAGTGGTTCCACGAGTAAATGAGAGACTCCCCTACCCCCAATCCTCTTCCTTTGGGCCGTCTGAGATAAACTAACGGGACCCTTTCTCTGTGAAAGTTAGTGTAACTTCCAAGCGCCTTCAACGGTTTGGATTTGAAGTCCTCCCTGGGGTCTCCTCCCACCACTGGACCCCTCCAAGTTTCACACGTAAGGCAACGGGCCAATCATTGATCAGGCGTCAGATGAACAGCATTGCTCAAACACAGCGATTCGGCGCCATCTGCCTCTTACGGAGCTCGTCAACAGACAGGAAACGGCTGCCTCCTGCGGGGTGGGGTGCGGTGACGTCATACACCAGCCCAGCGGAGGACCACAGGGGAGACAGATGCCGCCCACCAGGGACCCGCCTGCCTGGCAGGGAAGCAGGAGCAACGTCTCCTCTTCAGCAGAAGGGACCCTCTCAGCTGAACAAAGCCACCAGCCTAGACTCAGACAGCTCAAACGCCTATCATTTCTTTTCTTTTCTTTTTTTTTTTTTTTATTGCGGTACGCGGGCCTCTCACTGCTGTGGCCTCTCCCGCTGCGGAGCACAGGCTCCGGCACAAACCCGTGTCCCCTGCATCGGCAGGCGGACTCCCAACCACTGCGCCACCAAGGAAGCCCGCCTGTCATTTCTTTATGGCCTTTAGGGGAAATTTCCAAAGACATGGTCTCAGGGAAGGATTTCTCTTTTTGAAGGGCTGTATCCAAAATGTCTAGGTAAACACAAAACCCCCAAAGCCAATCGCGTAGGATTTCAAACCTGGCACCTTGGGGCTCCGGGGTGTCATCTTCCCCGCTCCATGCCCCAGAGCTCACGAAAGGGAAACTGCATGGGCGAAGCTACCGGAACCGGATCAAAGCCGGAGCCCAGCTCTGGCATTTTGGGGATTTACAACACCCGAACTCTCTCTACTTGGAGTTGCCAAGCACATGCCACGGGCCAGACTCCGTGTCTTCCTCTCAGACGGTCCACAAGGGCACCCTCTCCCCTAAAGATGAAAGAAGACACTGGGTCCAGAGAGACCAAGTCACTGGGCTGGGCCGAGGACCCTGGGCGGGAGGAGGGCTGGGAACTGGAACGCAGCCTGTAGTAGAGGGGACGGGGGTGCAGCACCACATACGTTCTAGCCACAAACACCTCCCACATCTATCTTCCTATCTGCAGGATAGCAATGAAGAGGTCAGGAGGGTAACTCAAAAGTGCTTAAAAGGTGAAAACTGTCCCACGCAGACACAATGCATCACTACTATGGCTCAGGTCTGTGTTTCTTCCCTGGTTAACAATACTTGGCACAAAAAGCTTCCTTCCCACTCCCTCTGCCTTCCTGGTTTTCTTTGTTCGCAATGGCAGATGAGAATGTGGGTCTCTTGACAATTTCCAGAGCAGCCTCCAACTCCTTCGAGGCCTTCGAAAACTGGGCACAGCCCAAGTAACCATTCTCCCCCATCAGAAATATAGACTAAGCTCATGGTCCCTCAAGCCATCACGGGGAGGCTGGAAATAGCTGTGGTGGTGCAGGGTGCAGCACTCCCCCATGGGATTCACCAGATGGCTGAAAGGGCCCATGGCACCAAAAAGGTTAGATACTCCCGGCTGTAAGGATTATGTGATTACATGCTTTTAAGGAAACTATTATAGGAATTCTGTAAAAAGGTTTAATAAACACCCTGACCTAGATTTGAGGGATTGGTTAGGAAAGGCTTACTGAGCACAGTGATGTTTGAACTGATTAGGTGTTTATAAAATGAACAGGAAGGGACCTCCCTGGTGGCGCAGTGGTTAAGAATCCGCCTGCCAATGCAGGGGACACGGGTTCGAGTCCTGGTCCGGGAAGATCCCACATGCCGCGGAGCAACTAAGCCCGTGAGCCACAACTACTGAGCCTGCGCTCTAGAGCCTGTGAGCCACAACTACTGAGCCCATGCACCACAACTACTGAGCCCATGCACCACAACTATTGAAGCCCACGTGCCTAGAGCCCGTGTTCCGCAACAAGAGAAGGCACCGCAATGAGAAGCCCGTGCACCGCAACAAAGAGTAGCTTCCGCTTGCCCCAACTAGAGAAAGCCCGCGCGGAGCAACGAAGACCCAACACAGCCACAAATAAAAATAAATAAAATAAATTTATAAAAAGAGAAAATGAGCAGGAAGGAAGGAGGCTTAGATATGGCAGACAGAAAAACAGCTCGTGCAAAGGCCCTCAGGCGGGAAAACTGGAAAGAAAACTAGCAAGGCTTGGCAAGCAGAGAATGAGGAGGAAGACGGTTGAGACCAGGTCTCAAAGGAAGTGAAGTGTGTGGAGCTGGGTTCATCCCTGGGCAGCTCTGGCCAGGCATCGCTGGAGGACCACCTTCTCATGATGTGGGAGACCCCAAGTTCCCCCAAGCACTAGGGCAACTGCTTTCAAGTTTTAAATCTAAGGTGTCTTAAATAATGCAAGCTCTAACCTGTTATAACAGAAAATATATATATTGGTCTCTGCCCCAGGTTCCTAGCATAGGGCTCCTAAAACCCTTGTAACTTCCGAAGTGATACTAGGAGCATCTCTTATCCTTTTTTAAAATTTCTTTTAAAACAATCATTCAGTTTATTTAAACTAAAAAACAATCGAAAAAACAGTTCACTCCTTTCTCCCACCCCCACCCCTGTCAGTTGCCTGTATCTATGAGCTCGGTTTTTGTTTTCACATATGAGTGAGATCATATGGTATTTATCTTTCTCTGTCTGACTTAGTTCACTTAGCATGATGCCCACAAAGTCCACCCATGTTGTTGCCAATGGCAAGATTTCATTCGTTTCTATGGCTTAATATTATGCCATTATATAGATACCACATTTTCTTTATCCATTCATCTACCAATGGACACTTAGGTTGTTTCCTTACCTTGGGTACTTGTAAATAATGCAATGAACATGTGGATGGATATATCTTTTTCAAGTTAGAGTTTTTGTTTCCTTCAAAGAAGAAAACACATCCGTACACTGGGAGGGTGAACACACCCAACTCAATGGCAACAGAAGCTCCTGTGCTCAGGACCCGCTCAGACCTCGCCCCATGTTTCCCTTCATCCAGCTGTTCATCTGCACCCTGTGTCATATCCTTTAATAAACTGGTAAATGTAAGTAAGTGCTTCCCTGAGTTCTGTGAGCCACTCCAGCAAATTAATCAAACCAGAGGAGGAAATCGTGGGTACCTCCAATTTGTAACCAAATCGGACAGAAGTTACGGGTAATTTGGGGATCTCCTACTTGCGATTGGCATCTGAAGTGGGGGTGGAAGCAGTCTTGTGGGACAGAGGCCAGCGTTGGAATGGAGTTACACTGTCGGACACCCAGCTGGTGTTGCAGAGAACTGCTTGTTGTGCTGAAACCCCTGCCCCCATATCTGGTGACCAGAAGTGAAGGATTCTGTGTAAAAGTAAAGGAGAAACACACAAGAGGTGGAGAACCTACTCAGGAGGGAGAACTAAGTTTCCCTAATACACCTGTGGAGTTCTTTTCGACACCACCCCACAGTATTCCCTCCGCTCCCACGAACAAGCCTTGGTGTGCAATTCCGTTTCTCAGCCAACAACTGAGCGTTAGAAGCTCTGTGGCAACTACCCTGGAAGACAGCAAACTGGAAAACTTTCCTACACTGTGCATATGATGGAGCCACGTGCTCCAAATACAACAGCAGCAGCCAGAGTCCTCCAAGCACGCAGGTTTGACCTTCCCCATTATGTTATTCCTGACCTACTTCCCTGGAGTCCATCTTCTATGCGATATCCCTCTGCCGCTGAGAGCTAAAGGCCAGGGGCAGTGCCTCTGTCCTGTGCAGGGGAAAGCACTGTTCAGCTTGGCACTCAGGGAGGTGGCGAAGTCCAGAGCGTACATCATCCAAGCCCTACTTGAGAACAGCTGCTTCTCAGACACCGGGTGGAAGGCGGGATTCCATGTGCCCCAAAGCCTTTCCCTCCTTTCCAGATTTAACATGCTGTGATCTCCTGCCAAAAGGGCACAGTGGACCTATCCCCCTTTAACTGAGCACAGCATCCTTTCTACATGGTACCTCTGAACTTCTCCTGCAGCCTTGCTCTAGTCATAGGCTCCGACCAAGGGTCTATACCAGAAACAAGGGTGCAGGTGTGCAAATGCCCAGTGCACTTATACTGAAGCTGGACAAGTCTCCTACTTCCCATGGCTGAGATGATATTATGGCCTCGTTTATCATGAAGAAACACCTGGGTCATGTAGAGTCCTATAGCTGTCCTCAGCACTGAGAGACTTTTCTAAACACCATCCAAGATCTAAGATCCCGTGAGCTATCTTTTTAAGTGATCCCAATGGCCATATCAAGAGATCAACTAGAATTAAAAAACAAACAGAGATGAACAATACAATAACTGAAATGAAAACTACACTAGAAGGAATCAACAGCTGAATAACTGAGGCAGAAGAACGGATAAGTGACCTGGAAGACAGAATGGTGGAATTCAGTGCTGCAGAACAGAATAAAGAAAAAACAATGAAAAGAAATGAAGACGGCCTAAGAGACCTCTGGGACAACATTAAACGCAACAACATTCGCATTATAGGGGTCTCAGAAGGAGAAGAGAGAGAGAAAGGACCCCAGAAAATATTTGAAGAGACTGTAGTCGAAAACTTCCCTAACATGGGAAAGGAAATAGCCACCCAAGTCCAGGAAGCGCAGTGAGTCCCATACAGGATAAACCCAAGGAGAAACATGCTGAGACGCATAGTAATCAAATTGGCAAAAATTAAAGACAAAGAAAAATTATTAAAAGCAGCAAGGGAAAACCGACAAATAACATACAAGGGAACTCCCATAAGGTTAACAGCTGATTTCTCAGCAGATACTCTACAAGCCAGAAGGGAGTGGCACGGTATACTTAAAGTGATGAAAGGGAAAAACCTACAACCAAGATTACTCTACCCAGCAAGGATCTCATTCAGCATCCATGCAGAAATCAAAAGCTTTACAGACAAGCAAAAGCTAAGAGAATTCAACACCACCAAACCAGCTCTACAACAAATGCTAAAGGAACTTCTCTAAGTGGGAAACACAAGAGAAGAAAAGGACCTACAAAAACAAACCCAAAACAATTAATAAAATGGTCATAGGAACATACATATCGATAATCACCTTAAACGTAAATGGATTAAATGCTCCAACCAAAAGACACAGGCTTGCTGAATGGATACAAAAACAAGACCCATATATATGCTGTCTACAAGAGACACACTTTAGACCTAGGGACACATACAGACGGAAAGTGAGGGGATGGAAAAAGATATTCCATGCAAATGGAAATCAAAAGAAAGCTGGAATAGCAATACTCATATCAGATAAAATAGACTTTAAAATAAAGAATGTTACAAGAGACAAGGAAGGACACTACATAATGATCAATCCAAGAAGAAGATATAACAATTATAAATATATATGCACCCAACACAGGAGCACCTCAATACATAAGACAACTGCTAACAGCTATAAAAGAGGAAATTGACAGTAACACAATAATAGAGGGGGACTTTAACACCTCACTTACACCAATGGACAGATCATCCAAAATGAAAATAAATAAGGAAACAGAAGCTTTAAATGACACAATAGACCAGATAGATTTAATTGATATTTATAGGACATTCCATCCCAAAACAGCAGATTACACTTCTCAAGTGTGCACAGAACATTCTCCAGGATAGATCACATCTTGGGTCACAAATCAAGCCTCAGTAAACTTAAGAAAACTGAAATCATATCAAGCCTCTTTTCTGACCACAACGCTATGAGATTAGAAATGAATTACAGGGAAAAAAACCGTTAAAAACACAAACACATGGAGGCTAAACAATACGTTACTCAATAACCAAGAGATCCCTGAAGAAATCAAAGAGGAAATCAAAAAATACCTAGAGACAAATGACAATGAAAACACGATGATCCAAAACCTATGGGATGCAGCAAAAGCAGTTCTAAGAGGGAAGTTTTTAGCTATACAAGCCTACATCAAGAAACAAGAAAAATCTCAAATAAACAATCTAACCTTAAAATTAAAGGAACCAGAGAAAGAAGAACAAACAAAACCCAAAGTTAGCAGAAGGAAAGAAATCATAAAGATCAGAGCAGAAATAAATGAAATAGAAACAAAGAAAACAATAGCAAAGATCAATAAAACTAAAAGCTGGTTCTTTGCAAAGATAAACAAAATTGATAAGCCATTAACCAGACTCATCAAGAAAAAGAGGGAGAGGACTCAAATCAATAAAATTAGAAATGAAAAAGGAGAAGTTACAACAGACACCACAGAAATACAAAGCATCCTGAGACTACTACAAGCAACTCTATGCAATATAAATTGGACAACCTGGAAGAAATGGACAAATTCTTAGAAAGGTATAACCTTCCAAGACTGAACCAGGAAGAAATAGAAAATATGAACAGACCAATCACAAGTAATGAAATTGAAACTGGGATTAAAAATCTTCCAACAAACAAAAGTCCAGGACCAGATGGCTTCACAGGTGAATTCTATCAAACATTTAGAGAAAAGTTAACATCCATCCTTCCCAAACTCTTCCAAAAAACTGCAGAGGCAGGAAC
Source organism: Delphinus delphis (assembly GCF_949987515.2). Lineage (NCBI taxonomy): Eukaryota > Metazoa > Chordata > Mammalia > Artiodactyla > Delphinidae > Delphinus > Delphinus delphis. The sequence continues at coordinate 76,667,748 of NC_082692.2, read as the reverse complement.
ACTTCCACACTCATTCTATGAGGCCACCATCACCCTGATACCAAAACCAAACAAAGATACTACAAAAAAAGAAAATTACAGGCCAATATCACTCATGAATATAGATGCGAAAATCCTCAACAAAATACTAGCAAACAGAATCCAACAACACATTAAAAGGATCATACACCATGATCAAGTGGGATTTATCCCAGGGATGCAAGTATTCTTCAATATACGCAAATCAATCAATGTGATACACCATATTAACAAACTGAAGGGGAAAAACCATATGATCATCTCAATAGATGTAGAGAAAGCTTTCAACAAAATTCAACACCCATTTATGATAAAAACTCTCCAGAGAGTGGGCATAGAGGTAACCTACCTCAACATAATAAAGGCCATATATGACAACCCACAGCAAACATCATTCTCAATGGTGAAAAACTGAAAGCATTTCCTCTAAGATCAGGAACAAGACAATGATGTCCACTCTCACCACTATTATTCAACATAGTTTTGGAAGTCCTAGCCACGGCAATCAGAGAAGAAAAAGAAATAAAATGAATACAAATTGGAAAAGAAGAAGTAACACTGTCCCTATTTGCAGATGACATGATACTATACATAGAGAATCCTAAAAATGCCACCAGAAATCTACTAGAGCTAATCAATGAATTTGGTAAAGTTGCAGGATACAAAATTAATGCACAGAAATCTCTTGCATTTCGATACACTAATGATGAAAAATCTGAAAGAGAAATTAAGGAAACACTCCCATTTACCATTGTAACAAAAAGAATAAAATACCTAGGTATAAACCTACCTAGGGAGACAAAAGACCTGTATGCAGAAAATATAAGACACTGATGAAAGAAATTAAAGATGATACCAACAGATGGAGAGATATACCACGTTCTTGGATTTGAAGAATCAACATTGTGAAAATGACTATACTACCCAAAGCAATCTACAGCTTCAATGCAATCCCTATCAAATTACCAATGGCATTTTTTACGGAACTAGAACAAAAAAATCTTAAAATTTGTATGCAGACACAAAAGACCCCAAATAACCAAAGCAGTCTTGAGGGAAAAAACGGAACTGGAGGAATCAGGTTCCCGGACTTCAGACTACACTACAAAGCTACAGTAATCAAGACAGTATGGTACTGGCACAAAAAAAGAAATATAGATCAATGGAACAGGATAGAAAGCCCAGAGATAAACCCACGCATCTATGGTCAACTAATCTATGACAATGGAGGCAAGGATATACCATGGAGAAAAGACAGTCTCTTCAATAAGTGGTGCTGGGAAAACTGGACAGCTCCATGTAAAAGAATGAAATTAGAACACTCCCTAACACCATCCACAAAAATAAACTCAAAATGGATTAAAGACCTAAATGTAGGACTGGACACTATAAAACTCTCAGAGGAAAACATAGCAAGAACACTCTTTGACACAAATCACAGCAAGATCTTTTTTGATCCACCTCCTAAAGTAATGGAAATAAAAACAAAAATAAACACATGGGACCTAATGAAACTTAAAAGCTTTTGCACAGCAAAGGAAACCATAAACAAGACGAAAAGACAACCCTCAGAATGGAAGAAAATATTTGTAAACGAATCAATGGACAAAGGATTAATCTCCAAAACATATAAACAGGTCATACAACCCAAACCAAAAATGGGCAGAAAACCTAAATAGACATTTGTCCAAAGAAGACATACAGATGGCCAAGAAGCACATGAAAAGCTGCTCAAGATCACTAATTATTAGAGAAGTGCAAATCAAAACTACAATGAGGTATCACCTCACACCAGTTAGAATGGGCATCATCAGAATATCTACAAACAGTAAATGCTGGACAGGGTGTGGAGAAAAGGGAACCCTCTTGTACTGTTGGTGGGAATGTAAATTGATACAGCTACTACGGAGAACAGTATGGAGGTTCCTTAAAAAACTAAAAATAGAATTACCATATGATCCAGCAATCCCACTACTGGGCTATACCCAGAGAAAACCATAATTCAAAAAGACACATGCACCCCAATGTTCACTGCACCACTATTTACAGTAGCCAGGTCATGGAAGCAACCTAGATGCCCATCGACAGACGAATGGATGAAGAAGATGTGGTACATATATAAAATGGAATATTACTCAGCCATAAAAGGAAGGAAATTAGGTCATTTGTTGAGACGTGGATGGATCTAGAGACTGTCATACAGAGTGAAGTAAGTAAGAAAGGGAAAAACAAATATTGTATATTAATGCATATATGTGGAACCTAGAAAAATGGTACAGATGAACCAGTTTTCAGGGCAGAAACTGAGACACAGATGTAGAGGACAAAGTTATGGACACCAAGGGGGGAAGGTGGCAGTGGGGGGTGGGATGAATTGGGCGATTGGGGTTGACATGTATACACTAATGTGTATAAAATTGATGCCTGATAAGAACCTGCTGTATATAAAAAAAAAGTGATTAAATGTTAAAAAAAAAAAAAAGAGAGATCAACTAGTGACCCACACTGATGGGTTTAGCCAGGCTTTTATTTAAATTCTTGATTCTAGATGACTGTGGCTCAATAGGTCAAGATGCCCGCCTCCTTTGTTTCAGTTTGGTCCTTAAAATAATTTCTCTCTTAGAATTAGGTATCACTTAGGGACCCACTATATTTAAAAGGAGCGTTCTCCTTTTAATGTCTCCCGACATTCACCTTGCTAGCTTTGAATTTCTGATTCTTCCTTGGCACCTGCCTCTCATAGTTGTTCTGGTTCAGGGAGGCCATTGGATGAGCTCCATTGTTCAAATGCCAACGTTGTTTCAACCCCTAGATGTGGCACCTGGGTCATTTGGTAAGGATGGCCCTCTCTGGCATGGTTCCAGGATCCTCCACACCTGGGGACTGGCCTCAAGCAGCGCCTCCGAGGCTTGGTCAAGAGGACCCAAGAGATCAGGGCGCCTGCCACTTAAATTGGAGAGACCAGCCTGCGAATAAGCAGCGCCCCTAGTGGGCCTCAGTGGGAAATCACCTGTGCAGCACTTGGGAGGGACGGAGCCACCCTGGCCTCCTGGCCACCCCAGGCATACGGATCCTTATGCTCTGAGGAACTGGGCTTCTAGCTGGCTGGTGAAGACCAACAGTTTGAGATGCTCAGTGCACTCCTCATGGAGAAGCCTCCTCTCTTCCCGGAAGCCTTTGCATTGAAACCAGGGGGCTCTGTGCACTTGATAGATGATACCTGTTAGCCCCTAGTGTCAGATGTACAGACGGCACCTTGTCTACACAGGCACAGATGTGACATGGGACAGCTCAGACACTCATTTCGGTCCAAGCCAGTGCTTTGGAATCACAAAACCAGTCCAGAGCGGGCCCAGGAGAGAAGCGAGCAACTGTGATGACCCCCGGCTGTGCTTAGAATAGAAAAAGATGACCCCAGAGGCCTCATCATGGTCTCCCCCTCTGTGCCTTTACACACGGTCTCAAGGACTGGGGAGGTCACAACATTGCTTGCACCCGAGAAAGCCAAGGGTTCGGCCCATGTTCCTTGAACCTGAAGAAAAACTACCTCGACCAGCCTGTGTTGGTTTACAGAAGAATCGGTGGGAAGAATGGAGAAGATAAATTGTCTGCCTCCCAGCCACCGTGATTCGTATGACCCTGAGGACAGGGAGATGCAGGCAAGCATCTCAGAGCTTCCTGCTCCACGGGCCGTGAACATTCACTGGCGACAGAAAGGGGAAGTGTGTCCCTCTGGGAGGAGGGATGCTGGTGGCCTTTAGTAATCTCCAGATTGCAGTTCATAAGCACCACGGTGCTCACACAAACAAACCCCGTGTCAGGGAAGATTTTCCTGGAGAGCAGAGCAAAGCTGAAGCCATAGGAGGGTGCCTAAGTCGGCCCTGAAGATCAAACTCTGCCTACCTGCCTGGAGACAGAGAATTAAGTAATTAGGTGATATTTATAAAGTGTGAAAACAATAGGCGGGCCCTGGCACCTGTTAACAATATCAGCTCAACGGGCCCCAAGCCATAACGTGGTTCTGCCTGGGAGCCTCCTGACAACAGTGCCTGCCTCTTTCAGCGCTTCCCTTTCTCTGCTTTTAGGAGTGGTGGAGTGGTTGGGAAACGTGGCTGTTCCTTGGGACAGAGAGGAAAGCCCTCTCTCTATGGTGCTTTGATACCAACACTTCCATCCAAGTGGCTTATGGTCAAACGGATTTGGAAGATGGCTTCCCAAATCCTAGGAGCCTCTCTGATTTCAGGTACTGGGAGTGGTGTGGAATCCTACTCCAAATGCCTGGTTTCGCTCCTCCCATTAGAGCCCCTAGCCTGGGCTGGATCATAAATGCCTCAACTGTGCCAACTCTTGTAGCAAGAATCTTTTTTACTCCTGGCCACCTGGCATGTGTGGGTTAGCTTCATCCATCCATCCATCCATCCATCCATCCACCCACCCACCCATCCATCCATCATCATTCCCTCCAGTCCAATATTTGCTAAGGCGCCAACAGTGAGCATTGTACCCTCTCTCCAACAAAGAAAAGAAAAAAAAAAAACAGTTTTACCCTTTATGAGCTTAAAAGGTAGTGGGAGAGTTAGGTATTAGGAAAAAAAAATACGTAAATGAATGTAAAATTCCAACGCTGAGAATGCTACAAAAGAAAGGTACTGGTGCCCCGACAGTGTCTGGGCCAAGGCAGCCAGGAAACTTCATGGGGAAGGACCACTGAGTTGAGCCTTGAAGGCTGACAAGGGACGGATGACGCACAGCGGTGAGGCTGGGGCCTTCCAGGGAAGAGGCTGCTGGAACTGCAGTGCGGCTGGTGGACTGCGGTGCAGGATACGAAGGCGGGGTTGGGGAGGGGGACAGGACCTGTGGACCATGCTATGGGCCGTGGGATTCACTGGAAAGGTTTTAACTATTTCAGACAATCTGGCTTCGCATTTCCACCAGGAAGAGAATGTGGCCCCCTTGTTTTGAAATGTGTTCTCCACTGATCATGTCCCATGTAATAGGTTGTCCTGAAAGCCAGTGCTGACCTACAGACAAGGAAGTATGATTATTTGCAGAGTACTTTCCATGTCCCGGGCTCTGTACTATTTGTTCTCTATACTGGCTCACTTAAAAGGCCACAAGCCAAGGAAGGGGATGTGATTATTAGCTCCATTTTACAGAAAGGAAACTGAGGCTTAGATATGAACTAGAGCACAGATGTGCAGAAGTAAATGACTGGCGTGGAATTTGAGTCCAGGTTTGCTTGACTCCAAAGTCTATATTCTTACCCCTTGCCCCTTATATTGTCTCCCCGTTCATTCATTTAATGAACAATGACCGTAGACCTACTATATTTTAGGTACTGTGTTAGGTCCTGTTGATTCAAGGATGCACAATATCTTTAGCCTAGGAGGCCCCAACATCCACATTAAGTGGGTGCACTGACCCTCCCAGGGACTAACCCTGTGAGCAAGACCTCAGTAACCTCTGCCCCGAGGACCCAAGATAACCTGCCCAAAGCAAGCCAAGCAGATAAAGACAGAGACCAGTGATGCCTTTCAGGAAGATAAACTTGATCTTTAGGAAGAGCACCCAATTGCCTCAAGGACTTTTACAGTGCCTTCATTCACAGAAAGATAATAATAAAACTGTGTCGCTCAAGCCACCTGATGACATTTAAAACAGAGACCACCTCTTGTGGATTCATACGGAAGCTTGGCAGTCCCTTGGAAAAGAGAAAGAATGCTGTGTTTGGACAGAAGAGGATCTCAGTTGACGTCTCAGCTCTACCGTTTCCTGGCTGAGAGGCTCTGGATGACCGACCACCTGTTCTCTCTGAATCTCAGACCACTCATCTGTTAAAGAGAAACAGTAACACTGCATTTCTCTCTCTGCTCACCCCCACCCATCCTCCATCCCAAGTGTTAGTAAATCTCAGAGGCTCTGTTACAAAATCCATCCCCGACGGATCACTTCTACATCCACCAGGATCACCCTCATCCAGCCACTGTCATCCTGCTGGGAATATTTCCATCAGCCTCCTGCGGGTCTTACAGATTCCACCCCAGGTCCTCTGCAAACATTCTTCACATAACAGTCAGAGTGATGGGTCTAAAAACCTGTTCAGATGGTCCCATAGCCCTGCTTAGACTCCTCCAAAGGCCACTGTCATAAGAACACAGTCTTAACGCCTTACCAAGAAAAGTCTTCTGAGACTTCACCCTCGCGGGTTCCCATGCCTCAGGGCCTTTGCAAAAGGACCTTTCCCTCTCAGAAGTTTGCAGGGCTGGCTCCTTACCCAGACCAGTCCACCCTCTCCAGGGAAGCTCTCTTCCCCTTGGCCGCACCATGTCTGCCACTCTTAGCAAACCACCTGATTTGATCTGCAGAACAACACTGAAGAGCTTAATCACTGACCGCTTTCTTTCTTTCTTCCCCCTAAAACTTAAGCTCCGTAAGAGACTCTTCTCCCTTGTTCAGCTTTATTTCTAGTGCCTAAAACCTGTTCATAGTAGATGCTCAACAAATATTTGACAAATGGAAAGTGCATCCTGGCAGAGGTTGTTCTGAGGATTAAATAAACCGTATATGCACAGAAAAGGCTAGCATAGCACCTGGCCCATGAAAACCCCTATGTAGCCTTTTTTTTTTTTTTTTTTTTTTGCGGTACACGGGCCTCTCACTGTTGTGGCCTTTCCCGTTGCGGAGCGCAGGCTCCGGACGCGCGGGCTCAGCGGCCATGGCTCACGAGCCCAGCCGCTCCGCGGCATGTGGGATCTTCCCGGACCGGGGCACGAACCCGTATCCCCTGCATCGGCAGGCGGACTCTCAACCGCTGCGCCACCAGGGAAGCCCCCCTATGTAGCCTTTTTAAGCATAGGTGTACCAGGCACAGCTCCTAGAGAAAGCGCTTCAATGTAGATGAAGATGCCTGACACGGGAAAAGAAACTCACTGGCTGGAAAACATGAGCCCAAAGTAGTTAATGCTATGTTAAATGTCTATGAAATATCAACTTTATGTCAACCAATCAAAGGCAACTTACACCAACTCTCTATCTATTTACATAGAATTAGTCATCACGGGATATCTGAGCCTGTAAAAATGTTTGATAGAACATGGCATGCCCTTTAAAAGCATGAGCACCCAGGATGTTGGAGAGTCTTACAAAAAAACAGCCCTACTTTTTGCTTGCTTTCTTAATCACTCCCAAGGTTAAAAATTAATAGCTCGTAATAGTTATTTTTAAAAGAAGGAGGTCAAAACCACTCCATGGCGGCTGCATTAAAAATGTGATTTCCTTAGCACTTTTCTGTGTTGGAAGTTACTAAAAGTACCAAGCTAACTTTCTGGAAGAGTTTCTGGGAGGGCAGCTGCCTATAAAGGAATTAAATGTTCCATATCAGAGGTTCTTTTATTAAGATAAAGTAATTCAAGCTCGTTAATGTGGTGAGTGAACATGATTAAACTGAAAATAGAACTACATTAATATTTTCTCCCAAAATAGCAGAAAACCATGATTTCAATGTCAAACTCCTTTTAAAAGCAATCGTGGATTTACTTCTTTGTTTGCTAATTTGGGTGGAAAATGTGATGGTCTTTCTCGATGTGTTCTGATTTAAAATAGGCTAGTTATTTAGGCGTTCTCACACACTGGTACATGCCCTTAAAAACTGCTTTTAACCAAAACAGGAAGCAATCTTTAGCACTGAAAATGCAGCTAACAAAGAGATCCGTCCATCAGCAAAAACAAAAACCATTCTCAAAAACCACGGCGTTGGCTTAGGGGACTGGAGAGGACAAAGGCCACCCACTGTCCTCTTCATTTCCTTTGCTTTTATTACATTATACAGTGTCACTTTAATTAAGCCATCAAATCAAATTATCAGATCAAGTGGTTTTGATTCCACTGTGGTTTGAACAGGTTTTGTTAAATTAATAAACCATATGTTTCATGTTGTTGGAAGGGAAGTTATTTTTCTCTGTTCACTGTTCCAAAAGTCTTCACAATAGACAGTATTCAGCACTTAATCACCGAAATGCTCTTCCATGTGCCCGGGATGTGTTGCAGAATAACTAAAATGACAGCGCATTAAATCCCAAAGTCTGTCTAAGTTATTTACCGACAAAGGGCAGAGGGGTGAATTGGATGTCCCTCGAACAATCTACCAAGCCTAAATATTGTTTCCATTTACTGGAAACTAAAGCTTTATATTTTTTTACGGATGACATCCATTATAGATCTTTCTTCGGCAACAATACAATATTAAGGTGACTTTTCCCCCTTTCTTTTGGTGTCGTACGTGGCGATGCATCTCATGCTTGGAACTGAATGGCTTGATTCTGTTTTCTCTATTCTACTATGTCTGATCATCCTGACAGAAGGGCAGGGTGGGGGCACATCAACTCGAGCATCCCCTGCTGTGCTGCTCAATGAACACTAGTCAGTGATCACAGCCAGGGAACAACGGAAGTGGGGCTCAGTCTACAGAGGCTCCACTTATACTTCTGGAGTGGAAGATGAAGTGGTCTTAAGGTGGATTGGTCAGTGAATGGTTACCAAGTTAATAAACCTCTAATTGGTCCTAGGATCTTGTAGTGTCATGGAAAAGCAGAACCGACCGATGGACACTTCCACAGTCACGGCCGCTGTGAAAATACCTTCAAACAAGCCTCAGATGGGGTTCCACCATCTTAATTTGAGCCATTCCCTAGAGCAGGGGTCAGTACACTATGGTCCCCAGGCTAAATCTGGACTGCCACCTATTTTTACAAATAAAGTTTTATTAGAAGACATTTTCTATACCTACTTATTTATATATTGTCTACGGCTGCCTTCACGCTACAGTGGCAGAGCTGAGTAGTTGCAACAAGAGATCACATGACCCAATACCTGGTCCTTAGCCAGAAAAGCTTACTGATGCCTGCCCTACGTAATTAATTAATTCTTCTTTCTTCTGTGACAATAGCCCAATAAATGCACAGCTCTATGCTCAACATCTTAGGCACCAAAAGCTTCCAATAATGATCAGCTAGAGAATGCCAATCAGACAGGGTTTGTTCTTTTTGAATCACCTGAAGATGACAGAATACCACCCTTCCTTTTCTAATATCTTTTTTGCATATGCCTGGAGAAGAGAAAGGGACTCTTCTTTTATACTGGCTCTTTTCTACTCAGATCTCGAAGGTCAATCATCTAAGCACACCGGGCTGCCTGATGACTGCCAGCATCTGTGGCTGGCTTTCAGCCTTTGGTGCCATGGAATGACCTGAGTTTTCTTGGGGAATACAAGGAGGAGCATTTGGTCACATGGACCATGGTTTTATGAAATTTAAAACAAATACGAACATCATTTAAAAACAAATAGGGACATCATTAGTCATTAGGGAAGTGCACATCAAAACTACAAAGAGATACTATTTCGTACCTAGTAGGATGGCTAAAATAAAAAAGATGTGTAACAAGTGTTGGCGAGGATATGGAGAAATCAGAACCCTCCGATGATGCCTATGGGAACGTACACTGGTACAGCTGCTTTGGGAAAAGTCTGGCAGTTCTTAAAAAATGTAAACAAAGAGTTGCCCTATGTCTCAGCAATTCTACTCCTGGGTTTATAGCCACGAGAAATGAAAACACATGTCCACACAAAAATGTGAACACGAACGTTCACAGCAGCAATATTCGTAAGAGCCAGAAACTGCAATCTATCGATTGATAAATGGATAAACAAAATGCGGTCTAGCCATACAATGATATCTTATTTGGCCATAAAATGGCATGGAATTCGATACATGCTTAAATGTGGATGAACCTTGAGAAGATGATGCTAAAGGAAAGAAGCCAGAGACAAAAAGCCATATACTGTACAATTCCATTTATATGAAATCTCCGCGACAGGCAAATCCATAGAGACAGAAAGTACGTTAGTGGTTGCCTAGAGCTGGGAAAGAAGGAGCGACAGGAGAAAGAGGAGTGACTGCTCATGAGGCTGGAATTTCTTTTGGGGGGTGACAAAAATGTTCTGAAGTGGGTAGTAGTGATGAGTACACACTTTTGTGAATATAAAAAACCACAGAAGTGGACACTCTAAAAGAATGGACTTTATGGTATGTGAATTAAATCTCAATAAAGCTGTTATGGAAAAAAACAAATAGGGATACTATTTAGCAATAAAAAGAAACGAGCTACTGATCCATGCTACAGCATGTATAAATCTTAAAATCCTCTGTCAAGTGGAAGACAAGAGCAAATCAGAGGTGGCCTGGAACTGAGGTTAGGAGAAAGAACTGATTGCAGGTGGGCGTGAAGGAACTTACTGGGATGATGAAAGTGTTCTAAAAGTGGATGTGGTGATGGCTGTACGACTATAAATTTATTGAAAATTATTCAATTGTACATTCACAACAACTGAACTTTATGGTATGTAAATGAGGCCTTTAAAAAATGTTAAAAAAATAGAAAACGATCTTACAGTGCTGGCAGAAGTGTAAAGCGGTCCATATAGTCATGTTGGGAAACTGTTCAGCAGTATCTAACCAGATCTGAAAATATGTGTGTCCTCTAGGCTGTAGTCATTTTGCTGCTGGGTGCATACCCAACAGAGATCTGTCCACATACTCATTAAGAGCCATGTGCAAGAACTTTCATGATTACCAAAACATGAAAATAATCCATATATTCATGTATATTGAAATGGATAAATAAATTCAAGTGCTGGCATACAATGAAATTCAACCGTAAGAAGGAACAAACTACAGCTGCGTGTAATAGCATAGATAACTCTCCAAGCCCGTGTAAAGCAAAAGAAGCGAGACACAAAAGAGGACTTACAGACTGATTCCATTTATATGAAATTGACCAGGAGGCAAGGCTAATTCACGGTCACAGTTACCCCTGGGAAAGGATAGTGTCTAGGAGTGAAGGAAAGGAAGTGCTTCTGGGAAGCAAGTGATATCAGTTTCTTGATCTGGGTGTTTGTTACTCAAGTATATTCAGTTTGTGAAAATTAATCAAGTTGTGTGCATATTACGTGTGCACTTTTCTGTATGTGACACTCCAATAGTAGGTTTAAAAAAGAAAGAGGAGTGCATCTACATCTCTCTCTGTGTCTAGAAATATCACAGAACATTTTAGTATCCACCCATCTTAAGAGTCAGCAATGGACACACCATGATCATTGTAACCTTGTAAAATGAAGAACCAATCCTCTCTATCTAAGGATGGGTCCATGGCTCTGCTCAAATTCAGAGAAAGCCCATTCAGTGGAAGATCCTGGCCACTCTGACAACTTAATGCAATGAAAACCAGTATCCTCTCCAACTTCCTTAGGTAAGAAGGGCTATGCATCCTCTCTGTACAACTGATGTATCATATGTTCAGTCCACTTATTAGGAAAGAACTTTGTAATTGTCGTAACGTCAGCAATTCTGAGCTACCAGATATTATACTCACTCGTGATATAAATTCCTCATCTGGGACTTCCCTGGTGGCACAGTGGTTAAGAATCCGCCTGCCAATGCGGCGGACACGGATTCGATCCCTGGTCTGGGAAGATCCCACATGCCGCGGAGCAACTAAGCCCGTGTGCCACAACTACTGAAGCCTGTGCACCTAGAGCCTGTGAGCCACAACTACTGAGCCCACGTGCCACAACTACCGAAGCCTGTGAGCCACAACAAGAGAAGCCACCGCAATGAGAAGCCTGCGTGCTGCAACGAAGAGTAGCCCCCGCTCGCCACAGCAACAAAGACCCAATGCAACCAAAAATAAAATAAATTAAAAAAAAAAAAAAAGAGGCCATGTGATGTCTGGTGGGGGTGGAGAGCTGGAGGGAGACTTCTTGGCTGGTATGGAAGTTAGTAAGAAAGCTGCAGATTGGGGTGTTGGGAGCAAGTCTGAGGTCCTGATGTTTGAGCTCAGAGACAAACACTTGATCACGACAGGGAAACAGTTAAAAAGTAAGACACCAAAAAGCTTTAAGACATCAACTAGTTAGGGTTGATGCTACAAAGTTAAATTACAGAGAGAAGGACTAATATGTTACTAGTCAAAAGGGCGATTCTGAAAGTATCTAACTGAAGTTATTCCCACAAATGCTTCTACTTATCATCCAGACAAGTCACTTTGAGCACAGAAACGTGCTTTTAACGGCATGTTCCAATTCTTGGCCGGTTCTGAACACCTTTTCATTTAAAGTAATTTATGATAAGGAATCTTCCTCTGGGCAAGGGCACTTAATCCAAATATACCTTTAGAGGCTTCTGTCCCCAGTGGGTTTTCTAAGAAGTCTGTCATGTCGTGGTTCCAGGCATCACGGACGGCAGACTTGGACACCACCCTGTCGTTCAGGCCCTGCTGTGGCCGAAAGTTATTTCTCAGATACTCCACTGACTTGACGTGGTCTTGCTGCTCCGTGGTGAAGATGGAATAAAAAGCCTCGAGCTGAACAGAGAACCAGAGAAAAGGAGAAAAAAGAACATCGGTTAGAAAGCTATGGGGTCCAAAGCCAATAGGGGTGACAAGAACACAAGATGGCAGGAAGTGCCCGACAAAGCCGCGTGGGACAAACCCAGCAGGACACAGGCTTCCTGCTGGAATCACTGCCAATGGGCCTATCTGGCTGCGGTTTCTGTCCTGCCAACTAACCAGGAAAACACTTCACTTGAGGGTATATAGAACTTTCGCAGTTTGTGTCTCAGACAAGAGGCCCAGTCTTTCTGCAGCAGCCTCACCGCCCCTCCGGCCCCCAGCAAGATCTTCAGTATTACAGGAAGCAGCATAGAGTTATAGTGAAACTGGCAGCTTCTAGAGCCAGACTTCTTGCGTGGGAATTCTGACTCCATGGCTCAAGCACTCTGTGACGCTGAGAAAGTTGCTTAACTTCTCTGAGCCTCAATTCTTCCTCAATAAAACGGTGAGAATTACAGCAGCATCGACCCGATAGGGTTTGGGTCAGCATTAAATGAGACCATCCATGTACAGTGTTTAAAACAGTTCCTAAAGCGTAAGAACTCAGTAAATATTTGCGATTTAATTCTTACTAAGCATCTTCCTACACACTAGGGATCCAGTTCAGCAGTTGCTGTCACAAAGTTGCCAAACCCATGGTGTGCAGGTTAAACTGCCCAAGTTCAACATTTACCAGATGGGTCATTAGAGCCAAAGTATTCAAGCTTTCTGTAACTCAAGTTTCCTCATCTGTAAAACAGATACAATACTAGTACTGCCTATCTTAAGGTTGTTGAAAAGATTAAAATCTATGTGGCAGCCAGTAAGCCCTTAGTAAAGATTAGCTGCTATCATCATTGTTATTATCAGGAAACATTTCCCATAAGACTACTGTCCAAACTTTTATGGAAAAGCAAAGAAAAAAAAATCAGCACTCCAGGATCATATTTTTATTATCAAAAAGGATTCTTTGCAGCCTTCAACATTCTGCTTACTCGGGGGTGGGGGGGGGGGAAGGGTCATTCTATTAAGAGAGAGCAGAAGAGAGCAGGGGCCGAGTGACAGCGATTTGTTCTCAATGGATCACGAAGTTATTCTTGTCACCAAAGAAATGGAGTGTAACGTAAAATGCCCAACCACCAAAAATACCAACTCCTTGAGCTGGGGGAAGAAAATGAAATAAAGAAGAGAGAAACTGAACTTTTTCTGGCCCATCTGGCTCCTTGAATGCCAAATCAGAAGGCTTTCTGCAGGAGAGAATTACGAGGTGGGATGGTGTTAGAAAAACACTTCCCAAGCAGGCGAGGAGTGGCTGCCCTAAACTTCTGGGATCAGGAGGTGGCTAACGTCAACCGATAAGATAACAAGAGAATTAAGACCTGGAGTTCTTGAAGCCTGGAACTAACCCCTGTGTTTCTCAAACAGCCTCAGAGAACGACACAGGGAATGACCTGCTTCCAGTCTGACATGCCCTCTCTTTGCATGAGAAGGCAATGAATTTACATAGCCAAGAAAAATCACTTAAGTATATGAATGCACTTATCATTCCACCTCCCCTCCAATTCTCCTGCACTTGGAAAGTGATAATACACCATGAAGCCTTTTCTGCTTTTTCATCAAGGTAATAGGAGCAGGGTGGTCTCTCAACCAGCCTGAAAGCAAAAGTAGCCCGTTATTTCCCTATTATTCTAATTTTCTACAATTCATGTAACTTCTCTTCTAACAACTCACATCGTTGCTATTTAGAATTTGCCTTTCTTCCCATTCTTCCTTTTGATGTTCCCTGTTTATTTATAATGAAGGGAGAAAGGCAATAAAAGCAGAAAAACTAAGAAAACTGGGCTGTTTACTCTGTCCAAAGGTGACCCACTCAGATGAAAATAACTGGAGGTGCTGAAAGGAAAAATCAACTCAACCTAGCAAGGTGTACTCACTGGATAGGACTACCAAAATCAGAACTGAATGCCTCCAAAAATGAGAGAAGATTTCAATACTTCCTCAGAGAAAAGAACTTCTGAAAATTACATGAAAGGGATTAATAAAGACCCTCTGGAGACAGTCTAGGGAAAGACCAACCAAAATGATTAAAGGGATGGAGGGTAAATCCTGTGTGGAAAGGTTAAAGGAAGTGGAATTGTTTATTAGTGTGAAGAAAAGGCCAGTAAGGAGTAATTTGATTAAAGGCCCTTGTATGTGAAAGATGCTGACCAGCTCTTCTCTGTGTCCAAAGAAGGCCAAATAAGAGGAAACTGGTTAAAATTAAAGCCTTAGAGACATGAGTTGAATAGAGGGAGGAATTCCTTAACTTTCAGGGTGATTTTTTTAGAAAAATGGACTGGGCTGCCACACATAGCAAGTTAAGACCAGAAATTTTCTGGAAGAGACTAGCCATCTGTCCTGAAATACTTTCATCTCTGAGATGCCAGGAAAGGATGGCCTGGGAGACCCTCAGCAATGTGACTCGAAGGTTTGTTTATTCTCTCAAATACTTGCTTCTTTCACAGCTAGCATTTAGTTCTCCTAAAAAGTTTATTTCTGATCCTCAGGAAAGAATTAGTCATATAAATGTAAAAAGAGGTAGGTTCTGAATTTAACACAAAAATGCTTTCGCTTAAATTGCTCTTACAGCTTAATGACACACTATGGCTGAAAAGCTCATTCACATCCTTGTCATTAACTCAACTTGCCCAAAGATTTCAAAGGAAGTATGTGATGGTTCTGAGAGTGAACTGATGACCTGGGCGATATTACACTGTCCCCTGGATCATAGCTTCCGTTGACAGTCTCATAAAAGAGGAAAAAGGAGGACAAGCTTAGTAGACTCATCAAACGTCCTTTGGTAGGTCAGCAGCGTTTACTAAAACTCTGTCATTCCTCTGAATTGAATGAAAATTGCCAGTGGCCTCTCCTGTTGGTAACTGGCATGCTTGGCCATTGAGTGGAAACTTCCATGATCCCCGGATTGGTAAGGGGAGCCTATATACTTTTCACTTTGGCAGGTGATCAGCAATCATCTGGGCCAGAGGTTGTCCCTTGGTCCTTACCCTTGCCTCGAGACCCAAACTCGCCAAAGGTGAACCTGGCCACCACCCAGACCTCCACTTGGCTGGATTCCATGGGATGCCATTTACAGAGCAGATGACAATAGGAAGGTGCCTCTGACAGCGGTGCCACATGGCAGCCCCGTGTAACGCTGGAGTCATAGAACAAACTTCAAAGCTGTGTCTCTCTGGCCTCTGACGGGGCCACACTTTTGGTGTGTAATCTCTTTGACTCTTCTAGATCTAGTTAATATCCACACAGTGAACCTTCAAAAATGTACATGAGATCACAGCACACACCTCTGTTTAATACCTTTCAATGGCCTCCCATTCTTACTGTGGAGTCCTAATGTTCTGACCTGTGCCTTACTCTCCAAATACAAAACACTTCCACTCACTACCTGGGTTACAAACGCTGTTTTTTAACTCTAATTGCTAAATGTGTGACCTCAAAGTATTTACTGTTTCTGTGGTTTTCTTACATGTATAATGGAGCTAACATCATTACCCACCTCATGTGGTTTTGGTTACTACTATTTTTTTTTTTTTTTTTTTGCGGTACGCAGGCCTCTCACTGTTGTGGCCTCTCCCGTTGCGGAGCACAGGCTCCGGACACGCAGGCTCAGCGGCCATGGCTCATGGGCCCAGCCGCTCCGCAGCATGTGGGATCTTCCCGGACCGGGGCACGAGCCCGCGTCCCCTGCATCGGCAGGCGGACTCTCAACCACTGCGCCACCAGGGAAGCCCTGGTTACTACTATTGACTGAGCTACTACAGATCAAGTGTTTGGAATAATTCCTGATGCACCAAAGGTGCCCGATAAGTATTATCTTCATTACCGTCGTTATTGTTATTATCTTATGAGGAATGTGGTAACTATGCGTGCTAAGCTTACAACTATAAGAAGCTCTGCGGCTTCGCCTTCCTTTTCTTCTTTATAATATATATGCATATTTACAATGTACAGTATACATATATAATGTGTCTATGTATCTGTATAAGGCATATTGCACCTTCCAGTGTCTATTTATCAAACCCATTATGGGCCAGGTACAAGCACTTCATAAACATTGTTTTGGTTTCTAACTTGTTCTCAGCTCAAAATAATAACATTAAAGTAACATTGTTAATATTATTATAGCACTAACACTACCAACTAATATTTACTGAGCATTGATTATGCACAAGGCAAGGTGCCAAGAACGTTATATGCTTTCTCTTACTTAATCCTCATAGAAATCCGGTAAGGCTGGTGGTATTATTCTTATTCTTATCGACGGATAAGCCTGGGTCCGTGTGACTCTGTTTTGCATGCTTTCAGTCACTTCACGCCACATGCGTAACAGGCCCTGAGTATTATTCACTGAGAGAGCAACACGGTAGCAGAAGAACTGAATCTGATGATAGAAGTCCCAAAACAATTCCTCTTAGCTGACCTCCAAAGTCCCTAGCATGCAGGACACCCACTACTGCCATTTCACTACTGGCGATATAAACTTGTTTGCATTTTTCCGCACTCTGGAAAGAAGCAGCCTATGGCCCAACACAGGAAAAACTGGGAACCATGAACAAGATGGCAGGTGCGAGGAGAAAATGGAATCCACCCCCCCAAATCAGCACTTTTCTTCATCTTATTCTTTTCCAGGGGCAGGTAAACACACTTGGATTTATCTTTACCTTAATATAACTAATGAAGTCTTTATCATTTAGTGAAAATTAATGAAAGTTTTTATTTCTATAATATTTAATTGGCTTTTTAACTTTTGAAGTGAATATGTAAAACATTTCTTTCTTTTATCCCTGCTTGGGGAGCTGTAATTGCATTTTAACTGGTGCTGTTTCAAGAACAGTTTTAACCTTGAATTGCAAATGTGTTGGCTGGAAGTGTATATAAATCATTTCAACTTAGTTTTTATTGTAAAAATATTACAGAGAATAATTAGTTTTTAATCTGTCAGTTTGAATCAAAGGAAAGTTGAAATCTACTCATGCCGTTTGTGTGTAGCAAGAGCTCTGGTCCATAAGATGTGGGGAGGGGACCATCATGGCTGAAGGGGGCAATGAGAGAATATCAAAAGTAATATAATTACGAACCGTTAAAAGGCTGATGTGCACAATATTTGATAGGATGGATACAGAATGGCAATTAAACAAAACCAGAGTCCATTATATGAATAATAATAAACTCCAGGGTAAACATTACGGACTGTAACGTCACACCTAAGGTCATGGACATGAGTTTTGTCATACATTTGAGACGTGATGGGTCAGGCCTTGTTTGTGGTATCTCTTGAACACTTCCTGTGGTGCCAGGCACTAGTCTAAGCATTCTACACACATGCCGTCATTTAATCTCTATAATGACTCCATAAAGTAGGTATTGTTATCATTTCCATTTTACAGATGAAAGCTGAGACACAGAGTAGCAGAGTAGTTGAGTAATCTGCATGAAGAAGTAGCCAAGAATAGAACAACTTGGCTCCATATGGAACAGTCTTAATTCAAAAGAGTTGCTCTACTCTTCACGACAGAGACAACAATGGTTAAAAAAAAGTCATGCACCTTAAAGATCTCACACAAAATATATTAGAATACATGAATTCAGCAAAGTACTAGCATACAAGATTAATATACAGAAATCTGTGGCATTTCTTTACACTAACAATGAAATACCAGAAAGAGAAAGAAAAAAGAATCTCTTTCAAAACTGCATCAAGGGCTTCCTTGGTGGCACAGTGGTTGAGAGTCCGCCTGCCGATGCAGGGGACACGGGTTTGTGCCCCGGTCTGGGAAGATCCCACATGCCACGGAGCGGCTGGGCCCGTGGGCCATGGCCATTGAGCCTGCGCGTCCGGAACCTGTGCTCCGCAACAGGAGAGGCCACAACGGTGAGAGGCCCACATACCGTAAAAAAAAAAAAAAAAAAAAAAAAGCCGGCATCAAAATAACATAAAATACCTTGGAATAAACCTAACCAAGGGGGTGAAAGACCTATATGCTGAGAACTATAAGACACTGATAAAGGAAAGTGAAGATGATCCAAAGAAATGAAAAGATATCCCATGCTCTTCGACTGGAAGAAGTAATGTTGTTAAAATGGCCATATTACCCAAAGCAATCTACAGATTTAATGTGATCCCTATCAAATTATCCATGACATTTTTCATAGAACTAGAACAAATAATCCTAAAATTTACATGGAACTACACAAGAACATGAATTGCCAAAGCAATCCTGAGGAAAAAGAGCAAAGCTGGAGGCATAACCCTCCCACACCTCAGACAATATTACAAAGCTACAGTAATCACAACAGTGTGGTACTGGCACAAAAACAGATGTATGGATCAATGGAACAGAACAGAGAGACCAGAAATAAACCCACACGCCTATGGTCAATTAATCTACAACCAAGGCAGCAAAAATATACAATGGGGAAAAGACAGTCTCTTTTGCAAGTGGTGTTGGGAAAGCTGGTCAGCTGCATGTAAATCAATGAAGTTAAAACACACCCTCACACCATACACACAAAATGGTTTAAAGGCCTAAATATAAGACATGACACCATAAAACTCCTGGAAGGTAAAACAGGCAAAGCATTTTCAGACATAAATTGTAGCAATGTTTTCTTAGATCAGTTTCCCAAGGCAAAAGCAATAAAAGCAAAAATAAACAAATGGAACCAAATCAAACTAAAAAGTTTTTGCACAGCAAAGGAAGCCATCAACAAAACAAAAAGACAACCTACGGAATGGTAGAAAATGTCTGCAGTTGATACACCTGACAACGGGTTAATTTCCAAAATACACAAAGAGCTCATACAACTCAATATCAAAAGAACAAGCAACCCAATCCAAAAATGGGCAGAAGACCTAAACAGACATTTCTCCAATGAAGACATACAGATAGCCAACAGGCACATGAAAAGATGCTCAACATCGCTAATTATTAGAGAAATGAAAATTAAAACCACAATGAGGTATCACCTCACACTGGTCAGAATGGCTATCATCAAAAAGTCTACAAATAACAAATGCTGGAGAGGGTGTGGAGAAAAGGGGACCCTTCTACACTGTTGGTGGGAATGTAAATCGGTGCAGCTGCTATGAAAAAGAGTACGGAGGTTCCTTAAAAAACTAAAAATAGAGCTACTATATGATCCAGCAATCCCAGTCCTGGGCATATATCTAGAAAAGACAAAAACTGTAATTTGAAAAGATACATGCACCCCAATGTTCAAAAAGTAGCACTATTTACAAGAGCCGAGACTTGGAAGCAAACCAAATGCCCATCAATAGATGACAGGTTTAAGAAGATGCACCACACACACACACACACTGAAATATTACTCAGCCGTAAAAAGGAATGAAATATTGCCATTTGCAACAACATGGAAGGACCTAGAGATTATCATACTAAGTGAAGTAAGTCAGATAGAAAAAGATAATTATTATACGATGTGACTTATATGTGGAATCTAAAAAATAATACAGATGAATATATATACAAAGCAGAAACAGACTCACAGATGTAGAAAACAAACTTATGGTTGCCGAAGAGGAAAGAGAGGTGGGGGAAGGATAAATTAGGAGCATGGCATTCACATATACAAACTACTATACATAAAATAGATAAGCAACAAGGATTTACTGTATAACACAGAGAACAATATTCAGTATCTTACAATAACCTACAATGGAAAATAATCTGGAAAAAAATATAACTGAATCACTTTGCTGTACACCAGAAACGAACACAATATTGTAAATCAACTATAAACTTCAATTTAAAAAGTCATGCAAATAAAGCAAGTAAACTAGCTTTTTTGACATTTATTTCCTTTTTGATAGCGCCTCCAAGAGGCACTTAAATAAAACTCATGCTAGGGAAAATCATAGCAGTGTCATATTTAAAACTACGGAAGCCAACAGTCCTGGAAGGGAAGTCCAAGAGGCACTTAAATAAAACTCACGATAGGGAAAATCATAGGCAGTGCCATATTTAAAACTACAGAAGCCAACAGTCCTGGAAAGGGAAGGGAAGGGATAGTGTCCAATGGCCAACGCGCTACCATCTGAGAGCCACTGTTATAGAATAAAACACATCCAAGTACACCGGACTAAAAACGATCATGTTCCCTGACTGATCATGAATGCAAGGCAGGCAACCGTCTCAATGTGCTACTTGTGCTCCTTTGACCTCCTACAGCAGGACCGGGGGTGCCGCCATTTTGTTTGGGTGACAAAATCATGGCATGATTCTTGCCTGATATTTATGGTCAACGTTTTATTGGAGCCACACAAGCCATGCTGTCTGCTGACCACCCAAGCCAATGGCATGGTGTGATTCCATGAGCAACACCGTATTCAGATCTCGATCATCACAGAAGCCGGAGTCAGCGCTCACTAGCTGCGGGGCTGGTTTGAAAGCCCAAGGAGGCCCACAAAAGAGGGAAAATACGGAGCTGCTCATATTTACGCAGGAAGACTTTAAAGAAATCCACATCACACTGGTCAACAGTTCGCGCTCAGCACTGCATTTTAGGGTGAACCTGCTCTCCTTTTCACTGCCGACAGGTACCCACACTGTGTAAGAGAAGAGAAGAACCTTTGGAGAAAAAGAAGGACGAAGGACTAGGAATGTTTTCTTTCTCACAGAAGCAGACATGGAATTGTGTCTGCTTGGCTTCTCTGAATTGGCCGTTTTCCCTTCTGCAATGAACATTCTGTGCTAACTTCAGAGAGCATGTTGGCAGGGTCGGGGTGGGAAGGTCTGAACCGATAATACTTGGGTGGCTGATGCCTTCCTGTCTGAGGACTGACACAGCTGTGACCTCCACTCAGTTCACCAGCAAGGAACCGGTTTGGCCACATGAAAATGAGCTGTTTCTGTCCCTTTGGGAGACAGAAAAGGATACGTGAAGCTGTGCCTGATACAAGTAAAGCATTATCTAAGGTGGTTTAGAGTAAAGAAACTGGGGAGCCACTATGGTTAATTTATTTCTTCACTATTTTCTTTAAACAATAGTACCTACAGAGAGGTCATACTTTGGAAGTCGTGGAGAAAAACTCTTTCCATTATTTCCCTCTGAGTGTATGGGTGGCAGAGTAGAAGCATAAAAAGATGTTAACAAAGCACTTTCGACTATATCCAGTTCCCAAATGTCAAAACGCCTCTAACTGACAAATACTTGACAAGATATCCAAGCCTAAAAATCTGCCTTTTGTTTAGGCCACTAAACTGCAATAAAACCCAGTATGTGTTAAATGGTTCTCTTCCCTCCCCCAGCCCCAACTAAACAATTACCTCTCTATGCCTCCCCTTCACAGGGCCTCCTAAAAAAAAAAAAAAAAAAAAAAAAGCCAAACTTGAATTTTTTAACCTCATTATCTCAAGCCTTTATAGCTTTGAGGAGAAAAGCATTCATCTTAATCGACAAAAAGGATCCCTTTTCAAAGTCCTGCCCCCGCCCCCTCCCCGAACCTTGAGGATATAAATATTTGGGCTGCAATTTTCTTTTATTTTAATAAAACAAGGCTGGCTTCACCATTAGGAAGCAAACTTGTTTCATATTTCTTTACCTCCTTAAGGCCAGCAGATCCTGTTCCGCAGCCACATTGCTAGTCCTTCTTTTTTCATCGCAATGGAATTAAAAGGAAAAAAAGCTCAAGGTAAAATGTCTGCCGGCTGCAGGGAGGCCAAATGAATCAGTTTCCCCTGTTCCCACACTGCCTACCTTTGTTGGTGGGCTCTCTCTCCTGCACAGAGCTCCTTCTAGACAACCTGCTCCACTTACCGCCCCCAGAGTGGCAACACCAATGTGTCAGGACGTGGCCAGCACCTCCGCTGATTTATTAAAAAATGGACAACTGACCCAAGGCCAGCCAGTGTGCTGTTGGCTGATGTCTATTCGGATCTATCTTCCTGAACGCTTGACTCCAGACCCAGACTACCGTCAGCTGGTAGCTGGCCCTTGAGTTGAAAGGTTAACTGGTACTAGAGTAACCATATTGGGCTCCAATTCCCTCCAAAGAAAACCACACTCAAACTGGGAGAGGGAAGGAACCAGAAGTTTGCAAGAGTACAGAATCGCAAAGCCGTGGTAGAAACTCCAAGATGTGAGAGCGGCGCCTAAGAGGCAGAAAGTAAAGTTTGTGCCTCACTTACTAGTTGCAGTCCTGGTCATGATGACTTCATCTCAGGATGACCCTACTATGGTTTCTTTCAAATATTCCCCCTACTGAAGCTACTTTAAGTGTTTCTGTCTCTGACACCCCAAAAAGCCCTGGCCAGGACATCATCCAATCCTATTTCCCCCACTCCCTTTTCTATATTCTCTGCCCTTGTTAGGAAACTCTTTGGACTATTCCCCAAGCCTGCCAGGTTCATAATCTTGTTGCCTGTGTCCTCTTCAGTTATATTACTGACATTTACCACATAATTTCAAAACTTCCACTTTCCCTCTACATCAGCCTTACCCCTAGCTGTCCAATGCTGGGGAGGCATTTCCACGGATGGCTCTGATAGGAATGTTCCATTTTTTAGACAGTCCGGGTCAATGGCTCAAATCCACTTCCTTACAAATCCTACCCGTTGTTCTTGGCTCTGTTTTCTGAAATTATGGAGGAGAAATCTACTCTTCTTCTACCTCCGTGCAGGCTGCATTTTTGATGACTGACATATCCTCTCTATTTCCCCTTCCATCTATGATTCCTTGTGAGGTGATGTCAAAGCCCTTCATCCCCTGGTGGATCCTCTTCCTCTGACATTGCCCCCGACCTCATCCCCATTTCACCAAATTCTTACCCACAGTTACGTGCTCAGCCTAAACCCACCTCCCTATGACACCTACCAGGCCACACTCGGAGAGAAGCAGCTCCACGTAGGGGTCGGCAGCATGGGTTTGGAATCAGACAAAACCGAGCTTGGTTTCTGGCTTCAACCTTCACTGACCATGAATCTTTGGGCATGTTACACAATCTGTCCCTGCCACGATATTCTTATGTGTCCCGTCTTTGTGCAACATACCCAATTTGCGATGTTGTTTTGCAACTAAGTCAATGAGATGTAAGATGCTTATCACCCAGAAAGAGCTCAATCAATGGTATTTTTCCTTTCATTTCTTCAGGTATACAAATTTCTCTCTTCTGGACTTAGGGGAGGTTTAGCAGCTCCAAGCATGATCTCTGGGATCAGACACCATGGCTGGGTCATGGTTGTGTGACCTTGGGCAAGTCACTACACTTCTGCTGTTTCTCCTCTGTAACAAGGGGGTACAAATAGCACCTACCTCATGGGACTGTTGTTCATGAAGATTAAGTGAGTTAACACATATAAAGAGCTGAAAAGAGTTCCTGGCATACAGTCATCACAGAGGGTAGCTACTACCTCCTCAAGATCGAATACTTACAAGATACCTGATTTCATGCCTGCAGTTCTCCTCAGCTAGTTAATTTGTGGCTCAGCAACCAAGCTTTATATTTTACAATTCTTGGGTGCAAAAACATGTTTCTTGGAAAAAAATGAAAAGAATCAATGAGAAGCAAAGGATGCCAAAAAAAAAAAAAATCCTTACCCTGATATAGTCTAGTGATGTTAGATAGTTAAGTCAACTCAAAACAAGTAAAAACAGAAGCCCTTCGGGGGCCAAATAGCTACCTGATGATAAGAGATGGGGACAGGCGTCCGGAAGACTATCCACTCCACAATTTCGCTACACGGTGGGGTAGTCAAAGAACCTGTATACCGGTAATAGTTGCTCAGGGATGCAGGCAGGAGGTCCCGGAGGACGAAAGGATCCAGAAAGGTCTCCTTCTCTGTTTGGGGGAAGAGGGAAAAGAAAAGCACAGTGGTAAGTCGTTCTATGCTGCAGACACACAGTCAAAACCCTTGGCATGCGGGTGCCACATCACAAGTCTTGTGTTTATTTACATCCCGGGAAGCATTTGGTGGTGGGAGAGCCATGGAAAACAAAGCAGCATTTCCCAGGGTGTGTGTGCTCCGAGACATCCTACTGCACTGCATTTCATGAAAAATGGGTTCCAGGGTAAACAGCACTGGGCAACACTTCAGGCCCTCCCTCTTCCCCCAGGAAATAGATGAAACACTGGCAGAGTCAAGTCACTAAATGCTGCAGAAAAGAAAGAGACTTGGTTTTGTTTAACTTGCCCCTTTCCAATATATATTTTTTCAGTTTTCATAATACGTTTTATTTAATCCTTCTTTTTTTTTTTTTTTGGCGGTGCCGCATGGCATGTGGGATCTTAGTTCCCCCACCAGGGATCAAACCCACGCCCCCTGCATTGGAAGCATGAAGTCTTAACCACTGGACCACCAGAGAAGTCCCCATTATATTTTAAATATTATTTCAACATGTAATCAAAATGAAAATCATTAATGAGAGATTTTATGTATTAATATCTATTCCGTACTCTTTTTTAACGTTGATTTTAATTTTTAAACATTTTTTATTGAAATACAGTTGATTTACAATGTTCTGTTAGTTTTAGGTGTACAGCAAAGTGATTCAGTTATACCCCATCTTGTTTCATCATAGACCCCCTTCTCCGTCTAATCCTTATGAACTAGTAATCAGGCGAACGAACTTTGGGACTCCCATGAGAGATTAAGTAGGAAAAGAAAACTGTAAGCCAATGGTAAAGTGCAATTCCAAAGCTGGTCACGTTTCATTATGGTTTCACCCAAGGCTTACTGAGATCAAGGCATGGCCCTGAACTTGTAAAATGATGGCCCTGAAAATAGGCTTCTTTTTACAAAAGTGGAGTGGTCTTCCCTTAAGTAGAAGAAATGACATTTAAGCTGGGACCCAACAATGATATCTCACAATAACTCTACGAGGAAAACAAGTTAGAGAAGAGGTTCGTTCCTACATACCAAAGCTGGGGTATGAACCCATGCACCTTGACACCAGAGCTTGCACAATTCTGACTCAGACTAAAGAAGCTAAAGTAAACTAGGTGAATATTGAACTGTGGGGGCAAAAGATGAAAAGAAGAGCATTTCAAGCTCTGAGAACAGTATGTGCAAAGGTCCTGAGGCACAAATCAGCAGTGCAACAGACTTTAGGCACTATACTATAACACTTTCAGTCAGACCCAGAAGATCATACAGCTTCTTTCACAAATCAGAGAGGGTTTTAGTCTCTACCTGGGTCTTCAAACGTCTAGCCCTGCATTTAAGTCTGGAATGCCCACCTCATTCCTGTTGGGGATGTAATAAGGCTATTACGGTCCTGCTAATGGCTTGCCTTAGCTCCCCTATGGCCTCCTCCATGTGCCCCTGGACATTTCTCGGGGACCTCAAGGCTCCAGGTTACTTCATAGACACTCCTGTGACTTCCAGGAATATTATTCCCAGCCTCACGCCTCCTCCTTCCTTTTCCTTCATACAGAACAAGCAGTATACGTATTTGGGCAAATGTGTATCCTTAGATGCAAAAGGTCTATGTAACTGGGGGTTAAGGCAAAAACCCAGCAGAAATCAACTATATCAGAATAATGGGGCTTCCCTGGTGGCGCAGTGGTTGAGAGTCCACCTGCCGATGCAGGGGACGCGGGTTTGTGCCTCGGTCCGGGAGGATCCCACATGCCGCGGAGCGGCTAGGCCCGTGAGCCACGGCCTCTGAGCCTGCGTGTCCGGAGCCTGTGCTCCGCAACGGCAGAGGCCACAACAGTGAGAGGTCTGCGTACCGCAAAAAAAAAAAAAAAAAAGAAAGAAAAAAAAAGAATAATGAAAATGGCCATTTCCTTTTGGTAGAGATTTGTTGAACAAAACTTAATATTTATTTAGCTTTTACTATATGTCAGGCACTCTTCTGAGTACTTATCTGTTGCAAACATTTAAACAGCACTTACTGTATGTGCCAGGTACTGTTCTAAGAGCTTTACAAAGATTGATTTATTTAATACTTAAAATAGTCCCATGAAGTATTACCATCCCCAATTTACAGAGCTGGAACGTACAACCATGTAGTTGAGTTTGGAATCCAGGCTTTCATGATTCTTAAGCCATCACCACACCCTTTCACTTTACAACCCTATGGAGTAAGTACTTTTAATGCTCCAATTTTCCAGATGTGGAACTTAAGGCCCAGAGAGGGTAAATCACTAAGCCCAAGGTCACCAGTGAACGGTAAAGTGGCCGCAGTTATTCACAAGGCTCAGAAACCTTACCTGAGTCTCGCAAAGGTTTTCAGCTCATTTTTTAAAGGGAAAAATTAAGTATTAATTAATACATGCACCATTGGGTTCTATAATCAGAATGACAAAAGCAGTTTCTACGGGACAAAAGGCTGGAAAGGAAAGAATCACCCCTCTGCCGCTGGCAAACCTGGGCTTTAATTTAACCTGGTTACCGGTAGCCTAAGGATGGGGGAAATCTCTGTAAGCGTGCCTGGCCGAGAGGAGGAACCGTTTTGACCTTTGCTTGCTGCACTTCCTGGGCCGTGCAAATAGTCAACAAGAGGTCCCAGGCAATAGAAGGTGCACAGGCCCTGGCATCATGAACCACAAAATCACCACCTTCATTTCTCCATCACGCGGCAGGTGAACCCGGTGTCACCCCGCAGCACACTAACCTGCTTTAGGATCAAGGGCTCCAGGTTGAAGGACTGGAAAACCTTTAGAGTCTTCCCCTCGGGGCCTGACCCAATATTAGGGTTGCAGTTAAGCATGCTGTATGCAGACAGGTAGTGACAGGACAACCCCTGTGAGCCCGAGGCAGCAAAGCCCCCATCTAAAGCACCCACTCAAGGAAGAGGCTGTGGCTTTATAGAAAAAGATAAATGCGAAACACCTGCCCCACCAATCTGAAGTGGGTGGATTTCAAAAGGGAACACGTTTCAGCTGGAACAGGACCCGTAAGTGCTTGTATGGGCTCTTGAATTCAGCAAGGACTGATGGAAACTGCAGGTGTGACCACTGCTACAAATGCAGAAGGGTTTCTCTGTCCTGGATCAACCCAAGGGCTTCAGATGCAGGTTCTGATTTAATTGCTTAGAAGGTGTAATCAGATCAGTGGCGGGGTGGGTAGAGCTGGTGAGGGGGACAGAAAAGGGAGGGGCTTCACTACTTGCTGATTCCACCACCATCACTGCCATTGGATCTCAGGATTCTGAGACCTGAAAGGGCCTTAGACCACCCTAGGTCAGTGGCTTCGGGAACCAAAGAACCCTTTCTTCAAACCAAATCTTACACAGGAGCCCGGCAACTCAAACAGCCGAAGTGCAGCCATCGGGGCTGAAGCTGAGCTGGGAACCCAGGGACACTTTGAAAACCACCAATTTGGTCCAATTCTTTTTTTTGTTTGTTTTTGCGGTACGCGGGCCTCTCACTGTTGTGGCCTCTCCCGTTGCGGAGCACAGCCTCCGGATGCGCAGGCTCAGTGGCCATGGCTCATGGGCCCAGCCGCTCTGCGGCATGTGGGATCTTCCCGGATCGGGGCACGAACCCGTGTCCCCTGAATCGGCAGGTGGACTCTCAACCACTGCGTCACCAGGGAAGCCCTAGTCCAATTCTTTAATTTTACAGCTAGGGAAATGGGAGACCAGAGAGAAGTAATGGACCCAAGGTCAAAAACTAAGGGAGAAAACAGAGACTGGGATGGGATTCTTTCTTCAAAGACACCACTTAGGATCTGAAACAGTAAGCCTGGGAGCAGGAAATATCACGTAACGCTGAAGACCTCATCAACACCTCATTTCTCCATCCCTTACAGGGACTGATGAAACGAGCAGATTCTCAGCCTGCTGGGTTCAAATCCCAACTCCTCCACCTGTGAGCTGTATGACCTTAGTTACTATACCTTCCTAGGCTGTTGCGAAGATTAAATAAATCAGTATAAGAAAGGGGTTCAGAAAGAGCCTGCAACAGAGTAAGCATCTCATAAATGATAGATATGATTCTCATTCTAATTCTTATTACTTGTTTTATTACCACTAGTATTATTATTACTCTAAGCTACCAAGACCTAGCCATGTATATCTCACATAGCCATGCACTTCCTTGAATGGTCGTGCATGTGTGTTTTTTTTTAACTGCACTACTGATGCCTCAAAGGCACAGCATGTCTGACACAGTCTCCATCCATCTGAGCACTGCAGGTTAGAGTTTTCTTTGTCAAAGCTCTAGCATGACCTTCGGAATCAACAGATATTCAACAGCTGTGTGACCTTAGGGACGAAAATCTTAACCTCTCTGAGCTACTTCCCTTACCTGTAAAATGGGAATACTGAGATTATTTACCCCTCAGGGATGCTGTGACAATTAATCAAGCTAATAGATGTGGGGGGCTTTAGCACAGTGCCTTGTGAGCCCTGATTTATTAAGGCAAGCACTTGGTCCACTGTGATCTCTGGTCCATTACAAGCCCTCACTTATCAAGGCAAGCACTCATTTTGTGTTTTAAGCCAGGGACTAGCAAATGTTTTCTGTAAAGTGCCAGGTAGGAAATATTTTAGGTTCTGCAGGGCCAAGAGGCAAAATCGAAGTTGTTACATAGGTACTTATATAAGAAACACACTTCCACAACCTTAGTAACAATGTTCAAAACGCTAATAACTGAGGCCAATTTAAAAAGTATACATCTACTAATGAGAAGAAAGGAATTCTTTGGGGCAGGGGAAAGGCAGGAAGAACATTTCGCTTAATTAGGGTTCGCATGTGAAAACCATTCTTAGCTCAGGAGCCATACAAAAACAGTCAGTGGAATGGATTTGGCCATCGGGCCATATTGTGCCCTCCTGGTTGCAAGCCAAGTATAGGAGGGTGGGGGGCAAGTGTTAGAAAGTCATCTTGAGAGCCACAGCAACAACTGGGGGTGGGGCATGCCACATGTTCAGGGGTCCCCATCACTAATGGTCATTTATTTTATGAACATACGTTACAGAATGAACTCCTGAGCTGTTTTCTTTCTCCCTTGACTTTTCTAAGTTCAACTTGAACATTGATTTTTGCTGATCTTTCTAAAAATTCCATGTCCTGCTCAGTCCCATAGGAGTGCTCCACTGGCAAATGGAGCTCATAATGCTTAATTGTTATAAGTAACTTTGGAAATGGTACCCCTGTATTTCTGGCACAAAGTTCACAGAAGCCACAAGGCACTCAACTGGCTGGACCCAAGACTGGGTGTTCCCGAGTACAGCCACTGGGAGGAAGGAAGAAGGTACTTTTCAGCTAAAAACTTAAACTCTGCCACTAAGAAAATCTTAGTAAATGTACATGTTATAAAGTGGAGGGACTGCTAGAGCCGGGTCCCTGGAGTTGAATTCTAACTGGTCTACTTAAAACTCTGACCTAAGACAAGTTACTTAACCTCTCTGTCACTGTCTCCTCATCTGTAAAATGGGATTATAATAATGACCTCATCTGGAGGTTTATCGTATCAGGAGAGTATTACATGAATTAACAGTAGTTAAGGGCTTAGGAGAGTGTCTAGCATAGGATAAGCACAGATAAATACTTGTTAAATGAATCCTATTATAAAAGGGCAGTTGACTCCAAAGTCATCCAGATCAGAGCACTCTGCCTCCAACTTTTCTTCTAATTAGTAATTTGAATTCGAAACATTCTTATCCCAGACAGTTAACTAGTTGAGAAGAATATTTGAGATACTCTACTTATCCTACAATCCATTCCATTATACCATAATAAGCAAGTACTGTGCATTACTAGTTAAAAGAACTGAAAAGGAATGAATCTCATATTCCACTTTCAACTGTCCCAGTGCTGTATGCAGACAATATTATATTTTAATAATTAATTGTTCATCAAAGAAAAAGATGAGAAACAGGGATGCGAAATTCAAAGTTATTCAAATTGCAAAAATTATGAATAATGTATGACTTTTATATTAAATACACACTATATTAAGTAGTCTACATTTCACCCAACTCTTTCATTTTCAAGCATTCTGAACGACAATATGAATAATCAGTTAGGGGAGGTTTATTTAGAAAAAGAAATACCTTATTTGAATGCAAACAGAGTATATCAGGAGATGATTAAATTTTTCTTATCAATTAGAAAATTCTGTATGAGGGCTTTAAAGTCATGGTCAGCCATTAAACCCAGAGCGGCCCAGTTATCCTTGCAGTTTCCTTTCAACATTAAATTATATCCGGCTCGATTCTGTTCAATTTCTTATTTCTGATAGCAGTGCTAGGAGGCAATCTTTAATTAAAGAAAATTTGAAAGATTCAAACATGCATAATTGGATTAAAAATGTGATCATTAAAACATTAGATGATAATCATCTGATTGACTGCATTTTTCAGTGTGTTAATAACCTAATATTTTCAATGCTTTGGTTATATAGGAAAAAAGAAAGCCTTTATAAAACATGATGATCAACAGAGATGAAAACTGTACAGTAATCGAGAAATATGGAATTATACTGAAAATATTCACACACACCCAAATGAACAAAGTATTTCATTGGAAAGTATATGGACAGAATGTGATAGTCTCTAGGGGAAGAACACCAGTCCTATCCCCAAAACAAGGAATCAACCAATTTTAGGGAAGTATATAAAATGAACTAAGAACAGAAAGCCCAAGTTTCAGTGTTTAGCCCAATGATTGGTTTCTTCAGGGTTTCCCAAAATTTTTATAAGGAAAAGTTATTAATTTTTCCTTAAAATCGCCTTCTGCTTCATATTGGGGAAGGTAGGGAGAGTGACAGTGGAAAAAAACTGGGGATTAGGTCATGCTAAATGGGAGAAGATTCATGACGGTGCTGCTCAAATTTAATGTGTGTGCAAATCACCTGGGAAGCCTGTTAAACTCTAGATTCTGAGCCAGTAGGTTTGGGATGGGGACTGAGATTCTGCATTTTTAATAATGCTGATCACACCTGAGAAGCCGGTTTCTATGAGGACTGTATCAGTGGGCTCCTCCCTGTTCTACAGCCTCATCCACTGCTACTTTCTGGCCCTTAGGTTGAGCCATACTGACCTCTTGGCTGGTCCATGATCACACTACCCCAGGGCCTTTGCACTGGCTCTTCACGCTGCCTGGAACATTTTTTTCACTGCTCTATGCATGGCTGCTTGCAGACCAAATGCCTTTCAGCTGCTAACAACTTACTCCTATTTGAATGACAAATTTCTCAATGAGGTCTCCCCTGACCACTGTTTTGAAAAGGTGTCAAAGGGCAGGCTCGTTGAGAGGGAAGCATTTGATTGAAAAACCTGAAGATGGAAGCAAGGCAGGTGCCTACCTGGGGAGAACATTCCAGGCACAGAGAAATGCCCCTGCAAAGGGATTCTGCCCGGTGTGTGGCTGGAGCGAAGTGGAGCAAAAGGGAAAGTGGAAGAAAAGTTCAAGTGCCCCAAATTTGACAGCTCTAGGAGGAAAACATCAGCTGCTGGTTAAGGATAATCTGGAATTTGGCGAAAAATTGTGAAGAGGCCAAAACACTAGACATAGAGTCAGCAGCTCTGGGTTAAGCCTGGACTAGGCACGATGGGCTGGGAGGGGCCACGGGTCTGACAAGCTGGTGACAGAAGGGCCTGCCCAACAGCATCAGGAAGTGGGAGGTCGGGATGGAAAGCAAGAGCCTGAAGGCCAGGATCCAGGGACTTAAGGAGCTTGGCATCTAGAAGCCACCAGGGAGTAAGAGAGCATTACACTATAATTAAGATGGTGGCAGAGGGAGTCAAGGAACTAATTTTCTGACCTAAATATAAGAAATGAAACTTGCTCTATCTGATTGGATGTTGACTGTCATTCACATCATCTCTCTCATCAATAAGGAGGATGAAACAGCAAAGACGGGGCAATGAAGTGGGGCTGGACCGTTTTCAAGGTGTAGCTGTCTGCAAGACTTCATGGCAGATGATTTTAAGGGAAAAGCACCACACTGAAGTTACAACAAGGGGATCCTGGGGAAGTCACCCAAAAGAGTTTCAAAGGACGCTAGTTCTATTTCATTTACAAATAAGGAAAATGAAGTCCACAGAGGGAAAGTGACTGAACCAAGACCACACAGTGAGATGGGGAGGGAGTCTGGGTATCCCTTTCTACTACCCAGTTCTGTACCCCTGGGCCCCCAGTTCCTCACCTGCAGCTGACATAAACATGATCAGCTGAGGAAATCTCTCTGAAGACTGAAAAACTCATTTAGCTTTTTAAACATAAATCTAACCCTGACACTGCCCAGCTCAAAATCATCCAGTGGTTTCTCACTTCATTTAGAATAAAATCCAAACTCGTCACCACGGCCATGAGGCCCTCCATGATCTGCTAACTCTGCAACCCGTCTTCTCTCTGCCCTCTCCCTTGTTGATCATCACCTTCCTTCTCACCTTTCTGTTCCCTCTGCCTACAATGCCTGCCCTACTCCCACCCCCACTCCATATGGGTGATTCCTTTCCATTCTTCAGATCTCAGTTCATCTCCTGACACCCAACCCTGAGCGCCCCATCTAAGGCTGTTCCCGCTGCTATTAACCATCTACATCACACCTGGTTTATTTCCTTCCCAGATGCATTCACTTATTTACTGTCTGTCTCCTCCAAGAGCTGGATAATTCCACAAGAGCAAAGCCTTTGCCTGTTTTGTTCACTCTGTATATCCAGCAACAAAAACACCGCCCAGAACATAGTAGATGCCCAATCTTTGTGAAAAGAGAACGAAGGAACAAACAAACACAGCAGTTGGTGTATTTTAAATAACCAATAAATCCTAGATTTCTTCATATCCGTGTCACCATCAATCATAAGATGCACCATTATTTCAAATGCCACTAGTAAAGGCAACAAGTTGCTAATTAAGCAATGATACAGTATCACCTGGAAGGTGCGTCCTAGTTTTAGAGTTGTTAAAATATGAATGAAAAAAATTGTAACTATGTGTAGTGACGGATGTGAACGAGATGTACTGTGGTGATCATTTTGCAATATAGACATATATCAAATCATTATGTTATACACCTGAAACTAACATAATGTTATATGTCAATTACATCTCAATAAAAATATGAAGACGTAAGAGTTACAGAATTGATGAAATAGGATGTTGATATAATTCAGCAGGACTCACATCAAAGGTCCCCATCAGCTTTCTGCGTCTACTAGAAGCTGGGTCCAGAGCCTGTTTTATGATCACAGTGCAAGATGCTCACAAGGCCAGGTGGCAGCAAACTCCCATCTGTAATAATGACTGGACTCTCTGGCCTCAGTTTACCTTCCACTGACCTGAACCCTAGACTCCATCCACACAGTGGATGTTCTGT
Organism: Delphinus delphis; assembly: GCF_949987515.2. Taxonomy (NCBI): domain Eukaryota; kingdom Metazoa; phylum Chordata; class Mammalia; order Artiodactyla; family Delphinidae; genus Delphinus; species Delphinus delphis. The sequence goes on along the minus strand of NC_082692.2, from coordinate 76,634,017 downwards.
AGTTCACGTCTTTTTACTAGTTCACATTTACGGTGCATGAACTTGGTGCCAGGCCCTGCTGTGGCCTTTCTCTCATTGAGGCCTCACAACCCTGTGAAGTAGGTTTCAAAGTCATGATGAGGGCTGTGACCTTGCCAACAGTCATAGCTGTACAGACCTGGGTCTCCCTCACAGGCTGTGTAATTGATTAGTAATAGTTGTTTTTTTTTTTTATTTTTAGCAGACTGGAAGCTCCACTACATCAAGACTGTGGCTCCTTACTGTATCCCCTAAGACAGGGCCTGAGATAGTAGCTCCTTTATACGTGGCTGAAAAAAATTGATCAAACTAAGTCACTAAGTAGCTCTAAGTCAGAAGTGGGGAAACTGGGGCCCCGAGGCCACATTCAGCCTAGTACCTGTTTCTGTAAATAAAGTTTTACTGGAACAAAGCCATACCATGGTCTGTGGCCACTTTCAGGCTACTACTGTGCAGTTGAGTTGTTGTAGCACAGAATGGATGGCCGGCAAAGGCTAAAATACTTGCCATTAATCCCTTTACTAAGAAAGTTTGCTGACACCTGCTCCTCTGTGAAGGGCAAGGTATTTGGAAGGGATGGCAACAAGCAGTACTATTCAAGCATGGACGGAGCAAACTACATGAGGACATAGAGAGGTGTGGAGCTTATTTCTGCTTCCGAAACACTCTCCACCAGGGTGCAGAGGATTTAATACACACTCCATGGCCTTCTGCATGGGCACAGTCCAGAGAAGATCTGAGAAGCCCCAACTACGGCATCTTATTTCAGGGTCTGAGCAAGGGCGGCCTGAGCAGAAGAGAGCTCACCTGATTAATCAGACTCCTGTATTCAAGGAACCAGGGTGGCACTCCAAGGTCATGAAATAGCCACTCTACCCAGGTTCAAAGACATCTATTGGTGGTCAGGTGGTCAAATGCAGCATTTTGATTTAAGGGTTGATGTATGAACAAAGCATATGTTGACATTAACATTTCCAAAGAGAAACTACACGAAGAGCGCAGAGTCTTGTCAACAATTAAGGAAATGAACATAACGTTTAACTTATAGAGTTATGGGCTTCCCTGGTGGCGCGGTGGTCGAGAGTCTGCCTGCCGATGCAGGGGACACGGGTTCGTGCCCTGGTCCGGGAAGATCCCACATGCCGCGGAGCGGCTGGGCCCGTGAGCCATGGCCGCTGAGCCTGCGCGTCTGGAGCCTGTGCTCCGCAACGGGAGAGGCTGCAGCGGTGAGAGGCCCGCGTACCGCAAAAAAAAAAAAAAAAAAAAAAAAATTACAGAGTTATTCAGTGACAAAACCCCAGTATTATCACTGAACAGTTCCGTTGCTTGCCTCTCTCCCCCACTTGGCTCTGGTGGCCATAACTGACATGGTGTGTACATTCGTTTAGCTTCCTTTTGGTGCTCAGTCAATGACCTAATTCACAGAGGAGAAACCCAGGCAGAAACCAGAGTTACGTGATTTTGACAATAATTAGGAAGACAGTCAATGCTAGAATTGGAAACTGGCCCAGCAGAATGCATCTGAGTCCATTACAACTGGGTTCAAATCACTGTTCCACTGCCACGAGCTGGGACAAATGAGCCAATCTCTGTGAACCGCAGTTTACCCATCTGTACCATGGATTAAGCATTCTTCTCTCCCTGGGCTACTGCTGACATTAAATGAGACTCTCTATATAGAACATCTGGGCAGAGCTAGGCACATAGCCTGGGGTTAACAGATGTTTCTGTTTCTTCCTTTCACCCTCTTTCTGGTCCCTGGTCCACCACCCTATCCCCTGGTCTCAAAGGGACTGGCTATCCCAAATCATCTTTGTGCCCATTTTCTTCATCACTTCATTTTATTTGCATACGACCCAACTAAGTCAAGCAACATACATTCTAGTTCAATAGCCGGGTATTGACGGGGCAGAACTCAGAGCTCCACCATCATCTCCTGTCACCTCATGGCCTCCACCAGAGTCACATCAACAAGTAACCACAACAACTTGTTGGGGGTGAGGGTGGGGGGATGGCAGTGATAACAGCTGACACTGGGTGCTGACCGTGTACCAGCCACAAGTTTGTATAGTAAGTCACTGACTCCTCAAGACAAACCAATAAGGTTGGTATTACTATCGCCACTTTATATGGTTAAGAAAACAGAACCACAAAGAGGTGAAGTGATTTGTGCAGCTTGTACAACTAGTCAAAAGCAGAACTGGTATTCAAACCCAGAGCCTGGGTTCTCCAGCCACAATACGACCCTGCTTCTCCTATCCCAAGATGACACGCGTAGAGCAGGGTAAGAAGGTCACACCAGGCAGCCCCAAGCACTTTAGCGAGCACTTTCACAGTATATAACTGGAGACATATTTTTAAACTCTCTGCTCTTCACACCCCAGTGAAACAACCAGGGAAAGGGCATTTCCTTGGGTTCCCATAATCCTGTTCAAATGATGACATATTGACAAAGGAGGCTGGCTAACCGAGAACTAGCCTCAAATTCAAATTAACCTAAAAGGAATCACTTTTGAAGTCTTTTTCTGACTCAACATGATTGTTCACAACGCTATTAGTGATAAAATAGAGCCCCACAGCATCCCATTTCCTGGCTTTGACTAAGAAAAGAAATGGAAATAGCGCACATCTATGGTGGTGTTCTGACAAACCGAAATCCAGGAAACTGTGGAAATGGCTTAAGAACGCCTGTTTCTAGAAGATTTTGAGATCAAAGGGGTTCAGATAAGCATCTGCCCTCCCTGGATCCGTAACAGACTTGAGCCTATTAGTTGAGACCAGGGTGCTGCGTATGTATAGCGCACTTCAGGAACGTTCCATGTAATGAGACGCTGGAAACATAAATTTCAGAGGGGGAAATTTTGTCACGTGTTAAGATGCTCAAAACTGTCAGTGGCCTGTAGCTAATATAGCACTGCGTTTCCCATTCAAAAGGGAGAAGATGTGAATTTCTTTCTTGAAGGTGAACATTAAAACAGAACCCCTTTAATTTCATTGAAATATATCTGGATGATGTGGCAATCTGGGCCATATCAACACTGAAGCCCATCTCTGTAAAGTGTATCAAATGTTAGGTAATGACCTGAGTGGGTATTTACACTGTCCCCAAATAAACAAACCACTTTGTGAAGGCAAGACTATTAGCAGAGCTACAATAGTTACCGTTTAGACATGGCAGCGTTGACAAACTTTCTGTAAAGAAGCAGAGAGTAAATATTTAAGGTTTTGCAGGCCAGAGGGTCTCTCTGTCACAACTACTCTGCCGTTACAGTGTAAAAGCAGTCATAGACAGTAAGTAAATGAATGGGCATGGCTGTGTTCCAATAAAACTTTATTTACAAAAACAGGCAGTGGGCCAGATTTGGCCTACAGATTGTATTTCCTAATCTCTGATTTCCAGGACACTGGACACATTCCAGGTACCCTTCCTTCTCAGTACTTTCCCTGTTCTAAAGCATTTAGCATTAATACCCATGAGGCAGATACTTTCACAACTGTCATTTTCCCAGGTGGAAGGCTCAAGGACAGAGAGAGCCAACAATTTATACAGGATCACACAGCTCCCAAGCTGCAAAGCCAGCATTCAAGTAATAAAATTTCATTTCTCTAAAGGTATTCCATAATGCAGATTTTTAACAAAAATTCACTTCAGGGACTTCCCTGGTAGTGCAGTGGATAAGAATCTGCCTGTCAATGCAGGGGACACGGGTTTGATCCTTGGTCCAGGAAGATCCCACATGCCGCGGAGCAACTAAGCCCGTGTGCCACAACTACTGAGCCTGCGCTCTAGAGCCCGTGAGCCACAACTACCGAGCCCGTGGGCCACAACTACTGAAGTCCAAGCACCCTAGAGCCCGTGTGCCACAATTACTGAGCCCACGTACTACAATTATAGAAGCCTGCAGCTGCAACTACTAAAGCCTGTGCACCTAGAGCCCGTGCTCCGCAAAAAGAGAAGCCACTGCAATGAGAAACCTGCGCACCTCAACGAAGAGTAGCCCCCGCTCACTGCAACTAGAGAAAGCCCGCGTGCAGCAACAAAGACCCAATGCAGACAAAAATAAAAATCAACATTATAAATAAATAAATAAATTCATTTCAAAGTTCCAATTGCTGTATTCATGTGAACACATGACATGATTCTGTAGGCAAATTATAGTCTCTTTGACCGTCACCAAGAATGGCAAGGACCAAAAAAAAAGGAAAGATTCCTCATGAGATCAAAATTTTTCCAAAGGCAGAGGAAATCGAGTTGATCATCTTACCCTCAACACCCAAACTAGCACTTATTAGGCACGATGGATGGACACTGTGATCAAAGGGGCTTAAATTTCACTGACACAAAACAGGCAAGAATCCCTCAAATCAAATCAACTCATCTCTGCTCCATCTTCTTGCTGCTGGATTGCAACAACACAGATGGCCATTTTCACCTAATAGTTTACTTTGTTCCAAATGTTCCTTGAGCTAGGATTTGTCTTCTTCTTCCAAAGTCCATGCAAGATATTTTTCAGAAGCTTCAGCCATTTAGTCTTAGAAAGTTCATGTTGAGATCTTCACTCCAGGGATAATCAAAATGGTGTTGGAATGATGAGAGTATGGTATTAGTATTTCTTCACTTGCCCCTTTAACAAGTCTATATGATGAGCCTCAGTCAACCAAAAGATGCAAATGGTAACCCTGGCCAAGAACAGAGCAGCAGATGGCCTGGGAATAACAAGAGTCAGCCTCAAGTCACGAAGACCTTGGTTTAAGTCACCCAGGCCCTGCCTGCTTTACTTGCCTTTCTATGTAATGGGGGATACGAGAGCTGTACATCAGAGGGTTTCTGGAGGATTTAATGATGCCTGTCAGGCTAATCATACCCTGACCTGGTACAGAGCCAGGATGAACTAGCCCAGTAACAATGAGGAGGCTTTGATTTCAGACCTGTCACCTGCCACTCCATCCCTTTGGTTTCTGATTTCTTTTCTCTAAATTCCACAAGGAAGTATTGGCTTCCAAAGTCATCGCTTAATGATACAATCCCAAGGCAGCCACAGTGCTTTCTCTGGTCTACAATCAATTTGTAGAGAGAACAAACAACCTGTCAGGGGTACTTATGATAAAAAGTTTAGTAAAGAAAAAATAAAATGCTGTCACTCCCCTCTTTGTTTGCTGTGAGGCCACTTGGTACTCGATGTCTCCCAGAAGAAAGCAATGGCTGAATCTCTGACTTTCTAATACTTATCATTGTCTTCTTTGATTGTGAAATTTAACACACGTGCAGAAAGGTGTGCAAACATAAACATACTTTTAACCAATAATCCTAAAGTGAACCCTGGAGTAACCACCACTCTGAACAGGGGGAGACTTGCCACCCTTCCCGGGGCCAGGCCCTTATCACTTCCCCATCCCACTCCAAGAAGTAACCACCATCCTCTGTTTTTAAATAATCATTACTTTGCTTTGCTTGTAGTTTTATCACCTACATGTGCACTCCTAAAGAACCAAGGTTAGGTTTTCCCATTTTGTGAACACTTGTTCAAGAACACCTTGTGCGTTCTTCAGACTCTTGCATCACTTTACAGTTTTCAGATGTGCCCATGTTGGTGTGAGCCACGAGACTCCACGTGTTTTCACTGGTGTGAACTGTTCTGTTGTATGACTACACTTTGTTGTATTTATCCAGCTTGCTAACGATAGGTATCAGAGGCAGTTAGGAAAAACAATGGTTTGGGCAGTTAAGAAAAACAATGCCACAGACATTCTCATACACAGCTCATGGTGCATTTTTTAAAATAATTAATTAAAATGTATTTTTAAAAATAATTAATTTTTTGGCTGCATTTGGTCTTTGTTGCCGCATGCGGGCTTTCTCTAGTTGCAGAGAGCGGGGGCTACTCTTTGTTGCAGTGCACGAGCTTCTCATTGCGGTGGCTTCTCTTGTTGCAGAGCACAGGCCCTAGGTGTGCAGGCTCAGCAGCTGTGACGCACAGGCTTAGTTGCTCGGCGGCATGTGGGATCTTCCCAGACCAGGGATCAAACCCATGTCCCCTGCATTGGCGGGTGGATTCTTAACCATTGTGCCACCAGGGAAGCCCCACAAGTTTATTTTTTTTAAGTGGGTTTTGAAAAAATTAGAATGAGACTAAGCTCTTTGAAACCAATATTTCTATCAGGTGTGGCTACTTGCAAGTCCTGCTTCTTATATACAAAAAGCATTGTGAATGACTGGGTCAGAGTGATGAATAAGAGTCACAATTTCTGGGCTTCCCTGATGGCACAGTGGTTGAGAGTCCACCTGCTGATGCGGGGGACACGGGTTCGTGCCCCGGTCCGGGAAGATCCCACATGCTGCGGAGCAGCTGGGCCCGTGAGTCACGGCCGCTGAGCCTGCGCGTCCGGAGCCTGTGCTCCACAACGGGAGAGGCCACAACAGTGAGAGGCCCGCGTACCACAAAAAAAAAAAGTCACAATTTCTTTTCCTTTCCAGGGTATGCTGGCGGTAGCGTATATAAAATCCCTCATTAGATACATTTTAATGCTTCCACCTATGGCTCAATGGATAGACAGGACCAGAATCAATGGCAAATCACCTCTCTTCATTCTATTTATATTTTTTCATGCTTCCAAGTTTGTAAAAATCACAATTTACATAGAAAAATGAACACCTAAGAAAGAGCACTTTCTGGGACTTCCCTGGTGGCGCAGTGTTTAAGAATCCGCCTGCCATTGCAGGGGACACGGGTTCGAGCCCTGGTCTGGGAAGATCCCACATGCTGCAGAGCAACTAAGCCTGTGCACCACAACTACTGAGCCTGAGCTCTAGAGCCCGTGAGCTACAAATACTGAGCCCATGCGCCACAACTACTGAAGCCCGCGTCCCTAGAGCCTGTGTTCCGTAACAAGAGAAGCCACCACAATGAGAAGCCTGCGCACCACAACGAAGAGTAGCCCCTGCTCACCACAACTAGAGAAAGCCCGCACACAGCAATGAAGACCCAACACAGCCAAAAATAAATAAATAAAATAAATAAATTTATAAAAAAAGAAACAAAACAAAAAGAAAGAGCACTTTCTGCTTCCAAGAGGTTTCTAGGTATCTCTCCCCAGCTCCCCTGCACGAGAGTAGCAAGATCCCAGAGCTCAGAGTCTCCAACATGCCACCTCTGTGCTGCTGCTGCTTGGGACCTTATACTCCCTTCTCTGCCTGGACAACCTCTATGCACTCTTTAGGTCTTCATGGTCACTTTGTCTGCAATGCCCGGTCTATATCCCCAAGTCTAAGTTAAATCTTCTGCTGCTCTCCACTCTTCTTTTTTTAAAATAATTTTATTTATTTTTGGCTGCGTTGGGTCTTTGTTGCTGCGTGCGGCCTTTCTCTAGTTGCGGCGAGCAGGGGCTACTCTTCATTGCAGTGCGCGGGCTTCTCATTGTGGTGGCTTTTCTTGTTGCGGAGCATGGGCTCTAGGCACGTGGGCTTCAGTAGTTGCAGCATGCAGGCTCAGTTGTTGTGGCGCACAGGCTCTAGGATGCACAGGCTTCAACAGCTGTGGCTCGTGGGCCCTAGAGCGAAGTCTCAGTAGCTGTGGCACACGGGCTCAGTTGCTCTGCAGGATGTGGAATCTTCCCGGCCCAGGGATTGAACCTGTTTCCCCTGCACTGGCAGGCGGATTCTTAACAACTGCGCCACCAGGGAAGTCCCTCCTCACTCTTTAATGTAATTACATGCTTAACCATATATCTCTCCTGAGTGTCTACAAACTCAGGGAGGGCTGGTCCACGCGTGCTGTGCTTTCTCTGTGCCTAGCTTCATGGTGTACTTAGATGAAGCACTTAATAATTATGCACAAAAGGAACAAGCAGTGACTGTAAGAAGTTCTGAGCATTTTTAAAAAAGTGAGAGGACCAAGTCATCAACTTTTTGGCAAGGTGATGAGGAAAATGTCTTTGGAAGGAAGATGCGACCTCTGGACCAGCCATAGGAGACACCCCTAAGATCTTCCTTCTAGAGACAAGCTGCTATGCCTTCGGGCACACCTCGGCGCTCACAGGGAGGCCGCTCTCGCTGGGATGCTCTAGCCAATGACCACACCTGGTAGGGCTGGGCCAATGCTGCCCAACAGAGGACTCCTCTCACGGGCAGTCTTGGCCCTGGCGTTCTCCAAGGTCCCAGCCAAGACTTTCCCAGAGCTGCCTTCAGCCAGTCCTCCTAGGTTCCCTCTCTTTAGAGGCATCAGAGCTGCACTGGGGTCCCAGTGCTCTCCCCACCCACTCCTTCTCCCTCTCCTCTTTATCCTTCCTGGGCAGTCCCTCCCTGCCAAAAAAACTCACCTGCACTTAAAATTCCATCTTGGTGTCTGCTTCACAGAGGACCCTACTGACCAAATGCCAATGGTTGGCTGGTGGGACCAGATTCCTCCTTGCCATTTCAGCTAAAGGAACATACAAGATTCTTCCTAGGGAGGTCCCTGGTGGTGCAGTGGTTAAGAATCCGCCTGCCAACGCAGGGGACACAGGTTCGAGCTCTGCTCCAGGAAGATCCCACATGCCGCGGAGCAACTAAGCCTGTGAGCCACAACTACTGAGCCCATGTGCCACAACTACTGAAGCCCACATGCCTAGAGCCCATGCTGTGCAACAAGAGAAGCCACTGCAACGAGAAGCCCACGCACCATACAAAGAGTAGCCTCCGCTCGCCACAACTAGAGAAAGCCCGTATGCAGCAACGAAGACCCAACGCAGCCAAAAAAAAAGAAGAATTGTCTGAGGAGATAAGATCCAAACTGAGACCTGAAATAATTAGAGGGAGACACACTTGCTCTTAGCTGAGGGAAGAACTTTTCTGATATAGGAACCAGCAACAGCAATGTAAAGGCTGGAAGGGGTAATGCTCCAGGCAGGCTGGAGGGAGAGGGGGTGGCATTCACCTCCCTTCCAGGTACCTCAGGGCTGGCCTGTGTCTGTCTGTCTTCACCAGTACATCAGCCCAGGGCTCACACCCACTGGGCGTGCAACACTTTTGCTGAATAAAGAAGTAAACTTTCTCAGAGAGGCTAAGGAGGCAGCCTTAGTTCCAGCTAGTGAGTGGCAAAGCCGAGATCCCCGCTGCAGCCTGTCTGGCTCCGAAGCCCATGCTCTTTCCACCCTAAGACCCTAATAATGCCTGCGATGGCACATGGAAGAAATTCTCCCCCAGAACTGCAGGGACTCCCTCCCGGGCTAGGTTGCTGTGTTCACAGAGCGACTCTGCAGTTCCTCACCTCACCTTGGCACATGTCTGGGCACCCTTTGTGGCGTAAGTTACTTAACATGATCAGGATAAAAGCCAGACGTTAGAAACCTTGATCTGAGCTCCAGAACTGGGCACGAGGAATAATTCTCGGGCCATGCCAGCCGCATGGGAGCAAACCAAGAGCAGACTTTTACCAGAAGACTAAAGTTGAACAAAACATGCCCACAAATAGGAATGCTCACGTCTTCCTGTCAAATACCAATGATTAACAAGCACATTCACTTGTGTGTTAAAGAAAATATATGCCCTCCCCTCCCAGGAGATAATTATTTCTCTGTTATACTGAAATAAATGTTCAGTTCTAAAACTTCAAAAAAAAGAAGTGAACTTCCTTTGCAGTAACTAATTTTTGCAGGTCTCCTCTGACTTTTCAATTAGGAGGTAGAGTTGAAACCTCATCCTGGGCATCTCTGTCATCCTCCCAGTAACAGGTAACATATTCCTGCATATAACTGCCTCTTAGAGGCTAACTGTGGATAACGAGGAAGGATTACACGATTATGCCAGCGCACAGGTCATGAACCGAATGATCACTATGCAGTGAGTTTACTGCGATTTGGGGATTTGGGGGCTAAAGGAAGCCTACTGCTTACCTTTAACATATGAAATGTCCTGCAATGATCATTGTGGAAATGAGATTACACAGACCCACTCAAATGCCATAGCTGACGGAATGCTTCCTCTCAGGCTGAAGAAGAGGTACCTGTTTTGAAGATTCCAGAACTCCTCGTAGGGTGATTGTATTAAAACAGCACGAAGAGCCAGGGGGAAGGAAGATCTATCCATCATTTAGTATATTTCAAACTCCCAACCTCATAATCTATATTATAGACTGGAATTCCAAGAAAGTGTTGATGAACTGAGAGTTCCCAGGCACCTTCTGGGAAGGAGCTCAGAGAACACAGCGTGTTGCCCATAACATCAACTTTCTGTGCATTTTTGAGGCTGCCCAGTGCAAATTTCCCTATGCCTCACACCCACCACTACTGCTATCAACATCAAATCACAAAGGAGCAGACGGTCTAAGTTTTGGCCAAAGTGTTTTATTCCCTTGGCAAACTTCCATGCTACCTACTTCCCAGCTCTGCGTGAGGAGATTTCTTCAGAGATACAAACGAAAATTGGGAAGCAATGGACGTTTTCTACAGTGAAAACCTCAATGAGCCGTTTTCAGTCCCCCTATTTTTCTACTTTCACTAGGTTTATTATTGCTGCCCGCTGTATGATTGAACAGTTGTAAGGGCAAAACGATCCAAAATCCTACCTGCTTCCACGGAACACTGATAACTGGTTTTGTTTCCCTGAGAAAAAGCGAGTAAGATGTTTGTTAAGCTCTGCAGAACTGGCTAATGTCAAAAGACATCCTCCCAGAAAGGTGTGAAGATATCTTTATCATAGCTGTGGAGATGAAGGGGAGATGTAGTAAGGTTACTAATGCTATTTCTGTCAATGTCTTTGGAATTCTAATTAGATTATTCAAATCTTTCAAATCATTACAGTACCTCTCATCTCCACACCTCCCTGTGACAAGGGTACTTTTGAAATTAGAGGATCCTGATGTCATAGGTAATGACGCATCGCCAATAATCAAGTTGCAGGGAAATTCCTCCAATAAAAAACAGTTGGGTAAGACAGAACCCATCTATCTTACTTTCTCTCCCCGTTTTATGCTTGAGGATAAGATGTCTGCTGCACAGAACACGGCCTAGCATTTTCCATTCTAGTAGCTGATGGTACTTGCTCACATGCGGCAAAGTTTAATGACTTGTCACGGCTACTTAAGTTTTTTCCCCCTACATCTGAGGGGCAAATCAAGAAATTCATAAATGAAAAGTTACTTGAAAAGGGAATAATTTTAGGATAGATATGAGGCACCTGGCAGGTTCAACGTGTATGAATGGTACATCTTAGGATGTTCTGATTTATAACACGTGAATTCCGAGTGGTACCTGAAGAGAAACAAATTGCTTACTGTTAACCCAGATCCATTTGCAGGTAATAAATGGATGTGCTCTCTACCCATCAAATAATGGGCCTCATGCCGTTCAACATCAGTGGATGTGGAATGGGTGTCATACTCCATCCTCTGCAAGATAACCCATTCCTTTAGGTGGAGACCTTAGCCCTTCACATCCCAGCAAAAGGAAGTGCACGCAGCTTACTTACCATGATGTACGACGCCCTTCAACCCATGGATAATAGGATCCAGTGCAGAATTGTCCCTTGGACTGACCTATATGTAAAGGAAACATGGTTGGTTAAATCTATTCTGGCATCAGACACAACAGTCTCAGTTTAATCTTCTAAAGAGAAGGCGGGGGAAATAGATGCTATCTAGCAAGCTGCTTGGGTCTCACATACACCATGGCTCTCGCCAAACACAGGAGATTTATGACATAATAAAACCAAGTGAGGATGTCTAAATCAAAAGAAAGAAACTTCTCAGAATACATTAGAACAGGAGAGAAATACCTCAGTCCTAGCAAAATCTTAAAAAGCAAGCAGACTATCCCCTTGCTTTGTTTTATTAAAAGTAGACCCCAATCGGCTAAAACATCATTGAAAGTCATCAGGGAGCAATCCGTCAGTGATTGAATATTTCAATACCTTTTTGGGATTATGGTTTTTTCCTCTTCTTTTTAAAAACGGATCTGTTCCCTGCCGGCTTACTCTCCTTTTTAAGGATCCCGATTCCCTGTGCCTTAACTTATGCTCAAAGAGACATTTCTAAGAGTCACTCGAGCAGGGAAAATGTAGAGCGGAAAGGAGCTCGAAGAGACAGTGTCTCCAACCTCCCTTCCCCGCTGGAGTATTTTTTTACGTTTTATTTTTACATTTTTTAATTTTGGCGGTGCCACAGGGCTTGCGGGGTCTCAGTTCCTCCACCAGGGACTGAACCTGGGACGCAGAGCAAAAGCGTCAAGTCCTAACCGCTAGACCACCAGGGGCCTCCCCTCCCCCACCCCCCGGAGTTTTTAATCTGCCGAAGAAATGTCAAGCCTCTTTGATCTTCACCCTCACGCCTTCCCCTTATGTTCTGATACTACTCGGTATAAATTCTCATTCTTGTCCTTTCTAGAAGATTAAAATTCCACCAGCATATTATAATTTTGGTTTTTAAGTTCTTTCTTTTAGACATATTGAAATAGCTACAAATGAAATGATTTTGCTTTCAAATAACTCAGGAGTGGATAGCAGAGGAAGCGAGCCGGGTATAGATGCACCAGGACTGGCCATTAATCAATCATTTAGGATCTTAGGTGATGAGTATCAGAAGGGTCATGATACAATTTTCTCTACTTTTGTGTATGTTGAACTTTTTCCAAATAAAGAGTTTCCCCAAATCCATTATCTATGGTCAGCATATCTCCTAAAATATTTTCCCCAGGGTGTTATTTACATTTAATCCACTTCTAACACAATAAGGTTGAGATACTGACGAAACTTTCAATGGGTAGCAAGACCCAACTTGATGTTTCCTGGTTAATCCAGATGAATCCAGGGCCAACTTAGGTTAAGTTTTAAGGTAGCTGAAAAATGGCCACACCCCTTCCTCCCTTATAGATCCTCCCTGTCTGGCTGCCAATCCTAGTTTGCTCTCTAATAATAAGTCATACTTCACAATTTCTTTCTCTCTTCTGCCTCAGCGTCTCCAAGTTAAAGCAGTGGTTCTCAACTGGAGGCATTTTTACCTATCTCTCACTCCCCATTCCCACCCAGGGGATATTTGACCATGTCTGCTGACACTGTTGGTTGTCACAAGTAAGGGTGGAAGGGCGAGGCTATTAGCATCAAGTGGGTAGAGGCAGGGCTGCTGCTAAGCATCCCATAAGGTTCAGAAGAGTCCCCCAGAGCAATGAATTATCTGGCCCGCAATGCCAACGATGCAGAAGTTGAGAATGAAAAACCTGGATTGGATGCTCTATGAGTTAACAGCGATTACATATTATTGTCTGGAGCCCTGAGTTACGACTAAATTCAAACACAGGTGTCATTAGTATGGGGTTATGTTTATAGACTAATAAAATGAGGTGGAATTTGGTACTACATTGTAAACACTACAAGTACTACAAAAAAAAAAAAGTATCAGTGTATCAGATCACAATGATGGATTTCTGGAAGTTGCCATGAGTGTAGCTCCAAAATTGCCCGAAAGGAAGCTCAAGCCACTGGTTGAAGCACAAAACATTTCTGAAAGGCAAACATCCACAGAATACCACAAAATGAAAAACAATCATATTTGCACCATGGCACAGACTAATCAAAAATTTTAAAACATGACCAAAAATGGAGACACAACTCAAGAATGCAAGGTAAGAGAGTCTACCAGTAAATGGCCAAACTTCAAGTGACAGAACAAAGTAAGAGCCCACAGAAATATCTCATATCAAATTGAAGTTACAGGCAAAAACACGGTCTTCTTTCTCCCATGTCCAGATTCAGTCTGCGAGACATGTTAATGCCAGTTCAACTACCTGAAGTTACTTTAATGTACGTGGGAAATAGCAAAATGGCCACAAACTCCTGCCATCCCTGTCACATGCATCTTGGCAATGTGATTGGCCACTCCTCCCATCAAGAGCGCACATCAACCTCTCCACTCTGTGAAACTGGGCTTGGGGATTTCCTAGTGGTGCAGTGGTTAAGAATCTGCCTGACAATGCAGGGGACACGGGTTTGAGCCCTGGTCCGGGAAGATCCCACATGCCACGGATCAACTAAGCCCATGCACCACAACTACTGAGCCTGCGTTCTAGAGCCCGCGAGCAACAACTACTGAGCCTGTCTGCTGCAACTACTGAAGCCCGCGCTCCTAGAGCCCATGCTCCGCAACAAGAGAAGCCACTGCAATGAGAAGCCCGTACACCTCAACAAAGAGTAGCCCCTGCTCGCCGCAGCTAGAGAAAGCCCACGCACAGCAACGAAGACCCAACGCAGCCAATAAAGAAATTATTTAATTAAAAACAAACAGACAAACGAACTGGGCTTGGCCACATGCTTTGGCCAAAGGGACAGCAAATATGAGGCAGGGAGACGCTTATACAGGGATGCGAATGCAAGGGTTTATCCTCTCTTGTTAATCTTTGAAATCCTGAAACCACCAGGTGAGGAACTCCAGGCTAGCCTACTGGAGGATGAGAGACCACAAAGAGCAGACACATGCAGTCCAGGCTGAAGCCATTCTAGACCCACCAGCCTGCCAACTACCAGACAGGAGAGTGAGTCCATTTGAGACCATTCAGCCTCAGATGGACCACCTGCAGTCTGCAGAGACCAGCCAAGCTGGCCTTGACCAGAAGAACCGCCCAGCCAACCTAAAGTAACAAAGTCATTGTTGTTTTAACTAATTGGGATCATCGATTACAGAGCAAAATTTAGCTGAGTTTCATGACTGTGTACAGAGGTGGAAGATGGGGACAGGCTATAATATCAATACTTTTCTTAACCAATACACTTTGCTTATTTAAAGTTTGTCTTGAAAGTTTCTCAGTGAGATGCCACCATCACAAGGCACAACATCTACCATCAACCTGATCAACTCATGTGCTTCTACAAAACTGTGTTAACCCCTCCTCTACCATGGCAACATTTCACGGATACTGATTTTTGATCCCAACTGTGGGGGGATGTTTTGTAGTCAGGAGGGCACTTTAATACATTTAGTCTCATCTGATGATGTGAAACTTCAAGGAAACTGTTCCTAATCCTCTGTGACTTACATCCACCAATGATGCCTGTAGCCCAAGCAAAAGGAAAATAAGCTGATAACCTACTCCATCTTCAATTTCTGGTTGCTTCTGACTACACTATCTCTGTGCCTGATTACTCAGTCCTGGTCTCATTTGAGCTCAAGAGCCTGACCCTAGATTCTAAGCGATTCGGAAAGTGAAAAGCCTTCTCCAATGCCCATTTATCTCCACAGCCTCCACTGCTGGTTTATACGGCTGGGGTTGAGAAGATGGACAGAGAGAGAAAGAATAATGGAGATCACTGGCTGGTCAAAGTAACTTACTAATAATACAGAGCCTACTCTCCAGTTCATGTCTTGGATATAAACCTCAGGGTTAGAATCCAAAGAGCATGTTAATAAGTGGGTTTGTTCCAGAAAGGCATAACCCTAACTGAAATATTCCCTTCCACTCACTGCCTCAACCAATTTGCCACGTAAAAAAATCCAGGGGCATAACCTAAGCAATTTGGGCAGCTTTGAAATATGCCTACGGAAAGGGTGTAGCAGCAACCCTTGTTTATACTCCAGTCTCTGCCCTGGGTAGAGGAGGCCAAGGGGTGGGGAAAAACTGCCATTTTTAGAGCTCCAGTGTCCTCACCTGTGAAATGGGGATAAATCTCATAATGTTATGAGAATGAAATGCATGAAGCTTGGAGTATAACGCTGAGTACAAATGCAACATTCAGGAAGGGCTGGATATGACAGGGCAACAACCCGACCCAAACGTTCAAATGTAAATGAATGTCAAACAACAGCAGTTTTATCCCTGAGACTTCGCAATGCACTTGGCTCTAAAAGCAATACCTCCTTGAGTTCGAATTTCAGATGATCCAAATTTATGTTTTATTTGACATCCACTCCCTTTTGTAATATACTGCTCCTGCTAAAGCCACAGGAGGAGTTTTCGTAGCTCTTGAAATCTGCTTCCTTCCACTTTAAGATCAAAGGAGTTACTCAGTAATACGGAAAGGGCAGCAATTGCAAAAATGAGCTTAAAATGGACAAGAAGAAATGGACACCCCTTTCCCTGCAGAGTTTGTGCTCTCATTGCAAAACATAGCTTAGGGCACTTCCAATACAGATGCAACAGAGGGCTCTGAAATGAAAGCTTTTAAGTTGTCTTTGGATATAACCAAAAGACAAAGAGACATTAGCAATACAGGAAACCATGTAGGTTTGGGCAAAAGGCCCAATTTATATAAATGCTGATGAAATCTAAACTTCATAAAATTTTTTTCCCAAATAATAGACATAAGGATTCAGCCAACTATCAATTTAGTAACCAACTTACTGATAATCTCTAGAGATGTGTTGATAATCCAGGCTCTACAGGCAGACAGACATTTATTCCTGCTTGAAGCAAAATGACATGAGGCAGAGAAGCCCCACCAGACTGTGTGTCTGCATTCGGATGTGCTGCCGTTTACTTTTCCCATCCACGGTGCCATGTGGCCCTTGACTTGGATCCTAATAACCTTCCATCTATCAAGTCCTGGCCATCTGCTAAATAGGATGTCCAAGACAACCTAGTTGCCTTGAAACTGACATCGCCAGCTGCTCCTTTGGTCCTATAAATGTTGTATCTAGCCAATACCCTCTTGCGGGAAAAAGGATTTATGCCTGCTGAGGGTGAATGGCTACACCATTAACCACAGCCGCGGGGGAAAGTGACAAACAGCAGGACCAGAGATTCTGCACATCCTTCCTGAGTTGCAGAGATGATGATCTGTCCAAGCTGATGGTTAGCAGGTAACTGTATATTCAGAAGCTAAAGTGTTTATCAGGACAAGGGCAAGCACTTCTTAGGAGGTCTGATTTCAGATCTGATTCTTCTCTTCTTCCACAGCTCTTACCTAAAGAGCCATGTAGCAAGGATGCTGCAGCTTCTTTCATTCTGACTTCAACACCTTGGGTACCACTCACCAGGTTTTAGTTCAAGTTGCTGTCAAGCAAAAACCATTCATAACTTGGCTGTTTTACAACACTGCATTTCAGTTAAGGCTTCTCCAGAGACAGAGCACCAAACAGATTCCTTTATTAATAAATAAATGCTTGTCAATAATTTCAGAAATATGTCTATATGTTCAAGAAGATAAGAACGGGACTTCCCTGGTGGTCCAGTGGTAAAGAATTCATCTTCCAATGCAGGGGACGCAGGTTCGATCCCTGGTCAGGGAACTAAGATACCACATGCTGCGGGGCAACTAAGCCCACGCGCCACAACTGCTGAGCTTGCGCGCCTTCGATTACAGAGCCTGTGCGCCGCAAACTGCAGAGCCCACCCGCCCTGGAGCCTGTGGGCCACAACTAGAGAAGAGGAAACCTGCAAAACACAACTAGAGAGAAGCCCAAGCACCACAAGGAAGAGCCCACATACCGCAAGGAAAGATCCTGCATGCCTCAGCAAAGACCCTGTGTGCCGCAACTAACACCTGGCACAACCAAAAATAAATTAAACAAGTAAATAAATAATAAATAAATCTTAATTAAAAAAAGATAAGAGCATCAAACTAGTAACCACTGATCTATACTGAAAACATCATTCTTTGGTTGGCTCTTCTTTTTATTTTTTTATTTTTTAATTTTTTTGTGGTACGCGGGCCTCTCACTGCTGTGGCCTCTCCCATTGTGGAGCACAGGCTCTAGACGCGCAGGCTCAGCGGCCATGGCTCACGGGCCCAGCCGCTCTGCAGCATGTGGGATCCTCCGAGACTGGGGCACGAACCCGTGTCCTCTGCATCGGCAGGCGGACTCTCAACCACTGTGCCACCAGGGAAGCCCGGCTCTTCTTTTTCTTTTTCTTTTTTTTTGTTTTTTGCGGTACGCGGGCCTCTCACCGCTGTGCCCTCTCCCGCGGCGGAGCACAGGCTCCGGACGCCCAGGCCCAGCGGCCATGGCCCACGGGCCCAGCCGCTCCGCAGCATGCGGGATCCTCCGGGACCGGGGCACGAACCCGCGTCCCCTGCACCGGCAGGCAGACTCCCAACCACTGCGCCACCAGGGAAGCCCCGCGGCTCTTCTTTTTAATACTCAGAAATCTGACTTTTCTTCTTGTACACCCTATCGTCTCAGTTTCTAACGCAGAAATTTCTTTTTTCCCTTTTGATATCCCAATAACATTTTCTATTCTCTCCGGACCGTCACTGCTGAAGTGGGATTGCAAACAGAGGAATCAGAGGCATCGGTGCATTTACCACCCCAAACTGCCATGGCACAAAGTCAAAGAGAAAACAGAGACACGATCCAGAAGGTGTAATGGCCAATGAAGAAGGAGCTCTGTGAGGCTGTAGGACTTTCTATGAAACGAAGGATTTTCACTTCCCAATCAAGTAACAGCAAGTATGGATTTCTGGCCAGGAGGTTTGGTTTAACTTCAGAGAATGAATTTCCACAGTCGTAGTTAAGCACGATCTAATAGATAATGCAAAATATCACAGACGCATCTCACCGGAGAAGGAAGAGCTCCTGTCAGAGGGGAAGGTCACAGTCTCATATCATCATCTATATTCCAGCACTTGACAGGACACACACACTCCTGGGACTGGTTTCCATCAGCAGGTGAGAAAATTCCTAATTCCTCAGCCATGGGAAGGGATTAACATGAAAAGGCAACACAATTATAAATGCTAATAGGATTTGTCCTCCTCACTTCCAATGGAACTTGAGCACGGACATGGCTTACTTCCTGTTAATTCATAATATTCGTGGAAACCAGTCAATTCACAAGTTATCCGTCTCCAGATAATTGAAATGCACGGCCAGAGAAGGCCACAGAAGAAATGAATTGAATGCTCTTGGTCTTCTTAAACTGACCATTCTCTATCCCTCTGCCCACACCTCTCCAGCTCACCAGAGGGGATTTACCACTTAATTGTCAGACTTGGCTTGGAAGAGTCTATTACTGGAAAAACCAACCCAGCAGGGTGATAGCAAGGCCCAGCAGCAAATCTGCGCAAGTGCAGATCTTGCCAGCAGCAGTCATGCCTATTGTCAATACAGGTGATTTCTCATTTTCATGAGGATCAAACTGCCTTGGGCTGGGTATACAGTGCCATTTCCTCTGCCTCTGGACTCACTCAACACTCAATTTCAAAGCCAAAGCAGAAGAGAGGGAGGGAATGGGCAGACCGGGGCATCTGACCAATGGAACTTCCATAGGGGCCCACATGGTGATTTTTGTCCTTCTTTGTCTTTTTAATGCATTGTGTTTCAGAGCCAAGAAGATAGTGGGGAAGCGTTTACAGCAGTTTAGGACAGGGTGCCAGGGCCTGCCTGTCCCACCCCTGCCAGTCTTCTCGGTGTAAAGGTTGCTCTTGAACAGGGAAGAAGCAAAAAAAAATTCCAACCTAGCAAAGTGTGACCCAGAGTCTTAAGCTACAGCACAAACCATTTCACACAGATATTGTCATGACCTTGGAATTAAACAAACAACAAAAAAGTTGGGAAGCCTGGGGCAAGAGAAGCTTATTTCAGGTTCAGTGACTCGCTGGCACGTTTCTCTCGATTCAGTGTGGCAATGCTGGACAATGTTGACTTTCTCTTGTTAATAATCCTGCCACGCACTGAAAAGCCCCAACAATATCAAAGGCTTGGGGGAGAAAGCAGAGCTGACTGCTTCCACGTGTAGCCGGTGACTTCAACTGAAACACATTAGATGTGAACCCTCACCCTTGCTTTTTCATTCCCTCCAAGCAAAAAGCTGCTCGGGGCACTCCATTTACAAAAGACTCGGGAATCCAGAAAGCATGATGTGGGGACTGTTTTAAATCCCCACCACGTATGCAGCAAGAGAAACATGAGAGACAAAGCATATCAGATCAAAGGGGTCGCCAGATTGATCCTCCTCTTGAAAAAATTCCTCCTAAGGAGTAGGTAAGGGCATCATTTTGGATAAACCCTAAGTCCAGTAACCAAGCATCCAGATGGCATATGAAGGATGGGGGAAGACTATGTAAATATCATGTAGGTATATAATATTAATATAATTTAATATATAAAATATTAAAACAAACCTTGCTCATCTTATATAGAGAGTATGTGATAGGGGGTAGAAAAGATGATAGGATGTCTTTAGTCCAAATCATAAGAACCCAGCTCTTAGGCTCATTCACGCAACAAATATATGCTGAGTGCCTACTGCATGCTGTGGCAGGCTGACTCTAAGGTATCCCCCAATGGTTCCCACTCCAGGTATTCAGGCCCTACAAATCTCCACTCTTTGAGGCTGGGCTGATCTAGGGGCCTATTTTATTTATTTATAATTTTTTTTTTTTTTTTTTGGCTGTGTTGGGTCTTTGTTTCTGTGTGAGGGCTTTCTCTAGTTGCGGCGAGCAGGGGCCACTCTTCATCGCGGTGCGTGGGCCTCTCACTATCGTGGCCTCTCTTGCTCTCAGGCTCCAAACGCGCAGGCTCAGTAGCTGTGGCTCAGGGGCCTGGTTGCTCTGCGGCATGTGGGATCTTCCCAGACCAGGGCTCGAACCCATGTCCCCTGCATTGGCAGGCAGATTCTCAACCACTGCGGCACCAGGGAAGCCCTATTTATAAATTTATTTATTTACTTCTGGCTGTGTTGGGTCTTCATTGCTGTGCGTGGGCTTTCTCTAGTTGCGGCAAGCGGGGGCTACTCTTCGTTGTGGTGTGCGGGCTTCTCATCGCGGTGGCTTCTCTTGTTGCGGAGCACAGGCTCTAGGCACACAGGTTTCAGTAGCTGTGGCACACGGGCTCAGCAGTTGTGGCTCGCAGGCTCTAGAACACAGGCTCAGTAATTGTGGCGCACGGGCTTAGCTGCTCCGTAGCATGTGGGATCTTCCCGGACCAGGACTCGAACCCGTGTCCCTTGCATTGGCAGGCGGATTCTCAACCACTGTGCCATCAGGGAAGTCCCAAGCGGCCTATTTTAAACCAGTAGAATGCGGCAAAGGCAAAGGGAAGTCACTTCTATGATTAGGTAACGAGAGATTCTCATCTCCATCTTGCTAGCAGACTCTCCCTGGTGCCTACTGGGCTGTGAAGTAAATAGCCATGCTAGATGGGCAGGTATGGTGAGGAACTGAAGGGAAACCGAGGTCCTCAGTAAAACAGCCCTGGAGGAACTGAATTCTGCCAACAACCTAAAGTGGGAGTGGGATAGATCCTTCCCCAGCTGAACTTTCAGATGAGACACCAGCCCGGCTGACCCCCCGATTGCAGCCTTCTGAGAAACCATGAAGCAGAGGACCCACAGAAACTGTGAGATGGTAAATGTGTGTTTCAGGTTCTCAGCTTCTAGTAATTCGTTATACAGCAGTAGATACTCACATGTCAAGAACTGGGCACTGGGATATGATACCGGACAAGTCATAGTGCTTCTCCTTACAAAGCTGAGAGTCTAGTTCTAGCTCCCACAGAGGGGATGAGGGCCCTGGCTTCTGTGAACAATCCACACTTCACCACTGTGCTCACTCTGCATCACCTATGAAAAGGTACTCCCTTTCCTTCTGAATAAACCCTGACCACTCTTAGACCTGAGCTGCTACGTTACATCACAGCTTCTAGAGTTTGAGGGGAAGCAATACGTTTAGAATCCAAGTTCCAACCAGGGAAACGTGGCAAAAATAATCAGCAACCTCCAAGAGGAGCCAATGATCACTGATCCTCAACTCTGGGGCAAAGAGTTTTCAGTAGCTTTTCTGTTTAAGCAAACATAGAAAAGCAGCAAGTTGCAGCACCAAAGCTAACGCCTTCTTAATGAAAGCTGTCCCTGGGCAAGGTGCACAGCAGAATGCACAGGCGTGAGCAGCTGTTATTCCTGAGTCATAGCAAGCACGCCAAGTGCAAACTAATCACACAGCCCAATGCTTTTTTTTTTTTTTTCTTTTGGATGGGGTATTTCTACTCTCTGCTTCATTTGGAGCCCTGAATGATTGCTCCTATAGTGTAGTCTCTGAAGACTGATCAAGTATCAATCTAGTCTCCCAAACAATACCTCACAGGGCATTTCCTATTCTAAATCATGCATTCATGGGAGGGCTCTGGTGCCTGATACTATAAGGGGGATTTATGCTCCCTGTCACTGTCCTTTAAAATCATCGTGTTAGGGCTTCCCTGGTGGCGCAGTGGTTGAGAGTCCGCCTGCCGATGCAGGGGACACGGGTTCATGCCCCGGTCCGGGAGGATCCCACATGCCGCGGAGCGGCTGGGCTCATGAGCCGTGGCCGCTGAGCCTGCGCGTCTGGAGCCCGTGCTCCGCAGCGGGAGAGGCCACAGCGGTGAGAGGCCCGCGTACCGCAAAAAAAAAAAAAAAAAAATCATCGTGTTAACTCTTCCAAACATCCCACTTCATCCACCAAGAAACCAGTGAAAACTGTTTTCAGCAGACATTGTTAAAGCTGTCAGTGTCTGGTTAAAGAGCCTTCGGTAAACAGTGTTTTAGGGGGATACAAAAAGATGATTTAAGTGGACCAATGTCTTCAAATCCACAAATTAAAGAAATTCCCTTTAAGTAAGTGATACGTCTAAACAAAGGCCAGCCCCATCTCAAGGAGGATACAGATCAATGCTAACCTAACAGTTCAGCTTTGTATTTAAAATGCACCTCAGTTCAACAGAGGATAAAATTAAATTGCAACAAGCAAAGACAAAATCTTTCCCAGCAGGTCTTGATTGATAGAACGTGCCATTTGCAGCAGAACAAAATGGAAAACCAGAAAGTTTGTTCCGAGGAATCACTGCCTCACTGGGCCAACTTCCTCTTCTTTGAGAAAATAATATGACTTCTTCGTAGAGCATGTAGTCTACTTATTTAAGCAGCAGTACTCAGGATTTTTCAATTCCTCCAGCAGCTCAGTTGGAAAAAATGGCTCCAGTGGGGTATAAGTGCAGGTAACATTTAAGCAGGAAGAAGCTTAGCTTATAAAAACTGCCATTGACAATAACCTGAGAATAAATCACTCCTTAGAAACAATGCAGGTGGATCTCCTGTACTTGAATGTGATGAACTCACCTGCAAAAGCAACCTGGGTTTCTAAGACTAGTGCAGGGTTTCTGAAACCAGGTCGGTAGACCCAGGTTCAAAAGTTTTCCACTTAACGGCTGTGTGATTATGGGAAAGTTGATTACAATCCCACTGTGCCTCAATTTCCTCATCTGTAAAATGGGGATTACTCCCCCATAACCTCACAGGGTGGTTAAGGGCATTAAATGAATGTTTAGCCCAGTGACTAACATATTCAAGATTCATAACAAATGTAGATAGAGTCACTCTTTCCCCAAAGAGGCCCCATGACCAGGCACACACAAAGACATAAATACAACTCTACTTCTGGTTACAGACAGACCAACAATTTGGGGGTTCCAATCTAAATTCAGTCCATCATGACCTCCATGCCAAAATTTCATTTCATTAAAATGGTACCATCTTTCAACCCAATAGACCAATTGCCAAAACTTGGAATTATTTTGATTCCTCCCTTTCTTGCCCCACCTACATATGATTCATCAGGAAGTCCAGAGAGGGACTTCCCTGGTGGTCCAGTGGTGAAGAATCTGCCTTCCAACACAGGGGACATGGGTCCGGTCCCTGGTCGGGGAACTAGGATCCCACATGCCACGGGGCAGCTAAGCCTGCGTGCCAAAACTACAGAGCCCACGCGCCCTGGAGCCTGTGCGCCACAACTAGAGAAGAGAAGCCCGCGCGCTGCAATGAAGAGCCTGCACCACAACGAAAGGTCCCGCACGCCTCAAAGAAGACCCCGTGTGCCGCAACTGAGACTCGACACAGGCAAAAAAAATAGTCCAGAAGATTCTACCTCCTCAACATAACTTGAATTTGTCCACCACCTCTTGCCAGCTCCTCCATTCTGACCCTAGCCCAGGCCACCACCACCTTGAACCTAAACAACCTCTGACCGCCTCACCTAACTGGCTTCCCTGCTTTCTTTACTGCACCCTCCAGGAAGTCCTTCTCTACGCAGCAGTTACACCAGTGGTCCTCCCCTGGCTGCCCACTGGAATCCCTTCTAATCAGCTTTCAGAAAAAAACACAGACAACAACAGTGACAAAACGCTGTTCCCACTGACCTGAGGTGTGGCCTGGGTGCTTAAAAGCTCTCTAGGTGAGTCTGAGAGTCACTGAGAATGATCTTTTAAAAATTAAATCCAATCACAACACAGGCCTGCTTAAAAGTGTTCCAAGATCTGGGCCCAGGCCACCTGTAGGTTCTTATCCCACAATAATGATATAATAATAATAATTCTTTTTATTCCCATGGTTCACTACAGTCGAGCCTCATTGTCCCCCCTCCTCTTCTTCAAACACCCTGAACACTTCACTGCCTCCAGGCCTTTGCCCCGCTGACCCTCTGCCGAGAAGGTTCCTCGTTCAGCTCTATGCCGGGCAGGTTCTCACTTTTCAGACCTCAGTCCAATATGACTCAATCACAAAGCCTTCCCTGAGCGCCCATCCAAACTGGCCCGTCCCATGTATTTGCTAACCATCACTCTGTTTCGCTCCCTGCAAGCACCAATCTCTGCCTGTCATCACCTGAAGGTGAGGTGCAGCCTAGGTGGTTGGTGCATTAGAGAAAATCCAGGCTGGAGGGTCCTTGAAATTCCAGCAGGTCAGAGGTCCTCATCCCCTCCAAGTGTCACCAAGGTACCACCTGTGACACCTGCTCTCTCATAGCAGTTACTATACTTCACTTTAATGACCTATTTAAACACCTGCCTCCTGACTGGGCTGATAGCTCCCTGAAGACAGGGCTCAAACTTTCAATGATGAATTGAAATTATAATGGAGTAATCACAGTTCAGGCATATAAAAGTGGAATCGACATACAAACGTATGGACACGGAGGGGGGAAAGTGGTGGGGTGGTGGTGGTGGTGTGATGAGTTGGGAGATTGGGATTGACATAGATACACTAATATGTATAATATGGATAACTAATAAGAACCTACTATATAAAAAAAATAAAATACAATTCATAACTTCAAAAAAAGAAAAGTGGAATCAGGCTCTCATTGAGGATCTGGTCTCAGACACATCCCTGCACCACTGAGAACCTGAACTTTCTTTGAACTGCACCAGAGCCATGGACACCACCAGGCATATTCAGAATAATACCTGCCAGCTGCAGACTGATGGTCATAAGTTCTCCCCTTGTGACTATGCAACCATTTCGACCTCCCAACCAATCCTCACTTAACAAGCACCCTTACTTCTTGCCAGCTCCAGTTATAATTCTTGATAAACAACTCATGTAACCAACTGTAACCTTACGTATTTTTGCCCTTAGAAGCCTCCTCCATTTTGTAGCCCAGTGGAACACAAGCCAAGTGTTTCCTGAATCTGTGTCTCAGGCTGCAGTCCTACCAAACCCCGAATAAATCCCTTTTTATTTCAATCAGGTCCCTGTTTCTGAAAATCTGGTTAACATTTTATTTAACTTGATTTTATATCACCAGCTCTATCTTAGTGCCAGCAGAGAGTAGGCGCTAACAGATGTTTTCTGAAAAGCAAAACAGGTAGCTATTAAAGAGGTAAAGAAGGGCAAAGAAATAAGGAAGAAAGAGTTCAAAGAAAACTTTAGCCGGGATATCTAGAGAGCTGAAAAAATTCTGGTATTTATGTCCAAAGAATCTGATTCAAGCCCTGGTTGTATGCTGGCTGTGTGACCTGAGGTAAGTAACTTAATCACTCTGGGCCAGTGGATGATGACTCACACTTCCCAGACTGGACCTGCATGGGTAAGATGAAAGGATGTGTCTAACAACAGGTACTACTCCCCACAGCTTAGAGATCAGATATTACACTGAGATGGGCTGTGGTATTATTTTCTTTGAAGGGACTCTGGAGGTTTTGCAAGCCAAAAGCAAATAATAATAATAATAACAACAACATAATAATACGAGGAAGAGGAGAATTAATAAAGGACTGCTAAGGCAAGTTTCCTGCCTTCTTTTTGAACAGATCCTAATTTGCTCCTAATTAAACACAGTCTTCAAAGTCACGTTGACTTGGTTCAAATCAGCCTCAGTTTCTTCAATCTATGAAATGGAGATACTAACAGTATTTCCCTAACAGAGCTGTTGAGACAGTCAAATGAGACAATCCACATAAAATACGCAGCACAGTGCCAAGCACATACAAAGAATTCAATACATTTTGAATAGTAAATATTTTTTGTTAAATTATCAGTGATGAACTTCATCCCTTCAACCATCTACTCACCCATTCATTAATTCACTAACTCATACACTCAACAAATATTTACTAAGCATCTAGTAATTTCCAATGCTTGAACTAGAATATATTTGACTGCAGATATATCTATCAGATGAACAAAAGAAAAAAAGAAAAAAAGAGAATGAAAATTTTCTGTCTGTAATGTCCTCAAAGCCTGTGAGTTATATGATATGAGTATCAGCAGTTATAGTATTAACACTATGTTAACGAGACTTTGAGTTTTGTTTGGAAGAGGCACTGCAGCACCAAGTCCAGGGCCTCTCCCCCACTAAGCCTTCAAAAAACCTTTGGGGAATGACTGACTGATTGATGGTTGTTACAATAGGTTCAAATCCCAGGCAGGGAGGCTTTCAATGATGGCGCGAAACTGCCCGTTTTATGGCAACGTAGATGAACTGTGTCTATCTGTAAACATCACGTGAAAATCGTCCAAAATCTAGAGACACTTTTTAACAGGTGGGGTGTTATTCAGATCTTGGTATCACTGCTAAAGTAATTCCAAAGGCTAAGGGTGCCCTGAGAAATGTGCGAGTTATTTTCGAACGTTAATCTGCAGAGTTCAACGCTGTGATGCAAGGCGCAGTGTGATAATTGTTGGCAGAACAGTATAGAGAATGAGCCACGAAAAGCAGTTTGTCAGTGAACCTGGAGAGGTCCCCTTTACGCTCTCCAACTGCCTTATAATTTCAGATAAAACTTTTGAAAAAGGTATTGTCTACTTTATTGCCTTCTTCGACACAATCTAAGCCTTAGTAAATGATTAAATCTGGTCCTTTCATTTTTAATTTTTATTTTATTTTATTTTGGCCGCACCAGGCGGCATATGGGATCCTACTTAGTTCCCCGACCAGGGATTGAACCTGCGCCCCCTGCAGTGGAAGCGCAGAGTCTTAACCACCGGACCGCCAGGGAAGTCCCAAAGCTGGTCCTTTTAAATAATAATTGGGTGACCAGGTTCTATTAAGGCCAAAGTCTCGGGGTGTACACACCCTTGCTAAGTGTCACTAGAAGGTAGAGCCCTGGAGAGTTCTCTTGTGAGTGTAGTGTATGTGCTTCAGTGTATGGGTGGAGTGATATATAAACTGGCTCCTCTGAAACTTCAGAATTATTTTAAAATTACTGCCTGTGTATTAGCTTCTCAAGGTTGTCAGATAACTGACCCACATGTAAGTTGGATGCCAATAAGAGGTCTCATGAGGCATCAACTCTGAGATGCAGAGGGTCCATAGGATAAATAACCCCTCCATAGACATTGAGGCCCTGGATGAAATGTGTGTTGTGATTCACTTTTTATGTTGATTTTTAGTTGAGATATAACATAAAACCGTAAAGTACATGAATCTTAAGTGTACAGCTGTATGAATTTTCACACATGTATATATACACCACAGTCCAGATGAAGACATGTATTTCCAGTACACCAGAGGGCTCCCTTATGACCCACTCCCAGCAGATATCTCAATATTACAAATGTACAGTAATGGAATTATACTCCAGTCTCTTGTTCCACCTGCTTTCACTCAACACTGTATCTGTGAGACTCATCCAAGTTCCATGCAGCAGTAGTTTGCTCTTTTTCACTGCTCTAGAGAATCCAATCATATGAAAGTACCATGCCTTATTTATCCAATACTTTGCTGTTTTAGTTGGAAATTATTTCTCTGTCATATAAACCACCATCAGTTTGAGGCAGTTTATGGAAAGAAGGTTTTCAGCCAAGAAAGTACATCAGGGTGGGATGCAATGTTTCAGGAAAGCAGGCAGCACAGCAATGACACTGAATTTGACCTTTATTCAAATGGTACCAAAGTCATGGCCAATACAACGACTGATTCTCAATCAGTGCCTTGACCATGGCAGTGAGGAGAGCATTACTGTCAAGTGTAAGGACTTTAACAAGAGTCGGGCAGAACATCAGGTTTGAGTTTCGGCTACCTGGCTGACTTGGGCAAGTCTCTTAACTTTGAGATTCATTTCCCTCAACTTTGAAATGAAGCATCAGTAACCTCTTATAGCTGTCACGAAAACTGAGGCGATCATCCAGGCATTGGATAAGCACCTCAAAACACTAGTTATTTCTGTATTATAATAGTACAATATATATAATACGATATACTGGGAAAAGTTGCTTTCAATAAAACTGTGATTGGCTAATTAAAAACATCATAGAAGCTTATTTGTGCAAAACTCTCCCACTTACATTCTCTCCCACTATTAGAATGCACCTTGGATCCATCAATACTGTGCCTGGTACAATTACACTCTATAATCTAGGTTGAAATTCTTAGATGATAAAGAGAAATTAATAATACTGACTTCAAGCACATATGTAAGTGACATACTAATCCTCTTCTTTGGGTTTAGCCGTCGGTGAAGAGCAAACATGAGTTTCACAGTCTTTGCTCCATCATCAATCACTTTTCACAAAGTGGTAACCCACCTGCTTATATTCCTGGTCCTTTGAAAATGTGCTGATATTCAAAACTACAGAACAAAATTTTACTTGAGAGTCTGTGCAAAAGATAAACATTCTTTTTAATCTCCCGAGGGAAAGAAAATTTTTCGTTTGTGACTTTCAGTCATTTGCATTAGTGTTGAGAAGATAAACCAATAGGAGGTTTATCTATCAATTTTAGATACTACGTATCCCACCTCTTAGGAAACCGGAGGGAGATTAAAATTTTGTCTGGTTGGAAGTTAGGGCACTGGAGTAAGGAATAATCAGGAGGTAGCACGATGTAGCATTTTAGCAAAGGTATGCCCACTAATACTAGCCCAAGTGTATAAACTGCCATATTTATTTTGGGTTAAAAAATAGTAACTTTTGGGCTTCCCTGGTGGCGCAGTGGTTGAGAGTCCGCCTGCCGATGCAGGGGACGCGGGTTCGTGCCCCGGTCCGGGAAGATCCCACATGCCGCGGAGCGGCTGGGCCCGTGAGCCATGGCCGCTGAGCCTGCGCGTCTGGAGCCTGTGCTCCGCAACGGGAGAGGCCACAACAGTGAGAGGCCCGTGTACCGCAAAAAAAAAAAAAAAAAAAGTAACTTTTAAAATTAATTTAGTATGTTTAGAGGTCAACATTTCTTCCTTTCCTATTGACTTTCTTATATAACTTAAACTGTTGAAGTACGTGAAGTAACTAGGTTATACGGATAGAAATGAGGAAGAATGAGATTGAATAACAGCACAAGAACCTTGTGAGTTAAAGTCACGACCTCCAAATCAAAAATGCCCCATGTTGATGACGAACTTATCAAAGGAGCACAGGTATACTTATTAGAGTGGTATAACCTGTGATAGCCTTTCAAAATTAATACTGGGCACACTTATTGACCCAGGAGATCTGCTTCTAAGACTTACGTAAAGAAAAAAACTTGGATAAGTTGATAAGGGCAGAAAGATATGAATACAACACTCTGGTGTTGTTCATTACATAAAAAAATTGGAAACAACTATAAAAAGTCCATTAATAGCTACCTAGTTAAATAAATTATGGTATCACCATTCAGTGTAGCACTATGAAGTTTAAAAAGGATAAGGAAAATCTGTATCTTCCAACTTCGAGACATGACTATGAAATATTACTAGGGTAAAAACCGCTTTATAGTAGAG
This sequence comes from Delphinus delphis, assembly GCF_949987515.2. Taxonomy (NCBI): domain Eukaryota; kingdom Metazoa; phylum Chordata; class Mammalia; order Artiodactyla; family Delphinidae; genus Delphinus; species Delphinus delphis. Next base: position 76,604,159 of record NC_082692.2, on the reverse strand, counting down.
TTTCATCCTATTTGGGTGACGCTTATTCATAAATGCTTTTAAAACTTCTGACGACAGACAGAGCAAACATCAGCAATTCTCTCTGGAGACTGGGGTCAAGGGCGTCCCATTTCCCCCTTCTCCTTAATGGAACCTCTTGCTGCTTGAAATTTGTATAACATGATTATTTCTAGAACCAGAAAAAAATCTGTTTGCATTTTGAAAAAACACTGTATTCAAATGCCGATATGTTTGTAGATATCAGTTTTGATAAACTCGTATATACATCAAGCGTGACGTGTGTGTGCATTCTGCGATTCTGATTTGTGTATATATCAAATTTGGTACGTTTATATCAAATATATAAATGATAAATGAATACATGTCTATATAACAGCAAGCAAGTTTTTTGGCAAAGACAAACCAGGGCAAGTGGTAGCAAGAGCGCTGCCTTGGTTTCCAAAAGGCCACTGACTTTCTGACACACGGTCAGAGGTTGTAAAACCAGAGCATGACTTCTTGGTGGCTGGCAGCAGGCCACATTCCTACACCACTAAGCCCCTTTTCCTCCCATGTGGACCTGGCTGGGGGCAGAAAATGCCAATACTGAATATCTCAGTGGACTGCAGCGAGCCTGGCCTCCCCCTGACCTGGACGAGGAAAACAAGGCAATGTTTTGCAGAACATTAAGATGCTGTTTCCCCAAACAGGCCCAGAGTGAAATCAGCTCTCAGACAGGAACCATTATTTTTCTCCTATGCCTTGTGATGCATGTGATTCTCTGTACTGGAATAGGGTTTGAGGTGACATGGTTCACAGTGAAAAGCAGAGAAGACCTGACGAACTGCACCCCAAAGTGGCCACTGGAAGAGCCGCCACAGCAGAGGGGACAAGAGTGGACATGTGATACCAATCTGGAGGAGCAACTGCAGGGAGAGCTACTGTTTTTCTGGTCCTTTCCTCAAGGACCCCTCCTTGCAGACATCAACACACACAGGCACACGCATCTCGGGGACACGGTAATGCTTCTGGCTTAACCTGGTATCAGTTATAATCTCTTTCATTTTACCAGCAGGACCTCTACCAACCTTGTTCAAAATGATTTCAGTCACCGCCTCTATCACGCCCAGGTAGGATCAGCAGAGAACCATCCCAAATGCTGGCCACAATCTATTCTTTTCCAAAATAGTAACAGTCAGTATCTACTGAGGTTACAGTGCCCCTCACAGTACACCTAGCACTGCATGGTCCTTATCTCACTTTGCCCACAACAACCCTGTGAGGTAAGAACAAGTGATCATCTCATATAACAGATCTGGCAACAAACACCTCGAGAGAACAAGTGGTTCTGGCCAAAAGTCACACCTACAAATAGGTGGGAGAGGGCTCAAGCCTGAGGCCAATCATGGTCTTGCTGGTATATCCTAAGGTGTTGCCTACATTGTCATAATTCCTATTCCCCATATGCATGGTTTCCTTTCCAGCCCCATGACAATTTACCCAATCCTTCAAATTCTTAAGGATGGCAGGAGCCATGAAAAATCTTTTTTAAAAAGCCATATGGGTTCACACACACCCACACCCACACCCAGACACAGGTAGGCGAAGGCTTCTTTAAAGAAAGATATGCAAAAACAACAGCCAAATTCCCTAATTCATGTAGGGAAAACAGTATTTCAGTGGGACAATCGATATTGAAGAGGAAAATGGTCCAGGGTGAACAATATTTCAGGAATACCATATTGGAAAATGACAGGTTCCTTTCATTTCAGGACTTATTAGAGAGCCCTTGTGATGCTAAACTGTACTGTCTGTCACCGAGAGGAGGAGGATATTCTAGACTAGAAATCACTTCCCAGGATTCCATCAAGGCCGAGCATCTTCCAGGACTAGTGCTCCTCCAAGTATGCTCCAGGAAGGGCTGGTCTAGTGAATTTCAGAGCACCGCCTTCAACAACGTTTCAGAGCTCCAGACGGCCCAGGCATTGCCTTGTCCCTGTGATTTTAACTTCTCTCCGGAGAAGAACTGCACGGAGAAAGGCACACAATTCCACTCAAGGGACTCACTAGAACAATTCTCGGAAGGGAACATCTTAAATATCATTCTGTATAGTGCATATCTATGAAGGGACACCGGACTCTCAATCTGGCTCCATGAATCTTGTCTGCATAAAGGTTCCAAAACTAGAATCACTTCATACAGAGCTCTACACTCTCCAAACCAATGATATTCCACAAAGCACTCCTGCCTCATCTCACACAGCTGGCTTCCAGTAATTTATACAGTAAAAGAAATGTTTCTTCAAGTCCCAAAGTGTGCATATGCAGACACCATTTCAGAGATCTAGTGTCGCAAACTATTTTCATTGATTACAGAGGACCTACCAATTTGCAGCCCTTGAAATTCTTACCAGCAAGTATTGTGTACGCAGAGAAAATGGGAAACAATTGAAAAGACAAATGAATGTCCATATGCTTAGAAATCTGAACGGACTGTACAGAACAGAATACTGCTGTCCTGCAACATTACTTAGTTTAGAAATATGAAGCAATACAAATGCTAATGCAAACCCTATTGCACTGTTGGTTAACTTTTCACACACCCAGGTACTGTCTCCCTGACAAACTTGCAAGGCAGGGCCTGAGTATCATGCCCTTTTTTTTTTTTTTTAGCACCTACTCCAGTGCCAAGCATGCCAGCAATGCTGAATAAATCTCTGCCGAGTGGATAAATGCCTCTATACCATAAAGGCATAAAAGGGTATTTACTTATTTTGTACTCAATGCAATAATGCTGGTAGGACTACTCAGCACTGATTATGGAATGCCTGATGTAATCCATACTAAGATAAAATCAGTTATTAAGAAGAAATATTAAAGAATGTCAAAGAGAAGAGGGTACCGGTCATGAGTTGGCACTTCAATAGCAACTAATTTTTTTTGCAGGTGGCTTTTCTCTTGTTCCTTTTCTTTCAGTCAAGGTCCAATCAGGAGACAGAGACCACATCGGTAATGTGAACAGGCAACATTTACTATAAAGAATTGTTATCAAGGAAAAGGTGGTTAACTACCAAAAAAGGGGTGGGTGGAAAAGGGGGAGAAAGGGCTCTAAGGAATACAGGAGAAGCAAATGCAGAAAGTGGCCACTACGTCTAGAAGACACAGAGAGTGAACAAGGAAGAAATGAAGAACTCAGAAGAAGGCCCTCCCCGCAAGGCTGACAGTGAGACCTTTTTGGGGAGGGAGTGGATGTTACAGGAACATGACCTAGAACCCACGGCATGGAGCTTGCCAGAGGGTGTGTGCTGGCGATGGTCCAGAAGACTGGCCTTCTAGGTAGCAGAGAAACTTGCTGGAGAGTGAGAGCTGGCTGGAGCACACCCAGAAGAGTGGTTTGTTGGATGTACCAGAGAGCATAGCATGGTACAGATGAACTGCTACTGACACAAGTGGGCTGGAGTTGGTCTAAGAAGGAGCAGCCCACCTAGTGGTGGAGAAACTGGCTAGAAGGTGTGGGCTGGAGCTACCGCGAGAGCTGCCAAGAGAAGGGCCACTGAGCCACCCGCCTGCTCACCCGCTGCCCACCACTCCCACACGTAGCTCACAGAAGCAGGAGGGGAGACCTCACCCTTGGTGGTGCCCCCTGGCGCCCTCTATTGACAAAGCCTACCACTGTACCAGCTACCAAAGGAGAAATGTTTACAGGGTTCAGCTCAAGTATCACAATAGGCAAAGGAGGGTGGATTTGTAACTGAGAGCCAAAAAGTGGCTGACTAGCTCACCTTCTGCTAAAGAGTTTGAGTGAGAAGGTAGACGTTTCCGTGGATTCATCAACAGATGCCCGAAATTTTATAAAGCCCTGATTGAAAGCTTTTTCTCTGTAACAGGAGAATTAGGAAACAGGAAGCACTTAGTACAATGCCTCAGACACGTAGGTGCTCAATAAATATGTAATGAATGAATGAATGAATGAATAAGCACATAAATGTTTTCAGTGTTTTATCTTTGACCAGGACACTGGTTAGTTTGCCAGTTTCTGGAGGAAATATCTGTATTCAGACCCCAGAAAATATATTTTTTGCCTTTTCTTTGTTATAAGGTAAGCTGGAAAACTTACTATAATATGTGTCACATATTACTCAAAACTCAATTCACATGGAAAAAAAAATCTCCAGAGATGTCTTAATCCATTTTCTATAATGTTATTTAGAGCCGAAATAAACATTTCTTCAAGTTAATAGTTTATTGTCTGGGACTTAGAAACATTTTGGTCGAAGTATAAAAAGCTGCCTTTATCATGGTATATGTTGTAACAGTATTTCATACACATTTCTTATGCTGTAGGCATATCAGTATACCTTTAGTGGCCCAGAAACCTCCTTTTTATGAAAACGTGGGGGACATAAAAATTGCAACTGAAATTTGGAGGTGGTTAATCATTTTATAGGAGTATGCTACGTCACATAAATAATTTACCGTACAAATTGTTGGAACAGCAAGCTCCCGTGATGCACCTAAGAACCTAATTCTATTGACAAAATTTTTATCGAGACATAATCCATCAAAGGCACGTCCACTGTGAACAGCGAGATATAACGAACCGTATGTCTGTAATTTCCATTTCTACAACTAACTCCTTCGTCTTTCTCTTGTTCTCAATATTAATGGGAACACCTTGAACACCTCTAATTTATAGGTGAGAGAGATCATGGTTCAATACAGGAAATAAAGTTCTTAATGCTGAGAGTAGCCTGATTGATATTTCTGGTAAAGATCATCAAGAAAAGAGACAGCTACCATTCTTCTTTTCAATAAGGTTCTTACATTAATATCAATTTTTATATTCTTCCCATAAAACCATAAGAACCCTTAGAAAGGAGAGTGGCCATAAGTTGTAAGCACAAAGATGTGCAGTGCTACAAAAGAAAGAAAATTAAAAAGATCTTTTTCAACGTGAAACGGTTACGTTGCAAAGAGCTATGCTCCACTGAACAGATCAGTTACCTGCTTCTAGAGAACATGCACAGTTTTACTAAAGACATTTGTAAGGTCTCTCAGAGGTCACAGGGGACCAAATAAAATCAGGACTAGGACTGGAAGAGAATCACATATTGGCACCCCAGGAAAGACAACATTCACTCATGGGATCCCTAATGGAGATTTACACCCTCTGATCTTACTCTCCTGCCTAAGTTAGGGCTCTCAGTACTTTCCTGCTTGGTTTGTGGTGTCTGCTGAGGCAGACCACAAACAGGTTAACTCTGATGATAGAGTCCACCCAAGATTAAAAAAAAAAAAAAAAAAAAATCACCTACCATGAACCAGTGATACTGTCCCTTCTACTCTCTGGATTCCAACTCTGTGTCCATGATGGCAAAACCACAGAAGTGGTAGAAAATCTGCCCATATCACTTCCTTTTCAGTTTTGGTATAGAGAACATAATTTTACCTGGGCAAAAAAATATTTAAAAAATATAGTACAGGGACTTCCCTGGTGGCACAGTGGTTATGAATCCGCCTGCCAAGGCAGGGGGCACGGGTTCGAGCCCTGGTACCGGGAAGATCCCACATGCAGCGGAGCAACTAAGCCTGTGCACCACAACTACTGAGCCTGTGCTCTAGAGCCCGGGAGCCACAACTACTGAGCCTGCGTGCCTAGAGCCTGTGCTCCACAACAAGAGAAGCCACCACAATGAGAAGCCTGCACACCACAACGAAGAGTAGCCCCTGCTCGCTGCAACTAGAGAAAGCCCACGCATAGCAACAAAGAGCCAGTGCAGCCAAAATTTTAAAAATAAATAAATATTGTACAATACTTAGATTCAGTAGGGTGACCATGAAAATAAAATTTGGGAATTCTATTTTAAATATATGACAGTAAAGATCAGTTACTGTGACATAACCTTGACATTGATAAGAAAGGTAGCAATAGACCCTAAATTTTTGAATATTACTACAGCAAAAAATTGTACCAGAAATCCTCACACTAAAGCCAGAATTGCATCTGCCATGCCACTGCTGTATCCTAATTAAGCACATAGTGCAGGGTTCACTGAACATTTATTAAAGGAACGGATTAAGAAACTTTAAAAGAGCCCAAGGTCCAAGCTCATGCATGAATGATGGACAACTTGTTACTAGACAAGTCATTTGTTCCTGATGACCCAAATTACATGTCAAGGGTTCCTGTCATCTTCAAAAGCAGTAGGATCAGCTGTCCAAACTGGAAACGCTGAGTCCACCCAGACAGAGGTGCTACTTTATGCTCCCTTAAGCTCTTTTCTTTTTTTAAAAAAGTTTTATTGACGTATAGTTGATTTACAATGTTGTATTAGTTTCAGGTGTAGAGCATGTATATGTATACATGTATATTATCTTCTTTTTCAGATTCTTTTCCATTATAGGTTATTACAAGATATTGAGTATAGTTCTTTTCTTACCGACTCAGAGGCAACTCTACCACACCCCTCTCCAGAAAGTACTCCCAGAACCTTCTGGTTTTAAATGCATCTCTAGGCAAGTAAAGTAACACATATTCAAAGGGAAGTGAAAATCAAAGAGGCTTATATTAGGAAATCTTCACTTTCCCATCAACAGTGCGGTTTTATAGCTGTTGATTTCAGTTGTCCACATTAGAAATTCATTTTCACCAAGACAGTTAACACCAATCTTGAATTTCCTCAAGTTTTATTTGCTGGGGGAAAAAAGTCATGTCAAAGGCTAATAAATCTATGACAGTAATTAACCCAAATCACACACCAGAACATGAATATAGCTATTCGGCCACTGCTGCTAATACACATGCCCTAGAAATACAATGTATTTTCCCACTGATGACAACTAAATCATGTTCTATGTCTTAGTAAAACTCCAGCCATAAATATCTGTGGAAAATTGTTGCAGCATCCCCCCAGTTCCATGGTTAACAATGAAGTTCCTACATCTTTTAGCATAAAATACAGGTGCTCATAACACCAAAGTGACCACACTTCTTTAATTAAGGTGTTTTCCCCCAAAACTCTAGTTAAAATAATTACTTCTCTATTATAATCATCATTAAGACATGTTAATTGCAGGAAATTTAGAAACTACATATAATCAAAATTTAGAAACTACAAAAAATCAAAATTGAAGTCTATCCTATCATCCAGACGTAAACAACAGTAATAATTCGGTATATAAACTTCCAGTTTTTATTCCATGCAATAGCGAATCATTATCATAGGTTACATTTATTAAGTGCCAAGTACTATGCTAAGCAATTTACATGAATTATTATTTTCCATAATGATCCTATGCACTTCCTAAGTATTACCATTTTATGGATAAGGAGATTCAGGCTTATACTAGTTATTAAGTCGCTTGCCAACGGTCACCAAAACAGCAACAGTGAAGATGGATTCTCAGGTCCCCCCTACATCAGCGGTCCCCAACCTTTTTGTCACCAGGGGACCGGTTTCGTGGAAGACAATTTTTCCATGGACTGGGTGGTGGTGGGGGTGATGGTTCAGGTGGTAATGCGGGCGATGGCGAGCGACAGATGAAGCTTCGCTCACTTGTCTGTCGTTCACCTCCTGCTGCGCGGCCCGGTTCCTAACAGGTCACGGACCGGTACCAGTCTGTGGCCCGGAGGGGTGGGGACCCCTGCCCTACGTGATTGTTTCCCAAATGTATGAAAAGTATATGCACAAGTATCTGCAAGTGTAGTTTCATTATGCTTCAACATCACTTTTAGTGGCTGCTTATGATTCGACTGCACAGATAGACCGTAACGTACGTAACCCACCCCACTACTGGACATATGGGTTGTTTTAAACTTTTCACTATTATTATTTTTTAAAGTCTAAATGAACATCTTTATGGCTATGTCCCTACCCATGTTAATTTCCTTAGGATAAACTTGTAGCAGTAGATTTTCTGGGTTAAGAAAAAAATATGTAAAGCTCTAAAATTCTGGACCCATGGTCACAAGTGGCATTGCAGACAGCTATGTGGCAGGGCCTTTCCCAATGGAGTGTTTAAGTGAATTCCGTTCCCCATCAAAAGCAAGTCTAATAAAGAAACAGAGAATTACGCTCAAGTGCACCATTTTAAATGGTTCTTGATGACATAAACACAAACAGCATTCTACATTTCTCCACTGAATGTTGACATTGCTATGAAATACTCTTAAGAGTACCTGGTGCACACGAGCTATTTCATGTAATTTACTAAGTGAATGACTGAATCAACAATTGAATAAGACCAAGATAATTACCAAGAGAAAGACAATTTCCAGATAACAAGGGAAAGGACTGAAAGCCCTTAGGTCAGACTTCTCAGTGTCACTGTAGAGTTGCAACTTAATTTTGGCTATTAGAGTGTGATTTTGGAATTTCCAACGCTGTAGGATTTCATGCCTTAATCTCATATTTGCCTCGCAAAACAAAGCAAACGAAGACAATAACTGCACATCATGGGAGCTGCGCGGGACGAAAGGAGAACAGTGCTTTCATACGGTCATTTCACCATGACGCTGCACCTGAGTGCACGAGTTGGGTGACAAATCACCATAACTATGTCCTTCCACCATTTAAAATAATGGAAAAAAATCCCCCTAAGATTCCACATCAGTGTTGCCATATAGTGCATTTTGTGTTTTGGTAGGAAGAAAAGCAAGCAGGGCTCCCTCCAATGGAGCAGAAAGTACAGGCTGTGGCATGGTGTGTGCCTTAAAACAGAGGACACCATACAAATGATAACTTGAGTGAGATAAATAAGTCACATAACCCCCTTCAAAGTCAGGCAAGGCTTACTCTCTGCCCATATGATCAGAGTACAAAGCCATGCTGAGTCCACTTTACCAGCTCAAGTTGGAAGAGCTCTGCTATAATTTGAGAATCTTACAATGGACTATTGGTGACATTCAAGAGACTGTAAGTAGCTAAAATTATATATACATATAAATGAGAGATAAAGAGACAGAGAAAGAGGAACAGGGAATACTAGAGTACTTGGAGGTTGACAGAAAGACATAGCTGATTGAAGAGAAAATTTACGCGTCCCCTTCCTTTCTTTGCCTTGTGTCAGAAAAGCGTTTAATGTCAAGAGGTCAAAATTCGCAGCTCTTCTGTTTCTGCGCTACCTTCCAAAATGTTCACTTGGCAAGAAGTTAGGGACAGAACTTTGCTAGCGGATCACTTGAGGTTAGATAATCCAACGGACTTAAAAATGACATGCACACTTGATAACACATATGTCTGGGGCAAAATTCCAACTTACTCTCTACCAAAGCATAGTTCTGAGCAGCTATGCTGGAGAAGCAAAAATATACCTAACATTCTAGAACCTGAGCTCACAACAATGTTGGTTCATTAGCGGGAACCGCACAATGCTGACTGCACTTCTCTTTCATCGATGATTTTATTGCAACAGGATCCTGCACCTGATGGTAAGAAAGTCAAGTAAGAGGAAACATGATTCAGATTATGAGAAACTCCTGCATTATGCAGGTTGCTTGAAAATTTGGATCTAACTACAAAATCACATCAAAATTACACAAGCTGTTGGGACCCCAATACAACTCCTCATGTGGTGGGCTTTCCAGGCTGCCGACTTCCGCTGCCTTGTCCCTGGACAGTATCACCGTCTATGTGCCTGGATTCTCCAGTGACAGGTGTCATCAAAATGCAGACACAGACACTATGCCACCTGGCCTGGGCTCGCTGCTTTTATTCACCATCTGTCACAAAATGACATCAAAACGGAAAGAAGGAGAAAACATCATAGGCTTGAATTTCTTCATGGGAACCGAGGAAAAGGAACAAACTGGGGGGTAACTAAATAGTCCTTTCTAGGGCTGGCCTTTCTAGGTACATCTCAGACTATGGAAATGGGAAAGATTTTATTTTTTAATGACACTGAAATCTCAGGTGTTTGAAGTGTACCACTCTTCTTTCACTCCTTTAGAAGAATTAAATGTAGACGTGTGGGAAGAGAAGGCAAAACCGTGCTTAACACTGATAACTGGTGGGGAGCTGATGAGAGCTGAGTGCTACAAAGTCTCTTAATGAGTCTGATTTAATAGACATCTACTCAGCACAGGCAGAATGCAGAAGACTGGCTTCCCCGTGTTACAAAAGAGTCCAAGAGTGCTGCAGAAAGATCAGAGTCTTTAGGCTGAGTGTCCAAAAGCTGGAAATACAAAATAAAGGAAATCTGATGACGAACAGGATTTATGAGAAAATGCCTATTAAAAAATAATTTTATAGGACTAAAAATCATGGAGGAAAGAAGGGAAGCAGGAAGATGGGCTAGGAAGATACAACAAAAAGGCTTGTGATTTGACTCCTAATTTTTAGTACCAAGATTGAGAAATGGGTTAAAAAAAAAAAGCCACTAAAATAATCTAGAGCAACAAGCTAAAAAAGTTCTTCTCGAAACTTGTTAATCATCTTATCTTCAGTTTAGGAGGCAGCATGAGCACAAGAGAAATTACTGGTAAGCGTCGTGTTATAAGACCAGTTTTCAAGTTTCAGCACAATACACTTCCTTTTCCTACATAATACCCCTGGTATGGGGAGCAAAGCTCACAAACCAGAAGGGCAATTCTTCCTGAGCTGTAGCCACTGCCCTCTCAGACCCCTCCAGGGGTCACCTCTCAGGAGTAGCGATAATAAATATTGATTTCCTACCAAGGAATATGAGAGAAATTCCTACCCAAAATGGACCCCATTCTATTCTTTTCAATTCTAAAATAAAGGTGTTAACAAGTGCAAACAGATATTTAAGTACCTACCCTGTATTAGGCATAAGACCAGGTACTGAGAGTGCAAAACGGGTCAGATAACAGGACGCTCTCGGAAAATCTACACTTGAGAACAAAAGATGAACCTTTATCCTGCTGTAAAATACTACTAGAGAATAGGATAATAATAAAATAGGGAAAGATGTAAACAAATACATTTTTAAATGGAAAAAAATGAATGTCAATGAAAATTTGAAAAATGTCCATCTTCAGTGATAACTTTAAGAAAAAGAGAGACTTTTTTTGGCCTACTGTATCAGAAGAGATTTTGAAAAATAATAATGCCCACTCTTTCTTCGGTGTGGATGGTGACATGGGCACTGTTACACACTTGGCAGGGGTATAACTTGACACAATTATTTCATAAGACTGTTTGGAAACAAATACCAGGAGGTTTTAAATAACCCATTCTCTTTTTTTTTTTTTTTTGCGGTACGCGGGCCTCTCACTGTTGTGGCCTCTCCCGTTGCGGAGCACAGTCCACTGCTCAATGGAGACAATGCACCATTTGAAAATGCCTCCGATTATTTTTTCCACAAGTCTTTACTAGTATTTTTCCCATGTCTAAAATGCCCACACCTTTAGCTAAATCTACTAAAAAATTATGAGATGGGAACCGAGGGATCCAGAATGCAGGTCAGACATTCCCACATGCCTCTTGGACTTTTGCTTACGATTGGAAAGCAGAAAAATATCCAGGCAAATTTGGTGTGTGGCCCGACCCACCCTCTGACTGACGTGATGCCACATCATGGTAGAGGAAGCCTGGCCACGGTGGTTTGACTGCCCAGAAACTGGAAGGCACAGATACGACAGTGCAGGGGTGGGTTTTCACTCAGGGCCAAGGAGATTCCGGGAAACAAAGAAGGCTCCTATGTATTCACTTATTTAAAACTGCGTTGTGTTCTAATAACAGAAGTACCACACGTTCCTTATAAGATACAGAAAAGACTACAACAGGATTAAGCCACCCAAACTCCCACAACACAGGTCATCAGTGCTGGAAACTGGGTCACAGGCCCTTCCAAATTTTCCACGCACACGTGAACATATTTTGCAGCACGGATGAGATCATTTGTTAGGAACATTACACTGGGCAGAACAGTAGCAATGGCTGATTTCAGGGGTTGAATGCCCAGCTCCTCCACTTACTAGGTGTGTGACCTAACATCTGGACTCTAGTTTTCTTATCTAAAAATGAAGTTACCAAAAGTATTTCCTTCACAGGTACTATGAATATCTACCTTCAAAGTGACGCGATATATGTAAATTGCTTAGATGCACCCCTGGTCAGGTACCATTACGTGTTTGCTATTCTTTTTTTTTTTTTTATTTTTTTTTGCAGCACGCGGGCCTCTCACTGCTGCAGCCTCTCCCGTCGCGGAGCACAGGCTCCAGACACGCAGGCCCAGCGGCCATGGTTCACGGGCCCAGCCGCTCCGTGGCATGTGGGACCTTCCCGGACCGGGGCACGAACCCGCGTCCCCTGCACCGGCAGGCGGACCCTCAACCACTGTGCCACCAGGGAAGCCCACGTGTTTGCTATTCTTAATTGCTTTGTTCACTTACAGTATTAACATTTTATCAACAGTAGTATTAGTAATAATGTGACTTAGGTCATTAGAAGTCCCCATACAGCATAACTTTTAATGGCTATACAATATTCCAACTTCAGGATGGGCCTAATTTACTTGATCATTTCCAAAATGTTGGGCAGTTGGGTTTGTTCCACCAATTCTCACTATCATAAATAATAGTGTAATCCACACCTTTGTGTCCAAAACTTTCTTGACATTTGAGTTATTTTTTTAGGATTAAATTTCAGGCCTAACAGACCATTTTGAAACACTAGTGTATGTAGTGATAGGTGGTGAGGAATTAAAAAAACAGATTCCACACTGAGGGTTTTTTTTATAACAGAATTTGCGGTAAAAGCAGAAAATCCTCAACTAATCCAACTTTGAATCATAGCACTTAGTACTCTGAGTCACAAGTACAAGCAAATCCTCCTTATATAGTCAAATCCCAGACAAGGGCCCCAATTCTAGCACCAATGGTGAGAATTCCTAACTGTCGGAATTTTATGAGTAAATCAGAAGACACAGCTCTTATTTGTAGGCTGGTGGCCATCAGAGGCACTTCCTGTCTCAAGCAACTCTAAATCCTACACTTGCATAAAAATTTATCATCTCCGAATTTGTTTGTCCATTGACACTGAGATATGCATTGTTGTTTCTAAGACATCTTATATTTTAATTCTCCATTCCCTAAAGTCAGAATACATTCTGTGGCTGCAACCCTTTAAGTTCATGCATGCAGTTCAGTTCTACCATCTGTTAGTAATGAGCTATAAGCATGGAAGGTTAGGAACTACCAAAGACTGCTATCTTCCTGAGAGTATATACAAAGATACTTAGTATGCCTTCAAGAGTAGTCACTTAACCTATCCATCCATGGGAGAAGGGCAACAGCTATGGAAACATCAGCTTTCCTAGAAAGCAGTAAAAAACACAGGCATAATAGCTAAAGGTCTGGGTGCTAATTCTAGCTCTGTGAACTCGGGCAAGTCACTTAACCTCTTATATTTCTTTCCCCAAACCTGGTAAGAAAAATGACCAGAAAAAAACCTGGGGCCAGGATGAAGGGTGTGAGGAAATCCACAATGCCTTATTTACCAACTTAAGGACCAAACAATATAAGTAAGGGCACATGATAAACTGTCATGCCCTGTAGAAAGGTAAATTGATATTAAAATATTTGTTCTAGTTCTTTTACCAATTAGTCACGTAATCTCTCAAAAACTTAGTATCCATAATGAAGACAATCTCTAATTAGGATTCGTAAATCTGCAAATAGTGACCACTCAAACCTGGGAAGGTATGATGACAGTAATTATTATTCTGAGATATTCATTGCTTACTTTCATAACTGAAGTTAATTTCCTAGCATTATATTGTGCATTGAAAATTGTTTTTACTGAAAGTGCTTTTGAGAATCCCAAATGCCTCCTCTTCTAGAGAGTTCTTCATGAGATAACGTTTGGCCATGCTTGTCATCCCACTAAAATATTTCTGAAAACATAAATAATATACCTCGTGTACCTTACAAAATAATAGAAATTTAAAGAGGACGGACAGGAAAATCAACACCATTTCTCTGTATTAAAAATGCATAAATTTGATTTAACCCAAGTTTCAAAATAGAAAGACTATAGTAGAATAGATATTGCATAGAAGAGATCCTTTAGGAAAACGAATTCTGGTTTTTAGATACATTAGTCCATATTTATTAAATATATAATGTAATATTATGTTCATTATTATTTAATACCCCAAATACAGTGAAGTTAATTATTGAACTGTTGGTGTTCTTGGAAATTCTATTTTCTGAGCATTCTAGATACAGAAGGTACCAAAAACTGAGTGCAATTTACTCCCTACACGGGATACCATCTAGAAATTTGTTTTTAAGGGAAGTACTAGGAGCGTGGGATTAGCAGATGTAAACTATTATATATAGGATGGATAAACAACAAGGTCCTACTGTGTAGCACAGGGAACTATATTCAGGACCCTGTGATAAACCACAACGGAAAAGAATAGAAAAAACAGAACGTCTATATGTGTATAACTGAGTCACTCTGCTGTAGAGCAGGGATTGCACAACATTGTAAATCAACTATATTTCAATAAGAAAATAAATTAAAATTTTTTAAAAGTTCGATCCTACTCTGCTGTGGTATTTTTGTGTGTGTGTGGTACGCGGGCCTCTCACTGCTGTGGCCTCTCCCGTTGCGGAGCACAGGCTCCGGACGCGCAGGCTCAGTGGCCATGGCTCACGGGCCCAGTCGCTCCGCGGCATGTGGGACCTTCCCGGACCGGGGCACGAACCCGCGTCCCCTGCATCGGCAGGCGGACTCTCAACCACTGCGCCACCAGGGAAGCCCCGCTACGGTATTTTTAATTTGGAAAAGGGATGTGGAGGGGGTCCTCTTTTGCCCCTAAAGACGTGTGGCCCTCTAATTTGTATTCATAGACCCGTGACAAGAGCATGTCAAAAACGCACCATTACTCATGAGTGTTGATGTGCTTCTGTGGAGATGCTCAGGCCAGAAGTCCTTTAAAGAACGCTAGGTGCTGCTGTGGGGTTTATTTAGGTGTCATCTGCTGGACCAGTCCCAGGTTTGGAGCAATATTGCCTTTGGCAGAACAGAACTGCATTTAATAGGAGTCATATTCTCACTTCTCAGCTGGAAGATTACATGAGCAAGAGCTACAGGAACTGGGAATACCATCCTTTTTACCAACTCTTTTCCACACCATTAGGTTTTACAACCAGTATTTCCTTTATAGGACTAAGTGGAACAAGGCAACCAGTTACAAGAGAATCTGAGTTCGCCCTCTGCTTAAGTGCACCATAATAGTAACAGCTTGGCTGGGGGCTTCTTGGTGTTTCTGACAGCGCGTGCTTGGCCCCACCATTTCACTTTTAAGATGGAAGGCTCTTTGCTTCGTGTTTTTGTTTGTTTGTTTGTTTTTTAAATTTATTTATTTTTGGCTGCATTGGGTCTTTGTTGCTGCACGTGGACTTTCTCTAGTTGCGGGGAGCAGGGGCTACTCTTCGTTGCGGTGCGCGGGCTTCTCACTGCGGTGGCTTCTCTTGTTGCGGAGCACGGGCTCTAGGGCGCGCAGGCTTCAGTAGTTGTGGCACACGGGCTCAGTAGTTTTGGCACACGGGCTTCAGTAGTTGTGGCTCGCGGGCTCTAGAGCGCAGGCTCGGTAGTTGTGGCGCACGGGCTTACTTGCTCCACGGCATGTGGGATCCTCCTGGACCAGGGCTCGAACCCATGTGCCCCGCATTGGCAGGCAGATTCTTAACCACTGCGCCACCAGGGAAGTCCCTGCTTCGTGTTTTTAAGATGAGCTGGTAAACTGTGTACGTTTAAAAATCCTTCTGTGCTATAAATGAAACCTAAATGGAAGGTTTTTGGAACTGTAACAGAGTATATAATGTGACTGGTATCACATTAGGTGGATGGTCCCAACGCCACTGTAGCTTGGGACCATCCACCTAATTTGTTTTTATTCTGATAATTATAATCAAGCTTCAGTCTGGTCATCAATCTGCCATTAACCTGAGGGTAGAGAGATAACATGATACTCTGTGACAACTGTAATCTTTACATATTGGACATCCAAAGACTATTGGCAGAAACACACTGATGAAATCCCCATGAAGTTCGATCTAGGGCTTTACGGGTTTAACAATATGGCTGCAAAATTAACTTTCACGATGGAAAGCAGTCAGCTTGTATTTGCGCAGATAACACACAGCAAAATGCACACGTGAGCTGATCATCGTAATCGCACCCCTGTCCAGCTCTCCAAATCTAAAATGGAACCAGACGAAGACAGAAGGCCCATTCAATACACTCGCACAATGCACAAAAGACAAGTAAAGAAATAAACACAGCAGGAGAAAACGTCCAACTCGAAAATCAGTGAAAAGTGAGCGTAGAAAAAAATTGCTGGCATCAAAACAACAATGAGAATATTGCTACAAACCTGATCGCCAGCAGCATTTATAAACCCCTCTGACCTGCTTTCCTACCCAGAAGTGTTATTTTCATTCGTCACCAAGTTGCTTCAAAGGGAGCCTCCCAGAGCCTGAAACTAATTTTCTTCCTCCTACATAAGAACATAAAATTCCTACAATCTTAGTAATAGAAAGAGATCATTTCTCCTCGGGTCCCATCTCTTTTTTTTTTTTCGGTACGCGGGCCTCTCACTGTTGTGGTCTCTCCCATTGCGGAGCACAGGCTCCAGACGCACAGGCTCAGCGGCCATGGCTCACGGGACC
The DNA here is from genome assembly GCF_949987515.2 of Delphinus delphis. Classification (NCBI taxonomy): domain Eukaryota; kingdom Metazoa; phylum Chordata; class Mammalia; order Artiodactyla; family Delphinidae; genus Delphinus; species Delphinus delphis. The sequence goes on along the minus strand of NC_082692.2, from coordinate 76,587,535 downwards.
AGCCGCTCCGTGGCATGTGGGATCTTTCCGGACCGGGGCACGAACCTGTGTCCCCTGCATCGGCAGGCGGACTCTCAACCACTGCGCCACCAGGGAAGCCCTACCACCATCTCTTTACGACAAACGGATGACAGTGATCCTCCCTGGTTTCTCTCTAGCTTGGATCTCAACCACAGCCTTCCTGAAGCCAGTTTCTCAATGGCTCCCCTGCATAAAAGTCCAGAGTTGATGGCCTTCAAGGATCTCTGGGGTCCAGCTCCACCCCTAGTGGCTTCCTTTCAGGTCCACGGACATTCTGTTCTCCCGTCTTAGGGCCATGGTACATGCTACTCCCTTGGAGCTCAGAGCTTCTTGACCTAGTGAGATTCTGTGCAATCATGTCTTCTTCATGTAGCCTCTCCTGACTCCCAAACTGGGCCTGGACCCCGTGATATGCTCTCAAAGCACTGAACGTCTCTTTCCTTCACTGAGCGTAACACAAGTTTAACCCTGAATCCAGGGCACATTTATATGATTAATATCTATTCCCCTAACAGACTGTGATGTCCACAAGGACCCAGGCCGCACGGGTGTCTCCTAACCAAGGCCTCATGGGTGTCTCCTAACCAAGGCTGCACGGGTATCTCCTACCCAAGGCCACACGGGATCTCCTAAGCAAGGCCGCATGGGTATCTCCTAAGCAAGGCCACACGGGATCTCCTAACCAAGGCCGCACGGGTATCTCCTAAGCAAGGCCGCATGGGTATCTCCTAACCAAGGCCGCATGGGTATCTTCTAACCAAGGCAGCCCCAGAGCCCAGCAGAGCACCCGGCGCACACTGGGCTACCAGGGATATTTGGTGAATGAACACTGAAAGAGGTCAGCTTATTCTATATGCATAAGTTGCAAAGGTCTAGATAGTAACACTCTTCTTCCACTGAGAACACAGGATAGTACATAATCCCCTGCATTGGTGTAAGGTCCCAACACTGCCTTTTGTATCCCGAAGAGCCTTGGAAGTCACCAGTTAGGTGACACCCCAACCAAGTCGCAGAAATCTCCTTTTATGCATCCTTCCTTTGCCTCACTGTAGGCCACACAGGGGATGCAGCTTTGACATTCTCGAGAACTGACAGCATCGCTGTCTAACAGAGTTCCCGCTGACACCGAGACCGTCGGCTTACAACTTGTGATGGTAAACACTGCTCTCACTTTGCTTTATTGCCCAAGGATTTTTAAACGAAGCTTTTATAACAAGGATGTAATTGAAGGCACGGTACTTTGCCGGGGATCCGGGCCGCTCTTACACATTTGCCCGACAGAAAAACGCTGTGCGACATTTCATCATTTATAAACCCGGAGAGGGGAAGATGATTACGTTGGGGCTCTTCTGGCGATAAACGCACTGAAGGTGGATTTTCATTCTGTGGGGCAAAGGCAGCCCTGTGGATAGAAGTGCTCCTTTGCGGCGGGTCACAGCTTTTCTGAGCTAGGAAGGTTAAAAAAAAAAAAAAAAAAAAAAAGCCTCTTGTCAGAGAACACAGCCAGATGTGAGCAGAACTGCTTCTGGGCTTCCGAAAAGTTTCCGTAGCAGCCGAGGGGTCCACCAGCCAACGGAGAACGCCCTGAGCCATCCCAGTCTCACAAGACAAACAGCCTTCAAGACAGACAGCCTTCTTTCTCGGCCCACTGCATGAGTGAGCTCTCAGCATCAGCGCTATAGATCGCCTCAGTGGGGACGTCGGGCTGGTGATGGGTGCGGGGCAGAGGGGCCTGGCTCGGCTCCTGAGATCTCTAGCAGGTGCTGCCCGTGCCTGGAACATCCTAGCAGAGAACATCCACAAGCTCGTACTGAAGCAACCAGACGCAGGGAGCCGCACGGCAACAAGCTTAAAAATCCAATGTCGAGCTCGAAGCGAGGTTCCACAGGCAGTCCATCAAAATCACGTACTTTAGGGCTTCCCTGGTGGCGCAGTGGTTGAGAGTCCGCCTGCCAATACAGGGGACGCGGGTTCGTGCCCTGGTCTGGGAAGATCCTACATGCCGCGGAGCAGCTGGGCCTGTGAGCCACGGCCACTGAGCCTGCGCGTCCGGAGCCTGTGCTCCGCAACGGGAGAGGCCGCAACAGTGAGAGGCCCGCATATCGCACAAAAAAAAAAAAAAAAAAAAAAATCACATGCTTTAGAGGCAGGGAGTGGAAAACACATAGCTCTCACCACCTTAGCATCATCCAAATGTTAAGGAGAACATCTGGTAGGAGAAGTGGCTCCAAAATGCAAGTTTCCCCCAAAAGGGTTTTGCTTAAAGTTCTCACTGCCTTATGTCCTGAGTACTGTCACCAGGGCACCTACCCCAAGGGCTGAGCAGAAGCTCTTTGAGGATGCTGGTCCACGCTCCTGGACAAAGCAGGCGGATGGCGTTTCCAGAATGAGAAACAGCATAAAACTGAGGTTGGAAGACAGGAAGAGCCTCCAGGGTAAAGAAGAATGGGTTCCAATCCTACCATTTTCTAGTCGTGTGACTTTGGGCAAATCATCCAGTATGTCTGTTCCTTGGTCTCCTCATTTGTCAGTTAGGGAGAGAAGTTCCTACTGCACAAGTTTGAGACATCAAAGGAGATAACGGGTACGGACTGGCCAGAGACACGTAAAACTTTCCTCCCTGATACGGTCAGTAATAGAAGAAGCAGGAGGGAGAAGAGGGGAGACACACACTAACTCTCCCCTCTCCCATACTCCCTCCCGGGCTCACCAGAAGTAGGGATTTGCACCAGCACAAATTTACTCAGAAGTGCTTGGGGAGAAGCTCCTTCTATCCCTCTAATTCCCTGCTCTCAGCACCCCCCCCCACAAGCCCCTCCCCAAGTCAGGGAAGTTCCCCTAAATAAAATACTGGGTCACTCAAAGGAAAAGCCAGCTCAGCCCTTCCCCGCCCCCCAACCCCCACCCCCGCCCCTCCGCCACCAGCTGTCTTCCCAGTTCCCCTAGCTACACCCTGGCCAGAGGGGACGCCCGGGCTTCCGGCCTCCAGCATCAAGCAGCCCTGACGGCCAAGCCAAGACCCCAGTCCACCCCTTGCGACTGGGTTAATGAGTCAGGTTGACCTCGCTCTGCCCGTTCATCCTCTCCACGGGGAGAAGCATGTAGACTCATGGGAGCCTCCAGCCCGCTCTCCTTCTTCAAACTGCCCATCACTAACACATCCTACACCTGAGTTTCTTCCGGCTCAAACGAGGAGGTGGGAGAGATGACGAGGCTCCCCTACACCTGTGAGAAAATCGTCGTCTTGGGTAATAAGACAAGGTGGAGTCACCCACAGACAATGGTACTTCGTGAAAGCGTTCACTACAAACTGAGAACAGAATCCAAGTGGGACGGCTGTCACCCTAAGAAGTGGAGGGAGGGAGGGTCATTGGGGCGCCAGTAGTAGATAACACGCTCTCTCTAGAAAAAGAGAACACCACCAAGTAAGGCCCAAATGAATCATGAGCTGCCTAAGTAGGGATGGGGGTGTGGGGTGGACAACAATTCAGGGAACCCAAGGGAGCCCCGAGAGCCAGTCACTGCACCTAAGAATCCCATGAGCAAGGGCAAGGAGAAAGGCCACCTCCCAGACCAATGACATCTAAATCCTGGGAGTGGGACCCAGCACCAGGGCAATTTAAAGCTTGCTCAGTGATCCCACGCAGCCACTGTGGAGGACAACTGTTCTTTGCTCTCGCCAAGCACCAAGTTTAGAGAGGAAGAGGAAAAACAAATCCCAGGTAACGAGCCACGACCCCAGCTCAGGGCAGAACGCCTCTCCTCTCTCACACGATGCAGGTTCTTCACTCTTCCTTCCACGTAACTGTTGCTCTTGGTGACTAATTTTTCTCACTGCATACGTGACGATACCTGCTATTGCTTAGATTACAAGGAGAGCTCACATTCAGTGAGAACCTACTGTGTGCCACGCACATGTTCGTTTCACCTGTATTCACTAATACCGACCTCACAACAACCCTCCAAGGCAGGTCTCTCATTATTTTCTCCATTTGCCAGATGAGAAAACTAAGCAACAGAAGAGCGAAGTGAATTTGATGGAAGTTTACAACTACTGATGGGCAAAACTGGGACTTAAATAAGTGGGATGTAGAGTCTCTTTCTTTCATCAGGCAGACTCTTAAGTAATGGCTCTTGCTTGCATCCAATACCTCTGTGGTCAGCATTGAGACTATAACACCAAACAAGCAAAGGTTCTCGTCTTAAAGAGCCTACATGGGTGGTGTGTGTGTGTGTGTGTGTGTGAGTGTGTGTGTGTGTGTGTGTGTGTGTGTGTGTGTGTGTGTGTGTGTAGTCACCTCCTTGATGACAGGGCCCATGCTCTATTCAATTCTCTGGACACCATGCTGCCTACTGTACATGGGACACCATGCTGACTGAAGCTTTGCAAAGGGAATGAACAAAGAAGGCAATGGAATGACCACAAGAGAGAAGGAGGGAGGGAGGGGCATGTGTATGGACTGACCACATCCCTTTAGGCAAGGGGGGGACACAGAGTCACATCTGCCAAAATGCAGAAGAGGTAAGCATCTCCCACTCACAGCTCAACCTTGGGCCCGCACTGAACACGGGGTCGGGTGAAATGAATGGGCAGCACAATCACTCACACGCCACAGTATTTAAAAATCTCTAACAATCACATCATTATTGCTGGCAGTGCCTCTAACCAAGCAGACGCTAGTAAGAGACCTCATACAAGGGGGTACACTTCCAGCACGAATAAAGCCACGTGAAGGCTGCCTGGTCTAAAACTTTGACCCTGGACTGGAATTCATTACTAGGAATTAAGCAATCACTTGGGGGAAGAGTTGATGGGGCCCTTTTATTTTCAAAGGGCCTCCCCACCACGCACAGGCATCTGATCCCGTGTTGCTTGTTTCTCTCCCAGCTGACTGGCTGCTCCAATTAAATAACTATTTCGCCATCCAAGGTGTTACAACTAATTACCTTAGCTCCTCTTTAAAGTAGTAAGAGAGACGTGTAGATGCTCCTTGAGGAAATCTGAATTTGGTTATCTCCTCCTGAATTACTGAGTTATAGCGCCAATAACAACACTTAGACTTCAGAACCTTGTCTCCCAGCCAAGGCAATCAGAGAGCTGAAGCACCCTTCACCAAAGTGCAAGGAGACTGGGAAGGTGGATATACTTGATGTACCCAGAGGAATATGATTATCTTAATGTATCTATTCTGGGCCAGGTTTTAAGATACAGGGAAGTAATCATTCAAAGTATTCCCCATTATTTTAGCATGTGAATTCCAGTTGTTCCTAATTATCAACATCACCCAAATTCTTACTTACTTCTATTTGCTAAAATATCACAAATTTTGGAGTGGTTCATATTCTGGTCCTTAGCACTTTCCTAGACATGATTTCATTTGAAGTTCACAACAAACCAATCAGATATCAATATCTCAGTTTGACGGACAAAGCAATTTGAGTCAGCGAGGGAAGAAACAGATGTGTCCAAACAAGTAGGCCAGTGAGTGGCAAATCCGAACTTTAGCGCAGAACTTTTCACTCCAAAATTCCAACCCTTGCCAACGTCTTTCCTAGACATTGATTTCACAATCAAAGGGAATCTAAGCATCGGAGGAAAGTTCTGGAATCAGAATCTCCTTCTCAGAGGACTGTTAGGAGCGTTACATGAGGTAATGTATGTAGAATGCTTGGCAGCCAGCCACTTGACCAGGATCCACAACTATCACCTACTGCTTTTTAAAAATTATTGTTTATATTCATAGAGAATTGGAAATTGGAAATCTCTTTTTAGAAGACTTGGGATTTTACCTGTCTGAACTGTTTTAGTGGGATAAGGACATTTGTTACCTGTACAATACAAAATAGAGAGGAACCAAAGCTATAGAGTCATTGCCATTAAAAAACAAAACAAAACAAACCAAAAAAAACAGGGTAGCCAGGTCAACAAGTTCGGACATGGTCCTAAACATTCATTTCCTTTCCTGAATGATCTAGGAATTGGCTTTGTGTTAGTTAGCTGCTTGCATTTCTGAGACATCTGGTGCTAAACCTTATAATCAGTTCAGTTAAAAAAAAAAAAAAACAAAAACCAAACAGAACTACTGCCTGGCAGCCACCATTGGAGAGTGCCTAAAAATAGAAAGAATTCACTGAGACCTCATTAGAATGGTGCTCAAGGATGCCAAGCTGTGGGGAAAACACTGCAGAAAGTTGAGTCAGACCTCAGGATTGCAGATCAAGAAGTCCCAGAAACTGAATTATCCGAGTGTCCAAACTGGGTATCATTTCAGAGATAGAGATTTTCATGTCATTACATGTGGTTCACACTGGTGTGATTTTAGGAGCACCCCTCTCCAAACACATATATATCATATGTAAGAATTCTCTGTTAGAACCAAAAGATTGATATCAAATGAATACTACATAAAACTGGTCGATAATACCCAGTTGATACACAGAGATTAAGGAGTCCCTCTCACTGCAGTGCTATCTATAGTACTGTTGTTCCTAATTGATGCTTTCTGAATTAGGTAATCCCATCTTACCTCAACTTTGGACAAACCGAATACCAAATAAGCAAGACCTAAATCAATTAGCTCTACTTATGATTTTACATACAGCTACCTAGGAATTTGCATGCACATAAACATCACATAACTTAATACATATTCAGAGAATGCAAAGGGCTAAGAAAAACAGAATCTGCTGTATAAACCTGTCCAGAGAAGTCAATCCATAGATACATTTTACGACTCGCACAAAACCCAAAACAGGGGGATTCAATGCTACTATTTTTCTCAAAAGACAGCTAGGCAGTCCTAATAAAGAAATAATGGGAATATTACTCAGCCATAAAAAAAGAATGAAATAATGCCATTTGCAGTGACATGGATGGATTCAGAGATTGTCCGAGTGAAGTAAGTCACACAGAGAAAGACAAGTATTATACGATATTGCTTATATGTGGAATCTAAAAAAAGGGTACAAATGAACTTCTCTACAAAACAGAAGTAGAGTTACAGGTGTAGAAAACAAGCTCATGGCTACTGGAGGTGGGGGGGAGGGATAAATTGGGAGATGGGGATTGACATATCCACACTACTATATATAAAATAGATAACCGATAAGGACCTACTGTATAGCACAGGGAACTCTACCCAATACTCTGCAATGGCCTATATGGGAAAAGAATCTAAAACAGAGTGGATACATGTATATGTATAACAGATTCACTTTGCTGTACACCTGAAACTAACACCTGAAACTAACTAACATTGTAAATCAACTACCCTCCAGAAAAAAGAAAAAAAAAAAAAATAACATACGCCCCCAATACTGTGCCTTTTACTGTACCACATTTGGGCGCTTACTTTTTGCAAGTAAAAGGTAGGAGGGTTAAAGTATTACGGAAGTTCTCCCAATAATCTGTGTCTCCTTCACAAACTGCAGGAGCGCATTCCTGAAAAATGTCAGAGTTGACCAAACAGTGTTAAGAAGGTCAAGGTGTTAAGAGCAGGAGGTGGATACAGGAGGAATCAGGAAAAGTCTCACGTAAAGAAAATTAAGTTTCTTCCTGGTTTGTTATCACACCGTGTAAGAGTAACTGAATGGATCTCCACCAAATACGAAAGATCTGTGCAGACCAGTCTGTCTTTAAATTTAATGCCTGTGGTGTACAGGATGTGTGCTTTGGGAGTACGGGTCAAAGGTACACTCAAGATGGGCAGGCATCATCCAGTACACATTGAGAAACAAAAGCTCTGCGCTTCAGACAAGTACACACGTACCATATATATTAAGATGCTACAGACAAAGAAAACAAACGGTAGTTTTAATGTAAACCCTGAATACAAAAGAGAATGGCAAGCTTCTCATTCGGGCAACTCAATGTATCAGCACCACACGTGAATATAACATCGGGATTCATCCAGCTCAAGATAGTTCAGCATTCCTCTGGGACAATGCCTAGATGGCCAAGGAATCAAAAGCTTTTGAGAGGGAAGCCGTAACAAGCCTCTAAAACAAAACCAGCATTAAGAGCTTTAAAATTCTACCCTGGGAAAATACTTCTACAACACCATGGGAATGAGACAGTGCTGTGATTTGCAGAGCCAGATTCTCCTACAACCTCCACCAGGGAGTTTCCTTGATCTCTGAGTTTTTCAAACCAGCTCCCCCTGATTTCTAGTTCAAAGGCATATGCACATGCTCTTACCTTTGTTTACTTTTCTAGGTCTAATTGAGTGTTCTATTAAAATGGTGCTTGTTTCAAAAATCAGTGCGGCGTCTGGGAACGAATATCCCCATGGGCTCTTTAATTTAAGCGGGCCGCCAAGGTGAAGCAGAAATACCTAGAAACGGGTTGATTTAAATATTTTAGCATGTAAGTCTTTATGCCTTATCTTAGAATCCAGCTGACTAAACCTTGGTTGGCCGGGGACTAGGGGAATTCTCAGGTATGGGGTAATGTACTTATTCCTGTGGCCATCAGCTAGCAGGATAACCCAAACAGCCCTCACAGCCCACATCTATTGAGATCAAAACCTTCTCGGGTGCTCAAACCAAGCAGGGTTTCTCAATGTCAGCACTGACCTCTTGGGCCAGATAATTTTGTGTTGTGGAGGGCTGTCTTGAGCACTGTAGAATTTTCAGCAGTATCCCTAGTCTCTATACACTAGATGCCAGCAGCACCACCACCCCAGTGTGACAACCCAAAGCGTCTCCACACATGGCCTCATGGCCTCTGGGGGCAAAATCCCCCGAGCTCCTCCTCATAAGAACCACTGCCATTAAAAAAGTTAATAAATGACTGTTTAAATCTTAACCCTGTTCACTCACAGTGTCCTCATCTAACCACACCATTCATTCAATACTCTTTATGGCTTTTTTATAAAAGGGAGGAAGCAGAAGCAAAAACACTGTGATCAAATCTATAAAATAATCACAGGCACAGAGTCTAAGGGAATTCAGAATAGGATAAAAGGTTTTAATTACGGGCAAAAAGAATAAGAACACAATTTTTAGTTGCAAGAAAATAACTGTTCAGGTACCAGCAAAATTAAGAGGGGTCCTGAAGCACATATATACACATGATAATAAATGGAACCAATGATACATACTTCTTTCTCTACCCTCTCCAACAGGAGAGCCAATTTTTCTGATTCAGTTTTCCACCAAGAGCACAGACCCTGGAGGCATCCTACTGCTGTTGAAATACTCGCTCGAACATTTATTGGCTGATGTTATATTGGGTAATTTATATTAGAAACAGTTCCATGCCTCACCTTGTGCATTTGTAAAATGGACATAATGATACCTTGAGGGGGTCCCAGTGAAGATTAAATAAGCTAATGTTTAATGTGGGCGCTTCATTTTAGCATTTTACATGCAAAAAATGGTAACCTTTATTAGTACTGTTTGTATTCCATTTAGAAGCATCTTTTCAACCAGTTTATCTAAAGGAAAAGAAGGAGAGGAGAGCTGTCACTAGCTTCTAACCTTGGGATGCAAAGTGCTTTGTGTGCGGCATTCTCCCAAGAGAACTAATTAGCTGAGGCATGTACTAGATTATACTTCTGGAAGACCAAAGCTGAGAAAAATGAGACAACTGGATTGGGAGTCACAAAACTAGAATTCTTGGCTTAGAGTTCAAGGAGCTATGGGACCACGGTCAACCACTTAACTCTCAGACAGCCAGTCTCACTTCTGTCATTTTAATGGGATCACTACAGAGTTCCTAGTATTTTATCTGAGACTATGGCAATCAGATTCAAAGACTTATATTAGAACTAATGGCCAAAACAACTAAATTCTAAACTAAATGATGGATTCTAAACTATCATTTAGTGATGCACAAAGGCAAAGTACTTGGTAACTGTCCTTGAAGTACAGTGATTTAATTAAAGAAGATTTTCACATGGTCTTTTTCAAAGTCTCTTAATTATGTAATGCTTCACCAATTATAGTCCTGTGTAATGCCCACTAAGAGGAAATTTGAATTACAGGCCATCTGCAGACAGGAGATGTACTGAAAACACCTGATAGGCTACAAATTCAATGTTGTACATCCACAAATCTGTTCTAAAATTGCACCCGAACATTAAAGATGACTCTGGCCTTCACTTAGTGGGAAGTCCTATGAAATCAATTAGCTGTTAAAATAGCTTAAATGGAACACATGTATTTTAATTTTTGTGTGTGTATAAAAACAAAGTCTTCTTAATCAGCCCAAAACATTCTGAAATTACACTTCTAGGTAATGCAGTGAAAGAACTGAACTTATAACTAGATAAAACCAGGATGTGGAAAATGTGAGAAGGATGATATTCAAACAGCAGTAACCGGAAAGGAATAAATTAAGAATCATATTAGTTTACTTCAATTATCCCAAAAAGCAGTCTAAGAAGGAAGCTGTAAAAACCAATCACGACTCCCCAACAGAAACTCACATAGTCTCTGACTCAAAAACGGTTCTTGGGGGCTTCCCTGGTGGCGCAGTGGTTGAGAGTCTGCCTGCTAATGCAGGGGATGCGGGTTCGAGCCCTGGTCTGGGAGGATCCCATGTGTCGGGGAGCAACTGGGCCCGTGAGTCACAACTACTGAGCCTGCGCATCTGGAGCCTGTGCTCCGCAACAAGAGAGGCCACGATAGTGAGATGCCCACGCACCGCGATGAAGAGTGGCCCCCGCTTGCCACAACTAGAGAAAGTCCTCGCACAGAAACGAAGACCCAACACAGCAAAAATAAATAAATAAACTAATAAACTCCTACCCCCAACATCAAAAAAAAAAAAAAAAACGGTTCTTTTTTTTTTTCTGTTGGTGTTTGGTAGTGGGTATAACTACTATTTTTCTTTTTTCTTTCCTCCTACTCTCCCTCCTTCCTTTCATCCCTTCCTCCTTCTTCTTCTTTCTCTCTCTCTGCACCTTTCCTTCCCTCCCCCATTTATTCTATGGAGTAGAGGCCCTTGTTGCCAACAGGACCAGTCAGGAGTTTAAAAAAAAAATAAGAACTATCTCCAGCCATGATAGAAAATGTGTTCTTCATTAAAGAAAAAGATTCCTCAGGATGGTTTAAAAAATGAAAAGATGACTTTAGGTCACCATAAATAAAAAGGATGATTTATACTTTAAGAGTGGTGCTTCGCTTTGTAGAAAAATGGGAGGAAAAAGAAAAATGGAGGAGAGTCCAGTTTTAAAACTCATAAATAGGAAATTCATACCCTTAAAATGAAATATTTATCATTTTGAAATTATACAGATCTATAAAGATATAATTCTTATACTCTTGATAGTTTATTTACCTGACTTGATCTGTCCTCCCCTATCTCCCAATGACAAAATGATGCTACTATTTTTTTAAAATTTATTTATCTTATTTATTTATTTTTGGCTTTGTTGGCTCTTGTTGCTGCACGCGGGCTTTCTCTAGTTGCAGAGAGCGGGGGCTACTCTTTGTTGCGGTGCGCGGGCTTATCATTGCGATGGCGTCTCTTGTTGAGGAGCATGGGCTCTAGGCTAACAGGCTCCAGTAGTTGTGGCACACAGGCTCAGCAGTTGTGGCTCGCGGGCTCTAGAGCACAGGCTCAGTAGTTGTGGCGCACGGGCTTAGTTGCTCCGTGGCATGTGGGATCTTCCAGGACCAGGGCTCGAACCCGTGTCCCCTGCATTGGCAGGCGGATTCTTAACCACTGCGTCACCAGGGAAGTACCGAAATGATGCTACTATTAAAGAAAGAATTCAAAGGCCAACTCTTTTCAAAACTTATAGTTCTCTAACTACTTTGACGGCAGGCTACAGTTCTAAGGATACATTTGCAATGTTCATGAATAATGGCACAAGGAAGGTGCTTAACATATTGCACAATGAGCAAATGAGTTAGCATAAGCAAGGACACAGCAAGAGCAAGAAAAAGCAAAAAAACATAAATACAGATGCACTGAAATAGATAGAAACTAACCCTAGGAAGGAAATGCTCAAGAAAAAGAGGCAAGCTAGAATGAAAAATAGCAAAATAATCCAAAAAAGCTTCTCCACCCACAGTCTACTGAGATGATACCATTTTGGTGGGAAACTTTATAAAAACATTCTCAGACACAGATATAGCCAGATATTCTTGGCACTAACACACTCCTTTAAGGCCTCTGAATGCACTACACCTTTAAGAAGTGTCAAGCCCTGATGCTTTTTCCCACCTATAGGCATAAGCAGAGATACAGCCCTTTAAAAGCATGTTAGGGACTTCCCTGGTGGCGCAGTGATTGAGAGTCCGCCTGCCGATGCAGGGGACACGGGTTCGTGCCCCAGTCCGGGAGGATCCCACATGCCGCAGAGCGGCTGGGCCCGTGAGCCATGGCCGCTGAGCCTGCGCGTCCGGAGCCTGTGCTCCGCAACGGGAGAGCGGGAGAGGCCACAACCGTGAGAGGCCCGCATACAGAAAAAAAAAAAAAAAAAAAAAAAGCACGTCAGACCCAATGGAACTCCCGGGCAAAGCCCCATCCTCAATGGATCAGGAGTCTGAGAAACTTCATGTTCAATGTCCTTCACCATCTCGAAAGCCTTATACTTCTGTACAACCACCACCTTTCTTAGCTGAAGCTTACACAGCCACCTAGACATATCCTTTTCCAAAGCCCAAATCATTAATCTTGTGGTGGGATCCTGAAAGGTTTCCTGTAACTTAGTCCTACGCAGTACCTATATCCTGAACAACAACTGAGGTCAAGACACCGATGTGAGGGCTAGGGAAAGGTGGATGGTGGGATACAGGGAGAAGAGGCACAAGACATGGACCTCCACCTCCAAGAGTTTGTATTCTAGGGTTCTCAGGTCCTACACTCCCTAGTGCCTGCTTCTAGTACTCCTTAGCTACCATGTTATCAGCTTGTTTCTTTCCAATCAAGACTCTAGGGCCTAAATATGTTTCCATTGAATTCAGCTAAGTAATTGCACAATCAAGCCACAGTGGAAGTCACTTGCAAGAGATGCGGGTGATGAGTAAGTGAGTACTCCTGGACCTCAATGATCTCACAGTACAGAGGCTGAAAAAAAGCACGTAAAATAACAGCTTGAATGCAAGCTGGAATGCTAAGAGAAACAGGGGGTTAAAGGAAGGACGAATCACATCTCCCTTTGGTGGGGGGAGGGCAGGTGAGATCCAGGGAAGTGGAGAAAAAGGCATCCTTGTCAACCCTGGGTGAGTCATCAAGAGCTCCTCCTGCCTTCTCAACATCTATAAATAATCCCAGGTGCTGCCATTTCATTTAATTACTAAGCCTCTCCAGATGGAGAAAAATAATTAAGCAGTCGGTACCACCAAGATGATATAAAGAACGCGTTAGCAACTTTTGAAACATTTGAGTTTTGAAGTTTGCTTTCAACAATGAAAGAAGGGCAGAAGTGAAGAGGGCCCAAATGACTGAGTGACAGACATTAGAGAAAACCAAAGGACAGCAGTCAGATAGTGGGTAGAAATTTAAATAGGAAAAAAGCAAATACTCGTGTAAAGGGGCTCAATCCTCCCAGAAGCAGCAGAGCCGCTAACATTAAATGAAGAAGCCTCAATGGAGTTGGTGAAGATAGGTTGTCAAAAAAGAAATACTTTAAGACAACCTAAAAATCAATTTATTTATTTCCTAAATGTACAAGAAATATGCTGTTGACTGGGCCTCTGGATGCAGACGTGATAAAAATTTTATCTTTGTGTCTGATGCAAAGATTCAGATGTGATTAAACCCAAAAGGGTCTAACAAGGAAGCTGGGAAAAACCACACGAGAAAAATTTCTAAACACAAATGCTCTTAAAGAATCATGCATTTATAATTCTAAAGTTCAATGGAATCAGGAAATCAATAAAAATAAAATTTCTGGCATTCAAATAACAGTAGCAACTGGGTAGTAAAACACCTGAGGTTTCCTCCCCATAACATGTTCAAAGATAATCATGTGCTTCCTCAAAAAAAAAAAAAAAAATCCACAAAAATCAAACCTATAAAACCACAGTAATCAAAATTATAAAAAGTTTGGGGATCCCAAACTTCTATGAGCATCAGATTGAAAACCATTAATAAGGGTGCACAGTTCGAAGACATTTCGATGCTGGTGGGAAAATGGAGGGACGCGTTCCAAGAGGAATGATGAAGAAACAGATGGGAAGAAAGAAAAACCAAATCAGAACCCAATTCCGAGGGCGATCATAGAAGATTCTTGATCTAAAAAAATATAGGTCAAATGGTAGTTCTAGTTTTAGTTTTTGAGGGAACCTCCCACTGGTCTCCATAGGGGTTGTACCAATTTACATTCCCCCCAACAGTGGAGGAGGGTTCCCTTTTCCCCACACCCTCTCCAGCATTTATTGTTTGTACAAATGGACTTATTTACAAAACAGAAGTAGAGTCACAGATGTAGAACACAAATGTATGGTTACCAGGGGTAAGGATAAATTGGGAGATTGGGATTGACATATACACACTATGTATAGCACAGGGAACTCTTCTCAATACTCTGCAATGGCCTATATGGGAAAAGAACCTAAAAAAAACAAGTGGATATATGCATATGTATAAGTGATTCACTTTGCTGTACACCGGAAACTAACACAACATTGTAAATCAACTATACTCCAAAATATATTAAAAGAAAATAATTTAGGTCAAGTTAAAGGTAAAGGTCAATCTGAGGATTGAGTACTCTGTGCTCTATACAGATGGTCCCTAACTTATGACTTTTTTGACTTTATGATGGTGTGAAAGTGACACACATTACTTCAGATTTTGATCTTTTCCTGGGCTAGCGATATGGTGAGATACTCTCTCCTGACGCTGGGCAGGGTAGTGGGCCGAAGCTCCCAGTCAGCCACTGGATCACAAGGGTAAACAACCAGTACTCGTACAACCATTCTGTACCCAACCATTCTGCTTTTCCCTTTCAGTAGAGTATTCAGTAAATTCCATGAGACAGTCAAAACTTCATGTTGTGTTAGACTTTTTGTTAAAATAATAGGCTTTGGGGTTTCCCTGGTGGCGCGGCGGTTGAGAGCCCACCTGCCGATGCAGGGGACGCGGGTTCATGCCCCAGACTGGGAGGATCCCACATGCCGTGGAGCGGCTGGGCCTGTGAGCCATGGCCGCTGAGCCTGCGCGTCCGGAGCCTGTGCTCCGCAACGGGAGAGGCCACAACAGTTAGAGGCCCGCGTACCACAAAAAAAAAAAAAAAAAAAAAGGCTTTGTGTTAGATAATTGTGCCCAACTGCAGGCTAATACAAGTGTTCTGAGCGTGTTTAAGGGAGGCTGGGCTAAGCTATGACGTTCGGTAACTTGGGTGTATTAAATGCATTTTCCACTCAAGATATTTGAAACTTATGACGGGTTTATTAGGATGTAATCCCAACTTAAGTCGACAAAGATTGGTAACCTTAAATCAAAGCTATTTAAATCTTTTTGAGTTATTTTCAAAGCAAAGCATCCTTCGACAAATTGCCTTATCATTCCACTGTCATTTCAACTGTCTTATAAACCTAGGTTCTCATTTCTTACTTCTTCAAACAGATAACCCAAGTAGAGTGTTATCAGAGTAATATATTAAGAGAGCATTTTAATAACTTTTGGCATTTACATTTTCACAGGAATTCAAATCAGGCTAACTAGTAGAGTGGAGATTCTATTTTAACGAACAGAAAATAATTAACTTTGTACTGATATAAATTAGCTAAACAAGCATTTATTTATTCTCTTTAGTGGTTTAACAACAAATATCTCCATCCCTCGCCAATTTAATGTTTTAACTTCTTTATTTAAAAAATCCTTTAAAATCAGACTTTCCCCTTCCTTTCCCCTATATCTTCTAGAAGGCTGCGAGGCCAAAGGTGTGTGAACTAGAATAAAGGTGTTCCTTCCTCGAGATGCATGACTAACATATGTTGGAAAACTGTAATAAATATTCCAGTCAGGAGTAGCTATGAAGTGAATGCGCCTTCTAGCGCTGTGTCCGCCCAAACGCGTAAAACCACGTGGGGCTGCCATGACTTGTTTTCTTCCATACCTGGAGGCGATCCTTCCTTTACTAGTGTTCACGCAAAGCACTCAGGGGAAACCCAGCTCACTATATTTCAGCACTGAGACTGACCTTCAACTCTGTCTGTAACCAAAAGATGTCAGGCACTAGCCAAAGTTACTGGGGTCCAGGTTGGAGTCATGATCTCAAGGTCATGTTGACAGGAAGTCATGAAGAAAACCGCCTAGAGACTGTGTTGCCATGGGAATTCACACCCCCTCCAAAGGAGACAGAGAGTCACTACTCAGATCTTGATTACTGCAACATTATGAGGAAATTTTATGTAAAATCTTCCACATTTAACTGAAGAAAATAATTGTAAACACTACGTAGCATCCATAATCATGTCCATGAGCCACAACAGGACCACCTGCAGGCAACCTATCCTCTCAGCCAACATATGGTTCCCTGGTCAGCCATGTGTCTGCTAGGTTTGTGTTTGCTTTGGTGTTTTGGAAACATAAGAACCTCATCATATCTAATCACAGCAAAGGCAGTGAGAGAGCCAAAACAACCCAGCATCACAGGCACATGATCCGGAAGAAAAAAGAAACAAAGATAATGAAAAATGGAAAGTGTTAGAAAATTATTCTAGTGTGTGGAGTAAGTTCGCATCAAAGCTACAGCAACTGCACAGAAATTAGCCTTGCCTAGACATGCACTGGTAGGTCATTCACATCCTATCACTCTGGAAAATGAATATGTGAGTTTATGAGCACCAAGTCAGACCACAGCCTTTTACAAGTGGAAAAGTTTCTCTATTCATGTCTTTCTAGCCATTATCACATGGGACTGTGACAGCGAGGTCCTCCTAGTGGGCAGGAGCTGACTATATTCATCTTATATATTTAATGTAGCAACTGGTACCATATCTGGCATTGAATCACTGCTGAAACAATCATAAATACCTCTTCAATACCAAAATGTAACATGCCAGGTTTGAATTTGGAAATACAGGTCAAGATTTCTCTATTTGGGGGAGAAATACCAAACTCCCAAATTTAGCATTCTTATTAGAAAGATTCAAAA
The DNA here is from genome assembly GCF_949987515.2 of Delphinus delphis. NCBI lineage: Eukaryota > Metazoa > Chordata > Mammalia > Artiodactyla > Delphinidae > Delphinus > Delphinus delphis. The sequence goes on along the minus strand of NC_082692.2, from coordinate 76,570,454 downwards.
CACAGAGATCTCAAAATACAGGTTCTAACGAGACTGCCGTATTAAAATAACAATACCGTCTTCTTTCCACTACATGACATAGTGTGAACTCTGATGTATAAATGCATACGTGGACTTATAAAGAAAACAAAGAGAGCAGCTCAACACAGCTGCTACCTAAAAAAAAAAAAAAAAAGAAAAAAAAGAAAAACTATTCTATTTTATATTATCTGCCCTCTATTTTGTGTCTACAGGACAGCAAGTCAAAATTTAGAGGACTAACCAGATGAAATACACATTAAATTTCTTTGTATTTGAACTACACTCGTGTCCTGGAAATACTTTAAAAATCCAAAACCTGGATTTCACACTGAGGTCTTTTGCTGGTTTGTACACCAATGTGCCCCCCTGCCCAATACTTTAATTGGGCTTACATTTAACAAGAGTTTCTAGAGCTGGAAAAATAGAAAGCTTTTGGGTAGAGCACGCTGTGAAACAGACCTGCCAGTACTCATAAAAACATTCTTAAAATTTATTTTCTATAAAAAGGATGACCTATAAAGGAGAACCTGGTTGGACTGGACATGGGTGGGCATGACAGGGAGGGAGGCAGGGGTAGGTCTGATGGCAGGGCTGCAGGAGTAGAGGTCCAGCAACATGAAAAACAGTGTGCTAAGAGGACAACAGAAAATAAGAGGTAACTATGTAAGTGGAAACTGTCTAAGAATGGAAGTTCAAGTGACCTCAGTATTGCCTAAGGCAAAACAATCACGGTTCAGATGCAGAAGGCGTCCAGACAGAACCCAAGTGAACTGGCAACAGCACAGTGCCCAGAATAGGCTTCTGTTCGTGCAGAGAAGACACATATACCACAGGGTCTCCACGCCATAGAAACAGGGATGGCTGGATACAGATACATATTTTATTTGGCATTTACCAAATGTCTACTGTGTGCCAAAACCCACACTAGGGACTTCATTTAATGAAAATGTACTAACTTGGAAATGGTCCCAATAAAAATTTTAGTTACCATGGGGATTTCTGGCGGGGGTGGGGTGGGGTGGGAACGAGGTCTCTTTAGGTAAATGACCAATGCAATTTATTAACCTACTTGCAAGTAATGTCAAATTTAAAGTTGCTCCAAAGAAAAACCACTTTTTTTTTTTTACATCAGTCTCTTAATATGCTGTAGGAACCTGTTCAAGACGCTTCAGCAGTGAAGTAACTTAGATGATAAATGTGTTCTTCAATCTGTGCACCAGTCAAGTAGCAATAAAATCAGAATAATTCATGCAAAAATTTTCATTATGTTTCTAAACATACTTATTTACATTTTAAATCACACATTAGACAATATGAAATATCTTTCATTTAGACAGGTGTGAACTAGAAAACAGATGCATTCATTAAACATAGAACAATTCGGTGAATTAAAAAAAAAATACTCAAGAGAACTCTTTGGTTGAAGTATCAATACTTAAGCCCACCGTTAACTTACCTGAAAAAATATGGCCATGGCTCCGATTATTCTGTTTTCAGAAATGGCAGTTTGAAAGCTGTCAAAGTCATCTGGATTGTAAAAGAAAATCTGCATCTGTAGAAGAACAATTAAAAAACGTATTAGGAAAATACATTAGGAAAACCTATGCAGAAGTAGAGAGAGTAGTACAATGGACCCAGATTCCCCAACATGCTAAGATTTTGCCAAAGGTACTCATCTATCCGTACTTTTTTCTTTGCTAAAGTATTTGAAAGCAAACCCCAGACATCATATCGTTTTACCCCTACATACTTCAGTAGGTATCACTAAAACACACATCTTTCCACATAACTACAATGCCTTCAGGCCACACAAAATAAGTAACACCAACACCTTCTTATTACCTAATACTCATGTCATGGTGAAATGTCCCTATTAAGAAACAAAATTTTAATGCAGTTAAATACCATGAAGTAGGAAACTAAGACTGTGAGATTCAGTCCCTATGTTAAAATTATAAACGCTTAAATGGACACATGTTTATAGATAATGCCCATTCCAATGACGAGAATCTGAGGGGGGCTCTCAGTAGCTTTGAGAAACAGTCCAAATGGACTATTTTAGTCAATCAAAATAGAATATAGTGGTAATGATAATAATAATGCTTAATAGGGCTTCCCTGGTGGCGCAGTGGTTGAGAGTCCGCCTGCCGATGCAGGGGACGTGGGTTCGTGCCCTGGTCCGGGAGGATCCCACATGCCGCGGAGCGGCTGGGCCCGTGAACCATGGTCGCTGAGCCTGCGCGTCTGGAGCCTGTGCTCTGCAACGGGAGAGGCCACAACAGTGAGAGGCCCGCGTACCACAAAAAAATAAATAAATAATGCTTAATATTTTTCAGTTTGCAAAAAGCCATCCCATTCATGATTTCACTAAATCTATCTAACAATCCCTGTGAAGACTGGGCAGAAATTACTACATTCAGTTACAGATGAGGAAATAGTACTTCAGAAAGTTGATGCCGACTTGGTTAAAAAGAAACATCAGTTGATGAGTGTAAAGTCCAGGTGCTCTCATCCCAACCTTAAATACCTTCTCTTACATGTGGCAAGGGTTTCTCACTCAAAAAGCAGAACACGGATAAATCAACTTAAAATAATTATACAATTTTAATGTCTGCACATTCCTCAATACCTGAACAATTCAGAGAACAAAAACAACCTACAGAGTATTCTTGAGAGACTACATATGTGATAAAAATAAAAGATCTGAGACCCTATTCCAGCTTCTTCGTTTACTTGCATGTGAGCCCTCAGGCAAGCCAGAGAATATCTAAGCATCATTCCTTCCGTATAGAATCAAGCGCTTGATCATCCTACCCTTGGTAGGATGGGTGTGGGGATCAAACATGTAGGTGCAGGGTACAGTGTGTAGCACTATGCCTGGACCTTAACTGTGCTCCACAAATCGTCATCCTTGTCACGTTAACTTTTGGCAGGTATCCTTAGATGTCTAATATGAATGGGATTGCACTGAATCTTCTAGAATGGCCCCTACTCTTTCCAGAAAATCAAATCTCCTATATCATTAGCTCTCTTCCATGACCTCTATTTTCCCACTTTTCCAAATGACATGATGCTATTTTCTGAACAACCACACCCCAGATGGAGTATGGAGACTTGATACTAAATGATGAATTCCCAATGGGAAAAGGGAAGTCAGAGAGACAAGCTGAAGTACACGTCAAAGGTGAACAGAGTCCTGCTGACTGAATTAACCAAGACGTTAAGAACAAGGTGACATATCTTCTCTGAAGGGTATATTTAGGGAGCCCAAATCAGGACACTTTTTAGGAAAAGTTAGATAACCAAGTGGACGGGAGAAGGATGGGTAGATTCTTTTGGAGAATATTCTTTCTTACGGTGAATTATTTTCCTTAGACTCTGCATTCCCACTGACGCTGGCAACCTCTTATACATGTGTTGCCTTTACGTCTGGACGGCTACAAACATCATGAATTTACTCTGAGAAAAAATCCATTCAATGAGGTGCAAATTAAAATAGTTTAATACTGGGTGAATTGCTTTGGGAACAATGCCACTAACCCAAGAAAGAAACTCTGCATAAATATATTCAGAAAATTACACTTCACTTTCCTCTGAAAACCCAGGCCCTCAAATGAACTAAGTTCACAGAAGGTTTTCTTATTCTTCAAGCCCATGAGCAGGGGTAGCATGGTTTAATGCATCACCTGAATAGTGTGTGATACAAAATACTTTCAGATCTCTTCAAGAGCATTTTCATTTACAACCGGGTGAGGAAATTCATTTTTAGAAAATGTCTTTGAGTCACGGCTCCACCCGTCAGGATAATAAAATGTCTCATAAAGAGAAGAGCAGCCATAGGTCTGAGGTATCAGCTTTCCTTGCTATTTCTCTCAAGTTGTAGTCTATTGAATTACGTTAACTTTTAAAGGTATCTTAAATACGAAAGTAAATAAGTAGGCGGAGTTTTGCCGAGAGGGCCCTGGACTTGAAATCATTTTGTTGTTATTGTTGATGAGACAAATTTAGGCACAGGCTAGAAACCTATTTTACAAAAACATCTCTGGAAGGGATTGGGGTGGCTGCTGAATATTGCGAGGAAGCCCATCAACTTTCTGTATCTGCTCTCAAGTGCCATGTTCAGAGGCTTCCTTCAGCCTCCCCCAAAGTGCGTTCTCTCTAATAATGTGAATTGAAGTCAAGCTTACTGTATAGCAATCCTCTTCCTGTAGAAACGTGGTGAACTGAAACTGAAGAAAAGACCTGGGAAATCGGGCAATAAAGAGATCTATTAACTGTCCCTTATATTCTTTACACACATCACCAATGTATATTTTACCCATCTGCATTCTTCCTCTCTCCCTCCAAGCAATTATCTTCCCTGAATCACTTAATCGTTAGGTGGAAGAAAACACACCCCTTTACCAATACATACTTAAGCGTATCATTTCTAAGAATAAGGATATTCTGTTACATAGCCACAGTAACATTATTAAAATGAGCAAGTTTCACTTTGACACAAAATTTATTATAGACCATTATTTGGTGTTTGGTCCAGGAATCCAATCTAGGACCTAACTTTGCATTCAGTTGCCATGTCTCTTTATACTGACCCCTCCGACCCCCAACTTTCACCTGGGACGGTTACTCAGCCTTTCTTTTTCTTTATTTGGCAGTTTGAAGTGTGCAGCCCGGTTATTATGTAGAATTGGGGTCAGTCTCATGGTTTCTCATGATTAGACTCCGGTCGTGCCTTTTGGGCAGGGGACCACAGTTGTAGTACTGTGGCTTCACAGAGCACCAATCTGCCCAGCAGGAGACCCTTCAAACAGATTCCTTTGTCATTTTGCCATGCTCCCATCATTTTTCATCCTTTAGCACCTCCTTATTAGCTGGCACAGATGTTCTAACCTCACCTTGCATTTCCCCTGTTCCAGCCCTGGAATTGGCCATTTCTTGACTGAGCCCTGGTTTCTTTTAGTGAGGAATGGTATTTAAAGACCAAAGAGTGTGAACTCAATATTTTCCAAATATGTCTGATATTGGAACACTTTGGTTCTTCAAGAAAACCGTACAGCTTGAGGCTCTGTATGTCTATTCCAACCAGGACAGAAAACTGGGTCAACTTGGTGTAAATGAATGTCCCTCCAACACAAAGAGTGCCACGAGATATGTAAGTCTCCCCAACAACAGAAACAAACTGTATGAAGGTCAACCAAAAAAGCCACTGGTAGACTGTGGGTAGACCAGGGTGCAACGGAAGGACCAGTCCTATGAAGTATTTCAAACTCATGAGCAAGAAAAACAGGCCTGGTGGATCATTTAATTTTACCTCGTGCAATGGTTGGAATGGAAAAATCTGCAGGAATTCCTCTAGCCAGATCAAGGTGCTAGATAACATCGAGTATAATGTGACATAACCTGACATTTGGAAAACGGTATTCTACCCCGTCACTGACCAGGAAGCATGTGCTCAATCACACATAGGGAAAATGGCTGAATGAATGACAACACTATCAAGTAACGGGAGGAAGATGTGATGGGTTCTGTGAGAACAGGGTTGACAGCAGTCAATGCTCTCGTGTTATAGGGTCCTAGCATGATGTATACAGAGTCACAACAAAATGCCCACTCGGCTGCCCTTTTCTCCCGCTGTGTTCTATTTCCCCCCTTACATTTAAAACTGTCCTAGCTGCAGTTTGATTTAAAACTATATATATGCCAGGTTTCCAATTTGTATCACTATCTGTGTTAAGCTGAATAAATAAAAATCAACAAATCTGAAAACGATGGCCATCTGTACTTTTCTTCATGTTGTTATTTTTCAAATATTTATAAAGTGCCTACTGTATATCAGGCACTGTACTCTCATTCATTGATACTCACTGAAGTAGGTACCACCATGATCCTCATTTTACAGCCAAAGAAAAGAAGGATTTCTAAAATTACAACACTCTTTAGGACGGAGGGTGGGGTTGGGATAAAAACGAATTGTTCCGATCCTAGTCAAAGCCTTAATCACTGTGCTTCCTTCCAGTAGGCAAAAAAATTTGCTTAATGTCTATTATGTATAAGGCACTATGACAAATGAAGACAGTTTGCACTTGGGAAGACAAAAATATCAATAATAAGACAAGGTTCACATTTTTTTTTGAATGCCAAAGTTGAGTTGTAGATACATGTACCACAAAAATGCCTAAAGTAGTAAATGGCTCATGGCCACGTAAGGCATACACTGAATGCATACAGAATAATACAGGCAATGGGCAAGAGGGGATATTTTCTTGAAGGTGGACTTCCTATTCTCTAATGTGGTAGTTGTTTGTGTAAGTCAGCTCTCACATCCCTGTCGTGATGGCGGCAAGAAGAAATGATCCCAATGCAAGAGTGGAAAATCCAGCAGTACTTTCTTTGGTGATTTAGAAAGCTCTACATTTTAATTTCCTCTCAAAAAACTTACATAATATTTCTCCAACGTGTACCCCCCCTCACGTACATGGCCCGAGAAAAAATTCATGATGAATTAAGGAAATGGCACGCAGACAGCCCAGAGGAAAGGCCATCTACCGATAGATTCATCAGACATTTCCAGGATACTGTCGTTCATCTTTAACAGAATGGAAGAACACATAGGAAAAGCTACAGGAAAAGAACAGGTGAGACATAAACACAGTGAAATAAAGATGGTGACTAGAAAGGCAAGAGCAGAATTAATAAGAGGCAGTAGATAACAGAACTGAAGAGGCAAAATGTATTTTCCTGATCATTCTTAGGGCTACCATGTAGTCAGCCAGTTGAGAACATGGCAGTGGGCAAAAAACAGTTGCCTAAGAATAAAAACATGTAAAGTAAAAATCTCAACACAGTTCATGATCTGCTGGTTCCACTTGTTGGACGATTTGCAAATGATGGTGTCAGAATTAAGGTTTTGGATAATAGGTTCTTACTCTAACTTAATTTTTAGATTATGCTGTACCTTCACTACTATATAGCCAGATCACACACACTCAACACAACACGTTCTAATTCTTTCATTCTGCCATTGCCATCAGACAGGAAGACTGATGACCGCAGGAAGGCTACCTGCCTAGTTAAAGGCTGTGTATTGAACAGTGCTGTTCTTGTAAATACTATTAATTCATATTTTGGAATGAATAAAATGAGTGGGAGCTCTGGGTAGCTAGCTGCAAGGATAGTCAAATGATAAAGCCACAATCAGTATAATGAGGTTCTTGCTATCTCTAAGAATAAATAACATGAGTAGCAGGGAGAGATCAGGATACTAAGAGAATGAACGGACTTACACTGCTGGAGAAAATGTTCAGGAAGGCCCGAAAATAAGCCCAAATCACTATGAAATGGCTAAGTGGACCCAGGTATGGGTCTGCTAAACCCAGATTATATTACTTTCTCTTTCATCTGCAAGGAATTTCAAACTGTTTTCCACCCAAGCGACTCTAGTCTGAAATTTTAACACTCCAACACAAGAAAATCTATCCACTTAAATTATGGAGAAAAATGATAAATACACACTATATATATTATATAACAAACACTCTGAATTCAGAACTATGATATGGGTATTTTGTTTTATATCAATGAACAGTCTTTACTCCCAGTTACTTTTTTAAAGGGTCATGATTATATTGTTACCCCCTGTGATGGTTAATTTTATGTGTCAACTTGGCCCTAGCTATGGTGCCTGGTTGTTCGGTCAAATATTATTCCAGATGTTGCTGTAAAGGTATTTTTAAAAAAATCTATGACTACTATTTAAATCACTAGACTCTAAGCCGATTACCCTCCATAACGTGGCGGCCACGTGCAGTCAGCTGAAAGCCAGAGGGTGCCCTAAGAGGAAGGAATTCTGTCTCCAGATTGCAACACAGAAATTCGGCCTGAGTTTCCAGCCTTGAGACTTAAGCCTGCAACATCATCTCTTGCTGGAATTCCAGCCTGCTCTGTACATTGCATACTTGCCCATCTCCACAACTGAGGAAGCCATTTCCTTAAAATCTCAATCTCCCTCCCTCTCTGTCTGTCTGTCTGTCTCTCTCTCGTATATAACTCCTATTGGTCCTATTTCTCTGGTGAACTCTGACTAATACACCCCTAAATGTCACTACTGATTTTAAGCAAAACACACCCAGACATATTTATACGTGCCTGTGCATCACATTATAAAACGGTTCTGCAACCCTGTTCCTTTTTGAGTTTCTTTGAGCTCTGAGCTCTGTCCTCTTCATTCATCCCTTTCTAACAAGCCTCTCCCCTGCAGAATGGGGCGACGTTCTATTATATCCTACTACAACCCAGTTCACACTCTCGCGACTTACAGAAAAAGATCCATGAACTTGACAGACAACACAACTGGGTGATATTAAATGAAGACCGAAGGACATGGGCTACAGCATCAGACCTGATTTGTATACAGAAGACACCTGAGATCTCTACGGCTCAGTGTCCCCTTCTGTCACATAGAGGTAATACTGACCTCATGGGATCACTGTAATAACGAATCACTACTCACATGTTTGGGAAAAGTAAGAAGAAATTCAACAGCTCCCACTTTTTATTAGTATGTATCTTTATTACTTTCTTTATGACCAGAAGGGATATGCAAATAAAAGTGAAAATAAATCGTTTGGGCCGGTCAACAATCTCAATGAGTCATGCCACAAGGTGTAGCAAAGAAACCTGTGTGTGGGCTTCACACAGCCTTCATTGAAAGAATATTTTTAGAAGAACCGTGGCCCAGAGAACAGCAGGTATTCAACATCTTTACGTGCAAGGTAGCATTTAAATAAACATCCTGAAACATTTGCTTTATACAGTATCATTAATCACAGAGTGCACTAATCCTTAATTATTTCCCTTGATCTGTAATACGGAATTATCTTCAACTATATACAGCAGGAATCAAATTTTGGGAGCAGAAGAACCCAAATTGCACAGCAGGCCTATGACTCCTATACCATCAGGTGTCAGGGTGTTTTGGGGATCCCTTTTAAAAGTCTCTGCGTGTAACTTGTTTATGCCATTATAAGTCTATTTATTAGTTGATTTTTGGAATTTCTGGCTCGGTGATTCATCTGACTAGTCAAACGTTTAACTTTTGCACTCGTCTCTCGGTAGGGAAAAGTTCAGGCTCTTGCTTCCAACAGTAAGGGATTTACTATGCATGATTTGTGGAGTTATGTCTTACAGTTCAGCCTCAGTTTGGACATAAGTGAGGTAGGTTCAGCATCTGGCTACGTGTTGGTTAGATTCCCTCATCACGGACGCAGGAAGGAGGGTAGTAAGTTCCAGCTCTCCCATTCAATAGCTGTGTGAGCCGCCGGTTGAAGTTAGTCAGCCTCTCCGCGTCCTAGCAGCCCCATGAGGAAACTGAGGGTCAGAAGTGTGTCACTGGGCTACACTGAGGATTAAATAAAATAACTCAAGTAAAGCACCTCCCACGGCATCTGGCTTACGATAGGCCCCCTATTGTTTCACGTGTCTTTAAAAATTAGTTAATGGGGAAAAAAGAGAAAGGGGAAAAACACAAATAAGTTAGTGAAAGGGTTGTTTTCAATAAACCCAAATTGGAAACTACCCAGATGCTAATCAGTGACAACTGTAGTGCCAATGTAGAATGCACTACAATGGCAGGTAATGATATGGACGGATCTCACAAACCATGCTGAGACAAAACACCCAGAAATTTTCTTAAAAAAAAAAAAAAAAAGGATATACCGTGTGATTCTGCTGGAATGATGTACAAAATCAGGAAAAACTCTTGCACTCAGAGGCCAACACAGTGGTTACCCCTGGCGAGTGGTAACTGGAAGAGGGATCTTGGGGAAGGAGGGGGCGAGAAAGTGCTCTTTCTTGATCTGGGGTCTGGTTCCAAGTGAGAAAATTCATTCAGCTGTACGCTGATTACTTGTGAATTTTACTCTTTGTGTATATTTCGATAATAAAGAAATAAAATGAGTGAAAAAGCTGTGCTTTTGAAACTGGGATAAACAAAATATAGTCTTCTCCTATAATAATGGAGCACGTCTGACGTTGCTTCCCTGCTCTGTACCCATTGCATTCAACAGAGGCTGTTCTAAGCAGGAGGATAAGGCTAGGGAGATCTTACCTGTGTCATAGAGCAAGTTAGGGTGGCTGGCTCAGAGTGTGCAGAATCACACCAGCCGAGGACTAAATAACAATTACATGGACCTAGCGCTGCTTCTTTCCACCCTTTCCCTTGAAGCAGACACTGCAAAATGAAGCCCAGAGGCAGCCGCGGAGGGCTGCTTTAATGGATCCAATTCTTACAATACTTTACGTGAATTAATTCCTTCAGTCCTTGGGGTATTTGGAGGGTAGGTACCATTATAATATTTTCCCCATTTTATACAAAAGGAAATTAAGGCTGAGATATTGGGTCTTGTCTAAGAAGTAATAAAGCCAGGATTCAAACCCAGGCATTTGACTGCACAGCCTACACTTTAAAAATCCTCTGCACACAACATCCTGATCAGATTTCCCATTGGCAGAGAGAACTACCTATTAGTTATCGCTAGGATCCTAGCACAAAGCTTCCAGGGTAATGGTTCTCAAAGAGGGGTGATTTCTGGACCCCAGAGGACATTTGTCAATATCTGGAGACATTTTTGCTTGGTGTCACTAGGGGGTAGATCCTACTGGCATCTAGTGGGTAGAGGCCAGGGAGGTTACTAAACACCGTACAGTGCATAGGACACTCCCCGCCAAAGCAACTAATTATCTTGCCGAAAATGTCAATAGTGCTGAAGTGTAGAAACCTCACCTACACCCACTGCCACACGAAGTCGAGTCAATGGATGTGGTAAAGCTCTGTTTTCCTTTCTCTTTTCTACGACCGAACTTGCAGGTGGAACAAGTCTGCTGTAACGGGGCTCAAAGATTGGGGAGTCTTGCCCTTACCTGTAAACTAGTAGCTTCAAGACCTCTTTCTCCTATTGCAGTTACTGTAATAACCTTCTTTTCTATTAAAACAAACTTTCCTTGCTTGCAGAGCTGTTTTGTACATAAGCTTCTGGTTCTGAAATGCTTAACACCTTGGACACAGCAGAGGGGAAGGGGACCACCTAGGTGCATCTGGAACTCATTTGTATTTCAAAAACACGAAAATAACCACCGCAGCGTTTGCGCTCTTTGTAACGTGAAGCTTTTTAGAAATCGCTTGTACTTGGGAGTTACAGCCGCATGATTCACCATGAAATAAAGTCTGGAAAATCATTTTGGATAAATGGACCTATAAATTCAATAGAATTTCCATGACAACATAGACTGCAACACTCAACCACAAATAAAAGGCTATAAATCATTCCACACCAACGAGGAATCAGCAATAGGTCTCCCGTTCTGAAATACAAGAAACCTGAAATACAGTTTATTTGTTACTGACTCACCCGAAGTTCCCATTATGGTTCTTTCCTCATTTCTGATATTGTATTTTCTACCTCATAATAGGTTCTGGGGAAATGATGCTGCCATGAGTTTGCAATCAAGCTTAATAAAATTAACACAGGTATAGAGTTGGTTGTATCCCCTCCCTTTCTCCCAGCCAGAAGCCTGCAAGAAAGCTTGTGCACAAAGTTGTGCAGTTTTATCCAGAAAACTGCATTTTGCCCTTTGCAGCTAAATGTTGCCAAATCAGGAGGGTTTCCCTAAGAAACAGGTTTATGCAAAACATTTCTGAGAACACACATGCCAGACAGTCTGGACGCTTCCCAAAAGCTTTTTTGAGTTCTATAAATCAAAACCACACCCTCTAGTGTTCTAAAGGTAATCTCCGCAGTGAGGCATCTTTTAGATTAGTTTGGTCAATTGAACTAGAACATTTAAAACAGCTCCCTGCTGCTCAGGCCTTCTGTTTAATTCTGGTGGAGGTGCGCTTACAATGGACTCTGCTAGGTCCAGTGTGCTGGGACCTCTCCCACTGGGTGGTACTGGCTCCAGGACCAAGCCCATAGCAGGTACTCATTAAATGACTGTGGAATAAATAAATGGAAGGAAGTTATTTTTCGCACGGGAGGAAATGCATTGCCTTGCTCTATTCGAACCCTCTCTGATTTCAAAGTCTCCCTTATAGCCAACAGCTTTGGGTAGATAACTGGTTGGTAGAGGACGGAAAACCAATTTATGGAGCTACGGATGTGGCTTCCAGAAGGGCTGCACATCTCCTGAAATACTGCCAAGGGTGGCACGTGTGCACACTGGACAGTGTCTATCTCTTTTCATCAGATAAACTCTTATGGTTCCTTCTATTACCACATGCTGATAACACTTCAAAACACATTTTCAGTCCTGATGTCACGTGGTCTATGGCTTTCATCAAAATCGTCAAGGGCTCTGCAAGCCAGAAAGGTTAAGAGTCACTGGTAAAAACATACAAACAAACAAATAAAAAACAAGTGAACATGCCTCTATGAGCACAAAATCCTTTCTCTAAGACAGATCCCTAGAAGTGGTTCTAATTGTCCCTGGAAAAGGGGACACACCTTTTGTATTCTAGTCAATAATAAGAAAACCTATCTTCCCACACCACTGCTAACATTGGATTTATGAATCCTTCTTTTTCACACATTGGGTGAACACTCCTGTTTTCATTTTTTAATCTTCCTGATAACCAATAAGAATGAGGATCTTAATTCATTTTTTTCAAATGATTTTCCTTTTTATAATTTAAGGAGAATCTTTCTTCAGAAAACTGAGGCTTGGCCACAAGTGTTGCAAATACAAAGACAAATATACAAGTATATTTATTTGCCCCATATTGTTGGTATCATGGGGAAAAAATTCACATGTATAATAAATAGGAGAATTGGTAAGATAACCGAGGGAAGAGAAGAAAAAAAACTGACAAGTAGGCACTGACACAAACTTCTTGAAGATGTATTACTCATGGAGAAAGTCAAGAGGCAGAATAAATACACATTTGACTTTTAAGATGCCATACAACAAAATGTTTGCTGTGTATGTATATGCACAGATATACAGAAACTAAGGGAAGTTAAGAAAACGACCTGGAACATAACATAAACTAACAACAGTGGTTTTCTCTAGGGAGGGGATTGGTTTTGAGCCAAGAAAGGTGGTTCGTTTTATTGCACCTGTTTAAAATACTTGCTGGCTCTAAATAATAGTTCATCTGGCGGGGGACAAGAAACTTAAAATGAGGGGGAAAAAAGAGAAAAAATCAAAAAATAAAAGAACAAAATCAAAATCCCCACCAACCACTGCAGAAGGAGAAGGTGAAGCTAATGGATCCATTTGGGGGGCCAAACTCAGAAAATCAGCGTCATCAGCAAAGCGCTCCAAAGGAATGAAGCCATCAGCCCCTAGCGACAGAAAGCACAGCATCACACAGGCTATGATTCTGCTCTATTCCTTTTTTTTTTTTTTTTTTTTTTTTGCGGTACGCGGGCCTCTCACTGTTGTGGCCTCTCCCGTTGCGGAGCACAGGCTCCGGACGCGCAGGCTCAGCGGCCATGGTTCACGGGCCCAGCCGCTCCGCGGCATGTGGGATCCTCCCGGACCAGGGCAGGAACCCGTGTCCCCTGCATCGGCAGGCGGACTCTCAACCACTGCGCCACCAGAGAAGCCCGATTCTGCTCTATTCCTGACTTCACTTTACCATGATTCGCTCATCATTTATTTCTGCCTGCAATGAAACACACGACTATTCAAGCTTGCTAACACTCTGAAGAAGAAAAAAAAAGATGGAGCTACTGTTTCTGATATACACAGACTATTCAATTCATTTAATACAGCTGCTCTGTTGAAAAGTATATTTATTTAGACTAATAGTTTCCCACCTACCTAGCCATAAAATTACAGTGTGCACACCTAGTAAACACACAGTACTAATTCTCCCAGACCATATCTTCGGTCAGAAAAACACCAACGAATTAGGGAGCAAAACAAGGCTGCCCAAAGCTGGGGAGAACACTAGCTCTGCTGACGTACTGGGTACAACCTGGAAGCGATGATTTAGGGAGAAGCTTTTAGGAAGTGGTTAAAGGCCTCAGCGGTAACGAGGACAGAGTTCTGCCACCATCATTGCTCTGATCGTAGTTCAAAATATTCTTGGCTGAATGACTCTGCTTTCCATGAATTCACCAGAGTATGATTTTGGATTTCAGAATCTTATAATCAGAGCAAACACACAATGGAGTAGCAAAGATATGTTTAGAAAATATAAGTTCCAGTTCAAGCTGTGCCTCGTCTGGTGTTAAAATCGGAGGCAAATCACTTAATATTTCTAGATCTCTGTTTCCAAACATGGCAAACTGAGATGATGGTATTAGGTTAGTTTGGAGGATGATGACTTAAGAAAAGGTTTGATGATTGACTGTAAGTGGACAGGTCTGGTGTTAGGATTAAACACTACAGGGAAAACAAGAATGCCACAAAACCTATGGGATGATATTAATATCTTCTTCCTCATTATTACTATAGCTATTATAATTATTACATGAAAATTGTTTTCAAAAAATAGATTTCTCTCTTCAACTCACTATGTAGTATTAAATTCGTTGACTGTATGACTTGTGAGTGAGTCCTCTGTTGATTAGATTTTCCCATTTCCCATTCTGTTCCATATTCCTTTTCCCCCAACATTTTCTCACAAAAAAATTTTAGACATAAGCGCAAAGTTGAAGAATATTACTGTGAACACTTATATATCACCACTTAGATTCTACCATTAATATTCTAAGAAACTTGCTTTATCAAATAACAATCCATTCCTCTAGCCATCCATTTTATCAGGTACTGCATTTTAAAGGAAAAAAAAACCCAAAAAAACCCATCAGCATTATTCGGCAGTCAACCAGTCAAACTAGTAACCTCAACATTAAGAGGAAGCCAGGCAATGTTTTCCACGCTTTGGGTCCAAGCCAGAGAATGCCTTGCTGGTTTGCAAGGGAGTTAATAATGAGAACATCTTGAGAACATCTTGAGATTCTGATAGCTACATCTCGGCAGGGAACTGTTAATAATTTGGAATAAAGACAGTTTAAGGGATGGGACAAAAACAAAATATCAAAGCTATGGCTTTAAGAAGCCAAGAGTCTACAGGAGACGGTGTCAGCCAATAATCATGTTATTGATGGGCTCCATTCATGACTATACATTAAATATAACTGTGTCCCAACACTTGTTTCACTTATCTTGAATTTATAATACATAAAACGTAACCGTGAACACAAGCAAAAGTCTATCCAGGAAGCTTGGTTTATAATCTTCAAATCTGAGATTCAGCCACCATAGAGAGTCTTCCCCACAAAACTCCAGCCCAAAATCTTAAAGAAGAAGTCACTTTAAATCAAAAGGAGCTTAAAATTGCTGTCTTAGTTAGGATTCAAGTAGTGTCATGTACGTTACTAGGGAGATTCATGGAACTCCAGAAGCATGATTTATAATAGCAAAATACTATAGATAAATTCATTGTCAATCAATAAGAAAATGACTAAATAAATTGGGTGCATACTGTGGAATATTATGCAGCTCTTTAAAAAGAATGATGTTGATTCTTATCTGATATGCAAGGATGCCCATGATATACCAATGAGTCAAAAAGGTAAGTTATGGAACACTATGTACATAATTGTCTCATTGTTCAAGTAAAGGAAAAAATACAGAAGCACAAACAGGGAGGAGGAAAAAACACGTGGAACAATCTAGAAGAAACGAAACTATGGTCTGAGAACTGCAAATGGAGGGATAGAGATGAAACAATGGCTTCAATTTTTAATTCGTAAGTTCAGCACTGTTTAAAAAATTTTTTAATGAGGAAAACGTCTTTTGTAAATATTAAAAATAATAAGCAAAAGACAGCAGCCGCAAAGAAAGACTAAAACAGGAACCAAACAGTACACGGATGACAAGATGTCCCATCAAAGTTGATGCGGTGTTGCCATGCATGTAGAACAGTGCCCTTCACAAATGCACTTGATAAAGTTTCAGAGCGAGCACTCATGTAGCACTTTCTGGACCCCAGAAACCCCATATGCTCCCATCTGATCAATACCCTCAACCGGGAGTAACCATCTCCTGATGTCCGACAGCAGACATTCATTCTCCTGACCAGATGGCTTTTAAGCTCATTCTAAGCAAGAGATGCTATGATGCTTTAAAGCAAATCCTCTCTTTCGTACCAGGCCTCGGTCCACATTGTTACAAGGCTGAAAGCTGTAAGATCAGTGAGTTCTTATTCTCTGGTTTTCCTGTGGGTGACGGGGGTTTGCTGGAGTGTGTCAGGGTCTATAGAGACAACCTTTTGAGCTATTTCCAAGGTGACTGCTGGGAGGTGGCTGGGAGGAGGGTCCAAGGAACCAGAATTTGAGACACTCCAAGTCTCAAAAGCATCGTCCACACTTCTGTGAGCTCCACTTATAAAACAGCCACGGGGCTACGAGCTTCACAAAAATTAGGGAATTTTTTCTTTTTTTTGTCATGACAGCTCTAACAGGGAGGTGCCTTCATTTTAAAGACAGGAAAAGGGAGAAATAGAAAAGTATAGAAACTGCTTCAGGAACAGCTGGTGAGCAGTCAGGGACCCAGCCATGCTTCTCCCCAACAGACCAGACACCTGGGGATGTGCCCCATGGGACCCATCAGATACTGGAGGATTACTCAATTCAGCCCATCAAAGCAGTGTTCCACCGTGGAGCCCTCAGCTCTTTCTGGTGTGATGATCACTCATGGGCACCAGGCAGAGCCCACCCAGCAGACACCATCATGCAGTTCAGAGCAGCAGAGAGCCTCGCTCTGGGATCTCAACTTGAGTGGGTTCTGATCACTAGGGCTCTGCTTTCTTTCTTCAGAGAACCTGCATGTGGTCTGTCTCAACAACTGCTTTGCTTCCAGTTCAAGCTGTCCTATCTGCTAGATGCTGTGAGCACTCTGAAGTCGCCTGGTCCCTGCTCCCTACTAGGGTCATGCTAGGCATGTACTGAAGCCCAGCACAGACCCACTGCCCACCTACTTGTCACAGACACTCCCCAGAGCCATAAACGCAGGCCAAGAACAAGAACCAGCGGAGTCCACAGGAGGTATTACCTGGACACTAACGAAATGGAGGAGGGGAGGGCTTTAGAATCAAAGAACAGACCCATTTAAACTGAACATCCAGCTCCCTCTTCACTATAAGGCAACTTACTCTTGCTTCCACAGTTACTAAGTAGAGGTTAGGAATGCAGTTGTACCAGACACCGAAGAACTATGGCTAGGTAAACACAATTTTCCATCCTGTTTCTGAAAGGCTGGATCCGCGGGGATTTGCATGCTAGGGGAAACACACCTGCACATGCATTGCTGTTTTCAAAGGGGTCGCCGGTAGGGGTTCTATTTTTATTGTATTCCATCCTAATATAGCCCAGGCCCTGGTCTGTATTCCATCCTAATATAGCCCAGGCCCTGGTCTAAAGGTTGGCGTATTGGGCTTTATTATTTCTTCAAACACCTACAGCTCACTTATTTTTAACACGCTGGCTCAATAACCCTACCCACGGATTCCTCCACTTGATTGCCTATTTGTGCTGCATGGAAATACCATTTTTTTGTTCTCAGTCTAAGAGCACAGGGTGGTACAGAACATACAGCTCTCTGAAGTTCCTGAGTCTTAAACAGCACATTAAGACTCATCTGGAGCTCTTGGGCATTAGCTTTTTGGAACATTAACCGCACAGCAGACTGATTCCCTTTTGCAAAACCATTCTGCTGGGTTTCCAGGCCGTCAACATCATGGCTCTTGGAGCTGTGAACCTGTTTGGGCACTGCTTTGGCACAGTCATCTTTGCGAGTTGGCATCCATGGCAGCAAAGCTCTGAGTTCATTTTCCAGTTTTGTGAGCTGTTACAGGTGTACACGACCATGTTAATGGTTGGGGATGAGAGAAAACGCACTGACTGATGTGGGGACATGATAACACTCTGGGGTGTAGATATCCCAACACATCTCAGGAAACAGAGTTTTCTGGATGCCCCTGGTCAATCAACCCACAAAGAAGCATTTCTCTGAAAGGAAGAGTGATACTTCTCCATCTTCTCGGGCAGGAAAAAACAGCATAAACTGGAGGATGAACTTTAAATCAGAATTTCCTAAGAACGCTCCCATGTCCAGCTGACAATGACTGTGGCTTCTCACCATAAAGATCAGCAGAAAAACCTCACAAAGTGTCCTGTAGGTATGACCAGGGTTTACTACCCTCTTTCTCTAAGATAGAGGCCCATGAAAACCCTGATCTTGGGACTGCCCTGGCGGTCCAGTGGTTAAGACTCTGCGTTTCCAATGCAGGTGGCACGGGTTAGATCCCTGGTGGGGGAAACTAAGATTCCACATGCCGCGTGGCGTGGCCAAAAGATTAAAAAATAAATAAATAAAATCCTGATCTTAATTGCAAATATCTCCCAAAATAGTGAGTGAAAACATTAATTTCAGGTCTGCCATCAGAATCATTTGCATTTTTCTGGAAACGTGGATAAAAACCCTTGTGTTCAGATGAAAGACCATAAATTTTTATCTCAAATTTATTCCAAAACCACTAGCTTGCTTGGAAAAAAAAAATCACATTGTTCAGAGAGCATATTTAATGTGCTCTGGGTCTTTAACTCTCCATCCTACCTGTCGTCTTCCTTCTCATGTCCATGGATAGCACAGAGCCTTGAGTAAATTCAACAAAAATAGCTTGTCTTCCTCACATTCTCCACCAGCAACCACCCCAAATAAAGACGAAGTCCAGGCAAAGCACAGCAAGTGCCAGGCCAGCACCGTTTAGCAACAAAGCCATTGCTCCCTTTCTAAACCAGTGATTCTCAAACAGGGGTGACACTGCTCCCCAGGGAACACTTGGCAACATCTGGAGACATTTTTTTTTTTTTTTTTTTTTGCGGTACGCGGGCTTCTCACTGTTGTGGCCTCTCCCGTTGCAGAGCACAGGCTCCAGACGCGCAGGCTCAGCGGCCATGGCTCACAGGCCCAGCCGCTCTGCGGCATGTGGGATCTTCCCGGACCGGGGCACGAACCCGTGTCCCCTGCATCGGCAGGCGGACTCTCAACCACTGCGCCACCAGGGAAGCCCTGGAGACATTTTTGATTGACACGCTGTGGCGTGGGTGCTACTGGCATATTGTAGGTAGAGGCTCAGGATGCTAGCAGACACTCTACAATGCACATGACACAATAAAGAAATATCCAGCCCAAAACATCAGTGCTAAGGTTGAGTTGCCCTGTTCTATTTAGACTCACTGGACAATGGCTCAGAAGCTCCTCATACACAGAATGTAGCCCATAATTTATATCTCAGTGGAGGTCAAAAACCTCCAATATCATGACGACTGGACTAACGTTTCCTCTTTGGCATACTCCCAAATCAATCCTGTCTGGACAAGATGTCCACATCATGATGTTTGTCTACCGGCTGCTGGGTTAAGAAGCACACGATACACTTGGGTATGAACACTGGGGCTAATGCATGAGGGCAGAGCTGTCAGAGCCTAGGGAGTCACATGAACTTGAGTTGGAATCCTGTTTCCACTACTTTCTAGCTGGGTGAACTTATGCAACGCTATGGGTTGAACTGTATTCCCTATAAAAGATGTTGTAGTCCTAAACACAATACCTGTGAGTGTGACCTTACTTGAAAACAGGGTCTTTGCCCATGATCAAGTGAAGATGAGGTCATGAGGATGGATTCTAATCCAATATGACTGTGTTCTTATAAAAAGGATAAATCTGGACACAGACACACACAGGGAGAGAGAACGCCTTGGGAAGGTAAAGCAGGTGACGCACTTGTTAAGTCAAGGAATGCTACAGATTGCTGGCAAGTCCCCAGCAGCTAAGAGAGAAGAACAGAACAGGTTCCCTTTCAAAGCCCTCAAAAGGAACCAACGCTGCTGACACCCTGATCTCAAACTATTAGCCTCCAGAAGCGAGCAACAGTAAATTTCTGTTGTTTTAAGCTCTTCCACTTATGATACTTTGTTAAGGCACCCCTAGAAAACTAACATGGGGAACTTTGCATGTGTCTTAGTTTTCAGTATCTGTTCAGTGGGATTAAATATTATAGCATCTAGTTCTTGAGGTTGCTGTGAAAAGCACATGTGACAAGATAAAGCCGACAGACTAGCCCGAGTTAGATGCTCAAAAAGCAGGAGCTGCTCTCGCATTAGCACGCCTGCCCTCAGTGATTGCAGCCGTTGTAGCTAAACTTCTGCTGCACCGTCACCTTTTTTTTTCTAACACATTTTGCAATTCTAATCCAAAATGTAAAAAAGTAAGTACGGTGTCATCTTTAAAATGAGTGTAATACTATAATAATAGTCCTATATAAATTACCGCTTTAAATTTTGCAATGCAGTGAAAGCGTGGACTCAATTCCACTAACACTTGAAACATAATTGGGCCTTAATTACAATATTAACCACAATAGCAATTTATGATGTGAGTGTATCAGTGCAGAACAACCGGAAGCAGGAAAGCTGAAGATGTAATTCTACCTGGAAAACTCCTACTCACCATCTTTCACGATTCAAATTAAGTGTTACCTGCTATGTAAAGTATTTCCTGACTAGGACGCCTGACCAACCAGCCGGCCTCCCCACAGGAGCCCAGAGGCAGGGACTACTTTCTGCTCCAAGTATAGGCTGTAATTCAGCCTTCAAAAGTCATCTGTAAACTTATTTGGCAACACACATGCCTTTCCTGTGTAAGCACTGTAGAGTCAGGAACCACATCTTTTTCATCTTTGAATGCCCTGTCACATGTTGTCACATGGTTAATAAATTTAAAAAAGAATGCAGTTCTGTTAAGACTGTGAAATATGATTTTTTTAAAGGTATAAACGTAATAGGGATTCCCAATTTGGTTTCATTTCCATAAACCGGAAAGAATTCAAATGTCCCAAAGAGATACACGTTAGGCAGCTCCCCCCCAGTCTCCACTGTTAACCTTGCCTCTTCTTCCTTACAGCCTTCCCGGGCAATCAGGGGAAACGAGAGACTCCTAGAAGAATCAGATTTGCCTGATTCTTTTTTCTTCGTCAAATTATCTTGCCCACGTCTCTCTCCCTGGAGGTCCCCACTACCGTCAAGAAACAGCAAGCTGATGAGATCAACTGATCCTTACAAATGAGTTTGTGGACACTAATATCTTAACAAGCTACTCTGAGCACGCGACATGTACACGGGAGACCAACTGGAGAGAGAAGATAAAACCATAATCCAAAATAATAGGTAACTAATAATAGACATCTTCAATACCATCAAAAGCCTACCAGAAGATTCTGGAGGCAGACAGGACTTTCCCCTGGCTCAGAGCTATAGAAGCTATAGAGTTTTAGTGTCCCAAGAATACTCCTCTAACCCAGCGAGCACTGGATATCAGTAGCAATTAACTTTGGTCACGAACAAGCAAAAGGGAACAGAAAGGACCAAAGTCAGTAGAGGGAGTACATAGGGGTGAAGACGAGGTTACTGACCAGGAAGAAACACTAGGGAGACGTCAAGGGTGGTGGAAATATTTCATATCTTGATCTGGGTGGTAGTTACCTGGGTGTACACTTACAGTGTCAAAACTTGACTATAGGTATGTTATACCCCAATAGAAAGTTTTAATAACTCAGCACTGTAGGAACAGCTGGCTTGGCAGAGCTGAAAAGCCAAATCATCTAACAGCCAGTTTGAGCCTTCTGACCCTTTAAAAGCCCTGCGGGTGAGGGAGAATATCAGGGATGTCAAGATTTTAGTTTACATTTAGATGAGAAGAAATCTCAGAATGGAGACCATTCCCTGGAGTCCCGGCAAAGGGCCCTGAATATAACTCACTGCATACTTTTGAGCCCCAGCACCACAGGTGTGAACCAGAAGTCATGCTTATCTTTCTTACAGCAAACAAATCATGCCTTCAGAATATTAAGCACCAGCTTGAGTTTCAAATATATGAAAAGCAAAGCACTGAAGTTCAAAATACAGAGAATCGCTTACAAATTACTGATTTCCTTTGGAGAGCAATTACATTTATAAATATGAACACTACCTCTATTAAACCAAGAAAAATGACACTCAAATATCTGTCAAGAGTTTGATGTACCTTAGGAAAAAAATTTCAAAGACAGAGAGAACGCAAACGAACGCATCCTTTTGTCAAATGATACTGCAACTGGAAAAGCAAACGAATTTAAGAGACTGATCTAAAGAACACTTTAAAAATTACTGTGTTGTAGGAGCTGATGTGGCTACCCTGGGCACCTCCCTCTAGTCTAGCACCAAAGCAACATGCAAATGAATCTGACAGAGTGAAGGCAACTTATGAACATGCAAATACAGATGAGGTATTTTCCTTATGGTTTAAATCTAACACTAAATGGCAGTTATATGTTTTCTTCTTCTGTCTTTTTAAAGTCAAGCAATTAGGAAATGAAAGGTTAACCAAATGTATCGTAATATGGGAGCCAGAGCTCTAAAGACTGGCCATTTCTTTTTCTTTTTTTTTTTTTTACAAAGCAGTGGTGTCTATTTTTTAGATCATATACCTAGCCCACTGGTACGAATTTTTTGTGAGCATGCTTTTCCACTATTTTTTTTTTTTTTTTTTTTTTTTGCGGTACGCGGGCCTCTCACTGTTGTGGCCTTTCCCGTTGCGGAGCAACAGGATCCGGACGAGCAGGCTCAGCGGCCATGGCTCAAGGGCGCAGCCGCTCCGCGGCATGTGGGATCTTCCCGGACCAGGGCACAAACCCGTGCCCCCTCCATCGGCAGGCGGACTCCCAACCACTGCACCACCAGGGAAGCCTCCACTATTTTTATTTACTTATAGATCATATACTCATATTACTGTACTAAACATGATACGTCCATTCTAAAACACACAGAAGTAGAAATAAAAAACAGATGCTGTAAGGGTGAAACAAACATTATTTCAAAATATTATGCAGTCATACCATCCGGTAATACTTCACAAAATATATTTCAGGTGAGGTTGATGGTTAATGATAAGGGACATATATCAAACTGTCTTGATAATTTACAATTTTCATGTCAGATCTGATTAGATCTTCATTAATTTTTACCCACAGGAAGGCTGACAGCATGCTGATTAAGCCATTTGTCTATTTTGGGAGCGGTGATTCAGTTACAAACATAATATTAACACACAGATTCACTTATATAGGCATACGTAAAATGCAACTGATTGCAATATGCTGAAAGCACTTGAATGCTCATGTATTTTGGCATTCCTGTCCTTTCCACTGGATACCTGCCACGTACAACATGTGACCACCTGGCACATGGACCACGTGAGGGTGCCAGCTACCATGGATATATCAAATATTAATAAAGCTTTCTTTTAATTGACAAAATATAAAATAACATTCTTTTTTAAAAATTCTTATTTATTTATTTATTTTTGGCTGCATTGGATCTTCCTTGCTGCACACAGGCCTTCTCTAGCTGCGGCGAGCGGGGGCTATTCCTCACTGCGGTGGCTTCTCTTGTTGCAGAGCATAGGCTCCAGTAGTTGTGGCACGTGGGCTCTAGAGCACGGGCTCAGTAGTTGTGGTGCACAGGCTTAGTTGTTCCGTGGCATGTGGGAAGTTCCCGGACCAGGGCTCGAACCTGTGTCCCCTGCACTGGCAGGCGGATTCTTAACCACTGGGCCACCAGGGAAGTCCCCAAAGTAACATTCTAACAAACACTCTTTCTCAGACTTAATGGTTCAGTGTTATATAACCCATTTCAGAGAATAATTTTATCATGTATCAGAATTCCTCAGGGAAGCCTAAAGAAAATACAGATTCCTAAACTCAACAACAGAAATTCCAATAGGTCTAGAGTGGGGAGGGGGTCTTGAAATCTGAAGAGTTTAACGTGATAATTCCAAATCAGGAACTCTGTGCTCCTAACTTTGAGAAACTTTAACTTGGTTGGCAGGTATGACAGAAATAATCCACAAATGACTCTTAGGAAGATATTTATTCACACTTAGAGCACTCCTTCCTAGCACAGTAGTTCTCCAAACTGGCTACATATATCGGTGTCATCAGGAGGCTTATTCCAAAAACAGCGCTCTTTTGGGCTCCCATGCCAGAAATTCTGATCTACTAGGTCCAGAGTAGCCATGCCAGAAAAATCCCAAGGCAGACAACTTTGGACACCAGTAGCCTAATGCCTCTCCAATCCAAACTGGAATCAATTCGATAATGAGACTCTTGCTACTTCCTGTATCTTGCTCATGGATGACACGTAATAAATACGGATTGGATTAGTGGTCCCAACGGAAAGAATGGCAGACGGATATAGGCAGGAGACCCAGAGGTGAGCCTCCGTTCTGCCCTAAGTAGCTCTATGGGCTACCTTCAGGACACTGGTAGGTTTGACCCTCGCCTCTGGTAACCGAATTCTGACTTTCTTTGCATACCAATTTCTTCCCCATTTTTAGAAGAAAAGCTTCCTACGGAAACCTGGGCTACAGGGATGGAAATGTGATCCATTCAGACACAGCAAAGATTAAGTGGGAATTTTCCGGTAAATACTCAGAGAGGACTTTCCATTGGATGTGAACCTAGGAGGATATAAGCTGGAGCTGCAGGGGGCAACCCCAAGGAGCTAGACTGCCTGCAAAGAGGAGCCAGGCTGTGGAGAGCCTTCACGATCATTTGTCTTTATTGTAGTAAATCAATCGCACCTCCACTTCTCAGTTCTGTGAGCCACTAAATTCCCATCTTTTTCTTAAGCTAGATGGGAATGGATTCTGTAGTTCCCAATCAAAACAATACTCACATAACGGTGCAAGCCACTTAATAGCAATGTTCCTCAATTTCCGTAAACTACAAGGCCACTGGGCTGTCTCTCAAGCCCCTGTCATGCCTGTATTTCTGTTATTTTCTGCCTAAGTCTCTACTGTGTTTTACCTGTTGTACCTTCTTTTCCTATTGAGAATGTACATTTATTTTAGTACACAAAGCCTCAGAGTGGCTAGAAGCTGCCCTGGGAATAAAAAGAGTGAACAGTTTAATCCATGCTTTTTTGTTTTGCTGTTTTATTTTTTTCATTTAAAAAATTTTTTATTGAGATATAGTTGATTTACAATGTTGTGTTAGTTTCAGGTGTACAGCAAAGTGATTCCATTTTATATATATATGTATTATATATATATACATATATAAAATATACATATATATATATTCCTTTTAAGATTCTTTTCCATTACAGGTAATTACAAGATACTGAGTATAGTTCCCTGTGCTATACAGTAGGTCCTTGCTGGTTCTCTATTTTATATATAGTAGTGTGTATATCTCAATCCTAAACTCCTAATTTATCCCTCCCCCCTTTTCCCTTTGGTAACCATAAGTTTGCTTTCTATGTCTACGAGTCAATTTTTGATTTGTAAATAAGTTCACTTGTATCTTTTTATTTATTTATTTATTTGGTTGGTTGGTTGTACTGGGTCTTAGTTGCAGCATGCATGTGGGATCTAGTTCCCTGACCAGGGATCGAACCCGGGCCCCCCTGCATTGGGAGCATGGAGTCTTAACCACTGTGCCACCAGGGAAGTTCCTGTGTCACTTTTTAGATTCCACATATAAGTGATATCATATGATATTTGTCTTTCTCTGTCTGACTTACTTCACTTAGTGTGATCATCTCTAGGTACCTTTTTTTTTTTTTAACAATTTCCCTATTTAGCTATTATCCTTTTTCTGATATTATTGATGTCCACTAAAAAACACTCAACAAGCTTATTTCTTCAATCCATCGGCAGCTTTAACAAACTTCTTGGCGTCAATTTAATCACACATTCAATTATTTCTAATATTTCCCCAATTCAACACCATTTTTTGATGTTTTTCAAGGTTTGGGAGAAACATGTGAGAGAAATTCTATAGAAAGCCACATGAAAATTACTTCTTAACACCACTTTACTTCAACCAACAAATTTTAGCTTTCCTCAGAATTTATCTCTACAGCTCGGAAATATTTTTCTTCCCTGACTGGAATTCCCTCCAATGTACCATGCAGGCTGAGCTGTGCTCAGTTCAAAATGTTCTGCATGTAGGTTTCCCTAGAAGCTTTCCCACCAACATGTTATGGTATTCCAAACCTATGTAAGTTCAAAAACAAATTCCCTCCCAGCGTCTTTTGCGACTTATCTAGCTGTTCCATTCCAGTTGATGATTTTAATGGGCACAAGACAATGAAAATCCTACACATCACTTGGAAAGTTACCAAGTAAAGATGCATTTGATTACACGAAACAATGAGCATCTTTCAAAGTAAACTTTCCTTATACCTGCTCTGCCATCCAAATAACATTAAATGGGAAAGACATTTTTACCAGACTGGGACTTTCAAAATTATTTCTGAAACAAACCTTCTCCACCCAGTTTACCAAATGGCCACAAACACACCTATGGATTTATTTGGAAATGGAAAAAATCTATAAAGCAAAACTCATTTTCAAAGCAAAAGAGGCTTGCATAATCTGGGTTAAAACCTTAAAAGAGCACACATGCTGCTCATATTACATGGATCTCAAATGGACAGGAAATAGCTTGAGTCCTGCATTACTTGAAGGATACAAAAGGAGAACAATGAGAGATTTTTCTTTTCCCAGAGTCTGGTTTAAAAAATAAAAAAAAATAAATACTTTTTAGGATTTTCACCTTCTCTCTGTTTCAAGGTTATCAACTTCAAATTTGTGTCCAAGTCATTTTTCCTTTTTTACATTTCCTCATGCAGTTCACAAACTCTTCAGTTATACATTGTATCCCCTTTGAAAAGGCCAGAGAGAGAAACAGGCAGCTGGCCACTTGTTCATGCTTATCTCAAACTTCCTTTACTCAGAGCCTTTAATTAAATGAAAGTTCTATGCCTTCACTGGATTAATTTTTGAATTATACATAACCTGTGACTTTGTTCCTTGCAGGAGGGGGAAAAAGAACACATTCACCTTTACAGATCAAATAAAAATGTGACGACACAGCAATTATGTGGTGCAGGTAACTTGCATGATTCTAGATGGAGAATAAACGACCACAACCATTTTCTGAACACAGTCACAGTCTGCCAATACAGGGGTCCCCAACCCTCGGGCCATGGACCAGTACCAGTCCGTGGCCTGTTAGGAACCAGGCTGCACCGCAGGAGGTGAGTGACAGGCGAGCAAGTGAAGCTTCATCTGTATTTACAGCCGCCCCCCATTGCTCACATTACCACCTAAGATCCGCCTCCTGTCAGCATTATGGTGAGTCGTATAATTATTTCATTATATATTACAATGTAATAATAATAGAAATAAAGTGCACAATAAATGTAATGCACTTGAGTCAACCTGAGACAATCCCCCTGCCTCCCCACCCCCAGTCCATGGAAAAATTGTCTTCCATGAAACAGGTCTCTGGTACCACAAAGGTTGGGGACTGCTGTGCTAATACACAGTTTTCTTCACTTTCAGACTACAAGTGTCTGAGGGACTTCCAGGAACCGAAAGAGACTGGGTGGTAAATTAAAAAGGTGGTAGAAAGACGTAAGTTTATATAAAAGGCTGTCCTTCCCGTTGATAACATCACGGTGTTTTCCTGCATCTCGACTTTACAAGAGGTGGTTAACAGCTTCTATAGTTTTCCATTGTGCAGACAGAGGATTTCCTTTTTACCTATCTTGTCTACACGCAAAGGTCACAAGATATCTGTCTTGGGAGGAATAAGGATCTGCTCTAGACGGTTTTCTTCCCCCAACACTCACCCCCCCCGAGTCAAAGGCAAGTAGCAGAAAAGAACTGCCAAACCAGCAGGTTACAACAACCCACCTGAACCTGACTAGTTTTCTCTGACTTTTGTAGACCCTGCCTCCTGGGAAAAAGCAACATTCATTTCCACTTTCTTTTCTCTCCTTTTAAATTTATTTATTTTTTAAAGCAAGGTTTTTTTTTTTTATCAGCAGTATATAATTCACCCTCCTTTCTCCGTGGAACTGCATTATTATGTTAACATAATATGTATAATGTATTAAATATGAAACACTTGGAGGTGGCTTGCCGAGGTAATTATCTTACTTTCAGCAGGCTTAGTTTAGCTTCCCAATATGAACTATAGTAATTAATAGAGTGTCAGGTTACTAATGCACATTTAAAAAACTATGAGTGAAATTTGCTATGCGTCCCACTGTTTTAACTGCAGACTGAGCTAAACAACCGTGCTGGCTTTTTTGTATTCGTGTAAGTCTAAACCTGAAATCTGTTTTAAAAAGGCAGGAGAGGGAACAGTAAGGGTAGGAAGGGAGAAAAGCTTACTACACTTATGAACTCAAAGGCCTCTGTTGGAATGATTTATATCAGGGATGAAGGGGTCCTACCATCCTGAGGCATGTACTGTCTCTGAGGAACTCAGCACTGACACCAGCTTTAAAGAGAGGGGGAAATGCATATTACATAAGGTGACAGCTGAATGGGGTAGAAAAGTCCTACATAAAACTTGAACTTCGTGCAAGTCTGGAACTGTGAGCAAGGCATCCAGGGTTACTATTTAAACAACAGGAAGCTGTGAACCAAGAAATCTCAGTAATGCCTGCATTCCAGAAGCTACTTTCAAATCCAGCATAGGGCAATTATAGAGAAGTAAATGGGGTTGTGTCGCACCGCATATACTAAACAGAAAGATTGTGATTTAAATTTGAGATGAAACTTGCAAATCCAGCAGATATGGGTTCTAATTCTGTATTCTATTTGTAGCTCTGGTACTTATATGCATGGGTAAATTACCCTCTCCAAGCCCCATTTATATCATCCATAATATGGGATGGTAATATTACCTACTTACCACTCATTTGTGAGAATTAAATGACATAATGTTCCTGATTAGCTCAGCACACAATCTTGTACTCAGTTAAGTACCACTAAAGGCTAGTGGTTATTATTAGCATATTTTCCAATGCGTATGACATCCTTTAAGGAAGAGTCAAAACAACGCAGATAAATAACAAATATCTACCAGTAAACTTAAGGATAATCCTCCCAAAAGGTTTTTTGAATATTCTTCCTTTGAATGAAATCATACAATGATTTTTGCTTGGGAAAATGTGACTATTCCAGATTGAAGGTGATACATGAATTCTGAAAGTTTGATTTCAAAATAAATCAGCACGTAACAGTAAGAGACAAAAAGTTGCCCCAAGTTGAACATAGGGAAGAAAGAGTTGAACTTAATTAAGGTAGCAAATGGGTTTAGTCTAGCATGCGAATGCTGGTGGTGGCTGCTGGGCTCTGATTTTTGAGAAAGATTAGGAAATCCTATCAAACTCAGGGAAGAGGATTCTAGGAAATTAGTGAGGACAATAGCGTGGGCTCAAAAGGTATACACAGAAGATGTCTGTTATTCCTCCATTTTATACTGCTGTTACTCTCCCTAAAGAAAGAAAAGGTCAATGGAAGGTGGACAGTCACATGGAAGGGAGATAAAATGAAGAAATCCTGTAGGGTTCATCCCTACATTGTACCTTCAAAGCATGGACAGGGCAGAGTGGATGGGCACACACGAGGATATCCTTTGGGGGAGACGGCCTGATATCATTAATCACCAACATCATCCAATTTAAGCCTTACTCCAATTCCATTCTTACCTAAAATAACTGGCCTCCTGCAGAAGGTTTGGAGTGCAAAGAAGGTGCCCTGGCGAGGTCACTGGAGTATCCCAAAGGTGACAGTTATGGCCTCGAGTGACAACAGAAAGAGGCAGATGCTTCTGCCTTCAAGAGCGGAAGGCAAGGGAGCGGAGCATGTCCTGAGCATCGACTGCCTCCTAATGAAGAATCGGAGACTTTAGTGGCCCAGCTGGAGCACTGTGCTGGAGACGCCCTGGCTGAATGGTCACTATTGCTCTGCCCTATTGCTGTGCCCCACTTGGACCATCCAAAGTGTAACTCAGTCTCATTTCAAACATAGTCTCTATGAATTAATGCTAAGTTTGCATTATAAAAGGTAAAGCTTGAGTATAATTTTAAAGCTTTTATTTATTTATTTATTTTGCGGTACACGGGCCTCTCACTGTTGTGGCCTCTCCTGTTGCGGAGCACAGGCTCCGGACGCGCAGGCTCAGTGGCCATGGCTCACGGGCCCAGCCGCTCCGCGGCATGTGGGATCTTCCCGGACCAGGGCATGAACCCGTGTCCCCTGCATCGGCAGGCGGACTCTCAACCACTGCGCCACCAGGGAAGCCCCTCGAGTACAATTTTAAATGGAATACCAATAGACCTGGGGGTCAGGAGGAGCTCAGAACTATGAGTTACATAGATCATGACCTATGGAGACAAGACCTAACACATTTTATTCAAGGTAATGACTGGAGAATGATGAGTGTTGAGTGACTGTTAGTTACCATTCTACATGTATTAAACTATCATAACTCATGTTAAGAGCACTTGACATGGTACAGAAAACAGTAGCTTTCAGGGCAAATGTAATTTACTTACACATGCCATTCATATGCTTTCAGATTTGTAGACATTTAAATCTAAAAACTGGACAAAATGAGGCTGGATTTACATAATTCAAATCTTTTAAAGAAATAGAAAGAAAGAAAAAAACAAAACAAAACAAAAACCAAACCCCAGTCCAGCAAGGAGAAAAATGCATCAGTTTCCTTTTCTGTTTCTTGGCTAAAGGCTGTACAGCTAACTTGACACCAGCTTTGGAGCTTCCAAGTGGGTAAATTTAAATTTCCTTCAGATAAATGTTTTCCCAAATGAGAAAATGCTATTTTTAATGAATCCAAATAGCCTTAATTGGTTGCGATGGGAAGTAAACTCAGAGATAAATGCTGCATAAATAATTCAAGGCTTTCCATCTGGGGGAAACTTCTTCCTGAATTGGATAAGGAATTGGACCTAGGAAAGAGTTTGCATCGTTTGAAAAGCAACAACTGGAATCTAAGCAAACAACCAAACACACAGCTAAGAGTCAAGGCAGCATCTGGGTCAACTCTTGCGAGTTTCAGGAACTAGCTGCCTTCACCCCGCAACACTACCCCCTCCCTAGTCTTGCAATGAAAGTAAATTAAAACACTTATTCAGGTCACAATCTTTTATCCTTTCCTCTACCACAGTGTGTTTAATTTAAAATAATTACTACAGTCAGGCTTGATGAAAAGGATGGGTAAGAAATGGTCCCAAGTTTCCAGGACACACATAACAAAATCTAAGTATTAAGGACTATAATAAACATACAGGAAAAGTAAGTAAAATACAGAAGGGTAATTAATTCCAATGGGTGAAGAGGGAAAGCTTAATGGAAGAGCTGGCATTTGGGCTGAGCAATGACATATCTGAGATTAGAAAGACATTAACAATAATGACAATATGGCTGCATAATATATGCCATTGATTATTTTTAGTTTTTATTAATAGCCACAGTTGAGATTTCAGGAGTGTTTACTGTGTGACCAACGCTGAACTAACTGCTTTAAATGTGACACCTCATTTGATCCTACAACAATCTCAAGAGGTAGCATCACTATTAACTCAATGTTAAAAATGGGGAAACTGACCACAGAGAGGCTATGTGGCTTACTCAGTACTGCACAGCTAGTAAGGAGCACAGCCAAGAATGTGCATTCAAAATCAGATTCTGGGAATCCTGCCTCTAAAAATGCCATTTGAAATGTGGCAGTAAAAAAGAGAGGTTCCAGAGAGACAGGTGAAGAAAATGGGAGGGGCTCAAGGCCAAGTAGAGGGTGCTGGCTCCATTGTTACTGGGAGCAAATGATCCCCCAAATGCCTTACCCAAGAAAACGGAAACTTCCATTGTAATCTTCCAGGTTGCTTCTTGTTCTTTGTACATATTACCCATCTGCACTGTCCCACTACAATTTTTGAAAAGCTGCCCGGTTTTCTAATGACCTCTGATGGAGATTTCAAAACTTCTTTTCACCGACAATTTTGTTTTCTCTTTCATGTATTTTCTTTCTAAGGAGAGTATACGGCCCTTGGACGAGGGGTTGGGTCGTTTACTTTTTTGAAACCCACAAGAGGCTATCATGATCCCAGTAATAAAAGTCACAGAACTTTAGGAAAAAACCTGAGCTCTGACTAAAGCTTGTTTTTCGATACCTAAAATCAAGATGGCTTAAATCCTAAGCCCATGACATACAGTCCACTGATTTGCCAAATTTTAAACAGAGGGCCAAAAAAGACTTTTTAAAACAGAGGACAATATCTTATCTGCCCTTTTAAAATAAACAAAACCCACCTTCCTTCTCTCTTGTTTTTATTCTCTCACGCAAAGGGTTCTGTAGTGATTGCGTAAGAGGAAAAAATTTAATTGCATTATCCCAAGGCAGATATAAAAATTCTTTAACAAAATAAACACCATTACATTAAAAATCATTCTGAAACAGGCAGAAAAGTCATTTGGTGATAATTGAATGTTGATTTAAAAGTCTTGATGTGTACTGCTGGAGAGAAAATAGGATATGAAAAGAAACAATATTGCATTTTGGATGACAAAACACTGGAGGTATATCTATAGAGTTGATTCTACAAAATAAATAGAGAAGCCTAATGGAAAAACATATTGGGCTTCCTTGTATTTGTTGAGATAATTTTTATATGATCAAATTAAACAGAATAGGAAAATGAGTTTTGCCTTTCCTTATGCCTTCTGACTGTGAAAAATGAGAATTTCAAGCTGATGAGCTTATTATCCCCATGTAGCCTAAAAACCTCCTTGACACATGTTGCCCAAAAATGAAGCATACCCTTGAAGAGTATCTTCCAACAGGAAATGTATTTTTCCTATACTGTGACTGCTTGTATGGAAGTAGAGAATTTGACCCTTTTAAGATGTAGGTCAAAAGATAAAAGGTCGCGATGCCAATTCCTTATCTCATGCTCCTTGATGCGGTTTTGATGTGTGCAAACATGACATGAATTCATTCAAGCAGGCAACGCATACTGACTAAGCCAAGGCATGTGCTAAATGCTGAGCACACAGGGATGAACAGATGCCACAAGAGTTAGCATCTCCAGGACGCTCGTGGTCTCAGAGAAAGACAAGGAGGAAACATGCGCTTCCAGCAAAATGTGACAGTGGCTATGAAAGGAGAAGAACACCTAAGAGAGGTACCAGGGTAGGAAGCTGGAGGTGTAAAGGTTCCTAGGAGGAAGCAAGTAATGTGAGACCCAGAGGAAAAGCCAACAGTAAGGACTGGCCATGCAGGGTCGGGGGGCAGTAGGAAGGAAGTTTTGGGCAATGGAACATCATGCTTGAGGATCAATTCTATAGAAAGAGAGCTCAAGACCTTGAATAATTGTCAAATGATCAGAAAGGCTAAATAGAGCAAGGGTTTCAGCATTAGGACACAGAGTAGAAATAACAGGTGTTTAAAATACGGATGGTGAGCCACTGTGGACTTGTTCTAAAGGTCACATGGTCACTAGGATCCAACCTTCAAAGCCCAGGTTTATTCCACACCAGTCCCTGGACATGGCTTTAGAAGAGGCAATGTTAGTGCTGGAAACACTGTTCACATCTCTGCCTCCGTAGCTGGAGGGGAAGCTCCAGGCCAAATTTGCCCATCTCTGAGCTTCCCCCTAATCCTAGTAGCTCCAGAAGGATTTTCAGTGACCCTCTAAGCAGGAGCTGAGGTAGGTCTGGGTTCGAACATGAGCTCACTACTTCCTGGGTTAAAGGCCTGGGTTAACTAAATCCTGTCCATTCAAGAGGGATGATGATGATACAGAATTAAAAAGAGGCTATGAGGGTTACATGAGATACTGCAGGCCAGGTACTTAGCACTGTGCCAATCACATAGTAATTGCCAACACAAGGGAGGTATCAGCCCCATATTCACCACATCATCCCCATCATCATCATAATCCTTATCGCTACCAGCATCATCATCATCATCACGAATGCCATCATCACCACCACCTCCACCAACATCAGCACCATCCCCATTATCTGCATCACCATAATCACCACTATCACCACAACTATCACCACCACCACCGCTTCTGAATACGAAGGTCTAGTGGAAGATTTTGTAGGCAGAAATGAGACGATCCCTTTAGCTCACCACATTAATCCTGGAGAATATCCCAGAATGCCAGATGTGGGGGAGAATGGCCAAAAGGTGAATTCTAAGCACAGCGGGAGAAATCTGAGCATGCAGGGTAAGGGGTCATAGGTTTTATCTGAAGGAAGAGATTCTGGAGAATTTCCTTGATTACAAAGGGGAAGAAATCCAAAGACATCCTCAGTCCTTTGTTAATTTCAGGCTGAGACTCCCATACATTTCTAGAATTCATGCGTGGGATTATCCCAACCTTTTGACACCAATCTGCTCACACGTGGGAAAATATACTGATGTTCTTCAAGTCCTATAAGGGAAGGAACAAAGTTCTGTGTTCTGGATTGATCAAATTTGGCATCCGAAGAGGCTTCTGAATCTGCAAGTCAATCCTTCTCTGAACCATGGCTGCAAAGAATTAACTCTACTATTCAATGGCACAAAAAATAATATAAAACAGTAAATATTTAATGAACACAATCTACTGTGGGTGCTGAACAGAAAATCTCAATATGCATCAGCTAATTTAATTCTCACAAACCCCACAAGAATCAGATATCACTACCCACATTTTACAGAATAAGAGACTGACATACTGAGGGGTTAAGTGTTTTGACCCAGACTCACTCAGGAAAGCGGTCAGAGCCAGGCCTCAAAGCTCGGTCTACCCAACGTCATCACCTATGCCTACTCTCTACACCTGTCTCCTGTGGCATATCAACGCCAGGGCTTAGCCTAAGTCAGCCTCCCCATCAAAGTTGGCAAAATTATTGAAAACTACTATATATGCAGAGAGCACATCCTAGATTTAAGAGCTGAACACTGTAGAGGCCTGGGATGAAGCTCTCGCAAATCAGAAATCAAAGGGTGGACCCAGCTCTACCTGAGGTCACTGACTGAGCTCTGAATTCCTGTACTTCACTGCCCTACGTTCCACTTTAAATCTCTACTAATGAGAAGCATGTGTGACTTGGAATAAACTCCGTGAAGACAGATTAACTTATCTATGATGTCTCAGAGCACTTCCATGGGAAACAAAATTATATGCCTTAATCATTACCCACAGCACATTCCCCATAGGTACTCAATGCTAGATAAATACATCGCTTCAAGTGTGTCTCTGTGTCTGGCATCTGACAACAAGACATGAAAACTGATATTTGGGGGGAAACTGTCTCCAATTTGTGAAATCTGCGATCTAGGTGTATGAAATATAAACATGCTTAGAAAATGAAAATGCTTTCTTCTTCATTAAGGGGCATCTCTCAAAATTTAAGGGCGATCCTCATGTCATGTTTTATACACAGATGCACCAAGCAGCTATAAAAGCAAGTTTTTAAATATTGAATGCTTAGTGCTGGTTTTCAGCTGGAAAAGTAACTGCCTATAAAAAATACTTAACACTGAAAACCATCAGAAACCAACCATTTCTTATTAAATCTATTTAATGTCAAGAGTGTCTCACTGAGTGGAATAACTTTTTAAAATATTTAACACACAGAGTCACTTGGAGGCTGAGAAGATATTTTTTATTAAACATACTTA
The DNA here is from genome assembly GCF_949987515.2 of Delphinus delphis. Taxonomy (NCBI): domain Eukaryota; kingdom Metazoa; phylum Chordata; class Mammalia; order Artiodactyla; family Delphinidae; genus Delphinus; species Delphinus delphis. Next base: position 76,534,822 of record NC_082692.2, on the reverse strand, counting down.
ATGATTAGCACTGCTCTAATGCTGGGGCAAAAAAGGCAAGTGCTGTAACTATTACAAAGCAAAGGAGCCAAGTGCTTATAGCTGTGCTGGCAGCAGACCAAAATCGTTATAAAGCACATTTAAGGCTCAACAGCTGTAGGAGTTCCTATACAGCTAATCACCCCAAATGTATTCTGAAATCAATTCAACACACGGCCACATTGGTTTGGCAATCATCTATGAAATTTATTCCTCAGGATGGCAAATAACAGTTCTGTACATAGGCTCTCTTCAGATCTACCAAAAAATTGATCTGAAGTTCAAATTTGTATACAAGACCATGATTTGCCTTAAGTGAAGTAAAATTTGGGACAAACACCAGAGTATTTGGAAAACATCCTATGCTTTCACGTTGCTATTACTCATCTTGTTTCCACAGCTTTATTAGAGGAAAACAGATTTTTTTTTTTCCTATTGCATGAAAACACTGATTCTTACCAGATATGGTAAGAAAATTTCCAGAAGTTTCTTATTAGCTTAAAATATTTTTTTTTTACTTAAGTAGTACATTTAAACACTCCTACTCTCCCTCTATCTGCCCCATATCAGTTGTGTGACAATTATGGTGACTAAGAAATTAAGCATAATTATTCATTGCATAAATTATAATACACTTAATAAAATGCTCTGCAAAGACTACACCAAGTGCTACAAACTTATTTTAGTGTTTTTTTCTGACTTTCAAGGTAGGCCTGCATCACCCACCTATGGTGTGTATAGACACACTTTAGGAAAGAAAAGAAGAGCAAATATCTCTTTCCTGTTAAAAATTAGACATCTTAGAATAGATTGTTTCATTTAATCTCCAAAACAAATCCATGAAGCAAATAGTTTTATCCCCATTTGGCAGGTCAGGAAATAGGCTGGAATGTGAGTGAACTCTTTGTATGACTTCCTGCTCTTTCTTTATCTTTCCAGCATATCAAGGCTCAGTGTTGTGGACTGATTGTCTGTCTCCCCCAGATTCATACGTTGATGCCCTAACCCCCAATATGATGGCATATGGAGATGGGGCCTTTGGGAGGTAGTCAGGGTTAAATGCTCTCACGAGGGTGGGGATCTCATAAGGAGATTAGTGCCCTTGTAAGATGACACCAGCCAGCTTGCACTCTCTCTCCCCAAGTGCATAAAGAAGAGGTCATATGAGCACAAAGTGAAAGGGCTTCTGCCTACAAACCAAGAGAAGAGACCTCAGAATAAACCCTACCTTGCCAGCACCTTGATCTTGGACTTCCCAACCTCCTGAACTGTGAAAAACGAATCTCTGTTGTTTAAGCCACCAGCCTCTGGTATTTGGTTATGGCAGCCCAAGCTAACTAAGGCACTCAGCCATAACTGTTCCATCTGGAACAGCTTCCAGATGGATGAGAAGTTGGACTAGAGATGAACAGTTTAATTTTGGCATATGAGAGCAGGTCTGTGTAAATTGAGCATCTAGACCAGAGGTTCCTCAACTAGGAGTGATTTTACCCACCAGAGGACATTTGGCAATGTCGGGAGACACTTTTGACTGTCAGAATTTGAAAGAGGTGCTACTGGTATCTACTGAGTAGAGGCCAGGGATGTTACCAAACAACCTTCAAATCACAGGACAGTCCCCCCAAAGCAGAGTCAGTTGTGTTGAATTTGAGAGCCCCTGCTCCAAAGCACTACCTAGCATATAACAGACCTTCAACAAATATTTGTGAATGAGTATCTGGGTAAATTCAACAAATACATACTGAGTTCTGCCAGGCACTGCCAGTGGCTACACACAGAAACCATGTCCTGGTCTTCCTCCATGTACATTCATAGTCAGCAAAAGGAAATAAGACTTCTTAGAAACACTATGAGAAAATTAAGGCAGGCAGAAGTGACCAACTTTCAAAAGAGCTATATGGGAATTCCCTGGCGGTCCAGTGGTTGGGACTCAGTGCTTTCACTGCCGGGGGCTCAGGTTCAATCCTGGGTCGGGGAACTAAGATCCTGCAAGTCACATGGAGTGGCCAAAATAAACAAATAAATAAAAATTAAAAAATAAAAATAAATAAAAAGAGCTATAAACTCATCAAGCCTTTAGGGGAAGAAGAGGGAGCTCTATATAGAGAGGGCACATCGGCAAGGAGAGGTAGACGAAAGGTAAGGGAAGAGGACTGGAGAAGTTAACTTAACCAAGTGGGAAGCAGAACATCAAGAGACCAATTCCATCAACCCTATCATCTGGCATCAGGTCAATAAAAAGTATTTATCTGGATATAACTGAACGTATTCTTGCCTGACCTCTGGGACTAGGCTGCCTGGGTTCCCACACTGACCCCATCTGTTTAACTAGTGGTGTGTGCTAGGCATCACTAATTTAACCACGCTTGACCTCAGTTTCCACATCTGTAAACTGAGGATTAAAAAAAGCACTCCTCTAGTGAGGTTATTGAGAAATTAGATAAGGCACTCAAAGACTATCATCATTAAATAATGGCCGTAACTAGCTTGCGTACATCAGGGAACACTGTATGTGTGGTACCGAGGGTGGTGGGAAGCTGTAGCAATTAAGCCTGAGTTCTCTGAGTGCAGAGCTGTGCACACGTGTGTGTCATCCCACTGCCACGACAGAGAGATTGGAGTGGCCCTGGAGGCTCCGCTGATTTGCTCATGGCCATTTAATCAGAGGATGGTACAAATTACCCCACATTTGTCTTCTGGCTCGTTCCCGAGCACACTGCCTCAGCTACTGCTTTTCTTGCTGTTTATTTACGCTGTTTCTTTTTGGACAAAAATCTCAGTAAAATTGCTCTGGGGACATTTTTATCTTTCTCCTTCCCAAGAAGCTGCATATATAAGTGAACCATTAGAACTGAATCAGGTCAGTGAATCACAGTGAACGCCAATAAAAGCGAGGCAAAAGCATGCCTGAGGCCAATAACCCCCCCCCCCATTTGTTTAACTCTTGAATGGATTTCATGACAATCTGTGAATATCACACACAAATGTCACATTCTGAATTCTCCTGATTTCATCTCATTCCTGTTAAAGTGAGGAGTGGCAGGACAGTCCTCAAATAATGTCCCCAAATAATGCCAGGGCTTGGACAGGAGGAAAGAGGACTCAAGTTGGAAAGAAAAAAGGGAAAGCATTTTTAGGTTTCAATAACCTAGGATTTATTACTCTCCAATATGGATTTGTTTTTCCCCACCTCATTTGGAAGTCAGACTCACTTTCTTCAAGGCGTTTGCTTAAATGTCAATTTCTTAATGAGAAAGCTGTAACCCCCCAACAAATCCCTGGTCCAACAGACTTGCATTACATAGTCTACTTTTTCCCCAAGTACTTATCATCTTCTCATATATGATAATTGATGTTTTTTTCGTCTGCCTATCCCTTGCTAGAATGTAAGTTCCATGATAACAAGAATTTCTGTCTATTCACTGACACATCCGAAGTGTATATAACGGTGTCTGGCATATAGAAAGCACTTCAAATGTGTTAAATACATCTCTGAATTAACATGGCATCAATTCTTCACCCATAAAATCTATAGTTAAGAATTATTAACAGTGCTCCCGCCAGTTTGCTGGACATGCACCCACAACTGTGTGAGGCTTAACTATAATCCAGAGTTGGAGAGAGTAGCTACTCTCGATCAGGGCTGCATTTAAAATGAGGAATTTTGCATTGGACGCACTCGCCAACTTTCCACCTTGAAGCTACAGCTCCTCCATCAGAGAATGACAAATGTCACTGTCATAATCAGAAATTTTCTGTGGTTTTCAATGTGTTGGCTTTTATGCTGAAAGCCAAGGCATTAATAAAGCAATTGAAGGAGTAGGATTATAAGTCTATGAATGTCAGCGGCAAGGTTTCACATATGTCACTTTGCAATAATAAAAGACTTCAGAGAGAAAGCTGGGGACTGGGCAGAGCAGGACAACTTGTATTTATTTATTTATTTTTTAAATAGAGGACAGTGAAGACAGGATCAAAAGCAAATAAATGAGAAGGGCTGCCCTGGTGGCGCAGTGGTTGAGAGTCCACCTGCCGATGCAGCGGACACGGGTTCGTGCCCCGGTCCGGGAGGATCCCACACGCCGCGGAGCGGCTGGGCCCGTGAGCCATGGCCGCTGAGCCTGCGCTTCCGGAGTCTGTGCTCCGCAGTGGGAGAGGCCACAACAGTGAGAGGCCCACGTACCGCAAAAATAAATAAATAAATAAATAATAAAAATGAAGGCAAATTCAATGAATCATTTGCCCTCCTGACACTTTAATGCGTTATTGTTACAATTACTCTGAAATGTCCTGGAAGAATCTTTACACCTTCTCACCCCACCCCACCCTATCCATTTCTCTGGGCATGAAAGCTGAACCCTTTAGATTGTCTTTTTATGTTTGAAGGAGCTACGTCTCTGTTTCCAGGTGCAGCAAGGGTTTGTGAAGGATCAGCCTTGCTGGATGACCAGAAATTCCTGTTACTCTGTTCTAGCTTTGACTTTTATTGGGAGAAGAAGAAACAGCCCCCAAATGCAGAGTCTGAAAACAGTGCCATTTTCAACCTCCAAGCAAAGCCTTGATGTTCAGATTTCAACTTTAAATTTACCCCCGGGTTCTGCTGTTCCCATCCGGCGGCACCGACTGACTCAGAAGACAGGGTTCTGCGTAGGTGGAGCCTGTGATGCCGGGCTCCTGTCCTGCCTCTGAACACTTAATATTCTCATCCGTCACCTGAATCAATACGGAGCAGTCCTGCACCCCAAGAGTGAGCCACGGACGAGGACAGACACACAGACTAAGTTAATTTAAAAGTAATAGAGATTGCTCCCATGACATTTATCGAACAGGCACCCCCAGCGACTGGCCAAGTCCACTGCAGACAATCATCTGGAAAACCCAGCAAAGCCACAGCGTTGGTTTTATTTATTTTTAAGTCATTCAGAGTTTTCTTCTCTTGAAATGGATATTTTTAACCTTTCTTTTAGGGGAGGGGGCCCTGACTGCTGAAATTCCTTTCTCTCAATCACTGGACTGGATGAGTCACCATCACAACAGAGAAAATCTACACCGGCTGTTGAGAGTTTCAATGGACATCAACAGCTAAGTAAGTGTAACAAGCTCGGAAGACCAGAAAACAGAGGGGTTTGAAAGACATCCTACCAAGTGACTCAGCACACGGCTTAGAGCAGCTGCCTTTCAAAAAAAAAAAAACCCACCATCAGACCTCACAGAGGAAGCCACACCAGGGTCTGAACTGCATCGATACCACTTAGTGCATTTATAAGCTGGGCACATGCTCTTTGTGCCTCAGTTTCCCCATCTAACGTGCAGGAAGAGAAGACTGATGTCGCAGGGTTCCTGTGAGAATTAAAATAATCCCTACGCTCAGCATGTGATGAACACCCAATACACATCAACTTGTATTATCATTTTCTCTATGAGGATTGTCGGTTAACAAGAAAGGTCACGGAAACATCAAGAGAAGTCACGTGGTTGTTACCAAATTCTCTCCCTTCTTCCCTCCCTCCCTCCCTAATGTGCCTTCACTCAAAAGAGCACAGGGGACAATAAGTTTAAATAACAGGGACCTTAGAACTCAGGAAGGAAGTGAGAGAAGAGGCTTCCGCCAAAAGTGACAAGGTAAATGGAGACTTTTACCAGGGGAGGAGTCTGCTTTGAGCTAAGACAAGCCAGGAGAGCAGGTCCAAAGGTCCTGAGGTAGAAAGAGGCAAAGCCCTTGGAAGGAAAAAGGCCAATGAAACTGGAGTGGAAAGAAAAAGAGAAAAACGTATTTCCAGATGCAGCTGGGGTAGGAGGCAGGAATGGGGTCATGCACGTGGAATACTTTTACAGGATGTCTGTGCCGGCATGTCACGGGCAAACTGAACATCCAATGTGGGATTAAAACAAGATGAACTCATCGTAGCTCTACCGTAGGACTAGGTCATTCAACCATTTCAATATTATCTTGCAGGAGCGAATTTATACATAAGCCTGTGCAAATTCTGCCACCTGATTCCCCTTAGCATTCATAGTTCTGCCTCACAACACCATCGGCACTGGCCTAATGCTCCCCTCTTTAAGTCTCTTACACATGAAGAGGCATCATGATTTTTCACTGATCTGAAATTAAGATTTCCAGCCGTAAAAAATATATTTACATCCAAGGCTACATGTCACTTCTGAAATCTTGTCATTTAAATCACGTTAGGCGTTGAATGAGATATAGGTGAAATTTAACTTTCACTGCATTTTAGTCTCGATCATGGCAAATTTATAACCCAGGAGTAAATCTGGCTGTCAAGGAAAATGTCTTCACTAAATCAGATTTGTTGCTTCCCGCCTTCCTTCAATACTTCTGTGAAATTGGAACACTCTCCAATAAAATCCAGTTGTTTCATTCCTTCCTGGCCACAAAGGGTCTATTGGTGTTGCCAGTTTAACCACTGGGAACTTGAGACTTTCCTGTAACAGTATATTCAGTGCTCAGGTTGGTTCAGCAAATGGTGTGCTGAATATTTCTATTTAAATCCATATTGATTAAATCTAAAGCGATTGCTCGGGTGGGCGGGGGAGGAAGGTCACCAGTAAGCTTTCCTGTAGCTGAATTCCATCGTGGTCCTTACGCCCACGTGACTCTGAGGGAACACCTGACACCACTGACTGCTCCTGCATTTCTCAAAACAAATGTGTCCCTTGCCCCGTGTGCGCTGAGGTTTTCCTTCGACTTCTCTAGCTATTCCATCTCTGTCTCTGTCTTCTCTGCGGGCCCCTCTTCCCCTAGGTGTCTCCTAAAGGCTGGTGGAACTCACGGCTCAGGAAGACCAGTTCTCCACTCAACCCAAGCGCCCCTTCAGCGCTCTCATCGGCATTAAGGCATTCATTTCCGCACGCATGCGGACACCTCTCGGATCTTTATTTCCAGTTCTGACTTGTCTCTTCTGAGTGGCAGATCCATCTAACACATTGATTTCTTAGAAATCTCCAGTTGGATACACCGTGTACCTCTAAAACGAAACGCTTCTTGCCCCTTCCACAGGGCTTGCTGTCTCGATGGAGCACTGCCTCGGACCCAGTTGTGCAAACTTAAAACCTCGACATCATCTGTCTTCTCTCCACATCCAACACTCAGACTTGTCAACCTCATTTCCCAAATATCCCTCAAATCAATCCACTTCCTCCCAGGCCTCTGCCTCCCGTCAGATCCAGAGAAGTAACTACCGTCATATACCTGTTTGACTCACGAGCCCCCCAAGGTGACCTCGAATTGCAGGCCTCCTCCATCCACTGCACTGTCCACACCACAGTCCGAATCACTACCTAACAGATAACGCTGATCACGTCACTCCCCTTCTTCAGAGCACTTTAAAGGATTTTCATTTCCCTTAGGATACAAACCAAACTCATAACTGTCAAATCCCCTGTCGACATTTCTAGTCTTCTCTCTTACGATGTTTTCACTCTGTCCACTCACTAGCTGTCCTGGACTTTTCCCTCAAATATGCCATATTCTCTCCCTAAACTCTCGGACTTCACTTATTCTTCCCTTTATCTAGAACACGCCTTTCCCCAGGTTCCCCTACATCAACTCTTCTACATTTTTTAGGTTTCAGGGAATATGTAAGTCCTCTCAGGAAGGAGTCTCTGAGCTTCTATGCTAGGTAAATTACTCATCTCATTTTCTTCCAGTGTAGCCTGTAGGTCACCTGTTGTCCTCTAACTGCAATTTAGTTCTGCCTTGTTCGCCCTGCAGAGACTGGCATCTAGTCAGTCCTCAGTGCCCCTTTGTTGACTGTCACAAAGTCACTGGGGGTCAGTCTAAATTCCTGCCCCATTCCTGATGAAGGTGAATCAGGCTTCATCCCAGTGAAGTCACTGACAGTTTCTTGTCTTGTTCAGATCTTTGCACAATTAATTCCACCACAGACACTCACATCATCTCCTTGGATCTGTCAGCAAGGCAACATTCTTCATTCCATACTGTTTGCTATGCATTAACTGTTCATGAGTGTGTCTTGTATCCCCAGCTGGATTTTATGATTTATGACTCCCCCACTGTTCCAAGACCTACACCTCCTAAAGACTCGCTTGAAAGTCAACTGACTGATCAATGATGGCATTTCCAGTTAAAGCCCGATCCCCTTTACCTGTCGTTAGGACACACGCTCAGGCTGACTAATCCCCATTTAACCACAATTCTACGATAAATCCCTAGGCTGAGAGTTTTAATTTAAAGAAATGTACCATCTATTAAAAAAACACTAATTAGTTTTATGTATATTTTGTCCTCTTACCTACCTCTAACAGTTCCCTAAAGAAATGTTTCAATTAGACTGTTTTTACAATTAATTAATTGATGAGGATTGTGACAGATTGACATTAAGCTACCACACAAACAGCAGTAACGACAAAAACATTTTTCAATAAACTAAACTTTTTTGGCAGGTAATGTGTCAGAATGGACTTCAGTAAAAGAAAGGCAGAAAGTGACTTCAGTTTAAAAACACAGGGAAAATCCTTACATAATTTTAGAACTGTGTCTATACGTGGAACACATATCTGCAAAAAGTTAAACCCGTGTTTGGATACACATGATTTCACTAAAAGCCTCATGCAATTTAAAACCTGAGTAGCTGAGAACACACAAACGATAGAAGCAAATTGTAAACAATATATTTATTCATCAGACTACATATCCTTTAACAGAACATAAGGGTAATCGTAAAAGCAATTTATGATGTCATTCAACCAGAGCCAGAAATGCAGGTTGGAAAATCAGACTGGACAATGCCTTGTGACAGGGGGAAGGGGGGCCGGGCAAGAGGAAGGGCACTGTGTTATTGTAGGCAGGTTACTCTAGCCCGTGGTATTCATAATTCATGCTTTACCATCACCTATAATAGAAAGTTTAAAGTAAATGCAAGGTCTTATGAAGGAAGAGCTCATCTCACCAAATAAACATGAGCAGATATAGCTGGGTGTATGCGTTTCCCCTTTTGCCTCCCTCCTTTCAGGGCAATCAGAACAGGAAATGGCTGGCTGGCCTAAGAGGGGGTTTGAAGGTCACCCACATTGTAGTCAATTTGCCTTGGATTTTAATTTATGTGTTTTTAAAATGTGGACAGCGTCCAGATGGTAAGTTTTCCAACAGAGATGGATAAATTAATAAATAAATAACCCAGGCGTCCCTTCAGGAGACATGCTATTTTGACTCATTCATAAATAATATCTAGTGTTTTAGCAGTTTTTAAGGGCGTGCTTGGAATGTGAATCGTAGCTAGGACACCCCAGGGAACCTTCTGACAATGAGCCCATCTTCCAATAGTAGACAGCTTTCTCTTCTGTTCTAGGAGGTAAACTGGAAGCTTCTGAAGATGGGAGATGGATGTGTGAGGATGACGTACTAAGCAGTGTCTCCTAATGGACTCTAACTCAGACCTGGGTCAGTCATGCTTTCTGAACTGTGTTTGGATAATACACAGAGAGTTCTTGCGAGACCACCACTCTTGAGATTTGACGCTGTCTCAGATACACATGGTCTTTCAGAGGTGAAAATAAGTTCTTAGTATGTGAGGAAAGGGACATTTTAGGGACTCTGCCAGACCTATTTTCTCTAGAAACAGGCATGCAGAGGATCCTGAGAGTAGGCCCAGGTCTACCACATTTGTTCTGTCCTCCAACTGAACCAGGTATGGACCTCCTGACTCAACTGAACCAATTACACTGTCCTTCCTGGGTCTTTGGCATTAGGCCCAGAGGACTGGTGGTGAGTATCAACCCATAATCTGCAAACTCAAGAAGTATCAAGAACTAGAAGGCATCACACTGACTGAGAGAACCTGTTCACAGCAGAAGATACAAAAGCAGAAACCCAGAAGACACAAACAGAAATTCCAGCTCCCTTCTAGCCACATCTGTGCTCGTGAGTTCCATGAGACACTCCTATGTCTTTATAATAAACTATCCTTTTACATTTAAGCTGACTTGAGTGGGTCTCTTTTCTATGCAACCCCTGAGTGCTAACAGAACTACCATCTATGACAGTGTGCTGCTTTCAAGTTGTGACAGGTCTTCCTTTTGTGAAGCTCCCAGACAATATACCGGATGATGGTGACAAAGTCTGACAATAAAGAGTAAGGTACGTGCATATGTGGAATTGCAATCATAATACCTCGGCACTCCTGTCCCTCTGTTTGAACTAAACAATTTTCTTCTGACTGAAGGATTTAATGAAACCACATATTTCGTAATGTGTTTGGTCATGCGTTTGTTTGTTCAGAGTCAGAATCACTTCCCTCGTAGAATATGACAGATTAAACTATTAAAAATGCATAGGTAGTAATTAGTGTATTGTTGCCAGAAACAGAGGAATATTTTCCAGTATAATGCGGTTGCCACCACAGAAAGATCATTTTGAAAGAATTCTTTGCAATGAAAAAAAATGCATATCTTTCAACAGCATATTAGAAGGGTATCTTTAAAAGTGTTTCTCCTTTCCACGGAGGACTCCTTTTCTCCCCTTCGGAACAAAGAGCCATGCAGATTACGACTTCCAGTAAACCACTGCCTTATCCTTTCAGTAATTAATGGATGCTTTGATACCAAAGAATCCCGAAGAACATTTTTCAAGCCTTAAATGCAGGCTGGGCTGATTCACACATAGCACATCTAAAAAGATCTGAGGAATAAATAATCATGAGCTGCAAACACTTGCCCGGAGGATTTGGGCACCGACCAGATTTCCAACAAGGGATGTGATTTTTTATTATAACAAGGAAAACTACTTACTGAAACACAAAAATGTGCCTCTCTTCTAACTCCTGGCCTTGTCCTATAGACGCACACACACATGTCCCCCGGTGATCATTTAGCAAATCAGTTTTAAACACTGGCCCTCGGGCACGTGTTTTGACAGATTGGGAAATCTCTGCTCACGAAGTAAGTTTCTTTCTTCGGCTAGGCCTCTTTCTAGGTTAAAATCTGATTAAGCTAGCCTACAGGTAAATTTATGTCAGCTGCTTGGCCTAAAACAGGAGTCGGCACTCAAAAATATTTGGAGAAATTAGATTTAGCGTGGCACAGAGGCTTTTTCAGGTAAGGGACAAATTATTTTTCAGCAGACACTTGCTTTCAGCCAGGATCCTGAACATCGAAGACTCTGGCTGCTGAGTGGGTGTCTGAGGAACTGATTTCCTCTGACACAAGCCCAGTGGGTAGAAACAGCATTTTCTAGCAGAGGGGACAGGGGTGGCAGTAGGCATGCTGGGGCCGGCCACTAGGAGTGAAGCTGCCAGTCACCTTCTATGACCAGAATAAAGTATAGACAGTGGAGGCCAGTTCAGGCAGGACTGTTCTGGGGACAGAGAGGCAGTGGACGGAACACAGACGCCTTTGCCCTCACAGTGTCCTTCGCAGCCAGATCTGCCCAGAAGGGAGGTCTTCTCTGCCCTATTCATTGGTGAATTTTTTTTTTTTTTTTTTTACTCTTTTGTAGAGAAACCATTTTGGGTGAACAGAATCAGCGTCATCTCCAAGTTACCCTTTTAAATAGCCCCTGGGGGGAAAACACTACAACAAAAGGAAAACAAAACTAAATAGGATTAAAATTTTCTTCCTTTTCCTCAAGAGAATACAATACGTATGCTGATTCTAAATGATTACTGTGAAGAAGTCTTGCTTTGACTCAGCAGTAGTAATAATAAGAGCAAATAATAATAATTGTTACCATTTATTTGCCCCCATGTTAGGCACCCTGCCAAGTACCATCAACACATATTTGTTTTGTTTTGTACAACAATCTTCTAAGTAGGATTTTCATAGCCATTTTTTTGTTTGTTTGTGTCACACAGCTTGAGGGATCTTAGTTCCCCGACCGGGGATTGAACCCAGGCCCCCTGCAGTGGAAGCGCAGAATCCTCACCACTGGACTGTCAGGGAATTCCCCATACCCATGTTTAAAACGAGAAAACTGAGGCTTGCAGAAGTCAAGTTACTTGCCCAGGTCATACAGGTAGGAGTGAAGGGGCTGGTATTCAAACCCAGGCACACATGTCTGATTTCAAATCTTATGCGCTCACTCACCACACTATTATTTGTGCCTCTGAGATGAACACGATGGAGATGGCCATGGTATGGTAACCACAGAACTTTACTGAGTCACAGAAAAGTCAAGAGACATGCAACAAAAGGACGTGTCTAGGAAGTAATATCAAAGACTAGTAGTTAATGTAAAAAATGTTTAAATGTCAGAAATTCTGCATTTTCAATCTTTAACCATGAAGTTCTGAAACCTCTGTATCCAGGAAAGACTAAGAATAATCAAAGGCCAATGTTTAATACAGTTATCTTCAAACTCTTGTATGTGATAAAAGCTGCTTCACCCTAAGAGATCAATTCCATAACAGCTATTTATGCAGTGACATTAGTAAATCTATGAGAAATAAACTGGCCTCACTTACACCACTGATAACCAAGCCTTAAGATAGATGGCATTGCATATTTTCATGCATGGGTTGCAAAATCATTTTTCTCTTTAATAACATACGCTTTATTGAAAAAGAAATCATTTAAGCATCATGACGATAAAGCACTGCAATTTCTATTAACCTTTTGAATATCTTGTGATTAGAAACATATCAGTAAAATATGAGGAAGGATATTAAAATGGTTTTGCCTTCTAAAACCCAATACTTGAGGAAGACACTGTTTAAGGTTTTCTCTTGTAACTGAACAAAATTAGTAAGGTTATTACTGAAGTCTATACATAGCCTATCCAACAAATTTTTTTTTTTTTTTTTTTGTGGTACGCGAGCCTCTCACTGTCGTGGCCTCTCCTGTTGCGGAGCACAGGCTCCGGACGCGCAGGCTCAGCAGCCATGGCTCACGGGCCCAGCCGCTCCGCGGAATGTGGGATCCTCCCGGACCGGGGCACGAACACGCGTCTCCTGCATCGGCAGGCGGACTCTCAACCACTGCGCCACCAGGGAAGCCCAATATCCAACAACTTTTTTCCAATCAAGTTAGTTTTTATTGTGCCTTAATGCTAAAATACTTATACTTTTCACATTCGTTCAAAAGGGAGTTGTTTTGAACCTTGATGATCTTTTAAGGATAGGTAGATACTCAAAGGAAAAACCATTAGAACAACTGAGGCCAGGGGCCTTCCCTGGTGGCACAGCAGATAAGACTCTTTGCTCCCAATGTAGGGGGCCCAGATTTGACCTCTGGTCAGGGAACTAGATCCCACATGCATGCCACAACTAAGAGTTCACATGCCACAACTAACGAGCCCTGCTGCTGCAACTAAGGAGCCCACGTGCTGCAACTAAGTAGCTGGCCAGCCACAACTAAGGAGACTGCCTGCCGCAACTAAGACCTGGTGCAACCGAATAAATATTTAAAAAAAAAAAAGGAATAATTGAGGCCAAATGAAAAGAATTCAAAGAGAAAAAAATTACTCGAGAATGGTTACATTTCATGTCTGTCAAAACAAAAACTCGGATCCCTTCTGAAGTCCTAAAACCAGGTCATAACAACTCAAAAATACAGATGAAAATTTGGTTACTAAAATAAGGGAAAAAGACTCCTGAAAAGCAATAGAACAATGGTTTTCCATTGTACTGAATCAAGAATTCCTAAAAAATAATTATAGGTAGAGGAACACAACCACCAAACATTCTCCGAACCCTTCCCAGTCCTTTTGCCGAGGCTGCAAAACTGAATTCTCAAATGCCAAAGTGAAACGTAAAGCAAAGTTCCCTGTAGTAACATTAGTACATCTGCATCAACGATATATGTTGCTATATTACACACACACACACACACACACACACACACACACACACACACATTCAGATCTATAATTGTTTTTTTTACAAGTTCTTCTCTTAAGCACAGAGGTGGGTAGTGACAGCCAGAACACCACATATTAATAATTTCTGAAGCTTCGTCCCACTTCCTGTTACAATGTTTAACTCTGACTTCACTGTCCACATATGAAAGCCTTCTGGTCTACCTGCCAGCCTATTCCATAAATGTCTCCCTTCTAACTGGGGTCACAAGCATGACTTTCACACTCCAGAAATATAACCCTCATACTAATAAACAGCAGGAAATTCCTAAGGTCAGGTCAAAATGACAAAGCTAGCAACCTGCTTTTAAAGACACATTATTACTGAAAATATGGTAAATAACTTCCCATTATCTGATACTGGCAAAGAGAAAAATCTCATGTCAAAAGACACAAAACAATGTCCTGTTTATGATGCTAAACCCAGTAATATGAATTCAAGTCTAAAGCATTTATCAGATCTACCAAGTTTAAATCCATTCATTAACTGATGAACCTTTACCTATCAGATAACGTTAGGGATTAGAGAGGAAAGACTTGCATCCGAAACTTTTCACTTTCTTTCTTCAATACCCACTTGATATAAAGGGTAACAAGTGGTGAAATGGTCAAAAAGATTCCACAGAGAAGTAAATAAGCTAGAAAATCCACACACGCAGCTGATGAAACTCAGATCAACTCTAATTTGAGTTTACTTTCCATTCCATCTCCGCTTAAATGTATATTTAGGCATCTTTTTTTTTAAATCTAGTGCTTCTTCACTCACACTCTAGTATTGTTTCCATAAGTTTGATGGAATGGAAAATCAAAAACAGTTAACGATAGCAACAGAGTCAAATGTTTTTTGGAAGTTGCCTGGCAATAAAAAGTATATGTTCTGGGCTTCCCTGGTGGCACAGTGGTTAAGAATCTGCCTGCCAATGCAGAGGACACAGGTTCGATCCCTGGCCTCGGAGGATCTCACATGCCACAGAGTGACTAAGCCTGTGCGCCACAACTACTGAGCCTGCGCTCCAGAGCCTGCCAGCCACAACTACTGAGCCTGCCAGCCACAACTACTGATGCCCGTGCACCTAGAGCCCGTGCTCTGCAACAAGAGAAGCCATGACAATGAGAAGCCCGCACACAGCCACAAAGACCCAACACAGCCAAAAATAAAAACAAAACAAACAAACAAAAGTATATGTTCTATACTTTTTTCCTAGTACTAAAAATACCACAAAGATAAAAAAGTGAACTTTCATTATAACTATTACGAAAATTAATTACATCATGGAAAGGTGAAGAGATGGGGATCAGTAACAGCGACTTGAAAGAAAAAGAAATTCATTCATTACTACCACCAGGTTGAGTTAAACCAAAGTACTAAATTAAGGCAAAAAGGACATGGAAAAGGATGACAATGGGTGTCTAGAAAGAGTTGGTACCACTAAAATTACACCCTGTAAGTAGCCTTATTTCATTCATCTTTCCAATAATGATCAAAGCCAGACTTCTTTGAACCTCTTCACATTTGTGAAAACAATTATGACAGGCCCTCAGATGAGCTTTCCATTGAAGATTTAAATATTCCCCATTAGGAATATGGTTCATAACACTGTTCTTAAAGGATTATTGCACAATATTTTATAATCTTGTTAGTATTTTTTAAAACTTATATTTATTCAGGGTTTACTATATTCTAGTACCTTCTTTGACATTTACCACAGACCAGGATTTGAACCTTTTCACATGCAAGACTTGGCATTCCCAAAGCTGTCCCTGGGATCTCAAAATAATCTGTCTTCCAGGGTTTCCATATTAGTAAAAAAAAAAAAAAAAAGGCAGATTTTGGATACATCTAAAACTCAGAAAGTTTAGTTATTTTAGGTAACCTAGGCTGGAAATGATTTTTCTTCTCTTATACATAGAAGTAAATAAGGATGATGAAAAGAGAAAAGTAATATATATTTAAAAATAATACTTGGAGAAACACATAGCAATAAGAAATATTCCAAACGAGATGGACCACTTACTAATATCATTGGAATAAAAATGGTTGGAGAAATCCCAGCAAGAAGATGTAAAAAGAACTGGACAAGTCAGGGGTCTTTGGCTGAAATTTCCAAATAGCTATACACTGGGGAAATATACCTTTGTATTACTAGTGCTAATGGACAGTTGAGGTAAATGTCATTGTAACTCTGTTTTTGATCAGTTACATCTTTAGCCAAAAGAAAGTTCTGATTTCCTGATGTTTTCATTAGGACTATGAAGGTATCAATATCTGCTTATTAATATATATATTTATATCAGGTTGATTCAGGGTTGCATGTAAATATAACATAAAAGTATAATTTACTAAACAGATAATAGGTATCGTTACTGGTTTTTTCTGTTTTATTAAACTGTTTAGAACAGGTAATTTAACCACAACATATGTAGCAGTAAAATTAAACTGCAGCCTTTGGAGGTTAAATTTAATTAATTAGTGAAGTATCTTCCTAAGTAATGAGTTTGTTTTTGTTTGAATTTATTTATCATACTACTTTAACAAATATGCAATAAGAAGGTTGAAGAACAAATTTTTTTAAAAAGAACAGCCAAGAAAAAGACTTCAATTACCCATTTTTACTAATGAAAACACCAGCTTTTATTTCTGTAGAAATAATAGTTCTACAGAAAAGCCACTTATAGCTCACGTACAAAATACTTTTGAAACACTAGTGCCACTAGGTTTGTTATCTTAAGCTTTTGCTAGGTGAATTTCACACCCAAAAGGTGTGTCATTCTAGTTCTTAGCAAATCGATTTAATAATCCACGCAAGGCTCCATCAATCCTAGAACCAATCTTTCTACCTATCACCCAAAACCAGGGTTCCATCCCCATTCATAATAACATTAGACGTGTCAAAAAAATTGAACCTCCTATTCAAATTCCAGCTCTCTGCCCGTCCTCATCTTCTCCTCCATCATTCACACTGTAATCTACTCATATTGAATAAAGCCGATTGGGTAAGACCTGCTGAACTTTCCATCCTCTCCTGAGCCAATGGAAGGCGACAAGCATGATGCCTGCCACTCAGTATGTCAAAACAAAATCCCCATCAATACTGACTCTGGTGAACCACCAAGAACTAGCTTTGACTAAAAGAGACGTTTTGTGAGCTAGTTCTTGTGAACCTGAGCTGGAAGACTTCTTATATGTCTAAACTAAAAGAGCAGTGGATTCATTCTTTTATTTTACAAAATACTTAAATAGGTCACCTACGATGTCCAACGTTCTGTGCTTGGCACTGAGGCTATAGAAATTAATGAGACAGTGATGGTCCCTGCCCGTTGGATGGTGGTAAAATAATCACTTATAGCAGCCTTCACTGTGAGTTTTCAGAACTCTAGAAAATTCATGAGACTATTAATGAGGTTATGAATATAATTTTATGTAAATTTTATATATTCTATCCATTAGAGAGTAAAAGACAAATGTCCTATAGAAAGAAAATCTGTTCCTTTCTCTCCTGATTCTTTACTATTTCGGGGATGGGGAGAAAGGATCAGAAAACAATACTAGAGTCTGAATGAAGCAGTAGATTAAAAAAGAAAAAAAAAACACACCTAATTGTATAAAATTTCACATGCAATTTCAGGAGGTTTATTAGCCCTATATTAGGAACTCTTATATTTCATTCTGGTATGGGAAAGTAATTATTATTATTATAGACATTTTCAAAAAATATATATAAGCCACATGATATAATACCAAAGTAACTTTTCCTATAGCATCCTGAATATTCTTAATTCATGAAGGTAAAGGCAGAGTGAGCTGTAACACAAAGGACCTGAGCTTTGAGATTAAACATCCTGCATATGAAACCCAACTGATCACCAATTCTAGCCCACCAGTAAGTTGTGAAGTACATTTTACATAAGGAGCGTAGTATCCATATAAATGCAGAGATTCGAGCTTTTTCTAACAGAGATTTCCAGCTTGTTTTGAAAAAGCCAGTTCTGACTCATGTTGGTTTATATTCCCAAATGTCAACAAGTCAAATAGCATTTAGGACAATTCCTTTCACGTACATGTCACATGGCTGGTCCCTAGAGAACCTGAGTTTATCCCAAATATATGCTCTACATAGCTGTGATGTTAATACCAGGAAAACTGGAAAGAGCCAAAATGGCCATCAACAAAGCACTGAGAGGGCTTCCCTGGTGGTGCAGTGGTTGAAGGTCCGCCTGCCGACGCAGGGGACACGCGTTCGTGCCCCGGTCCGGGAGGATCCCACATGCCGCGGAGCGGCTGGGCCCGTGAGCTATGGCCGCTGAGCCTGCGCGTCCGGAGCCTGCGCTCCACAACAGGTGAGGCCACAACAGTGAGAGGCCCGCGTAGCGCAAAAAAAAAAAAAAAAACAACAAAGCACTGCGAAACTAAATTATGTCACATCCACACCATGGAGAAGCAAACATTTATCTATCACCTACTGTGTGACACCACTAAACCAAGCATTTTATAAATATGATACTTTTAATTTTTCCATAAACTCTCGTCAGATAGATATTAGTACTAAATGTCAGTTTACAGATAAAGGAGTAGGTTAAGTGGATGCCCAAAACTCACATAGCTACTAAGTGGCAGTGATGAGATTTGAACCCCGGTAATCTCCTCAGAACCTGAGCTATGCAGCATTTAAATAGCATGATGTAGACAGCTACTTACTGACAATGGAAGACTTCCCTCGTCTAGCAAGTGGAAATGAGCCTATAAAACTATGCACAGCACACCGGCATTTCTAGAGTGCTATGTGTTTGCAAGAAAAACATGTCCTTTCTTAACTCATAGGTTGTTTGAATTACTTTATAATGAACATATATTACCTTGAAAATCAAAAGACTACAAAATTATTTGCATAGTGAGAAAAAGTTATTTTTTATGCTTTGAATATGTTGCCCTGTACTTGTTTCTGCTTAGAAATAAAAGGTCTCAGAAATGACATTAAATTAGACTCATTGTTCTGTTAATTTTTTCCCCTGGATCTTAAAGTAAAATGCATTAATTATGAAAAACTGGTAGAATGCAGCTAGGACAAGTAAGGAAATTAAATTTTATTTTTGAAGGAGTCAAAAATATTTCAAAATATGGAAAATATTCACAATACGTAAGTGATAAAGCAGGCTATGATTGTATTCACCTTGATACTGACTATACTTATACTCCCCCCAACCCCTGGCAAATATTGGAAGGAAACAGATCAAAATGATAACAGGGATCATTCTGTGATCAGCAGAAACTGGCATCTAACCTCAGACTACTAGGCTTCTTAGATGATTTCTACCGAGACAACTTAGATGATTTCTACCGAGACAACTTCAGGCTCTCTCAGGATGTCTCTCTTACTTCACTTTTCTCATCAGAAGAGTAGAGATACTGATTATTAACTGCTGTTTTCTTATGGAAAGACTTTTTTAAAATAAATAAATGTATTTATTTTTGTCTGCATTGGGTCTTCGTTGCTGTGCGCGGGCTCTCTCTAGTTGCGGGGAGCGGGGGGCTACTCTTCGTTGCGGTGTGTGGGCTTCTCATTGCGGTGGCTTCTCTTGTTGCGGAGCACGGGCTCTAGGCGCGCGGCCTTCAGTAGTTGTGGCTCGCGGACCCTACAGCGCGGGCTCAGTAGTTGTGGCGCATGGGCTTAGTTGCTCCGTGGCATGTGGGATCTTCCAGGACCAGGGCTCGAACCCGTGTCCCCTGCATTGGCAGGCGGATTCTTAACCAGTGTGCCACCAGGAAAGCCCCTGGAAAGATGTTTTTAATAAGTGATGATTGAATGACATAATGTGTGAAGAGTGCTCTAAGTACACACAGTACTTTTTACGAAGTTAACCATCATTATTATCCCAGGCCTTGTTTTCTGATGGCAGAACTAGGGGGGAATAGCTTTTGCTTCTCGACACCTGACTCAGAGGGTCCCTGGAGGGACTGAGGGAATCCGATTTGGAAAGACCTCCCCTGAATTATGTGAAGCAGAAGAGGCCCTGGGTGGCATCTGCTGCTGCCCTGCGTGCTGTGCCCGAGCTGTAACCAGTTTCTTGAGCAGAGTCGGCTTCTGCTGGTCCTGGTTGCATTCTGGGCTCCCAAAGACTAAGTCGATTTTTTCTTTGATGAGACTCCCTTCACAAATATCAAGACACACTCTCTCCGCACTCCACTGTTCATTCTAATCACCTGCTCTCTAGATGAGACCAGCTCATTGATGGCCAGATCCAATTCCTACTGGATTGGGGGCCTCCCCACAATGCACACCCTCAATCACACTATATCTAGTCCTTCCTTCTCCCACAGGAAGTGTCTCATCCAGCGGTGTCCACCTGTGTTCGCTCAGAGTTTACCTCCTTTGTACCTTTTTTTTTTTTTTGGCCACACCGTGTGACATGTGGGATCTTAGTTCCCCGACCAGGAATCAAACCTGTGTCCCCTGCACTGGAAGCGTGGAGTCCCACTGGACCACCGCCTTTGCATCTTATTCCAAGTGATGCCTTGCTCTTTGCTAGCTACCACAGGAGTGGGATCTGGTGAGCTTTACGAACGTGTCCAAAAGAGATAAAACTCACATTTTGTTCTTTTCCTTATATTAGCATTTGAAGAGGCAGCAATACCTTAACGCAAATGGAGGAACTTCAGGATTTCAGGCACCTTTGAGATTGACTTGCTGATGTGCAACCATTCAAAAAGACCGGCCTACCGGAAAGGGAGGGGCACCACCCCCAAATCACAAGTGATCTACAAATCACTTGTTTTGTTTAAACTCCAAATCTAGTGCCTACTTATGTCACAGGATTTTAGTAAACTCTGCAAAGAAGATAGAGCATGTGAGCATCTGAGCACAGGGGAGAGGCACGGTGTTCACAGGAGCGTTTTATTGGAACGTAGCATTTTATTGGAACGTAGAAAACCAGACATTCAATCAAGCTTTTCTGTTTAGTTTTGGTTTTATTCATTTACTATTAATTAGGAATGAGTGGAAATCACTTGAACTTCGTTTTGGAAAATTTAAAAATGCCCACTTGATTTTGATGTAAATTCCAGTTGAGATTCTCGCTGCCAGTCTCTCAGGTGGCCTAAAGTCAAGGGGCTTGTTTATCTTACTATGAAATTCCCAAATGCTCATCACAGTGTCTGGGTCTCAGTGAACACAGAGGAAGGCACTGGTCTGGGACAGGGTGAGAGTGGGGCAGAGGAGAGGAACCTGGCAACCTCATAACCCTTGGGTCTGGGCACTGGAGAACCCTCTAGTGAATGAACTGGCAGAGAAATGCAGCACTTAATTCTCAGGGCTCCTGCTTTCGTTCATGAATGAAACTGATAATCTCAATCTAAAATTCCCAAGGGCACACCTTTTAACTCTGCTACAGTAATTGCTCATGTACATATTAACAGCTCTCAAAAACCTGGACCTCATTCACTAATTGGAACAATCTGTCTTGTAGCTGTAATGATTCCTAATATAAGAGCTCCACTCTGGAAGAACAGACCTTAAAAAGATCATTCTTCTGAGCTGCACGACTCACCCTCAGCCTCGCAGCATGAGGCAGCAGAATGAATGTGTTTATTTGGGAGTAACTAATTCATCTGGGTCTTTCGCATCCTTAATACAAGAGGTAGTTTGAGGGGAGGATCTGCTTTTTTAAATGTCCTTTTTATGAGTGAATTGTAACTTTTTATTCTTGGGGATTAGACTCCCTTACCCTCTGAACCACTGAGAGGACAAGATGAAGTTTGAATATGAGGATGTTGGTTTCTTCACACATATTACTGCTCACCCTTTTATGGGACCATATCCAGCAGTAGCCTAGATGCAGCAGGGAACATGACGGACAGACCCCTCTCTCCTCCAGAAGCTTACATGCAGCGTACATGGGTGGGGGAGGGGGAGTGAGTTAATAAACAAGTAAACAGGGCTTCCCTGGTGGCACAGTGGTTAAGAATCTGCCTGCCGGGCTCCCCTTATGGTGCAGTGGTTGAGAGTCTGCCTGCCCATGCAGGGGACACGGGTTCGTGCCCCGGTCCGGGAAGATCACACATGCCGCGGAGTGGCTGGGCCCGTGAGCCATGGCCGCTGAGCCTGCGCGTCCGGAGCCTGTGCTCCACAACGGGAGAGGCCACAACAGTGAGAGGACCTCACACTGCACGTACTGCAAAAAAAAAAAAAAAAAAAAGAATCTGCCTGCCAATGCAGGGGACAGGGGTTTGGGCCCTGGGCCAGGAAGATCCTACATGCCGCGGAGCAGCTAAGCCTGTGCGCCACAACTACTGAGCCTGAGCTCTACAGCCTGCAAGCCACAACTACTGAGCCCGTGAGCCACAACTGCTGAAGCTCATGTGCCTAGAGCCCGTGCTCCACAAGAGAAGCCACCGCAAAGAGTAGCCACTGCAATGAGAAGCCCGCGCACCCCAACTAAGAGCAGCCCCCTGCTCACCGCAACTAGAGAAAGTCCACGTGCAGCAACGAAGACCCAACACGGCCAAAAATAAATAAATTAAATAAATAAATTTATTAAAAAATAAACAAGTAAATCAATAAGCAATTTCAAAAAGTGATAGGTGCTGTGAAGAAAATGAAAGTGGGTAACAGGAAAGAAAGTGGCTGAGTTGGGAGGGGAGAGAGCGTGCAACTGATAACGGGTAGGATCAGGGAAGGAATGAGCTACGAGAAGCGATAAACAGGAAGAGAATATTCTGGACTGAGGAAACAGTCAGTGAAAATGGGGGGTCGGGGAGTAGGAGCCAGATCAAGTAGGGCTCTGCAAGGCGAGACCGGATTTTGGAATTTGTTCAACATGGGATCAGAAACCGGTGGAGGATTTTATTTTTTTTCTTTTTTTTTGCGGTACGCAGGCCTCTCACTGTTGTGGCCTCTCCCATTACGGAGCACAGGCTCCGGATGCGCAGGCTCAGTGGCCATGGCTCACGGGCCCAGCTGGTCTGCGGCATGTGGGATCCTCCTGGACCGGGGCACGAACCCGTGTCCCCTGCATCGGCAGGTGGACTCTCAAACACTGCGCCACCAGGGAAGCCCCTGGTGGAGGATTTTAAAGAAAACAATGTAATGCAATTCAAGTGTTTACAAGAAAACTTTGGTTACTGGATAAGGAGTGGACTGTTGCAGCGGCAAGATGGACCTGTTAAGAAATTATAACACTGGTCGAAGTCAGAGACAGTGATGGCTTAAACCTGGGTGGAAATAGTGGAAAAGAAAGTAAACGGATGGATTAAGGATCTGCTGCCTCACAGAAGGAGAGGATTCACACATAATAATAATGGGAATACTGAATAAGCTCTTAGAATGTTCCAGTCCTGCTGAGAGCACTTTACATCTATTAACTCAAATGAAGCCTTCCAAAATGGGGTTTGTTTTTATCATTGTCATGTTTAATCATTTCCCCACGCTACATTCTTCCCTAGTGTATAACATATAGTATGTAATCAAAACTGGTATATAATACCTATTACACAAGTACAATTTGAAGATGACATAGAGATTTAAAAGAATTTTTAAAAACTGAATGAAATGCGATAAAATACTACAGACTGTTCAGTGACCCACAATTTTCTCTCCTCAAATTGTTTTTTTTCCTAACCAAGAAATACAAATTTTCTAAGATAACGTCAATATCATACTTCGTCTCGATTGATACGTTCTTCCCTCAAAACAACCAGAATTCAACCTCTTCCCACTGCCCCCATCTCTGGCACATGCCAACATCATCTCTCTTGAAATATTATAATCATCTTCTGACGTCTGTTCTCCACGTGCAAGTGCAGCCAGAAGGATCCTTGTAACATATAAGCCAGATAGCGCCGCTCCTCTACTGAGAACATTCCAAGGGCTTCCCATCTGGCCTAGAGTAAAAACTACAGAGCTTCCCATGGTCCACAGGCCTCATATCATCGGAACCTTGACTATTTTGCTGACTTCGTTCCTATCACTCTGCCCTTGCCTGCTCAAGCAGGAGAGGCAGGCTTTGGCCTCAGGGCCCTAGCATCTGCTGAAATAAAGGTCCCTTGAGGCCAGGGCACTTTCTGTCCCATGCAGAGAAGGCTCTGTTCATCAACTGAACAAGCAAACACTGTCGATAATTTAGAAACTAAGACAGAGTGTAAGGAAGTCATTTGAACATTTATATAGACGGCATCCAGACACAGAAAAGGACTCTCTGTGGAACTACCTGACACTGCCTGTCCCCGTGTATTCATTCTCTTCGTCATTAGTCCCGCAGGAGATACAAATAAGAAGAGTTCCATGGTCACCTGAGTTGGGGAGACTCCAGTTAAATGAAAATTATGCAGGTTTCTCTACTGGAATATTTCTCAAGCGTTTTACTGTATTGGCTTATTATCAATCTATAAGAGGAAGACATACCATGCAGCGTTTCCTAAACATATCTGACGACAGATCACTTTTTACACAGAGCATTGAGACCCACTAACAAGAACCTAGAAAACAGACTAACGGCATATTTTTCTAAGGGCGCTACCTACGTATAGTTATGATATTGCAGCCCACACTTACGCTGCCAGAAAATAAATATAAATAAATAAAGTGAGGAAAAAAGAGAAAGAAAAAAGAAGACAGAGATAGAGACAGGCAAATTCAAAGGCAGAGTCAGGCTGAGAAATGTCAGAAGATCATGGGATGGGTTTTCTTTCACTCAGAGCCTTCCTTGATCAGAGAATGGTAAACGATGAAGCGTCAATTAAGAAGATTCCCTGCACACTGAACTTTTTATAAACCAATGCAGTAAAGGTTTTAATAGGGAAATTCAAAAATCAAAGTTCTGTCTGTATAGAAAGAGCTGGAATTTAGAAGTTATTTTACTATTAACCCAAGTATCTTTCATGTATTAACCTGAGTTTTTTTTACAGCCTTGTCTTCTAAGATATCCTGAAACATTTAAGAGATAAAATTTTATTTTTTTTAACTAAAATAGGGTTTTGGTAACTTTGCCCAGCTGGTCTCCGTATATCGCAGGAAATGTACCCAGAGGAATATCTGTGCTGCATACAGCGCCAGGCCATACAATCCGGAGATGGAAGGTTTAGGAATCCATTCCCATCCCATTAAAGTGGGGCACTATGAAATTCTAGGCCGGGGATTTAAAGGCGAGAGAGGAAATAGACTTCCTTTCAATCTTGACTTCTTTCTATTCCTTATAAATCTTTCCAACTGTCCTTTCTGAGTGACGTCGGCACTACAGAACTTCTCAAAGGCTTTAGATTTAAGATGGCTTGAAACCTTCCTGTTCAAATTTTGACAGGACAAAAGAAAAGTGGAGGTGTGGGGTGTCTTTCTGAGCCAGATGCCCATAAATCCTCTGGACCTGAACTTACAATACATCTGATCTGGCCGCCTGAGGTCCATCCCTGCCCTCGGCACAAAGGTCTCCCTAACCAGCTCTATGTGGCTTCCCCAGCCTGCAAATGGGTTCTGAGAAGAACAGTGTTCAAGGCCCCAGGAACGCACGTTGTGAAAATAAATAACGGGAAACAACCTGAAAGCTTATAAAGGAAAAAGAGAAAACCTGCTCTTCAACAACCAAGTCAGACTCCAATATAAAAGTCAACTGCTGATTACCTTTTTTTTCTGTTGGAAGAGAAAAAGTGTAAAAATGACCACAGATTCAGCATAAAGATTTCTCTTGGAGAATTTCTGTTAGCCTTTTGGCTGGTTTATTATCTCAATTTCGTCATTGAGGTCTGGAACCCTTAAGCCTGGCACATCTCGGGTACAGTAGCCACAGCTGTATGTGGGTCCTGAGCCTCTGAAATGCGGCCAGTCTGACTCGGGATGTGCTCTCAGTGTAAAAGGCACACCGATTTCAAAGACGGTACAAACAAAAATGTAAAATATCTCAGTAATAACTTTTCAGCTTGATTACATGTTGAAATAGAAAATGTTAATGTATTTGGGTAAAAATAATAGATGATTAAAATCATAACAATGATTATTATTGTATAATATAAATTGTAGAGAATAAAATGAATTATTAAAATCACGTCTTTCTTTTTACCTCTTGTAAGGTGGCTAACCGAAAATTTTAAATTACAATGTATGGCTCGCATTCTATTTCCTATCAGACAGCGTTGCTCTTGACATGATAAAAAATAGACTGAAGTGGTCAAGGCAGATAAAATGTGGAGTATTTGCTACAGGTATCTCTACCCAAAGAGCTGATGGCATTTTCTGTTCCCTTTACTTCTCCTCTTTGTATGTTTTACTACTGGTTCAGCCATCTTTGAACATTTGAAGCCCTTTGATTTTTTTTTTTCCCCTCTCCTATTACACAATAAACAGTGGTTAAGATTACAACAAAAGGGCTTCCCTGGTGGCGCAGTGGTTGAGAGTCCGCCTGCCGATGCAGGGGACGTGGGTTCGTGCCCCGGTCCGGGAAGATCCCACGTGCCGCGGAGCGGCTGGGCCCGTGAGCCGTGGCCGCTGAGCCTGCGCATCCGGAGCCTGTGCTCCGCAACAGGAGAGGCCACAACACTGAGGCCTGCGTACCGCAAAAAAAGATTACAACAAAATTATTTCTACTGCATTGGTCAGTCTAAAAACAACCTATACTGATGACAAGAAAAACAATGAAATAACTTATCAAATAAAATGAATGATTTTGGAGACAGAGGAACCCAGATTCTGGAGTACTAGTAGTAAACCCCAGCCGAGCCACTCAGCGTCCCTGAAGCTCAGTCGTGCCATCTGTAAGCAGGGTACAGTAAGAGCACCTCTTTCATAAGGCTGGTGAGATATGAAACATTCCAGACATAGGTAAAGCTTATTAAATGGTGTCTACAGTATCATGTTACAAGCACAACCACCAGTGAGACAGGCTGGGACCTGGGACCCTTTACTGCAGTGCTTGCTCCGGGACAAACGTCTCCTCAAGCAACAAAATACAAAGAAACGATAAGGGTCTAGAAAATGACTTCATGCATGCAGCAGTCCCAGTCGGGGCAATGATGAACAATAAGATACCAAAGGGCCAAAACCCAACTGCCATTTCTGAGATGCAAGAGCACAAGCAGGGTATTGCATATGAACCCTGTAGACAGCGCCACCGAGGGGGCAGGCAGACCACCAACGCCACCCCTCCAGCCCGATCAGCCCCCCACCCTCACCCCATTTAAGGAACCAGCCTGACCTCCTAGGGCTCCCTCAGGACCAGTCCCAGTAAAGGCTTGCCTGAATTACTCACGTGGCCTCTTACCAATTTCTATTCCTTCAAGAGTCCAAGGACCCGAGTCGGTAACACCAGCCCCACCCTCCAACACCACCACGGCCCCCTAAGCCTGCTTTTTGGTTATACAAGCCCCGCGCCCCGCCCACTCATGGGGTCTTCAAGTTTCTATATTGAGAATACCTCCAATTTAACCAAGTTTCTTTTCAGAGGGTGTCATCTGCTCATCTGAGATTCTCAGTACGATCCAAACAGTTACCAGCGCCCCACATGTTGGTGACACACCATCAAACAGTCCTGAGTCAAGTTCACATCTCAGGATGACTGTGTGTGACGAGAACTGTCAGACATCACGAAGGGACCAAGGCTGCTTCCGCCTCACAAAACCCGCTCTCTGGCTTTGTACAATCAGGCATGCACTTCTCCACTGAGCACACTCTAAGTACTGGGGCCTACTCAAATGTTCTTCTTCTTTTTTTTTTTTTTTTTTTTTTTTTGTGGTATGCGGGCCTCTCACTGTTGTGGCCTCTCCCGTTGCGGAGCACAGGCTCCGGACGCGCAGGCTCAGCGGCCATGGCTCACGGGCCCAGCCGCTCTGCGGCATGTGGGATCTTCCTGGACCAGGGCACGAACCCGTGTCCCCTGCATAAGCAGGCGGACTCTCAACCACTGCGCCACCAGGGAAGCCCCCAAAGTTATTTTTAATAGAAAAAGTCTCAATCTTCCTTCAATGACAATGACTTCCTTCAATTAGTTTTCTCTAATGACAAAGCAATATAGTATTGAGTTCAGAGACACCAAACAATTGTTTTGTGAACAAGCCTTCTTGGTTTTATAGTTTTCAAAATAATGGAAATCCAGATCATGATTGGTGTTCTCTGAAAACACTTATTAGAACAGGACTCCATTTCTTACAAGGAATATGGGTTAAAGGAGGAAAGGAGAAAGTTATGAACCTCATTTCCAAAAGAGTGATAGTGCTAACTTACACTGGTCACGTGAGTTTGGAAAAACACTGATTTAAATACAGTCAAACAGATTTCCTCAATGGAGGACTTCTAAAAGCCTTTGGTATGCCGATGCATAAAGTAAATCTTCAAGAAGGCATTTCATATGGCAACCTTTATTTCCAGCAGAAAAGCGGGGATACACGAACGAGCGCCAGGCAAACTGCACTCATCCCCCTTAGTCCTGTACTAGAATGTCACTCCACTGAAGCCAGGACTTAATGTGGCAGCTCGATCCCTAGCTGGACTGGTCCACCTCTGAGTCGCGCAGTACCTGCCATGCTTGCATGAGTGGAGAGAGGGTGACACGGGGTGAGGCCTCTGCGTGTGTCACAAGTGCATAAGCTCACCTGGGACAGGGAAGGCAGATGCAGGTCACCTGGACATAACCTAGGGGTCCAGTGCAAGACAACCATCTAACTGGAATGTGACAGAAGCACTGGAAGAACCAAGATCCAGTTCGCAAAATGAAAAGCAAATCATTAGTCTGACTCTAGGTAGGAAGGTAGGGGCTGGACAGACAGGAGGGAATACAGAGCCGGTGGAGGTAACATACCCACAGACGTGGATACTGAAGGCAACTGCAGGCTCAAACAGAATGTTCAGTGGGAACCAATCACGGAACAAGTTCAGTCTAACACTAGCAGCTTCTTGTCCCCTGGACAAACCTTAACTTGGACTAAGAATGTTGTACAATACCAGGACAGAGCAGAGAGCAGGGTTAGAGTAGTACCCAGACATATCCAGCCCAGCAGGGAGACAAATAATTCAGTGTGCTTGTGTCATGAGTGGTAATAACCTTCGCTCTTTGGAACATGAACAAGCAGTGCCACGCTATGGACCCAGTTTTTAAAACACAGGTGTTCTGTTATTACTGATATTTATGGTGCAAAAACTAATTCAGCAGTAAAATCTGATGTGAAGAGATGTGAAGCTACGTTGAATATTGATATTTCCCCCTTAGTGTGAATATTCATCCACATGCTGCAGAAATATGAATGCATTCAAGGGGTATAGGCCCAGACCCCACTATGTGTCTTCTGTAAATATAAATGGCATATGCACCATCATGCCTTTCTAAAAACGATTCCGAATTCTAAAACATCTGGCCTCAAGGGTCTCGCCTAAGGGACTGCAGACCTGTACCATATGGTAGCGTGTGCATGGTATATATTAGGAAAAATGTATTTTCTTCTACTCACTTGCTAAGATGCTCTAAACTGAGCTGAAATGAACCAGCTGTGAGTTTCACTGGAAAGGGCACACACAATTAATTTGGATCATTTAAGCTTACTGAAGACTTCAACTCATAAAGCACCAGTAAGTCTGAATCAACAACTCCTGGATCTCTTATTGTAATAAACAAGATTTTAATTACCTCAGACAACAAGCATGCAATGAACCTCTACCTTAATGGAGCTCTCAGAGGGTTTTATCTGGAGGTTTCTGTATGCACTACCTCCAACTTCAGTTATCAGTGGAAATACCGCATGATTCAATTCCTGTTAGTGTTACATGAACCCTTATTTAAAACAGGGAATAACTGTGGGGTAGGGAGAATATTTAGGATAGGGTAGTAGCCGTCACAGATAACTGTGGTTGGACAGATAATACAAAGAGGAGTGGCCACAGAAGAACTCAAACAGGACTACTATTTTAATCACAGGAATATTTTGAGCCTTTTGACTTTAAGGATGCTTAATCACATCTGCAAAGTCCCTTTTGCCATGTAAAGGAATAAATACATTCACAATTTTCAGGAATTAGTGAGTGGACATTTTTTGGGGGAGGGGTATTATCCTACCTATCAAAATCCCCATTGATCTCTCTTTACTCCTTAAATGTACCAAGTATCACCTGTCTCAGGGCCTTTGCACACCCCTGTTCTATGGGCAGGCTCCAATTAATCTTTTCCCTCTTAATAAGTATCTGTCTCCACCAAGGTCTTCTGTCTCATGACAAAACGTCCCTCTCCTTCAGAGACTATATCACAACTGATATTACACAGCTGTTTATGGGACTCTTCGGTCAGTTTCTGTGTCATGACTAGAGTATAAATATCTTGAGGGTGGGACTCTCTTTCCTCTTCAGCTTTGTAACCCAGCACCCACATGACAGAAGGCACTCAAGAAAAATTTGCTGCTAGACAAGAGATAAAGCTGAATAAATAGGAGGTGAGTGCCTCTGAGGATCCAAAGTGGGTCTAGTCTTCTAGCCTTATCTGATTCCAACTTTCTTTTCTAATTTTAACTGAGGTATAAAGAACGCTGCTATTTAAAGACTTTTGTTTCGTTTTCACAAGGACATTTTTTTTCTACTAGACTGGATGTTGTGGGGTTTTTTTGGCGGTATGCTGGCCTCTCACTGCCGTGGCCTCTCCCGCTGCAGAGCACAGGCTCCGGATGCGCAGGCTCAGCGGCCATGGCTCACGGGCCCAGCCGCTCCGCGGCATGTGGGATCTCCCCGGACCGGGGCATGAACCCGTGTCCCCTGCATCGGCAGGCGGACTCTCAACCACTGCGCCACCAGGGAAGCCCTAGACTGGATGTTTTTAAGTATAGGAACTACAAGGCTGAGTCCAGGATTTCAGCCAGGAAAGTGTGGAGACGTTTAATTTCTCAATGTGTACAAAGTTGTTGTAGATGACCTCAAAGAATTCCTGGGAAGCAGCAAAACCTACAAAGTTGGGTTTGTTGCAATTTACCCTCAAGGAGCAGATCCAGAGTCTTGTGGGGCATATGCTTAAAATTCAACCTGCAGCACTGGAGCACCGAGGGAGCTGGTAAGATACCCAAGGTCATGACTTTATCCCAAATGGAATCGAAAGAAACCAGGACCAGCAATGCTCTGACCCATAAAGCAAGGTACATTTCCTCTCCAAAAGCTGCAAGAGGGGGCTTCCCTGGTGGCGCAGTGGTTGAGAGTCCGCCTGCTGATGCAGGGGACACGGGTTCGTGCCCTGGTCCGGGAGGATCCCACGTGGGGCCCGTGAGCCATGGCCGCTGAGCCTGCGCGTCCGGAGCCTGTGCTCCGCAGCGGGAGAGGCCACAGCAGTGAGAGGCCCGTGTACCGCAAAAAAAAAAAAAAAAAAAAAAAAAAAAGCTGCAAGAGGATGGAACAACTTTGCCCTGAGTCTTTATTTAAATCTACTTCAAATGACGCCACATGAGTAAAGGAAGTCTGGATTCCACTAAACATACTGCGTTCTCTACCCTAGAGTCTCCCAATAGTGACACGTTGGCTGGATAATTCTTTGTGGTGGGGCTGTCCTATGAACTGGGATGTTGAGCAGCGTCCCCGGCCTCTATCCACTAGATGCTGGTAGCGTATCAATGCCCACAACAGTGACAACCAGAAACGTCCCCTGAAAACACGTAATGTCCTCTGAGGGGGAGGATACTGTCTCTAGTTGAGAACCAATGCTGTATTCTACCAATCCTATCCCAATCTTCCACAATGACTCTTCTCTGACTCTGTATAAAATAAATAATGTCCCCAACGCGGATAGATTACTACATGGTACATTATAATTTTCTCACTTTCATTTTAATTTCTTGAAAAGCATTGTAGTTATGTGGAAAGACATAAACCAAGTCTGAGATGCTCAAACAGTGTAAAAATCTCAGAGAGAGCTGGTGTTAATAAAGAACTCAAATAAAACAATTTAACGTATCACAGACATGTCTTCCGCAAAAGTGAGCAACTTTTCTGTGCATATTTTATAGTTCAATTTGCTCCCGTTACCTTTAATCTCTGAAATTCAAGTTCCTCCAAATACAACCACTAAGTAATTTAACATGTTTATCACATTAGAAAAAAAAAAAACAAGCTATGAACCAGATGGGCTTCAATGAAGCACCCAATTAATAGAGGCAGCCTTACCATGTGACATGACTTAGAAGAAATAAATTCGAATAGCTCGGTCAAAAATAAGTCTGGGCATTGTAGCTCCCGTTTGTAATTAGTTTCTGAATTTCATGGCCATCTTTGAGTAAAAAACAAAATGCATTTAAAGTAATAAGTTTTCAAAAGAATATGCATCTAGTCTATTCATTTTTCCAGACTCAAATAGGAGGAGACAGGCGTTAGGGACTGTGATTAGGAATGAGGCAGAAGTTCCCAGTTCCTTCCTCCAGAGTTTTTCTTTTCCAAGGCAGCGGCCAAATTAAGTTTTCAAACTTCCAAGCACAGGTCTTTTGTCCAGAACAACATTAACTAAACAAATGGCAACCCATTTCTAGGATAAAGAAGCTTTAGAGCAAAGCTAGCTAGGCATAAATTCTCCCTTCAGCGACACCGCCAACGGGAACTGGCCAGCCGGAACAAAAGAGAAACCCCAAACTTAAAAAAATCTGATCAACTTGGCATCTAGGAATCAAGTTTTCCAAGTACAAATCAAGCTAAGATTTTTAAGAAATGATTCATTCAACATAAAAGGAGAAAGAGAGCCCATTAAGTAGAAACTTTAATGTGACTAGGACAGGAAGTCCCAAGGATAGAGGAATCCTAATATGGGAAGAATACTTGATACTGTGAATTTGTCAGCTCAAAACAAGAAAAAAATATGCAGCACTTTCTCAGCATGGTGATCTCTGGTTTCTCAGGCAATCATGGATAAGAAACAAATCGATATGTGAATATAAGCATCTATAAACTAAGAAATACTATTGATTTTCTCCTCTTAAAGGGATTTTTCACCTAAGGTTCAAGGTTGTCTAAAGGATCCATGAACGGGCTTGAGGAGTGAGGGTGAGTGATGAAACCCTACAGATTATGCCCAAATCTGTGTGTACATACATGGATTTTTCTCTATGGAGGAGGATTGAAAGTATTCATCAGATGACCCAAGTAGGTCATGACTTACTAAAGTCACAGAACACTAAGAGCTGTCACTCCATGTTGGAGTACAGCCACAGGTTTGGGTACAAACCCTCTCAGTTCTTCTACAAATCTGTAAAGCTTACCACGTGGGCACCCAAACAATCAACAAATATGTCTGTCCCAAGGAAAGAATATTCACATCCTGATCATGATGAAAGGTACAAAAATAAGGTTAGCAATGGAACAGATGTGTTGTCCCCACCAAAGACTAAAAACGGAGTTTGGAAACAAGCTCCCTCCCTCAGTCGCCAAAAAGATACACATGACCTACTGCACTACCCGTTCTTCACGGATCTTTGAGAAAACTGACTCAGAGGAGGTAAAATGTCAATCCCGCAAAGTTAACAGCGAGTCATACGACCAATGGCCACAGCTGCCTCCTCAACAGCGTGGAGATCACACAAACCTTAAAGCAGCTTCCCTACTGAGAGATGATTCTGAGTCCCCTTCACATATCGGTTACCTTTTCTGTTTTCTAAAGGGTGAAAACGAAGTGGCCAGAGTTTCGTACAGAATGTCACTTTGGAAAGCAGGGTTTCAGAAAGGACAGGGCAAAGAAGCCACATCGAATGAAACAAGGGGTCCGAAATCATCTACCAGGGGTGAGTCTACTCAAACCACGACGCCCACAAGGTCTACATGCTTCACCAGTTAAACAAAGATGAGGAACTTGAGGATGGCTATCTAGCTGTCATGCTGTATATAAAAGATTTCCAGAGACAAAGGCAGGGACAGTACAAGTTTGATTTGCAAGACGACTGGGGGTAAAGACAAAGCATCTCTTTAATGTCAAGACCCAAAGCACAGCTGCCCCTGACATCTCAAGTTTCTCTCACCTCCACAGGGAACCGCCTGCCGTTGATGCTGTGTTCAGAGCCTGCAGAACCATTGCTGTGGCCCCAATGAAATTCCACCTTCTCAGCTTTGAATCTGCCAGGGAGGCCAGCACCGCTGACAAAATAGTCGTCTTTCAGAAGGATGGCAACTGTGTAAAGCAGAAGGGAAACGACAATGAGTTTCAAAACCACACTTGAAAGATTGCTCCTGTGCTTCAAATAAAAGTTCATGATTACATGATGGGAATTACTTCCCATATACCTGTTAGAAAGCAAGTCAAAAACATTAGTCTGAATAAATAAGCACATTCTAGCTGCAGAACGCTCTCAAGAGCCAGTTGACTCTAACTCATGAAAATTCCCAGAGAATGGTCTCAGAATTTCTTAACCATTTCACAGTTGGAAAAACAAACAAACAAACAAAAAACAGACAATGATAGAGTAAGTGGCTCTGAATCAGGGTCTGTAAATCTGCTTGAAGATCAAAATTATTTTTCCTTTTTAAACACTGATTCCTGGGGCTATCCCAAGATTCGAGGTCTGGAATGAGATGGGAAATATATATATAAGTCAGTTGCAGAAGACATGTTTCTTTGATCAGAAAACTTAAGCAAGGCGTCAGGAAATAAAATTTGTAGGTTCTACCAATATTAAGGAAATAACAGTGGGAAAACAGCTGGGATTGGGATTCATATTTGATAATGGTGTCCAGGAAAGTATAGTGAAAATTCTACTCATTAAGTCACTCAAGTAACTGCAGCTAAGTAGATTTACTTTACTATGTCTTTTAATTCTAAGCATAAGAAAATTTTGCTTAGCCCATCCGGAAGAACACATAAGAAGTCCTTAACATAGAAAACCTCAATCAATTCAAATCCTAAATTTCAAAATCACATCTCTCTTCCTTGAAACATGGAAAAGAGAAATCAAGAACAAATAACTTGGGCTGATACTACCAGAAAAATTATTTTTCCAAAAGGAATGTAATATCCAAGTGGATGAAAAAGAGATTTTATTTTATAAGTCATACATTCCCCCCCTTTTTTGTTGTTGTCTAAAGTGAATTCATTCATTCATTTAACAAACACTTATTGGCTGGTGAATACGCATAACGCTCCAACCAACATACCAAATAGCCTGTGATCAATGCGCCAACCAACATACTAAATGGCCTGTGATTGGAAGCTAAGCTCATTTAAGGCAGGGAAAAGCTTTCGTATCCTCATTGTCTCCTCTTCCTAAAGAGATGCCAGTTCAAGCCTCAGAGAGAAATCCTGCATGAAAATTAGGTCTCCATAAAAGACAGGGACTAGACTAATGACCCATTTCTAAAACAAGTGCAATTAGTTTCAGGACTTCTCTGTAAAAAGGGAAGCATAGCTAGTGGGAAGCAGCCCAATAGCACAAGGAGATCAGCTCGGTGCTTTGTGACCACTTAGAGGGGTGGGAT
Source organism: Delphinus delphis (assembly GCF_949987515.2). NCBI lineage: Eukaryota > Metazoa > Chordata > Mammalia > Artiodactyla > Delphinidae > Delphinus > Delphinus delphis. The sequence goes on along the minus strand of NC_082692.2, from coordinate 76,499,590 downwards.
AGGGAGGGTGGGAGGGAGACACAAGAGGGACAAGATATGAGGATATATGTTTATGTACAGCTGATTCACTTTGTTATAAAGCAGAAACTAACACACCATTGTAAAGCAATTATACTCCAATAAAGACGTTAAAAAAAAAAAGAGCAAGTGACGGAACCCTGTTTGTAATAATCCCTTTTTACTGCATTCAAAGGCAGTTTTCTCGCAACTTTTGAAAAAGTTACAGTGAACATTCAATTAGTGGGACAGAGAATTAAAGGATAAAATGAAATAAGAGCAAGTGTTTCTCATGGTGATTGAACATGCTATGGCATGTTCCTTTACTGTGTGCTACGCATGGTTTAGAAGAAGGCTTGGCAAAATTTTTCTGTAAAAGGTGAGACAGTAAATATTTAAGGCTTTGTGGGTCCTACGGCCCTTGCTGTAACCACTTAACTTGGTCTTAGTAGCCCAGAAGCAGCCAAACACAATATGTAAATGAATGGGTGAGGCTGTATTCCGATAAAACTTTAGTTATCCACACTAAAATTCGCATATAATTTTCACACGTCATGGAATATTCTCCTTTTGATTTTTTTCCAACCATTAAAAAACCTAAGAACTAGCAGGAGGGGTTGTCATTTGGTGATCCCTAGAACACAATATATTTTAGAAGACAAACTATTGTGTTAAACCAGTGTTCCAAAGCCCAAATACCTATGAATTAGCTCAGTATTGTCTTTAACACTGTTGATTACTCACAGCTGGTTACAGATTCTATCCATAACATTTTGCATCCAAAAGATGAAGACAAAGAATTTTGAGCGCATCTGTTACAATCATGCAGGGACTCCGCAGCATCTTATAAATATTTGATTTTACCTAAATCATTTATGTCTCTGTCAGGGGTCATTTTACTTCTTTTTCATGAATAATTAAAAGCATAATTAGGGAACTGTACAACCTGAAACACTAATCTCATTTTTCATTTTACAGTATTTCTCACTAGAGCACACAGCACACTACATGCATGTACTGCCCCCACCTTCCGAAAGCGGCTAAATTTTTGTTTACATATAACACTGGAAAGAGAGAACTTGCCCAGCCACCATGCAACACTTTGCTGATGATCACTGATAACACTGCTCTGTTTCACAACAAAATGTACCAAAGGTAGCCGCTGCGGAGCACAGAATGTAGGAAGGGCCATGAGCTCACGGGATGGACGGACCTGGGTTAGAATCTCATTCTGCCACTTAACAGCGGGGTGACCTTGGGCAAGTTACCTGACTTCTCTGTGTCTTGGTTTCCATCATTATTCAAATGGCAATAACAGTGCCTAGCTGGTGAGACTGTTTTGACGCCTGAAAGAAATCGCACGCAGAAAGCACTTAACCCAGTGCCAGAAATTCAGCAAGCACACAGCCAATGCGGGCTTCTGTCCACCTACCAATAATTTCTAGAGACATGGTCGGAGTTCATGCAGCAGCACAGAAGGGCAACCACACAGGTGCAACTCTCCGTTTTCAGGCAGAGCTCCATTTCATTTACTTATTTAAAAAAAATTTGTTTTTAAATTTACTTATTTATTTATTTATATGTGGCCACATTGGGTCTTTGTTGCTGTGCGCAGGCTTTCTCTAGTTGTGGTGAGCAGGGGCTACTCATTGCAGTGCGCGGGCTTCTCATTGCAGTGGCTTCTCTTGCTGTGGAGCATGGGCCCTAGGCTCGCGGGCTCAGTAGTTGTGACTTGCAGGCTCTAGAACACAGGCTCAGTAGTTGTGGTGCACGGGCTTAGTTGCTCCGAGGCATGTGGGATCTTCCCGGACCAGGGCACGAACCTGTGTTCCCTGCATTGGCGGGCGGATTCTTAACCACTGCGCCACCAGGGAAGTCCCCAGAGTTCCATTTTAAAGCAATATTGTCTTTCCCACAAAACAAAACGTGTCCTTGAGCAAGGACAATAAACAGCAAAGGTAGGTGTGACCCAAATACCTGAGATGTTAAGTGTTGAGTGGCTGCTCTGAATTTACTAAAACACTGAGTAAAAAACAGATTTCCATGTTTTCTATTCTTTCAGTCACGTCAGTGAAAAGAAAATCCCAGTTTGATGCTAATATGTCCTCCACCTTTCAACGATACTCATTCATTTCCCCCTTTACCGAAAAGTAAATACGTAAGCTAGAACTTAATAACGTTGGTACCTTTGATTTATTTTCACAGATTACAGACCTAATTTTTTACATAAGTCTATCCTTGTCAAATGCACAGCATTTTGTATTAACTTGTTGATAAAACGTTTTGCTTTAAAATCAATTCATTTAATTAAAATCAAGTGCATCAACTGAAAAACAATAACTAAACGATACTACGATAATAATGAATAAATACATTTTAATTTAAATTTTAAAACAGTAGCACCAAGAGTGAATCTGGATAAGGTGACATTTAGGAAGGTAGCAAGCAACAGCTAAAGACTGGAGAAAGATGGGCCAGGAGGAGAAGGCAGGGAAAGTACCTAGGAGTTCACTGTCTAGAATGAGGCCCCTCTGGTTGTTCAACTGCTAATATGGATTGTGATGAAATTAAAGCAGAATGATGGAGGATGTGGAAGAAACTGGGAGCTTCAAATTCAGGGTTTTTAACCTGGAGTCCAAAGTCCAAAGCAGTAGCCACCCACAGACTTCGCGGTCTACATCCTCCTGATACAGGAAGTAAAATTCTGAGCATGGGTGCATAAACGAAGTCAGACTCTGGAGCCAGTTGGGTCTGAATTTGAGCCCTAGATCTGCCACTATCAGTTGTGAGAAAGTTACTGCATTTTTGGGTGCTTCAGTTCCTATTCTGTGAAACTGGAATAATACAACAGCAACTTCACAAGTTTGTTATGAGATCACAAGGGTTGACACATGAAGAATGCCCACAACAGTAACTCATTCACCACATTATAGCAGGAAGATGGCACTGTAAAAGCCCAGAAATAAACCCACACATATGCGGACAGTTAATTTACAACAAAGGAGCAAAGAACGTACAATGGAATGAGGACAATCTTTTCAATAAATAGTGTTGGGAAAACTGGACAGTCACATGCAAAAGAAAGAAACTAGACTACTATCTTATATTATACACAAGAATTAACTCAAAATGAATTAAAGACTTGAATGTAAGATGTGAAACCATAAAATTCCAGAAGAAAACATAGGCAGGAAGCTCTCTGACATGGGTCTTATTGATGCTTTTGCGGAATGACTCCAAAAGCAAGAAAAACAAAAGCAAAAATAAACAAATGGGACTACATCCAACTAAAAAGCTTCTGCACAGTAAAGGAAACCATTATCAAAACAAAAAGGCAACCTACTGAATGGGAAAAGATATTTGCAATTCATATATCCAGTAAGGGGTTAATGTCCAAAATACAAAAGAATTCATACAACTCAACAACAACAAAACCCCAAAAATTCCCATTGAAAATTGGGCAGACGATCTAAATAGACATTTTTCCAAAGGAGACATGCAGATGGCCAACAGGCACATGAAAAGATGTTCAACATCACTAATTAATAAGAAAATGCAAATCAAAACCACAATGAGATATCACCTCACACCCGTTAGAATGGCTATAAGCATTGGCAAGGGTGTGGAAAAAAAGGAACCCTTGTACACTGTGGGTGGGAATTTTTCCACTACGGAAAACAGTTAAGAATAAATAAAACTAGAACTACCATATCACCCAGCTATTCCACTTGGGTATTTATCCAAAGCACATGAAAACGAATTTGAAAACATATATGCATCCCTATGTTTATTGCAGCATTATTAAAATAGACAAGATATGGAAACCACATGAGTGTCTATAGATAGGTGAATGGATGAAGAAGATGTGGTATATGTATATACCATGGTATACTCCTCAGCCACAAACAGAATGAAATCCTGCTATCTGCAACAACATGAATGGGCCTTGAAGGCATTAGGCTAAGTGAAATAAGCCAGAAGAAGAAAGACAAATAAGTATGATTTCACTTGTATGTGGAGTCTAAAAAAAACAGAACAAATGAACAAAATAAAACAAACTCACAGATACAGAGATCAGATGAGTGGTTACCAGAGGGCAAGGGGTTGGAGGGGTGGGTAAAATGGGTGGAAGGGATCAACTGTGCGGTGACTGACAGTAAACAGTCTTGCGGCGGTGATAACTCCGTAGTGTATACAGATGTCCAATTATAATGCTGTATACCTGAAACTTAGAGTTAAAAACTAGATGGCATTATATAAGTGCTGTTTATAAAAGTTATCCTAGGGAGAGGATCCACAGCTTTCACAGATTCCCCGTGTCTAGGGCGCCCCATAATGAAAAAGTGCTCTACACAGGGGCAGGGGGTAGGTAGGAGTCACACCATGGATAAGGAGTTACTTTCCTCCTGAGCTTGACAGGAAGACTGAGTGCCAGGCATTCACTGCATTCTTCACAGGACATCTACAAACTGTTTATAAATTAAACTCAGTGTGTCTAAATAATGCTGGCCTAAAGCAAATGTTCACACTACAATCTGAGTAAACAGCAGCAGATGCCAAAAGTTAAACAAAAAAATGATGAGAAGGAAAATAAGCACGTTACTGTCTTACCTCCACCACTTCCCAACCAATTTTTAACACTACAAGATGGGAAAAGACTCCCATTATTGGATCGTAATGGTGAGACCTCCAGACCACCCACCATTCCAGTGTCCATAAGGTGATGCTTTCAGGCTCCTGGTGAAAAGGGAAATGCTCTGGTCTGGAAGTCAAGACACACAGGCTCTAGTTCTAGGCTTCTACTAACGTCCCTGTAGGCACTACCGTTTATTTTTTCAAATCATTTACCAAGTAACTACTGGGGAAGAAAAGGTAAGTAAATGAGACATTAGCTCCTGCCTTCACGGAGTGTACAGTTGGTGGGAAAGACAGGCCCCAGCAACTAAAGAGATGACAGAAGCAACCCTGCAAGTGGGACAGGTGGTAAGAGGTGAGCATCCAACCCCAGACTGGAGAAGACACAGCAGGAGGAAAAGCTCATGCAAATGCCCTGTGTGGAGGAAGCCAGGGTGACTGGTGCCCACAGAGCAGGGTGTGGCATAGAGGCCAGACAGCAAAGCAGGGACAGCAAGGAGTCTGTCTGAGTTCTGCAGAGAAGTGAGAGGTCCTCAATATGGTTGAGAGAGAACAAGAAAGAAAGAGGGGGAGATGCACAGACATGATCAGATTAGGGAAATAAGATCATTGTGGCTACTAAACGGAAAAGGCCTGGAAGGAAGGCAACATTGGTTGGTAGAAACAAAGTCAGGGGCTTCCCTGGTGGTGCAGTGGTTAAGAATCCGCATGCCAATGCAGGGGACAGGGGTTCGAGCCCTGGTCCGGGAAGATCCCACATGCTGCGGAGCAACTAAGCCCGTGCACCACAACTACTGAGCATGCGCTCTAGAGCCTGTGAGCCACAACTACTGAGCCTGTGCTCTAGAGCCCATGAGCCACAACTACTGAGCCCGCGAACCACAACTACTGAGTTCGCGCGCCTAGAGCCCGTGCTCCGCAACAAGAGAAGCCACCGCAATGAGAAGCCTGTGCACCGCAACGAAGAATAGCCCCAGCTCGCCGCAACTAGAGAAAGCCCGCGCACAACAACGAAGACACAATGTAGCCAAAAATAAATAAATTAATAAATTAATTTTTAAAAAAAGAAAAAAACAAAGTCAGGAGGTTACTGCATTCATCTAGTAAAGAGATAGTGGACAGACAATGTGAGTCGGAGCAGCCTCAGAGAACCAAGAAACGCCAAGTCATGGGATTATCCTGGGTCTCGGTTAACTCGCTGCTAAACTGAGCAAGAGGAACAAAGTGGATTAGTTGACCCTTTAATCATATAAGATACGACAGATGACAACCTAGCAGAAGGTTCTGTGCCCTAAAAAAGAAAGGAACGCTTCAAAAATTACCCTCAAAATTCAAAATCGTGAATTCAGTTTTGAGTCTAGTTATGTAATATAGCGCTGGTTTGCCCATTCTGTAACTGGTAGATTAGGCTTCGGTCTACCCAGAAAATAGCTGCTACCACCCGAGCGCAGGGACTGGGACTATGGGGATAAGAGAAGGGAAGTGGAGCTTAGCAGACAGGAAACAGAGCTTGCAGTGCGTCTTGCCAAAGAGACCCAGGGAAATAGCTCCGACTTGAATTCCAGGGTTCAGGCAAGACTGAATGGTAACAGGCTGAAAAGAACCCAAGAATCTGGATATCTGAAATAGGAGAAATTTAAGAAGAGCCAAAGCACATTTAGCATCCCCCCCAAAGAAGAACAGATCCTTTTTTAATTACACTTAAATTTTCGTTTTTGGGCAACCTTGAACTAACCAGAGGGCTGTGGGGTATTATGAAGTCAGGGTTGGGCATGCCCAGTGTCAATGGTGCTGAACACCCAGATGTTTCCAAACATCTGTCTACTTGGCTGATGCTACGCTTTTAATCAGAAACCTCGGCAGCCTCTTTGTGAGCAAAATGACCAATTCGTTAGTGGCATAAACAAAACTCAGAGCTTAAAGAAAAAAATGTGATCCAGGAAAAAGGACCCCATGCTGGTCCATCTTCAGTGCCCACATTTACATCTACCAAGGATCATTAAGATCACTCCAAGGGGGTGGGAGGGTAATAGAATACAAATAATTTGATGGTTTGGTATCAAGCAAAATTGGAAACCCCAAGAACATATACTTGGGGTATCATTGTGTACCTCACTTGTCCTAAAGCCCTTCCCATCAATATATCAGGAATATAGGTTTTATTGAAATGAGGACATACTCAGGTTTTCACCATCAGCACCGGGCTCTCTACTCCATAAACAGAGCAAGAAAAAACACTTTCAAACTCTGGTTCTCATCTGCGGCCAGCTCTAAGGAAGACAGGAAGAAGGGAGAGAAGGGGGCCAAAACTAGGAGCTGGGAGTGAAAACAGACCAACAGGCAAGAGGCAGAGCCTTGTTTACAGGGGTGGGGAAATTCACGGAGATGTGAGAGGAAAAGTGGGAGAGAAGCAAACCGCAAAAAAGTGAAAGCTCATGGAGAGATACTCATCAACAGAACAGAAAGAATAGAAGTAGAATAGAAATGGAAAGAAGAGAAAGCCCAATCAGGGATGAGAAGACAAGCACACACACAGAATTCCTAGAAACTTCCTTCCCAATCTCAGGATTGCTAAAGGCTTTTTTCATGCATGTGACACTTGGACAATCATGCTGGCACTGTGGAATGCCCTCTTGAGCGGGGGCTAAGCGTGCAAGTCCATGAATTTGGGAAGAAATCAAGCACCATGAAAATCACCACTGGCAACTCTGTAAGGAGCCCATAATGGCAGCCTGGTACTGACTCTCAGTAAGGCTCGCATCAGTTTCTCCACCAACCTTAGACCAGAACACTGCTTCCGCAGGGCAGCATGGGGGCAGCCGTTAGTTTGAGCTGTAACTGCAGTGACCCACAGAAGGCACAGTGCCTTTCACGGTCAGACACTTGCTTGGCCCAGGGGAGCCTTGCCCTGTGGGCGAGCAGAGCAGCAGGGCCAAATGCTCCTCTTGTACTGAGCTGGGGTCACGTGCTCAGTTAGGGACGTAGCACGTGGAAATGACTGAGGTTGTTAAGATTATATTTTTCTCTTCATATCAGCCTGCAATGAGGTTGTTCTTTTCTTAGTTTAAGTCTGTGGGTTCTTATGGTGTCACTTTACCATAAAAGTTTGAAGGACCTGGTAAAGTAAGGTAGAGGCAACAGCCTCTTAATTCTTGTCCGAATTTTATGGGCTGAGCAACATATTAGGACATGGTTCCTGACCTACTTACCTACACAGACTTTTCCCACCATCAATCTACTTTTATTAACTTATCAACTACTTCTTGAATCCATCTACGCCAGGCACTGGTATAGGCAGACAAATAACAAAGAATGTAGGCAAAGAAAAAATATAGTAAACCAACATAAAATGTGAAAATGGAAGTAACAACCATCATGGCAAATGTATTTACTACCTGTCCTTGGTGTAGGGGGGAGGGTAAAAGAAAAAGTAGTGAAGAAACACAAAAACATCCTCCAAATAGTTAAAACTCATAGGAGACCGTGGCTTATTAACATATATCAGAAGCACCATCTAAGTCTTAAATTTTGATCATTTAGCTAGAAGCTAATGCTAGGAACAGCAAGATTATCTTGAAATATTCTTAATGAATGCATTATCTTTTCATTCTACAAAAATGAAACTTTAGATGGAATCAGATGAGAACTGGCACAATAGACAGTCATGGCTCTTCGGGAAGAAATAGAGAGATGCTATCTGTCTTGTAAAGATATTTTAGACAACTTTCGAGAAGTGGGCTACGTACAACCACATTGCTCTATTGATTATGCTAGATTAAATATATAGCCCTCTCCGGGGGTTAAGACAGATATGAACATTAAAACTGTTTTACAAGGAAGTTACTGTCTGTATGTAACAGGCCGCTTTAAATATCAACTTTCTAAATTCATATTTTGATATGCAAATGACAGTCTATTTTACAGATAAGTGACCTGTAAACTTCTACCAGAAAAAAAATAAATATTCCTTCCTGGATTTATTTTCTAGAAGTGCGAGGTTCAAGAAAAGACTTTGGGGAAGAAAAATAGGTGTTGCTTAAAAATTAATGATTTAATAAAAATGACTTTTTTTTGGCATCTAGGTATGAAAGTTAGATATGAAATGAATGACGGTAACAAAGACGGACTATGTGGCTCACAACATACGGTTTTTTTTTTAAATTAAACTTTTAATCTTTCTGATAACTGTAGATCAACATGCAGTTGTAAGAAATAATACAGAGGTCCCGAGTCCCCTTTATCCAGTTTCCCCAAATGGTCACATCTTACAAAATTATAGTATACAATGATATGTGTGTTTTTTTAAACTGATATTATCCAAGTTGCCTATCAATACTACTCACTGCAGATATTATGAACTCTTACCTTTAATTCAGACACACAGCACCCTGCACTGTATTTATACCGTGTTCAGCTCAATTTATATGATCCGTGCATAACTGATAAAGCAAGTGAATTCTCATATTTCTCTAAAATGCTGCGATATTTACGAACTCGCTTGGCATTTTAAGAACTGCAGAATAAAGAAGTTTCTAGGTTCATGCTTATTTAAAACAACAACAATGACACAGGTTGGTTTTCGCACCCAAGTTTCTAGACAAACATAAATTGAAACTCTTTGAAGAGAACAGAAAAACAATTCGATGTTCACATTTAAAATTGCATACAAATGGTTGGCACTTTTAAAAAATCACTCCTATAGAATCATGTTAGATTATTTATGAGATACTGGCCCGCCTAGTATGATGTCATAAATTTTGTAGTCGTAAGTACAGTTTGAGAAGTCACGAGGATTTATTTCTGCTTCTCAGAAAGCCATGCTTCTTCTGAAATTTCAGAGACAGATGCGTTCATATTTGGATGGCTGTGCTCCAAAGTCAGGCGCATGCACCCATAGACAGGCAACAACTTGGGGATCACTCTGGGAAGACAGCAGAGTGACAGAGATTGATAATCAGCTTCTGGAAGACCAAGGTCATGAATCAACTTGCACTGAGTGAACCCTACACTCATCTAAAACATGTCATTGGAGATACCAAGTTGAAAGCTGTCACTGAAACGTGTTATCTTTGCAGAAGGCTGTCAAGCGTTGCAAGTCAAGGAGAAAACCATATCAGAGAGCCCAGAGAATTGCCTTTGGCAGGCTTCTGGAATGTGGCACACCAAGGTAGCACTCGACAGCAAAATCCGATTACCCCAGCGTGGCAAATCTTCCATCCACCACATTCAGATCGTCTGCAGAGTAATATTCCCATCACAGGTGTCCAAAGGACACTCACATTTGAAATATAAAGCAGGGCCACCGGTAGAGAAATTCTGAATGGTAACAACAAGCACACCATCTATACTGGGGGAGTAGAGAGGTGGGGGTGAAAAGTTGTGTACAGATAATATCACTGGTACACAAGTCTGTCCTGAGCAGCTGCTCAAATGGTTGAATCAAGGTACAGGAGAAGGTAGCTGCTATAAGGCCCAAAGAACCGTTTGTGGGGACATTATGGAAAAGAGCCCAAAACTGGGAATCACTGTGCTGAGTGAGTGGGAAACAATTCTAAGAACAAATCAAGCCAGCCCAAAGCAATCGGCCATGAATAATCTCAGACAAATGCTGGTTTGGAAAAGGAAATGGATCCCCGAAGTTGTATGTGCAGCCAGTTAGGTTGAAAAAAAAAAAAAAAAAGGCAACTCAATGACCCACAACATGGATGGGACCAAAGGACAGATAATGAAGTCATTTTAGCTCAGCATGAGGGCTTCAGGCAGCCAAGGCTCCTGAAGGGATTACTAACAGTGGTTTGTAGTGCCATCCTTGGCTACAAAGGGATCATTTCAAAGAGAGAGAGAGAGAGAGAGGGAGAGTTAGTTTTAATGGGTTGGGTTATAAGAATTGAAAAATAAGATAAGAAAAATATCTTTAGCACCAACGGAATCCCAGGTAGCACTAGGCACAAATGTAATATAACACCTAGGGATTTATTTTCAGATCAAACAGTGGGGCATAGCAAGGCATTCCTGCTACTTCCATCAATGATCTATAACTGCTATTTGCATAATAGTGATTAAGAGGGAAGGAGCTTTTGCACCAGCAATGTTGAAAATGTGGTATTTCATATTTGTGGACCCCAAGTGACAGGTGAGGTAGGTAAAGGGAAGCAGGAGGATCAAACTGCTGGTCTGATGCACAAAGGGATAAGATGGTGTTCATCTGTATTCTAATATAATAACTAATATTAACAAAGCAAATTCTCAAGGAAGATAAGGATTTTATTTTCATTTATGCATTTGGCACAGTGCTGTCCAATAGAACTTTCTATAATGATAGAATGTTCTCTATCTTTGCTGCCTGATATGATAGCCACTAGCCATATATTACTGAACACTTGAAATGTGGCTAGTACCAATACTACTGAAAGTGATCTATAGATTCAATGACATCCTTATGAAAATTCCAATGGTATTTTTCACAGAAATAGTCAAAACAATACTAGAATTCCTATGGAACCACAAAAGACCCTGAGAAACCAAAGCCACCCTTTGAAAGGAGAACAGAGCTGGAAGTGTTACACTTCCTGATTTCAAATTATACTACAAAGCTATAGTAATCAAGACAGTATGGAACTGGCACAAAAATAAACACATCAACCAGTGGAATAGAATCTAGAGCCCAGAAACAAACCCATGCATATTCGGTCAACTAATATTTGACAAAGGAGGCAAGAATACTCAATGGGAAAAAGATAGTCTCGTCGATAAATGGTGCTGGAAAAATGCAACATCCACGTTCAAAGAATGAAGTTGGACCACTACCTTACATCCCTCAGAAAAATTAATTTGAAATGGATTAAAGACTTAAAATCTAAGACCTGAAACTATTAAACTCCTAGAAGAAAACATAGGGGAAAAGCTCCTTGGCATTGGCCATGGCAATGATAATTTGGATATGACACCAAAAGCACACGCAACAAAAGTAAAAACAGATGAGACTCACCAAATTCAAAAGCTGGGCACCGCAAAAGAAACAACCAATAAAATGAAATGGCAAAATGTTATACATCAATTATATCTTAATAAACCTGGAAAAATAAATAGAGGTGACCCTCACCCACACCCCAGAAAAATCCAGAGATCTCAATGTGGGTCTCCTCTGCTTCAAACCCTGCAAACACGCAACCTAAGAAAGCGGAAAAGAAAACGATATGTGGCTAGTAAAACTGAGGGAGCGAATTTTAATCTTACTTACTTTTAATCAATTAAAATTTAAATTTGAATATAGCCACATGTGGCTAGTGGCCACTATAGTAAAACAGATTTCTAAAAGTTCATGCTGCATCCTTCACATGGACTGACCCACTTAATCCTTATAACCCTATGAAACTGATACAATTTTGTTATCTATATATATTTTTAATTTTTATCCTAGCATATTAAAAAAAAATTTTAAAGCACAAAGTGATTAGGTAGTTTGTCCCAAATCACACAGCTAGTAAAGCAAGTGGTCAGTTCTCAAACCAAGGGCCAATTCCAAAGCTCTCACTCAGCTATACGTTCTCTGTAGCAACATACACTACTAAAGGAGCAACTCGTGGTTAAGGTAAAGACCAGAGACCCAGAAACATTTCATATTGTTCCACAGACAAGTAAAGAAGACACAGTCTACCTGTTTTCCCTGTGTTTTTCATCCAGGTTTTGTTGGAAGACTCATTGTCAAAGCCATCAAGTTGCAGGTCCTGGTACTCTTCACCGACACGTGCATGCTGGTCTGAAATGTCTATAGGTGACTGGTGATGGCCCCCACAGCTGACACTAGACGTGACCCAGTGCTCAGGACCGTAGGCACCTGTTAAAAGAAAACAAGACTTCAATCCTTATGGTTCAAGGGTCAGGGATAAAATGAGTATGATGCACGAAAGTCAAGCACTGCATCTCCCAAGGTTAACATTTTCTACATGTCCCCACCCTAAAGATGTCAGTGCATTGGAAGACTATCAATCCAAGCCATTTGCTTGATAGGGCAAGAAAATTTGAGAAAAAAGTTACTTAAGATAGTTTTGCTTCTTGATTTGTAATCAAACATTTGCTAACTTTATCCGTAATCAGATTAAGGGAGTTGAGCAGAAGGGCCGTCAGAGTTGTTCACATTTTTTAAAAATTTTAAAATAATTTTCCTGAAATAAACAGAGCATTTATTCACAAGAAAACACCTTAATCAATTTACTATGTTCTGCTATTGTGAACAGTACACTAAACACAAGTTTCTTCTAGGTTCCTAGGAATTTTTGAACTGGAAAAGGAAAAGAATTAAAAATTAAAAGTAACACAACACTGGAATGAGAGTCATTACAAATAATGTGGGCAATGAGGCAGGGTTTTCCTATGGCTAATTGTGAGATTTTTCAATTTAGCCAGTTTGAACACATGTATATTAAGGCACTCACTTCTCTTTCTCAACCCCTCACTCTCACAGGAAATGGGGGTATAAAGTTACCTTCAGACTAGAATCAGCATTCATATAAATAAAGACTTTTGGGGGAACATATGCTACAGGAAAAGAGGAAGAGAATGTAGCTGTAACACATAACCCTAATGGACACCAATCAGGCATAGATAGAGAAAACACACTGCAACAACTGCATCTCTGCCCTATTCAGAAATTATATATCTGGGGGTGATGTCTACTAAGTTGATAACAAGCTCTGAAATTTGTCTGCGCCCTACCTTTAACCTTCTTGACATGACAAAGTGGAAGTATTCAGCTGGAAAAAACATCTTTTGCTAGACATATTAAGATAAATCTCTTTTTGAGAGTCAGATATAGAATAAGTCTAAACGGTATAATTAAAATTTTTTTTAATTTTATATTGGAGTATAGTTGATTTACCATGTTGCGTTAGTTTCAGGTGTACAGCAAGGTGATTCAGTTATACACATACATATAACTATCTTTTTCAGGCTGTTTTCCCATATGGGTTATTATAGAATATTGAGGAGAGTTCCCTGTGCTATACAGTAGGTCTTTGTTGATTATCTACTTTATATACAGTAGTGTGTGTAAACTGTATAATTTTTAGAAGATAAAATTTAGGCTTCCCAAACAATAAAGTTTAGTGTATGTATAAACAAACATATACATATACTTGTATTCCTAGGTTTTTTTAGCTTTAAATTCCTTCACATATCAAATAAAGGAGGATGAATGGCCAAAGTGACTTTAGGAGAGCAACCCATCCATGAACCCATATTTTTCTGCCTCACTCTACACCTAGCCCTGTATGATGGAAGACACAAGGACACCTTAACATAGGTCTCCCTCCTACTAAGTCCACACCTGTGCCCAATCCTCCACCACACACACTCCCTGGCCACGGATTTCCCCATGCCCCTAAGTCTGACACAGCTCACAGCTGATATAAACAGTGGTACCATGAAAAAAGCAGCAACAACAGAAAATCTTTTCAGTCACAGTAATGGAAACTTCACGGCTGCAAGGGCAACTGATGAAGCTCCCCTAAAAATGATTCATATGCTTGCTATCTGGCAAACAGCTCAGCCTCACTCTATGCCTGTGTCATTTTCCCTAATCCTTATCTCCTGCAGTAAGATAAAAGAGACTATCAGAAAGAACATGTTCGCTGATTGGCAAAGATCTAGCAAAACCTCTGGGCTCTTATCAAAATCACTTATAAGCACCATAACACTTTCTAGAAAAAGTTAACATCGCCATTTGCTTTACTGTAGGACTCCAACTACATTAGGAATTGTCAAGGGCTTTTCCCTCATGTCATTTCACCTCTTGGTCAAATTCCCTAAGACTGCATGAGATGAGTCATAAAGGAACAGAGTGTGCATTTGCATAGGTTGGAGCCAAACTTTATTTTCATCTTGCATCAATATATTTGAAGAAAAAAAGGAGGGGAAAGGGGACAGAAGGCTCCAATTATCCTGTCTGCTCTAAATTTTCTTACAGATGCCAAAAGGATCCATTGAAAAATGGAATAAAGTACTTGTTGACATATTTGATAGTTGACCATAATGTAAATTCTGGCTAGCTGCAACTGGGCCTGTATGCTTGAATTATGGAAACTAACGTTTTAATGGTGTGTGTGTGTGTGTGTGTGTGTGTGTGTGTGTGTAACGCCTTTCAGAAACTCAGTACTACAACAAAATTGCACTCAATGGAAAAAAATGCATGGTGAAAATCAGTCCAAACACATATGACTCCAAAGAAATAAGAATGCAAGCCATCATTTGTAAAAACACATAGACACCTGGTAGTTATCCTACTGATTAAAAAAAATACTCTTTAAGCTCTGATAAGTACTTGCCATTCATATTATTTCTCATAACCTGCCAGACATGGGTGAAATATAATTTAGCCCTCTATAAAAATATAATCAGGGTTCATACCAGTGAGATTCATTTATTCACTGGTAACAATCTGAAGATTTAAGCCGACTCCATGCTTGCTTTCCCACCTCTACCCAATATACGTTCAAGTGCAATTTTAATTGAAACTGATCTTCCACTTCAGATTTTAAATTAATTCTTCTCTGGAGTGCTTCATGCTCCAGACACCCTTGCCTTGCAAAAACCTCTGTGTCATTAGTGGTGGAAACAGAACACTTTTTCTAAGCTTGCAGGTATTGATTACCTATTCTCACACTGAAGCACCACTGCCATTCCACACTGTATAAATCTCTTCAGGGTTAAGACACTTTATAAAGGACTGAGAATTATACCATTAATCATTTTCAGTTGCACAAGTCTCATAGCATTGAAGCTTTGTTTTTCAGAACTTTGAATAAATGCCTTTAAGTTAAAAACATGACACTAAAAAAACACTGTGGTTAACTGAAACCTAGTTTTGAAGGAGGGAAAACAATCAGCAAGAAGCCTTCCTCTCTCAGGTCTGACATTATCCATCTAAACTAAGAAGAGAAAGTCATGTGCATTTTAGTGCCCTCTTAGCAACTCTTTCTTAGAATACTTGCATTTTGGCATCTGGACCCATTTTGATCTACTCAGCAACTCTGACATGGCAACCTACTACGCAAGGCTACCTTCTCAAAAAGGGAGGCATGGGGCTCAGGGGTAGAAACCACAGGGCAGTTTGTCTGCCAAGAGTAACTTCCCGTTCACCTGTTGACAGTCCGGAAGGAATGAGATTTTTTTTTTTTAAGATTTATTTTATTATTTATTTTCTTATATTATTTATTTTCTTTATTTTTGGCTGCATCGGGTCTTAGCTGTTGCACGTGGGATCTTCATTGAGGCATGCAGGATCTTTCGTTGTGGCACACGGGCTCATTAGTTGTGGCGCACGGGCTTAGTTGTCCCGAGGCATGTGGGATCTTAGTTCCCCGACCAGGGATCGAACCCGCATCCCCTGCATTGGAAGGCAGATTCTCAACCACTGGACCACCAGGGAAATCCCCAGGAATGAGATCTTGATGGAGACATACCGCCAACATATTAGTACCAAGGGAACTAGCACTGATTCTCTTTCAATCTAGAATGAAAAATATTTGCTTTTTAATGCATTTAGTGAATGTATCTGAAATTCCTGGCTGAAGGAATTTCAAGGTCAAGGAATTCCTTGACCTCAGTGTAAAATATCCCCTTGTCAGGGAGGCTTCCGTGAGAGATGCACTGGGTTCTATACTATCCCAGCAATGGGTTCTTGTTTTCCTATGGACATTTTACCACAAATGTAATTTATTGTTTACTCCTTAGTGTCTGGCTTCCCCACCAGCTCATTACTCTCTATGAGAACAGGCTCCTTCCCCGTCTTGTTCAAGTTTATTCCAATGTCTAGCACAGAACCCTACAGACACTGAGTTCCTAGTATACATATTTTTGGCACAAATACATGAATTGGAAGATGAGATTAAAGAGTCTTCCACAGTTCTGTCTTCTAATGACACTACAACATGTTTTCTGTGCATTACTTTGGTTTTAATTTTACACTTCTATCTGCTGACTTCTTCCAAAGTCTTTCTCATTTCCTGGTCTCAAGACTAAGGATGTCAACTTCAGAAGTAAATACTCCTTTCTTTCATCATTATTATGTTACATTAATCTGAACAGTGATAAAGTAATATAAACTGCAAAGATAGGATCGATCCATGCGCATGACAGAATCTGTGTGCAAATTCAACAAGCCCACCAAAGGCAATTATGGTTTTTAAAAGAAAGGAGTATGATAGAACTTTGCTTTCAAAAGCCTTTGGGGAAACACGATTATGTTTAAGACTCTCTTATTTTTCCGATGCTTTAACAGAGCTCTCTAATCAAAGAAGGTCAATCAAGAAGGAAAATTAGTCTTGTGCATAAATTCACCACCACAGTCATTTCAATATTGACTCAACACCTGCTCAGTACCAGCGCCTCAGTGCTAAGAAATGGTGGCCAGGCGGCAGAGCTGCCACAGTTCCCTTGGGCGACTTAAGCTGCCTATGGCTCTGTCTTCTCATCTGTACAATGCGGAAAATCGGTGGTGTCATTGTCCAAGGGTGGTTATGAGGATTAGATGAGATAATCCACATAAAGTACCTAGAACAGTATCAAACAATAGAAACTCAGTAAGCGGTGGCCGCTGTGATTAGTGTCACTGTTATTATGTTACAAAATGTGCAGCAACCCCTCCAGAATCTGACTATATAATGGAGGAAACAACCCTGCAGTCCAGCCAATGACTAAGGCAGGTGGAAGCAGGCATTCTGTGGTACCAAAAGAGAGAGGAGGGGCCCTCACCTGCCTGAGGACACACCTTCCAGAGAAGGTGACACTTGAAGGGAGTCATTCCCTGAAGTGCAGAGAAATTTACTAGGTCCAAGTGTTTCCCATGTGGGCAGAGGACAAGAATCAAAAGTACAGGTGAGCCCTTTAGGAGGTGAAGTTTAATCCTAGCACCCACCACATTTAGGGACTAGCTTCCCAGAAATGAAGTAAAAATAAAGAGGAAAAAGGCAACTTCCCAGTGGAGAAGCCTGACCTGTATATAGCCAAGCAATGAAGGTCAACCTCACCTTCGATATCATAGATTATCATGCACATCCTGATAGGATGTGATAAGAAGGGTGCATTACCACTGTGGGATTCTTTCTAAAAATCCATAATCCCAATCACCAGGAAAACATCAGACAAACCCAAACTGAGGAACATTCTGTAAGATACTTGGCCAATATTCCCCCAAAACGTTGAGATCATGACAAACAAGGAAACACTACAAAAAACTGTCTCAGACTGAAGATTTAGGAGCCGAGACAGAAAATGCAATGTGGTATCTGAGACTGAATGATGGAACCAAACATGGAAATTAGTGAGAAAACCCATGAGCTCTGAATAAAGGTTGGAAGAAAGAGGAAGACATATTTATGAAACTCACAGATGCCAAATAAAATCTAAGTTTTGTTAAGTGGGCTATATATTTTTTAAGTATTTATTTATTTATTTATTTGGTTGCACTAGGTCTTAGTTGCAGCAGGCAGGCTCCTTAGTTGCGGCACGTGGGATCTAGTTCCCTGACCAGGTATTGAACCCAGGCCCCCTGCATTGGGAGTGCGGAATCTTAACCACTGCGCCAACAGGGAAGTCCCAAGTGGGTTACATTTTAATATCCGGATTTTACGGCTTTACTATTATACACTTGAGGGTAGGTCTATGGCCTAACAGACGAAGGAGATGGGCACTGATTTACAGATAATGCTGGGGTTGTTCTCATATCCTCTTTACAAGAAAGAAATCTGTACAGAGCAATGCCAAAGGAAGAGAGGTGGCCTAAAGAAAGCATAGCAAGCTCGTGAATGATATTTCATTATTTAAGGTTCTATAACAACCTTTTAAAATTGGAGAAATTCACCTTACAAAATTATCATTAAAGAACAACATTATTAGCTTAAATTATGGCTCATTTGTGCATTAAAAGAACCCACTTCCACCTCCTTGGTGTACCATTAATAAGTCACTGTATTTTTCTCATTTTGAGATGTTACAATTCAGTACATTAGCACCAGGAAGACATATTTCTACAGCAGGGTGAATAAATCACACAACTGGAGATTAATTCCAACTGGCCTGTTTCAGGTAGACAATTTCCCACGTGAAAATAATGGCAAATACTGTAAATCTGGGCCCACGTCTGAGATCCCGCTTGATGTTCAGCGTTTAAGGCCAATTTAACCCAAAGAACTTGGTTGCCATGCATAAATTCTGAACCAAAACTAAGTTACTGTGTTCAAAGGAAAATCAAATAAAAATCTGAGAGACACATCTCAATCTCTCGCCCCCCACCTCCAGCAATATTACTTGAAAATCTAAGATAAGCAAATATAATTGGTTAGCAATAAGACTTTTCTATAGTTTAAGTAAATCATCTCGCTTCAGTGTAGTTCACTGTTAATACCTGACCTGAGAAAAAGAGATAAAAGTGCTCTCTTTAGGGGGCTTCCCTGGTGGCGCAGTGGTTAAGAATCCGCCTGCCAATGCAGGGGACACGGGTTTGAGCCCTGGCCCGGGAAGATCCCACATGCCGCGGAGCAAATAAGCCCCTGCACCACAACTACTGAGTCTGCGCTCTAGAGCCCCAAAACCACAACTACTGAGCCCACGTGCCACAACTGCTGAAGGCCACGCGCCAAGAGCCTGTGCTCCGCAACAAGAGAAGTCACCACAATGAGAAGACTGCGCACTGCAACGAAGAGTAGCCCCCGTTCGCCACAACTAGAGAAAGCCCGCGCACAGCAACGAAGACCCAACACAGCCAAAAAACAAACAAAAAAAATTGCTATCTTTAAAGCATATAAATCATACTTTTGTCTAAAAGCAAGGAATTTCAAATGTCTATGATTTGTATTCCAAACAATGGTTTCTTTAAATACATGAGGTTCTTTGGAGAAAACAAGCATACACCTTGAATTTAT
Source organism: Delphinus delphis (assembly GCF_949987515.2). NCBI lineage: Eukaryota > Metazoa > Chordata > Mammalia > Artiodactyla > Delphinidae > Delphinus > Delphinus delphis. The sequence goes on along the minus strand of NC_082692.2, from coordinate 76,480,040 downwards.
TTTACCATAATATATCCACATAATGGTTTCTATTCACTAATGAAAAGCCATTAAAAATAATGAATTCTGTCTAAATCTAATTAAAAACAAAACTGATATACATGTTATGTGCTGCTTTTAGTCAAATATGCTTATTAATGCCTCCCTCAGGGAATTTATATTAAAAACATTACCTGGATCCAGCGTGATTACCCTGCATCTTGGTGTCTACTTTTAACCAACAGCAACAATCCAAAAATAAGTGTATTCATTTTTTAACCTAACATTATAATTAATGCTCTTTCTCCCAAATCTAAAACACATCTTAAACTATTCCATTTTTTAATTAAAAAGCGTTATGGGACTTAACTTACAATTCTTTTGCATTTTCTACTCCTGGTAGCTAATTACCTTTCGTGCGTTTATTGTTGTATACATGAAAAATGGAAAATGTGCTTTTTAAAAAGCATTCATATTGGTGATCTCCACTGTTTTCATTTTATTCATGCATAAGTATGAATTTGTTTAGCGTTATTAACAGGAATTTTCAAATTTTTAAGCCAGTTAAGAAAACATAAATTTACCTTACAGATAACCAAATAGTTCGGCAACTTTTTTGTTTTTAAATTTTAGGTATAAAAACTTCATTCCTCCATTTCACATCAATGATGTGTTTTAAGGTAACTATCAATATCTAACCACAATACAAGAAATAAGATCAGACAGTAACACCAGAAATGGGCACTACTTTACTCATTTTTTAATACCAAGTGTTATTTGTTTAACTTCCCAGAACCTCTATTTTAGGACTAGATGTTTAAAATTAATTTCAAGTAAAGTGTGGAACAGCATGAATCTCTACATTACAGGTCCCAGATTCTAATCCTTATCCTGAAGGTCTCTCTGAAGCCTATTTTACTATTCTAAAAAGTGAGGGTATTACAAAGAGTGGAAATGCCAATCATGATTACCGGGGAGTTCTAAGCCACAGGCCCCCAGGCTGAGTAGAGGCTCATAAGGACGGACGGACTGACTGACTCGACTGACTGACTGACTGACTAGTGATGTCTGCATGGGTGTGTGAGATGACAGTAGAAAAGCACGCACCACGAGCATAAATGTAATTCACAGACGAGAAGATTCTAAAGGTCTTTCCAAGAAAATGGCTGTAACTCTGCATGTTCGCACGCAGCTCGGATTAAAAACTGTTAACTTTCAAGCACAATCCACCCACATCCAAACATGCAAGCAAGCTTTTTACTACTGACTGCGATGGTTTATCCACTTAAAATCTAACTAACATTGTTTAAAGTTGGGCCAACTTTATTTTTGTTTCTTGTAAATACCACATAAAATTGCTTAAAAAAGGCATCTGAGCAATCAACAAAAAAGTCACAATTTTTACCGTCCAATGCCAAACATCTAAAGTGTTTATAAACTGTAGGTAAGTTGGTTCTGGACCTGAAGTCTTCAACCTGCAAGTCAAGTATGTCTTCAAGCAATCAACACTCATCATATGACAAAGATCTTTTCTTTCAGAATTCTGACTGTCCCCATAAAACAATATAAACAGTCATCCAGGGATAAGAAGGTCACATGGCATAGTGGAAAAAGTACTCGGTAAGGAGACCAGCCACTCAAGTTCTAGTTCAAGGGTGGCAAATGAGCTTTAACTCACACATTAGCTCCATATGATTGTATGATTACTTATGAATAAAAACAAGACCAATTACCAATGTCTGTCAAGAGTGCCAGAGTGGCCCATGGTGACGGCCATGTCACGAATTTGCTCTTCATTCCAGTTTCAACTCTAAAAAGTGGAGCTGAATGTGGCAGTGGTCAAGTCTTATAATGATTCAATTTCCTTACACACAAATTACCAGATTATATCAGATCAATTTTAAAATTCCAAAGAGTTCTAAATACTACAAGAAGTCTTCCTGTAACACCTGGAAGAATCAAACAGGCATGTTAAATTTTGTTGATATTCTAGCTAACATTCACCCTCATTAGATACATTCGTGAGAGTAACCAAAAGGACGTGGTGAGGATTAAAGAAATTATTATATACAGAGCACATCCGCCAGCACTCGGCACATACTAACAGTGCTGAATAAACATGATTATCTATACTTTCTTCTGGGAACCACAACCGAACCCTAAATTCTGGATGGTGTGACCCTGCTCCTGGTTCCAGAAATAGCACCTGATTCGTCGTCTGGCTGTTTAATCCCATCCTCCTTCACAAGAGATTGACTCAGGAAGGGGCGTTAAGCCAGGACTAAACCAATGAGCACGGGGGATTTCTCTGGCCAATGGGAATGGTTTAGGTTGATACTACTCAAAAGCAGGCTCCAGACTTTTGTTCAGAGGCTGAAGGAAGAACCTACCGTCTTCCCTGAATGGGAGTGAAGAGGAGGCAGGGAAAGGACTGACTTGGAACCAAGAGGGAATCAGCTGGAGACCAAAGCTGACAAGGAAAAAGGTGTGTGCGGGGATCAGGGGTGGGGGGTGGGGGTAGGACCTGACCAAACAAATGCTGAAATTCAAATTTTATCTCTAGACTTCTGAATTTTAAGTGTCTTTGTATTCAAAACAGCTTGAGCAGACTTTCTGCTATTTGTGACCCAAAAAATACAGGTGATCATCAGAATGTTAGTTTGAAAATACCAACCGTTAAATCATTCAATGCTTTCTACATGCATCACTAAGATGAAAATGTCAAATTACAAAGATAAAAATCAGGAACGCATACTGATGGAATATATAAGGATAACATCTACTGATTCCCCTTCCTTCCTTTCCTCTTTCCCTAGAGGAGAGGATAGACTTGGGTAAGGGTTTAAAGATCTCATTTAGACAAGAGGGCAGGGTACGGGCCCTGAAATCCCTGGCTGTAAATTTACACCCTTGGTAACGCAGAGGTCACAGGACAGGAACCCCTGAAAGTCTTAATGGGGACAGTGGCCTCTCCCTGAAGTCTTCTGCCTCAGAAGCAAGCCAAAACACAAATTACTACACACGGAAGACTTGCCGAAGTGAGGATGCAACATTCCCAAAGGTCAGAGTTGCTTCTCCAGGAGGGAAACAAAGCAGACAGTTAGGGCCTAGTTCAGTCTGGTTCAGACAATGCTGGGACTTCCTGTCTTTGAGTAGGAGGCCTTTTTCACACCATTGCTATTGTCAGTACCACGCCCCACAAAGGGCTGTGGAATATAACCTGCGTCAGCTCAGGAGACATCCCAATCGCAAGCAGAAAAAAGGGAAAAATTCCCAGACAGAATTCAGGAGTTTGGTGTTTGCAAGGAATACGAGGGTACAGACCAACCCCCTGACCTCAGGGCTGAGAGGAAAAGAACAAGAAATTTAAAACCGTTTTATGAGGCGCTCACTCAACAGCTGAGGGGCCTGAGGTGGAGCGGGTGTGTGGGGCTGGGAAACACTTCAGAGGGTACAGACAGGATGATTAACACCCTTCCTGCGACAACTATAAAAGGAGGAATGCACGCCCCCAAATGTATTAACTATTAAATGCTATCTGGGGAAATGTCTAGACATAAAGCGCCACAGTTATGAGGTAAAGCCAAAGCAGCATGATGGATTCTGTCTTTCCGACACACTGTGAAGAGTTCGCTTTAACTTGTACTTTTTTCTATTTCAATAAATTTACAGCGTGCAGAACTTCCAATAAAGGGGATCTATAAAGAAAATGGGAGAAATTAGCAGAAGCGACAGTGATAAAAAGAACACTAACTCCCTTCATTTCATCAGATCAGAGGAGTCTCTGCTAACCTATCTATTTAAAATAGTCCCCTCATCCATGCTCTATTTCCTTGACCTCGTGTATTTCTCTTTCTAGTATATGGTCCATGAGAAAATTAACTCCATGACGTCAGATACTTGCCTACTTGGTTCACGCGGTACACAGAAGGTACTCAATAAATAAATATCTGCTCAAAAGGGCTAGGATTAAGGTGAGGCACTCACCAAAAACTCAGTCATCAAAATAAATAATATCTCAATGAAGTATTTTAAGGTTTAAAGTAAACACAAAAACCTATGATGAGCAAAATATAAAAACTTTAACGATATTCAGTTAACAGTCCTGTGCAAAGACATCCTGGCGTCTGAGGCAAAAGGAAAAGCCAGCAATCACAAATATTGCACTAAAATATAATTCCCCTTGATTGCTGAGTTTTTTGACACCCTAGTCCCAGCTCTGCGATAAACGACTAAGTGACATTTAATAGTATACAGCCATAAAGTGACATCAATGAGGAAGGCATCATCCACTTGAAGGATATTCAACAATGTGCCAGGCATTGCGATGAAAGCTTCTTATATTTTATCTTCTTTGATCCTTTCAACAACTCCTGTCAAGTATATACTAGTTTCTCCATTTCTCAGATAAAGAAATTGAGGCTCAGAAGCTAGGAAACTTGCATTCACATAGTAAGTGACAGACCACTGAGTCAATTCCAGACCTACGGGACTAACCCATGCTATAAAACAAGAGTTTGCCAACTATAGCATGTGGGTCGCCCACAGCCCACCATGTGTGTTCGTAAATGAAGTTTTATTGGAACACAGACACACGTATTCAAGTATGCATTACCTATGATTGTTTCCGTGCTGTAATTCCAGAGTTAAACAGTTGTAAAAGAGACAAAAAAAAAAAAAACTTAAAATATTTACCATCTGGCCTTTTGTTTACAGTATGAAAGAACTGGCGATAATGTAAATATCCAACAGTAAGGACTTGCTAACTACTTCCACATCTAATGGTTCAAAAGTAGATAATCCTACACTCGGATAAATTCCCAATAGTTCCTATATTTAAATATTTAAAATAAATAAGTAAAGCGCAAGAAGCCGTTGTGGGGAAATCTGAAGTAGGGAAAGCATTTTTCCATATCATGTAAAACCTCAACATCAGAAAGACTGATAAAATCAAATACATTAAATATTTAATTTTCTGATTGCAGAACACACCATAAGAAACATCAAAAGACAAATGATCTGCAAAAACATTTGGAATTCATACCACAGAAAGGAAAGTTCTTCAGTATACCAAGAGATTCTAGAAATCGATAAACCCAAAACCCCACATAAAAATGGTCAACGGATATAAACCAACAGTTCAAAAAAAAAAGACGAAACACAAATGGCCCCTTGACACAGGAAAAGTTGCTGTGCCACACTGATATGGAGAAACACAAATTAAAATTATAGAGATGCATTCTTTCACCTACAAAATTTGTCAACACCAAGATGTTTGATTATACACTGTTAACAAAAATGTATTCAAATAAGCACCTTCATTTACACTAAGAAACAGAAACAGTCTCTATGGAAGAAAATTTGGTAGTAATATTAAAATTGCAAACGTGCACTCCTTGGAGCCTGGTGTTAACTCTACAGATATACTTGCATTCATGCAAGGTCAAGGTTAGTCATGGCAGCATCAGCAGTTGTAACCAAACTTAGAAAGGAGATAAATAGCCATCACCAAAGGGCTAGTTAGCTAAACTACGACAAATCAATGCATTGGAATAGCGTGGAATTTGGGGGAAAAGAAAGAAAGAAAAAGAAACCTCTTAAAGCTGAAATGGTAAAACTTCCAAGTTATATGTTTTAGTGAAAAACCTAACATACATTATAATACGCTACCATTTGTGTTTACAAAAATGAGAAAATACACGATGATATACATATATTTACTGTATGTACATAAAATACCTCTGGAAGCGTATTTAAGAAAGCACAATGCTAGTAGATGAAAAGGAAATAAGAACAGGAGATTTTTCACTACTTACTCCCTTATGCCCTTTGAACTTTGAACTATATTTAGACATTACCTATTTAAAAGTTAAATTTAAAAGATCCATAGAAACTTAAAATGGAGGAAGGAGTATCTGATAGCATTCAATGGGAAAAAGCTAGCTGCAGAGCAAATACTACGGAATTACGTCATATCTTGTAAAGAAAAAATTAAATAAAATTAAAACCGGTGACAAAAAATAAACAAAGATTACGAAGAAGCTTGCTAAACTGTCAATGGTGGTTACCTCTGGGGTGGGAGTAAAAAGATGCCAGTACGTTAACACCTGTGGAGGGCTGAAATGAACACACAAGTAGCAAATATCAAATAAATTACTTAAACATGATCATATTAGCATCTTAAAAAAAAGATGCTAATATGATCTAGAAAGCTATCTATTTTGCGAATACATGTAGTGCTTCTGTAATTAACAACAATTTTTTTTTTTTTAAATTTTGGACACATACCTCTGAGATCTTGACCTACGAACATTCTTGAGGGACTCTGGAAGTCCTGAGTTCTTAATACATTATGGTATCACTCTAACAGGGGTCACTGCCCCAGCAGGGTGAAAGTTTGTTCTTTGGGGCAAAATACATTACTATTTTCATCTTTAAAGCACAGACATACATAGAGTACGTAATCAGACAGGACAGTCTATCTATGATATTAAAATTTCAAGGGCTGGGGGGTGAAACGGGGGAAAATATCTAAAAAGGCTCCTTAGGGAGCCGGTGAGAAGAGAAAATAAGGTTGAGAAGAAAAGCATTAAGGAATTCTGCAGGCAAAACAGATCCTCCCATCTTTTTCATGTGACTGTTAAGTCAGATCCACATTAAAGCAGAAATTCTATTTTAACCTAAAAATGAGACAACTATAAAAAAAACAGCCAATACTACTGAGAAGTCATTATGTTCCTCACTGTGATTTTATGTCATATCCCATAGGAAAACCGTATAACCTACCAATATACCCATTATTACAAGGGGAAAACTGAGACTCGCTAACTTGGAATGCAAGCACTGACACTGTGATTTGAAGCAAAGTCTGTACAACTTTTCCATTTGGCTGCACTGCCTGTTGCTTCTCTACTACATCCTATTTAATTTTCACCCATCATTCCTGCCTCTCAGGAGCTGGGGAGATCCTGATTTTGTCATCTAATTTCAGACCTAGGCCTCCCGGCAATATGCCATTTCGCAACTTTAATAAATATATCTCCTTTGTCAAGTTGATGATAAAAATGTTCAAAAGGCCAGGGCCCAAGATAGAACTCCCCGTCATTACAGTGGTACATTATCCAGAATTCCCTAGGAAGAGTTTTTCAATCTACCACAAATACTCACTTCTCCATCTTAATTCTGAGAATATCAAGAGATGGGCTGTCAAGGCTTCTCTCTGAAATCCAGATATCTGTGTTGGTTGTGCTTGAAAATCCTGCAATGTTTTGGACACACTGCAGAGCTTTAAAAAAGGACCCAACAAGGAACTTCCCTGCAGAATATCAGAACATAGTGCTTTCAGGGCAGGACATACTCTAATTTCCTCGCCCTTGTTACCCACAGCGGGAAGAGCAGGCATTGGGTTGCATAATATAAATCGGGCACACAAGGGGAATATAAAAAGGAGCAAATCAGCAAAATGAAAAAATGGCCAGCCTTCTTGTTTTTCATTCTGTCCCAGGTTTGTGATCAAAATAAGGACTCTGATGGACATCTTCATAAACTTTAGGAATCACTATTATATTTTTAGGGACTAAACTGATGACTGATGGGAAAGAAACAAATGCAATTATAAGAGTTACAGATGGGATCTATTTATACTGACAGCAAAGAAAGCGGTCACTGTGAAAAACAAAATCATAATGAAAAATACCAGGGATTTCATTTACACTTTCATTTCAGGATTTAAGTGGCAGGATGTGGCAGCCCACTGATGGCCATGAATGATGGAAACAGCGGTTCCTTAAATGCTGGACCAAAGACCAGTGCTGGACTTGATGACTAGAAAACTTCATTAAAAATAAAACCCATATTCCTGAGCTCCCATATCAGCACCTTCAAAAGTGGGATCAAGGAAACTGTTTTGAGAACAATGAAAACAGCCACTAACAGTACTAAGAGCTGATACTGTTGCTAAAGACATTGTGCTTTACAAGAATCATCTCACCTAATTCTGAAATCAAAGTAATAAACTTCACTATTATCCCTATTATCCTCATTATACATTATGAGGCAGGTCAGAGGGTAATCTGCTCAAGACCACTCCCCTAGTAAGCAGCTTTTAACCTCCACTTCACACGGATTCTTTTTTTTTTTCTTTTTTCTTTTTTTGTGGTACACGGGCCTCTCACAGCTGTGGCCTCTCCCGTTGCGGAGCACAGGCTCCGGACGCGCAGGCTCAGCGGCCATGGCTCACGGGCCCAGCCGCTTCGCGGCATGTGGGATCCTCCCAGACCGGGGCACGAACCCACGTCCCCTGCATTGGCAGGCGGACTCCCAACCACTGCGCCACCAGGGAAGCCCCACACGGATTCTTTACATATTAACATTTACCGACCACTGACAAGGGATCAACGTCCATGGATTATCTTATTTGCTCCTGACAATACTATTCCCATTTTATGGATGAAGATACTACACCTAGAAAGGTTAATTTATTTGGTATTTAGATCCATCCATTAAGCAAGTAGTGGAGCCAGGATTCAAACTCAGACAGCTCCAGAGTCCCCTCTTTAAATATCTTGCTATAGTAATATTTGAACGGGTGGAAAGTTCTGGGCAGTTCTGATGTTAGCCAAATCTGGAGGTCAATTTCAGCTTAGATTGTGTGTCTAGTTCCACAAATCTGCTCCACAAAGGACGGAGTCTCTCAACCAAGGCCCTAGGTTGGGGAGAAGAGCGTTCTGGTAGCTTTGACCTTGGCTCTTCATAATCAGGAAAGAGAATGTTATTATCAAAGTACTAACATTTTCAATAAAACCATGTGTTTGTAGGTGGGGCCCAAAGCTAAGCAGGCTGACAGGAAAATGGAGTAAGCAACTGCTGTTGTCTAAATACAGCCATTCACAGAAAGACAGAACGTCCCAGACTTACCCTACTAAACTTGAGAAGACTAATGCCATGAACACTGTGTGATTATGATGGAGGAAAAACTGATGGAAAAATTACATGAATATCTAAATAAAAATCACACACCTTTGTATACTAAAGAGGGTCTACCCTATTTAAGGTAATAAAAGATTTTTAAAACGTTATCAACTCACTTTAAAGAACACTTTTAAAGGCATCAGAGCAGGTAACTGCAGTAAATATGTTCATGAAATGAAAAAACTTTGGCTTAAGGTGTGGCTGTGTAGTGTTGGTCCTATAATTCTTCAACTAGGCGATTAAGTACCACTAATACCATGAGAAAAAAAATATTCCTGGGTTTCCCTGGTGGCGCAGTGGTTGAGAGTCTGCCTGCCGATGCAGGGGACACGGGTTCGTGCCCCGGTCCGGGAAGATCCCACATACCGCGGAGCAGCTGGGACCGTGAGCCGTGGCCGCTGAGCCTGCGCGTCCAGAGCCTCTGCTCCACAACGGGAGAGGCCACGACAGTGAGAGGCCCGCGTACCGCAAAAAAGAAAAAAAAAAAAATATTTCTGACTACACTAATACCAGGAGAAAAAAATAAATAATCCTGACTACACTAATACCATGAGAAAAAAATACCAGGAGAAAAAAAAATACTATCATGAGAAAAAAAAAAATACCATGAGAAAAAAAAAGTATTCCTGACTACATTCGAGCTACATTATTAAGAAGACAGAGCACCATTTGACAGTTACTTTGGGGACTTCTATATGGATGGAATGCTTAATGAAAAAATGGAGGAGAAACTAATTATTTTTTCAGACAATACAATAAAGAGCTGTACTTGGCAAGATGCATAAGAAATAGGATTAATAAGAAACTGAAGTTGGGATCCACAGCTTGTGACAGGAGACAGAAGCAGGAGACAGAACATGAGTTTTTTCCTTCTCGATTCTAGAACTCCAACCCTTAATGATGCAAGCTCAAGTCAAGTCCTGGCCACCATACTGATGGACTTACCAGGAATTTTTCAGTTCAGGAGCTTACATCCCAGAAACAGTGTTTAGTGATTTCCAAAACAGTAGGATCCTGGTTGTGAAAAACAAGCTCTCTAATTAGCAGATTAGAAGTCCCTTCCTTGCAGATAAAACTGCTAATGCAGACAAAGGCTTAATATAAAATAATCATTTTCAGGAGACGCTGGACAAAGAGGAGGAAATGTGCTGTAATCAGCTTTCATTCTTTTTGCAGCCTTTGTACTCAACTGTGGGACCACTTTTAGGGGGAATTTAGACCTTTCAAGTGTCTAGGCAAAAGAGGTTGTTTTCATTTATTAGCATTATATTTTCTCCCCAACTCCCTCCCAAAACACCTAAATCAGAAAAATAAGGGGAAAAAACTTTCAAAAAGGACAGACGTTTCTTTAAGCAGCAGACTCTTAACCATGTTTACTGGGTCACACGACCAAACCTCTAAATCACTGTGGTTCTAAGCATCACTTAAGGTATCGTACTTAATATTTCATTCTGTATTTCCTTTGCAATAGGTCTAACTAGGGCTGTTCCCACTCTTTGGTGGAGATCCCAAAGAGAAGTAAATTGCAAGATAGCAAGTTGAAATCAAACAAACTACTCCACTGGCTCTTCATACTCTATCAAAGACAATAGTGAATAAAACTTAATACCCACATTTCTCTTGCCTGAAGTCTCAAAAGGTCCTGAACCCCAATGGGCATGTGTGCTCCTTCTGAGTCTGGGGTTGCATAAAGGAATCACCAGTAACCTCCACCTAACACTTCCCTGCAAGCCTGGAAGGCTGCTGTTCTGAAAGGGGTATTGATTCCAACCCCTCATGAGATGCTCAGGCAGAAGCTGCAGGCCCTTGGGGACATCTGATCACACAACTCTTGTCTTAAAGCCATCTCAGTTATTCCATGTACAAACCTGAAGTTCCAGATCTTTCTTCTGTCCTGAACTTGGTACAGTATGGTCTGTACCATCTTACAGGCATCCTTCAATGCTCAGAGTGAAAACCCTGGTGTCATATCTCATTCCTTGTTTATCTTATTCCCCAGATTCAGCAGCCAATTCTAGCCTGTACCTTCACAACAGATCCAGAATCTGACTACTTCTTCCCCATTTCCACCTGCTACCACTCTGGTCATCACCTCTCCTAGAGATTGCTGTACCTGTCTCCTATCCTGACTCACTGACCCACCTTCCCCTCCTTCAGTCTAATATCAACACAGCAGCCAGTGATCTTATTAAAACATAAGTCAGATCACGTCACTCACTTGCTTAAAACCCTTCAACAGCACCCTTCGACATTCAGAGGAAAAGCCGAAGACGGGGAAAATAGTCTACAAGGCTCAATACATCTGCTCCCACCACCCTGCCCCCAATTACCTCCCTGTTCAGATCCTACTTCTCTCCGCATTGATCCCTCTATGTAAGCCACACGGGCCACCTGGCTATCCCTTAAACATGTCAAGCATTTTCCTGTTGTCCTATCTAGGGTATCAAGTAACCCCTCACCTCCTTGAGATCGGTACTCACATGTCAGTTTTTCAACGCCCTGCTCTGCCACTCAAATTGCACCCTTCATCCCAATGTGCTTTCTTCCTCATTTTACTTTTTCCTCCATAGCACTCACCTTCCAATATTTTAACATACTTATTTTGTTTTATTTATTGTCTCTTGTCTACTCACCATTTCCAGTGAAATATGAACCCTGTAAGGACAGGGATACACCTATTACGTGCATTGCTATATATACACAGATCAGTAAATATTCTAAGAAATATAAACAACAATGTGGTCTTAGTTTAAAATAGAGAGGGTTTTTAAACAATTTTATTGAGGTATAACAAATATGCTTACATTCAACTATTTCAAGTATAGAATTCAATGATTTTTTTAGTAAATTTATAGAGTTGTACAACCAACACCACGGTTCAGTTTCAGACCACTTCCATTACATCAAATGATCTGGAGAGGAATTTTTAACTGGAAATCTACGTTACACCTCCTCCCTTGTCATACAATGCAGTCAAACTTCTAGAAACATGGTTTATGAAGTAACTTGTTCATGCACTACTGGTACTCAACAATCTACAATTTCCTTTCGTCTCAAAATGCAAAAAAAATTTTTTTAGTTCATACACAGTACCCAGCACACTGAAATCAGTGGAAATAAGATGAGTAGAATTTGAATCCTGGTCTTTAACCAGAAACATGGATAACATACACAGGGAATCAATTTACCAACATTAAATTCCTAACATTACCTCTACCAAATGGGAAAAAGATTTTCTCCACTGAATGGCTGGATAGAGTCCCAATGGGATCAGTTTCCTCAACTGTCTTCTGCTTGGATATGGCCAGCTATGTCCTTCTATGATTGGGAGCCTACAATTAGCAACCTTCACTTTTGGAAACCAAGTGCTCCTTGAAACTACCATTCACTAATATTCAAGCCACCTTGACAATTTAGTGAACTAATGACAGGACAGAAGATAAATAAAAAGTTAATCATTATGGCACTGTTAACCTTAGGGTTTTAGAATATTACAGGAGATTTAGTATAAGTGGCAGGTATAACCGCCCATACTTGTGCTAACTTGGCTGAAGTTCCTTTACTGAGTGTTTTCGTCCTAACCTGCCATCGCGGTCCTACCAAGTTCAAAGCCAAGAATTAAGTATGACTTTAAGATGCAGATTCTGACACTAGAATTTTCAGGGAGAGTTCAGAATAAATTCTGAACATACACCTTAAAAAAAAAAATCACAATTAAGACACCATTACTAATCTACCTTTATTAATTATGTCAAGCAACTCCTTCTAATCCCAAAGGTGTTTTTTCCCTTGCATATTTATGGATAATTTGTTACACATTAACAACTAAAATTTCCAAGCAAAACACATTGGGTGTCTGTCTTTTCAAGTATTACTTATTATTCGAAGCAGACAAATCTATTAAATTAACTTCAATAAAGTAGCAAACATTAACACCAAATATGAAAATAAGGCAACTGTGTTTTCTTCAGGCCTCTTTAAACAGAATGTTCCTCTCTGTTTGCTGCATTTCTTCACTGGTAATTTTTTAAAACAAGGAAAACTCCTTAAGTATGGTCTTCTCGCTAACTCAAAAACACAGACAGAAGAGGCTACAAAGGAGTTCAAATCATTCTTTCCTTTTCCTCATGGGAGAGAGAGTTTCTCAACATCACCCCCAAAGTCACCCAGATACTCTATGCTAGTGAATCAAATTAACTTGGATTGACATTCTAAACACATGCAACTGGGAGATATACTTCACACAGCTCAAAAAAAAAGGTTGTAATTCAGCATTTCATTAACTTGCTTAAGAAATTGACAACTAAAGGCAAATGAACAATTATCCACGCTAAAAAGAAATGACAGGAATCTATCTATGGTCAGAGATAGACAAGCCTCAAAAGTATGCCATGCTTACTTTGAAATATAATCTCAAAAACAACCTCACTAGTTTCATATTAATTTGCACACCCATGTAAATAAATCTATCCTACATATGTAACAGAGAAGGCATGTGGGAAAGCGCCGTGTCCCAACTGCAGCTTTCCAAGGAGAAAAATGTTCTCTCCTCCCCCATCACAGCCATGAGGCATGCTGGGCCACGTGCTTTGCTCCCCAGGTTGGCCATGAGCACGTAGAAGATGCCACACGTTTTCATCCTGAATGGCCAGATGTGCTCACCAGGGTCCACAAAGCACAGGCAAGATGGAGGAAATGAAGGACACTGAGTCTGCAGTGCATTCGTGAAAAAATCATTCTAAACGCTGTAGTTTGCAAAGCCCGGGCTCACCTCACCTCCTCAATGTATTCCCCGATCACCTTCCCCTAGCCAATTTACCCATGTCCTGCCCCTCTAAATGAAGCCCTCCCCAACTCTTCAATCCTTTTTCTGAGGAAGATAACTTGAATCACACAATTCACTACTGGACTCCTGTGTGCCCAACTTTTATTTTTTATTTCATGTATTTAATTAAAATTCCCCAAGAAGAATAATTAATTCACTCACAACACAGTGATAATCATTAACTGTCCCCATTGTGCATTCATTGATGCAAATATACATTCAAGGTGGTTTGTTTTGGTTTTTTGGGGGTTTTTTTTGTCCCCAGGGCTCATTTTTACTGAGCTCTGCGTCCAGGGTACACGGAACTCTGTGGAGGGACAGGGTTCTCTGCTCTAATGGCAAACACATTCTTGTGCCTATAACTACTGCCATAGTAGTTATACTATGTGGCTACCGACCACAAATGAACCTTTCACTGAACCAGGCAACTGGTCTGTAATATTTCGTTTTATTCCTCATCTCGTCCTGTGTCAAATACAGTATTACATTCCCATTATATAGACGTGGAAACTGATACACGAAGAAGTTAAGTCACATGGAGTGGGAGTACAAATTCTGGTGAATCTATAACTCATTTGTACCCTTAGTTTTAATCATACATGACATCTACTTTTCAATAAATGTGTGGAGAACAGACACCAAGTCTCAGAAGAACTTAAGGGTTTAAAAGAGGGCTGGTTATGAGACTAATTACCCTACAAATGTTCTTTAAAGTGGATTAATTTTGTGACCATACATTTGCTTTGTATAATCCCCTGAAATGGCACCATCGATCCCAGGAAGTACCACCACATTATCATCCTTCACCCCGTCCTCCCTCACCTCCCATTCAACAGGTAAGGAAAGTAAAGTTGAGAGGGCTTAAATGAACAGCCCAAAGGCAACTCAAAAATGGTAGCACCTTGATTTTACCATGTTCAGGATCTTTATCAAACAGATCTTCTCACACAAGAAACTACCACTGATTAGAGTATAAGGGTAGACATACCCTCAGACAATGCCAGAGGTACCACAATGTAGCACAAATATTTTGGAGAGAATTCTCACAATATGTATTTAATACTTTAACAGTTTTCACATTTAAACCAAGTGGGTCTATATGTGGGAATCTAAGAACCTAAGAAAACCCAATTTAGTAAAGGAAGAGGGTTATGCACACAGATAGGCTTCATATTCTGATTCTTAATGTCAAAAAGGAAGAACAAACTTCCTGTCCCAACAATGAGAGGCTGTACTCACTTGGTGGAATACAACATAGCTCTGAAACACAGTTGGGAAGACCATTCAACAAGGGAAATGATTATGAAAAGCAGAAGAAAACGAAAAAGAAGTTAAATACCCACCCATGATTATCCTGAAAACCACAACGGCAAATGTTTGATAAAGTAACATTTTTTTTACATTTAATGGTCCAGGCCATTTTATTAGCTAAATGTAGTACTTGCTTAAGATCAAAATGGCATCAACCATTTAGCTTTATGCCAGAAACAATTATTTCATGGAAGAATAAGGTGCCATTGTGGCAGAATTTCTCCTCATTCAAATTCAACTTAACAAGGCACGCTTGATACATTAACATATATACTTGCAACAGAAGATCATGATATTATATCGATTTTTATTATTTGAAATACTTCTTTGATATGCTCACTAGAGAAAAATCTGAAAGCCATTTTTTTTTTTTTTTTTTTCGGTACGCGGGCCTCTCACTGTTGTGGCCTCTCGCGTTGCGGAGCACAGGCTCTGGACGCGCAGGCTCAGCGGCCATGGCTCACGGGCCCAGCTGCTCCGCAGCACGTGGGATCTTCCCAGACCGGGCACGAACCCGCGTCCCCTGCATCGGCAGGCGTACTCTCAACCACTGCGCCACCAGGGAAGCCCAAAGGCATTTTTATATATACAAATACATATCTATTTGCAAAACACACACCTTTCGTTTATGTAAAAATCTTTCAAAACATCCACTGACTTTTTTTTTTTTTTGCGGTACGCAGGCCTCTCAGTGTTGTGGCCTCTCCTGTTGCGGAGCACAGGCTCCGGACATCCATTGACTTTTGCCCAAGAAAGCCACTTCAAAGAATATTTTCCCACAACATTAGTCAGACATAAACATGGCTCTCTTAACCTATATGGAAAGCATTTAAATTAATTTAATTTAAATTAATGAAATTTATAATCAGTGTTCGGCAGCAGTCATGTGCACTAAATCCGGGAGAATGCCCCTCGTTTCTGACCAGAAGGCCACGATTATCAATTATAATGTCATTAGTCCTTTTCTGCTTTTAAATTACATACCTTCCCTTCCCAGTAAGGGACTGAATTTAGACATCTAAAATGTAGCTTGGGGTTCTGATGCGTTACTAACATTAGAAGTGAGGCTTGAGACCACTCCTACAGTGGGTTAATATTTCTTACCATTTCTGACAAGCAGAGCGAAGATTAGGGAGTTGAAAAAGCTGAGAAGAATTAAAGGTCTTACTGATAAAATGAGTAATAATGAAATTTTTCTAACGGAGATTTTTAACACTCCATTCTGCCTAGTTTGTCAAAAAGGCTTTACAGTTCAGTGTGAGAAACCAAATCACAGACAGTGTGAGAAATCAAATCAGAAGTCCCCAGTGACAGCCCCATTTCCCCATCAGTAATGTGGATACAGGTCAGCCGCGGACACCTGTGGCAGGCCTTGTGTCTGGTGTCCTCATGGCCCAGATCAGGCCTGGGCTCTGGGTCACATGTGAAAATTACAGCAGAAGGGACACTTCTTCAAGGAATTCTTCCTTGGTCCCCTATTCAAGGTCAGTTTACTTTGGCCTAAGGTGCAGAAAACCACGTTGCTTTCCTTTGGGACCACCTATCTTAGTTTCATTCCTTCTCTTGAAGGAACTTAAGCCTATGTTGTTCTTAACAACAACCTCCCACCAGCCCAACTGTAAGTGTCATGGCAGCCCTCACAGACAGCTAGGGCACAGCTTTGCCCATAGACCTCCCCAAGGTCACCTAAATAAACATACAAGCTAAGTAAAAGCAAAGGGCTTGCTATACCAAAGTTGCTGCAAGACAAACCCTGCTAGCTTCCACTCCCACCTAGGCTGTAGTAGCTGAATCTTATATAGAAATTCTAGAGCCACCTCTCCATTTTGCACCCCATTATTCTCAGAGAGGATAGAGAAAGTACCTGGCACATCACAGGCACCCGATAACTTTTTCTTGAATGAAAAAAGTGAGAAACAGGAATTCCCTGGTGGCACAGTGGATAGGACTCTGTGCTCCCAATGCAGGGGGCCCGGGTTTGATCCCTGTTCAGGGAACTAGATTCCACATGCATGCCGCAAATAAGGAGCCAGTGAGCCGTGACGAAGGAGCCCACATGCTGCAACTAAGGAGCCTGCTTGCCACAACTAAGACCCCACGCAACCAAATAAATAAATATATGTTAAAAAAGTGACAAACAAACAAATAAATGAATAGGAACTAAGTCAGTGGCTCTCGTCCTCGGAACACATTTTTTTCATATGGAATTGACGCAGCATTATAAATACTAAATCCCTGTCACATAACTCCAGCAGTGACACCAGAAGTCAACCTCACATCAGCACACCTACTTAAACAATGGTTTGGTTCACAGGCTAAACACGCCATCGGAACAAGGCCATACCTGGCCTTCTTGACATGCACCGCTCCCTACTCATCAAGATGACTCATTAACAGCCCCGTCTTGGGTATCTCAAGTCATGTCTCATCCTCCTATCACTGGGGGCTGTCTGTCTGCAGCACTGCCCGCTGTGCACACAAGTAATTAGCTTGCAATGCTCCACTGGCTCTGACACACCCCATGGCACTGGAAAATTCACCAGCAGGTAGAAGAGCATGCAAGCCGCTTCCCAAGTTAAACTCAATAATCAAATATCACATGTAAGTGTCCGTCAATATGGAAGACCTTGTTGACATGAAAGTCACATGTCAGGTGGGGTGGCATGGTACCTATGGTTAAATCTCATTCCCTTGAACTCCATTAATTTGGATCCTGCGGCAATGCAGACAGATCTGGAATAAAGACTTGGTTTTTGCTACGGAAGAAAGGTTTGAGTCCGGAAAAGAAAACTGTATGGATCAGACTTGACTAGATGACAAGTTCAATAAAGAAAGAACCTATGGATAGTCTAAGGATAAAGATCATGAATTCTAGACCCAGACCACCAAATCTCACCTTTGACACTTGGTAGGTAAATGACCCCGGGCAGGTGACTTAAATTCTCGGCACTTCAGTTTTCTTGTTTGTAAAATGGGTATGATAACAGTACCTGACCCACAGCACTATAATGAACTGAAGTGCTTATATGATGCCTTGCAAACAGTGAGCATACTACCTATGAAGTATTAGCTATTAGTACCCTGAGCATTATTATTACCCAATACTCAACACACAGTATGCCACCAAGATGACTGATTGACCAAGCAAACTTAAAACTCTTATTTCTGCAGGTACTTTAGAAGGAACACACTTACAAACAACTCACACATTCTCTACTCATAAATCCGGGGGGCCCTCCTGAAAGTGTTAAATTAACACTGTGCTTAGTCTAGATTCTTTACTAACTACACAAGTATTTCATTTGAGTTGGATTTCTTTTTATAAAAAAAAGAAAAGGCTGAATCATTCTACAAGACACTAACCTAGACTGCATTTTCGTCTAAAATTCTAGGTCAAAGAAACGATAGGTGATCAAATGATAGCAGTGTGGGTTGGAAGTACCCAGCGACTCATCAAAAAGGTTTCTAAAAAGCAGAAGAACAAAGGCTTAAGCTCAGGCTGAGTCACACGTGTACAGCCGTGACATGACAAGGACAGAAAAAGGAACCACAAAAAAGACTGGAAAAAAGAGGCTGAGGCAATAAAGACAAGAGGATACTCACATAAATGGAGAATTACTGGCTTTACAGGTGCCTCGAGAAACGCAGAGCAGGTCGTATCACTTTCCCATGCAGTGAAGGGCAGTATTGCCATTTGGAATTCAACAACGTTGGACATGGGGTTTTGAACTCAAATTAACATTTTGCTATGGCAGATGCAGTGGGGGGTGGGTCATTAACTCATAGCCCCCCAATAAAGAAATACATATGACAATGCTTTCCAGGAGTGGACACTATCGGGGGGACCATACAAGAAATTCCCCAGACCAGAGGGCAGACAGCAGAAGCAAGAAGAAGTACAATTCTGCAGCCTGTGGAAGAAAAAAACCACATTCACACAAAGACAGACAAAATGAAAAGGCAGGGGACTTTGTACAAGATGAAGGAACAAGATAAAACCCCAGAAAAACAACTAAATAAAATGGAGATAGGCAACCTTCCAGAAAAAGAATTCAGAATAATGACAGTGAAGATGATCCAAGACCTCAGAAAAAGAATGGAGGCAAAGACCGAGATGTAAGAAATGTTTAACAAAGACCTAGAAGAATTACAGAACAAACACCTAGAACAAACAGAGATGAACAATACAATAACTGAAATGAAAAATACACTAGAAGAAATCAACACCAGAATAACTGAGGCAGAAGAACGGATAAGTGAACTGGAAGACAGAATGATGGAATTCACTGCCGCGGAACAGAATAAAGAAAAAAGAATGAAAAGAAAAGAAGAAAGCCTAAGAGGCCACTGGGACAACATTAAACACAACAACATTTGCATTATAGGGGTCTCAGACGGAGAAGAGAGAGAGAAAGGACCCAAGAAGATATCTGAAGAGACTATGTCGAAAATTTCCTTAACATGAGAAAAGAAACAGCCACCCAAGTCCAGGAAGCACAGAGAGTCCCAGGCAGGAAAACCCAAGGAGAAACCAGCCAAGACAGATAGTAATCAAACTGACAAAAATTAAAGACAAAAAAAATTTTTGAAAGCAAAAAGGGAAAAATGACAAATAACATACAAGGGAACTCCCATAACTTTAACAGCTGATTTCTCAGCAGAAACTCTACAAGCCAGAAGGGAGTGGCATGATACACTTAAAGGGATGAAAGGGAAAAACCTACAACCAAAATTACTCTACCTGGCAAGGATCTCATTCAGATTCGACAGACAAATCAAAAGCTTTACAGACAAGCAAAAGCTAAGAGAATCCAAATCAAAAGCTTTACAGACAAGCAAAAGCTAAGAGAATGCAACAGCACCAAACCAGCTCTACAACAAATGCTAAAGGAACTTCTCTAAGTGGGAAACACAAGAGAAGAAAAGGACCTACAAAAAAAACCCCAAAACAATTAAGAAATTGGTCATAGGAACATACATAGCGGTAATTACCTTAAACGTGAATGGATTAAATGCTGCAATCAAAAGACACAGGCTTGCTGAAAGATACAAAAACAAGGCCCGTATAAATGTTGTCTACAAGAGACCCACTTCAGACCTAGGGACACATACAGACTGAAAGTGAGGGGATGGAAAAAGATATTTCATGCAAATGGAAATCAAAAGAAAGCTGGAGTAGCAATACTCATATCAGATAAAATAGACTTTAAATTAAAGAATATTACAAGAGACAAAGAAGGACACTACATAATGATCAAGGGATCAATGCAAGAAGAAGATATAACAATTATAAATATATATGGACCCAACATAGGAGCACCTCAATACATAAGGCAACTGCTAACAGTTATAAAAGAGGAAATCGACAGTAACACAATAATAGTGGGGGACTTTAACACCCCACTTTAACCAATGGACAGATCATCCAAAATGAAAATAAATGAGGAAACACAAGCGTTAAATGACACAATAGACCAGATAGATTTAATTGATATTTATAGGACATTCCATCCAAAAACAGATTACACTTTCTTCTCAAGTGCACACAGAACATTCTCCAGGGTAGATCACATCTTGGGTCACAAATCAAGCCTCAGTAAATTTAAGAAAACTGAAATCATATCAAGCATCTTTTCTGACCACAACGCTATGAGATTAGAAATCATTACAGGGAAAAAAACGTAAAAAGCACGAACACACGGAGGCTAAACAATATGTTACTAAATAACCAAGAGATCACTGAAGAAATCAAAGAGGAAATCAAAAAATACCTAGAGACAAATGACAATGAAAACACGATGATCCAAAACCTATGGGATGCAGCAAAAGCAGTTCTAAGAGGCAAGTTTCTAGCTATACAAACCTACCTCAAGAAACAAGAAAAATCTCAAATAAACAATCTAACCTTATACCTAAAGGAACTAGAGAAAGAAGAATAAACAAAACCCAATGTTAGCAGAAGGAAAGAAATTGTAAAGTTCAGAGCAGAAATAAATGAAATAGAAACAAAGAAAACAATAGCAAAGATCAATAAAACTAAAAGCTGGTTCTTTGAGAACATAAACAAAATTGATAAACCTTTAGCCAGACTCATCAAGAAAAAGAGGGAGAGGACTCAAATCAATAAAATTAGAAATGAAAAAGGAGAAGTTACAACAGACACCACAGAAATACAAAGCATCCTAAGAGACTACTACAAGCAACTCTATACCAATAAAATGGACAACCTGGAAGAAATGGACAAATTCTTAGAAAGGTATAACCTTCTAAGACTGAGCCAGGAAGAAATAGAAAATATGAACAGACCAATCACAAGTAATGAAATTGAAACTGGGATTAAAAATCTTCCAACAAACAAAAGTCCAGGACCAGAAGGCTTCACAGGTGAATTCTATCAAACATTCAGAGCAGAGCTAACACCCATCCTTCTCAAACTCTTGCAAAAAATTGCAGAGGAAGGAACACTCCCACACTCATTCTGTGAGGTCGCCATCACCCTGATACCAAAACCAGACAAAGATACTACAAAAAAAGAAAATTACAGACCAATATCACTGACGAATATGGATGCAAAAGTCCTCAACAAAATACTAGCAAACAGAATCCAACGACCCATTAAAAGGATCATACGCCATGATCAAGTGGGATTTATCCCAGGGACGCAAGGACTCCTCAATATATGCAAATCAATCAATGTGATACACCATATTAACAAATTTAGAATAAAAACCATATGATCATCTCAACAGATGCAGAAAAACTTTTTAAAGTTCAAAACCCATTTATGATAAAAACTCTCCAGGAACTGGGCACAGAGGGAACCAACCTCAACATAGTGAAGGCCATATACAACAAACCCACAGCAAGCATCATTCTCAATGGTGAAAAACTGAAAGCATTTCCTCTAAGATCAGGAACAAGACAAGGATGTCCACTCTTGCCACTATTATTCAACATAGTTTTGGATGACCTAGCCACGGTAATCAGAGAAGAAATAATAAAAGGAATATAAATTGGAAAAGAAGAAGTAAAACTTGTCCCTGTTTGCAGATTACATGATACTATACATAGAGAATCCTAAAGATGCCACCAGAAAACTACTAGAGCTAATCAATGAATTTGGTAAAGTTGCAGGATACAAAATTAATGCGCAGAAATCTCTTGCATTCCTATACACTAACAACGAAAGATCAGAAGAGTAATTAAGGAAACAATCCCATTCACCATTGCAACAAAAAGAATAAAATACCTAGGAATAAACCTACCTAAGGAGGTAAAAGACCTGTACTCAGAAAACTGTAAGACACTGATGAAAGAAATCAAAGACGACACAAACAGATGGAGAGATATACCATGTTCTTGGATTGGAAGAATCAATATTGTGAAAATGACTGTACTACCCAAAGCAATCTACAGAGTCAATGCAATCCCTATCAAATTACCAATGGCATTTTTTACAGAACTAGAACAAAAAATCTTAAAATTATTAATGGAGACACAAAAGACCCCAAATACCAAAGCAATCTTGAGGGAAAAAAACAGAGCTGGAGGAATCAGACTCCCTGACTTCAGACTATATTACAAAGCTACAGTAATCAAGACCATATGGTATTGGCCCCAAAACAGAAATATAGATCAATGGAACAGGATAGAAAGCCTAGAGATAAACCCATGCACCTACAGTCAACTAATCTATGACAAAGGAGGCAAGGATATACAATGGAGAAAAGACAGTCTCTTCAATAAGTGGTGCTGGGAAAAGTGGACAGCTACATGTAAAAGAATAAAATTAGAACATTCCCTAACACCACGCACAAAAATAAACTCAAAATGGATTACTGACCTAAATGTAAGACCAGACACTATAAAACTCTTAGAGGAAGACATAGGAAAAACACTTTTTGACATAAATCACAGCAAGATCTTTTTGGACCCACCTCCTAGGGTAATAGAAATAAAAACAAAAATAAACAAATAGGACCTAATGAAACTTTTGCACAGCAAAGGAAACTACAAGCAAGATGAAAAGACAACCCTCAGAATGGGAGAAAATATTTGCAAACGAATCAACGGAGAAAGGATTAATCTCCAAAATATATAAACAGCTCATGCAGCTCAATATTAAATAAAGCAAACAACCCAATCAAAAAATGGGCAGAAGACCTAAATAGACATTTCTCCAAAGAAGACATACAGATGGCCAAGAAGCACATGAAAAGCTGCTCAACATCACTAATTATTAGAGAAATGTAAATCAAAACCACAGTGAGGTATCACCTCACACTAGTAAGAAAATCAGAAAATCTACACACAACAAATGCTGGAGAGGAGGTGGAGAAAAGGGAACCCTCTTGTACTGTTGGTGGGAATGTAAATTGATACAGCCACTATGGAGAACAGTATGGAGGTTCCTTAAAGAACTGAAAATAGAATTACCTTGTGACCCAGCAATCCCACTACTGGGCATATACCCAGAGAAAACCATAATTCAAAAGGACACATGCACCCCAGTGTTCACTGCAGCACTATTTACAATAGCCAGGTCATGGAAGCAACCTAAATGCCCATCAACAGATGAATGGATAAAGAAGATGTGGTACAAATATACAATGGAATATTACTCAGTCATAAAAAGGAACAAAATTGGGTCATTTGTAGAGACGTGGATGGATCTAGAGACTGTCATATAGAGTGAAGTAAGTCAGAAAGAGAAAAACAAATATCGTATATTAACTCATATATGTGGAACCTAGAAAAAAGGTACAGATGAACCGGTTTTCAGGATAGAAATAGAGACACAGATGTAGAGAACAAACGTATGGACACTAAGCGGGGAAAGTAGCTGGAGGGGTGGGGGTGGGGTGGTGGGACATATTGGGAGATTGGGATTGACATGTATACACTAATATGTATAAAATAGATAACTAATAAGAACCTGCTGTATAAAAAAATAAATAAAATTCAAAAATTCCAAAAAAAGAAATCCCCAAATGTACAAAAAAGGATCTTCCCCTTGATATTTCCCACCACATTCACCACTTCATACCTCAGTGCCAATAACTGATTAATTTCATCCTCTCTAAGTCACGGTGTATGATTTTTTTAAATAAATAAATAAATAAATGTATTTATTTTTGGCTGCGTTGGGTCTTTATTGCTACACGCGGGCTTTCTCTAGTTGTGGTGAGCAGTGGCTACTCTTTGTTGCGGTGGGCGGGCTTCTCATTGCAGTGGCTTCTCTTGTTGCGGATCACGGGCTCTAGGTATGTGGGTTTCATTAATTGTGGCAGGCGTGCTCAGTAGGTGTGGCTCGCAGGCTCTAGAGCGCAGGCTCAGTAGGTGTGGCACACAGCCTTAGTTGCTCTGAGGCATGTGGGATCTTCCCGGAACAGGGCTCGAACCCGTGTCCCCTGCACTGGCAGGCAGATTCTTAACCACTGCGCCACTAGGAAGTCTCCACATTGTATGTTATAAAGCCTTCCTGCCAGTATCTTTGGGGAAGTCTTCAAACCACTTTAGTGATGATAGAATAAAACTATCCTCTCTGTCCCATCAACTTAGTTTTACGTTCCTGAAAAGATCACACATTAAGTGTTGTGATCTACACCTTCTGAAGCAGACGCCACATGCTTGTTTCCCAGCTAGTTATCTGTTCCTGGATGCATTACATGAGCTACTGCTGCTAAGTCACTGTAAACAACGCTATTTGAGAACATAAGTAAAATCGCAACGTTCATTTATTCATATACTGTTTATTGTCTCTTCCCTCCATCTCCAAGTCGGACGATGAGCACCATAAACCCATGGATCTTGTCTGAATAGTTAGTTCTCTGTGTTATCCTAGCTTCTAGAACAGTGCCTGATACCTAGTTAGCATTCAAGAAACACTAACTAAAAGTGAGTCATATAGGATTTATTAAATATGTGGCTTGTTTATTAACCAAGAAATAAGTTCACCAATGTTGACCATACTTCAGAAAGTCTGTGTTTGTTCTTCAGAAAAGCTTGATTGTGAACATGAAAAATGAACCTTGAAGTTAAGAAGGTTTCTATATGCACACCACTCAACTCTCACCATTTCCCTTTGAGATAGGTTGCATTATGCCCATTTCACAGGTGAGGGAAAGCTGTGCTCAGAGATGTTAAAGACATTCATTTAAGCCACTCAGTTTGAGGAGCAAAGCTGAGGTCTCCCAGCCAGGTGTACCTGATTTAAACGCCAGTCCTCTAGTGTACTTGGGAAGAGTTGATTCCCTTCTATCTGAAAGAACAAAATTAATACACCCCTTTTAGACACTCTATTATCCCAGTCTTGTCTTGAGAGTCAACACAGCTGTCAACAATCTTCCACAATATTAAACATACGCTTAAAGACACATCCCTCTCACCACGCATTTTGTACTCAGGCTTAGAGAAGCTCAGGGGACTTAAAAGCTTAAAGTGTCAGATCTGTTTGAAGCAGAACATAAATCAACACACAGAAAACCAAACTCTAAAATCCAAAGCAGTCCCTAAAAATGCCTCTATGTACAGAAGAGATCATTTAAGGCAGGGAGTGGAGCTGGGTGTATAACAGGGAAGGGTGGGGACTGTGGAGAATTTCAAATCACAAGCTCTGTCCCAAATAATGCTTCTCAAACTCTAGCTATGTGGGCATCACCAAGACAGCTTGATAAAAATCTCAGAATTTCAAATTTAGAAGCCTTGGGGTGGGATGTGGAAATGTGTGGTTTTTTTTTTTACAAGTTCCCAGTTGATGCTGAGGCTGCTGGACCAGGGACCACACATTGAGAACCACTGATCTAAAGAGAGCAACTTTCACTCAGCTTCACCTCTTGTTGAAAGTGAGAAACGGAGACCCAGAAAAATGTTAATATCTTCCCAGCAGGACTGGCCTTTCCCATTAAATGTTTATTTTAAAAATAACGTGCAGATCAAGCAGAACAAAACTTCAACCAAGAGTGTCTAACCCTGGGGAAACAATGTGCCTAAAAGTTATTATTTAGGAGATGAAACAAAGCGTTAGGCCACATTTCCCCCGAAAAAACAGAACCCAATCTGATGTGGGTAATAAAGTGATTAAAACGGTTTATTTCTGCTTTGCTCAGTCAAGCAAATTTTATAATTTTACGATGTCCATATGTACCTCAGCCATAAGGGGTCCCCACTGCTGGGGGAAAATGGCGCATGGGGCTGTCCCCACAATCAACCTTTAAAGATACCATTCAGAAACAATAAGGAAAGCTAAATTCAAAGCAGTAAGTAATAAATGAATTCATATTTATAAATATTCATCTACTTCTGGCCTCCTTCCAGGTAACATCTGTGCCTCCTTTTAAGGATCTCCCCCAGAGAGATGAAGATGATGATGGTGGTGGTGGTGATGCCGAAGTTTACACAACACTTAAATGTCTGGCTTTGTGCTGACAGTACGTATCAGCTGAATGAATCTGTAACTAGATCCCTGCACAGACAGTATTACTATCATTCCTGCCTTAGAAATGAAAAATGGAGGCTAATGGATTAAATAATTCCCCCAAGATAATAAGCTGATCAGTGAGGAGGCTGGGATTTGAACGCAATCTGTAGTGTGCCCTTAACTAAAAGAGTTTAGAAGCTGGGGTACTTGAGTATGGGAGACACTAGTCAGAGCCTAGGGATGTGTGATACCTCCCAAGTCCCACTACAAAGCCGTATTTCTCACTAGCAAAAGCCACAGGCCAAAACCATCTCATCCACTGATCCAGAGGCAAGGGAGACAAAACTGCTTACGTTGCTCATCACAAATAAAAACCACCCTTGTCATATCTGGACCATTAGTCCTGCATTTGGGAAGCAAAAACAATGACTCTAGTCGGCTGTCAAGCGAAATATATTAAATTTCTGGTTCCTGAGACAGATCCCATTGATCTGTTTTACTTAGACTGAGTCTCTAGAGTTGACTTCATAACTTAAGTTTATGACTTTATCAAATGATGCAGAGAAAACAGCCCAGAAGCTAAATGATTATATATTATGCACATTGTAGAGTGCGATGCTCATGGCAGGGCAGCTGACTACACAAACAGGGAATTTGTCACCCTGATACGGATGGCCTAACGCAGGGTTCAGTTTCAGTAGTTCTAGAAGAGGCTGTGTCATAGCTCCAGGAGATGGATGACGGCCAGACAACTGCACGTTAAAGTGACATCTACGGGGCTCCCACTGTAGGCCAAACACTGGGATCCAAGGTGAGCAAAGCAGACATGGCCTAAGCCTTCGAGAGCTTGCTTTCCAGCAGGGGAGAAAGGCGTTGAGCAAGTAACCGAGCACATCCATGTGTAACTGCACCTTGTAAGAAAGAATCTAAAATAACTGAATGTGAAGTAAAACCCTTAGGGGGGACTTTACACAATACAGGGCCTGTTGAGGAAGTGACATTTAAGCTGAGCCCCGATGGACAAATAAAGATGAGGAAGGGGTATTCTGGGCACGTGGAAGAGCGTGACCAGAAGCTGCGACGCAGAAGACAAACGTAAGAGCAGCACAGAAAGTTGGGGAGCAGGGTAGGGACCGGCCCAAGCAGATGTGGGATGAATGAACTGTGTATTTCTCTAAAAGTGTAAAGGAGAGCGAGATCATTCTGGGCTCTAGTGGTCCAGGAAGGAAAAAAGATGTACAGACAGAGACCGGCGAGACTGAAATCACAGCACAGCAGCACCATCAGTTCAAGAGACAGAAAGACAGAAAGTCAGAGAGCGGGGTTCCCAGGACTTCCCCAGAAACGGTCCCTTTCCCATCCTGAGTCCTGGCTGGATCTACTTCCCTGCCTTGCGTCCGAGGGACACACCTGTATCCTCCAAATAAATTCCCTCCTTTGCCCAAAGAAAGCTGATGCGGATTTTCATTCTTGCCACCCAATGATCCTCGACTGGTACAATGAGGCTTCTGAGGGCATTCCGTCTAGAAAATTTGACTACCTCCAATTGAACAAGTAATTATCAAGCACGTATTCTGTGTTCTGCAGAGTGAAGCAAAGATGAATAAGAGTCAGTTCCTGTCTCTGAAGACTCTGCCATGCAGTAGAGAGACAATCATAAAGGCAGCGTAAGCAGGGCAGGCTCATAAAAGAAACCAACAAAGGAAAAACCCATAACTACGGAAGCATCCAAAAGAGGGCTGTTAATTTAAACTAAGAGAATCAAGGACGGCTTCATACGAGAGGCAGCATAAAGAACCCTTGACCCTCATCTGTCCTCAAATACAGGCCACATCACCATGGTGCTATTACTTTACCAGATTCAAGAAAATTCCTTGAATGTTAGTAACCAGCCCAATGGCATGCAGGAATAAAATAGGAATAATAAAGTCTACGATGGTTTGCTTGGGGGAATGCAAAGTGTATCCACAAACCAGCAAAACACATAAACTTCATTAAGGCAAATCTTCTACGCCAGATAAGGAAAGGAAAGTCCAAGAGTCACAGATTATTAATTGGCTCCAGACATCTGCTTTCAGATTAAAAAAGAGGTGGCCAAACTACCTAAGTGCCATCGTTCCAGCCTAAAGACCCCATCTGAGGTTTTCAGGTGGGGGTGATTCAACAGAGCAAAGCAGGTAGCTGAAAATCAATTAAAATGGAATTGCATGAAAATGGGGCCTCTTCACAAACAGATGCAGCAGAAAAACAAAAAAAATTGCCTGCGACATGCAGGATGCAATTCTTTTGATGGGTCGCACTCCAGGAAAATGCGGAGTGAATTTCTTCCACCTTCTGATAGAGAAGCTACTGACTGCCACCCGCACTAAGAGAGGAGGGCATCGTGTGGTAAGCCTAATGATTACCTAATGGTTCCCGGGGATGGGAAAAAACTGGCAATTACCTACCCCAGAAGACTTATGCTCAGTGATCACATGTTTGCATGCTCTCTGTAAGAACGCTGCATCCGAGTCAATAAATTTGTGGAGTGCATTATACAGCACAGTGCATCCCTCACCTAGAACTGCACAGCCGAAGAAGCGGAGCAGATGGCAAGTGAGAAAGAAATATTGATCACCATGAATAATTTTTACTAAAAAGCATATAAAAACTGGATTTTAAAATATTTCAAAATAATATATTCACTGTGGTCTCACTGTTTTACATTTCTGTTTATAAATATTTACAATGCACTAGCTTCATAAAATAATCATTATTCAGTGTTCACAGTAAAGAGAAAGGCATCGGAGACTGACTGACTGTGAGGCTGCCTCTACTAATCTGTGTGACAATATTTTAATTTAGCATTAATTTTCGACTCTTCTCAGTTAAACATACATGGCTGTATTTGCTCTCTGTTTCAGGTGATATTTACAGACAAACAACATGCAGCACGGTACCAGTTTTTATTTGTAGTGATTTAGTGATACGAGAGAGAGACTTCAAGTTAATATTCATATGGAATACTAACAAGTTTTCAACCCAATTTCCTATTTACCTTAAACAAGTCAACAGAATAAAAGAAGCAAATCATAGGGATGGGTATGACACAAAGCAATTTCATTAATGAAAGTTTAGAAGGAGTGAGAGATGCACTGAGGTACCATTCCAGGTCAAAGAAAGATAGCTAAATAGCAAATAACTAAAACCGCCCCCTGGGTGTCACGTAACTAGACTGATCAGAAATGTCACTACATCCTGACATGGCTCTCAAGATAAAGGTAGGCCTTCGTACTCTTCCACGCTGACAAACACAAATCTCAACATATGGATATGGAAGTCTTAATATATTCTTTCATTTTAACAGACCAATAACAACCCTTTTTACCCCACTGCACTGTCCTTAGGTTATTTCAATTTCCTACATTCAATCTCTACAGTTAGTGCCTGGGGCATTCATTGAGTTGAATATTGAACTGATTTTTAGAATAGAAACTGGTAAATGATCCGTCTTTTTAGATGTCTCGAAATTAACCAGACTATGAGCTACTAGATCCTCATTAGATATATTTCCAGCAAATAGCGACCTTGAGGGACAAAGATATTAAGTCTAAGCAAAAGTTGCAGCAAGAAGGTTCTGAGTTGATCTTGCATATAGCTGGATTATTAGTGTCAAATATTGTCTCTTCTATTACTTTCTTTCCTATAGAACAAACGTGTGAGTGCCCAGCGAGCCCATATGTACACGTGTACTTGCATGAGGACTTGGTGTCATGGCGATATAAGCAATGTGTATAATTAACGGAACAAAAATTAAAAACAATTCCTCACGGCACTGTTCGGAGGATGGCAATCACATCTGTTAGAAATAAAGATATACAAGATAACTCTAAGGCAGAAAATTCCATTTTTCAATACATACAATTCATTAAATTCATATACTCTTTCACCTTCAGGTTAAACTAAGAGGTTGGTATATATTCCTTTCCAAAGAAATCATGAACTTGGCGGCTCTGTCTCTGAAATTGAAATTCTGTTCTTTAACGAGCATAACATATTATGTTGTGTTACGCATTTTAGGAGTGAAGAAAAAAACAAGGATCTGGGACGCTCCACAGTGACATGAAGCAAAACATTTTTATATTATTTCAGACAATATTAAAATCGTCTGTTGTTAAAGAGGGACTTTCTCAAGCACATTTGTATATACATACAGATATGTGTGTGCCTGCAAATGCTATTATTTCAGTGGAACTGAAACATTCTCCAGAGTAACACAGTATGGTAACCATCAGGCACATTCCCCTGTCAAAGGAGATTTAAGACAAGGATATTTTTAATAATGGGTAACTGTAGGGGAACCTCACATTTAGTTATAATTGAGCAGGCAGCTTTCTAGCCAGATACCTATATTGTTCAAGTTCCAAACATACATATAAATAGATTTAAGCTACAGTTGTACTTTTAAGCCATCTCTTCCTGGTGCCTAATTCACACACATTTATGTAGAAGTCCAGAAATTTCTCCTAAATCCAAAATGAGACAGCATAGTATTGCAGGTTATAAATATTATTTTAAAATTAAAAACAATTTGAACATTACCATCACCATTAGCTAATGGTTTTCTTCTTCCTCTGGGACAATACAAGCATTAACATTCAATTTATATAACATTTACTTCTCATAAAAAATGGTCATTAACATTTTCAGTTTCAAACATCTAACATCCTATTGAGTAGCAAATAATAAAGACTTGGTCTCAGTGATGAAGGTCTGAAAAAGACTGAAATAGAAAAATAAAGTTCAAGGATATGAAATACACAGATCCAGAGCAGTCAGTAATTCTTTTCCATCATGTTTGCAGCCTAAACCACAGCTTACATCTAGGACCTAGGATGGGGGTTCATGTTAGATTAATTGCTGGAAGATGTCATTATGTATGTCATTAAATCGAAATAATACTCTATGATTTGGAAGAGCACAGACTGTGCCAGGCACTGTGAAATCTAGGAACTGGCTGTTTTAAGAGGTGAAAAAAAGAGAAGAGTGAAAGACAAACCTGGAAAGCAAATCAACAGTTTTGACTTTCATCTGCATGGTAAAAAGAGTTACTGATGAGTTCTAAGCCGTGAAAAAAATACAGAATTTATGTGCTGAAAATATCACTTCATACAAGGATGAATTTGAGTTGTGCGGGAAGCCGTATGGAAATGTAGCCTAGAGAGTAGAAGATGGATAGAAGAAATATCTATGAGGTATGAAAATAACTTGATAACTCCCCACCCCCAAATCATGTGACCATCCTAATTCCTTACCTACAGGACTATATTTAATTAATGCAGCACAATGTCTGGCAAATAATACATGCTCATGACATACGTGGCACAGAATTATGACCCTGAGGTAATTTGAAGGAAAGAAATAATTGTTCAGTACAATGAGTTTTAAAAAGATTTTAGGGGATCATGGGAACCTTAACAGATTATTCTGCACAATCTTCATCACTTATTCCTGAGGAGTACATCACCAAGGTGAAACTGAACAAAGTAACAAATATCTTGCATTTGTGTTTCAGATGTCACCACGTGTGCCCAATAGAAAGGAATGGACAGGGACTTCCAGTAATCGATTTATGACTTTGTCTCCAAAAAATTCCCTTTGAAAATAGCTTTTGAGTAAATTACCTATTAACATCTCTAGCCACTTTGGGAAATATGATTTTCTATGATAAAATCACTGTTGGACCTGGGAAAAATAAAAGATTTAATGTATCTTAGAAAAAAAAAATACTCGATTATAACAGTGTATCACAAGTTGATTCAATCAGACCATTATCAGGGCAGTTTCCCAGGATATGCTGGTGTTGTTCAATCCAACTCCGACATATGCATCCCTTCTACCAGAGTTGATTTCTCTTCAGCATCTCCTTTCCCTTCTGATTTGTTAAGCCCTCCACTCCACATCTCACTGAGATGTCCTCTCCTGTACCTCCCCTGATCCTTCTACTTTATGCTGCAGAATTCCCACAATTTCACCACAAGATATTTCCAGTGGACCTCTGCTATATCTTAGCTCAAGAAAGAATAATGGATGTAGTCTGGATTTCATAAGGGATAAAGGAAAGTATCTTACAAGTGTCAGTCTCTGAAAACTCTTCATTTAAATTCTCCCCGTTGCCTCTCTTGAGCCTGGGCTCCACTCTCCACTCTGGCCTGCCCAAACTGTGCCATTTTTTAGGGTGGTAGGAAACGTCTCCCCCATGAATCTCTGCAGGTGCCTACTGCTTACTTCATTAAATAGAAAAGCTCTACAAGCCGACCCTGCTTTTACCTATCATTTTGTCTTACACAGACCATCCAGGTGATGGGAACAGACGGTATTTAGAGCTTTTCCCAGTCTTGAGAGCCAGGGAGCCTACGATTCAACACTCTGGCCTGCCCGGACTCTATCGACACTATACTCACCTGTAAATAAACGTGCAAATTTACCACTGATAGGTTTCCCAGCGTATCACCGTTATGGATTATATAAAATGAGCCTCAAACAAGAGATTAAAAGGGATTTATGCATACATTCGCACCTCAGCAATCGATCAGTACATATGTTGGGTGGGGGGTTAGAAAGTTAGGCATGGATAGGATTTAGGTGCACAGAGTAGGAAATCAAGCTGAATATCATCAGAATTCCCCTCCAGAATCCTTCAGGGAGACAAGCTGGAGCTCCAATCCATCACTCTTTGTCTGGGGAGCACTAAATACAGTAGTTGGCTTACAACTTGGCCTCGCACAGGAAATAGACATGTTTCAAAATTCAGAATCACACAAGCAAAGTCGCCATATGAACAGGTTGCAACATCTGAGAGAGGAGCAGATCCGTGCATCACTTCCTCTGGAGTACATGTGCTTTAGAGTGAAGGGGCTGGTGGAACCACAGTCGCTCTTTACATGGAAGGTCTTTGTTTCCTTGCCCCTCACTCTCACTCAGTGTAGGTGAATCTGAGTTAAATGACTATAAGGTGCGTCTCCACATTCCTTCCCCACTGGGGAAGAAAGTACAGCGGTGAGCCTCAGGGCTGGAAATTATGTTAATTAGAAGAGCAGCAGGGAAGGCGCCTGGCTTGTAGAAAGACTCTCCCCTTCCCCACAGAACAGCCACAACCATCAAGTTTATTACACTGCTTAATTGCCATTGCATTATCCAACATTAATTTACTAGGGAGCTCTTAGGTAAACCCTTAGTAGTGCTGCTTGGTATCCAGAGGTGTTCACGTTCCTACAGAGGCACTGATATTACTGATTCTGCCTGGGGTTTGGAGGGGTTTTTTTTTTTTTAGCCAAGTTTTAGATTCATAGCAAAACTGAGGGGAAGGTACAGAGATTTCCCATTTATCCCCTGTGCCCACACGTGCATCGCCTCTCCCACGAACAACCTCCCCCACCAGAGTGGTGCATTCGTTACAACTGATGAACCTACACTGACAGGTCACAATCACCCGAAGTCCATAGTTTCCATGAGGGTTCACTCTTCACGCTGTACAGTCTAAGGGTTTGGACAAATGTATAAGAACATGTATCCATCGTTACAGTAGCATACAGAGTATTTTCACTGCCCTAAAAATCCTCTGTGCTCTACCTCTTCACCCCTTCCCCACCCTCCAACCCCTGGCAACCACTGATCTAACCTTCTACAGTTTCTATCGTTTTACCTTTTCCAGAATGTTATATAGTTGAAATCACATACTATGTAGCCTTTTCAGATTAAGCCCAGGTTTTTAAATACCGAAGAACAAAACAAGAACAAGCCTTACCCTCAGTTCCTTTTCTATCCATTCCTTTTGTCTGAATGCCTATGCCAGTACCCCTTTCCCTTCTATGTTTGCCCGTCTCAAGCAATCCTTAACCATCAGTAGCAGAATAACTAAGGTGAAGGATGTTGGGAGAATAAGCAAGGCTCTGACCTAACAGGCAATGAGAGAAGTGACTTAAGCAGAGCCCTGACGTTGAGTTAGAATCTAACCAGGTGAAGGTGGAGAGGCAAGGCAGGCAAGGCAGGTAAGGCAGGCAAGGCTGGCAAGGCTGGAGGAGTGAAAGATCTTCCAGTAGACTCAGGACTCACAGGTGAAACTGTGTACCTGATGTGAGGCAAGGCAGGCAGGCAGGCAGGGCAAGACCCCAAGAAAAGCCACTGCTGGATCCTGGAATGGATCCTCAGACTGACAGAAAACCACTGAAAGGCTGTCGGCTCAGGCATATTTCCATTTTTAAAAGATGCTCCGGATTTCTGTGCCAAAAAATGTGGGGTCACAAGAGAGTAAACCTGGAGAGTTATACAGTCATCCAGGCAGGAGATGGTTATAGAGTGGCAGCAGTGCGTATGCGGAGGAAAAAAGGGATTTAAGAGACCCTCGGTGGTACAACAAAAGGGACCTAAGCTAGCTAATGGTTAATGTAGATGGAGGGAGAGAGCAAGCCCAGGTTGGAGGTTAAGGCAGTCAGACTCCTGGGTCTGCCACACATCGGGACAGGAAGGACTGCAAGGCAAATGGGAGGGAGGTGAAGAAGCAGAAGGAGGGGCAAATGCTGAGCTTGGATTTAAGGTGCCCTGAGGAAGACCCCTTCCCACCAAGTGAAGGAAGAAGTAGGCTATACAGGCCTTAAGATCAAAAGGGAGATCGCAGCCAGAAATATCCATTTGAGAATGCTCTTGGAATAGATGGTAATTGAAGCCATTATAAGGTTGCCTGGGAAGCCAGTGTACAGAGTGAGAAAAGAAGGGGTCTCCAGATGGATCTTTAGAGGGATTCCAACAGTTAAACGAATTTAATGAACGACAATGATTCGACCCTTTTATCATTCGGAGCCTTGATGTGGTTAAAATCATGGCTTGTCATTCCCAGAACACAAAACCGCAAAGAACCCTCCTTCACAGCTCAAAGCAAAATGGCGCACAAAAACGTTAAACTCCTGGCTGACAGGCCGAGTGCCAAGGCGGTCCTGTGAGGTCATGAGTGGCTTCCTCGGGTCCTGGGGTTACAATTCTTCTGAAGGCTGCTGAGCATGACATGTCTCCACTTTGAAGGATTCTGATTCTGCCATCTGATATGCGTTTGAGCTATTTGTTAATACCAGTCAAAGAAAGAGGACTTCATGGAACAGATCAACAACTCCATCAGGAACAGAGCACTGGCTTTCGGCACTTCATAAAAAACCAGTAGTTAGTATACCGTTGCCAAGAAGAAATCCTCGCACCTTCCCCTGTGAACACTTCCGGCAGACGGCCTCAGAGGCAGGCACTGAAACACAGGAGAGATACACAAGAACATTCAAGGTCCCCTGCCCTCAGGAAGACGGAAGAGGGTAGATAGGAATCCATCCTGCTGCTAAATGATCCAGATCTAAACATATGAAGAATTCCTACCACCATACAAAGATGAAGGGTGTTTCCGAAAAGGTTGCCTCAAGAAAACTGGCGGCCTTGATGTGACATCTACAACACCCAGTGAAAGGATCTATTTCCAAAACAGCACAAAGATATAGTCGACAGAGGTTAAAGAAACAGGAATGCGAAGCCAATCTTGAAAAGCTAGGATTATTATGAAATCAAGAACATGAAAAGCTTCAGCTTGAGGAGCTCCCCTGGTCCACTAAGAAAGGACATCACCCTTCCTAAACAGTGACAGAAAAGGCCTCACAGAAGACACTGGACAGACTAGATTAGAAGTGATTGTCACTTCTAATTCTAGTAACTAGGAGAAAGAGCTCAAATGAGAGGAAAGAAGAATCTTTTCTAATAGAAAAGATGAGAATGAGCTGAAAAAGACAGAAGCATCCCTAAATTATGCATGGGCGTGCACTAACACATCTGACGACGATTACTGGGTCAATCCACAACCTCTTGCACTGCGTAAGAAAATGATTTTTTATCCAGTTCCAAGTTCCTGCAAGTCCTGCAAAGAGAGTGCTCTGGAAGGGGAAAACGACAGGGCTTGGAGACTCCTGGGTTCATCAACACCGGAAGTGCTCGTCCACACCACAGTACAAAGAATTATCGTAAAGCCTCCATGGTTTATCCCAGGACATTCTATTTTTCAATATGAAAAAGTTTATGAATAATATTGCATGCCATGTAGCACCTGAGCTCTCTTTCCAGTTTAGACTCCTAATATTAATAATTTAAACCTAAGGATCTAAAAATATCCAATCTCACATTTCTTCTGGCAAGCATAAATATGGTGAAATAATTACGAGGGTTGAATCAGCCAGTTCAGGTACGATTCAAGATTTCCCAGGTGAAGGAAGACTTTTTCATCCAATTACCAGGGGTGCAAGAAAGCAAATGCAATCGGTTCCTAACACGATCCTACGAAAAGAACCTGTAGTTAATGATATTTTAGAAAATATTAATGAAAACCATTTAAGGCATGATTGCTGATCCTAAAGTTCTTCTTGGGGCTTCCATATGAAAAGAAATACCAAAGATTACGAACCCTCTCAAACCTACCATTTTCATTCTTTCTTTCAGGATTCACTTCATTGAATACTTACTATGTGAAAAAAAAAAATAACAAGATACAACTTTTGCAAGACTGGAACTCCCCAAAGCTCCCACAGTCAAGCATACAGAAAAATACAATCGGACGCCTCATTTTCATAAGAGAGGTGTAAGCAAAACTGCAGGACACAACAGGAAACAAGATGGGAGCAATTTGGAGATGGGTAAGAGGTGGGAGCAAAATGGAGGTCAGGAAGGACAGAACAATTCGTGCAAAGGTGGGGACTACATAAAAGAGCAGGTTCAGAAAGAACTTTGTAACCCATGCAAAGTAAGTTAAGACTTTATCTTATTGGCCATGCCAAGCCATTCAGGGAATCCCTAGACGCAGGGACCTGATCACCTTTGCAAAATTTACCGGATGATTTCAGATATTCAAGGCAGTGGCTAAAAACCAAAGGCTTAGGAAGAGGAAATGTCCTGACCTTCTCTGTCTGAACTGCCATTTGTCACCTGTGGAAACTAAGCTCTGTAACCTCTCTCTGTTGCAAATTGCTCACATGTACAATTAGAACAATACTGGTTCCCAGGGAGGGTGAGCTATGGGTAAGGTGAGATACACTAGGCCCTTGGGAGGCAAGCAGCACATGGTAAATGTTACACAAAGCCTCACCTGAATTATGGCTTCTCCCCCAGTGATGCCCACCCCTGATTCTCCTCCACAGACTTGATTTCTGATGCTACTATCTTTATCAGCCTGTATCAGACCCTTCATACTTGTACCCCTCGAAAAATAAACAGCTACAGAATACCCATTCTGTTACCGTCAACAAGAAGAATTATTGTTTTTATTCTTCCATCTACTCTTTTTTTTTTTTTTGCAGTACGCAGGCCTCTGACTGTTGCTGCCTCTCTCGTTGCGGAGCACAGGCTCCGGACGCGCAGGCTCAGCAGCCATGGTTCACGGGCCCAGCCGCTCCGTGGCATGTGGGATCCTCCCGGACCGGGGCACGAACCCGTGTCCCCTGCATCGGCAGGTGGACTCTTAACCACTGCGCCACCAGGGAAGCCCCATCTGCTCATTAAAAACCCATTCTTTTCTCAGTTACAAAAAGCCCTATCACACCCATTTTTTGTTGCTGTTTTTTAAGTCATCAGGTCGGACTCTAACCAACAAAGACTCTTTAGGGAGAAAAAAATCAGGCCATTGGTGAGATTTTGGGCATTCCCATTAAAAACCACCACATGTTAAGGTCCCATGGCATGATTTTGCTTATATATTTCGTGAGTACCTTTGCGTCTTCTTTGGAGTGTTAGCAAGTTGAGCTCCGTTACTGAAAGTGAAGAAGAAATGCCTTTCTCCTTCCCTGACAGCTATATTCCCACTGTGACAAAGATAATCATAGACATTAACAACAATAGCAACAGGCTATTAGATCATCAACTTGGTGCTTCTTCCAGGGCAGGCAATGCATCTAAAATAACACAGTATCATGACTGCATCCTCAAAGGTAAATACATTAACTCTCACTCCCAATTAACAGAGGCTCCTTACACACTTACACTAAAACCCTCTGGGCTTTATAAAATACTCCAGGTATCTGATGTCAGCCTCCCCTTTAGAAGTATTCAAATGTCTCTCCACCCTTTCTTTCTTTTTCTCTAATACACCCCATCTCCTGTTTTCTTGATTATTTTCGCCACTCGAGAACCAGTCAATCCCCCCTGCCCTTTATTGTATCTATAGCAACCATCACTCCGTATTCGGAGAACATACTCCATTCCTGAATCCTCCAACAACAGCATGAAAATGTAATAAGCGCTACGAAGAAAAGGATTTAGGGGAGTTTTGTGCACAGCTGAACTCCCAGGACGTAGAATGATGCCTGGCCATAGGATGTGAACGATAATTGTTTGTTGAAAGGATGGGTGAATGAATGATCAGACCACAGTTTCTTTCTTGGTTCCCTACAAAACAGGTGGTGTTCTTGCCTAGCCTGCATCAATCCCTTTCCTTCTGATGACACACTGAGATTTCCTTTTGGGGAGACCAAATCCATACTCAGTCTTTCTCAAAAAGGCAACCAAAGTCTGACGTCCTCTGAAACAGGAGGCAGGCAGAAATCCAAAACTAGCAATTAGATGCATTTATCCCTCTGGATGCACGGAGTGACTGGTCCAAGGATAAGACCTTTGAAGGAAACGTTAGGGAGAGGAGCTCTCGGTACATTGGTACTGCAAGCCATAAGGATGATTTAAGACTTTGGATGCCCGGGGCCACCACAAGGAAAGGACCCACCTAGAAAGGAAGCCAACCCAGGCAGAGGCACATAGACCCATTCAAGCTGAGACTCAGAACCAGCCCCAAACTTTTCAATTACTTCGGTCAATACATTCCCATTTTTGCTCCGCTCCAGTCTGTCCTGGACTTTCTGTTACACGCTCCTGAACAAGTCCTAAAGGATACATGTACCTCCTCACGTTCATCTGGGCCACCCCCAATCTGAGGATTTGCTAAGTGTCACCCACATTCGTTCACTGAGAACCTCTCTGCACTCATCTCAGTCTCTCATCCTCTGTTGCGCAGGCACTGGCCAGAACCCTCCTGCTAAAATTACTCCAACCCTGTATAACGCATCTTTTACTTGTAATTCCTCACATGCAAATCAAGAACTGGCCACTCGGCACTGTAAGGCAGTTTTGCAAACTGTTTTGAATTTTTAAACAATCATTCTAGACACTTTGAAGAGATGCTCTTTACACAGGCCAACTACAAAACTGACCTTTAGTCTGCAAAAGTTTATCTCCTTCTACAGGCCTACAAATTAGCAGGGGATCAAAAACCCAAATGCTGACATAATTAAGCTGGACTAATTACCACCGCTAATAAAAGCACTATCATCCCTGTCAGCCTACTTTGGTGATCTTTAGAAGAAACCTGGGCCTTTTCTACAAAGGAAAAAAATCTCTGCTGGAAACCTCTGAAACCCTTCCTGACTTACCCAGAGCACACCCCCCTCAAGAAGGGATTTTAGCAGAACACTCTTTCCTTTATTAGAAGCTACCATTTCTCATCATACCATGTCTAAATTTGTTCAAATGTTTTCACTAATTTTCAATAATTTGGTAAAACATGTTCTAGAAGAGATGAGGTATGGAAAGGAACTCAATGTAAGAAAGCTCGTGTCCTGCATATTTAATGTGCTTGAAAAGGTCTTCCAGAGTTGAAAGCAAACAGATGTCTTCAAATTTCTGCAACAGAAGAGAGCAGTGCCAAAATAGCACATGGATGCAGTAAGCGATACTAATTACTGAGCACAGGTATTTCTGGCCTGTCAATTACAAAATCAAGACAGAGCTAAATGTACAGCAATGGAATATACCTGTACTTGCCTTCCCTGCAGATAAGCATCCCATCTGGATAAAAATACACACAGTAATCCATGCAGCAGAGAGACTCCCTATAAAGCGGTCCCCCAGAAAAGTGTGGGATTGTGAGGCTGACACTCTCCCCTCGTTCTTTTTCATTATAACCGAAGTCTGTAAGAAATCATTTCTAAATTAAATTTTTCTCTGCTCCCTACGTTAAATCCTTCTCTGTTCCCTGTTCCAAACCTCTCAGGCAGAGCCGGAATTAACATTTTTATTTATCACATTAAAAACTGTATTTTGGGGGCTTCCCTGGTGGCGCAGTGGTTAAGAGTCCGCCTGCCGATGCAGGGGACACGGGTTCGTGCCCCGGTCCGGGAAGATCCCACATGCCGCAGAGCGGCTGGGCCCGTGAGCCATGGCCGCTGAGCCTGCGCGTCCGGAGCCTGTGCTCTGCAACGGGAGAGGCCACAACAGTGAGAGGCCCGCGTACCGCAAAAACAAAAAACAAAACTGTATTTTGTTTCTTAGCCCCTGCCAGTTGTGAAGTGACTCTCAGAGCACAGCCTTGATGGTACATCTGACAGACAGACAATTTCCAGCTTATAATCTGGTGTGATTTCATTTACTGCTACTGAGGGTGGAGCTGACTTTGTGCAACTGGGATTGGATGAGGAAGACACAAAACACTAACCCCCAGCTGTATCTTAAAAACCTTCCAGCGAAATGAATTATTAATTTTGTGCTGTCTGAATATTCAGTAACTGAATCACAAGTCCAATATTCTAACTAACACTTTATAGCTGGATACAAGGGAGGAGACAATACTGAAAATACAATGAATGAATGAATGAATCAAGCAATCAAAAAGCTTGGCTAGATTGAGGAAGGACCATTTCAACAGTGATGTTTGGTAAGCGCAGAGCTTAGGCAAGCCACTTCACGCTTCTGCGTTTCATTTCCATCACCTATGAGATAGAAATAGCAATCATGTCTACTGCTGGGCCTATCCTCATGGGCACTATTCATTTTAATTCTACATTCAGAGTTCTCAGGACAGTGCCTGGGTATACATTAGGTGCTCCATAAATAATAACCCTTGTCAACTTTATTAATTTAGCAACATTACTTGAATAAAGAAAATAAATGTATGTTTACACCATGTGGTCAGAGTTCCCCAGAGAAATCTTCAGATGAATCCTTTGTGGTTCAGGTCAGTTCCCACAATCTCCCAGATGTGCCTCGATTTAAAGGTTTCCTTTCAAAGACTTTCTGTGTCAGCTGGATCAAATGTTTCACCAGATGTTTGTGAAAGTATACAAGAGTTCCCACCAGGACGATTCTGGTACTTTGTTTACCATTTGCCAACCAAGACAGTACACCTTGAAACATGTACTGACACTCTGTTTAATGGTCACAAACTCAGCTCTGCCCCTTCACTATCCACTGCAGGGACGTTTCACAGAACAGCCAGGTGAAGAAAAGAAGAAAGAGAAACACACCCATTCTGTGGAGATCTTTATGACACACACTGTGGCTTAAATATAATTACTTTCTTGGGACTTCCCTGGCGGTTCAGTGGTTAAGACTTCGTCTTCCAATGCAGGGGGTACGGGTTCAATCCCTCGTCGGGGAGCTAAGATCCCACATGCCTTGGGGCCAAAAAAAAACTAAAACATAAAAAAACCCAGAAGCCATACTGTAACAAATTCAATAAAGACTGAAAAAATGGTCCGCATCAAAAAAAAGTCTTAAAAATATACTTTCTTTCTCAGCAGACCCACTTCGGTCTGTAGGGCAGAACCCAGGGAGCACTTTACAAAATACCTTTAACACCATGGGGATTTCAGTAAGGGGTGGGGGGGAAGCCAGTTGGCCATCTTGTCTGGGTCCCAAAAGGTTTTCATTCAGTAGCTACAATCATACAGATAAATGCTAGACCGTGCAAGTAAAAAAAAAAATTTAAACCAGATCCAATCTATCACTGTAGTACATTTCACATGAAAAGGGTATAAATTGAAAAACAATTTTTTCAAGATTATACTTCAGCAACATAGAGCCTGACAACTATCCCAGCCATTTCCTGATGAATTCAAAGGGCTGGAAATCACAGACAATTGATTATCATGTGTCTGACCCTCTGGAAGAGGGAGAGTCAGTCTATGAAAAAGTCTTAGAGTTCTTCAAACTGAGAGCGACTTAAATTCACCTAATCTAGTTTCCAGACTTCCACTGCAGCCAGGCGATTGTGAGCTCTGAGAACTGGGTTGCAGGAAAAGATGACGATGGCTGAACCAC
Organism: Delphinus delphis; assembly: GCF_949987515.2. Taxonomy (NCBI): domain Eukaryota; kingdom Metazoa; phylum Chordata; class Mammalia; order Artiodactyla; family Delphinidae; genus Delphinus; species Delphinus delphis. The sequence continues at coordinate 76,437,399 of NC_082692.2, read as the reverse complement.
TGTGTCCATGTACCATATAATTCCACCCACACACCAGGAGAAATCACCTCTGCCACTCCGAATCACAGGGGGTCATCAGTTGAAAGATGCATCCCAATTACGGGGTCACTAATACATGAAAACTGCAAATCACGAAACTCAGTAGCTGTCATGCAGAGGTGTTCCTATTCCCCAGGGGACATTTGGACAATGTCTGGAGAGATTTGATTGTCACAACTGGGAGGTGATACTACTGGCATCTAGTGGGTAGAGGCCAAGGATGCTGTTAAATATCCTACGAAGCACAGGACAGAAGCTACGAAATGCCAGTAATGCTAAGGTGAAACCCTCCTATTACTGATGGAATATGGTATTTTGTTTGCTGCTGTATTCCGGGCATATAGCAGTTGGTCAATATGTATTAAATGTGAACAAACAGAAGTATAATGAGATAACCGCAGATTTGAGACTGCCAGCGAAACTCTTGCTTCTTGGTTTTCTCTATTCTCCACATCTGGGATTGGTGATAATCTCTACCCCAGGAGCTAAACATCAGCTCCCCAATCCTCTGAGAGCACAAGTCTTCTCCTCTCATTCATGCTTTGTTTAAAAGGACCCACACTAAGGGACTGGTATGAAAAACTTGCAAGTAGCCCATCAAGAGAATGAAGTATTTTAGGGCATGATGATGATGGTGGCAAATCAATGACATGATGAAAATATCTTTTATTAAGAATTTATTAATTGCTCTGTGTTCTTCAGTATTGCCTCCTAACCCTACAAGGGATGGACTATTATATGTTTTTATTAGCATTTATATATCAGCATTTTCAGAAAGCAGGCTCAGAACAATGAAATCATATACCCAAATCCTGAACTAGGATATGGTTACTAGGTCAAAACCCCCAAAACTCCATTCCCCAAATTCAATTCTCTTCATACTACAAACAACTGTTTCTAAGGTTATCTGTTTTTCACATGGGGATTTTTCTGCATCTGGTGCCTTTACATCAGGGGGGGAAAAAAAAACTTGAAACAAAAACACAATGACCTATACGCAAATCGCTTGAACTTTGAAATGATCCACTGGCATAGCTGGAATATTCTAGTTGCAAAGTAAAGACAACATTCTGCATCTGGTGAGCAGATCTGCTTTCAGCCACATGACAAAAATCTGTGTCTAGCAGTCTCCTCATTCCAGTGATGAAGACTGCCCTTCTTCCTACTGGCAAACAATACTCTGGAAGTCTGAAATGTCTACTCGCAGGAGAGTTCACTTATCACTTCCCATCATAATTTATGTTTAGGAAGAAAGCTTGCTCTAACTCTTAACAAAAAAGTTGCATTTTCCATACCCTGGGACAGTTTTTTTTTTCTTTTTTTAAGATATTTAATGAAGAAGTAATGCTCTCTGGATTATTTTCAACATTTAAATAAAAACTGACATTTCTTTGTTTCAAGATTTGGGATAGAGTTTCTGTGGTGTAGCAGAGATAAAAAAAAAAATAACCAAGAGCTGCCCAGGTCTGGGGGTAATGCAAAACTCTTCTGATTTAGAGCTGTGTAAATCGAAGCTCATTCACAATCCTCTCTGAGCCTCATTTCTTCATCTCTTAAGAAAACTGAAATAATGATAATAATCATGATCTACCGTGAAGACTGGTTGGGTGAATTAAATGAGACGTGAATGTACCGGGCACTGTACTTAGCATAAAATAGACAATAAATATTTATTGAGCCTGATCATCGGCAAACTCAAAATGACCTAAGTGGCCATGGAGTAAACTTAAGAGGAGTAAAGAGGGTCATGGGAAATACTGGGTGAAACTGGTCTAAAAGAGATATGAAGAAAACAGGTATTTCACTTCTTAGTTCTGCTACTTGGAAAACAACAGCAATGTGTGGGACAAATTGCCATTAACTTTTGGCCTCTGAGTCAGAAAGCAGCAGAGATGGGTGGGGACCACAGCTAAAGTGAGAGTGCACATCCAGGTAAAGGGAACGGTACCAACCTGGCTCTTGGTAATTTTTGTCATGATGCAAAGTGTTCTGATTATTTCAGAAAATAAAATCAAACCTATGTTTTTACATGTTGGATAGCACATCAAATATTTATTTGAAAACAAAGTGTAGAGAATTCCCTGGCGGTCCAGTGGTTAGGACTCTGCACTTTCACTGCCTAGGGTGTGGGTTCAATCCCTGGTTGGGGAACTAAGATCCCGTGAGCCATGCAGTGCAGCCAAAAAACAAAAACAAAGTGGAAACCAAAAGAGTATGAGGCAAACTAAAAACCATATACAGCAAAGATGGGCAATTTAAAGTCTTCTAAATGGCAAAAAAGGGGGAGGGTTGTTACTGGCTAAATTTAAGTGGTCAGTTCTGCAAAAAGTCATATTTTATGGCATCCCCAAATCACTAGCCTCTTGACTAATCATTTGACCCCATGAGAAAACCCCCTGCAGAGGATCCTAATAATGAGAGTCATGTGTTTCAGAAACTGGGCTAAGCCTTTTATATGAATGAAGCATGTTAGGGGATCACAGGACAATGGTTCCTACAGGAGTCATAACTGGTTGTCATCTTTGATCCACACAACAAGTTTGTGAGATAGGACTTCTTTCCCCATGTAATACATGAAGGATGTACAGTGCTGTCAATTAATTTGCTCAAGAAGAACCAATGGCTGGCGCTAGGAAAAGGATGCCAATCTGTCCAACCTCAAGTGCAGAAATGCTTCCACTGAACCACACACGTTTGACCACCATATACAGCGATTAGCATCTACTGAATCCACAGGACTCAGTTAAAAAAAAAAAAAAAACAGAAAAAAATTGGGTCTGTTCCTGAGAAAAATGTATAATCCTACCTACACAATAAAATTGGAAGTAGTCACAAGACACATATGAGCAAATGCCACAGCAGATACAGAAACAATTAGGGCAGAAACCAGCAACTGGTGAGGATGAAATAAAATCTCAGAACTGCTTTCAAAGTATTCTCAAAGTTTTATAATGAGAGGTTCTGAAGTCCAGTGTTGCTGAAATTTCATTCATTCGTGTGTGACCTTTGCACCTGGTGCCGTAACAACCTATTACCTGAATGATTACTTCCTCAGTATTTTCCTATAAAGCGACCTGTGTTCTTTTAAAGCTAAAGGGGGTGCAGAGGAATTAAGTAACACAACCACATCAAAAACAAGTTAGTGATGAAGACAAGACTTGGACCCAGTCCAGACTGCCTTCATTCAATCTGAAAGGTCTCTGGCATTTTCCTTTGTTCTAGCTCTGCATCTAGCATGGGTGGACACCCACCAAATACATTATGGTCAGGGGGCAGCACATGGAACAAAAACTCCACCTCTTCATGAAACGGCAAGCTACAGCTTGCTATGTAGCGTTCCAAAATAGACAATGATTATTTCTTAAATAAGAAAAGTCAGTATTATTTAGACCCTTGTCTTAAAGCAGGAAAACAGAGTTAAACAAACCTCTCAAGCCATGTCATGTACTATTAATAAAGACTAGAAGACCGTGATTTCAGAAATAGAATATGGATTACTTTCTAAAAAATGAGGTGTCTTACTTCTTCTACAGACCAACACCTCAAAAATCTTATAAAGTCTTAGGCAATTTCTCTGTATTTGCCTGGCATTTGGCTCTAAGGATAGATTAAGCAGTATATCTTCACATTGCAATTTCATTAAGCATTGGCTTTTTCTTTGGGATCAATTACTTATGACTTTTTTATGAGCTCTGCACATAGTTACTCAATTGTGCTATGTAAGCATTCTCTTTTAAAACTTATCGGAGGGAAGGAGCTTGTCTGAGGTCTGCTTGGAGCCACCTGAAGTCAGCTTATTCCACTGAGCTTCACACTCCCAGTGTGAGTAACCACAAGGTGCTTTGCACCAGAAAACACTGTTTTATTTTTAAAAGTGTCCTTAATTTGTGCAAAAAATGCTCCGAACCCACTGCTGGTGTGACACCCAGTTTGGTCCAATCTGTACAGCATTCAAACAACCGTCAAAATGGTGAGTGTGGACTGGCAGCTGTACCGACTTCTGGTTTCCCACTAGCCTCAGTATGGGATAATCGAAATGACACACTTACACTGAACTTCAGCGGGCCATTTCAAGTAATTACTATCGATGTCTGAATCTACTTTCCATTCACAGAAACACAATGGGAATTCAAAGCCACTTATAAAACTTTTCATGCCCAAAGCATCTGGACACCAACAACACCTAGATACTGAATGATGAAAATGTTGACCAATGCTAACACCTCTTCTCATTCCAGAAGATCTATCTGTTCATTTCTTCTAGAAAAATAGACCAGGATAATAAAAAGTACTGTTTTCCATTTTAAACTCAGTTTTATACCAAATAAAAAGCAAGAGCCAATATTTCAACTCACCACACCCTAAATGAAGAACCGGCAACAGCTTTCATTAGCCAGCACTTCCGAAAGGTTATTAGGAAAATATAACCAATATAAGTGGAGCACTTACACATTTCTAACACGATGATTTTCATCACAGAGTGCCGTATGCTAAATCAATTTCCCTTCTCTACTGGCGTTTAGCAATTCCTCAAGAATACCTAAAACAGAACTTGATTCATAATAAATTTCAATTTACATAAAACTCCAGGGAAATAGATGAGGCATACCCAAAGTCCTTTTCCCACTCAGAAAGTCTCTAATTTGCAAGACTATGTAAATACTTTCTTAAAACCCATTTTCAAAGTTTATGACCATACAAAGAAGTTTATACACCCAGACCATGTGGTTATCCAAGCAAATCTGGAGAAAATTTTCAAAGTTAAAAAAAAAAGTAAATAAAAGAAAGAGAAAATATGTCCAAGAAAAATATATATATATATATATAATCTTTATTAAAATCAGCCATTTATATTTGGCTAACAACAGAGAAAAGAAATCTAGATTAAAAGGAAGAATATTTTTAAAACCTTTTCTAAGATAAGATAACTTCAAATGTAACCTTAGAACAGTGGGAAATCTTAATTCCACACAGAAGGAAAAGGTAGTATTATAGTTTTAAATTCCAATAAAAGCACTGATGGCAAAAGTCTATTCTAAGATAATTCACAGAAGAAAACAAAAAACAAAAACAAAAAACCAAGATCAAGTGCAGGATTGTTTTTCCTTTTCATTTACAGCCTAAAAGCTTCTTGGCAGCACCAGTAATCTATCAGAAAGGGTGAAAAATTGTACTTAATAGATGATTTTAAGACTTTACTCAAAAGATGTTAATAAATATCCCGGAGCTGGGACTTGGAAGTGGCACCCGCAGTTCGATGAGCACAACGTTCTCCGTTTGCCATTACCTGTTATAAATCTAAAAAGGTGATCACTCCGACTGCATGTTTCTTGCCTCTAAAATAAGCAAGAAGCTGTGAAGATTTTTCCAAGTTTTCAAGTTTCAAAGAAGTGAACAGAGAACTCATAAAGAGAGATGTTTTTTCAGCTGCTTTCATCAAAGGCAAGTTGGGTTCACATTTTTAAGCATTTGTTTTGAATAATGGAACTATGATCAGTTTTAAATCCTCAGTAAAAAGAAGGGTATTTCATTTTTTTATATTTACTTATTATCTATCTACCTATTTATTTATTTATTTTTGGCCGTGTTGGGTCTTTGTTGCTGCGCGCGAGCTTTCTCTAGTTGTGGCGAGCGGGGGCTACTCTTCGTTGCAGTGCATGGCCTTCTCATTGCGGTGGCTTCTCTTGTTGCCAAGCACGGGCTCCAGGTACGCAGGCTTCGGTACTTGTGGCTCGGGGGCTCTAGAGCACAGGCTCAGTAGTTGTGGCTCACGGGCTTAACTGCTCCGCGGCATGCGGGATCTTGCCAGACCAGGGCTCAATCCCATGTCTCCTGCATTGGCAGGCGACAATTCTCAACCACTGCGCCATCAGGGAAGTTCCAGAAGGGTATTTCAAAAGGCTTCTAAGACTCTGGATATGATAACCAGTATCTAAGGATGGTCCAGCTCGGCGTCTGGGTTTAGTTGACAAGGACTGCAGTTTATAATGTCCATAGTGGGAGAAGGCAGCGAGTCTTGCAGGAGCATCCTCAGGATTCAAAAAGACAGTTTGCAACAGTGGTGAGACCAGGGTCAAAGTGAAACGCATGGTAATTCTTCCTTAAGAGAAACTGGCAGGGAAGGCAAATCTGGTGCGCCATATTCAATCCCTCCACTTGCTGACTTTCAAAAATGCGGTCACTTTCAGAGACTAGATGTCCTCCAAGTTTTGCATCTTTCAAGGAAAGACATTTGCACCTAAAATACTGAGTGATTTCTTTCGATTCTGTATCTCATCTAAGGGACAGGGGGCAACAATGCACTGTCTTTAGAGAAGAAGTTTGCTCTTTCAGTTCAGAACATGCTGAGGGATGCTTTTTCTAAAAACTAAGGCTCAGTCTGCCTGGGCACTTGATTTGCAAGATACTGGTGAGGCTTACAAGGAAGAATTTCTTAAGCATACCTCACTTTTCTGAACTTCCTCAAGGATCAAGTTTTGCTTCTAAACCAAATACACCAGGTCTTTCTGGCTTTCTTAAGGGGCTGTTCTGGCAGCTGTTTTTTTATAAAGTAAAACCACAGAAGGTCTTCCCCTCCCATCATCGCTTCTGGTAATTCTCTTCACGTGTCAGCTGTGAATGACACACATTTCCACATTCAGAATTCAGGTCTCTGAGAGATAACCCAGAGCCGTCACAGTGTTAGAAAAACTCAAATGCGATTACCCTTATTTCGCAAAAACATGTTAAGGAAAAGCAAAGAGACGTGATCTGAGCGATGTAGCTGCCAAGGAAATCAGGCCTTCTCAACACACAGCTCTCCAGTCTGGTCCTCCTTTGTATCTCCAGCAGATCGGGCTCAGTTCTGTTTTGACTGGTGGGCACATGTGTGTACGTGCTCGTGTATGCTCGTCGGGGAGGAGGGAGGGTTGCTGGGACTATTTTCTGGCTTTCATTTACCATTTATTAAATGCACACTCAACTACGATGACAGCCATGGGTTGCCCGGGTAAAAGCGGAGCTCCAAAGTCACAAGTGAATGCAGTGGAGCTTAATGATCGCTCAAAAGCATGAGGTCTGGAATCAGACCTCCAGGTACTGAATCTCATCTCTGAAAAGGAAAACTGGGCCGGTTAACTGCCTTGCTTAGCCTCGGTTTTCTTGAAGAGGATGGAAATGCTACCTTCTCCATTAGGAGGGTATTAAATATTCTAAATGTCCAGGTCATACCAAGGGTCAGGTGGGGGTGACAAACAGTAACATAAACTTAAGATTTACGTACTTAATATAAACAGCACCTCGGTAGAACTGAGACATTTTGCAAATATGCAGAAATTGTAAGATTAAAAAAATGAGGGCATCCCTGGTGGCGCAGTGGTTGAGAGTCCGCCTGCCGATGCAGGGGACACGGGTTTGTGCCCCAGTCCGGGAAGATCCCACATACCGCGGAGCGGCTGGGCCCGTGAGCCATGGCCGCTGAGCCTGCACATCCGGAACCTGTGCTCTGCAACGGGAGAGGCCCGCTTACCACAAAAAAAATAAAATAAAAAATAAAATAAATAAATAAAAATAAATAAATGAAAAGGTGTGAGCATCTAAGAATGAGGTTACGAAAAAGGAAATGAAATCAGCAGCAAAACCCCTACACTGGCGCTATTACACTAAGAGCAACACAAAATGCACCACCGACCCCGCAACTCTTTATGCCTAGACTCTCTTAAAGGGTACTTCTTCCAGCTTATAGAGAAGGGCCAGGAAAGTTCATTCCTTCCATGTGCGACGAAGTTTATGTAATGTGTATTTCGGGCAGGGCCGCGTGTGTGGGCGGGTATGTCTGCACGTGCCTATCTTTGCCACCCTGAGCCACACGGAAAGAAGCGGCAGTCAAGAGTTTGGAGAAGACAGGGTGTCCATCAAAAGCACATGAAGCAGACTGCCTTCTGTCCATCTGTTACTTGCAAAACTGAGAAGCTGTGCTCCATTCTGTAGATCACACTTTGAAATGAGAAATGAGCAAAACTGGAATGTGCTCGGAGGTGAGAGACAAGGATGGAGGAAGGACCTCATGAAATGTTTATGAAAATGTACAACAGTTAAAAGAAATGTGGGTGCTAAGACTGGGGCCGGGGTGGGCAAGCTGCACTTGGCAGTTGTCTTCAAACCAAGTAAAGACACATACGTGGGATGGGGGATGGAGTCATTCTATAAAACCCTGGAATACAAAGAGCGATGCAAAGGAGATGGAAGAGATTTGTGTGGAACTCCACACTCAGGAGGTTCCAGAGATGAGATGGGCTCTGGGCTCCACATTATTCATTCATTCAAGCAGTACATGCGGGTGACGTGCCAGCAATCACGGCACTCAACAGGATAAACAGGCTCCTCATGGTGAGAAGATTACAGACCAAGTCAACTCAACTGAAAGAAGGAACAGATCCCCTAAGTTTTATCTGGGCAAACGGCCACCCAAGCTCATAACTACATTTCCCAGCTTCCCATGCAGCTAGGTAGGCACATGCGAGTAAATTCTGATCAACAGGACAAGTGTGAAAGCAGCATGTACAGCTCAGAGTACTTGCTCGTAAAGGGAATGGGGACAGACCTTCTATTTCCCCTACACACCTTCCAGCTGGCTGGAGGACAGCGATGATGGCAGGAGCTGGGACCTGAGATCATCAGACATGCTATGGACGGAAGAATGACATGATAGAAGCAGTGGGTCTCTGACACTTTCACCATATCAATACTCAATTGCTTGGGTGTAGACTATTCCAAGAGAATGAAATCCACTACATTGTTTAAGTTACTCTTATTAAGGCTACTGTTATAATAGATAAACAGGAATTCAAATACACATGCCGCAGAGGACACTGTGATTTTGTGAATGGCAGATCAGTATTAGAAAATCCAAGTTTCAGAGCAAATGCAAGAACATAATCCACTTACCAACTTCAGCAACCCTCTCAAGGGGCATTCAGAATATTCATCAGAATATGTCATGTCAGTGAGTCTGATTCACATATAAATACATATATGTACACACACACACACATATAGAGAACTTGACGTGACGAGAGCTGTGTTTAAGATTGATACCTTTTTTTTTTCTTTCTCTAACTAGGATATGTAACTTGGATACACTTCCCCCGTCACCGAGACTCAAAACACCCAGTAGAACAAGCTAAATGTTCTCACGAGTGAGGTAATTATAACTGCGTCTTTGAGTCCATAAAATACGCAGGCACGAGAACACAGGTGCAGGAGTGAAAGACGGGACCCCGGCCTGACTCACATGTGGTTCACTTGCAAAGAGGAAATTTGCTTTCCCCGGGCTCGACGGCACAGATATCTAATGGGGGTGATTTTCTACAGTGGAGACTATTTTCAAACTAGCTGATCTACTGATTACATGTTTGATATAAATGCCAAAGAAAGAAAACACTGGCATCATTGAGGAGACAAGAGGGAAATCGGTTAGATTATCTTATTACTACTGGTGAGATACAGAGTCTGAAAAACACTCGCAGAAATGGAGAGAAACAAAAGAGCTGCAGAAGATGGGTGACAGTCACCACCCAGCCAATGTGAATCATACCTTGATGGTCTCAGATGATTTCTTCCAAAAATTTATTGCTACCAAGTAAAGCAAGGAGTGATGTGGTAGGAAGCAATTAATCGATGAGTGGAAACTATTATTAACAGCCAACATTTCAGTTATCACTTATGCTCACCAGACATTGAAAGCTAAGTGTACTTCGTACATTTCATGCCCTCAACAATCCTAAGCTGCAAACGATTATTATGGCCATTTTACAGATGAGGAAACTAAAGCTTACAATGTATTCACAACATATTTAATGACTGTCTACACGGTACCATGTACAATTTCTAATTGGGAGCAAAAAAGATGAAAAAAAGACAAGGTCTCCGCCTTCACAGGCCAACATTCTACCTGCAGAAAGCACAAACTCGGACCTTAGCAACATTCTGATTGGCCAGCACGTTTTAAAGATTTTGCCATTGTTACTTTTCTAACTTGAAAAGAGCACTCACCCTACCATGCAGACTGAGGCTCCAACATTTCCCCCATCTTGTATCTCCGCTGTTTGACATATTTATCATCCCTGACTGCCTTCCTGCAGATACGTATTTGCTTTTGAGACCCCAATCATAGAATTGCGGCAGAGGCTCTACTCAGAGTTTTGCTTGTCTGACCAGAAATCCTTAGCCACATGGGTTTCCTAATTGGCAGTCCCCTCTCCAGACGGTCAGCATGACCATTCTGTATGTTAGCTTCTTTAGCTTAAAGTAAAGCAGCAAGTGGGGGGTTCATTCTAGCTCTGATCTTGGTCAAGATAAGCCTTCCTCCTGGTTCTGAGGGACTGTCAGCCTCTCAAGAGATACTGAGACAAGGAAGAGCACATGGCACGATACCTCTAGAAATCTGCAAGGGAAAGCCAATAAAGATCAAAGAAATGGCGAGACAAGTCAACTGTTTCTGGCCACGTACCAAAATTGTGATGGTGGTGATGGTTGTTTTAAGGTTTGGGGTCAAAGAATATGGGTTCAAATCCTACCTTTTTCTCTTCCTGTACAATTGTGGCAAGTTTCATGACCCCTCTGTGCTGCCATTCTCTCAGTTGTAAAATGAGAATCTAACACAGCACAGTGTGGAAGATTAGCTGTGCTAAAGGCAAATGGACCATGAGAACAGCGCCTTGTACATGGTCAGAACTCAGCAAATGATGGGATTACATGTTTGTATATTTGACCCTTTTAAAGGCTAGTGCCAAAGGCACTTGGTCAGCTCATGCTGGGAAGCTCACAATACATTTAAGTATTCATATTTTCCTATATCTTCCTCCTAGCTAAGATGCCTGAGGCTGCCAGAAATAATCACACTATTTGTGATCCTATGTTTATGCAACAGAAACGAAATGGAATTTTATGGTCGGCTGTGTTCAACACCGATGCCCACACTGGGATAAATCCATGCAGTGCTGTGTAACAAGAATTTATGCAATATCCAATCTAAACATGCAGCTCCCAGGCCAGCAAAGGCTTACCAAACTATCAGCTTAAAAAAGGAGCAAGCCAGCTGCACATCTGTAGACCTCATCTTATATGCACTTACCAGTAGCTATTTAATTGACCTGCAGAGTAAATCTGATCTTATTCATTTAAAAAAAGGAAACAGATTTTTTTCCGGAGAAACGGTTTTCACAGAAAATATGTTTCAAATAGCAAAAAAATAAGTGAAAAACTGAAAATACAAATGAAGAAGAATTGCCATATTTAGGATAAAATATATGTTGCCAGCTGATAAAGGAAGGCAACAGAGAAGAGCCATGACTCAAGAATGAAAAAATATTAGGCCCAGAGGATGCTAAGAACAGGAACACCATGAGCTGGTTATGGTATTCATGAAGCAACCTACAAGGACTAAACACTGAAAAGAGTTAACATGATCATCGCTCGTGAACAATCTCCCAGCATTGTTTTCGGTTTTGGTTTTGGTTTCTGGTGGGGGGGATATTCCTTTTTTTTGATGCCACAAAGGACACAGCATTGACTCTATCGCTGGCTTGGCGCTCCTCAAAAATGTAATCAAGGTGGATCATAAACTTAAATACTGCACTCCCTGGGCCAAGGGAAACGAGGATGCAGCCTGGTCAGAGGTGGCTGGGAAGGCAGCTGTAAGAAGAAGGAGGACCTGTGCTTTGAGCAATAACCCAGTGGGGGCCAGGCACACACACAGCCTTTCCAAAAGATCTAGTGAGCTGAGCTTAACTACGGAGGTAGCATGGAGGATACAGTGGGCTGAACGTCGCAAGGAAGAAATCTAGCGACTGTGGACATGCCATCACCTCCCAGTATAAAGTGGAGTGAAACAGCAATTTGTCTATGCTGAACAATATTCTATTTATCAAATACTGTCAAGCAGGAATCCAGAGAAGTGGATGTCTACTCCTTTAAATACTAAAGTCATTATGATCTAAATAATTTAGGGTAAAAATATATTCATCCATCCAACAAATATTTACTGAGTGCTCACTCCATGGGGTGGGTGGGAGTAGAGCACGGCGGGGAGGGGTGGGTAGAGACAAGTTCTCTCCTTCAAAGAATTTACATTCCTGAGGCAGAACTGTAAAAAATAATTCTAAAGCAACTAACAAGCCAGCAAGATAACTTGGAGGCAGCTACAACAAGGAAGGAAGCTTTACGGAGTGATGCTGAGGGTGAGAAGAAACTCAACATGGCGAGAGCCAGGAGCAGAGCCTTCCAGGCATGGGGAGCAGATGAGAAGCCTGCAACGTGAAGCAGTGGAAAGGTAGCTGAAGCACAAAGAAGAAGACACAGGGCAATGGGAGACCAATCAGGGGGCCTGGCAGGAGCCAGATGGTAAGACTCACTGGGTACCCAGAAGCCTTGGGCCCTTTCCCAGCAATGCCTGAAGACTGCACTGCCTTCTCTTACAGGTCCCCTTTGCCATGGTTCAACAGCACTATTACCTGTATTACTTTTTAACTATTAATTTAATTTGAAACACCCAGAGATGATGCACAACTCCACACACACACACACACACACACAAAACACAGGCTCCTGTCCATTCAGAGTTTTGAGGTCTTTTGTTTTTCAAATACCCTTCAGTATTCTTCTTCCATTCCTGCTTAGAATTTGTCTCTAACCATTTGATGAAGAAAACAGTTGTCAGTAGCAAGTCAAAAATAAGAGGTAACTTGTAACATTCAGTCCAACACCCCAACGTGAACTGAGGTGATCATCCTTGGGCTGTTAGCTCTTCATGACACTCCTGAGAAGAGAGAGGGAGAGGGAGAAAAACAGAGACAGACAGACAGACAGAGAGAGAGAGACAGAGCCACAACTCTGATCTTCAGAAAATCACCAACGTTCTTACAGATGAAATTTGTTGGAACTAATTCTCCGGTGTCCCGGGTCAAAATTTCTTTCAAAGTCACCCTTGAAAGTTAGAAGCCACACAAAATACAAAAACTAGTCTATATAAATACAAATCTTCTACATGTAAATCTACCTAAAAACACACACATCTGACACAGCCAAGACGGCTGTCACCATCACATTTTGTATGCTACACTGTAGATGCAGTGTAGGTAGCTCTGTCTTTATCTTTCTCTATAAATACTTACACTGGCAATTGTCAACCCGATCATGGAGAATTAAAAGCAATTTGTAGGCATAAAAAAAAAAAAACACACCACACTGTCTGTTATTCTATCATCAAATGTGTCAATATCTAAGTACCCAGAGCAAGAAAGGGCATTGCTAATAAATTTAATTAAAACCTGGTATTTCATTACTGATAATTCAATGCCTTTTATTTAGTAGAAATTGGTATACGTGAATCTGTTTTCATATGATTCACACTGAAAGAAAATAAAAATCAGGAAGCTCAAATTGTACATATGAAAACTTCAATGCTGTTGAAGGTCAAAAGGATGTCACTTTGCAAAGAACCCACCCACAGCTCTTTCTACTCAGACACTGCAGCCTAAGGTCCAGAGCAGCCAAGATGCCGGCACTGAGTCTGCAGCGTGACGCTCACATGATGCCTGAACAACAACCTGTGCTTCATTTTTCAAATGCATTTCTGTTCATCTCAGGTCACAGCTGAAATGAGCTGAACAATTTAATTCATCACCTTTTGGGCAGGGATCCACACAGAAAAACCCACATCCAGAGGACAATTTGACTCAATCAATGGGCTTTTCTCAAAGGAAGCTCACAATGAAAAGCACATGGAACCAGAAGGGGCCATTCATTTCACAATGCATTGTTGAGTTCCAGCCTAGGAAAGGAACCTTAGGACTAAATATGGGATCGTTGGAAAATCACTGAATTAAAAGAGAATACAGCAAAAGAAATCTTGTAAAGTCCATCTCGTAAGGCAATGTCATTTTTTAAAACAGAAACATCAGGCTTCCAAATAAACTAGAAATTTATAATGTAAGAGAGCACCCCAGTCTTCATTCCCAAAGAGAGAACAAGTTCTAGGAAACAATTGGGCTCAGAAGCCTCACACTTGTTATTTTAAAAAACAATGCTTTTTGCCTGTGATAAATGGCATTTTGGACATGTTTTTGGTAACGCCTTAAATGTCACGTCAAAGAATGAAAGCTCAGAGGCAGAACATTTGGTTTTGGTTATGACGCTCCAAGGTCTCTGTATAGCAGCATTACTGATGCTTTTCGCCATATTAGCTCACTGATGTGTGTGTGTGGTGGTGGGGGTCATGTCCCGTGCACCGTAGGACCTTTAGCAGCAACCCCAGCCTCTGCCCGCTACATGCAGCATCAACATCTCTCCTTCCCTGTTCTGAAAACCACACTGCCAAATGTCCCCAGTGGGGCAAGGAAGAAACAAAGATCACCTTTAATTGAGAACATTGTACTCCTCCAATCACACTGTTTTACGGTGAAATGACATTTTATTACATTTAAAGACTGTCACAATACAGTTGATACTTTTATAGAAAACATATCAAGTCTGAAAAGAGATCAGACATTTTCAGCCTCCTTTATCTCCAACATCTTTGTAATTTCGAAAATACACCTGAAACTTTTTAAATAGAAGGAAACACTAAAATGAAAAAAGATTAACCCACCAGTGTCTCAGTCTTCTCAGAGTCCTATTATCACGGGGGTATAAAAGCTTTCGTTTTACGGAGACTGCCAAAGAACATCCTATCATTTTAAAGCTCAGAAACTTCGGCAACTTGGTGTAGGAAGTGTTGGTTCCACTCCTGAAAGATAAATAAATCCCCTCCTCACGCAGTCTGACAATTGCTATGATTTTTCTTTCCGTAAATTCATGAATTTAATCTTCCCAATAGAAAGTCAGGGTTAAAAAAAATGGGTGGGGAGGCAAGATAACAAGTTTGATTCGGAAAATGTGATTGGGTTTCAGTCTACATTCACTTGGGACGGAAAATCATCTCATCCTGTGCGGTTAACATGCACATGCCATTACCACCTCTGCGTTTCCTGAGCTCTCACGGTGGGGCTGCCTTATTCAGGAGGAGAGACCGGGACGCTGTGTTAGCATACTTCCAAGGCTTCTGGGGCGTGTTCGCAGGGCAAAAGAAGGGGGAAAGAGAGCCATCGGAGGCAACGTGAGCAGCAGGGCGTGGGCAATCAGAGGGAGCCCAAAGGGTCACACACCCCTGCTTTGTCCTCCACTGAGAAGTGAACTGTGCGTCACTTAATCTCTTGCCTTATACTCCTTATAGCAGAAGAAGGATGGCCCGTCATCCGTCACCTGGCTAATTTATCTTCCTCCACAACTGCACGGAAACTCTCCTTCCGAACCAGATGGGTGGCCGACGGAGAAAAAACACCCAAGTTACAGACGGCTTCCTAAAGACACCCCGCCCCGACCGCCAATGCCCCACTCTTTTTGAGTACAAGTGTACTTCGCTTTGAGTGGGGAAAACGTCCAACTTTATCAAACAGTTATGAAATATTTACAGAGGAATCTTATCTCCCATTTCTATTAAATGGAAACTACCGCCGTTACAAGAGGAAGATAATCTTTTTTATAAACCACAGAAATGACACAACTTTAAAGGAGGCCTCAATTTTATAAAGCAAGAAAATTCTATAGCGAGCTTTTAAACCTAACAGACAAACCACACCAAATACAGCCCCGGGGTTATTTTGCCCTGGTCATGCTTAAAAGGCATCATTTTGCAGACTCAGATGGTTAGCAGCAAACCACAGCGAGTTCCCAGATGAAATCATGCACTTCTCAGAACCCAGCCAGCACGGCCGCATAAATGGGCTAGAGGGCTTCTGGCCGACATTCGTGGCCAAGTTCATCCTGTTTCAACAGTACAGGATACAACCATTCTCAAAACAGCCAAGTGGGGCTTCCCTGGTGGTGCAGTGGTTGAGAGTCCGCCTGCCGATGCAGGGGACGAGGGTTCGTGCCCCGGTCCGGGAGGATCCCACATGCCGCGGAGCGGCTGGGCCGCGTGAGCCATGGCCGCTGGGCCTGCGCCTCCGGAGCCTGTGCTCCGTCCGAAACGGGAGAGGCCACAGCAGTGAGAGGTCCGCGTACCACACAAAAAAAAAACCCACAAAAGAACCAGCCAAGTGGGAGACCTGCCCAGCTGGCAAAAGGACAGATTTCAAGAGGCCTCTCCCCACACTGAGCTCACAAAAGCACACCAGCTAATGAAATTCCAAGGGACAGTTGAGAGTTCTGGCTCGGAATGTGGGGCAAGTCTTACAAAGATGACAACTGGCACAGACCTGTTGTCTGGATCCAGAAGACGTACCAGGAGACCAATCGTATTTCCAGTTAGCCAGGCTTTTATTTCCCAGGCAAGCCCTCAGCATTTTGAGCAGAATACAGCTGGACAAAAAATTTTTTCTTCATGCTTTGGAAGCTAATGTGCCTACCGATGGAAAAGATCAAATGAACAGAACAAAAAATAGAAAGAGAATCCTGAAATGGAATTTGGTTGCCTAACTGTGGAGTTTCCTGTAGTCGAAAATAGAATCCAGACACTTGACAGTCACATGCACTCATGCAGTGGCCCGGCACAAATGATGATGAATTATTTTTAAAATAAAACCAAGATATACCATTTCACCTATACGTACTGTAATGTGGGTTAAAAACAAAAACAATGTTTACAAATCTTGCTTTATTCTCTCAGACTTTGTTTTTACTTTCGGTCTCATAACACCATGAACACTGCTAGGACTTGCTGGGGAGAAAAGGAATGAGACGGGTCCTCTAAATAATTGTGGTCCACTCTACAAGGACATATATACACTACCAAATGTAGAATAGATTAGCTATTGGGAAGCAGCCACACAGCACAGGGAGATCAGCTAGGTGCTTTGTGACCGCCTAGAGGGATGAGATAGGGAAGGTGGGGGGGAGATGCAAGAGGGAGGAGACATGGGGATATATGTGTATGTATAGCTGATTCACTTTGTTATAAAGCAGAAACTAACACACCACTGTAAAGCAATTATACTCCAATAAAGATGTTAAAGAAAAAATTGTGGTCCACTTCAAACACTGAACACCATAAAAAGTACTAAGATTTTAAATGTGAAATAACGTTACAAGCTGGAATTATAATGACATTGCCTAAATGGGAGCCAGGGTGAGGCTACCAACCACTCATTTCCACTCTTTCTCGGTTCAACCATCCTCAAAATGCCCTTCCTTGACCCTGTAGACCTGCACTGCTCAAACTTGAAAGTGTCTGCAAATCATCTGAGACTCTTGTTTAAAAGCAGGTTCCATTCTGATTGTGGATGGGATGTGAGGTTCCGCAGTGATGCCCCTGGTCCAGGGGTCAAGCTGTGTGCAGCCAGGAGCTCAGTTCCTATGGAAACACTGTGGAGGCTCCCTCGCCGGCAGCCCTCTCCCTTCTTACCGAAGAACAGCAATCTAATCAACCCAAGGGCTGAGTCAGGCTTGAGCCAAGCCAGCCCCGGGAACTGGAGTCCTCTCTGCTAGACACTGGTGTCAGGTGGGCACACGGTCCAACTTGGGACAATAACTTGTAAGGGGAAGTCAGCTGGACTTCCTGTGATGAAAAAGTTGTTTTCCCTCCTACCTTAGCTCCTGCTGCAGCCTCTGCTATGTGAGTCTGGGCTACAGGAGGCCGAGGGGGCCACCTGGAAGCCACAAGGTGACAAGGTTGGGGTTCAAAGGGCACACATAGAGGACAACAGAGTGAAAGCAACAAAAGAGCTAAGATCAGGGGTCAGCAAGCTATGGGCCACAGGTCAAATCCAGACTGCCATCTGTTTTTGTAAATAAAGTTTTACTGGAGCAGAACCACGTCCATTTGTCTACTGTTTATGGTTACTTTTAAGCTACAGCAACAAAGATGAGAATTGGCAGCACTGGCCATATGGCTCTCAAAGCCTCAAATATTTACTATCTGGCCCTTTTCAGAAGAACTTTGCTGAGCCCTGGCCTAGATCATTAAGTCACCTCCCCATATGCTTCATTGCATCCTCCATCTCACCTTCATAGCCCTTCCAGCATGAGTAATTACTCTTCAATAGCTGTCTCTCCTGTTGGGCAGTAAACTCCTTAGCCATCTTGTTTACTGCTATCTGCCAGTTCTGAACACAGTGCCAGCCACACAGGAGATGCTCAACTAGCGGTGCAATCTGTAATTAAGCTCAGATGTTTTAATCAAGATGTTTCCAAGCTTCCCGTTCCTTTCTCTGGCTCTCCAACATAAGGTGTTTAGAACATGCTAAAAATAACTGATCTTAATATAACCTCCTATTAATAACAATAACCTGCTTTTCATCCTTCCTTCCTCTAAGGAACGCCACAAACACCACTTCCTTCCTCTAAGACCGCTTACAGGGAGGACAGAATGGAGTTTCCAAATCTGGACCCACCACATCCAGAAGCAGTAGCCCCTGGGGCCTGGAAGTCCAGGTCAGAATTTGCATGACCTACAGACCCTTGGCAAACAGCGGGATGGACAGCCTGTTTTCCAAGCCAACCTGAGTCCACAGCAGAGAGAACACACAAGAGTGGGCAGCCTTTTGTGAGCCCAAGAGGAAATATAAATTTTGAATAAAGGAAGAAAAGGAAAAAGAAGTAGGAGATCCCAGAATGATAAAAGCCCCAGCTTCCTATAGTAAAAGAGATGCTACAGGATATCTTAAACAGACCTCTAAACATAACTATAAAATTGTTTTGTAGCAAAATAGTATGATGGAAATGCATGCTTACTAGTTATTTTCAAAGATGAATAGTTTCCTTGATTAAAATTAGCAGTTGATACATTCCCTCTACTTACTATATTTTGTAGCAAAATAGCACAATGATGAAAAAAAAAAAGCCCATACACTATGGAGTTGGAACTTGGCTGGAGTTCCTGCTTAGGGATTGGGGTAAATTACCTGGCCTCAGTTTTCGAATCCATAAAATAGACATAATATTAATACTTCTCTTAATACATTTGTGAGGTGAATACTTATTAGATGGTAACAAGATATTACTGTTGCTATTCATTTTTAAAGCAAACACGTTAAAATCAAACACATTACCTACCAACCTTTATCTTTTAAAAATTTTACTACCTTTCCCTATACACTGTTGACACCAAACCCTTTTGTTTTCTATGATTTACCAAAAACGAATCTCCCCCACCCCATATTATATACCTGTGCCTGAAAAGTTATCACAAGTACTATATAGTTGATCATTAACAATCTACAGCAGGCTAGGTCTCAATATTCCTCCTCAAAGAAACATGGACAAGAAACAGTTTCAATATGAGGCCTCTCCTTTTGAGGAAATACCTGGCAACTTCACTCAGCCAGTAAAGAATTATGCAGGAACAGCAAATATCATGTTTCTTTAAGCCCACTCCTAGCACTGTTCTAAAGCCTTTACTTTTCATTACACAGCCCAGAGTCACAACCTACACACGTGCAAAACACAGCTTAGTTTTGTGATATTTGGGGGAAAGAGACATAAAGTGTCAAATTTATGAAATGGGCTGAGCTGATGTGTCAGCATTAATTAACTGGATCCACTTAATCAGTTCCCACTAAGCTGTAGGCACCAGAAAAACAGGGATCAAAAGGTTAAATTCTAAGAGAGGAGCATGATAATAATGGCTGGTGGGGTAATTTTTCTGAAGACAATTAAAGGAAGTGGGGAGAAGGGCATGGAGCATGACCAAAGTACTGTCTTAGAGGGGCTTATGAGTAAGCCTCTCTGGGAAGGTGACCTTTGAACAGAGACCAGAATTGAGTGAAACAGTAAGTTATATGCCCTGGGGGTAGCGGGTGGAGAGGCAAATATGCTCCAGACAGGAAACAGTTAAGTGCAGGCTATTGAGCCTGTCCCCCCCACCCCCAACACACACACCCCTTCACAGCAGGAGTGCCCCCTGGTTCCCTGCCTCTAATCCCTCTCCTGTTGCTAGCTTTCTTCTTCTCCCCTTCCAGACCATGCACCCCTTGAAGGCAGGAAGCCTGTCTGCCCAGCATTTCAGCACAGACACTCATGAAATGTTTACTGAATGCCTGAGCCAATCTTCCAGGCAAATATGCAGGAAAATGATCCAAGAGCAGAATGTTTTCAAGAATTCTTTGTAAACTAACTTTTACCCAGGAATCAAGTCCATGAAGGTGATTATAGTCACTGCGGCTGAGAAGCAGTAGCATGTTGCTGCGGGAAAGTATCCCAGTGGCAGATCACATGCCCCTAGAAGTAGGTCCCTGTGGAAGTTCAACTAATTAAGTGAAATTTACATTTTAGAAAGAGCTTCCTTTATACTAAGATTCATGCTTGATACAATTAAAAACACTGAAGGCTTTAGGGGCTACCCTGGTGGCACAGTGGTTGGGAGTCCGCCTGCCAATGCAGGGGACACGGGTTTGAGCCCTGGTCCGGGAAGATCCACATGCCGTGGAGCGACTACGCCCGTGTGCCACAACTACTGAGCCAGCGCTCTAGAGCCCACGAGCCACAACTACTGAAGCCCGCGCGCCGGCAGCCCGTGCTCCGCAACAAGAGAAGCCACTGCCATGAGAAGCCCGCGCACCGCAACAAAGAGTAGCCCCCGCTCGCCACAAATAGAGAAAACCCAGGCACAGCAACTAAGACCAACGCAGCCAAAAATTTTAAAGTTAATAAAAATAAATTTTTTAAAAAGCCAAAAAACACTGAAGGCATGTATCATGTTAAAGATACAGAGGCTGGAGAATCTCAAGTGACACATACAAATGTTAGGTATGGTTTAATTAAGCTCAGTATTCACAGACTCTGCTCATTGCTCTATATGAAGACTTAATGGAAGGAAACCAATTTTCTGACCTGTAAGTACAGAATCCACTACAATCCCTCAGCAAGAGGTATGACATGCCAATGTGCCATTTTCCTTTCCAGATCTGTTTCTACTGATCTCTGTAACACCTGTGTGGCTCCTCATTCATCACTTTATTTTCATCAGATTTTACTTTCATCAAGGTTTATCTTTACCGGGGAGGGAGGGAGGGAAGGTTGGAAGGAAGAAAGGAGGAATAGAGAAAACAGACAGGATAGAAATCAACCCTTAAGAATTTTATTATAACAAGCCGCCCCACTCCACACCCCCAGTTTGCTGCAAGCCAAAGTTGTCTACTGTAGGCCAAGATCTGTGATGCCCAATGAAAGGAAAGAAAGCTTTTGTGCGGGGAGCTTACAATTGGACAGGAGAGACCAAAGAAAAACATCATATTTCACCAAATCTAAAATGCCATCAATTCAACATTCACCTGTATTATGTGTATCATTAACAGTTTTTAAGTATTACCAATTCTTTAATAAACAGCACACCAATGTTTTAAAAATGCACACTCAGAAATATGAAAATGTCCATCTTTTTTTTTTTTTTAAAGTGTTGTCGTTACAGTCACCACATTTCACATTAGATCCTCAGACCTTATTCATCTTATAGCTGAAAATTTGTCCCCTTTACCCACCTCTCCCTATTTCTATCTTTTTTTTTTTTTTTTTTTTTTGCTGTACGCGGGCCTCTCACTGTTGTGGCCTCTCCCGTTGCGGAGCACAGGCTCCGGACGCGCAGGCTCAGCGGCCATGGCTCACGGGCCCAGCCGCTCCGCGGCATGTGGGATCTTCCCGGACCGGGGCACGAACCCGTGTCCCCTGCATCGGCAGGCGGACTCTCAACCACTGCGCCACCAGGGAAGCCCCTTATTTCTATCTTAAAATGTCTTCATATGTCTATCCTGAAATGGAGAATCAAAACAACAAACACACCAAAATGGTCAAAATCTCTACACTGATAACACCAAATGCTGACGAGGATGTGGAGCAAAAGAAACGCTCATTCGCTGTTGGTGGGGCTGCAAAATGGCACAGCTACTTTGGAAAGCAGTGCGGCACTTTTTTATAAAACCAAACATACTCTTATGACATGATGCAACAATCATCCTCATTGGTATTTATCCAATGGAGCTGACAACCCATGTCCACACAAAAATCTGCACACAGGTGTTTAGAGCAAGTTTCTTTGTAATTGCCAAAACTTGGAAGCAACCAAGATGTCCTTCAGTAGGTGAACGTATAATTAAACTGCAATGCATCCAGACGATGGAATAATATTTAGCACCAAGAAGAAATAAACTGTCAAGCCGTGAAAAGACATGGAGTAACCTTAAAGGACTATTATTAAGTGAAAGAAGCCAATCTGAAAAGGCTACGTATTATACGAGTCCAACTATATGACATACTGGAAAAGGCAAAACTATGGAGACAGTAAAATGATCACTGGTTGCCAGGGTTTAGGAGGGAGGGAGGGATGAAACAGAGCAGAGAGGATTTTAGGGTGGTGAAACTAGTCTGTAAGACACTATCATGGTGGATATGTCACTATATATTTGTCCTAATCCATAGAATGTACAACACCAGAAGTGAACTCTGATGTAAACTATGGACTTTGGGTGATTGTGCTGTGTCAGTGTAGGTTCATCATTTATGACAAATGCACCCTCTGATGTTGACAATGGGAAAGGCTATGCACCTGTGGGGATATGAGGTATCTGGGAAACTTCTGTACCTTCCTCTCAATTTTGCTGTGAACCTAAAAACTCCTCTAAAAAGAATAAAATCTTAAAAAAAACAACATTAAATACTCAACAGAACCTCATCAATGTATTCATTACAAACTATGGCATTCACACATTTGGGAGGCGCTTGCAAATGATATAGAGCATTTCTGGACATGGGCTCCCAGGGCACAGAGTTGGAGATACTCTGGAAAGCACATTTGACAAGTGAGGAGGAGTCTGTTCTAGAACTGAGGTGTGGCTTCAAGTCCAGGCATGCGTTATCTCCTTATCAACGAACGCCTCTCCTTACCCAAGGAACATCTCCCTCTTGTGCAACAGAATTCATCACACCTTCTGAGACTACCTCCACAGCTGGGACAGAGCTGCGTTCCACACTCCCAGCACCTCCAGTTATGGGTGAGAATCCAGAGAATTTCCTAACTGGCGTGTGGGATCCCAGCACCACCATGCGATGATTTTTCCTTCTTCTCGTGCGTGACTAAGAGGATCCACAGACAGCAGCTACCAGTGGCTGCTCTTAAAGCAGGCTCTGTCAACACCAAGCCCCAGCCTCAGGACACAGCTAAACAGAGATGGGTAAAGAGAAACACGGGTAACAACTTTTTAACCAAAAACGTTGCTTTCTTACACAAGGTGAGTAGGGAGTTTTCAAAGATAAACTGAAGCATATGAAGAAATTCTAACCGTTTATTTGATCAAAGTCGACTTGAATGGGGCAGCACCAAACAGGAACATCCACTGGCGGGAGCTGGGGAGACTTTCATAGAGAAAACGTGGAAGCGAAACAAGGAAATTATTGATTGGCTGTAGCCTGAAGCCTAGCTGGCTGCTTGTGACTGGGTGTTGTGAGGTGTCAATTTCATAACCCTGAGGCATGTACAGGCTTAGATGTTGGTTTGTTAAACAGGCCACCAGGGCATTACAGCCACCTCAGTCTCATGGCCTCCTTGTTTAATTATTTTGACAGCAGATTAGTGGATAAGGAGGTCCATTGACAGACGAATCTGGGTATGATCTGGCTCTTTATTTGCTTTCTATTTGTTGCAACATAAACTGAAAGTAACCATTTGACCATTCTCTAGGTGTCCTGCTATTTCTGTCACATCCCTTACTCTGGAAAGGCCCAACACTCTCCCATCTGACCACACACGACCAACCACATCTGCACCTCCAACCCTTCACACAGCACCTGGAATGAAGCAAGAGAGGTGATTATCTGTCAGCTAGACTCCCTGTGAAAACACTCCCTTTGCAGCTCCAAAGCCGCAGTTACGAAGGACGGCACCCGTCTGGTTCAGGTCTCTGACTTCAAAAGCAGGGGAGCACAAGAATTACAAGCACCAATGCCCTGACCTTTTGGGAGCATTTCCACCACTGGGGACCAAGTTAAAAACCAACTCACCTATTACAGTGTGGAAGCAGACTACAGAAATTTCCCAGTCCCATTCTCACAGTCACAGAATTCTCCTCAAGAAGCCATTAACAGCATTTACAGAGGGATAAAAGGATATTTAGAGATCTAGGCTTTCCCCAGGAAATGAGGTAGCCTTTTTGACTCACACTGTAAAAGAAATCAATGAGGATCAGTTGGCCAGCGATATAAAATGTACATTAGACAAAAAGGAAGGAGAGGTAGAGAGAGATGCTTTAAATGACCGCCATATTCAGTGGATGGCAGGGCATTTCCCACCCCTGCCTTCCAATCCATTCATGGTTGCCTAATTCAAAGACAGCCTTTTCAAAACCTTAAAGGGGTAGAGGAAGCTATGCCAGGCACCTTCCTTGTCCATGTGATTTCCGAGCTCACAGCAGAAATAAACAAACAGACAACACTTACAGATTTTACTAAGCGCAGGTGGCATTTACATACTATTTCCTATCCTCACTACTGTTTGTACAGGGGGATATTATACTCATTATCAGATGAATCTGGGAAAGATTAATTGCTGTCCCTCTACCTCGTGTGTCACACAACTAGAAAATGATGGAGCTGAATGTCAAATCCAGGTTTTTTTGGAGTACCATGATGCATCTTAGGGTAATTAAGAATAAATACATAAATAAAAATATATATCTCTCCAGTCCATAATC
This sequence comes from Delphinus delphis, assembly GCF_949987515.2. Classification (NCBI taxonomy): domain Eukaryota; kingdom Metazoa; phylum Chordata; class Mammalia; order Artiodactyla; family Delphinidae; genus Delphinus; species Delphinus delphis. The sequence goes on along the minus strand of NC_082692.2, from coordinate 76,412,668 downwards.
GATTTTTTTCTCATTTATAACCTGATGAGTCCAAATATATCTGTGTCCTTATGACATCATTGAGGAAAAACTGCTATTTCTTTCTGAGTTAAGGCTCCCAAGAACACCCCCCTTTCCGACTGACATCAAAATTTCTGCCCACAAACTACCACACCTAGAAACCATCATTCTCTCCTGGACTCAATGCAAGGACTTTTTGCCAAGCATCTTTCTTGAATCCTCTCTCCACCACACTGCCTCTACCCATTTCTTCCCCTCTTCTCATTCATCGCTGGCCAAGCTATAGGAGGGGAAACACAAGAGTTCTATAAACTGTTCCCTACTTCAATTTTTCCTGCTTCTATTCTACTGATTGCTAGAGCTGCCTGATGTCTGTCGCAGGGTTGTGGCCGCCTCCTTGATCAATGCCTGTTTGGGTCCTTGACTACAATCTGAAAAGCAACCTTAATTAAACATCCCTTTTTAGCAAGACGCGCATAACCGGTATTGGAAGAGGTGTTTGTGGAGCTCTCAGGATCCTCCCGAAACTGACACATCGAGAGAAAGTTTGCGTGAGAAAGGTGTATCACCAAACTTCATACACGGCTCACGCCAAGGCAGGGCGTCGCTTTAGCAAGACACAGAGAACCTGCAAGACGAAGAAGATGAATTAGCCAGGAGCGGAGCAACTGCCAGGCAACGTGGCATGTTCATCGCTTAAACACTCCATTTCATTCCAAGGTACCAAAACGATAATAGACTTTATTGTAATTGGACTGTCTGCAATGAGCCAATTTAAGTGCTAAATGCTGCGAATTATTCAGCCTGACATAGCAATGCACTGATGTGAGCCGCGGCAGGGCAGGAGGTTTGTGGAAAGTGTGAGTTCCCGAAGCAGAAGGAGAAGCCTTGCTCATCTAACTTGGCAGACTTCCACCACACAGATCATATTGTCTCCACAGCTGCGGGGGACCCAGAAAGCACAGGCTGCCACCTTGACCCCAAACACATCTGCCATCAGCCAGTACGGCTGATTCGTGGCATTCCAGACGCCACACCTCACTGGGGCGAAGACAGGTCAAAGGCTTAAAAGGAGAACAGACGGCTCAGAACACAAGGAAAACTTATCCACAGGAACAGACATCCTTCACCATCACTCTGGTTTCTGTTCTTTGCACACTTTCAGAACTTAAAATTTTTTTAGATTTAAATTTTGAAATTTCAGAATGCTTAAATGTTAAATGTTACAGGCACTGGCTAGAGTTTTATAATTAGTGATTAAAAGCTGGGGATCTAGAATGGAAATGGATCTACCACATTCCAAGGCAAGTTACTTAATATTCTTATACCTCAGTTTCTTCATTTTCAGAATGGGCACGATAACAGTGCCTACACTGCCCCGGACTAGTATGAAGAATAAAATATATACAGGGATTTGGAACATATATGGAGCCCAATACAAGTTAGTGATTAAAGACATAAAATGATTAAAATCTACAGAAACATATAATAACAATAATGTACACTTCGAAGTTATCTCCCAAAACAGATTTAAAGAGAAATAACTAAACAACATCTACGGAACTCCACCTAGAACCTAAATTATCACTATTTCATATTATAGTACACATAAGAAGGTGCCTGATTTGAAAAGGAGATTTTCTTCTCAGCACAGTTCTATCACGGCTTCTCCTTTAGAATTCATTTGTAAAAAAACAAAAACAAAACACTGGAGAGGGCGGTCAAAATAGATGGTCTGTTGGGTGCCATTTGGCACTAAAATTAGGATTTTCAAAATTAATTTATAACTATGAGAATCTTCTTACTAAAATAATTTTCAACACTGCCCTATTTCTGAAGCAAACTATATTTTCATTAGATACTATGGCTCTCTGTACAGAGCCAAAAGGAAGTCCAGGTCACTGTGAAAAACTCAATTTAAAAATGCCAGCAAAAAAAAATACAGAACCAACTTTTAATGGCTTAGGAGAAGAATGTCTCTTCAGATTCCAGACTAAAGGATAAATTAAAATCTCTTCCATGACAAATGCAACTGACTCCATTTGGGCTGAGGGATTAAAGTGCCGTAATATTCATATCTGACTTAACAGTGCTCTCTGTATATATTCTATTCATAAGAAGAAACAGTTGAATAGTTTACATGACGATTTTCCCCTCAATCACACAGACTCAGACACACTCACTCACACACAAGAAGGGGCTGCAATTACTTGTGCTGTTCACTTTGGAGTTGTTGTAAAAGCGACCTAAGCTATCTTAAATTCAGAGTCACTATTTGGGATTTCCTCTATTATTCAGATTTAGGTATTTGACTTTAAATCAAGTGATAATATGATGCTTGGTAAACTCTAATAACATTCCCTAAGATGCAGTGCTCTTGTTGAAAAATTAATTTCCATTTACATAGACTATCTGAAACGTAACCAGACACAAACACTCCCTGAACTTCTTGGGGGTGGGTAGGGGGTAGCTCCTACAAAGCCTCACTCGGCAAAGGCCCAAATTATAGCTTCTAAAGAAGGATTCACAAACTTTATTGTGCTGATCTCTAGAAACAGGCCAAGGAATAATAAGATGATGACAAATAAGATATATTCCGTAGGTCTATTTACAGAACAACGCCTTCCTGCAAGTTGAAGCCGTCTCTTGCTAAAAACGGTAAAGAAACATGAATACTTCCTCGTTAATCAGGATTTCAGCTCAACTCCCCCGCTACCACCACACTCCAGCCAAGGAGAGAAGAGTGAGAGATGTTCTGAAATATTCAGGAAACAAAGAACAGGCCAAGTGGCTGAGAACAATTGCCTTGCTTCGGAACACGCTGGAAGGGCAGGGAATACAGGATTACTGGTAAGAGCTATTTATCTTAAAATGAGTTTTTAAATTTTGTCCACATAAAAATTATTTTGTTAACAGATGCGCATTTTAAAAGAGTCAATAGAGTCATGTTTGGTGAAACAAAACTGCATCCCTTATAAGGCCCGTATCTTCTTCCCCACCCCATTCCCTCTTCCTCTTCAGAGCAGAGGTAATGATTTATTAGGTCTATGTATATTCTTCCAGTTCTTTCTGTAACTCACTTCAATACCGAGGTAACACACCTTCTCTTAAGGATCCATCTTTTACCTCCTTGGTAGTAAGCTAGGAAGAAGATTGAGCCAATAAAACCAGAGAGACAGTTCACTCCGAAAAGGAAAAATTAACGTCATTTCAGAACATCTTTATTCATAAAGACAAAGACTGTTCTGACTTAGGAGGAGTACTCTCAGATGCTTAAACTCAGAACAGGAAAAACAAAGGGATGGGCAGATACCCCGCTCCTACACTGCTGTCTTTACAGCGTGAAAAGTGACCTCGGGGCTTCCCTGGTGGTGCAGTGGTTGAGAGTCCGCCTGCCGATGCAGGGGACACGGGTTCTTGCCCCGGTCCGGGAAGACCCCACATGCCGCGGAGCAGCTGGGCCCGTGGGCCACGGCCGCTGAGCCTGCGCTCCGCAACGGGAGAGGCCACAGCGGTGAGAGGCCTGCGTACTGCAAAAAAAAAAAAAGAGAGACCTTGACAGTGATGACAACCAGATGGCAAGGAACTGCCAAACAAGGCTGAGAGTCCCCAGCACATTTCTATAAAATTAGCAGGGAGCAGAAACCTAAAATCCCCGGAGGGCACTGATTTGAAACAGGTCTTGGAGGAAAAGACTCATCTCCAAGAACGTCAACATCTGTTGGTTATATCTGACACAAACACAGAGTCACAAAGAAATGGTATGTCAAGTAAAATGAACTCCTTCCAACACAGGAAAAGTGGGTCAAAGGAATTTAAAAGCCAGATATCAGTGGAAACTTTATCTTGACCTTCATCTGATTTCTGATCATAAGGTCAATGAGAGGGCCACCTGCCTGAAGTCCCGTTCCACTGAAGATGGGAAGTGAAATGCCTCAGAGGAGAAGCGAGACAGGTCCAGGACCCCCGTTTCTATTCAGATGGGGAAGAAACCAGAGTCTTTGTGCTCCCACTGTGAAATACACTCACTTAGGCTGAAAAAAAAAGGGGCAAGTTTTTGTTTTGTTATAGCACGGACACAAAGGAAACTTCTTTAGCAGATCTGGACTAATCTCTGAGAGGTGAACTCTTCTCTTAAGACCATGCCTCTCAGTTTACATGGCTTTGAAAAACCAGACATTCCCACTGGTGACAAGGAAGCATCAGAAAGAACTAAAAGCTGGGAGTATATTCCCTCAGAGGTTAGTAACATAATGGGGGACACTCATTTGAGCTTAAATGAACAGGACAACAAGGATCCGGCCAAGGGGCTGACTTACTGAGGAATATGCTATAAATAGAAAAACAAACAAACAAAAAAGGCCCAGACCACTGGTATCCCTTCTTGAAGATCACAAAAGCAAGATTTTAAAAAGACAAAGGAGGGCTTCCCTGGTGGTACAGTGGTTGAGAGTCCGCCTGCCGATGCAGGGGACACGGGTTCGTGTCCCGGTCCGGGAGGATCCCACATGCCGCGGAGCGGCTGGGCCCGTGAGCCACGGCCGCTGAGCCTGCGCGTCCGGAGTCTGTGCTCCGCAACGGGAGAGGCCACAGCAGTGAGAGGCCCGCATACCGCAAAAACAAAAATAAAGACAAAAGAAAAGAAACCCTCATAGAAATACAAAACCTAGGAAATTCTTAGCAACTACTAAAGAAACCAATCCGTAGGATGGCTAGCCCTTCATACAGTATATTTGTATGAGTTGGGGAAAGGTGCCCCTTGCAGAACGCAGCCACCATCTGTCCTTGGCCAGGGCTCTTACACAGTGAACATCCTGCCCAGTTGTACACTGCAGCCCCTCCTTCACATGTAAACAAGTCCACGTTATTTTCAGCCTGAGAAAAATCAGTAAAGAGAAATTAGAAGAAAAAGAAATATTTTTAAATGGTGAAAAAAATAACCTCAAACCTAACCATCAAGCTATGACTTCCTTCAAATCCACGCAGTCCGTTTCCTCCCAGTAACCGAAAATACCCTTAGCCAACCACTCTTGGAATAATTCTAGGCTCTGCATAATTTAAATGCTTCAGAAGAAATCCTAACTGCATGGAGAATAAAGAAATGCCAACCTCCCAAACCTATCTCCCAATTGACAAGAATAAGGGGAATTAAATATCAAAACTATGCAGATTATTCAAGTATATCAAACAAAAAGGCAAAAGATCAAAAAAAAACAAAAAACAACCATGAAAGTTTTGGAAAAGATTGCCAGTCTTCTGCGCACAAGAATTAATCATAATGACGAATTCTGATGGATTTTTTCCTTTGCCCTTTTTTTTCTTGATACATTAAAGGGTAATTGAGTCACACTTAAGAGAAGCTTTGCAGTTTGAGTTCAGTAAGCAAAGCCTAGTTGTAAATGATGCTGAGACGCTATGGAGTGCAAATCCATAAATAACTTTTACATTTAAAAGGGAACCAAGAAAACACAGTCTCTGTTATATGAATTCCTATCTTTTCAGGGGAATATTTCTCATCCAGATGAACAGAAGTGTTACTGTTTGGGTTTGGTTTTAGCACTGCTAAGGGGCCATGACCACATTTAAATGGGAATTATTTTTAAAGAAGCATATTCTAAAGCTGACTCTACAAGGTTGCATATTTTCTAAGAGTATCAAAGAATATTCTTAGAAGTAAATCCTGTGAGCTTCCAAAAATACTCCAAAACACACTAATCAGGCTGAGGTCCTGACTACCTGTACCTTATGCCACTCACAGAAAGAGATCTGATTATGTTAGGAGGACATCAAAGGATACACACTGACAATTTAAATAAAGGAAAGAGAGGGCATAAATCATCCTGACGAAAAATGCATAGATTTACCAGCAGAGAAACAAACACAAATTGAAACAACGTTAGAGTTACACTTCAGAGGTATTAAAATACAATAAAATTATAAAACTCAATTTTGGTGGAGCTCTAGATAAACAGGTACACAATGCCTGGCAATGAAACCAACTTCAATCTTTCTTAATGATCTAGCAGCCTTTAATAAGAGCTACTCAAAAGCAGTAATTCCAAAGCAACAGCTTAGGGAAAAAAAGAAATGAATTTATACCAAGAAATATTACATTTCATTGTAAAGTAATGAAATTGAAAACAACCTAATGCTTCAAAATAAGGGAACAATTATACAAACCGTGACACAGCAGCACGGTACATAATGATATTTAAGCTAATAATATGCACACACGACCCTATTAAAAATAAACGTGTAGACAGTGTTAACAGAGAGAAATGTATTTAAGTAAATTTATTTGATCAACAAGGAAAATGCAATTAAATATATTTATGTCATAAATGTAACAAAGTAGAATCGAAAGTAGGTTCAAATGGATAAATCTATCCAAATGTTAGTGAAAATGAGACACAAAGTCAAAGTCAGGGAATTAGCATTTAATGTGCATACATTTTTATTCCTATATCAACAAACATTAACTGTGCTTCTGTGTCTCAGATGCTAAGCTAGATGCTTGGGAAGCAACAGAGAGAAACAAAGACACAGGTGCTGACCGCATGGAATCCCCAAATGCCCCTGCCTCTACCCTTTGGTCTTTGAGCATAAAATGTATTAAATATTGTAGGTATAGAAAGAGTTTCAAAGAAGGAAGTAGAGGTTAACGTGGCGGACCGTGGAGAGACCTAACCTAGTATGAGGACCTGGGAGGGCTTTCCTGGAGATGCTGTGAGACACCTGAGAGGAGACATTATCCAGGTGGAGGAGGACAGCAATAAGAGAAGAGGGCACAGCATATGGGGCCAGAGAAGGCCCTGGAAGGATAAGGAAGTAGCCTCCCGTGGCTGGAACACAGGGCACAGGAGATGACCAGACTCGAGGATTATATCATGGGTGGACTCTGAGACCCAGCAAAGATTCAGACCTTTCTCCTAAAAGCCAAGGGGAACCACTGGAGCTTTTCAGCAAAGCAGTGACTTGACAGGGTTTGCTCACGTTTGCCTTGCAGGGAAGAAGGAGCTTATTGTGGGGAAAGCAGGTGGGGAACAGCTGCACAGGAGTAGCAAGACTTGAGGTTGTTAAAGGCAAAAAGAAATGCTAGGATTAATCTCAGGGTGTATCTCGCAGTCACAAAGGCTGATCCAAGTGCTGCAGGAATGACTTCATGCTCAACTTCTTCAACACAGTTAAGAAAACACAGTAACTACTGCAAGAAAAGGAAGGGAAACACAAATTTTAAAACGAAAATAGATCTGAAAAGGCAATTTCCAAGAGGGGAAAATCGAACGTTTAAGGATATAAAAAGACATTCAACCTCATTCGCGACAAAAGAAAGGCAAAATTAAAAGAGTGAGTTACCATTTTATACTCATTGGGTTGGCAAGGATTAGAAAACCAGGCAATGCAAATTATTGGTAAGCTCATCGAATCCCATATACAAAGGATAATACTATGACAGGGTGATACAATCATTCTAGCAAGTGATCAAGCAGATTTTGGTGAAGTTCATTAATAACCAAATTCACCAAATTTGTAAAATTCAAGAAACTCATTTTTGGATGGATGGATACACAAATGCACAAACATATGCACACATCCACTTATATATACATATACGTCTATACATACACATCTTTATATATAGAAGACCCATAAGGCAACAGGTATGAAGATGCTCATGGCAGCATGAGTATGAAAACACAGGTTAGAGACAACCAAGGTGTCCTTCCCTGTGGAAATGGGTAAGTAAATTGGGATGGGTGGTTGCATGGAATACTGTACAGCAATCAAAAGCAATGCACAAACAAGAAGTACACAAAGCAACAGATAAATTTTCAAAGGTGGTACTGATTAAAATTGCACAATAATAAACTGAGTTCTAAACACAAAATATTCAGGTGAATTACAAACGTAACTAGTGAGGATCTTTGGGGAAGAAAGAATGAAATCAGAGTGAAGGAGAAAAATAATGAAGATAAAACAAAGATGCGGGGCCTTTTCACAAACCAAGGATAACACACCGTGAAGTATATGTTGCTTTCTGAACCTTGCAGCCAAATTTTAAAAGTTAAATTTCTAAATTATTTTGAAATGAACTTTAATCTGTCTCAGTGATAAAATACCACTTGATATTTTATATGAATATACGAATATCATGGCAGCAATATTAGCAATTATATTCTTCTAACAAATCTTAACAGTTCTAGCTGTTTTTTAATGACTGTACTACCTTTCACATTTAAACTGCACAGCCCTTAAATTGTAAAACCCTGAGTTGACAGAGATTCGTATTAGTTTGCTGGAAAAGGGTACATTTAGCCGGAGAGAACAGTTCCTTTATGGTCCAAGAAGCACTTACGTAACTTGTATCATTTGTTTGACCTCTTATAACAGGAAATCTGAAATTCTTGGAAACTGATCTCTGAATTTTCATGGAGCATGTGAGCTCCAACATGCTCAAAAAAATTATCCCAAAATTGGCCAAGGATCGAAGCCAAGAAAAGCCTTGCTATTAAAAGTACCTGGTTATCAAAAGGGGTGGAAAAACCCATTTCATTTCTACTCTTTGAAAATACAAAAGCCTTTTTAGACTTTCTGAGAAAAGATGGCATTATTTAGTGCAAAAGCAAGTCAGGAAAAGGAACACCAGGACATGTCAAGTGGGTTAGCAGGGCAATGTTTCAGGGCCTCTGCCACATAAGCTTCCACATAATGTCCAACATTCAGGGACTTGAGGCCCTTGTGTGTAAGCATGAGCCCCTGAAATGATTTAAGTCTGCAATCACAGCAACATAATTAATGCTCTTTCTTTTAACGTCAGTATTATTCGTTTTTATGTGGATTGGTGGTAACTTCCACCGTACCAACAGATTCTCATTATGCCTGCTTAAGCACAAAAATCAAATTAATTCATGTTTGCTTTCTTCCTATATGCCCTTAATTCCTGCAGAGAAGGAACACAGAAGCAGAAGGTTCCAGGGTTTATTACTGTGCTGAGTCACTAAATTATACAGGATTGAACTGTTGATCCTAAATTACTCACAACTCTCACCATGCCCTCCAAAGCTTATGTGTAGAATCGGGGCCAAATGCAGCCAGTGACCCCCCCCCAACACATATATCATAACTAGATTTCCATTTCTAGGATACTGATTTTAAATATAGATTCAAACTTACAGAGGAAACAAGTTCTTTAACTTTTACTACAGTTGAGAAAGAGCTTCCACCGACAGCCTGATTTCACATAAAATCAGAGCAACTCAGGATTTGCCTGGGTGGAGAGTGATAATCTGTGTTCTAATCACAGGAGCTTTGATCTGCGCTTTGCTTATGGTTCTACGTGGCGTTGGAGTAACCTTCCAAACCGGGAATTCCTAGAATAAAGAATTTTTCTGCGCTTTCGTTCAGGAGAGTTTTGCTTAACAAAAGGACCTTCAATAAAGAGACATATATTCAACGATGACATGCAGATTTCATCTCAGCATGACTGATGGAGGAAGTGTGCAGAGAAGAATCAGGAGGGCACATATGGGCTTTGCTGATGGATTAGTGATGTCTTCCATGAGCGCAGAGAGAGATGAAGTGAAGTGCTTGTAGATCTAGAATTAAGGCTTTCCAATTGCTGGGTTTAAAATGAGTCTTTGATTTGTGAGTCACACTTAAGCTTTTCTTAGCAACCACAAATCAGGCATATTCTGTAATGAGTATTTATTATGTAAGACCATTAATGTGAAAGAAGAAGAGAGGAAAACTGGGAAGGAGGGAGCACGTTGTAACAGAAAATGCTATCCCCAAAAACAACTGCTCAAGAAAATGCTGTATGATTTCAAACTTTGTGTGTTTTAAATTGTCCAACTCAAATGTGCAATCACTTCACTTACTGGACCAATTAATTCTGTTTCCTATTAAGGCAGAAAAATAGAGCTCTTTCCCCAAAAGAAAGCTGAACACTTTCCATAATGTTTTAGCCAGAAGCAAAAGTAGTCAGAGCTTTAAAAACGGAACTCAAATAGGCTGAATGTCTACAGTATGAATACAATCCCATAATTTTAAAATCTCAGGTATTAAAATGTTTTCTTCAAATAAGATTTACTTTCTCTACGACTTTTACTTTCTCCATGACAAAGAAGAATCCTTTCCAACTTTAATAATGACACATGCAACTTTGAAGCTAAATGAAAACCTAAAAAATAAAGCTAAGCATATTCATGGCTATTTAAAGTTACACACATTAATGAAAAAAATTAATATTCACATGATTCTGAAGAGCATATTTTCTCCCAAACACAAAGGACCTGCTTCCTGGAAACACAACGAATATTTGAAGTGAGTATTCAAATATTAAATATAATTCACATCTTCCAGGCAACAACTTGGAAAGTCAAATGGACACAGAAAAGAGTAAAGAAACTTTGGCTCTTCCTTTAACTTTTATTGACTCCATTGAAAGTTCTCTAATAGTACCTCTGTTTATCCCACAACAGCAAGACTGAAGACCAGCTGAAATTGGGCAAATATCTGAACCTTGATTTCAGAAGCTCTCTCTTGAATGAACAGATCTTTCATTCAGATATAAGCCAAAACTCTAAGATTCTCCAAGATTCACTTAAGACACTTGAGTCCGGGGGATTTGTATTAAGTGTATAACAAAGAAATGGATGAACTAGTAACTGCGGCAAGCAACTGTTATTTAAAGAACCACCTACATCCTGAGAAGATGAACGTTCAATCCAGGAAATGAAATTTGGAAGGCAGACAAAGAATCCTGAGGACTGAATAAACAGTATCAAAAGACGGAAGGGGAAGCGATCCTAAAATAATTCCCCAGCCACTAGACACGCTCTTAGATAGCAGATTCTAATGTGACTCCTGGAAAGTGCCCGGCAAGACCATTTTAAAGGAGCAGAAATGAATCTTGGAGTCCTGGGTTCACCACGTACTGGCTATATGATCATAGGCAAGCCCCCATACCTCTCTAACCTCAGTTTTCCCCACTGAAGTACACGTGCTCACCTTAGCTCTCATGGAATAACACATAAATGAGTGTAACATACATTACATGGGTCATTGCAATCAGATCACCAAAATCATCTTCCAGTGATTACATCTGATTTTCAATTATGTATATAGTACAGCTACCTTTTGAGCAGGGAGGAGCCTTTTCCTTTTTTAAAAAAAGCAACCTCTTTGAGGTCTTCCTTGTGCTGATAAAAGCCCTTCCTTCATCAAAGTGCGGGAAGAGGCAGACAGCAAGAACCAACTGGACAATTTTCCACCCATATACAACGTTGCTCTTGAGCATCAAAAAGAAAGTCTTTCTGATTAAAATCAAAGATCACTTTATACTTTGGTAATATTTAACAATCTACTTTCCTGGGATGAAAACCAAGTGTAAAATTACGAGGTTGATTTTTGTCAACTGGAAATATATATGTGTGTGTGTGTATATATATATATATATATATATATATATATATGTAAAATGCCAATATATATATTTAAGTGCCAACTATACTCACATATCTGCCTTTCCTGCCTTTTACAGACTGGATTTACACCTTTGTAAACCACCTAAGGGGTGACTTTTTAAAAGGACTACATTAAATTCTGAGTAAAAACCCCAGCTGTATGCTTGGGGATTATGTAAGAGTTAGAAAACTGACCACAAAACTAGGTACATACGAGCCGGAGGCCTGTGGGCATCTGACAGGAAGGTTTTAAATCCTCTAAAAGGCAATCTATAGTCATGCTGCAAACAGCAAAATACTGTATCACAGTAAGTCTCAAAGGATCCTGGGAGGCTAGATCAGCACTGCCCACATTTGCTTGGGCCTGTAGGGAGAGGGTTAGTCAAATGACATTAGAAAAACACAGCAGCGGAAACCACGGGCCCTGCTTTAGAGGCAGAAAACAGAGGGTGTTTGCACTTCTTTCTCTTGGCACGAAATTTTTCCTTTTCATGAGACTTTCACAGTCTCTTGAGTCCTGAAAAAAAAAAAAAAAGAAAAAGAAAACAGCTCCTTCTGGATGGAGACTTAGAATCACAGCAGGGCCCAGTTTCAAGTGGTGGGTACTGGCAAGTCGAAGGCAGATGAAGGGCTCCACAGCTGCACTTGGGTGTTGAGGACAAGGAAACAGGATGAGGTTATGCCAGAGCGGAGGCACAGAGCAGCCCAGGCTGGATCTGTCCCGGGTACGGAGAAAAGAATATGCGAAGCTCATCGGATCCCCTCAGACCCAGCAGGAGAAACTGAACACCCAGATGTGAAAAAGACTATTTACAGAAGCATCTCATGATGCCAATACCTGAAGGACATCCATCTTTCCGGCTGACATGTTTAAGTCAGTCCAGAAATGGGAGCCGACAGAACAGATACATATAAAAAGGAAAGTGCTGGGGAGAGCCTCCAGAGTTTAATGACATGCTTCCTGTTAATAAAACATAAAAATAAGTGAGTAAGTGCAGGACGGCCCTATGACCCAACTGGAAGACCCTGGACTTCACTTGTTTCAACCAGAGAATATTCATTTGTGTAATTCGGTGTGACGTGCTGATACGCGTTAATAAAAACATGTACCTTTGGCCTGCAATTATTGTTCACTGGGCTTCCTTGAGGAGCCTGTATTCATGGGGCTACAGTATTGCATACAGAGGGTATCACGGCAGAAGCAAAGGCGAAGAAGTACAGGGGGAAAGTCTAAGGAGATAAATTGTATTCAGATGGAAGGATGAGGAAAGGCATCAGGAAAGAGGTAGCTTCTGGGACTGCCGGGGAAGCTGCAGGTCCAAGGCAGAGGGCAGGATGGAGGGAACAGAGAGCGCGGGGATAAAGGAGGGAGCCGGGGCATGGCATAGTTTGTTTGAAGGATCTGATAGAAGCCAGATGGCAAGGTACAAAGAAAACGCTGGAAGCTAATGAGCCTATAAGGAGTTTGGCAGATATTTTATGTTGATACGCTACTGACACACACGTTCAATCTTAATGACAAGGCCAAGAAAAGCAGCTCTTTCTGGTGGGAAAGGAGAGCTGAGCTCAGGGCCTATCCTGCTGCTTACTGAGGTGGCAGGTCCTTTATTAAGTCCACAGGGTAGAGCGCAAGCTCCACCAGAAGCAGAATTTACGTCTACTGTGTTCACTGACATGGACCAAATACAAAGAACACGCCAGACACGTATTATATGCTCAAAAGAGATTTACCAACTGATTAGGAAGAAAACACCACTGGGAGAGAGGAGAAAAGCAAGAAAGTTAATGAGCGCTCACTGTGTGTTAACGCACCGCTCTTACGTTACAGGTAGTAACTATTATGGTCCTTAAAATTTATGGTGTGATTACTCGCACATTGTACGACTCACGTCTCTATCTCTCTGAAATCAGGACAGATCCTACAATTGATAGTATCATATGACATACAGTAATATGTCAGAGTTAAATTAGTAGCGCGATTTCTTTCTTAGCGGTACATAAAAGAGTAGTTAAGTTTTACGAACAATGGGGAAATAAAAGTATAGTTAATGATCAATGGGGTGAAATAAAAGTATTAGTAAATCTCAAGGCACAGGTGATGGAAACGAAGGCTCCGTGAATTTAAGTTCGCTCCCTCGGGCCTACATGCTGTCTCCAAGCACATGCTCCTATTCCTGATGCTTCTCAGCTCTGCAGTATTAACAATCACACCATGGAAAGGTGCGCTGTGTATATTCTCCCACCTCATCCTTCCCTCAAAGCAGGCAGAAAGACACTCCGAGGCCACCCTGACAGCCACGCGTCCTTCTCAGTCCCAACCACCCTACGAGACAGAACAGGGAGGCTCTCTCCAGGCTTCAAGAGCAATCTAACAGGTCTGTATGTGGTACACGCCACGGTGCGAAAGATGGGGACAATCATACTGGGTGATAACCAACCAACCAGGGTAAAATCAACCTTTTCAGCTCTCCAAACCAAGCTGGTAGGAGAATACAGCACCTTCTCATCCAATTTCCTCTTTCTTGCCATGTTTCATTACAAGATAAAAATCTCCAATGGAAAAAAAAAGGGGGCATAAAGTTAGGCAATCATAACTATGAGGTAATATATTTTTAAACGTCGTTTTTATTAAGTAGATTCTGTTTGTGCTTTGAATGAGGCAAATTTCTGGCAGTGATATCAATGTTAAAAAATAAAGGAAAAAAGGATTCTACGCAAAGCGGATCCTGAATTTCTCTAAAATAGGATGGTTCAGAGCCTAGGAGCAGGTGGTCACCCAGGGAGAGCAGCTGGCAAACTGGCTTATCTCAAAGGCAGTGTGAAAAGGGTCTAAGCTTCCTGGACTGCAGATTCTGGGATGCTACTAACACTTATTCCAGTCTCAATGGACAGTGCAACAAGAGACCACTTCTCTGTGGGTTGAAGGATCTCCAGTTGAAACTGGGGAGCATATACATTGTACACCTACCATGCAGATTTACCTTCTGATTAGTAACCCCTAAGGGAGCTCAAGCACTACATTCTAAGTTTTTCTTATCTTATCTCCAATTGTACCTGATCTCAACGTATATCACCCAGCAGGAGAAACTGATAACACTTCATCAGCCATCAGGAGAGACATTCACTGACTGGACAGCCATCCAATAACATTTTGCACAACAAAAGTCAAAAATGGAGGCAGCTCTTCACATACCAATCCAACCTTCATGCTCCCTGTCCTATAAAAAACAATTGTTAAAAAACCACACAGCATCATCGCTCTGTGTGGTTTCATCTGTACCAAAAACTGCATGGTACCAAAAACCTACATGGTAGCGAAATATCATTTAAGAGAAAATACTGCAAAAATGTAAACAATATTTATAGATACATTTTTTGGCTTCTGGGCTTAACAATATCTAAATGCAGACCACTCCAATCTCTGAGATCCACATTCATTCACCTGTTCTGCTTTCTACTTCTACAAGGCACCACTGCTTTTATCAGCAGATAAGACGGCTCAACTATGTGGAGGACTTAATACGTTCCAAACCCCCCACAAAGAATTTTCTATGCTTATTTCCACTGATCTTCACAGCACACTTCTACAAGATACTTACCGTTAGCTTCCGCAGATTAAAGATGAGGTAAAGGAGGCTTGGAGAGGTTAGATCTCTTGGGACTGGCCAGTCCAACTCCAGAAATATTGCTCTATACTGCCACCTACATTTTTTCTTTTAACTACAGGACATGAACATAGAGACAAATGCCTAAAACAATGTGTTCTGAATTCCCACAGACACTCCCCTCTAACCCATCTGACATCTGGTATAAACTCAACAACACTGCCACCAATTTTGAGGTGAAAAATGCGTTTATAAACTGTAAATCCCAAATGTAACTTATGTCCCTCTGCATTAATGGGCCTCCATTTGCCTTACTACTGCAGAAAGGGTGCTTTGGGAACTGCACTGCGGCATATTTGCAGGGGAGCAATTTCAGGCTCTCCTGCCGGGATGGATGAATGACAGGAGACCGCACTGCATCAGGGGATGGGACGAAGAGCGTCTCCACCAACACTGCAGGTGTGCATCAGTTTACAGAGTTCTAGCAGATCCACACATGTGTCTGTGACAGGAGAAGCAAGGCTTTAATTGAGAGACTGGGGGAGCAAGGATGAACATCACAACAGCAATGTTAGAAGTCATTTACTTTTCCAATTAAATTCTCAAATTGGTGGGAGTAGCCAATTAAAAATACAAAACAAACCAAATGGGAAAATGTGGATTTTAGAGGTTAGCATAAGCATTATTTTTTTAAAGACAACACAGATAAAAAAAGACATTATAACCTTGTGCTGTTTCCTTATTGCCTCCAAACTTTGGGTTCTGGCCATGGCGATACCATCTCGATACTTGTCATTTGAACTGATGCTCTCAACAAGACTATTTGTGTTTAAAACTGTGTTAGAAAATTACATCTCTTTAAAAAGGCATTTATAAAGCAATTTCTATTTGCAAAGTGCTTTCCAGTTATTTTTTAAAGTAATTCTTTACAACAACCATGTAAAGAAGGTCAGAGTTTTTTATCCCTTCTGTCTCGTCTTTCAAAAGGCTGAATCAAGAAAGGTACAAGGGGCTTCCCTGGTGGCACAGTGGTTAAGAATCTGCCTGCCAACGCAGGGGACGCGGGTTCGATCCCTGGTCTGGGAAGATCCCACGTGCCGCGGAGCAACTAAGCCCGTGAGCCACAACTACTGAGCCTGCGCTCTAGAGCCCATGAGCCACAACTACTGAGCCCACGTGCCACAACTACTGAGCCTGTGCTCTAGAGCCCGTGTTCCACAACAAGAGAAGCTACCGCAATGAGAAGCCCACGCACCGCAAAGAAGAGTAGCCCCTGCTTGCTGCAACTAGAGAAAAGCCCGCGTGCAGCTACGAAGACCCAACGCAGCCAAAAATAAAATGCGTAAAATAAATAAATAAATAAATTATATATATATATATATATATATATGAAAGGTACAAAAAGGTTCCTGGGGTTGCACACAAAATTGGCAGAACTTAAAATGCTCCTACAGCTGCTAAACCTCAAATGATGATGTCATCCCAGTGGTTCTCATTCTCCTCCTCTGAATTTTATTTCATAATTTCTTGGGATCTTTGTCACAAGTAGTATATACAGCTTCCTGGGCCCTCCTCCAAACCTACTCAAGAATCCAGGAAACGGGTCCTGAAAATCTATTCATGTAACAGGTATTCCCCAGCTGAGTCTGCAGGGCAATTTAGTTTGGGACCCACTACTGGTGGGTCTTCTGGAAGGCTTACTCCTCTGTCCTGCAGGCAGTTTAGAACAGCCAACATAGTTATAACCAAGCCAAGACCTCTCCGAAGCAGAAACTGGCAGCTCTCTTTCAAAAAGCAGCTTTTAACAAGTCATTAGAAATCACATTCAAGTCATAGGTGTTCACCATGTTCACTCTCAGCACGAACTGTTTCAGGCATTTTGGCCTTTTTCCTGAAAAAATTTCCCTTAGGTTCCTTTGACCTGATAATAGGAGCAATTTCATTTCAGCAATTCATTCTGCAACCACCTTCTGCTCTTCATCCTTCCTCCCTGCCAGAATGATTCACCCGTTACACATGCAGCGAACACAGCATGACCCAAACTAACCACCATTTACAGAGGGCATACAAGGTTCCTAGGCACCAGGCAGAACAGGTGACTTGCATTATTTCATTTAATCCACCCTACAAGAGATGTCCCATTTCACAGATTTCAGAGACTGAGCAAGTTGCCCTAGGACACACTAATACTAATTCCCAGAACCCAGATTCAAACCTAACCCCAGAATCAACACGATCATTTTCTCTTTTTCTTTGTGATTGTTGTTTTTAAAGTTTCTCTTTTGGGTCTTCATTCCTCTGTATTTAATTACTTCAGCAGCAAGGGAACCATCAAAAAAAGACCTTCTTTCCACTTAAAGTTCTTCCCCTTATTTTTTTGGCCAATGAGAAAAGAGAATCCATTGAGAAAAAATCACATAGTGAAGAGGGGCAATGCAATGTAACAATGCAATGTAACCTGTCACACCTATTTCCACTGCCAAATCGGAAAGGCTAGGTTTAATTATGAACTCAGATGTATCAACTAACAGTACCTTCTCCAACTTTTCTGGCCTGGACTATCTGAGGTGTAACTTGTAGAGATATAACAAGAGAAACAAAGATAAAGGGAGAACAAGATGGAGACAGAATTTTGCATGAGGGCAAAATGTAGCAAGTGCACCTCTGTGCAACGTGTACAAAGATGTAGGCTTCAGGACTCCTTTCTTTCCCCAAACCCAATGTCATGAACATAAAAGGTGAAATTGAAGAATCAAAAAAAAAACAAAAAAAAGATGTAGGGCATACAGTCCTCCATATCAACAACCTAAACAAACAGAAAAAACCATATGATCATATCCACTGCCATAGAAAAGGCATTTGACAAATCTAATACACATCTATGACTAAAACCTCTCAGCAGCTTAGAAACAGAGAGGAATTATCCCGATGCGATAAAGTGCTTTTACCAAAAAATAATAAAGTACAGCTAACATTATACTTAAGGATAAAGAACTGAATGTATTTCCTCCTAATTGAGACCAAGGCAAGGATGTCTTCATAGTACTGGAAGTTCTAGCTGCTAAAATAAGGTATGAAAAAGAAGGAAAGGCATAGAGAAAGAAAGTGAAAAAATAAAATTCTCTCCATTTGCAATGACATGATTGTCTACACAGAAAAGCCCAAGGACTCTACAAAAGAAAACATCCTAGACCGGATGAATGAATCTGGCGAGGTCACAGAACAAAAAATCAGCACAGAAAAATACATCACACTTCTATATACCAACACTGAATGAACAGAAATGAACATGATACCATTTACAATTAGCCCAAAGTAAATCAAGTACTTAGGTACACCCTGAACAAAACATGTACAGGGTCTGTGTGCGGAAAATTCCAAAGGCACTGGAAGAAATCAAAGCAAACCTAACCAAATGGAGACACACTGTGTTCACGGACTGTATGACACAACATAGTAAAAATGTCAATTCTCTACACACTGATCTATAGTGCTAATGAAATTCCTATAAAAATCCCAGCAAAGTCTTTGTAGACATAAACAAGCTTATTGTAAAATTTATATGGAAAGGCACAAGCCCTAGAAGAGCTAAGCCAATCTTGACAAAGAAGAATAAAAAGGGAAGAATCACTCTGCCTGATATGAAGACTTACTATATAGTCACAGTAATCAGGACTGTGTGGTACTGGGGAAAGACAGACACATAAATCAAGGGAACGGAACAGAGGACCTAGAAGTAAACCCACCAAATATATTCAACTCCATTTAATGAAGACTTCGAATTAATGAAGGAAGTAGAGCCTTTTCAACAGATGCACCATCTGCTGTAACTGGACATCTATAGCCAAAAAAAAGAACATTGACCCAAACCCCACACCTTATACAAAAATTAATTCAAAATGGGTCATGGGCCTAAATGTAAAACTCTAAAACTTTTAAGAAAACACTTACAAGAAAATCTTTGGGATCTAGGTCTAACCAAAGAGTTCTTGGACTTGAAACCAAAAGCATGATCCATAAAAGAAAAACTGATAAACCGGGGCTAATCAAAATTAAAAACTTTTGCTCTATGAAAACCCATATGAAGGGGCTAAAAAGCCAAGTCATAGACGAGGAAAAACATTGGCAGGCCACGAATCCAACAAAGGACTAGTATGCAGGATACATAAAGAACTCTCAAAATTCTAAGTAAAAAGAAAAAAGTCCAATTAGAAAAGAAAATAGGCAGAAGACATGAAAAGATATTGCACTGATGATGCTATCCAGATGGAAAATAAGCACAACAAACCAAGAGCCGCATCACCAGCCATCAGGGAAATGCAAATTAAAACCACACTGATCACTGCACACCTGTCACAAGGAGTAAGATAAAACACGGTGACAATACAAAACTTGCAAGGATGCAGAGAAACTGGATCACTCCTACGAAGCTGCAAGAATGGAAAATGGTACAACACCTCTAGAAAACCTTTTGCCAGTTTCTTATGAAACTACACGTGACTACCACACAATCCAGCAACCGTACACTTGGAACCTTTATCCCAGAGAAATGAAAACTTAGGTTCACATAAAAACATGTGCGGGACTGTTCACGGCAGCTTTATTTATAAGAGCCAAAAACTAGAAGCAGCCCAGATGTCCTTTACCAGGTAAAAGGTTAAACTGTAACATACCCATACCTGGGAATACTACGCAGTAGTAAAAAGAGATAAATTATCAATACACACAACTTGTATAAATCCCCCCAAATTATTCTGAGTGAAAAAAGCTAATGCCTCCTTTACATACCGTATGATTCCAGTTATATAACTTTTGAAGTGATAAAATTTTTAGAAATGGAGGACAGATTACGGGTTTGCAGCAGTTGGGGATGGAGCTAAGAGGGAGGTAGATATGGTTTATAAAAGGGAAACATGAGAGATCTTTATGGTGTTGAAACTCTTCAGTATCTTGCCTATGGTGGTGGATACATGAACCTAAACGGCTGATAAAATTGTATAGAATTTAATACACACACACACACACACACACACACACACGATTTAACTTCCAGAATGTAAATAAGACCAGTGGACTGTATGAATGTCAATATCCTGTGATACACATCAGTTTTGCAAAATGTTACCTTTGGGAGAACCAGGAAAGGTATGTTAGAGATCTCTCTGTATTATTCTGCACAACTGCATGTGAATCTTTAACCTCAATAAAAATTTAAATTAAAAAAGATATAGGTTTAAATTTTTTTAAAAAGATATAGACTGAAAAACAGGAATAATATCACTTTAAAATTTATCAAAGCCAAGCCCAAAGTGTTTTGAAAAGCAAAGGACTCCCTTTTTTTTTTTTTTTTTTTGCGGTACGCGGGCCTCTCACTGTTGTGGCCTCTCCCGTTGCGGAGCACAGGCTCCGGATACGCAGGCTCAGCAGCCATGGTTCACGGGCCCAGCCACTCCGCGGCATGTGGGATCTTCCCGGACCGGGGCACGAACCCGTGTCGCCTGCATCGGCAGGCGGCCTCTCAACCACTGCGCCACCAGGGAAGCCCAGGACTCCCTTTTAAGGCGACGGATCACCTTCCAGTACAATGTGTTTTCTACTGAGATTTTGATAGGATATATTCAATACTGAATAGCAGCACAACTCACCCAGAGAACCAACTCTTGCTTATTTGCAGCAACAGGAGGTGAGTCACCTCACATCACTAAACGCCAAGTTTCACTTTTATCAAGTGTCTCAGCCCCTATTCGTAATAACTTTTGCCTTAAACTGCTATCAAGAAGCCCAATAAACAGATATTTAGGAACACAAAACTTGGCTTCCTACAATACAATGTCCTCTAGGTGATATTTTCAAAGTCAAAAGGTGGCCGCCTCTTGTCTTAAGCTATGCCAGTAAATGCTAGTCAGTTTATAAGGTCAAAATCCTACACATTTATATGCATGGCATGTGATTTTACAAGCCAGCCAACTTGGAGCAAATCATTAGCTTAACTGTAAACTTAATCACAGGCAGGATAGGCCGACAGATCTAAGGAAGATTAAAAGGACACAGGGAAAAGCATTTAAATACCCACAAAGGTACTATACCCTGGAAACACAGAGATGGCTTGTAGGAAAGGATGTAAGCATCAACTCTTTCCAGGCACTTCCTCTAAAAGCAGGATAAAGAACTAACCCATGTCATTCACTTCGCAGAGTCCTCAGCTCCAACCAACTAAATCAGAAAGAACCACAGTGAACAAGATATCAAGTGACTTATACACACCGAAGTCGCAGAATCCCGTTCAAATTAATTACCTGCTTACAATTTATTGCTCTCTTCTTCAGACAGAGCAGTCTGAAGACATTCTGGTTGTCACAACTGGGGAGCAGGGCGTGGGTGGTTTTGCTACTGGCCTCTGATGCCTGGAGACCAGGGATGCATAATTGGGCCCAGATGTCAGTCATGCTCAGGTTAAACTCCTTGAGAGGGATACTTGCATTGGGTTTAATGAGAGGAATACTCACACACAATTAAAAATATGGGAACAAACTTAATAACTTAGAGCTTCTAAGTGGAGGTGACCTCCAAGGACAAAGGTAGCTCTTACTACTCCATCCTCTGATTCATCCCAAAGAAAAAGATGTTCTTTTTCACCATTATTTTAAAAACATCCATTCTGGAGGCACAAAGCCCAAGTCGAAATTCCAGTTCCTCCTCTTACGATCTGAGTGATGTTGGGTAATTACAGGTGGTGAGTCTCAGTTACTACTTGTAAAGGGGGATTCATACCTGTTCTTCTTTCTGAGAGCTGTTAGGAAAATATAAATAAAGAAGCTAAATAAATAAGATATGGGGTGTCAAAGAACCCAGCATAGATTCCGACCATAAATGTTTCATTATCATTAATGAATTCTCTCCCTCTCTCAGCCCCGTTATCTTTTTACTTCTCAGCTGCCAACGAAGTCAACCACCTCTGATTCTCCATCTTTTTGCAGGTTAAATCTGGTTACTCTTTTAGCGCAGTTTCCTCTCCTCTAGCACTTAATAAGAGCCGGTCATTTCTAATTAGTCTGTAAACTTAGTGCCATTTGCATTCTCTATGGATAACCCCGCCAAGCATCTTTATCAGCCACTTAACTCACTGCACTAATACTCTTACATAAGGGATAGCCTTAATTATGAGAAAACCACCTTTCCTATTATCTAAGCCACAGTTCAGAAGACTGACACCAAACGTTTGGCAGTTATATTCCTAAAGAGTTGTTTCTGTAAACTAAGTGTCTCTTTTGGCCCCTAACTATGAAAACTAGGTGCCTCAGCTCAGGAATCAAAGTCTGGCAAACAAATATTTCTCACACACCACTGACGGGCTGGCTGTCCTGGATGCTACGAATAAAATGGTGCACACACAGGCACAGCTCCGTCAAGGTTCACAAAAAAAAAATGTTTGTACCTAAAGACTTCAAGATGCACCATGGTAACCAATTAGATGAAGGAAACCCTTCCTATTAAAGGAAATATTACCCAATCTTCAAGTGGATCTTTGCAAGAGGCATCAAACCACCGAGGCAGCTGAACTCAAATACTTGGTTAAGAACTCAAACACTGAAGCCAGATTATGCCTCTTCCAGGTACAATCGATATAATCCAACCATTCTGGGTTTTATTTACTCAGAATGTTAATAAGAGATAACAAAAGTACCTACCTACCTACCTGCTCTTAGGAGGATTAAATTAGTTATTATATAGGCAGTTGAACAGTCACTGGTACTCAATTAATAGTGCTATAATTAACCCTATTAGCAAAGGAATTTGAATTTTACAGCCTTGGCTTTTGTAGATCTTGATTTTTCAAAGCATCTACCAGAACATCTTTCAGCAGCTTTCAGACACACTCACTTTCCCAAAACACGCTACCTCCTAAAACCTTGATAAGTTCTTAAATTCTGCACACTCAGAGCACTCCAGTTAGGACTTCCTCCCGTGGCACACGGTCCCCAACAGCACTCATCTGCGCTTCATCAGCAGGTGCTGATAACGATGTGTCGCCCATCACGGTAACAGTCTAAATGCAACGACACTCCCCGGCACTCTCCGACTGCCAGCGATGGCAGTTAGGGGCCCCATGCTCCAGTGCAATCCATTTTCAGGGCTAGCTGATTTGGCAGAACCTCCAGAACGACCATGATCCTGCCAACATCTTGATTTCAGCCCAGTGAAATCCATTTCAAAGTTCTGATCTCCAGGATGGGGGACCTTTAAGATGGTGGAGGAGTAAGACGTGGAGATCACCTTCCTCCCCACAAATACATCAGAAATACATCTACATGTGGAACAGCTCCTACAGAACGCCCACTGAACGCTGGCAGAAGACCTCAGACCTCCCCAAAAGCAAGAAACTCCCCACATACCTGGGTAGGGCAAAAGAAAAAACAGAGACAAAAGAATAGGGACGGGACCTGCACCTCTGGGAGGGAGCTGTGAAGGAGGAAAGGTTTCCACACACTAGGAAGCCCCCTGGCGGGTGGAGATGGGGGAGTGGCAAGGGGGAAGCTTCGGAGCCATGGAGGAGAGCACAGCAACAGGGGTGCGAAGGGCAAAGCGTAGAGATTCCCGCACAGAGGATCGGTGCCGACCGGCACTCACCAGCCCGAGAAGCTTGTCTGCTCACCTGCTGGGTGGGGCGGGGCTGGGACCTGAGGCTCCGGCTTCGGAGGTCAGATCCCAGGGAGAGGACTGGGAATGGCTGCGTGAACACAGCCTGAAGGGGTTAGTGCGCCACAGCTAGCTGGGAGGGAGTCCGGGAAAAAGTCTGGAGCTGCCTAAGAGGCAAGAGACCACTATTTCAGGGTGCGCGAGGAGAGGGGATTCCTTCCCCGAGTGCCCACAGAAGGCAGAGCACCACCTAAGCGAGCTCAAGAGACAGGTGCAAGCCGGAGCTATCAGCTCAGACCCCAGAGACGGGCAAAAAACTCTAATGCTGCTGCCACTGCCACCAAGAAGCCTGTGTGCAAGCACAGGTCACTACCCACACCCCCCAGGAGCCTGTGCATCCTGCCACGGCCAGGGTCCCGTGATCCAGGGACGACTTCCCCGGGAGAACACACGGCATGCCTCAGGCTGGCGCAATGTCACACCAGCTTCTGCTGCCGAAAGCTCACCCCGCACTCCAATTATGACGACCATACCCGTCCCTGAGACAGCAAGAAAGACCTAATCAGCTTTTGCTTTAGCCCCCTCCTGTCTGGGCGGGGAACAGACGCCTGAGGGTGACCTACATGCAGAGGCAGGGTCAAAACCAAAGCTGAAACCCGGGAGCTGTGTGAACAAAGAGAAAGGGAAATCTCTCCGTGCAGCCTCAGGAGCAGCGGATTAAATCTCCACAATCAACTTGATGAACCCTGCATCTGTGGAATACCTGAACAGACAACAGAACTCTTCAAAATTGAGGTGGTGGACTTTGGGAGGAACTGTAGACATGGGGTTTGCTGACGGCAACTGATTTGTTTCTGATTTTTACGTTTATCTTAGTTTAGTTTTTAGTGCTTGTTAACATTGGTGGATTTTGGTTACTCTCTTTTTTCTTTTTTCTTCCTTTTCTTCTGAGCCGTGTGGCTGACAGGGTCTTGGTGCTCCAGCCAGGTGTCACACCTGAGCCTACGAGGAGGGAGAGCCAAGCCCGACACTGGACCACTAGAGACCTCCTGGGCCCACATAATATCAACTGGTGAGAGCTCTCCCAGAGATCTCTGTCTCAACACTAAGACCCAGCTCCACCCAACGGCCAGCAAGCTCCAGTGCTGGATGCCTGATGCCAAACAACTAGCAACACAGGAACACAAACACACCCATTAGCAGAGAGGCTGCCTAAAATCATACTAACTTCACAGACACCCCAAAATACACCAACGGATGCAGTCCTGCGCACCAGAAAGACAAGATCCGGCCCCACCCACCAGAACACAGGCACCAGTCCCCTCCACCAGGAAGCCTGCACAAGCCACTGAACCAACCTCACCCACTGAAGCCAGATACCCAAAACAACAAGAACTATGAACCTGCAACATGCGAGAAGGAGACCCCAAACACAGTAACTGAAACAAAATGAGAAGACAGAGAAATACGCAGCAGATGAAGGAGCAAGGTAAAAACCCACCAGACCAAACAAATGAAGAGGAACTAGGCAGTCTACCTGAAAAAGAATTCAGAGTAATGATAGTAAAGATGATCCGAAATCTTGGAGATAGAATGGAGAAAATACAAGAAATGCTTAACAAGGACCTAGAAGAACTAAAGAACAAACAAAGATGAACAATACAATAAATGAAATTAAAAGTTCTCCAGAAGGAATCAATAACAAAAACTGAGGCAGAAGAACGGATAAATGACCTGGAAGATAAAATAGTAGAAATAACTACCGAGAGCAGAATAAAGAAAAAACAATGAAAAGAATTGAGGACAGTCTCAGAGACCTCTGGGAAAACATTAAAGGCACCAATATTCGAACAACAGGGGTCCCAGAAGAATAAGAGAAAAAGAAAGGGTCTGAGAAAATATTTGAAGAGATTATAGTCGAAAACTTCCCTAACATGGGAAAAGAAATACTCAATCAAGTCCATGAAGCACAGAGAGTCCCATACAGGGTAAGTCCAAGGAGAAACATGCCAAGACACATATTAATCAAACTATCAAAAATTAAATACAAAGAAAAAATATTAAAAGCAGCAAGGGAAAAGCAACAAATAACATACAAGGGAATCCCCATAAGGTTAACACCTGATCCTTCAGCAGAAACGCTGCAAGCCAGAAGGGAGTGGAGTGGCAAGACATATTTAAAGTGATGAAAGGGAAAAACCTACAACCAAGATTACTCTACCCAACAAGGTTCTCATTCAGATTCCACGGAGAAATTGAAACCTTTACAGACAAGCAAAAGATAAGAGACTTCAGCACCACCAAACCAGCCTTACAACAAATGTTAAAGGAACATCTTTAGGCAGGAAACACAAGGGAAGGAAAAGATCTACAAAAACAAACCCATAACAATTAATAAATTGATAACAGTAACATGCAAATCGATAATTATCTTAAAGGTAAATGGATTAAATGCTCCAACCAGAAAGCACAGAGTGTCTGAATGAATACAAAAACAAGACCCATGTATATGCCGTTTAAAAGAGACCCACTTCAGACCTAGGGACAGATACAGACTGAAAGTGAGGGTATGGAAAAAGATATTCCATGCAAATGGAAATCAAAAGAAAGCTGGAGTAGCAATTCTCATATCAGAAAAAACAGACTTTAAAATAAAGACTATTACAAGAGACAAAGAAGGACACTACATAATGATCAAGGGATCACTCCAAGAAGATGATATTACAATGGTAAATATTTATGGAGACAACATAGGAGCACCTCAATACAGAAGGCAAATGCTAACAGCCATAAAAGGGGAAATCAACAGTAACACAAAAATAGTAGGGGACTTTAACATCCCATTTTCACCAATGGACAGATCATCCATTGATGAAAATAAATAAGCAAACACAAGCTTTAAATGACATATTAGACAAGATGGATTTAATTGATATTTATAGAACATTCCATCCAAAAAGAACAGAATACACTTTCTACTCAAGTGCCCATGGAACATTCTCCAGGATAGATCATATCTTGGGTCACAAATCAAGCCTCCGTAAATTTAAGAAAATTGAAATTGTATCAAGTATCTTTTCCGACCACAACACTATGGGACTAGACATCAATTACAGGAAAAAAAAGTGTACAAAATACAAACACATGGAGGCTAAACAATACACCACTAAATAACCAAGAGGTCACTGAACAAATAAAAGAGGAAATCAAAAAATACCCAGAAACAAATGATGATGAAAACACGATGACACAAAACCTATGGGACACAGCAAAAGCAGTTGTAAGAGGGACGTTTATAGCAATACAATCGTACCTCAAGAAATAAGAAAAATATCAAATAAACAACCTAACCTTACCCCTAAAGCATTTAGAGAAAGAAGAACAAAAAACCCAAATTTAGCAGAAGGAAAGAAATCATAAAGATCAGATCAGTAATAAATGAAAAGGAAATGAAGGAAGCAATAGCAAAGATCAATAAAACTACAAGCTGGTTCTTTGAGAAGATAAACAAAATTGATAAACCATAAGCCAGAATCATCAAGAAAAAAAGCGAGAAGACTTCCATCAACTGAATTAGAAATGAAAAAGGAGAAGTAACAACTGACACTGCAAAAACACAAAGGATCATGAGAGACTACTACAAGCAACTATATGCCAATAAAATGGACAACCTCGAAGAAATGGACAAATTCTTAGAAAAGCACAACCTTCCAAGCCTGAACCAGGAAGAAATAGAAAATACAAACAGACCAGTCACAAGCACTGAAATTGAGACTGTGATTAAAAATCTTCCAACAAACGAAGGCCCAGGACCGGATGACTTCACAGGCGAATTCTATCACACATTTAGAGAAGAGCAAACATCAATCTTTCTCAAAATCTTCCAAAATACAGCAGAGGGAGGAACACTCCCGAACTCATTTTATGAGGCCACCATTACCCTGACACCAAAACGAAAGATGTCACAAAAAAAATAAAACTATAGGCCAATAGCACTGATGAACATAGATGCAAAAATCCTCAACAAAATCCTAGCAGACAGAATCCAGCAGCACATTAAGAGGATCATACACTGTCATCAAGTGGGATTTATCCCAGGGATGCAAGCATTTTTCAATACACGCAAATCAATCAATGCGATACACCATATAAACAAATTGAAGGATAAAAACCATACGATCAACTCAATATATGCAGAAAAAGCTTTCAACAAAATTCAACACCCATTTATGATAAAAACTCTCCAGAAAGTAGGCATAGAGGGGACCTACCTCAACATAATAAGGGCCATATATGACACACCCACAGCCAACATCATTCTCCATGGTGAAAAACTGAAACCATTTCCACTAAGATCAGGAAGAAGACAAGGTTGCCCACTCTCACCACTATTATTCAACATACTTTTGGAAGTTTCAGCCACGGCAATCAGAGAAGAAAAAATAAATAAAAGGATCCAAATCGGGAAAGAAGTAAAACTGTTGCTGTTTGCAGATGAGATGATACTATACATAGAGAATCCTAAAGATGCTACCAGAAAACTACTAGAGCTAAGCAATGAATTTGGTAAAGTAGCAGGATACAAAATTAATGCACAGAAACCTCTTGCATTCCTATACACTGACGAAATATCTGAAAGAGAAATTAAGGAAATACTCCCATTTACCATTACAACAAAAAGAATAAAATAACCTACCTAAGGAGACAAAAGACCTGTGTGCAGAAAACTATAAGACACTGATGAAAGAAATTAAAGATGATACAAACAAATGGAGAAATATATCATGTTCTTGGATTGGAAGAATCAACACTGTGAAAAAGACTATACTACCCAAAGTAATCTACAGATTCAAAGCAATCCCTATCAAACTACCAATGGCATTTTTCACAGAAGTAGAGCAAAAAATTTTCACAATTTGTATGGAAACAGAAAAGACCCTGAACAGCCAAAGCAATCTTAAGAAAGAAAAACAGAGCTGGAGGAATCAGGCTCCTGGACTTCAGACTATACTACAAAGCTACAGTAATCAAGACACTATGGTACTGGCACAAAAACAGAAATATAGATCAATGGAACAGGATAGAAAGCCCAGAGATAAACCCACGCATCTATGGTCAACTAATCTATGACAATGGAGGCAAGGATATACCATGGAGAAAAGACAGTTTCTTCAATAAGTGGTGCTGGGAAAACTGGACAGCTACATGGAAAAGAATGAAATTAGAACACTCCCTAACACCGTACACAAAAATAAAGTCAAAATGGATTAAAGACCTAAATGTAAGGCCAGACACTATCAAACTCTTAGAGGAAAACATAGGCAGAACACTCTATGACATAAATCACAGCAAGATCCTTTTTGACCCATCTCCTAAAGAAATGGAAATAAAAACAAAAATAAACAAATGGGACCTAACAAAACTTAAAATCTTTTACACAGCAAAGGGAACAATAAACAAGAGGGAAAAGACAACCCTCATAATGGGAGAAAATAGCTGCAAACGAAGCAACTGACAAAGGATTCATCTCCAAAATATACAAGCAGCTCATGCAGCTCAGTATCAAAAAAACAAACAACCCAATCCAAAAATGGACAGACGACCTAAATAGACATTTCTCCAAAGAAGACATACAGATTGCCAACAAACACATGAAAGGATGCTCAACATCACTAATCATTAGAGAAATGCAAATCAAAATCACAATAAGGTATCACCTCACACCAGTCAGAATGGCCATCATCAAAAAATCTACAAACAATAAATGCTGGAGAGGGTGTGGAGAAAAGGGAACCCTCTTATACTATTGGTGGGAACATAAATTGATACAGCCACTATGGAGAACAGTATGGAGGTTCCTTTAAAAACTACAAATAGAACTATCATAGGACCCAGCAATACCACTACTGGGCATATACCCTGAGAAAACCAGAATTCAAAAAGAGTCATATACCACAATGTTCACTGCAGCTCTATTTACAATAGCCAGGA
Organism: Delphinus delphis; assembly: GCF_949987515.2. Taxonomy (NCBI): domain Eukaryota; kingdom Metazoa; phylum Chordata; class Mammalia; order Artiodactyla; family Delphinidae; genus Delphinus; species Delphinus delphis. Next base: position 76,382,970 of record NC_082692.2, on the reverse strand, counting down.
CATGGAAGCAACCTAAGTGTCCATCGACAGTTGAATGGATAAAGAAGATGTGGCACATATATACAATGGAATATTACTCAGCCATAAAAAATGAAATTGAGTTGTTTGTAGTGAGGTGGACGGCCGCAGAGTCTGTCATACAAAGTGAAGAAAGAAAGAGAAAAATAAATACTGTATGCTAACACATATATATGTAATCTAAAAAAAAAAGGTTTTGATGAACCTAAGGCCAGGACAGCAATAAAGATACAGACATAGAGAATGACTTGAGCACACGGAGAGGAGGAAGGGTAAGCTGGACAAGGTGAGACAGTAGCACTGACATATATACACTACCAAATGTAAAATAGATAGCTAGTGGGAAGCAGCCGCATAGCACAGGGAGATCAGCTCGGTGCTTTGTGTCCACCTAGAGGGGTGGAATAAGGAGGGTGGGAGGGAGATGCAAGAGGGAGGGGATATGCAGATATATGTATACATAAAGCTGATTCAGTTTGTTATACAGCAGAAACTAACACAAGATTGTAAAGCAATTATACTCCAATAAGGAGTATAATTTTTTAAAAATGCAATGACATCTGCTCCCTCGCTACCTTAGAAACTGAGGATGGACGCCTTGAACACATCAAGTTTGATTATTATTCTGTATGATACCTTCTCCTTAGTTTAGTTGCCAGCCAAACCCCTTAGGACCATCTTATTAAAAACTGAACAGAATGTGCCTAGTTTTTTATTCCATGAGCTAATGCATGTAGATATTGGTAACCAAGGAGAGGGGTCCAACTACCTCAGCATTACAATCACATAGTGTGGGTTGGACATCTAATTTCTCCCACTTTAACTAGTTGGACGGATTGGAGAATGTTCCTCAAGCTCTGTGAGACTTACTTTGTCGTCTGTAAAATGGAGATAACAATACCGACGCTTCACAAAGCTATTGAAAAGATTAAACAAAATTTTTTTCTTAAAAATAGCACAATGCCTAGCACCTTATCCACACTCAGTAAAACTAAGCATATTATTATTTTCATAGTGCCTGCTACGAAATTATTTGAAAACTCAACTGAATTCATTTATACTAAAAAAAAGAGTGATTACTTTGTGTTACCTATTTAGGGAAATCACACAACTGTTCTTTGAAAAGTCCTACCTTCCAGAAGCATAGACACTTATGTGGGTGAACATCTTATATCGACAATCTTCATTAAAGTGAAAAACTGAATGTTTTTGCATAATAAGTTAGAGTCAAAAAAGTTTCAGTAAGTACCTGATGTATAAATCACAGGCTTACCACTCCCACTGGCCTGTGGTAGAACCATCTCCCTAAGCATCTAGATGAGGATAGGGAAGGTGGGAGGGAGACACAAGAAGGAGGGGATATGGGGATATATGTATACACCCAGCTGATTCACTTTGTTATACAGCAGAAACGAACACAACATTTTAAAGCAATTGTACTCCAATCAAGATGTAAAAAAAAAAAAAAAAGAATCCAGATGAATGTGGCTTTTCTGCTTTAAAACCAACCTTTGGTTATCTTCACTGCTTTAAGTCACCCCATGTCCTTTCCAAAAGGTAAGCATCTACAGAAGAACATTTCCTGACCTAGACCTTCATTCTTTAAATCATGTATCTGTTCAACATCATTAGGGCACTGCCAGGTTGACTCACCAAAAAATGGCTAAGACTGAAAGGATTAAGTCTGCAGACCTGTGTTTTCTACTATACAACAAAAAGTAAATGGTTTGCACATAGAAAACCCCCATGTAGACTCCTGTCATTCAGAGGTTAAGAAAGAGATTGCTCAGCGTGTAGATCTGAGTCAGCTGAGATCAAATGCAGGGTGGAATGAAGATGGAGAAAAGTCACACGGAGATTAACTTATACATTTTTTAAAACAGATAAAACAGAAACCTGAAGTCAACAGCTCCTGTATCCATAAAAATACTGAATTTTCAATAACCAATATAGTGATATTAAAGAACATGACTAATTATAAAACAAAGAGGTATCTCTTTACACTTATGTAAAGTACTGATAGTTTAAACACATTTTGCAAAATACTCTGGTTTTCTCTCACGCTGATGTAAGCTAAGTCTTCTGTCGGAAACTCAATGCCTGAAATAGAGCTTGAGTCAGGATCAGATGTAAAAAGCCAATCTTTTATACCAAATACCCTTTCTCAAATTCAAGAGTTTGTGAAGGAGACTTGATTTCAACCCTCTGCACTTTTGAAACAAAAAGGGATGAAACAGTAACACAGCTATTTCAAGGAATGCCTGTAATGTCATTGTTATTAACGCTTCCAGATGTCTTAGCTCAAAGACTATAGAGCTACGGAGTTAGGGCTTGAAAACTAACACAACCTACAAATGAAAAGGCCAACTAACAAAGAACAAACACAAAACAAAAAACCCCACAAACACCTCCGTCGCCCATCACCTTGTGTAGAAAACTCCTGGGCTTGGTTCATTCAACAGGCTAAGATAGGTATTCGTAGAAAAGGGAGACAACGATAACCAAAGAATAGAAATGACTACATCCTTTGCTAAATTATTCCTGTAGTTAAATCTGGCGATCCAGTTAACCTTAAATATCAAGCTATGGATTAGTTTCCATCTAATAAATACCTCAAGGATCATAACTGACTTTCAAGTCTGACCTCCAGACAACAAAATTAATCAGGCTCTGCTACTCAAAAGAATGCAACATCTGTCCCCATATACCCTGCAGAAAAGCTTAAGTGGGAAAAACTTAAAATATCTTTCTTCAAAAAGTATGAGAATCGTTCTGTGCAAAATCTCATGCTTTGCCAGCACCTTAGCACCACACTTGCTAAAATGATGCCACGTGTTTCACAGAGAAGCCTCCCCACGCTCAGTTTCTCAGACATCAATTCTTTACTTGTTTGCAGGTATGTCTCTGTATTATAAGTCTCTGCTTTGAATTAAATCTAGATTATGAATATGGGCCTGCTGCAGAAGTGACGAGGGAAATAAGCTAAATAATAAAATAACAAGAAGGAAATACACGCAAAGTCACATCTGCAGTTCATTATGGAAATAGTTCAGCAGGGCATGACTGACCTCTGGGGCAGAGCATGTTGCCATCCCCCTAAGAATCATCCACTTCCTGGAAGATTCCACTTTAAGATAACATTAATGAACTCTAAGTAGATGATAAAGTCTAAACCAGCTAACAGCTCAAACATACGAACCAGAACTAATAACAGCCTTTTGTACTAGCAATGTAGAGACACCGTTAGAACACGACGACATTATAAAGGTTAGGTTTTCATATTGTGGAATATATAAATATTCCTCTATTGTGTGAAAATTTAACTTTCCTAATCAAGTTAGACACAATATGCACATGGACAAATGACACAGAAATCAGCGTAAAGGGATCGCACTAGCCAAATCTGGGACAATCAATTTGAACGCCAAAATAGTGATAGTAATAGATTATAAGCCACTAAATAAAGCAAGAATGCATGAGTCCTAATGATAAATGTCAGTGAGTGAATAAGTAAATAATTGGAGGGCGGGGGGAGAAAGTACTTCCCTCTAGTAGAATGCCAACGAATGTAGAGAAATAAATGTAAAGGAATCACAGAGTTAGAAACCACCACCAACGGGCAGTCATAGTATTATCAGCAATTATCAACGGCTGTTAAAACTAGTGCGCAAGGGCTCCCCTGGTGGCGCAGTGGTTGAGAGTCCGCCTGCTGATGCAGGGGACACGGGTTCGTGCCCCGGTCCGGGAAGATCCCACATGCCACAGAGCGGCTGGTCCCCTGAGCCATGGCCGCTGAGCCTGCGCGTCCGGAGCCTGTGCTCCGCAACGGGAGAGGCCACAACAGTGAGAGGCCCGCGTACCACAAAACAAAACAAAACAAAAACTAGTGGGCAAAAGTTGGATGAAAAATAGACTATTTACACAGCTGCAAGGTATCATTCAACAAATAACTCAGGAAAGGAGTAGCTTTACAGTTGAGAGATCCGGTAGATGCAAGATTTCATCGTAAATTTTGAAAATCAAGATCACTTTACACCCTGGTAAGATGGACTGAGAAAAACGCAGCATTACCTAGGATTATTCCTGCCAAAGGTGCATGACCTAAATCTAATCAAAGGAAGCATCAGGGAAATCTAATTTGAGTGATATTCTGCGAACTAACTGGTCTATACTCTTCAAGATGCCAACTTCATCTGTTCCAGATTAAAGGACACTAAAAGGATATGACCAAAACAAACAAACAAACAAAAAATGCAATGTGTGATTCTGTACTGGAGAGAAAACGGCCATAAAGGATGTAATAGGGACAAACAGAAATATTTCAATATGGACTGTGGATTCAGGTAATAGTATCATACCAACACCGAATTTCCTGATTTAAATAATTTACTGTTGTTATGTAAGAAAACATCTTTATTCCTAGGATATAGATCGCAAAATATTTGTAAGTAATGGGGAACAATGTTTGAAACTGTATAAATAAATACACACACACAGGGTCACACAAAGCAAAAATGAGGATCAAAGATACACAGGTGGTTTATGCTTTCAACTTCTTTGAAGTTTGAAATGAAAAAAAAAAAATACAAAGGTAACCCCAAAACTCTCAAGGTTGTAGAGAAAGACATGAGTAATTTTCTCAGTTACAAAACATGTACCAGAGTACCTTCTATATCTCTGTTTGCTTCTAGTTTTTTAACCTATCTCCCAGATTTCATACTACCTTAATCCGTTTTGGTATTCTCCAGAACTCTTTGATTCAATCTAAAGTGTTGTTCCTATGAAAAATTAGATTTTGAGTAACGTTCCTTTAATATCTTTGCATTTCCAGGACTGTGACCTCAGCAATATTTAGATAAGTGGTGTATTAATTTTTGTTTAAGATACTCTGAGGTCCTCTTTTTTGCCCTAAATAAATATGGATGATTTAACTGTTAGCTCATTTTTTTTTTCTTTTCCCTCTTTTTTTAACTTTCTGACAGGCATCATCCATAATTAAAGCTTGGTAACACGTGGCTTAGAATTTGCAAAACAGAAGTATTCCAACCACATAATGTGATTATTGCTCAAAGCCACCCCAAACAAAAGGTTAAATAGCAGCTCACATCCAAAGTCGCAAGAATTTCACTAATTGGTAAGTAAATGTCCCTTCTGCTGAGCCTATGTCTTTATTCTTTCCTAGCCTTAAGAAATCGGAATACACTTCAAAACTGGGGACACGTTTCTACACAGCGCGTTGGGAAATCTCTAAGGGAGAAAATCTTCAAGTTTTGCTGGACTCTTTATTCTTAGCATGTGTTTTTCACTGTGTCTAGAGGTCTTGTTAAAATTGGTTTAATGACTCTTGGTTAGGGCAAAGAAATGACTGCCAGGGGTTTAGAAATCACAGCAGAGTCTCATCCTGCAGATCCGTTTTCAACGTCCCTTTCCTGAATTTCCTGAACAAAGGGCTGAATTTGTTTTACCAGGCTAAAATGAGTATTCAATGATGGCACTGAAAAATAAGACGCTATGGTTATTTATACTTTGAAAATAGTATTTACAGATAATGTTTAAGTGGAAGACAATCAGAATATTGGAACTAGAGACTTTTTTCCTCTTATTAGCAGAGCACACAAGATGCTTCATTGGTTTGCTTGATCATCCATGAACGCTGAGCGCTGCTGGACTGCATCCCTAATCAAAACTTCACTTAAAAAAAAAAAAAAGTCCAGTCCTCTTGCTGATCAATTCTCCAACAGCAGAAAAATGCCACAACACTCAGAGTCTGTGAAGCAAACATGTAATCAATTGTTTACACTCAATTAAGCAGAAAATAAAACCCTTCTATTTAGAAGATTATCTATAAAACACAAATCTAAAAAGAAACAGAAAATGGAAGGGCTAGTTGGTATAGCTCAAAATGGTCACGGTTCATGACCAAGCGGGAAGTATTTCCCCAGCAACATGTCTTGTGTCAAATAACCCATCAGCTTTCTGTTTATGTGATTCAAGTCATCTACCTTTCCCTTTTTGATTCCTGTGGATCCAAACATCTACAGGTGGGCTCTAACAGGCACACAAGGTAAGATGTAGAACCAACATCAGATATCAATGTCTTTGAACACTCTCCTACTTATTCCAGGACACCCATCTTTGCGAGGGTTTCCTTTTGATCTCAAACCAAAATATTCAGTAAAACAAACAAAAATACCATAAAAAGGCATATCAAAATGCAGATAAGTAAATGCACTATTAGACAGTCATTAAATATGACATTAAAATTGGAAAATTCAAAGAGGAAACGCTTAGCTTTACTTTTTTCTTTAGCCGCGCTGCACGGCACGTGGAACTTCACTGACCAGGGATCGAACCATGCTCCCTGCACCGGAAGCGCAGAGTCTTAACCACTAGACCACTGGGGAAGTCGGGAAATGATTACTTTTACGTGTATCCTCAAATGCCCATGGGAGGAAATCGTTTTATACTCCTTCCCCCATAAGTGGGAAGTAATAATTTCTCCATCTCAATTCCCTCACCCACATCTCTCCTGAGAAAGGAGATGTAACTTGTATACTGACAAGAAAGTAGAGTCAGGTATCTTACAGGGTCTCTAACTTTGAGGATAGTCCATTTTAAGTTCTCTCTCTTCCTCTAAGTGGCATGGGACATGTTCCACATGTAGTGTAGTGTAGTCTAGATCTACCTTGCATGCCCCATCTCCTCACGGATGGGTCCTAAGATTTGGACTTGAGGAAAAGGTACAAAGATGCCCCACTATGACTGCAGATCCAAATGGTGCTGTCCAATCAGCACTGCTTTTGATCAAATGCATAGTTTTGATCTGACACCTGGTCTTTATCTCAGTTGGTGGAGACTCATTGGGGGAAGGTGGGTGAGAAGAAAGTAGGATAATAAAACTGCACACGCATGAGTTCCTGCACAAATTAATGTGAATATGCACGTACAGAAAAAGAAACTAGGAAAAAACACACAAGTGATGGCTGGCTCTTGGTAGCGGGAGAATGGGTAATCATTTTTGCTTCTTTAAATGTTAGTGTATGTTGCAAATATTCTACAGTATTGAAAAGAAACCCACACAGGTGTTTTCTGAAACAGTACAGCAGAACGGAGATTTACAGGCAAAACTCTGAATAAATTTTTGCCCAGTGTCTGGTTTTAAGCAAAGCTGTCACAGTTTACCATGTTAGATGATCTATGAAATTTACAAATTGGTTGAAAAGACAGCAAAAACCCCACCTCTACACCTCATCTGCTTGTATTTTCATAAAAGAGCAGAGTGAAATAAATGGCATTTTGCTCCAGCCAACAATGAAAGCAAACACCACATGTCAGGATTATTTACCAACTACAAATGCAGGACAGATCTATAAGCGGCTCTGGGCAGAAGAGCAGGTCTTCTGATTAAACTTGAGCATCCCACTTTCCCAAGCTTTAACCATGTTTTTCCTCTGGGGTTTTCTTTTGCTAGGGGCATTTTCAATCTGTCAAGAATCAAATTTGAAGATCGCTGCCTTAGAGTTTAACAGAAGTGGCTTATGGAAACCTTAGAGCACCATGTAGCCTTGTATAAACACCTGCTTTTTCAAATAGAAAAGAGATGAGGACCTTCAAACACAAAACGTGCATGCTTTGAAAAAGAATGTCAACTTATCCAAAAACATTTAAGTTATTATTCCAATTACATGGACATCCTTCACTTTTTCAAACTTAGCAAGCTATTGCCTGCCCCAACAGAGGCCTTTGTATAAACTGCTCTGTCAAAGACAACACCCTCCCCCTGCTTCATTTGCCAAAACAACCCTCATCGTCTCACTTTTTATGGTTCAGCTTGAATGCAACCCTGAAAAGACCTTCTACAATCTCTACTCAAGGCAGACCAACTGTCTCAGAACCGTCTTACTCCATAGGACTTACCACAACTGCTAACCAGTTAATGAATTCATTTCTTACCTTTCGCAGTCCTCCCCCTAGAAGCAACTCTAGGCTGCCTGAGGGTAGATCCAGCATCTCCTAACCTTAATGCTGATTACATACAGCTGACACATCATGGGATTTGTACCAAGTGAAGGACACTAATTTTAACTCAATTACTAAATCAATATTCTGTCTCCTACAGCGTTTGATTGCAGTAACATATATGCCAGTTTAGCAACCATACAGGTCAGTTTCAAAAAGGGGATGAAAGAGGAAAGATGGGAGAAAAAATGTGAAACTCCCGAAACAATTAAATGAAGGCAAGAGGAGTGATGGGGCTGCAAATGTCCAGAAGATGTCATGTGTTGTTACTGTCTTCTGCCATTTGAATCACCAAAACCTTGTAAGTGAAGACAGTACGAATATAACTAAGAATACAACAAGCTACGTCCTGTAACCTGTAACAGGTATTTCACACTATAGGACGTGTATTTTTTTTTAACATCTTTATTGGAGTATAATTGCTCTACAATGGTGTGTTAGTTTCTGCTGTATAACAAAGTGAATCAGCTATACATACACATATATCCCCATATCCCCTCCTTTTTGCGTCTCCCTCCCACCCTCCCTATCCCACCCCTCTAGGTGGTCACAAAGCACCGAGCTGATCTCCCTGTGCTATGCGGCTGCTTCCCACTAGCTATCTATTTTACATTTGGTAGTGTATATAGGGACATGTATTTTTATATTAACCTCATTTCTAGCTGTGTTTTATATCCTAACCCTCAAAGATACTGGTTTTTGTCTTGTGGAATTTTTATTGACACTTACACATCCCTATAAACTACCTTAATTCCTTTTCTGGAACAAGGTGACTTTTGAATTACTAAATGAAGAAGAATACGGAATATAAGAACCCCCGCCAGTACACAAGTGGCAAAGGGTCTGATACATTCATGAGAACAGAGAGAAGCTGAGGGGTGGCTTGCTTAGAAGACCGGAAATACAGTTTAGCATATGAGTTTTCTATCACTTTTCTTTTTTTCCCAAAGGTTCTATTACCTTTACAGTGGTAATTAAGAAAAAAATTTTTAATCTTCAAGAAGGATTCAACCTGATGGTCCAGCCTCAAAACCCCTGTCCAAATGAACTGCCAAGGAATTCAAGTGCTGGTGACCTCCCGTGAACAGGAGTAGCCTTCGTGACAAGTTCAGAACACTGAAGCTTATAAAGTGAGATCTGTCTGCTAAGAGGAAGACTGGCCTTAGGGTGACCAACAAACATCTCCTGGAACTGCCCAGCCAGGAAGGCAGAGGCCTGAGATGTCAGCAGAGGAAGTGGAAAACGGAAGCCAGGCACTGAAAGAGATTTTAGAGGAAGAACCTGAGTAGACTGGGCCACTCCTGTAGTCAGCAAACATCTCCCGTGCGTCTAGTTTCTTTAGGGACGTGACGTGATACAGAAACAGACAAAAACAACTCTTCCCGACAACAGTGGGAAAGACAAACAACTGAACAGGCAATTATAACACTGTAACAGGGATTCCAACAGAGGGAAACCCAGAGCACCCTGAATCCAGAGACGAACACTCTAAAAACGAAGACGTCAACCTGTAAGGTATTTAGACCCATGATTCTCCAATTTACGAATTTTGACATTCATGGGAATGTGTGCGGCTTCTAAACTTTTCTAGAAAAATACAGATGAGAAAAATGGCACACCGCTTGAAAGCTTTCACACTTCATCCTAATTGTGTCACCAAGGTGGGAGTAAGTCAAACCCGTATCTCCAAGATACATGACTCATCTATCCAGTGCCATTAGGAGTAACTCCGCAGTAAGTGTTTTAATGTAATTCCAAAGTATGTCATACCAGGACAGGACAGTTTCTAGGACGTTTCGGCCTCCCAAAGGGTATAAAGCGATTTTAACAAACGTAGCAAATCCATCTGAGCAAGCCATTAAGTTCAGGGGAAAGAGCTTTCCAGCCAGCCACCAGCCTTGTGGAAACAATACGTGCAGTTGACTGACCCACAACTTATGAGTTACCCAGATGCTCTTTAATTATGTTTCAAAATGCCAAACAAATTTTCCATTCGGAAAATTGTTCCCAGCTTATGTTCTCAGGAAATGAAAGATCTGGCAGGTCCTTTATTGAGCAGGAGGGACATTGTCAGTACCCATGCCATGTACCTGGGGGTTAATCAAATGTGGAATTTCTCATCCCACAGAGCTCTTATTCCCAGCAGGAGACTTCAAGGGGGAGAACAGCAGTTCTGTTATGTATGCCTATTGTTATATGCGTGGTGACTGGGGGTCGGGGTGTAGGAGGTGGTTGTTAAGAATATACTTCAAAGGAGTGGGTACGATGAACGGTGATTAAAACCCTGAAACAAACATTTCTTTCAAAGGAGTTACAAGAATGTTTAGAAATAGCTTACACACAAAAAAATTTCAGAAATAAACAGACTAACAATCTAAATAATCTATTCTAGTGTTTATACTCCTCTAAGTTCTATACTACGTGCTTTGTCTATATTTACTTTCATGAGTCCTGTGAGAAAGGTAATACTAAAATCTGTTTTACAAATGAATCATGGAGGAGTCAAACTCATCAGTCCCTAAAGTTGATGCTTCATCACTAAAAACTGGTAAATATCCTCAGTTGTGTACGTAAGACTGAAAAGACGTAACTGAACAAATGTAGACCCAATGGTTCTCCACCAGGGCCAATTCTGGCATTGCCTCCCACCCCTCACCTGGGGACATCTGCAATGCCTGGAAACATTTGGATTATCATGATTTAGAGAGGGAAGAAATACTGGCATCTAGTGTGTAGAGGCCAGCAATGCTGCTAAACATCCTACAATGTAGAGGACACCCCCCATCCCCAATCAGTGAATTATGTGGCCCCAAATGTCAGTAGTGCTGAGGTTGAGAAACACTACTGTAGAGGAATGCAGATCTCCAAGGACTATCAGAGCCAGTGACTTTCCAGCTATGTCCATGGTCCTTAAGAGGCCCATCAGGAACTAGCTAAGCAAATGAAAAGAAAGCCAAGAGGATACAGATCTGGACTTAAATCCTCTCTTCACTTCTGTATATTGTGGGGTGGGGGTTGTGTACAAGTATTTGAGTGAAGTGCTCTGTACCTAAAATAATACATCTAGTCAACTCTGTATTTCCAAGGAAAATGGTAACTAGAATTTTTTTTCAAAGAAAGAAGCTATTACCCTTACTACCACTAACCTCCTCCCTATTCTGGTCATGGACCACTCAAATAGCTAGAAAACTCCCCCTGTAAAACAATATGATAAGGATGTCAAGAAGGTAACAAATGAGTGAGACAGGCCAAAAGGAGACAATAGGGAGTGGTGGGGGCTGTGGGAAAAAAAGATAGCATGGTCTAAAGAGGTCAGTGGTTATCCAATCTAACCTGTTGCAGTCAAAGAGACATTGACCCAGTGGAAATCTCCTGGTTTAAAGAGACTAAAACTGCTCTCACTCTAACTTCCACCTATTGGCCACCAGTCTGAATGTTAATCAATATATTACTGTGTGCAGAGGACAAATATTTGCAACCACTATCATGTAACTTCCTTCTTTCTTCACCCATATCCCAAGATTCTTGGCTAAACATCAGGAGATTATATTTCACTCCCTGATTCTTATAGCTTTTCCTCACAATACACGATTTTAGACCTTCTCACCATGCCATACATCCTTTCTTGAACGCATCTGAAAATAGGAATCCTAGAAAAGGTTGTGAGGAGGAGATAAACAGATAAAACAAATTTTGTATTCATTAATTTGTTAATATGTCTGACTCTAGCAACAAGCCTCTAAGTTTCTTATGAAGTGCTATTTCTCCAGAACATCTATCATGCCTGGTATTTGGTAAGCACTCAGTAAATATTCAGTAACTAACTGAATTTTTTAATATATTTGTGTGTGTGTGTGTTTGTGTGTGTGTGTGTGTGTGTGTGTGTATTATTTATTTATTTATGCATGCATGCATGCTACATCAGGTCTTAGTTGCAGCATGCAGGATCTCCATTGTGGCATGCAGGACCTTAAGTGGCGGCATGTGGACTTCTTAGTTGCAGCATGTGAACTCTTAGTTGCAGCATGCACGCTGGATCTAGCTCCCCGAACAGGGATTGAAACTGGGCCCTCTGCATTGCGAGCGTGGAGTCTTACCCAATGGACCAACAGGGAGTCCCCAAATGAATTTTTAAATCCTGATTAGTTTGCCTGATGTGACCATCTTATTAATAAAGCCAGAGAGTGTGAAGCTCTTTTTTACACTATAATACGATGATGGTGCATAGAAGAGAGACTGTCACCATAATCATCACCAGGTCAGTTTTCACATGAACATGTAACAAGCCAAGTCCAGAAAAAGGCAGTGTGCTGCAGAGGAAACAACCTCCAGTTCAGTCTTCTACATCCTCAAACTGTAAATTAATTTGAGTTTCTTTCATTATAATGTAAAGAATTATAAAAACATCACATAAGAGTATATAAACAGTCAGAGAAGAAGAAAATGCACCTTAAAATACCTAAAGAAGACAAGGATATCCAATCTCATCACTGTATTCAACACTGTACTGGAGGTTCTAGCCAAGGCAATTAGGCAAGAAAAAGAAATAAAAGGCATCCAGATCAGAAACAAAGAAGTAAAAGTATCTCCAGTTGCAGAAGATATGATCCTGTATATAGAAGATTCCAAAGAAACCCACCAAAAAGTGATTAGAGCTAATAAATGAATTCAGCAAGTTTGCAGGATACCAGATACATGTATAAAACTCATTGGTTTTCTATACACTAGAAATGAACACTCTAAAGTTGAAATTAAGAACATCAAAAAGAATAAAACTTGTCGGAATAAATTTTACAAAAGAAGTATAAGACTTGCACACTGAAAACTACAAAGACATCATAAAAAGAAATTAAAGATCTAAGTAAAAGGAAAGACATACCCTGTTCACATATCAGAAGACTTAAAATTGTTCCAGTATTTCAGTCTGAACTGATCCTGAGGACACAGAGATAAACAGCTGAGAACCCTGCAAAGAAAGCTGTCCTTCAAGGTTTTCATTGCCTTATTAGTCAACGTTCAAATTCTTTGATCACCATGTAAAGTAAATAGTTTTATTGGCCTAGAGCTCACACTTCCCAATCATTTTTGTAAGGAATTGTTAGAACTTTGTTTTATTTCTTACCAAAAAAGGAAATGCAGTAAATTCCACAGGCTTTATTCATGGTGAACCTATGTTGGCTACTTTGCAGTTTTTTATACCCTTGGTTATTAGACTTTTTTTCTATTACTATATGGCAATAGTTGAAAAGACCAAGGAATTCTGATATACACAGGTTAGTAGATCTTATAGAGTAACAGGCATTACTGGTTAAACCATGTCATTTGATACATTGACAAACTCACAAAGCATATTAAAATATCCTGCACTCCAACTTCAAAATTGTAGGAGACTTCTATTGTGTTTTACAAGTCCAGGGAAATACCAAGTCACAACGAAAACAGAAACGCACATCAAAGGAAACCGGTGTTCACATTTTATATTTCCTAGCCCGACTCGGCAATCAACCATTACAGAGAACCGAAAACAGATAAAAGAATGAAATCCTACTGGCTCGTATTTACTACCCAAATCACTGTACGAGGAAGGCTCTCCAAGGCAAAGGGATCTATGACTCAGGCTTGTCAGGTCTCCCCAAAGTAGTTTCCTTCCATGAGATGCAGCAAACTCCCCAATATTAATAAAAGGCTCCATCAATAAAACTGAAAATGTTAACTGTTTCAGTGAATTTTGGTGATAAACGCCAGAATATGAGAAACAATTCTGATACCCTGACACTCTGGGTGAAAACTATCTCATACAGAAAGTCCCAAATTAAAAACAGAGATCTCAGGAAGTGCTTTTCTCTCACATAATAAGCCTCGGCAGCATTTCAGATTAAATACTTTATTGTGCAAGGAGCTAATTACGTTCAGATTAAACCCAAAGAATGACAGGAACATTTACTGTACTTTCAGTAATTCTGCCAGCCTTCTATATTCAAAATAAGGTCTTCCTAATTTTGAAAGGTGTCACTGCTAACCCAATAAATTCCACAGAACACACAGCTTGCACAGTTTCAATATTTTGCATACAAAGAGGTTTTTTTTTTTTTTACCAACTAGCATTCATTTTATGTTTTCTCCTTTTTAGCGCCATTATTTTCATTGTTTCCATCCCAGTGCATCAGAAATTTCCATATGTAAACATGTCAGCATCCAGCGAGACTGTTTCTGACTTGCAAATAAACAATTAATGCTTTTTCTACCAAGGCCTACCCACAACTACTAAACATTATTCTATTTAGTGTATTTTGATTAACCACTCAGATATGTTTGGTCAGCTGTTTCCTCCCCATTTCTGGTCTAATGATAAACTACAAAACAACCAAAATTGGGCACCTGTAAGGTTTCTCTGCAGTTTACATATTAACCCCCTACTGGGGATCTAAGCATTTGTACCAAAGTTTAAAAACATAAAAATTAACTTCTGAGGGCCAGGCCAGCATTCTCAAATACCTTTCCTCTGCTGCAGAACATTCATGTTCTCAATACTTAGGGAATAAGTATACAAACACGAAGTCATGCTTCTGTGCTACTGGTGGGTCCACACGGGTCTAAAAATTAAATAAAAGCCAAAAATTGCAGAATATAAATATGACTTTTCTTCTTTGCAGATTAAATGTAAAATATTCTTATATTTGGACCCAGACATTTGATGTCTAGGAAGTTACGCTTCAGATACAAAAAAAATTTAAAAGGAATGCAAAAATTGCACAAAACAAAGACTCTATATGTCCTTTCTGATATAAAAATATAGGGCTGAATGAAAAAAAACTGGAATACACAGAGAGGAGGAGACATTTATGAATGTAAGTGGGAGACACTTGAAATTTCCATAAATAAGTAAACAACTTTAACAGATTTTACAAATGTAATATTTTATAGAAATAAATGACAAGGTATAAATACGGGTACTGAGGAAAGCCATGAATTTCTTTTAGGTGGGGGAAGAGGAAGGCAAGTTATAGAAAGGCTTTGACAGTGTGATCACATTCTGTTTAATACATATTACCTAGATAGACATGTGTGAACTCAAAATCCTGAACTTGCACCTACCTTTTAACAGTGGAAGGTGGTACAGTAATAATGTAAGGGGGAGTGAAAACGGAATTAAGTAGGAGAACCCTTGTTTCTACTTTTCATTATTTAACTTTTGACAGTAAGCCTGTTACTCCTATAATAATTTTTTTAAAAGCCAAGTACTAACTTCAAAACGTTTACTAATGTATCTCCTCTGTAAAAGAAATTAATCTGCCATTTAATATTTGGAACTGACACTTTCTTGGTTTTGTAATTCATAAAACTAACACATTTGTTGAACTATATACTTTTATGAAATGCTATTTAAATTGCTACCTGGATGCGCAAACAACAGAAACCATTTAACTTGTTTCGCTCTAGATAATAATTATTGCTTTTGAGAACAACCAATGTATATTGAACAAATTTTAGAATTACAGAAAACTTACGAAAAGAGTATAATTTTCCTCACCCAGCTTCCCCAAATATCATCTTATATAACCACATCCCGATGAACAAAACCAGGAAATTAACATTGGCAAGAAATTATGAACTGAAAGACAGACCTTATTTGAATTGTTCCAGGTCTTCCTTAATGTCCTTTCCTAGTTCCAGAATCCCACATTGCATTTAGTTATTTCTCCTTAGTCTCCTCCTGTCTATAACAGCTTCTTAGGCTTCCCTGGTCTTTGACGATTTTGACAAAAGAGTCCTGATCAGTTAATATAGAATATCCTTCAATTTGGGGTGTCTGATGGCATCCCAGGATTGGAGTGAGATTACGCCTTTTTGGCAAGAATACCACAGAAGTGATGATGTGTCCTTCTTAATTACTGTTTTTAATAGTAGAAGAATCTTTCATTGACATTGGGCTATTGAATGCTCAAACTTGTAAGCAGTTTTTGTAATGCTTTTTTTTTTTGGAGAGAGAAACTGCTTTTAGTCCATCATGATTAAGGCTTTAAAAAGTAGGAAATGGATTTCAGTTATAAGGTTTCCCCACAGCCAGTTGTGTCCCTCACGTTAAGTTCTTATCAAGGGGGAGTCTGGCCCATACTTCACCCTGATTCTAGGCACATGGTGGGAGTGGGAAAAAAATCCAACTATCTCTGCAAGTTGTGTTCTCCAGTTTCATCGCTAGAAAGGAATGATGGCACTTTCAAAAATAAGAATAGAAAGATCTCAGCAAAGGCTTGAAGCCAGGCTACAAAATGTGTGTGTGTCACTGAGGCACATCTCCAAGCAGACAGCCCTCCATCTGACAGATGCCTGACTCGCCAGCTATCCAAGTCCCAAAATACAAATACAGAGCAAACATCTCTTTGGAGCCACTAGGTAACCATTTTGAAACACTTCCCATTTCCCCTTGTTTATAAAGATGGAAGTTGACTGATTAATCAAGTAGCCTGTGTAATTAAAATTAAAAACATTATGAATCTTTTAAAAGAGGATCCTCTCCCTCTCAAAGCCTTTTGCCTCGCAGATGCCATTCAAGTACATCTGACACCATCCCCAGGCAATCCCAGGGCCCTTCTGAAATGGTTCCCTGAATGGTGTCAATAGGAACAACTTCTTCAAGCGTCAGTTGCTGAAACAGGAGGCAGAGAAAGATGGCTCCAGCCTCCACGAACACTCAATATTCTAAGCAGGTCTATGCTTTGACATATGATTTCTACACACTGAAAAGAGGGGAAGAAAATGAGAAGAGGGATCAAAAGCCAGAGCAAGAGATTTCCTGAGATCTTTATCCACTTTGAATCTCCCTTCTTTAGATAAGGGCATGTGGCAGAGGAAGAAGAGGAAGGACAATTTCTAAAGGGAACAATTTTCTATCCCTGCGTAGCCGGTACACCTGCTGAAGTCCTAGGATAGTCAAGACTTGATAGGTTGACGTATTAAGACCTCTCCTGACCTGCTCTGTCTGTCAGTTCTACCTAAGGTAAGTCTCTGGTGCCAGATCTATTCCACACTGGAACAACACTGATGCGAGTTGGCCTTGGAACTTCAGCTACGGGACTACAGCTCTCTCATCAGCCAAGGACAGGGTTTCTCAACCTTAGCGCTACTGACAATCTGGGCCAGGTAATTCTTTGCTGTAAGGGCTGACCTGTGCGTTTCAGGGTGTTTAGCAGCATCCCTAGCCTCTACCCACTAGATGCCAGTAGCACCATCCTCCGCCTCAAGTCATAACGATCAACGTTACCTTCAGACGTTGCCAAATGTGTCCTAGGGGACATAACCACCCCTGGTCGAGAACCCACCACTGTCCCAAACAAGTCCTACAAATTTAAAGTCAGTGAGTGTGTATGAGTGAGTGAGTGTGTGTGTCTGTGTGTGTGAGTGTCAGTCAAAGGAGAAGGAAGGAAGAAGAGAAAAAAGTGTTGTGGGTATTTAAGTGCAAAGGAAGACATTCACCTCTCTGACCCAAAATGTACCCCCACCCCAGAAGCACCTACAAGTTTGAAATTATCCTGGTGTCTTTAAATATGCAACCCAGCAGCAACACTGAAAACCTATTTGCATAAGCTAGATAAAATCCTGGAGAGAAACACATCAAACCCGGTCAGACTTGAGAAGATGAGCTTCCCAAAGTTGGTGGATAGAATCCAGCACAGGCTGCTAGGCCAAGCCCACCTCTCAAGGCCTGGAATAGAGAGAACGGGGGCAGCCCTTGTTTATGACACTGGCCAGGGAGAGCCTGAGCTGTCAAGATGAGTGGAGGGTGGAGGAAAGGGCACTGGCTCAGCGCACTGGGCTCTGCGTTCTTGTGGCTGGGACACTCTGACTCAGAGCTTCTGTTGCTAGGGTCTGCAAGCGATTTCAGAGTGCCTTTTCCCACAGGAAACTGTAATAATAAAAACAGCCAACATTGATTCTGTGTCAAACACTGTCTAGGATTTGAATCAACAGAAATAAATCCATTCACTACCCTCTACTCTACGGTACAGTGTTTGACAGAGAGGCAAGGCAACGGGGCAGAAGAAGGTTGAGGTTCTTGTTTTTTGTGTGTGTGGGGGGGGTACACGGGCCTCTCACTGTTGTGGCCTCTCCCGTTGCAGAGCACAGGCTCCGGACGCGCAGGCTCAGCGGCCATGGCTCACGGGCCCGGCCGCTCCGCGGCATGTGGGACCATTCCCGGACCGGAGCACGCCTGGATCGGCAGGCGGACTCTCAACCTCTGCACCACCAGGGAAGCCCGAGGTTCTTGCCTCTTATGGCGTGGTCATTAGGGGTGGGAACCGGCGTGAACCCAGAAAAGCTGACTCAGCGTCCTGATCACTTAGCTGTTCATCTACACCGCCCTCGGAACTATCACTCATTCTTAGTCACGACAGAGAGCTAATGGGTAAAAATGTCTTCCTGGGAAGGAAAGAAATGGGATGGAAAAAACTACCTACCTCTCCTCGCCACTCGCAAAAAATATACCCACATTCACACAAAACACTTCATTGTACCACACATTACCAATTTATTTTCCTGAAGGAAATCATATTTTATAACATAAACATAAATGGCAAATGCAACCCATAACCCATCCTACAGTACTTTTCTTTTTTTCTACCAGCTATCTAAAATTAAGAAAGGTTTCTAATGCCCAGAAAATAATATAACTGACGGCCACAGAGCTACCACCATTCACGTAAGGGGATTTAATGTTCCGGTATATTTGCTTTAGATCTGTGTTAACATTAAAGATATGAAATGTTATATATAGGTAAAGCTAAAAGCTTAGCCATGTTGATCTATGGGTCTTGTTTATTCATTTTAGCAGCTGCCTGGTCCCCCAAGGTATGAATACACCACATAAATTTACTGACTGCCTGGCGAAAGTTGTTCAGGTTGTAGCCAGTTTCTGCACGACAAATTGTGCCGTGATGAACATTCCACGTGTCACCCAGGCTACGCGGATCAAGAGGTCCTCTAAGCTACAAATGGAATTATCTGCTCGTGAAGCAGAGAAATCTTCAACTTTAGTGAACAGCTTCCCCAGATGGTTGACTCCATTTGCTCCAACCCAATGACTCTTCTGAAACGGGAAGAGAAAAAAGTCACATCTGCGAACTCAACTGGTTCCCTTTCTGACTCTTCCTCATTCCAGTGATGGATGGGTCTGATTCAAAACCAACTCCTCAGATTTTCTAAAGATGGATCTTAAATGAGAACTATAATTTCAAGGAGAGGCTCTTCCTCTTTCCAAACGTAGTTGTTTTGCCAGCCTGGGTATTCTACTTGTGCCACGACTTCTGGATTCTCCCGGGAACACGCAAACTAGACACGCAGAAGTCTCACACACACCCTGGCCCAGCTCACCGAGAAGAGATTATTATGACCCTTTATATACATATAATGATACACCTCACAGATGATCATGGCGAATGCTGAGTGAGCACTTACAAAGGGCCAGGCAAGGCAAGCACTGCCGGCACCATCAAATCAGCCTCAGAACTAAGTGTGATCCCATTTTACAGATGGGAAAATCGGGGCTCAGAGGGAATAAGTAATTTGTCCAAGATCCTAAAGCTAGCGAGACGCGGGGCCAAACTCTACAAAAGCAACTCATTGTTAACTCCAGAATCAACAATCTTACGTGTTTCAAACACCCGCTGCACTACAGAGACTGTCCTTAATACAAGTGCGTGTTATTTCCACAGGAAATGTATTTATTTGGCCCAATCCACTCCACAGCAAGACGTTTTGAGAAGTGCTTCTCTTACTGAGGTTTCAACAGTAGATGGAGTATATGGGAAAAGCTCTGTGATCCTAGAATCAGCTGCCTGCATTTTGGTTGCATAGAGCGGGGGGGTATTTCCAGCTGTCGAGAGCTTTGAGCTTGGCTTCTGAAATGCTAGGCAAAACCACTCAGGTTAAAAATATTTCCACAACCTGCTTCCCTGATGACCAACGGCTCCCACCCTGGAATTGACTGGTTAGCAGGACACAAGATGAACTCTAAATCTTAAGGCTAGAGAGAAACAGGTCTCGCTCCTTTTCCCCTGTGCAAACTTGTCACTTTTAAGGTATTCAAGCTGGAACTCAACAGGTCCGAACAGGACAATTCAGTCCTGGCAGGAGAGACAAAACAAGTATTTTTAAACACAAACTTTCTTCTTTTCATGAAGGTACTACAGATTCTGTCAAACGATCTACCCCCTGATCCAACTATTAGAAACGTATTTTAGTTTTTCTATGTAATATCATTATTTATTCAACTAACACTTTCCTATCCCATGTTATTTGATTCTTACAATAACCCTAAAAAAACAAAACAAAACAAAAAAACTATTAACTGCATTTTCCTAGGAGAAAAGAGAAAGGCTCAAATAAGTTAAGTCCAATAGGTCTCTCGTGAAGTGCACAGAGGATCAACACAGACACTTCAAAATTGAACAGCAGGGGTTCACAGCGTACCCCTGGCACGTATTAGCTTCATATTCTTAGATAAGTGATTTCATCTCCCCAAGTAAACTACAGTCCACAAGCCAAACACAGTCCAGCCACGCTTTTGTAAATTAAATTTTACTGAAACAGAGCGACATTCATTCATTTACGTAACATCTCATGGCGACTTCTGTGCTACAGCAGCAGAGTTGAAGAGCTGCAACCAAAACCAGGGGCCACAAAAGCCTGAATCAGTTACCATCCAGCCCCTTTCCAGGGAAGGTCCACACTTCCCTGCACTGGGCCTCCTAGAGCCTATCTCATCTCAACACTTACTGAGAAAGGTGTTTACGCAGAAGGCCCGTGCCTGATGAAAGTTCAGTCACTGGTGATGACAAGTAGCAGGGACAGAGGACGAGGAGGGTGGCTGGGAGTGGCAGTGGCACCAGGGGGAGGGGAGGACAGGACAGTCACAAGGAGCACCGAAGCGACGGAGCCAAGGACGCGTCAGTCGAGGGGGACCAAGCACACCGCAGACAGCTTTGGGTCGCTCGCAGGCAAACACATTAAAGCCTCTCTTGGCAGAATCTGAAAAGCGTGCAGTCACCCGAATGAGAAGCAAATATTCCCTTGGGGTTTCAACATTTTTTTAGTCCTGCAGCCCAAATACAGACATGTAATTCTATTTCTCACAAAGATCTGCCCACAGGCTGACCGCCAGACGTTCTTTGTGTTCTGTGCTTCTCGCAAAAGAGGACCATGCCCAGGGATTTGTAGAAGGACACCCCTAAGTTAAAATAGAAAATGAATTCTGAAATACTATACATGGAGATGCTTCGAAAAAGTGGGAAACCTCCTTGCAGAGAGATCTGGGTCTACGCATCCTCTGAACTCAGTCCCTCAGAGACAGCGTCACCGTTTGAGGTGCAAATGACAGCAAATCTATGGTGAACGGACCAATAACAGGTACATCAGAGTAAAAATAAAATCAGCGGCAGGAAAGGCCACAGTGATTAGCAAGTGAAATTCTATCCTCCCGAAAGTGTGCAAAGCAGGGAGGCCACAGAAGAGAATAGGCTTGTTTTACCAAAAAACTTCTTAGAGGTGACGACCTCAAAGCCAGAGGTCCCCTAATCCTGCTAAAATCTAAAAAAATAATTCTGAGCAAGTCATCAAGGTCTCATCATTATAAGACCTTGTTATAAATGTGCCTGCTGAATTAAATATGAGCCTCTTTCAGGTACAAAGACCAATGCCCAAAGGAGTTCCAAACAACACGAGATCTAGAGAGCCTGGCCCTCGAAACTTCAAAAAATGCCAGAAACAGTATTTGACCTTGACCCTGACTTGTTTGCCTTACTTGTGCTAACTCAAACAAAAAAAATCCATCCCTTTGCAAACAATTTTCTGTTACAAATTAGCCTCAGGGCAATTCTATACACTAAATGTGTTCACTTTGCCCATCAAAACCTCCAAAATCAAACTTACATGGAAAAAATTTAACCGAAAAGAGGAGAGAGCCCAGAAGGGGGAGGGGGGAGAGGGAGGCAAGAGGGGGCACTGAAATCCAAGGTCCCGGGCGGGAGAACACAGCCCATCAAGGGACAGCAGGGAGGCTAGGGTGCTGGGGCCAACTGGGAGGAATGTGAAGTCAGTAAGACCAACAGGGGCAAGGCTCCAGAAGGCCTTTCTTCTAGAACTTAGGGATTGTGGAATCAATTCTGAGAGAGAAAAGGAAGCACAAGAGGGCTGTGGGCAAAGACGTGACATAAAGGTACCTGACATTCTCTGACCTTGGGGCTCTTCTACCACTGGATAAGACACAACGTGATCCATTACAGAGTTTTTATGAGGATGATATAACTAACATTTTAAATGGCCAGTCCAGAGCCTGGCACAAAGCCGGGTCTCAAGACATGTCCCTTTTCTTCTCCTTTGTAAAGGGAGAATTTGGAGGGCAGAGGGAGGAGGCTTAATTAAAACAGGAGACCTTAAGCATAGGGGTGTGCCTAGCCAATCCTACTTGTTAAACCACATCCACAGGACAGCCACAGAAGAAGGGGACCACATCAGCAACTCATGCTCTACGGTGCCAGGAGAAAGGTGCTCACCCCAGCAAGGCCCCAAGGGCTCAGACTCCCCGTGGAAGAAAGACCATTGCGCTCAAACTTTATAACCCACTTCCAGGCCCCAGGCACAGGCGGGAACTCACCCATGGGCCTCGCACAGTCCTGGGCTTTCCCTCACCTTCAAAGGGTCAGAGGCATCTACTTTTCCTACACAATTCAATTTTGAGTTCCTAAAGAGAAGGGCTATTGTCCCTCGTCTCGGGAACTCCATCACCAACTTGATACAGGATGAATGCTCACAGAATCCCTGAGTTAGGGAGGGAGAGAGAGCTGCACAGAGAGATGGAGTAGAGGTATAGGGTAAGGGTTTGGATTGTTAAGGAGTTAGACCTGCCCAAGGCCCCACTTCTGTCACTTCCCAAAATGATTCCCTATTTTTAACATGAAGATAGGAGTCATGAAAAGATCAAATGAATAATGGATGGGAAGAGCTTAGTGTATGGTTCATAAAGAGCAATGAATAGTGAAAGCTACTGTTGTTACAAAACAAAAAGGAGAGAAAGAAGAGAAGGAGAAAGACTCAGGTTTGGAAAGGTCACCCACCCCGGCGCCTGCTATATATTCTATGCACAGCCCCTTAGGAACCAGCTACCCAGCAGGGACCTGCTTCCCTTGGCTTTTTGCTTCCACCCATTACCCATTTAACCATTCTCACTTCAGGCAACCAAGTCAGCTCAACGGGGGCCCCTGGTACGTCTCCATGAGCAGCCACTCCTTGGCCAGGCCAGGCACCCAGCAGGGTACCATCAACGCCTGCTGCTGAATCACAGTGACAGGAAACCCTGATCGGCTCCAGAAGGAACTTGTGGGGCCAGGAGGCCATCTGGTACAGCTCCCTTCCCAATCCTGGGCAACCTGACGAAGAACTCCTCTTGGCTCCAAGGCTGAGGTTCGACCCAGCCAACAAGCCTTGCGTCTCCCGCCAAGTCTTGCTGTGATCCCGGGCCCCAGCACTCCCGCGGTCTCTCTTCCCACAAACACAAGTCTCCGCTAGGATAAAAGAGCAACCAGTTCCAAAGAGGGCGAGCAAAACTCTGTAAAACTGTAATTTTTACACACAGGAGCTATGCTCACTTCCCTCTCCTAAATCCCAGCCAGGCGTTCTAAAACGGGGATGTGCTCCCCCTTTTCCCTTCCGGTCCTCAGCCCCAGTCTCAGTCCCACACCTGTGTGGACAGGGGCAAGCAGAAGCCTTCCAGTTCCCAACCAACACCACGTCCTGATCCTCTATGACATTACAGGTACGGAAAGCCATCATGGTCAAGTGCAAACAGAAGTGTGTGTACCAGGGGCAAAATGAGGGGCGTATCTTCACGTGCATCAAGAACAGGAAAGGGGAAGTACAAAGGTTTAATAGGCAGTGTCGAATAATAAAATGATATCCGGTGACAGTAATTGGAGGCAGTGTCCCTAAAGAGTGGGCAAAGCAAAGTCAGCCCGTTCCTGGATGCAGCGGGAATGGCACTGCGTGAATTACCCATCCACACACGGAAGCAGGCACAGAGGAGTTCCCTGGTTCATTTGTAAAACTGTCACCATCGGAGCCTTCACAATATCCTTACGTTGGTCCATATAAGATTGAAGATTACACCTATAAACAAACCAGAGCCCCTCTGACTGGCAAAGGAGGCCTGGATCGGCACTGATTTAACTCCGCAGACTTGTTATGGCAAGAGCCTACAGGGTGATAATCAGATGTCAGTGCCTCTTGAACAACTGCTGAATCTCAGCATTTCCTAGAAGAGTACAGATAAAGCAGACAGAAAATGACCCCAGTACAACACCCCAGGCCTTCTGTGGCTGCCCCGGCTACAGGGCCATCAGAGGAAATACACTTTATCTTTGGGGCAGTGGGCTCGGCTGGGAGATCTGGCCCCAGGGGCACCAGGCACACACACAGCAAAGCAGGAAAGCTCAGTCAACGAGAAGGCAAACAGGCTCTGCCCTGCTCGTGGAGTGGAAGTAGCTTGCTGCCACCTGCCCTGCCAGCGTGCGGGGTGCCCTAGTCCAAAACAGGATGATTCTATTATGATAAGAGGCCATCTGTATCAGGACAGAGGCCCTGCCCCACTTAATCCGCCAAAAATAACAGTCGGGGAATAATGCACAGTCACTGAGCATGGGGTAGAGACTGCCCGAGTTCTAATCTTGCCTTCACCACTTGCCAGACGTGTGCTTTGGACTGAGAGCTCTAGCAATCAGTTTTCTCAGCTAGGAAATGGGAAGAATAAGAGTCCTTTCCTCCCGTGACTTTTAGGGAATACCATTGTATGACGGAAGCACGTAGCTGTCTAATTGGTAGCTGCTATTATTATTACGGTTACTATCACTATTGTCATGGTGGTTGACACGACAGAGTTGAGAACAGACGCTGAATGACAGCATTCTAAGTTGCACTGGTTTTGACCCCAGAGATACCCTGGCCATCTACATGAAGCAACTCCCCAGTTTACCTCTGGACTAAAAAGCACCATCATCCCCGCTGATCAGCAGAAATGACCCCTGTTCTCTGGACACCCAGACACAGCCAAATGCTTGAGCCCGCAGCTCTGGAGGGAACAGAGCTGGAGGGCAATGGTCTCAGAGTGGGTGGACGAGGGAATGACTGAACATGCCTGGGTGACAGTGGCATGCTGGCACGGACAGCCCTTCCAAGACACGGAAATCTCACAAGAGACCTTCTACAGAACCACTGAAATAGCACGGAGAGGAACACTGGGGAACAATCCGGGAAGAAAGAGATACAGACACTACAGGTTACAAGGAGCTGCAGGATCCCGTGGTCCACTCTGCCTCCTTCCGAGGGTCTTTCGAATCTGTCATTTCCTCTCAATTTCCAAAGCACAGATGTTGAAGAGAAAACGCCCGGGTTATTGAATGCTCCGGGTGGCTGGTGAGGCAGATTTAAAGATGGCAATGGCAGTGAGGAGATCACAGCTGCAAGGTGAAAAATTAAGAGCTGAAACTAATTCAGTTCACCACGCAATGCTGAACTTGATAGTTTATTAGAGAAAGATCAAGTGACAAGCAAACGAGTCTGGTTTCCTAATCCCCCTGAGATTTGTCTTAAGTCTACCGGAATCCCTGAGATACTCGAGTTAACTGCTTTGCTTACAGTTAAGCAGCATTGGAAGACTGGGACTCTCCACACCCAGTTATCAGGGGTCAGGGGGCGCACGATCCACTGACCGACCTATCAAAGACGGACATCTTTAGAGACCAGTATCACCAGACGAAGTCCCTACCGTGCTGTGAGATATTAGAACACTTTTGTCTCCTGGGCTATTGAATGAAATCCCAGGCAAATAAAGGAGTAACGTGAAAGAATAGGTCATAATTATGTGGCAGGAAAGAATCCTACCACCCTAGCTAACATTCACTGATCATTACCAATGACAGGGGCACAGGGAGGGACTGCTTGGCTTTGCTCTCATAAAAATCTCATGTGGTAAGTAATTTTATTATCCCCAATTTACAACAGAGAAGAACAGGAGATGCAAAGAAGTTAAATGACTTAACTAAGTGTCTAAGGTTCCAGAACTTAGGAGAGGGTACAATATAGGATTGGGACCCAGAGCTACCTAGCTCTACTGCTATCTTCCTTAACCAGCACGAACCTAACCCTGGGCAACGTGTTCAGAGTTGGCACTGATGAGTGAGTTCTGCTAAATACATCAGGCACCTCTGAGGTTCATTCCAGGTTAACATTCTTACTGCTGAACTCTCTTCTAGTGAAAGTGAAAAAAAATTGAATTGCACACTCACTACACATGCAAAGCTGATCTTTCTTTTACCAGTTTAAATGACCTGTTCAGTATTTAATGAAAACATGGGAAAAAAAAAAAAAAAAAGAAGAACTCATCCAAGGCTTGCAAAGAGCAAGAAGGAGCAGAGCCCTGTCTTGGCAACCCAAAGTCATGTTGCTCAAGGTAACACGGCACTCCGGAGCCCCATGATGGAAAGCCAGGATAAACTGCCTTCCACAGCAGGTAGGCAGAGAAGATTAAGGGAATGTGGAGGCATCCTTCACCGATTACAAATTCCTGACCTGTAGACACCTGTCACTCCAGAGGAGTGCCCTGATGAAGAGCCTGCAACAGCTAGGAATTAAGTCTATGCTATTAAGACCTGCAACTAAATATACTCTGATTTGGTCCTGAAGTTTAAGCAATAAAATTCCCACTAGATTTTTCCCCCTACATATTATTTAGAAAATGTTCAAACATACAACAAAGTTGGAAGAATTTTATAGTGAACACCTAAATGCCCACCACCTAAAAGCTCTTGTTGACATCACCAAGGCAGGTGCACAGGTCGGGCAGGAGAGGGGTGAAGAAAGGTGATTCCACAGCACCAGGTCACTGTCAACTTATTATCAGACACGCCCACCCCGTGTCTGAACCTGATCACCAGCAACCCGAGGAGACTGGCTGCTTTCATCAGGGGCACTTCCTGGGTCTCCACGAGAAATTCCGGGCAACTGCACTGTCTCATCAACCTCGAATCAGAAAAAGGCAGCAGGTCTTCTACTTCATACCCACAGATTTTACTCACTGCGAAAACTGAAGGGTGTTTGGGGATAACCTAGTGAAATCTAATCTTTTATTTTATATTGAGGCAATTAAGACCCCAAGAGGTTCAATGTCACAACCAGGATCATATATTAGGAAGGAACTTAAAACTTTCCAACAAGCTACCACCTTAAGTCTTTGCAGAAATACTAATTAGGCTGATAGCAGACAGACACTAAGGAACAAGAGGGAAATGCCTTGCAATGGACTTTTTACGAACAGACCTAGAAAACAAAGTGCAGATAAGTAAAAGGTAACTGTATTCTGCCACTCTTTAAGTCTGGGAAACACCACATTATTAACAATAACTCTCTAATATTAACTAGGGTTCCTTGGCCAAAGTTCAAGGGAGACCATTTTTCTAGGTGACAATATAAAAAAGTTTGCAATACATTTATTACATGATGATGCAATTTCAAAGTGTAAGAACGCCTTCAGCCTCTGCTGATCTCCCATCTTAATTCTGCCCCTATAAAATCCTTTCAATCTAATTTCACAACTCATAATGCATGTCTAAACCAGCAGTGCACCCCTACCATCAGGGTACACGGCAGAAATCGAAATAGCATAATAAAACCCAGTGGCATCGGCCTGCACCAACTGCCCTACTACAGCCAAGACCACCGAGGAGCGCCCCAGCCTCCAGAAGGAACCCCAAGCTGACTGAGTATATGCCAGCACACGTTCTCCTCTCCCATTTCTAATTAACACCAGCCTACGCCTTCCTTTAAGGCTTGCGAAAACTACTGCGACTGATCCCGGCTCACCTAGAGCTGAAAATTACTTTGCCAATAGCAGAAAACAATACTTTCCACCTAAACAACAACAAAGACGAGCCTCTTTGGTGGCCCCTGCGTCATCTTTTATGTAGAGCCTTTCCGCAAAGCTTTGAAGACAAAGGACAGGACTCCATGAACAGCACTATGACAAGAAAGTCAAAGGCAAGCAGCATCTTCTGCCCTCAAGGGTTGCCTCCTACCCTGTTATCTTTAATCAATGTCTTTGCAGGGCTTTGTTTTCGGGCCCCCAGGTTGACAAAAGCTTCGAGGAACCATGTCTGTGACAGTTTTTTTGGACGAAATAAAAGCTACTCAGTGGACACTCTGGAGAACGACAATTATAGCATACAACCTGCCTTTGACAACTTATGTCACTGAAACGATCGTAATAAAAGCTGGCTTCCTAAAGGACCGTCTTAAAATAACAGTCCATATTTTCTTAAATTGGCAAAGGAAGAAACCGCTTATTGATTGATATTCTCAACGACTGGGGTGATTCACTAGAAAACTGGACTGAGTGGAAAAAGCCAATCCAAAAAGGTGACTTACTGTATGATGCCATTCACATATTATTTTGAAAGGACAAAATTTTAGAACGGCAGACAGATTAGAGGTTGCCAGGGTCAGGGATTGGAGGCTAGGAGGAAGGTGGGTGTGGGTATAAAAAGGCAACACCGCGAACGCTTGTGGAGTTGGATCTATTGACTGTGGTAGTGGATATATGAAGCTACACAGGTGATAAAAATTATATAGAACTTAATATGCCTACGTGTCAATGTGCACACATTTGCGACTGTGTGCACACACACACAAGACAAAAAACCGGAAATCTGAGTGTGACGGGTGGATTTTATCAGTGTCAAGGTCCTGGTTGTGATATTATACCTTAATTCTGCAAAATGTCACTAATGGAAGAGACTAGGGAAAGTATACAACTACATGTGAAGCATCAGTTACCTCAAAATTTTAATTTTAAAAAATCAGCTATACCTCTATGCCTTAGGGGAAAAAAGCCATTTTATCCGCCTAATGGCAAGGAAGGAATTATCTAAGAGTCTATGACAGCAGAGGAAAACAAGAGCAATTGTCAACAAGATGAAATATAATGATTGGGGGACATACTAAAATTTAAGAGAAGGATTTTCTTCTCAGTCCAGCACTCATATCAACGATTTCAATTTCACATCCTACCTTGAGGCAGAACTTTTCACTCTGAAATGTATGTAAAACGTTTCCTCCTGTGTATCTCAATGTCTTTACTAGCATGACAAAGCAATCATTCACGATTTTATGCATTGATGTACAAACTGGAAACCCTCAGTGTTTTCCCAGATTTTATTAAATTTTAAAAGGAAATGATTTAACAAATAATGTGTTCTAGTGCTCAAAACTGAGGGCACAAGAGAAGAAGAGCTGGTGCTAGGTTAAGGTCATTAGTTCTTACAACTATTCAACACACTTGTCGTTCACCAGCCTTTCCATTCTTAAATTCTCTTGCTTATTTCAAAGAAAAAAATATCAAGAGTCTTGACCAGTTAAGTAGTTAACAAACCAAACTCCTAGCAGCCGTAACTATGGATTCCCCCAGCGGCCTCAGCAAGAAGTTCTCCTTTTATCAGTTGTATACAGGTCTCCCATATGATTTTGCTTGAACAAAGTTTTCCATACCTAAAAGAAGGAGAAAAAGGGGGACAGAAGTATGGGAAGAAGTAAGACTTTATTTCGTGTTGACTCTGATTTTTCCTTGCTGTGACATTCCATGATTTGAGATAAACAGTAAATTAAAACCAGACCTGGTTTGGGGTCCCAGATTTCAGACTATACTACAAAGTTACAGTAATCAAGATAGTATGGTACTGGCGCAAAAACAGAAATATAGATCAATGGAACAGGACAGAAAGCCCAGAGATAAACCCACACACATATGGTCACCTTATTTTTGATAAAGGAGACAAGAGTATACAATGGAGAAAAGACAGTCTCTTCAATAAGTGGTGCTGGGAAAACTGGACAGCTACATGGAAAAGAATGAAATTAGAACACTCCCTAACACCATACACAAAAATAAACTCAAAATGGATTAAAGACCTAAATGTAAGGCCAGACACTATCAAACCCTTAGAGGAAAACATAGGCAGAACACTCTATGACATAAATCACAGCAAGATCCTTTTTGACTCACCTCCTAGAGAAATGGAAATAAAAATAAACAAATGGGACCTAATGAAACTTAAAAGCTTTTGTACAGCAAAGGAAACCATAAACACAATGAAAAGACAACCCTCAGAATGGGAGAAAATATTTGCCAACGATGCAACTGACAAAGGATTAATCTCCAAATTATACAAGCAGCTCATGCAGCTCAATATCCAAAAAATGAACAACCCAATCCAAAAGTGGGCAGAAGACCTAAATAGACATTTCTCCAAAGAAGATATACAGACTGCCAACAAACACATGAAAGGATGCTCAACATCACTAATCATTAGAGAAATGCAAATCAAAACTACAATGAGATATCATCTCACACCGGTCAGAATGGCCATCACCAAAAAATCTGGAAACAATAAATGCTGGAGAGGGTGTGGAGAAAAGGGAACCCTCTTGCTCTGTTGGTGGGAATGTAAATTGATGCAGCCATTATGGAGAACAGTATAGAGGTTCCTTAAAAAACTAAAAATAGAACTACCATACGACCCAGCAATCCCACTACTGGGCATATACCCTGAGAAAACCAGAATTCAAAAAGAGTCATGTACGACAATGTTCATTGCAGCACTATTTACAATAGCCCGGAGATGGAAACAACCTAAATGTCCATTGACAGATGCATGGATAAAGAAGATGTGGCACATATATACAATGGAGTATTACTCAGCCATAAAAATAAATGAAATTGAGTTATTTGTAGTGAGGTGGATGGACCTAGAGTCTGTCATACAGAGTGAAGAAAGTCAGAAAGAGAAAAATACCATATGCTAACACATATATATGGAATCTAAAAAAAAAAAATGGTTCTGAAGAACCTAGGGGCAGAACAGGAATAAAGACGCAGACCTACTAGAGAATGGACTTGAGGACACCGGGAGGGGGAAGGGTAAGCTGGGACGAAGTGAGAGAGTGGCATGGACATATATACACTGCCAGTTGTAAAACAGATAGCTAGTGGGAAGCAGCTGCATAGCACAGGGAGATCAGCTCAGTGCTTTGTGACCACCTAGAGGGGTGGGATAGGGAGGGTGGGAGGGAGACGCAAGAGGGAGGAGATATGGGGATATAGGTATAGCTGATTCACTTTGTTATAAAGCAGAAACTAACACACCATTGGTAAAGCAATATACTCCAATAAAGGTGTTAAAAAAAAAAAAAGAAGTTAGAAAACTAATCATTGAATAAATGCAGAAGAAAACTGATAGAAGGAAATAAAAAGTCAATAAAGTAAAAACAAATCATTTAAAATAAATAAATAAATAAAATCAGACCTGGTTTGAATCTCAGCTCTGTGATTCAGTTAACAGTGTGACATGAGCTAGTTCATAATCCTCCCTGGGACTCAACTTCCTCATTCCTACAAAATTATTATACGGATTCCAGTGAGAAAATACTCCCTAAGGTCTTAATGCCTGGCACATAGTAGGTGTGATCAAAAGTAATAAATGATCAAAAGTATTCTGAGGATGAAGCATCCAAGCATCTTTAAATATTTTAAAACGTTAATGTTGGGAATTCCCTGGCAGTCCAATGGTTAGGACTCAGCAGTTTCACTGCTGGGGGCCCAGGTTCAATCCCTGGCTGGGGGACTAAGATTCCGCAAGCCGCACGGTTAATGTTAAAATGTATTTTAAAAAAAATTAGTTTGAAAAAGAAGGCTATCGCTCTTTTTGAGACTCTCCACTAGATTTACCTTTATTCCACTTCGAGTTTTTAAAACCCAACCCCTAAGCAAGTCATATAGGCACAACCATAAAAATCTCAATACTCATTCAGGAAATTTTTTGTCTTTACCTTCTAATTTTTTCATCACGACCTGCATATGCAAAACACTGTAAGTGATGTTTACCAAAACAGGAACAGAAAAGGACAGTCCTTATTCTTAAATTTATTAGTGGACCGTTCATTAAAAGGAGTTTGTAATGAACTAGTCTATCATGCAAGATATAGGCACCAAGGTTATTATCTTTAAAATTCAATTTATAGTCTGATCCAATTACACATGAAGGCACCATAATTAGAAGTTTAGGATATTTTACGAGTACAGTAAAGGCACTGGGCTGCCACAATCTCAGCTCCCCACAGCCGACATCTGGTGACGACGTTTCAACAGAAGCCACATATAATACTAGTGAGCTTCTTAACTAAAGTACTAATAGTGAGGAAAAATTCATCCACCTGCTCCAAAAATTACACACGGAACACCTAATATCCTAGAAACGCCAAAAAATGTGTTCTTCTGTACTGCACTGAAAAAATAATTGACATTTCAATGTTAATTTGGTTTATTCCCATGATGATATAGTCTTTTTATTATGAACACTATTATTATTATAGGTTTTTTCCACTAAGTGGCAAATTTGTACTCGTTTTTAAGAATAGAATTCTAACAGTAGAAGCACTGTTAAAGTAGAATATCCTTTTAAAAGAAATAAGATAAAAGGAGTTGGCGATATTGCTAATAAAAATGGGTTGAAATACATTTACTCGTAAAACTATCTTCTCCATCCGCTTTCTGAAGCAGCTTTTGGTAGTAGTGTGCCACCTATTGTTACAAAATGAGCTTCTATACTCGAGGTTTTCCTATTCAGTACTACAAGGAAGCAAAGCATCCTACTGTCTTTTTCAAGATAATGAGTGTTTATTTTCCTTCATGCTTTCCTGTCACTTCCAACAACTGAAATACAAATGGGCTACGGAGAAAATAACCTTTAAAAAAATGTATTACAACCAATTTAAAGCATGCATTAGTTTAACCCAGTGGATATCTTACCGGGGTGATTTTTGCCACTGAGGTATCTGGCAATGTCTGGAGGAATTCACAAGCGTCAAGACTGAGGTGCGGGGATACTGGCTTCTAGTGGGTAGAGGCCAGGGATGCCGCTAGGCATCCTACAGTACACAGAACACCCCCTCTCACAAGGAAGAATGATTCATTCCCAATATCCACAGTGCTGAGGCTGAGACGGCTGGATTTAACTAAAACCAGTGTCATTTCTTCCAAAGGCAAAAGAAAGCCATATTTGATTGCAGAAAAAAATAAAGAAGTTGGATTCACAAACCCAACATTCAACAGCAATATGTTAATTAAAAGCGGATAAAATATTAGGAACTTCAGAACTCTTCCCAAGATTAGAAGAAAGACACCAGTAACAGCCCCCGCGAGCAACTTATAATTCAGCCACTTAAAAAAATTAAATCAAATGTTGGCCAGCTAGTCCAAAAGCCATATAATGCATAAGACCTCAACTTGACTTTGTGATTGGTCCCCCAAGCTGACTCTTGCAACCCTTGAAGTATGATAATTCTCTGGTCATACCCAAGAGTCATCGCTGTCAGTGTGGCATGCTGGGGCACAGGCAGTTAAATGGCACGTGTACCACACTTGGTCATCTCCCCTCTCCCATTCATGACAGACATCATTAATGAATCAAAGTCTTAGAATCTTTCTCATGTGGTGCTCCTGTCCACGGAACTGGAATGGAAGATGTTGTCTACCTGGCATCCATGATAAGATACGATTTCAGGACGGATGGGTTCAAGTCTTGCCTTGACCACTGGCGAGCTGTATGAACTTAAGAAAGTCACTTCACCACTCTGGGTCTACTTCCTTCAGTTATGTAACACACCTTAGGGATCTTTAAAGGGTCTTTTAATTCTAACTCTAAACAAGATGTTACAATATAGCATTTCTGGAGTAATGAGGTATTTGTACTTCAACTGCAGAACTGCTAAATACTAAATGACTGAGGCTATGCGAACAGAGTGAAGAAGAAAGATTAGACACACACAGGAATAGGAGAGTAGGATGGGAATTGACCAGAGAAAGAAATGGCCAACAGAATAAGGGCATTTATCTTTAAAAGTAAAGGAACAGCATGCGATAGTGGAGAAAATGCACTGGGATTAGATTCTTAAAAGACCTCACTTTGAGTAACCACGTCGTAGAGCAGTCATGTGTCTGTGACTTAAGATAAACGACTTTACCTCTCTCTGATGTTCCCTGTCCTAACACACAAAAAGGGCTAGTTCTATCTGCCCAGCCCTTATCACAAGACTTTCTCTAGATTAACTGCTGAATCTTCAAATGGCCACCAAGAGCAGCATGATGGAGTCCTTTATGATTATCCACACTACGAAATATCACAGAGCTGCAAAGTGAGTATGTTAAAGCTGTGTGCACCAAACTGGAGTGATATTCATAAACTACTTTTTAAAATAGCTAGTTGCAGAGGAATGTGTATACTATAATCCCATATTCATAAGCAATGAGAAAATGAATCAAAGATATGTAAATACATACATGTGCAAGCCATAAGAAAAAAGTGGGAGGGATACATCCCAAAATGTTTAGCATTGAGGTTGGAGTGGTAAAACAGGAGTGATAAGGAAAAAAAAAAAACAACTGTGGGTTAGACTGTGAGCCTCATTTGTGATACCATCAACAATTTTTGGTCTTGGAAAGTAAATTAGACGTTGCCAGGAGCCGGGGTGGGGGGAGATGGGGCGGGGGGGGGGGGTCGGGGAGTGGAAAATGACTGCTTAATTGGCCTGGAGTTTCCCTCTGGGGTGATGAAAAGGTTCTGGAACTAGATAATGGGGCTGGCTGCATCACACTGTGAATAAACTAAGCGCCCCTGAACTGCACAATTTTAAGTGGTGAAAAAGGTAAATCTTACATTATATGTATTTTACAATTTAAAAATTTGTGATCTTAATGTTCTATGTAAATAGAGAGATTACGATCACTAAGGCCTCCACCGGTAGATATGGAAGCAACAAAGGAGAGAGTAACGGGAGGAAAGGAAAGGAACTCTGAAAGCTCTTCTAGAAGTACAAAGAGGTGGAAACCGAGGTGAGCCCAGAGGGATATTCAGACATTTGATTTCCCGTAACTCAAGGGAAACCCAACCCCAGGCTCCACAACACCCTAAGATCCAGCAGGTGTCTCCCCACCTCAGCTTCCTTGGTTTAACGCCTGTCAGCTCTTTCCCATGTCCTGCAGAACCCCCGGCCAGACACTGTTCAAACAACCTGAGGCTTTCAACCTCAGCAAGCTTCCTATTGTGAGGCCTGAAGCACTATTCAAACCAAGAACGTGAGAAATAAAAGAAATTATTATAATTATGTCTGTGCTTTACTTTAAAAATGTCTATCCTGTCATATTACTGTAGATCTCTGAGTCAAACATTACAGAACTATAGAGTCTACTTGAACATGAACTTTTTAGAGCTATTTCAAACTGAGTTTTGCAGTTTTAAATAGAAAACCAAAATATAGAAAGTAAAATTCTGTAAGACTCCAAGGAGCCAGAGAATTCTAGGATACACTCTGGAAACCACCAGGCCTGGGCAAGAATCCTGTTGTTTTAGAAGGATATGAGAGCATCTCCACCTACACTATGAAAACATAGATGAGATTACTTTCAAGACTGAACGCGTAAGTTGCAATGAGATGATCACAAAACCCGTGGTTCTCAGAGAACCACTTGGGGAAAAAGTCCTACAGAAAGAAAACGGGGTTGGGGCAGAGATGAACGATGAAAAGGGTCCAGCGGTGAACGCTTTATATCCTCCCACCGTTACCCCCTTGGTGCCCATGTCTTAAGGCAGGATCACAGAGCTTAGCAGTATTTTTTAGGGCCCTAAACATGGGTCTGGACACAAAACAGGCAAGGAAAGGCTTGTTATCCAACGTGAGAACTGTACAGTAACTGTGCTCTCCTTCCAATTCAATGAAAATAAGAAAAGGCTAAATCACAGCTCTCTCTAAAAAGAATCCATACCTCAACCAACCAGCAGCTCTCCAGCTTCACTAGAAAAATTAATGCAAATATTCGATTAAGTCAGCAAAGTGGGAGAAGAAGATGAAAACGAATGGAATTTTGCATCTTAAATTCAAAAGTGTAACACATACCTAAGACAGACATACCTACAGCTTTTTCTAGAAACCAGAAATATAACATATCCCTCTCCATGGCTCTGTCAGCATTCTCCTTCTCTACACATGCCACATCATACATTCTTAGGATATGTGGTTCTCCAAAGCATAATACTCTGACCTGACACCTGGTTTAAAACTCAGGTAAGTACTGCCCACAGGGAATGCTCATATTACAGGAAAAGACCTATTTATGTCTTACCAATGTCTGTTCACTAGAACAGCTCTTAATAAGCCTGCACATTGCTAATGTTATATAAATATATATGTGTATATACATAATACAGGACACTCGTACAGTCATCCTACTAGAGCAAGTTAAGAAACACACACACACACATATATACACACACACACATATACACACTGTGTGATTCCATTTCTAAACTGTTATCCCAGGTTCTGGGCTTATCTTATAATCGTTGTACAGCATGCCTGAAAGGTAATCCACCATGACAGACTCTCGAGAAAGGTGAACACAATCCTCACGACAACTTTAGAACTGACCAGAATAAGAAAGTCGGGCCTCTTGGAAAAGCACAGTGAACAACGCATAAAATGCCTCCTTTCTAAGGTTATTTTTACACAACGGCGGAGAGAGAGAGAGAAAAAGAATATCTAGTATTGTCTTTAAACATCTTAGAAAGAAGGCTGTTAACACAGATGGATTTGTTAAAACTGTCTAAAATCAAGTCCCCAAATCATCAGAAATATGTTCCCATCAACCAAAAAAAGAGCCTCAATTGTTGTCGGTTCTGTATTTGCTATCAAGTATTGCAATAACAAATTACCTCAAAATTCAGTAGCTTGAAACACTACCATTTATTACATAGCAATTTCTGAGGGTCAGCCGATCTAGATAACCACAATCATAAAACAGGAGAGGGGCTTCCCTGGTGGCGCAGTGGTTGAGAGTCCGCCTGCCGATGCAGGGGACGTGGGTTTGTGACCCGGTCCGGGAGGATCCCACATGCCGCGGAGAGGCTGGGCCCGTGGGCCATGGCCGCTGGGCCTGCGCGTCCGGAGCCTGTGCTCAGCAGTAGGAGAGGCCACAACAGTGAGGGGCCCGCGTACCGCGTACCGCAAAAATAAATAAATAAAAATAAAACAGGAGAAAATTATGGGGCTCCAATTTTAAATGATTATTTCTTAACCATACCTTCTAATTTTTTACTTTCAAAATTATGCCATCGAAGGACAAAAGAACAAACTGAGTGTGCTAGCAATACCAGAACCCCAGTCAGAACATTTGTTTCTATCATTTTAAATAAGGAACCGTAAACCCACCAAAATGAGTCTCATAATTCCAAGTCTCTTAATGCCAATCTCAGTCATTTAAAAATTCAAATGTTTCACAGGTACTTCACCTTAGTCTAATTCTTTGAAAATGTTTAATTCGAACAACCAGTTCCCCAACCATGCAAGTAAACAAGTACTAGATGTGAAAACCAAATTTTGAAAATGGTAGGTACTGATAAAATAAGCTATAAAATATATTTGTCAATGTATTCAGTGGCAGTAGATGTTGTGTGTTTTCTGGTCAACCAGGAGCCGTGTCCCGCCTTCTGCTCAAAGCAGCTGGATTTCCTTTTGCATAACTCTGTTTTTCCCAACTAGGTCTTCTCTTGATGGACCATTCAAGCAAGATATGCACCTTCCCCTACACCAGGCCTATCGTGCAAGCGAGAGACTTTTAGACACAAACAGTGCAAGTAAGTTTGGAGCCGATTCGTCCCAGAATCTTACCCTTTTTAACCTGGCTTTTTCAGCTTTCCCAGGATTTTCACCAGCTCCCCTATCTTTCTGCAACGAAGTCCATCTTTCTTCAAGTGTAGCCAGAGTAGACTTCTGCTGTTTGCAACACTGACCGATACAGCAGCAGTTAATTTTATATTATTTGTGGACTCAGTGGTAGCACCATAGAACAGATATGCACCAGCCAGGGCACTCTGCCGTCAGTGAGCAGGCAGAAAGACGGACAGGAACTGTTAGCATTCCAAGAAGCCCACCTAACATGGCCCCGAGCTCGTAGATGCTGTCAGCTCTACGAAACCTAGTAGCAGGCACCCATGGGCGCTTCCTTTATCAGACACATCACAGGGAAGCAAAACTGCGATCTACCTTTAAATGCATCCTGTTTCATACAAAGGCACGTTTTGCTTTGCCAAAGAGTCCTGAAATTTTGCTGAAAGATGGTGCTCTCGTTTTTGCAGTCTACTAAAATTTTACAAGTGCCTCCCATAAACAATAGCACATGTGTACAAGGGGGCAGGGTAGACAGATGTTCAGTCAAGTATCTTTCTTAATGTCAAAAAAACAGAAACAATCTAAACATCAAGTAATGGAGAAGCAAATAACGAAACAGAGCCGCAGGAAGAAAATATCTATGGAGCAGTTTTAACACACGAAGCAAATGTGTATGAACTAATGTGGACAACATATGCAAGGCACAAATAGGGCAAAAAGTCAATTTTTAAAAGCATAACATTTATACACAGATACATACACAGAATCATACATATTATACCTTCTACATTTAAAAATAAAAGAACAGGACATTAAATATTTCCCAAAGGGATATGAAAACACTCATATAACATATTAAAAGCAAAATACTAGTATTCACAAAACCACTGATAGCTTGTGAGAGGAAGGAAAAAAAGGGCCTGGGATTAGGAAACAAATTGAGGAATGCGGTTTGTACAAACCACTTCCATTCTTTTTTTTTTTTTAACCAGCAGTATATAACCATGTGTTGCTTACAATAATTAAAAATCAATCATGAAGATATAGTAGCCTGAAAAAGTTCAGGTCAGCTTAAGTCAATTCAGCTACAGGAACTTTGCAGAAACAGACCCAAAATATAAAAGGAGTTTCAACCATTATGGAAAGATTACTCCAGGCACAAAGACTGGAGTTAGCTAGATAAGCAAGCCAATTCTTCTGAAGCTGCCATGGGTATACCCACCATATGTTTTATGAAGAGTTTTGGCTACTATACCTTAACCAAAAAAAACTGAATGTCTAAGTACAGTCGCTTTTGCTTACTATGTAAACTTCCCTCACACATTAACGGTCTCCTCTTCCATCAAGTTCATCCATTCTTTTCAATAAAAATAAGCAGTCCCTGGGCTTTAGGTGGTCACAGCAAATCACGCCCGCAGCAGTGATGCTATCCTGTTCTATTTCAAATCCGTTTTCCAGGGAAAGCTTTCAAATAGTTTAAATCATACAGTGTTCTTTTTCCTCAACTACCCTTATCTTTTCACGGCATTTCCAGTTTAGAAAATAAAGCCCTGTAAAAGTATTCATGAACTTCCCATGCAGCAGGTTCCAATACTTTATTCAGGTAAGAAATGTGTAAATCAAACCATCCACCATTACGCTGATTTGAAAGGACTAATTGTGGCAGTGGTTTTCTAAAGAATGTTATCTATTTCCATCCTGTACAAATTTAGGAGAAACTGTGGTTTCCTGTTCCAGGGTGTTGTCCAAAAACCACTCTACAGAAGTCTGCAAAAATAATCCTTGGCGTTTTGTTTCAAGAGGAATACTTGGAGTGTTTCCCACTGAGAAAGGAAATGGGCTTGTCCCGACTGCAAAAGGCCCCATGTATGCCAAAGACTGAGAGAACAAACATCATTTTGGTTTTAACCACGTTTAATGAAATTGTTCTTTCACAAGCTCTCTGGGAGGGGGGATGTGCTGTGACATCAGATAAGCTCAGGCTGATCGGAAGCCAAGTGGGTCTGTTCTGAGACTTCCCTAAACTTCACTTTCCTCATCTCTGTTACACCTGCCTCTTCAGAAGATTTATTGTTAAGGATTAAAATGAATGCCTTGAGCTGAGCAGAATACCTGGCACACAGTAGGCCACAATAATGGTTTTATATAACACATACAAACACATACGTACACATATATTTTCATAAACAGAGTACTAGAATGAGTATAAAACAACTCAAGAAACAGTATACTGAGTATTTAGGAAAGGGTAGTCCTTTATGTTCCGTATTCATTATAGGAATGACTTCAGCTAAACAAAACGTTTAATGAGTAAAAGTAGTCTGAAATAACAATTCTAATAAAAGATAAAATAACTTTTCAAGATATTAGTCGCTATAAAAGGTCTATTAAAGATACACTGGGGTTTCCCTGGTGGCACAGTGGTTGAGAGTCCGCCTGCCAATGCAGGGGACACGGGTTTGTGCCCCGGTCCGGGAGGATCCCACGTGCTGCAGAGCGGCTGGGCCCGTGAGCCATGGCCACTGAGCCTGCGCGTCTGGAGCCTGTGCTCCGCAGCGGGAGAGGCCACAGCAGTGAGAGGCCCGAGTACCGCAAAACAAAACAAAACAAAAAGATACACTGAAATATAACCCTACTTTCAAAAGAACATCCTTAACCTGAAAAGGTAAAAAATGCAAACAGTCCTCAGCAACTTCCCTTTAATTTTGACTCACTGACGGCCAAGTTTGCAAACACAGGCATTTCAGAGCTGAGAGGCCAGGAACACAAACTGTTTTCTCTTGACCAAGGACCTTCAGCGCCTTCCTAGAATCCAAGGTATAACCTCTTGAAACGAGGGCAGAGACTGCAGAAAGCATGGCGACTTCGCCCCATCAGAGATCACAACCACTGCCAGCAAACTCAAATCCCCTCCAGGAGGAAGGGCAGACTCCCCAGGAAGGTTTTCACCTCTACTCCAAGGAGGTTTTTGCTGCCAGCCTTGTGCCCCAGACAGGTTCTCAGGTATCCACTCTCCAGGCAAAGGAAAGGGTTCATGAGAATTTCACAGTTCGTCTTCAGCCATGCCTGGGAACGAGAAAGGGCTCTGGGACCCTTCCACATGATGAAGCAGTCATAAAACTAGAGCAGCAAACCCTCATCTGCCCCGTCTATTTACAGCTCATGGGGTAGGGGACGCAAGGAGTCTTGCAAACCCTTTTATACAGTCTGAAGAAGAAAACAAGGGGCAAAAGCAGAGTTGGATACAAAGGGAAGCTCTCTATATAGAATGTAATGATGTAAGAGTTTAACCAGGGAAGCAGAATCAGAAATTCATCCTGCACAGAAGACAAGACTGTCTTGGCCGCTTTCTCCATCTCCTCCAGAACAGGAAGTCTCCCCGAATACTTGGCTGTCTGACCAGCACAATTTGAAGCAGTTGGGGTTTTTTTGTTGTTTTTTTTAACTTTTAAGTCACTTACGTGTTTTTGCCCTGGATTTCAGGACAAAGAACATACTTCATATAACTCATTCAACCTTTTGTGCGTTTTTTTTAGCTTAAGCTATCAGCAGCCTGGAATCTCCTGAAGAGTACTATCCAGCAGAACTTTCTGTAATGAGAGCAACGCTCAGTCTCTTCACCATCCAATATAGGAGTCACTAGCCTACCACGTGGCCACTCAGTCCTTTGAAACATGGCTAGTGAGAGGAGTATATTCATTTGTGCTTTGCTAGGGCTGAGTAACAATGTATCTTAAAGTAGGTGGCTTAAAAAATGTACTGTCTCGGGCTTCCCTGGTGGCGCAGTGGTTGGGGGTCCGCCTGCTGATGCAGGGGACGCGGGTTCGTGCCCTGGTCCGGGGGGATCCCGCATGCCGCAGAGCAGCTGGGCCCGTGAGCCATGGCCGCTGAGCCTGCGCGTCCGGAGCCTGTGCTCTACAACGGGAGAGGCCACGACAGTGAGAGGCTCGCGTACCGCAAAAAAAAAAAAAAAAAAAACATGTATTGTCTCATGATCCTGGAAGCTAGAAGTCCAAACTCAAGGTGTGAACAGGGTTGATTCCTTGTGAGGGCTGTGAGGAGAATCTGTCTCATGCCTCTCTCCCAGTTTCTGGTGGTTTGTAGGCAATCTTTGGCATTCGTTGACCTATAGAAGCAGCACCCTAATCTCTGCCTTCCAGTTCACAGGGCATTCTCCTTGCATGTGTATCTGCAACCAAATTCCCCCTTTTTATAAGGAAGCTCGTCATCCTGGATTAGGGGCTCATCCTATTCCAGTATAATCTCCTCTTAACTAACTATACCTGCAATGACTCTATTTCCAAATGACTCTATTTCCAAATAACTCTATTTCTGAGGTGCTGGGGGTTAGGACCCCAACATATAAATTAGCAGAGAATGCAATTCAAACCGAAAGCCTGAGTATCTTTTTATCTTTTTACACTTTTATTGGAGTATAGTTGATTTACAATGTTGTGTTACTTTCTGCTGCAAAGTGAATCAGTTATACATAAACATATATCAACTCTTTTTTTAGATTCTTTCCCCATATAAGTCATTACAGAGTACTGAGTAGAGTTCCCTGTGCTATACAGTAGGTCCTCATTAGTTATCTATTTTATATATAGTGGTGTGTATATGTCAATCCCAATCTCCCAATTTATCCCTTCCCCCTGCTTCCTCCGTGGTAACCCCAAGTTTGTTTTCTACAACTGTAAACTCTATTTCTGTTTTGTAGATAAGTTCATTTGTACCCTTTTTTAAGATTCCACGTATAAGTGATATCATATGGTATTTTTCTTTCTCTGACTTGTTTCACTCAGTATGAGAATCTCTAGGTCCATCCATGTTGCTGCAAACGGAATTATTTCGTTCTTTTCTATGGCCAAGTAATATTCCACTGTATATATGTACCACGTCTTCTTTACCACTCCTTTGTTGATGGACATTTAGATTGCTTCCATGCCTTGGCTATTGTAAATAGTGCCACAGTGAACACTGGGGTGCATGTAACTTTTCAAATTATGGTTTTCAGAGGATCTTATTTTTTATTTTATTTCATTCTTATTAGTTTACATTTCAAAGGCCACTGCTACTGTACTGGACAGCAGAGACCTAAAATATTCTCTCTTTCACTGTATTCATTCATCAATGTCTTACTGTATTCCAGGCACCATGTGAAGCTCTATGCACGGGAAGCACCGTCACCACCAGTGACCCAAGGAGGAAGTCTAAGTTCAGAGAGGGTAAGACCTTGTACTTTGTTCAAGGTCAAAGAGTCTGAAAATCAGGACTTGACTCAGCATGTGGGGTTTTCTTACTCCAAAGCCTATGCCTTGAGCTGATCCAGCAGCTGCTTCCATTACAATTTAACTTCTGAAACTGTCCTGGAACGTGCAACAGTCACATGGATGATTACATTCCTAGCTGCCTCTTATGGGAAGACAAGTCATCACTCAGATATTAATTGCTATTTTAAGGATTAATTACTTACTTTCATAGCTTTGGGGCTTAGCAATGTGACAATAATTATCTCTGAAACAGTGCATGTATAAATAATAAAATATAGCAATTCAAAAATTTACAGCATGTATCAGATGTTAGGCACTGAAGTGAGTGCTGTATACAGACATCCTTCAATTTTGACATTAACTTCTATTATTATGCCTACTTAATAGATGAGCAAACTGAGGCAAGGTCAAGCAATTTGCTTCAGGTCACAGAGAAAATGACTGGTCCCAGCCAACATCTGCTAGGATTCCAAAACCCTCTCCCTGAACGACTCTGACATATGATTTCATACAACTTACTAATACTGGGTTGTCCCCAAAATTCATTTGGCTTTTTCCACAGATGTTAGAGAAAAACCCAAATGAACTTTTTGGCCAACCCAATACACATGCTTACATACCAATAAAAATAATGGAAAAGACTACATTATATGACACGCAGTTTTTCATAGCTTCCAAAGGGGTTCGCCTTGCAAAGAGCCCCTGCCATTTAACAGAGAGAACCAAAATACTTTCTTTTCTAACCTTCTACAGTATATACCCTT
Organism: Delphinus delphis; assembly: GCF_949987515.2. Classification (NCBI taxonomy): domain Eukaryota; kingdom Metazoa; phylum Chordata; class Mammalia; order Artiodactyla; family Delphinidae; genus Delphinus; species Delphinus delphis. Next base: position 76,339,085 of record NC_082692.2, on the reverse strand, counting down.
AGGCCAAGTGTGTTCCTTGAAGACATTTCTGGTGAGAAAGGTTTAGCTCAAGTAATGGTTTTTCCATGAGAGTTTAAGGATGAAGCATGCGATTAAAAAAAAAATGACATCATGGCTTTTCAAGGGGAAAATTGAACCGTTATTTCAAGTCTCCAGATAATAAGATCAATAGACAATTTCCCAGTGGAGGCATTTGCCTCCGACTGACTAAAGCAACAGTCTCCACAGTCTGCCTCAAGAGGCCACCTCACAGTTTAATCGTCCTCACTGTTAGGTTATTTTGTCCGCGTCTACAGTCTAAAATTCCTTGTTAAATTTCAACATGGTACTAACCACAAGCTGCTCTCCCAAATAATCGCCTCTCTCAGTGCTATGCATCCACAAAAAACCCTTGATTGGAAACCATTCACTGGTCCCCACAAGTTACCTACAAATGTGCCTTTCAAATCACTAATACGTTGAAAAAACAAAAGAATAATATGAAACAACCTCCACCCACAAGATGCTTAAGACAGGCTACTGGGGAAGGTGTGACAAACCTAAAAGAAACAGAATGACAAAATGAATGAATGAATTTTCCCTTTAATCACAGTCATGTAAGAAGTGGATACTGGGCACCTACTATGTGATACGCATTGTCATAAACTTAGGAACAAAGAAACAAACGAGTCAGATGTAGACTTACCCTAGTTTACACAGACTTAGAAACCTTTCAGTATTGCAATATTTAATGCAGTTATCCCCAAACTATCAAGGCATTTAACATCCTTTTTAAGTTATATGATGATACGAGTTCCAGAAACTAGAGTTGCCAGATTTAGCAAATAAAATACCCAGGACCAGTTAAATTTGAACTTCTGATAAATGACAAACAATTTTTTACTCTTTTATGAAGTATGTCCTATGTTGGATCTGGCAAACCTAACACATCATTTAGCCAATATTAAGTTGCAAAACAAATATGAAATACAGACTTTTGTAACAGCTCTAAGAGTTAAGAACTTCAGGCAAAATACCACACAACAATCCTATTTTAAATGTGGAACCACAGAACAAGAGAACCTGGGTCACCATACAATTCAATGACAGTTGTGAATGGAACCCCCCGGGGTGAACCAAAAATGGAAAGTTTAACTAAAGTTTTGTTTATGGGATTGCGGTTTCTAAATTTATTTGATAAATATGTTACAGGAAACAATGCAGTGTTGAACAGCACAAGAGATAAATAAGCCTGTCTTTGAGCATGCTGTCACACCCTATACCACATTTAGTCCAAATGAGTCAAGGTTAGCAACGTGCCCCTCCAAACATCCATCAATTCTACGTGCATCCATCACTCGGCAGCAGTAAGATTTCTTACTGTTTCTAGAAGGAAGGCCACACGCTTCAAAGGTGGTGGATTCACTGCGATACATACATGCATATAAACACACGAACACACTTGTACATTCTCTCTCCAGCCTGGTGAGCAGCATTCCTCGGCTCAAGTCTTCAGTCTTGACTAGTCAGTACCAGAAATGTCCTCAAGAGACGATGGTCCAAATCTACCTTCACTGTACGTGTCATTTTTATTCCAGGGCCAGAGAGGCAATATTCTGAGGGTCATCATTAAAACAACCCAATTTATATTTAGTGTGTGCAGGGCACTGACTTATATGCTGCAGAGACATCCACTGCTACAACAAACCGCGTTTCCTTTTCTTCCTGCTGACCCAAATATAGTGAATTTCCAAAACACTCTCATTATACCACAGGAGTAGACAAAAAAAAAGCACGTAGGTCAATGGCATTTGGCAGATGTGATGTGCACCACTTCTAGGCCTCACCCATAAAATGTTCCCAAGCTAGATGGGGATGCAGAGCTACAAGAGGGGAGGAGCCTGGGTCTGTTAATGACAACCAGAACTTGAATGAGTTAAAAACAAATTTTATTCTATGGAACGAATGAGGTTTGAGGTCCTGTTAGAGCCACCAGCATTATTAATATATGCCCAAGCCTTGGCAATGCAACTGGAAATCCAAATTATACTTAATGAAATGAAATTTAAGGAAATCTTTCTTACAACTCTGTCACTCCAGCATGATTTATAACACTTCCCTATTTTAGAGAAAGTCTGTTTTATATCAGTTTCGTGTTCAGTTGTTCTGCAAAGGGACTTCCCTGGTGGCGCAGGGTTAAGACTCTACGCGCCCAGTGCAGGGGGCCTGGGTTCTATCCCTAGTCAGGGAACTAAATCCCGCACACATGCCGCAACCAAGAGTTCGTGTGCCACAACTAAGGAGCCAGTGAGCTGCAACTAAGGAACCAGTCTGCTGCAACTAAGACCCGGTACAACCAAATAAATAAATAAATAAATATTTAAAAAAGATCATTCTGCAAAGAAAACCCAGTTTTGCTGCATATGTCAATTTAAAGACTCCAATTTCTTCATTACCACTGATATCTGGAAATGGCTAAGTTAAGTCTACAGTTCATCTGGAACAAAAATCGTCAGAAAGAATCTGAAAGAAGAAAAATAAGTATCAAGGGTTCCCATTTTAAGAAAGTATAGTCTACATTTGGTACTGACAAAACAATAGATATATTAACAGATCAACAAAATATATATGCAGGACCTAGAAACAGCCCCATACACAAATGGAAACTGAGAGAAATATAAATGAATATAAGATAGTATCTACCTTCAGGAAGTATTTTGAGACAACTCACGGTAGGGAAAATTAATTGACATGTTTTGGTGAAGAGGCTAAACTGCTGATTGGGTTTGTATGTAAGATATTTTAATAACTTTGGCAGTTCCCAAATTCTTCAGTCCTTGCCAAATCTACAAGATCTACCCCTGAGGCAATTTTCCTCTCTTTTTTATTTCCAAACAAAAATATTTATTTTATCGGCAGGATTCCATTGACTAGAAAACATTTTTCCTTTACAACTTTAAAATCGCAGCTCAAATCCTTCTCTAACAGAGCTAAAGTGAAATACATTATTAGTTGATGCTAACACCTGATACCCGAGGCACTCAAGCAGAAAATCCCCTGAAAATTGAATGTTTCTTTTAAAAATATAAAGTTCCCCAAGTTATCAATTCCAGGCACCTGAAATACTGCAAAACTCACGCAAAGTACAGTAACACTGCAGTTTATGTTCATGTCATGGATAGTTTAGAAAATTCATATTTTACAGCTACTCAAAGGAACATCTTTCCAAACCCTCCTTTCAGGCATAAATTCAAAGAGGAAAGTGGGAAGTCTAACTACCTCTCATTTTAATTTTATATCAACTTAATTACGGTACAATTTACATAAAATAAAATTCACTCATTTTAAGTGTACAATTTGATTATGTAATAAAATAATGCAACTATATAACCAGCACCACAATCAAGATAGGGAACATTTCCATAACCCAACATGTTCTCTCATGCCCCGTGTGGTCAATTTTCTCCCTGGTGCCTACAGGCTACGCAAATGATTTCCATTATAGTTGTATTTTCTCTAGAATTTTGTACAAGGGGAATCACGAAGTACGTCATCTTTCATGTCTGGCTTCTTTCGCTCAACAATGTTTCTGAGATTCATCCATGCTGTTGCGTGTGTCTGTAGTACTTTCCTTTCTACCGCTGAGTTGAATTTCCCTGCACGGATATACCACAAAGTTTATACTCACCAGTTGATGGACATTTGAATTGTTTCCAGTTTTTACCAATTACAAACACTCTCAGCCACGTTTTTTTTTGTTTTTTTTATTTTTTATTTTTTTATTTTTTATTTTTTTTATTTATTTTTTTTTCAGCCACGTTTTTTGTTGACTTCATTGCTTTAACTACTGTGCCTTTACAGAAAGTCTTGAAATCCTGTAGTTTGAGTCCTCTAAGTCTTCTTCATTTTCAAATTTGTTTTGGCCATTCTAGATTCTGTGAATTCCCAATGAATTTTAGAGTCAACTGCCAATTTCTATAAAAAGGCATGCTGGTATTTTCACTGGGTTTGCCTAGAATCTATACATTTATTTCTAGCTTTAATTTTAAGAAATTCTAATATGTGGGTTCCCACTCTCACCTGTCTCGTGCCTCTGTCCACGCTGACACTGAGCATTTAGTCTGGGCTCCTAAACCACCAGCTTGGCATGTAGTAAGGATAGTTCGGAGCATCCCAGAAGGCTGTGCCTCCTCCTCCACTTCCCACAGTTAGTCCCAGCCTTCCTCGGGACTCTGGCATCGCCCACCCCCACCCTTGGTTCCATGAAAAAATACTTGATTCACCCCCACTGTGCCTCTGGAAGTTCCCTTGGGCTCCGGCTTCCTCTGTCTCCAAGACCTCAGAGTAGCTTTTCAAGTAGATCATGGCTCTTACGTCAACCTCACACTGAATCAGTGAGAAAAGCGACTCATTCCACCCACACTGAGCTCCCTTCCCTGTGTGGCACATCCATTTATGGTCCTTTGTTTATGTTGTTACCTGTACCCAAGAAACTTCACCATTCCATAGCAGTCTCTTACTTTTAGTTAATTTCACTCAGCAAATTGCCAGTGGATGGAAACACATCATTGTTCTTTTTTGGTGCCATTTCCTAAGCATGAAAACATTTCTTGGGGGCAGGAGGAAGGTGCAGAAGAGGGCTAAGTGTAATCACGTCTCCTGACAGTGTAAGTGTAATCACATCTCCTGACATCTCCTGACATCTCCTGACATTAACCTGACAGTCAAAAGGAATCAAAAAAAAGGTTTAAAAAGAGTCCACCTTGTACCTCCAGTTAGTTCACTGCCTCATTAGTCCAAGTAATGGCTTTATACCTACAGGACAGAGATTTTTTTTCTCCCTTTCTTTTAAAAGAAAGAAACCTCACAAAACTAAAACTAAAATCATTGTAAAGGAAGCAAATGGCTCTTAATTTCTCCACCCAGAGCATGCACTAGAAGTCCTCAGTTTAACTCATGTTCATTCAACAAGCAGCTGACTTAGAAAACCAAATAGAAAGTTTTTTCCCTCCTTACTATAATAGGACTATCATAAACATACATAAAACACCTCTTTCAGATTTTTTGTTTTAACTTCTGTAACAGTCACAATGCATTCATTGCTGCTTTTTTTTTTTTTTTTTTTCAGGTACGCGGGCCTCTCACTGTTGTGGCCTCTCCCGTTGCAGAGCAACAGGCTCCGGACGCGCAGGCTCAGCGGCCATGGCTCACGGGCCCAGCCGCTCCGCGGCATGTGGGATCTTCCCGGACTGGGGCACGACCCGTGTCCCCTGCATCGGCAGGCGGGCTCTCAACCACTGAGCCACCAGGGAAGCCCCATTGCTGCTTTTTAATTGTTTTCTATTTGTTGTACTTGGTAAAATACTCGATGGATGGATAAAAGGTATCATGAAAAAAACAGAAATATCTACCTGAAATTATCTATATTTGTTTATTTACATATTGTCTGTCTCAGCACCATCCTTCCTTCCTCCAATGTAAACTCCCAAAAATGAAAACATTCTATGTCCCATTCACTCACACCTGGAAAGTGGCCAGCATTCGGCACTCAAATTCTTTACTGGGCTTCCCTGGTGGCGCAGTGGTTGACAGTCCGCCTGCCGATGCAGGAGACACGGGTTCGTGCCCCGGTCCGGGAAGATCCCACATGCAGCGAAGCGGCTGGGCCCGTGAGCCATGGCTGCTGAGCCTGCGCATCCGGAGCCTGTGCTCCGCAACGAAAGAGGCCACAACAGTGAGAGGCCCGCATACCGCAAAAAATAATAATAATAATAATTCTTTACTGAATGAAGGAATATTTATCCCACGCTCAAATCAGCATGACCAAAGCAAAAAAATAGTTACACAATTCACATTCTGACATCATTTATAATAAAAACCAAATCGTCCTCATTACATACTTATTAACTGCTTATTAAATCACTTAGTTTAAGAGATGAAAGCCTAATTTTTTGTTGCCTTAAAATAATAAGATACATTTACCCAAATCATAATTCAACGTGTAAGACATTATTCACTTTTTAAATAATATGGGTTTACAACACTCAACATTTTAAACTTTAAAAATTTAGTAAATGGAAGAATACAGATAAAACAGTTCATGCATATTTACAGAATTCACAAAGAACCTGTCTTAAGAAAGTTAATTATATTTAAAAAGTCGAACATTCTATAAAGGCAACCTAAATGACTAAAAGCAAAATCTTATCAAATAAGGCACAATCATACAAAGTAATACGACTCAGCTGTTATAAGCGTCGCTGAGGCCTTACTACTACTGGGAAATGCATATACACAATATCAAAGGGGAAATACAGGCACACATGTAAATATATACATGCATGTAAATTGTAAGCGTGTACATAAATATATGTGTGCTCTATTCCCTAAATTCTAAGACTCCATGAATTCTGAAATACACAGTCATTTTAATAGCAACTTTTTTTGGAGGAAGAAGAAATAGCACCACATAAAATACACACCACTCTAAGATGCATTAGGACTACAAAACAAACCAAATTTATAAGCAAACATAAGGATTCCAGGGTAAGAGCTGAGAGAGTACCTGGTGGGAGAAAGGTACTGGAGAAAAAAAAAACCCCACAAATTGGCAAGAGCAGTTCTTTTTCCTTAATATAATTCATTGCTATTTTTATTTCTCTACATTTCTTTCTTTCCCTACTTCTCTATATTCAGCACGCATTGCCTCTATAACCTTAAACGTCATCAAAAATATTTTTAAAGCGTTCTTCCGAATGAGAAATGTCATGTTGCTTCTATAAAGTGGTATTAGGCAAACTCCTATCTTTTCAACCCAAGCCCCAACTCTGTCAAGCTCAGTTTACATTTCAGGCCAAAGTTCCTGAAGCTGGTCCACCCTAGAAATCCCACTCTTCGGGCAGCTGGATAATATTTACTGTTTTACTTGAGTTTGTTTTTGCATTTATCTTCCATGCTGATCTGAGGCTTCCAGGAGCAGCTGGACATGTTTTTAAAGAAACTGAGCAATATCTCAGAACTTTCTCCTGTGTCCACCGCTTTCTGTGCATCTGAAATAACAGGCTTACTTTCATTCTACAGGGGCCAAATTCACATCTATGGAACAGTAAATATGTTTCAGGTGTAATCGACTCGAGCTATTTAATATAGTTAACACATCAAGTAAGCTTTTCCTGCCACATAAAAATGATAGTTACCTGTGAAACAAAAAAATCCTTATTTCTTTTTACAATGATGTTTTGTACCACAATTCAGCTCTTTAAATCCCATAAATGAAAGTTATTTATTTTCCTTACACAAGAGATAGACCTTGTTGGTTTTAGATTTGCTTACAACATTAAAACTTCTCTGGTAGTAACCTATCAATCAAAAACCTGCATACTTCTCTCAGTCCTTACTGAATTCATAAAGCACTAGTGTTCCAGACATTTTAATTAATATGTGCTAACTTCACACTACTGTTCACTTTTTAAAGACCAGCCCATTAAGCATTAAGCATGAAAAGCTTAGATTTTATATAGCTCCTTTTTATTTATTTTCTATTTTTTCCGGTACGTGGGCCTCTCACTGCTGTGGCCTCTCCCATTGCAGGGCACAGGCTCCGGACGCGCAGGCTCAGTGGCCATGATTCACGGGCCCAGCCGCTCTGCGGCATGTGGGATCTTCCCGGACCGGGGCACGAACCCGTGTCCCCTGCATCGGCAGGCGGGCTCTCAACCACTGCGCCACCAGGGAAGCCCTACAGCTCCTTTTTAAATGCAATCTCTCAGAATTCTGGAAACAAAGACACTAATAACATGCTATCAATTTTATTTACAGAAACACGAGACAAGAACTAATTCCAAATGGCAGTTTTAGCAAGAGAAAGCAAATGAAGAAGAAAAAGCTTAGGGAGAACGGTAAGAACACTCAATTTCTCACTTTTTTGACCAGTCACGTGATATAAAATATTATGATGCTACTGAAATAAAACTTAGCTGTTTTTTAAAAGTTTTTCTAACTTGGTATTTGCTTCAAAAGGTTCAGTGCACATCGGCAAATTTAAGTACATCAATTACTTAAGGGAGCATCTTAAGGGATTTGCAGCCATAAACTCCTACGTAGACTTTTAAAGGGAAAGCCTGCTTTTAATCACCATGCAGGCCAGAATACCATATTGGAGGCACTCTATTCATTCATTTTAGGCCAGGCTTACAGAAGCAGTTAAACTGAGTCAAGAACGTGGAAAACTCAATGGGCATGCTAAAGCTTACTGGGAGGTTTAATCTGGCAATGTTATTTTGTAATTAAATCTAAAAGGGATCTTTCAGAGGAAAAAAAAAAAAAGTATATATACCCGTGTAGTTTTGGTAGCCTTATTTACAGTCAGATTCGAACTCTAGAATTAATCATTTAATACAAAGAACCACTCTTCGATGGATCTCAGGTAGGCTACCCAACAGTGCAACTTTCACACATTAACTGCTCTTCACTTACTAAATTGAAGACAACGACTGTGACACATTTACCAGAGGATTTCTGGTAGATTTCTGACTTCTTGGTCCAGTTCCCTCCCATTCACAACATCTGGAATTTCAGGCCCGTCATTTAACCTCCCCTGGTGTTACGGACTGAACTGTGTCCCCCGCAAATTCATTATGTTGAAGCCCTAACCCACAGTATGATGGTACTTGGAGACAGGGGCTTTAAAGAGGTAATTAAGGATGAGGTCATAAGGATGGAGCCCCCAGTCCAACAGGGCTGGTCCCCCTATAAGGAGAGGCAGACACATAGAGGAAAGAACATATGAGGACACAGCGACTAGAAGGCAGCCAGCAAGCCAAGGAGAAACCACACCTTGATCTTGGACCTCCAGCTTCCAAAACTGTGAGAAAACAAAATATGTTGTTCAAGCCACCCAGTCTGTGGTATTTGGGTACGGCAGTCCAAGCAGACTCACGCACCTGGCTGCAGTTTCCTCACCTATTTTTGTGGATTCCTCAAAATTGAAGCGTCTCATGACGGAAAACTAAAAGAGCTGTCTAGAAGACTAATAAAAGTGTAGTAAATAGTAGCTCCTATGTTTAGTATCACTAACCTTAAATGAAGCTGGCAGGCGGGAGAGATGAAAACCTAGTGGCTTGTTCTGGAATTGAGTCTACTACCCTCATACCACAATAAATTAAGCTCAAAAGTAAAGCAAGTTCTGTACTGTAAACTGCCCCCCTAACCAGGGAGAATATTTTTAAGAGAGCAATAATCTTAAGGCCCAAAGGAAATCTGTATGAATAGACTTGACAATAAAAATATTCCAGGTGATACTAAGACCAATTTTTCTCAAAGCTCGTCCCAACAATTATAACAGCAGGAGATTTTTTTGTGAAGAAATGACCTGAGGCAGCATGTCGAAAGAAGATCCTGTAACAAATAATTTCCTTTCAAGGCAAATGTCTTTTCTGACAAATAAGCTAAAAGAAAGAATATAAAAATAAGCTATCTATAATGTTTACTTACTTTCTGAAGTTCTAAAACTGACCTTCACTTCATTAATCATATTTAGTTACTGCACAGTTACTAACTGAATGAGTAATGAAGATGAGAAATTAAGAAAACCCATAACCCTTGTGGATAACAATACCTAACACTTAGGCAGAGCTCTCTTTTTATAGATGCGCTGGCATGGAAAACACTTCAGCACTAAATGCAAGAGAAGGGGAGGGGATAACGGACACACCTGAGAAAGGGTACACAGATTCAGAACAACCTTGCAGGGTCTCTGCACTAGGTGTAGAAGAGCCACTAACACTACCCGGAGCATAAAATCTAAATTTCTGAAATAAGCTACATTAAACCAGTAAAAGCTGGTAAGAGCTCTTGTGATTTCTTCTGCAAGTTTTTAAGTAAATGTGCTATAGCAAAAGTAGGCGTGCCTAATTTTGATAGATGTTGCAAATTGCCCTGCAAAAACTGTGGGTATCAAAGTATATGCCCTATAGAATATTTAGGGTCTTGTGTGGAATTCATTTAAAAACTTGCAGTCAGGAGATTTCATACCTCAGGTTCAACTCTACTCTATCCATCCTATAAAAAGAAACAGGAAAATAGAGAAAGTAAGAGTACCAACTCTCTAGTCCCAGTGGAATTACTCCGAGTCTCAAGTTTTCTTAGCTGTAAAGTGAAGATAGCACCTAACCTATACGAACACTGGGAAAAATAGGTGAGATAATGTGAGATGAGGGTCTGATATCCTGAAGGCAGCATATCACAGGGCTAGTTCCAAACCCAGAACGCCTGGGTTCATATTCAGACCAGTCTCTTAGCAGCTGTGCGACCCAAGATCAATCGCTTAATCTCTCTACGCCTCGAGACTGTCACCAAAAAGGAGATTGTAACAGTACCTGCCTCAGGAGATTTATATGAGTTAGGACAGGCAGAGTGTTTTCAACAGTGCCTGGCACATAAGAACATTTTTTAAAAAAAGAAAAAAAGATAGGCATTATTTTAGGCAGCGAATTCAATATTCCAAACCCTACTTCTAAATCCAATAATTTTCCAAGTGGAGCTTCTATCACCATACCAAAACTAAAAGCACAGCTGTAGAGAGAATATGCCCGTTACAGCGAGATGGAAATGTGAATTCATTTGCGTGGAATTGTACATGCAAAGCATCTCCTCCTTCTTGTTAGGCTGAACAACATGATTACACTTATTTTGGTAGATTTAATTTCTTGATTGACTCTTTCTGGGATATTTTATAAGATACCAATTGTATAAATCAATGTATAAATGAAATTCTTCATCTGGAAATATCTTCTAAAATATTACATTGTTTTTTTTTAAAAAAAAATTCCACCTAGGACAGTTATAAACAATTAAGATGTGAGTTTATCCTCTTTTCTCTTTCAATGAATATTTTTTTAGTCTTCTCATCCTAAGCAATTAGAAAAATTTTACCACCATAAATATCCATCACATCGACGTATGTGTGTGACTATATGTACATATACATGCTGTTAGAATCAATAATTCCTATTAAAAATCTATCCTCCTTTTTTCAATGGGGAAAACGTCTCAAAACTATCATCTCCCGTAAGAGAGAGAAGTAAAAAAACACCCCAAATTTGGTAGTGCTTTGTCTGTGTTTCAATGGTCCCTGGCATTATCCCAACTCGTCCATTCCTGAAATTCCCAAGTGGGAAACATTTATAAATGGAGCAACTGGATTAACAAAGTAAAAATATAACAGATGGAAGCAACCCACGAAAGAAGAATGATTGGTCACTTACGTCTGACTTAACTTTCACCTGGGTCAAGAATCAAGGAAGGGAAGTGATATGGAGTAAAAAAGCAGGTGTCACCTGAAAATAAAAAATGCAACACACACACAAAGGGAATTCCCTAGCAGTCCAGTGGTTAGGACTCAGTACTTTCACTGCCGGGGCCTGGGTTCAATCCCTAGTTGGGGAACTAAGATCCTGCAAGCTGCTCGGTGTGGCCAAAAAACAAAACAAAACAAAACAAACAAAAATACCCAGCAACAAAAGGTCCATGCTGTTTGTAATATGCTTATAATAGGTAAAAATTCTCTCAATGATTTTATACAAGTTATATGATTGAAAATTGTTCATTTAACTGCTGGATTTTTTAAATCAGCTTATTCTTTCTCTTCACCATAAATGGGTATTGTCTTCTCTCATAAACTTTGTAAAACAAATGTTTTATGTGCATTATTAATATATTTCAGTGGAAAAGTCTGTAACATCAGCTAGGAGTATTCTGAGCTATGCCTGAATTTTATCCCTCCATAAAGATATGATAGATACACATAAGGTGTTATGTCAGCTTTAAGTATATAGATCATTTAAAAAAATATACTTTGCAGCTAAATGTCCATGCCTCTCCTGAAAGGCTTCAAAAACTTGAGAATACCAGACTTAGCAAGGTAAAGTTTCAAAGGCTGAACCGGAATTTTTTTTACTTAAATACTCTCATTAGATCTTAAAAGAAGAAAGGAAGCCACTAAGCAAAAACAAAGCACAAATTTCACTCTGGCTCCACAAATCATGATGTTCTCTTAGCTTCTGATGAGGAGAAACATCACCAGTTTCAAACGATGTAGTCAAAGACGGAGAGCAAACAGTCAACAAATCTGTCAAGGATCAGTAATACTGGAGAAGACTCTCATGTCTGCTTTCCCTTTTTAAAAAATGCACACACACACATATATATTGAACACATATGTTTTCTTTTCTGTTTTACAGTTGAAATATAATCACACTACTAAATTCAACATTATCAGCCTAAAAGACGACAGCATCCTTCACTACGAGCGAGTAAAGACAGCTCACAGCATATAATTCCAAAGCCTAGCGTCTCAAAATTCACACAGTGAAGTTTCCAAAAATATGACACTTTTGATTTGCTACACAGGTTTTCAGAACTGGCAGTGTTCCCAGGGTTATGCCAGATGACATCACAGCACTTCTCAGTGCCGGCTTTTAGATACATTTTTAACTGAAAAAATTTGACCAGGCTTGGATGTAAACCTAACTTTTAGGGACAACTACTGTTCTATAAGAAAGACACTGTCTTCACACTGCAGTGTTATGGTCACATCCCATGCAAAGGTTTTTGTCTTCTTCTCTGAAAGACACACACCATCGGGAGATTACACGAACTTCATGGCATCACCAAACTACAATGAAGGGAATGGTCTCCCTTAGCTGTATCCACAACCAGCAGTCATGCACGTCACAAGCAAGACCAGCTAAATCACAATTACTAAGTGATTTCTCTGGACTGCAGCCCTCTCACTTGAAGGTTGATAGAAATTTTCAACGGAAAACATTTTAAAAGGCAGCTGTGCCACACAAAACAGAACGACGGCAAACCCCGCGAGGCTCACATCCACGATGGGAATACACATTCCTTGTGACGCTCTTCCCAACAACACTGCCAAGCGACTTGATTCAAACTCTAGAGTCAAATCTGAGTCTGTGTTTATGAGAGGGACTGGGCCTTGGGGGGAGGGGGGCCGGAGAGAGAGAGAGAAAGAGAGGTGCAGTAGTATTTCCCTGGTGGTGTCCTTCAAGGCAGCGCTACGCTAAGTGAGGCGTGATGAATGGCCCCCAGCCCGCACCAGCGGCGACACAGGCTCGTTTGGCCCTGGCCATGGAGACGGAAAGGTCATTCATTACCCAGTGTGAACAAACTGAGTGAGCGTTTGTGATAAATAACAGTCATTATTGAACTACAGTGTTCTCTGGGAATTCCTCAGACACTTCCTTGACATTAACGTACTTTTTGTGGAGGGCTCAGCGAGGCTCTCTTGATATTATTTAGCGCTTCATGTTTTATGTGGGATAACACAGAGACGTTTACTTCTCCTTTGCTGGGGTGCATGTGTCTGAACAAACACCAAGTATCTTCTTTCCTCATATTGCACACCATGTCTGGTGCTCTTCCATCAAATGCACACACGTGTGTGTGTACACACATACACACACGCACACACACTCCATGTGCTAAGTATGTATATCTGTATCAATGCAAGCAGATACTAACAAAACATAATCCTGAAACTACTGGAGAAATGGTCCGTTCTGAGGCTTGACCTTTTCTGAGTTGAGGGTCAGTCACGTAGTTAACTGTATTATACCCATGACCACTTAAAGAAAGAGAAATATAAAAGATGTTGGCGCAAATAAAGAGATCCCTCAGGGGATTCAAAACCGCAGCTCACCTCTTTCCACATAATCCTTGCCACTGTGCCTCCACACAAGCTGCTGTCACTGCAGGCAAGACTTGTCACTCTCTCCCCCAGAAGCCTTCACCAAGCCAATTCCCACTGGCTCAAGTCCAATACCATCCTATCTGAAGCCTTCCCAACACATCCCACCCCATCCGTGTGCATGCAGTCACTCTCTCCTTTGGGTTCACACAGTAGCTCCTTGAGAGGCTAGATAAAGCACCTGTTGGGGGGAGGGGGGGTGTGGCAAGTGTCCGTTACAGGTCCACGAATTCACTCACTCACTACTTGGTGCGAATAACGTGCCAGGCACTGTGCGAATGAAGAGGTAAGAACAGACCTTGTCTACCTTGTTTCAGTCTAGCTTGAATTCTCCCCATAGAGCAGCGAGGACTTTCGACTTCTTCATTTGTATATTCCCAGATGCTACCGACTACACCCGGTACGTCACAGTTGTACAACATGTGTTGCCGTAGGAAAGGATGGACAGATGTATAGACAGATATTAAATATCTTCCTTACTGTGTCGCCCAGGTCTGATTATTGCATTTGGGAAAGTGACTTACCCCTTTGAAAGCCTGGGCTTTTAAACCTTTAAAATATGAATGACAATTATTCTAGTTCCTAGGAATGCTTGGAATATAAAACCCATGTAATGTGCCTTGATACCGGAGGAGAAAGGGCATGTGGAAGAGTAAAATCACATACTCATCACCAAAAACAGTAGCAATGACTCAGTGCTAACAGCAAAACAAAACTAATTATTGCTCATGGAACAGAAGCCAATTATGCATAATTGACTTGATCCAAGGATCATGAGTTGATTTAAGGAAATGACTAAAGGAAAAATATATTTTAATGGTAAGAACAATACCCTAATACTTTCAAATAAATAAAGACGACTAAATATCTCTCTTCAAGTAGTACATATGAGATAATACACTACCTTATTATCTCTTAATAAAGACATTTTTAAGGTACTACATAATGAGCACAGCATGTACTCTGTGCTTGAAATAATTCTACAAAGTAGATAGCATCTCCTTGGATTTCTAAACTAGCTCTACAAAGACAGGACTACCAGTGACAACTTATTATTTTAGAATAAAAAATCTTTGTATTTTATCTACTTGGTATTTATATCATTTTGATAATCGTGTAATTGAATACTGGGAAGGAGACAGATAAAGATAGATCCTTCTAGGTAGACAGATACATGAAAATATATTTTTATACAAATGTATATATATATATATGCATACACACACACCTACCTACATGCATACATATATACACATGCACATATATATGTCAAGGAACTATCCCTACAGCCAGGGACATTTCCATGAACTGAAGGACAGATCAGGAAATGTCCCAGGGTGTCAAGAAGCCATAGGAAAAAGTCTCAGTGGTTAGATGGGACCTAGAAGATATCTGCCCCTGGACCCATGAGACTGGCACCCAGATACTGTCCGTTTCCCTCTCTCCTGCTGTGTGATGTGGGCAGATGACGAAGAAGGAGCCCACTGAGGAACAAAGTACAGAAAGATCCCAGTGGGAACCAGGAATGGAAACTCTTCTCTCAAAGTGTATTAAATTACATTAGAGACTAAAACTGGAAGTCTTGTTTTGACCCCGTATTTCTCAGGGTGAACTAGGTTACGGTGCAGAAACAAAGAGTTCTTCAAAAACAGAAACGTCAAACAACACGGTGTTTTCTCGCTCCTGCTGCAAGTGTCCCGCCTAGGAGGCCAGGCTCAACGTCTTCCTCACTCAGGTACTGAGGCTGAGGGAGGCTCTGTCTTCGTGCTTCCCCAATTGCAGAGGACAGGAAAGGGGCACACGACAAAGCACGCACTCACTATTAAACCTTCCATCTAAGAGAGCACTACTCACACCCTCCCGTATTCCAGTTCCCTGTGCCAAGTCTCAGGGCCGTACCCACCTTAGAAGAGGGCAGTGAAGTGTAATGCTACCATCTGCCCAGCATGCAATTTACAACTTAGTGTAGAGCTAAAAATAGTTCTTGAAGCACAGTAATTACTACTTCAGTCACCAAATAATGTCAGGACAGGTTAGGTTTTTCAACCATATGACCAATTTTTTTAAATTTCCATTTTCAGAAAATTTCATATTTAGGCATTCTGTCTTAGGGACTTTAGACCTAGGGTACTTAACAGAATAGGTTATACAGGGTGGTGGAATAAACAAGTGATAGGACAAGAAGTATTTTTTTTGGGGGGGGGTGGACAAGAAGTATTTTTATCACCATAAAAAAAAATCAGACTTAATTTCAGGCTGGCACTAACATAAACATTAAACATCCAGCCATTCTTACATTTTTCATGAATTAGCAGCCACCAAAAGTGGGAAGGGGGAAAACAGTAAAGACATCAGATTTTTAAGTTCTGGAAGATGTGGAGAAATAGACTGGGTGACCGACCCCAAGACTACTGTCAAAAACTTCTGCGGGGGTGGGAGGGTCGGGTGAAAGGACAAATGCATTTCCCGGTGATCCCCAGTGACCTGCATTAATCACCAATAACCTCCATGTCATGATCATGTCACATCCACTTAGCATCACTGCAGGTTAATCTCCTGCTGCCTCCATGATTTGAATGTATTTGCATTGATGTTCACCATATGCAACACACCATGGGGGAGAGGGGTCCCTTTGACAGAAAAGGGATGAATGTTTTTAGCAGATGCAAACTGAATCTCCAGGAGAGAAACAAATGAAGAAGGTTCTCCAGGCCATGCCATCCAAAAAGTACATTCATCAATAATTTTTAAAAACTTTCAGAAACCTATTTATCCTCTCAAAACTATACAGATACTTGTTAATGATAACGGTGGCCAAGAAATTCTAAGCACTCTCTATGTGCCGTGCACACTAAGCAATTTACACGGATTATTTCTGTGAACCTTACAAAACTGTAACTTTTATCTTCATTTTATTAACAAGATCATAGAATTAGCAATAGAAGAACTGAGATCAAGTCTTGGTGTTACTCCAATTTTGTGAAAATTAGCTACCATACAATATTGTCTCCTAAGAAAAAATTGCACCTCTAATACCTAATGTTAAATCACCCAACAATTACAAATGGAAAACTTAAATGTCCGTGTTTCCCTGTATGTTCTAGTCTTTACTATTTCTCCGGATCATGACCAGAAGAAAACTCATCTGTTTAGATGACAAGGACCTATTCTCATTTTTCTGCAGTTGTCCCGTTTATTCTGTGTTCCATAGGACCAGCCTTCTACTTGAAGCATTTAACTTTGTGGCCTATAAAATAAAATCTGGGAAAACGGTAACCCCATTGGGTTTCTCTTATTTGGTGATTTCTAACACTGCTGAGACACTTGTATATGTAAGTAGCCGAGAGCCTCTCCAGACCATGGAAACACTGGTGGCGAGCTTCCTGGTACATTTTCAGGGTTCTGACTCTTCTCACAAATCACCCTCAGAGCAGACAGGGGAGCCCCTAGGGTTCAAGGACAACCATCCCTTATCACTAGTCTGGAAGTTCTGCATTCGTTTGCTATTCTGTCACGGTCCACCTCTCAGGACAGGTCTCCGGGCCATACCTGATGAAATCAATCGAACGTCCAAGCACACATTTCCTCCACTGTTCTGTCTTAAGTGGGTCATGAAACTTAAAGAAACCAGTTGGACCTTAGATGGCTTATGAGCATGAGAAGCTTCTAGTTAAGGGGTTTTAGTTTATCTCCTGCAACACTGACTGTGGAGAAGTCTCAATTTCACTTAAGCATCTCACTGCCACTGAAAATTCTCACAGTGGCATGAACTTACAGCTGGGTTTTCCCTACTGCATGGGGAGCCATCTTCAGTATAAATTCTGGTTTGCTTTGACTTAACTCTCCTACCTGAGCAGCCTGGTGGTAGACGGCTCTATGGGGTTTGTGGGTGAAAGCTGCTTACTATCTTATGAAGTACAATCTACCAGCCAAGGAAGCAAACAAATGAAAATTCAACCTGGCTTCCCAGACAGAATGAACATGTTCATTTATAAATACGACAAGTATCTGCTACAATAAAAAGTCCAGAAATATTTTTAAATTACTCGCCAGGAATACTTTAGTCTGGTTTATAAAGCTATTCACGGTCCTCTCACCCAAATCTCACTCACAAGTGTCAACTAATTTTTTAGAATCGTTAAAAAACTGATATATTATACCTCTATCAAATCACAATATACACTTGGTATCTTACAATTTTGTCAATTATACCCCAACAAAGCTTAAATCAAAAACATAAAATTAAATTAAAAGTATCTTTTAAACGCACTGATACGTATCCTCAGTAAACTGGCTGGACAGACAAATCCCAGAATTGAATATACTCCTCTGTTGCCCTACTTTATTTCTCCTTGCACTGTGAATCCACGTAAATTTTATCTTCATGATGAACAGGTTTGGGGTTTTCTTGGGGGGGAGGGGTTGTTTTATTTTGTCTTGTATCTTTATATCTAGTCTACAAAATAAAAATAATATAAATAACCACAATACCTTTTAAGTTTTCCATCACTTCTGCTAAGTCCAAATTTACTCCGTTTTAACCGCACATATCTCTTACACCAAAAACGCACAGCACGTTAAGCTCGAGTTACGCCTTTGCATTGAAAATATGATTTCATTAATTAATAACCCTCGTACAACTAGTCATTAACTCCAATGCCATCAATCTCCCAACATAACTAAGCTTTCAGGAGCAAAGTGCACAAAATGGGATGGGGTGGAGGGTGGAAAAGATTCAACCCAGGGGAGTCAAATGCCTCAAGCACTCCTGACTAGGAAATGGAACACAAAGAATGTCACAGAGACGCTAACCCTCTACAGCCACAGATACTTCCTTGGTCTTCTCTTTCCCCTGAAGAGAAACACACTCGGCCATGTAAAGGATCTGGCTAAAACCAACACTGCTTTTCCCATGTCTCCTTTTTGGGGGGAAGCTCTGAGGACACAGTTACAGAGGATATTCTCCTCCTGCGTATGGCTGGAAGAGTAAAGACTGCTGCACCAACCATCACCATCTATTTTAGCACCAAAAATACCCTATTACTGGCCATATGAAAAACCATTTCACATTGGAAAATTTCTCATTGCTTAAATTGGAAAGAAAATCTCTAGGCTACTAGCATTTTTGCAAATATAACTTTCTCAAGGATATAGCTCCTTTCCTTCAAGTGCCTGATTTATTTTTCTTACCTATTTGGTTTTTCCAAACAGGAAGGATCCCTGTGAGAACAGAAAGGATTTTTTTCTCTTGCCTTTTCTACAGAAGGTCGCTTTGAACATTCAGTACCAGAGCTGGCTGTGACTGCTCCCATTGGTGAGTTATTACAAATAAAGTTCAGGGACAACATTAACGTGTTACTCCTCATTAACGGAAAAGTTAAGTCTCAAGTCAGGGACAAGAAAGTCATTTTCTAAACGTCAAGCCAACCTTCCCCACAGGCCAGATTCTTTTCAGATTGCCTTTTATCTTTCGCAATTATCATGTGAAAGCCAACTGTTACTTACTTCATACTTGGGAATGTGAATGGAAAGTGAAGAGATGAACAGTAAAAAAAAAAAAAAAAAACAGGCAAGGAAGTCAATGAAACAGTACTGAAAAGACAAGAATGTGGCCTTAGAGAAGCTATTCCAAAAACAAACTCACTAAGCAAAGTCAAAATAATGCTTCCCAGTCTGAAAACAGACATGCTTTTTTTGGCTCTGCCGGATTGAAACATAAGTGCTTAGGGAAGTTACTTAACCTGTCTGGGGTACAAAATCCCTGGAAGAAGAAGGAATAAGACATACTATATTACTACGATGTGTAAGACGAAGTTCAATTACTGGGTCATGGTGCCAAACTGACTGGCTAAGCCTGCCCATTACATGTTACATAAGCTCCCAGTGCCTCAGTTTACTTACCTGTAAAATGGAGAAAATAATGGTAGCTATCTGATAAAGGTGCCATGAAGTCCAGGTCTGAGCATCCTTCCTAGGACAATGTTCTCTATCATTATGATCATTAGTACTGTCATCACTTAATATATTCTTTCTTATTCACATGACTCACAATTCACTACTCCCTACTGTCTCTACCTCTTAACATTTCTGTCTCTTCCTCTTCTTATGCCTCTTGCTAGTACCCTTTGATTCATCCTAACTCTCTCCCTTTAGCTTTTAACTCATCACAAGTCACTTATCATTTAAGCTACAGTTTTCTGGCATTCCAAATGAAAGAGATACGACCTACCACAGAGTTTTAAATAATGTCAAAAATGTAAACCTGCTCAGGTTTTCTGTCAACCTGAGAAGAGCACGCAATTTACAACTAATGGAGAACAAAGGAAAACAAGTATGATTTTGTTATTATTGTTATTATTATGAAACAACTTAAGACTCTTAAGGCTAAGCAGCAGCTCTCAACAGCTACAGTACACCTACATTGAGATGAATACTATAAAATGTAGACAAAGTCCGTAAAAATACATGGCATTCAAAAATTCTGTCTAAGAAATACATAGAAAGACAAATATTGTATGTTATCACTTACATATGGAATCTAAAAAATAAAATAAATGCGTGAATATAACAAAAAAGCACAGATATAGAGAACCAACAGAGGGAACAAACAGAAAGGAAGGGGGAAGGGATCAAACAGGGTACGGGATTAAGAGATACAAACGATTACATATAAAATAAATAAGCTACAAGGATATATTGTACAACACAGGGAATATAGCCAATATTTCATAATAACTTTAAATGGAGTACAATCTAAAAATATTCAATCACTACACTACACACCTGAATCTAATGTACTATTGTAAATCAACTATACTTCAATAAAAAATTAAGTATAAAAATAAATTTAAAGAATTCTAAGGAAAGCAATATTTGAAATGCTTGGTGTACAAAAAGGAATAAGCCCATAAATGTCCAAAGTGAATTTTAAAAAAAGAATGTCTTACAAAGGTGTAAGAGGTAACAAGTAATCAAGTTCTCCAAGAGGTGCAGGAACCCTAGGAAATCTCACTCACATACGATTTCCCGCTACCCTAACACAGGAAGTGCAAAAAAGGGACCCCTGAAGATGAACACTAGAGCTGTTACTTGAGGGATCCCCAGTGACCACGAACCTCAATTGACTGAATAGCAAAACCTGCTTTTTCCAATCTGATGACCACAGTAACTCACCACCAATGAATTACTGTTTGATCACCTACAGCCAACAGGACAAAAGGAACACAGGAATGAGAAAAAAAAAAAAAAAAAAAGCTTTCCATTGTGATGGTTAGTTTTACATCAACTTGATTACCCAGATATTTGGTGAAACATTTTTTGTGGGTGTGGCCTGAAGGGTGTTTCTAGATGACATTAGCATTTAAATCCATATCCTGAGTAAAGCAGGTAGCTCTCCCCACCATGGGTGAGTATCACCCAATCTACTGAGGGCCTGACAGAACAGAAAGGCAGGGGAATAAAAAAGTCAAGCTTTTCCTGACTGTTGAGCTGGGACTTTGGTCTTCTGAGGCCTTTGGACTCAGACGGAACATATACCAGCAGCTCTCCTGGGTCTCATGGGACTTTTTAGCCTCCATAATCAAGGGAGCCAATTCCATATCACAAATCTCTTTATTTTCACTTATTGCTTTCTCCTTTGATTTAAATACATCCTACCAGTTCTGTTTACTCCAATACATCTACTAAAGTCCCAAGTGAGTCATTCCGTATCTCATAATCTCTAATTGGTCGCTCAAACCTTTTTTTCCTTAATTTACTTTTTCATTATTAGTAACAAAAACCAACAGATCATAAAATACTTAAAAGTATGAATGACTAATTCCAAAAAAACTCTGTAATATTCACTTTCCCAATTACAAAACAATTTTTTTTCTATTTTACAATTTGTTGGCTTGATCCAGGATCCAAAAAAGGTCCGTACCTAAATTGATGCCCTCCTAAATCTCTTTTAATCTATAGGTTCCCCTTTCATCTCCTTTACCCATTTGTTTTAAAACTTAGTCTTTTGTATTGTAAAGTTTCCCAGGGTCTGGATTTTGCCATTTTGCTGATTACATCCCCATGGTGTCATTTAACACGTTACCACTATTTATTTTCTGTAAATGATAGATAGATCTAGAGGCTTGGTCAGACTAAAGTTCCATACCTTTATGGCAAGACTACTCCACTGGTAGTGTCGTATTTATCTATCAAGAAGTACATCATGTTTCTGTGTTGCCCTATTTATAATGCTGGAGGCCCTCAATGATCTCTGCCTACATCCGAGAATTTATTCGGGATGGCAAAAGTAAATCATCACTGGAACGATCCTCCCTGAATCCACTGGAAGCTATAATTCTAATGATCTCAAAGACAAAACTGTGGTTTATTAGCTGAAATACTCCTATAAAGAGAAAGAGCCTTCATCGACCATTTAGTTAACTGCCTATACTTATTTCATCAATGCTTCTTCAAGCTTTAAGGTTGTCTGAAGCTTACGCTTTCCCAAACTCTTCGGGAAGAGCTCGTGGGAGTAATATTCCCTTATTTCTGGCACATTCACAATAATTTGTCTGCTGGTTTGTATTTAAAGATCAGTTTGGCCGGTGATAAATTTCATGGCTCACATTTCTTTCCATGATTATGTTAAATATGATACTCCATTGTTTATTTGGCATAAAGCACTGCTGTCAAAAAAAGTCTCATGAGAATCTAATTTTCTTCCTTATAGTGATGAAGTCTCTTTGCCTGGATACTCAAAGGTATGTTTTCCTTTCATTAAAGACCACAGTTTTACTATACTATGTCTCAGTGATGATTTGAGATGATTTTTATGAGGAACAAAGTGGCCCTTCCCATATATAGATTCAAGGACTCCTAGTTCAATAAAGTTTTCTTATGGTTTTTAAATTTTTTTTTTTCAGGCTTCAGTAATTGTGGCTCGCGGGCTCTAGATCTCAAGCTCAGTAGTCGTGGTGCACAGGCTTAGTTGCTCTGTGGCATGTGGGGTCTTCCCAGACGAGGGCTCGAACCCGTGTTCCCTACATTGGCAGGTGGATTCTTAACCACCGCGCCACCAGGGAAGTCCCTCTTACGATTTTTTATACTGGTTTTTTTTCTGTTTAATTTTAATCTCACCTTATAGGACTTCTGTTATACATATTTGGTTCTCCTTTACATAGTTTCCACACAACTTTTCCTCAAATCCTTTTCATTTACTGTATTTTTCTTCGATTGTTGACATGTTCCATCTCCTCCTCCTCTACTTTTCTCAGAGTTTTTAACAATTGTGTTTACCTGCTCTTGCATTTTTTCTAGTTTACTCTTAATTTCTAAAATTATTGTTTTATTTGTACATTTTTCCTGAATTCTGCCATCTTTCTTTTCAAACCTTCATTTCTCAGTTTCCCTTTCACTGATATATAATGCCCTTTCACACCTCCATCATGTTCTTAATATTCTGTCCCATTTTAAAATATCAGGTATATCATTTTCAACTCTTGCGAGTACTGTTCCTTATTTTCTTTTTAATTAAAATAATTTTGTATGGAGTTATTATCCTATTGCCCATTTTTGATGTAAAATAAGTATTCCCAAACATAGGGAGGGGGTGTAGTTGGGATTTTCTTGTTCAAAGGTCTTGATGTGCTGTCACGAAGTGAGTCAAAAACTTGTGACCTTCTGCTTTCGCAGATCTGCCTTTTCAATGCCCACACACTCACCTAAACCTTCTCTTTCCTTGATCCTCACTGCCCCATCTTGCTCAATCTGGGTTCCACTCCCAGCACTTCCTCCTGGATGCTGAGTCTTACCTTGGAAGGGACATTGAGTGTGTTCGTTTGTAAAATAATAGAGTCCAGACGTTACCAGACCTTGCCTCAGTCTCCTTGCCCTCACCCTGGAATTAAGTATCCTGTAGAGCCACTCAGCTGTGAATACACAACCCATATGGGCTCATCACACTTTCCTTTGGGGTCTGTAGTTGATTTGGGGGGAGCAGGGGTTCAGATCTCTCCTCACTTCCCTCTAAGGCCAATTCCACACAGGTCTTATAGCTGTCAATCGTTTCTCCCATCTACACATATTCTAAGACAAACGGGGACACCCTGAATCCTAGTTTTATTGCAAACATTGTTTGTGGGTTTGTAGTTTAGCTCTCCTAGCCGTTCTATTTTTTTTCATGGAGAAATCTGAGATTTAAAAACTGTCACCACTGGTGTCACCTCCCAGAATTCACTGCAAACTCAATTTATAATGATTCTAAAGCCAATCAAACTTTTAATATTTCTTATAGCTATTAATAAGTACATTAAGATATTTCAGCTCTCCCCAAAATCAAAGACTCCCACCTCCTAACAAATGGGACCCAGCCATATGAGCTTTTGCACAGCAAAGGAAACCATAAACAAAGTGAAAAGAAACCTACTGAATGGGAGAAAATATTTGCAAACGATGCAACCGACGGGGGTTAATTTCCAAAATATACAACTCAACAACAAAAAAACAAACAATCCAGTCAAAAAATGGGCAGAAGACCTAAACAGACATTTCTCCATAGAAGACATACAGATGGCCAAGAGGCACATGAAAAGATGCTCAACACCACTAATTATGAGAGAAATGCAAATCAAAACTATAATGAGGTACCACCTCACACTGGTCAGAATGGCCATCATTAAGAAGTCTACAAATAACAAATGCTGGAGAGGATGTGGAGAAAAGAGAACCCTCTTACACTGTTGCTGGGAATGTGAATTGGTGCAACCACTTTGGAAAACAGTAAGGAGGAGGTTCCTCAAAAAAACTAAAAACAGAGTTGCCGTATGATCCAGCAATCCCACTCCTGGGCTCATACGCAGACGAAACAATAACTCAAAAAGATCCACGCACCCCTAGGTTCATAGCAGCACTACTTACGATAACCAAGACATGGAAACAACCTAAATGTCCATCAACAGATGACTGGATAAAGAAGACGTCATATGCACACACACACAGTGGAATATCACTCAGCCATAAAGAAGAATGAAATAATGCTGTTGCAGCAAGATGGATGGACTTAGAGATGATCATAGTAAGTGATGTAAGTCAGAAAGAGAAAGACAAATACTATGTGATACCACTTATATGTGGAACCTAAAATACCATACAAATCGACGTATCTACGAAACAAAAACAGACTCACAGATATAGAGAACAGACTTGTGGTTGCCAAGGGCAGGGGTGGTAGGGGAGGGAAGGAATGGGAGTTTGGGATTAGCAGAGGCAAACTATTATATATAGAATGGATAAACAACAAGGTCATACTGTATAGCACAGGAACTATACTCAATATTCTGTAACAAACCATAATGGGAAAAAACATGAAAAAGAATATATATACACATATATATGTATAACTGAGTCATTGTGCTGTACAGAAGAAATTAACAAAACATTATAAATCACCTATACTTCAATAAAATTAAAAAAAAAAAAAAAGACTCCCACCTCCTAATGTTTTCTATGAAATTTTTTCACCAGCGTTTCTTGTTTTCATGAAATGATTTTAGGGATTTAATCTAAAAGATTTAGCAATAACTTTTTCTTAGATTATCATTGGCTCTTTGTAAATATATCACAAAATACATACATACACAAAAGAGAATCAATTCATGAGAGCCTTATGTACTTACCAACAAGCTTCATGGCATAAAATTAAAATTAATGTTATCAATAAATTATCTCCCCACAAAAGCTGCATTTCCATACAGATTTACAAGTGTTCTAATCAGCACATCAAGACACCAGCCTTCAAACCTGCTTATACCCTTTATCCCATTATCATTCTCAACAAAACTTTCATCATCTCTTGCCAAAGCCGCTGCAAAAACAGCCATCTATATCCCTCTTCAATCCATTTTCAAATAATATATGAACAAATTGAATACATGTGGCCACAGGTATTTTTCTGGGGAGAAGATATCCAAGGAGCACTTTGCCCCCCAAACCTTAAACACCAGTAGAGCTGTAATTGTCTTGTACCTTTCATGGGGTACAGTTAACAGTCCACATTTTTTGGTATTATGAATTCTGTTCAGGAATACCAAGACAGAAAGTACCAACAAGTCAAAATTTCTACTCTGAATTAAGTAAAGTTACCTTGCTATTTGTACACCACCTCCCTGGGCCTCAATTTCCTCACCTGATAAATGCAGATAATCTTAAAGTCATCTTAACAGATTTCATAACAAACTTAAAAGAGTTATTTGATGGAAGGCAAGGAACACCCAAGCAAACTAAAGGCATCAGTCCTGCCACTGAAAGATCTTTATTTGCAGTAATATTTTCAGGGGTTAAGGATGGCCAGTAACCAGTGAGTTTATGAAATAAAATAGCTTACAACTAAATAAAAATGGAAATAATTAGATGTACATTCTAGAATTTCTAAGTCGTGTTTCACGGGCAAATTAAGAACATGATCTGCTTTGTTCAGGGCTGTATCCGCAGCGCCTGTAACGCTGCCCAGCATGTAACAGGAGCTTCATAAATATCTGTTGGATGGATGAATCGGCCTCCCTTAACCTAATAACAACCACTGTGTCTTTCATCTTGTTTGGTAATGACCAAGGCCACAGAGCAATATGGTTCTCAACAAGCACTGGCAATACCGAATGGATAAACTACTTTTGCTCCGTGAAACAATGAAGCTCCGTCATCTGAATCCCTACAATCTTAACAATATATAAGCTCGTATTCTCCTATTAGCTCAAATCAGAGATGACACTGGGAAATGGTTATCCCCACTGTAATGTAATCCAGCTCCAGGCTGCATTGGAAAGAGGATTACAGCCAGTACAAAAGAAACAATGGGATTTCTTTGATAATAAACAAACCTATATCTGAGAAAGCAGAAGCTGTTAACAACCAAACTACCAGGCAGGTCACAGGACCGGAGTCTGAAGCAGCCTTGCAAGAGGAGAAACTGTACTAGATTTGGAGCTAGGTAAATGTGAGTTTAAATTCTGTCTTCCCTATTGGCCTAAGCCTCAGCATCTTTATAAAACTGGGATGAAAACTGTAGCTCCCTGATTGAGTTGCTGCCTGGGGTAATGAGATCTGGCAGGTAAAGCACTTGCCAATATACTTGTCATGCTGACAAGTCATGCAATGAAATTTATTTTCCAGAGCCCCTCCCAGTCTTCCTAGATAAATAAAAGGTGGCAGGGGTAGAAAGAAAGAAAAAACACAGATAGAGGTAGAAAAGAAGAGAGATACCCTATAAGGGTACACAAGTTTTTACATATGTACATCTTTCTCCTTTTGCTTATACATAAAGACAACACACTAGCTAATCCGAACTTAACAGAATTTTTAAAATAAATTTATGTATGTATGTATATATGTGTGTATTTATGGCTGTGTTGGGTCTTCGTTGCTGCGCGTGGGCTTTCTCTAGTTGCGGTGAGCGGGGGCTACTCTTCGTTGCAGTGCGAGGGCTTCTCATTGCAGTGGCTTCTCTTGTTGCGGAGCACGGGGTCTAGGCACGCGGGCTTCAGTAGCTGCGGCTAGTGGGCTCTAGAGCGCAGGCTCAGTAGTTGTGGCGCACGGGCTTAGCTGCTCCACGGCATGTGGGAGCTTCCCGGACCAGGGCTCAAACCCGTGTCCCCTGCATTGGCAGGCGGATTCTTAACCATTGTGCCACCAGGGAAGTCCCCTAACTACAGAATTTTAAGCAGCCTTCCATATAACTCACAGTTCCCTAAGGTCTGAGATGATTTTAAGAACAAATCTTAAATGATAAACAAACAGAAAAAGTAGAAAATATATGGGGCTACTGAAGAGAGGCTGAACCACAGCATTTCAGATCTGCTTTCTGTTAAAAAGAAGCAAAGTCTGTCCTTGAATCTGTTGTTTCATACAAGAGCTGGAATAATTTAATGGCTACTGAATACAAGCTCCTACGCAAGATGGTTCAAGAGCACATCCCAGGGCTACCACCACCTGGGCTAGTTAACAATGGACACAGATAAGGAGCCCAGGCTACAGCCAGAAGGCCCAAGTTCAAATCCTCCTCCACCACTTACTAATTGTGACTGTGCACAGGTGCCTTAAGTTTTCTCCACTTCAATTTCCTTGTCTGTAAAAACAATATCTCGTAAGATTTCTGTAAGGATTAATGTAATAGCTGAAAGGTTGGCACACATTAAAACACTACATAAATGTATGGGACGTAAAGAAACACTTTGCTTCTTTTGTCATGTGAGAATATTAACAGCCCCTTCATCATAAGATTGCTGGGATAAATTAAACAAGGTATTTATTCCAGGTAAAGAGTATAGCACTGGGCCAGGGCTACAGTATGAATTCAATAAACTACTATCATATTTTAATATATCCAAAACTCTTCAAAGCTATGATGGCTGGGGACTTCCCTGGTGGCTCAGTGGTTGAGAATCCGTCTGCCAATGCAGGGGACACGGGTTCGAGCTCTGGTCCGGGAAGATCCCACGTGCCGCGGAGCAACTAAGCCTGTGCGCCACAACTACTAAGCCTGCCCTCTAGAGCCCACGAGCCACAACTACTGAGGCGGCATGTTGCAACTACTGAAGCCGCGCACCTAGAGCCTTTGCTCCGCAACAAGAGAAGCCACCGCAATGAGAAGCCCGCGCACCGCAACAAAGAGCAGCCCCCGCTTGCCGCAACTAGAGAAAGGCCGCGCGCATCAATGAAGACCCAATGCAGACAAAAGGAAGCTAGCTAGCTAGCTAGATAGGGAAAAAAAAAAAAACAAAACAAAACTATGATGGCTGGAAACGAAATCAGTACAAGTACATACATACATACACCCACACAACACACACACACAGATTTTAGTTCTAATATTCCTCACTCTCTCTAAAACCTTGGCCCCCATCCTTTGCCATTAAGTTGAGCCCCAGGCAATAACTCAGGCTAGAGTTTTTATTATGTCCTACCTCACTAACCTGTCCTAGTATCTCAAGACCCTGGTCTTTGCTAAACAATAATGGATGAAAAGTTGTTTAAGGTAATCTAAACAATTATCCACTGAGTGTAACAACACTGATCATAGGATGTAAAATTTAAATGTCTCTATAAGGTATGGGACACTTAAGACCCTAAGACAGGTATGCACATTTAAGTGAATCCAGCATCTGAACCAGTAGGTGCACATTCAATAGTCATCAAACCAGCAGAACAGTTCTTCGCAGCATTTTTATCACCTTCAACGGCCTCAAACACTTCCACACTTTCATCTGCATCACCCGATTTAACTCAAGGCTCCACAGACTTGGGCAGGACTACAGAGGGTGGCTATCAGAGGAACCCTGAGGGCACAGAACTTCTTTAGAGACCCTGAGCCAGTTAGGTGATGTTGCCCCTTAAGAACCTCTACTGTGGGAAGCAGCTAATTGAGGAGCTCCCTGAAAACCTAGGAACTTTAATGATGAATCTGAGTTTAAGTTAGTGAGCCAAAGATGTACACATATGTTTATAACAATCCTCAACCTCTATTGTAGGAAGCAGCTCATCAAGGCATTATAAGGAAACTTAGGAAAACTACTAACAAATCTGAGTTTATACTGGTGAGTTTTCACTGTATTGTAAAATAAACATTTTGAATAATCTTCAACCTTGTATGAAAGATTATTATGTATCAGGGCTTCCCTGGTGGCGCAGTGGTTGAGAGTCCGCCTGCCGATGCAGGGGACATGGGTTCGTGCCCCGGTCCGGGAAGATCCCACGTGCCGCGGAGCGGCTGGGCCCGTGAGCCATGGCCGCTGAGCCTGCGCCTCCGGAGCCTGTGCTCCGCAACGGGAGAGGCCACAACGGTGAGAGGCCCGTGTACCGCAAAAAAAAAAAAAAAAAGATTATTATGTATCAAAAGAAAATTGATCTTGCCCTGAAATGAAGGCAAAGAATACATATTTGTTGAATGGCTGACAGATGGATTGACAAAGCGAACGAATGAGTGAATGGCAGTACTGCTGCTCAATTACCTCAAAGACGATAAATTTAATATCATGGTTATGACACACACACACACACACACAAACAACTAAAGCTACCAAAAAGAAGTCGCCGGGAAATCTGTTCTTTGCAGCAAGGATGTATCAGGGTACAAGCATCTCTTCAGCCTGCAAAACCACAAGCATTTCAAAACCTGTTATATCCTAGCAATTTTACCTCCCGAGACACTGAGGAAAGACTCATGATTCTCCCCACTATGTCCTTGAGCACAGTTTGAAATAAAAGCTTCTTTTGAAGACAGGACTAATAATAAATTAAATTACTTCTGTTATGCCACAACTAATGGACAGAAAGCACAGAGCTCAAGATGAACAATAATCTAACCCGTTAGATCTGATTTATAACCTAATGATATTCTGGTTCTGGCAGAGGAACAGAACAAAACCCAAGCTGTAATAACAGGCAAGGTGTGCTGTCAGCACTCCAGGGAGTTTTTATATTTTAAGCCTGAGGGAATTTGGAAAAGGTCCACGGTACTATTTTTTCCTTATCTGACTGACACAGCCGATTATATCTTTAAATTAAGTCTAATAACGTATACAGCCTTTGTTAATGAGAATATGAAAGCTAAAGTTGTGTTTTGGGAAAAAGCAGATCATTTTGCAATACTGAATACGGGCATGATTGAATCAGGCGCCTCACTGGAATTCAGCTTTGGTCAAACAGAGGGCGGGTTATGGGACCCTAGAAGAGACGGATTCATTTTCCCACATTGCCGACCACTCTGGCTCCTCAGTTTTCTGGATGAAAAACAGATACTTTATTAGTCAACTTGGCTGTTGTATAGGTCAGATTTCTGCTACAATAATATTGTGTGGCCCCCACAAAGGAAAAGAACTGTGGTGATGGACAACAGTAAGGCTTCTTTCTTGCTCACTGGGGTTCAGGTGCACTGGGTGACATCACGAACACCATGATGCATAAAGCTGCAGGTCGGGGCCATGATGCTCCCCACATCTCTCATTCTGGGACCAGCAGCAACATGGGGACCTGGGTCATGGTCTACTCAAGGCAGGTGGTAGGGCAGAGAGGCCAAGCAACACCAGGCAAGGACACTGACACCCTCTACCCATGTGCTTCCAGTACATTCCACTGGCCATGGAGAATCACAGAGCCCAGCTCAAAGTCAAGGGGACAGCAAAGTGTCCACCTACCTGGAGGCACAGCAGAGTCACTCGACCAAGAGACTGCAGGGCAATTACAGGGAGAGAGTAACAAGTCTGCACGACAATCAGATGTACCCACACACAATACTCAGATCTGCCCAATTCATCTGAGCTCGCCCTCCTGCTGACAGCCTCTCACTCCCCACCACGGGCAGGTGGAAACAGGCTAAGAGGACATGGGCTGCAGGACAGACCCATTCATTGGCTAGCAGGTGAGTGCGATGCAGGAGAGATCCATTCATTGGCTGGCAGGTGAATGGGACGTGGGAGAGATCCATTCATTGGCTGGTAGGTGACCATTCGGTACTCGTTCTCTCTCTCTGGTATTGCCTTGATGATAGAACCCTAAAGTAAAGGCCCACAGAAGGAATTTCAACTGCCTCTTTATAGTCCTTCTTGGGGACTAGATTTGCCTATTTGTCCTTGAATTTCCTATAATACATTATAATAAATGCCGACTCACTCTTATTAGTTTAAGTGGGTCTATCACTTGCCAGTCAGGGGGCCACACGGGTAACAAATGAACTTCTATACAGATGGTACCGAGAGGAGAAATCTGTCCAGAATAGGTGAGTGTGGAGGTGGGCAGCCAGACCTGGGAACTTGTCTTCCATCAGAGATTGCACAACAAGCACTTCGCTGTTTTTACTGAGGTCAGATGTCTCAGAGGAGATGGGGACTAATGAAGACTACTGAAGGGGGTGGGTTTTTGTTTTTACAAATGTTAAATAAAGTATCCCTTTAGCACTGTCACTGCCTGTGACAGGCCCCCTAAAAAGAAATCACTCCTTTAAGCTTATTATTTGGTTTTTGTCCATCCCTCTCTAATCTCTCCTTATTTGGGAATCTTGGTATTTCTTTGTAACCTTCCAAGTGAATGATTCCCAGATTAATACTTGCAGCTGTGCGCTCAAATCCTCAATTTCTCCTGCCTGTGCATCACTTCTTCCGGATATCCTACTTTCACTTGAATTCACTTTTGGTCTAGAACTGAATTTACCAGCTTTCCACACAAACCTCTGCCCCTTCCTTTCTTCTATCACTGGTACTTTCTTCTTTTCTCCTGTGTCTCCTACTGAGCACACTTTTGGGCTCCAACATGCCGTCAGCTATTAGTAGCAGATACCGCTGGCTGCCTGACCACATTCCAGGAGCCTGTCTTCCAACTATGGGATGGGCAGGGGAGCCAACCTCGAGCAAAGGGACCCAAGGTGAAACGTTCAATGGGGCTTCTGGAGAAGGTCTGACTCCCTGACAGGAAGAGGACTGTGGAGAGAAACTGTTCTTTTGCTGCGATTCCCCCAGGCATTTTACTGAAATCATGAGAGGACAGAGCATCAACGTCTGTGCACCTGATCAAAACGCTTCCCTGGTTCCCAACTGTCAAGTGAACAAAACCTAAACTCCTTAGCTCAGTATTAAAATGCCTTCATTATCTGGTGCACATTTATCTCGCCAGCTGATGTCTTCCTGTTTCCCTTCACATCAATAGGGAATAATTATATGATTAACCACTGGTACTGAGCGCTTACAATGCACCAAACAGCCTGCTAAACATGTTATATACAGTATTCATTTACTCCATACAACTCTAGATGGTCAGTATTATCACACCCATTATACAGACCATAGTAGGACCAGAACTCAACGCAAGTTTCTTTCCATAAAGCCCCATGCTTCTCAACCATTGTTTCCTGGGTACCTTCTGTGTGTCAGGCACTAATACACCATATCATTTCCTCTGCCAGTTTGTTTTTCTAACGATCCCACTCCTTTAGGCCACACCCTCTGGGCTCAGCTCAGAAAGCCACTTCACGAAGGTGAAAGTCACATCCTCTCAAGATGCTGCAAAAACCAAAAGCAACTGCATTCTTCTCTGGTAAAAAGTGCAATCAGTTTTCTCTTCTCTCCTTATAGCCGTCAGCCCTTCTTACTTGTACTGTGGTAATCTAATTATACCTTACACCAAATTTGAGGCTCCAAGCTCTCCACTACGGTAAGATCGGCTGCTCATTCATTTGGTCATTTTCCCGCCCCCCAGGATAATAATAAGAGACAACAGTTATTGAGTCTTTCCTATGCTGAAGACAGTGAGTTAACACTTTACACATTCTTTAATTTATTCCCGTGATACCTCTGTGAGTTCTATTTCACCCTCATTTTATAGGGTAGGAAACAAGGTGTGGTAAGGCTGAGTTACTGCCTAAGGTCACACACCTAATAGAATAAAAATAAAGACAGATGCAAATCCAAGAGGTCCCCAAAGAAATAATTTTTGAAAAATTTAATGTTATATTACACCTCTGTTTTCATTAACTAAGATACAAAAGATCTAACGCTAAAGCACTTGGATCAAGAGGCTCCATTAGGAGTGGACCCAAGTTTCAAAGCCTTTTCCACTGCCAGATCTGAACAACAGGCTTGGTTTTGAGAACAACCTTCACTGGGGTATCCTGGCCAATTTCTGTGTGGGAGGGCAGGAAAGGGAGAAGTTTAATTCAATATTATCTAGGCCAATGAATCTATGCCCAATGTACTATATGTTCCAAAGGTTTTAGGCCTCACTTGAAATCTTTGTGTCTCTCGTGAAAAAAGACGGTCTGTCTTACATAATTAAATCTGCTTTAAGATCCAGTATCACATTATGGAATTTAGATGACTTACATTCAAAGAAATCGATTCCTGCCTGGGAAGGTTATGATGAGGTTGATAACTTAATTTAGGGGTTCCCAAACCAAACCAAGGGACCACCTGCATAAGAATTTTCTGGGGTGCTTAAAAAAATAGATTTCACAGTTATGAAATAAGGATATGAGTGCAACTTACAAAGGTCCCTAGGGTTTTCTGATAAGCTGTAAGACTCGAGAACCCCTAGATTCTAGTCCATTCCACACCTCAACTGCTAACACTTCTATAACTTACCAGTATAAAAATAACAGTTCAGGGCTTCCCTGGTAGCGCAGTGGTGAAGAATCCACCTGCCAACGCAGGGGACACGGGTTTGAGCCCTGGTCCAGGAAGATGCCACATGCCACGGAGCAGCTAAGCCCGTGCGCCACAACTACTGAAGCCCACGTGCCTAGAGCGTGTGCTCCGCAACAAGAGAAGCCACCGCAGTGAGAAGCCCACGCACCACAATGAAGAGTAGCCCCTGCTCGCCGCAACTAGAGAAAGCCCGCACTGAGCAAGGAAGACCCAATGCAGCCAAAAATAAAAAATGAATAAATTAAAAATAAAAATAGCTGTGAGTAAAAAAAAAAAAAAAAAAAAAAAAAAAAAAAAATCTGGATCTCTCATCGTTTGTGGCTTTAGTCTCCAGCAACTACAATTTAGAAAAGCTCCAGACAGGGATTATTGTCTCCTAAATATTTGGTTACAACCACACAAAAGCCCTGATCCTAAAGAATCCATTCTATGAGTTTCGGTAGTGCCTGTTGAGAGCTGATTGTATCAGGATATCAGGTCAGGGCCTGGGTAGGATTACATAAACTCCGGGAGTAGGAAGCACATTCTGAGGAAAGCAGCTTGCATTTCAATAATCTGATAAACAGGCTTCAATAATCTGATAAACAGGCGTTAACAGAAGCACCACAAGCGCTGGATGCCTGAGCCTGTGCACCTTTGTTGAACCATATGTCAGAGTGCTCCTGGCTCGACACAAGAACGAAACTGCGGCCTCCCAGAGAGAGTCATTCCCTGAGCCTCTTGCAGGAAACAAGAGGGAAAGACAGGGCTCTGCTTATAAGAATGGTATAAACAGTCTCAAAATGAAGTTCAGAGTTTGAAAGGGTAAATATCATCCCAATAACATTCAAATATATACATATAAATATATATGTACACACACATTTGGTTCTGTTAACAATATAGTATTCACGTGTGTGTGTGTATGCGTGTGTTCACACACATACACTAGTTATTTCCTGGCAGTCTTAGACTATTTCAATCTGAATCAGTATCAGCTAAAAATAAATTAAAACATAAAATAATACAATAGAGTTAACTGCTAGGACTTATACTGCTCAAGGTCTGTGACATGGAACTGACCACAATTAAGAGATATTCACCAGCTCCTAAATGATGGAAAGGAGAATAGAAAGAGAGGAGAATAGAATAGAAAGGGAGAAAAACGCACAGCTCTAGAGAGAGGTCAAATCTAAATTCTGACAATGTCACTGGCATCATATACACTTCTGTCCCAGGGACTGAGCAGAAGCAAACTTGAGTAATGACAAGTAACTTTAATTAAACTCTCCATCTGCTTATAAGCTTGATGAACTTCAAAATGAACTTGCTTACCGAGTCACCGTCTCTCCAAGAAGCAATCCTTTCTTATTAATCTTTGACAAACTATTAAATTCCCCATTTTTCCCCAACCAATGGTAGAATGCCCTCTCTCCGTATGATTTACAAGTAGTCTCAGAAATTAGAAAGTGATGTACAGCTCACGTAATTCATTTTAATAGGAATTTGAATGGCTTCTCTTTTTCTTTTTCAAAATACAGTATCTTGAATTGTCCTCTCCAAGCATGTGATAAATGACGTGGGGGCAGAAAAAGAAGGATTTTTAAATGCAAGATAAAAGGGATGATTTTGTAGTCTCTCTTTATGAAGGGCCTGCTCTCTGAAGTGATAAGAGCTGTGGTCCTGCTGTGTTTCCGCCTGCAAAACTCCTCTTAAATCTAATAGAACTGAGAGGGGTACACAAGCCACCAAGGATGAAACCTAATTTCCATCTCGGTTCACTTGATTTCCTAAAATTACATCAACAGCAAAATCAGATAGACGGTGGATGCTGGTTTATGAGGCTTCTAATAGATAAAACTCTGTTTTAGTATTTAAAGAATAATTACCACTCTCTGATTCAACCAGGGCTTATGGGAAACTATTGTGTCACCTCCTTTTCCTTCGTTAGGCCATGAATGTAACCAGCACTAACTACTCAATCATATTTTTAAGATCATTTAAGAAAAAAAATGATATTCATTAAGATGCACTGTAAATCCAGAAGCACAAAAAAAAAAAATCACAAGAATTTCCACGACTCAGAAATCAAAGGGACTCAATCATTAAATTCAATTTTCCACTCACTGCATCTAAAAAGAGTCACAGAGCAGAGAGGGCCTATGTATTTAGAACATGGATGAGGGGGGCGGTGTAACAAAGTCTTTAACCCATCCAATGCAAATAGCCTTTGAATTATTCCAGGGAGATATTGCCCACACGCACTTGTGCTGACAGGTGGACACGTTCACTAACTTTAGAAACCCAACTTTGTTTCTTGCCAACACCATTATTGCCCACAAAGTCCACTCTAAGATTATTCAATCAAGTGTGCTTGCTGTAATTGGATTTTCTCTCTCTCTCCCTCCATTCTGAAAGACCAAAATGGTAATGCCAAAGTATCATTTAAGTTGTTCCTGTCTCATGAACTCAGGCTAAAAATGGTATGCAAGCTCTACTAGAGACCTGGGCACACAACATTACACTTAGTATACATCTGATACTTGTCCATTCAAAAGAAAGCAGGTCCAGAGGCCCATCCCAGAATGTTAGCAATCATCCCACCAAATTTTCTCACCATGTACCAAAATCTGCAAAATGGTCTGTGTTTTCTTCTGAAATGGCAGAGAGAGAATATGATCAACAGCTTAATAGAAAACCCAGTCCACAAGGTAAAAACAAAAGGTCATGTCATACTCTGCAAAGTGTAACATTTGTAAATTCATTTCCCCCCTTTTTACTATCCAACACCTACCCCTCACAAAAAGAGAACACATTAAAATGAAAAATATGAGTTTTCCTCTGGTAAGAATGACTGAAGAGCACTGTTTTATTTTCTTCCCAACACAAAGTAAATACACCATGAGGTTTAATTGCAGTTTGTACCTTCGTACCTCCCAGCAGGGTGGCCCATCTGGGGACTGAATCTGTGACACCCTTTAACTGAGACTTCATGACCTTCTGGGCTCTGTATTAACAGAGCCCAGAAAACCCTAACCCAGAAAACCATCCTCAGAGGAAAATGTCATCAGTGGTTAACTCGTACCATGGGGCCAACTTTGATTTTTTTTTTTTTCTCTCCTTTTTGCAGGAAGAGTAGACCTGGGATTTTCTTTACGAGGCAATTTATTATGAATATAGTTGGTGGCTTTTCACTTGTTGGCGTATTTTTTAAGAAAAAGAAAAACAGAGGAGAAAGAAACACACAGGCCATAGCCCGATCCTAGAAAACATCCCGTACAGCAGGGCTTCTCAACCTCAACACCATGAACAATTTGAGCCAAATACCTCTTTGTTCTGGGAGGCTGTTCTGTATAGTGGATGCACAGCGTCCCTGGCCTCTAGCCATTAGACGTTGGTAGCTCCAGCCCTGTTGTGAGAACCAGAAATGTCTCCAGACATTGCCAAATGTCATCCTGAAAAGAAAACTGCCCCCAGTTGAGAGCCAAGGCTTTAGAGCAAAAGAGACAGAGTCCCTTTTAAAATTCTTAAGGCCACTCCTGACACTGTTCACGAGGAGTATTTGCAGGTCCATCCAGTCTCTGTGGATTTCCAGTGCCTGTGCCCCCCATCACCAAAGAAGCCGGGTGCCAAAATCACCAACACACCTATCTTTATCCTAAAGGACCTGGCAAACCCTTCATAATGTGCTCACATAAAACTAAAACCCAAAAGGGGAAAACGCCTATGTCAGCAAAGCAGAGAGGAGAGGTAGGGAGCCTTCATACGCCAGGAAAGGGGGAAACCCTAGGCTTTAAAACTGCTGCTTTGGCAAATGTCTGATGCTCGGAGACCTATTTTTAAAAGTTGGGGAGGGGGAAGTCGCAAAGAAACAGAAAAGTCCAAGTACATTTTCAACATCTTTTCATCTTTTTGATGTATCAATGAAGACTTTTTTTTTTTGAGAGAGAGAGAAAAAAAAGTCATAACTCCTGCAGTAAAAATAAAGAATGAGCACACAAGGAAGTAAACCTAACCATCAGCACTTTTAAACTACCCTTAAACAAAAAGGCACTGATGAGACAGATTTATTTTAACCCCCTGGCAGAAGAGGTTGCCGAAAGCAGTCTATCACATGGTACCAATGGGATAAAGAAGGCTGAAGTACCCTTTGAGAGATACAAAAGCAAACCAAGTCTGGCTAAGACCTGAGATTACCCTCCTTGCCAAAGAAACTGGGTTATTCAGGTGACAGAGCTCAGAGCCCAGTGAAGAGGATGCTTAATCTAGTTCTAAGCATTAACCCCAGATTGCCCCATAAACTTAGCACCCTTCTAACAAGAAAGGTGGTCTGGGCAGTAGGTCTTTATATATCAAACCTCAAATGACAATGGCCACCTGGGATTCGTCCAAAAATAATTTTTATAGTGAGTTGGCCAGGAATAATTTACACGACTCCCCTTCTCTCGTGTGTAAGATG
Organism: Delphinus delphis; assembly: GCF_949987515.2. Classification (NCBI taxonomy): domain Eukaryota; kingdom Metazoa; phylum Chordata; class Mammalia; order Artiodactyla; family Delphinidae; genus Delphinus; species Delphinus delphis. Next base: position 76,300,738 of record NC_082692.2, on the reverse strand, counting down.
CTAGAAGACCGATACACAGGACGGCAGGTTGAAGGTACTTACAGAAAGCTCATGGGAAGTTAAGTGACCTAACATTTTTACCCAGGGGCCTTGGACACTGTTCTTCTTCAATTCTGCATTCCAATCTTTCTCCATGAATGAATATGTCTGCACGATGCGTTTTCCAGAATTTCCCACTGAACCATAAATCAACTCCAAGGGAAAGGTAGTGATTAATACAACGAATGGGTCCAGCCATGGTAGATTTTTCATACCTGACAGCTATGTCCTAGAGGAAGTACAAAAGACCCTGGAGTTGCTGCTTTTAACTTCCCAAATGCTTGGTGATTATTCTAACAGACCCAGAAGATCAGGAAAAATAGACATTTTTAAACTTCTTGAGGAAAAAATGATTTCCGAGCACCAGGAAGCTAGTCCTAGGCTCCATGTCGCCCAGTGAAAGAGCCTAGCTGACCACAGGATGCTCACATTCCAACACTGTGTTCTTGGTTTAAAAAAAAAAAAAGCAACATTCAGGAAGCAATGAGAAAAAGAATTTCAGGAAAAAAAAATCTCATCAGCTGTGCAATAAAATATGAAAGTAAGTTGAAAAGGTACTGTGTGTTGTTGTAGGCTCTGAGAAAGGCTTCAGGCATAACTTCTAGAACCACATCGTCCACTATGGTGGCTATTAGCCACCTGTGGTCAATTAGGCGTTTGAAATGTGGCTTAGTCCAAAGTGAGATATCATTACAGTGCGTGATACACACTGGATTTCCAAGACTTAGAAGGAAAAAGAGCAGGTAAAACATCTCACTGATAATTTCTGGATCGATTACATGTTGAAATGATAATATTTTGGAGATACTGGGTTGAATAAAATATACTACATTTAATTTCACCTGCTTTTTTTTTTTTTTAACTCTTCTAATGCAGCCACTAGAAAAATTTAAATCACTTATGTGACCCATATTTATGGCTCACATGATATTTCTAATGGACAGCACTGCTCAAGAACGGGAGTCAGCAAACTTTCTGGAAGGGCCTGACTGTAAATATTTTAGGCTCTGTCTCTGTCTATGATGCCAAAGCAGCAGGGACAATATACAAACAGATGGCTGCGGCTGCGTTCCAGTAACATTTTATTTACAAAACAGACAGATGAATTTGGCCTGTGAGCCCCAGTCTGCCTTCTTCTCGGGGTCTACATCATTAACAGTTCCCTATAAAGAGGAAGATGAATACACCAGGGGCCCACGATATGAATTTAGCTTGCAGGTATGTTTTTGTATCCAGCATGGGTCCCGAGCAAATCTGAACTTGAATACCTTTAGACTGGGCCTGGCTGTCCCAGGTCCCCCAGTACCCCCCACATCACTTGCCAAGTTTAACTGCCTTTTTTTTTTTTTTAATTTACTTTATTTATTCATTTATTTTTGGCTGTGTTGGGTCTTTGTTGCTGCATACGGGCTTTCTCTAGTTGTGGCGAGCGGAGGCTACTCTTTGTATGGTGCGTGGGCTTCTCATTGCAGTGGCTTCTCTTGTTGTGGAGCACGGGCTCTAGGCATGCGGGCTTCAGTAGTTGTGGCTTGCGGACTCTAGAGTGCAGGCTCAGTAGTTGTGGCGCAAGGGCTTAGTTGCTCCACGGCATGTGGGATCTTCCCAGACCAGGGCTTGAACCCATGTCCCCTGCACTGGCAGGTGGATTCTTAACCACTGCACCACCAGGGAAGTCCAAACTGGCATTCTTCATGCCATGACCACGTCCATTTAGCCCTCCTGCTGTAAAACTGGTGTCCTAGGAAGCGGCACTCCAAAAAGCCAGACAGTCATGGAATCAGATAACGGGAGTTTCTATCAGGGGCTAACTTAGTTAACTCATACAATTTATCATCCAAAGCAAATCGATTCTGAGAATGAAAGGAGGCATAATTAATAATTAAATCTGGATTAACAGGTTTCCACCAGAATGTATACAGTTATCCTACTGATAGAGGAAGCCACGCCTACAATGAAAATATGGTCAACTTTCTCCAAAATGCAGACATGAACAAGGAAGAGAACAGCTGGGACCACTTCCTGTGTAGCACAATGTATTACTATTAAACAAGCCCTGCCTGACACACCTAACAGGGCTGGCCTCCCTCGGTGTCCATGGTATCTGCGGTGGGCTTCAGCTTCTCTCTGGTCAACTTCCCAAGATCTATTTCAGCACCTCTGGGTGACAATCCTGGATTTACTCTGGGTCTTCCCCATCCAAATCATGGCCTAATGATTAAAAATTTTTCCACCCAAGGTGTGTAATGAGTACACGGGGGCTTATGACACTACTCTCTCTACTTCTGCGTGTTACTGATCACTTCCACACTTTAAAAAATATTTTTAAAGGTTACACCCGGCTTTCCCAGTTGCAGATGGACTTCAGTTAGCCTAAGATAACCAGCTTCTGTGGGCAGCAATGCTGCCATTATGATGGGGAGCTGGTTTTAGGATAATGCGGACACTGTCGGTGGCAAAGCCCAGAGACAGATATAAACATAGTCCCTCACCACACTCTTGGGCTGTTGGAACCAACCAAAACTGAGGACAACACAAAGTTTATTCTTTCCCTTTACGGCTGAAAGCAACTTGGGTTGAGTTTCTGTTGCTTGCACCTCTCATGGGTGATTCCTGTAACCAATGCCACCTTCTTCCTCCCCCTCTTCCCCAATGGTCTTTATCTGGAGAGTACACGGGTGTGTACACACACACACACACACACACATCTGTGTACCCTCCAAGTACAGACCAGTGGGGAGTATCATGAAAATATACATGCTGGGCTTCCCTGGTGGCACAGTGGTTGAGAGTCCGCCTGCCGATGCAGGGGACACGGGTTCGTGCCCCAGTCCAGGAAGATCCCACATGCTGCGGAGCGGCTGGGCCCGTGAGCCATGGCCGCTGGGTCTGCACATCTGGAGCCTGTTGCTCCGCAACGGGAGAGGCCACGACAGTGAGAGGCCCACGTAACGCAAAAAAAAAAAAAAAAAAAAAAGGAAAAAGAAAATACACATGCTTTTGAAGCTAAATTAAGCAGTCAGGAGCCATTTCCCACCTCACAGGCACTTCCCTGAGCTGCAAATGCATCTGTTTGTAGGAGCAGCTGGTCACACACTTTTTACCTCACCAGGAAGTCACTTCCCAGAGAGACGCTGAAACCAGCAGTGCTGGGGTAGTGGCTCCCCCCAGGAACATCACAAACATTGCTTTGAACAAATTGCGGCTTCCTTCTGACCTTTCTCCTTCCATAAAGGAGCTGCACACAGTTATGTCCACACCACAGGTCACTGTCCTGGCCCTACTCCTATCACCTCAGCGAACCTTTACATTCTTCCTTCAGCTTGAAACACCAATCCTGAGAGATGGGAGGAAGAGCCGGGACATGCTCACAGGGAACTCTTAGACTTCGGAGGCAACATCACCAAGAATGCACAACCTGGGCTTCCCTGGTGGTGCAGTGGTTAAGAATCCACCTGCCGATGCAGGGGACACGGGTTCGAGCCCTGGTCCGGGAAGATCCTACATGCCGCAGAGCAACTAAGCCCGTGCACCAAAACTACTGAGCCTGTGCTCTAGATCCCGTGAGCCACAACTACTGAGCCTGCGTGCCACAACTACTGAAGCCCGCGTACCTGGAGCCCATGCTCTGGAACAAGAGAAGCCACCACAATAGAAAGCCCGTGCACTGCAACGAAGAGTAGCCCCCACTCGCCGCAACTACAGAAAGCCTGTGCACAGCAACGAAGACCCAATGCAGCCAAAAATGAATGAATGAATGAATGAATGAATGAACGCACAACCTCTTAAGCAGCTAGGACACCGATATGCATACCTGACAATCTACGTAATGAGTCTCTACACGTACTCCCCTTCTCATAAAAACTCTATCCTCTACCACGGCTCAGGATATTTTTAAACCATAGTTTCTTTTTTGATTGTTCTTATTTTTGAAATTGGGGCTGCAGGACTGTCACCTGTCTTCACTCACCTGTAAACCCTACCACCTTGTACAAAACCGGCTCTATGAAAAAAACACATTGGATCAATTTAACACCACACATGTGGAAACTAGTTTGTTTATATAATCACAACAATATTTACTAAGTGATATATATTAAGAATTTGCCAGGTCCTGGGTTAAGCACTGAACCATAGATTATTTCATTTCATGTTTGCTAAATTATGAGCCCCTATTACACGGCCAGGAATGAGTAGAGTTAGACTTCACACCCCGCTGGTGTGGGTTCATCATCTTCACTCTTAACTGTGATAGGATACCACCTCCCAAATTAAGAAGCATTTTACCTCTCAAATTAAGAATTTAATTCCTTATTAATCAATACACTTACTGTTTGGGGTGGGGGGATGGTGCTTTCAAGAGGATAGAGCATAACTCCCTACTCCTTAATGACTGATTCCCTCCGAAGAGGATAGTGTGTGTGTAGGGGGGCGCAGGGATAAAATTACAGTGAAGAAATTTACGGAACACTACCATGTGACCAAGATCAACATCAACAGTCATAAACCCTGTTGACAGCATGTACCCTTGATACAATGTAATGAACATGGTACTTCTGTGACCTTCCACCCAAAAACCTGCAACCCCAATCCAATCATGAGAAAAAACACCAGACAAACCCAAATTTAAGGATATTCTACGAAGTACTTGACAAGTATTCCTGAAAACTGTCAAGATCATCAGAAAAAAGCAAAGTCTGAGAAACTGTCACAACCCAGAGGAAGCTCAGGAGACACAACTAAATGTAATGCAGTATCCTGGATGGGATCCGAGAACAGGAAAGGACATTAGGTTAAAAGTAAGCATCTGAGTAAGCAGGGAGTTTAATAACAATGGATCAACTCTGGCTCACTAGTTACGACAAATGTACCAAACTAATATAAAGAGGTCTATAACAGCAAAAACTGGAGATCTTCTCTATGTTTCCATAAACTTAAAACTATTTAAAATAAAATGTTTATATTTTTAAAATGTTCACATCCCTACTACTTGGAGGGAAAGTATAAAAGATCAAGAAACCCTCCAAGTTTCCAGCTCTAGCACTGATGGGAACTGTGCTCAGGAACAGAGGCAGACCTGACTACACAGCGCTGCCTTGTCAACATGCACCCGAAGGCCCAGGATGCTTCCAGGTTGTTCCACTGACTACTTTATGCTCTAGCTGTAGCTCATCCATAAAAGCAGGTTATTTAACTCACTAGTCAAGTCCTTGGATCCCATTCCTGAGTTACCAGACTGGCTATTTTTGAGCTAAATATAAACTGAAAACATTTACAAATGAAAACAAACAACGTTCCCTAAGGGCCCCTTCCAATACAAAGGTAAAACTAAAAAGATTAAAGAATTTTAAAGCCACAGCACCACTGTGAGTGCCTCAGGAGGGTAGTCAAAAACAGGCTTTATATATATACACATATACATGCACGTGTATATTATTTGGGGGTGGCGCGCTCGACCAGGGCTCGAACCTGGGCCCCCTGCACTGGGAGCATGGAGTCTTAACCACTGGACCGCCAGGGAAGTCCCAAGAATAGGCTTTTTAAAATGCAAAGTGACTGAAGATTTTTTATTCCCATTTGGGTCAGGTTTTGTACACAAGCCTCAGAGGAAGGGCAGTAAGTTGCAAATGATTTCAACCAGCGCTACACTGATAAAGTAATTTCATGCCTGACACTATTTTCAATGCCTAATGAACCTTTCTTAACTACGAAAAAACTTAACTAGTTGTCATTTACTGTCACATACAGTATTTTGGTGGGAACTTACATGGGAGAGAAGGGGGTCTAGAATGTTGACTTAGAATTTACATTTCCAGTTGTGTCCATTACTTTCCACAATCATCTGAAATATTTCTTTCCCACATCACAGCCAGTAAACCCTTAAGAAGCCCTGTACTATGCTGGGCAAGGTGAGTCTGTGGAAAAAGTTTATTCCTATAAGAAATTATTCATGTGATTATCTGTGTTAAAATGCAGAGAAATATTTTAAGAAGGAAGAAAAAAAAGTGTGTGATCATAATGTCCCAACCAAATCACTGTAGGTTTGGACTCAGCAGACAGTCTCAAAATCCCTAACTTCTTTGCCTTTTATGCTGGGAAAATTCCATAGATCCTGTTTTTCTTTTTTCTTTCTCTTCTCTTCCTCCTTCCTTCCTTCCACCTTCCTTTCTTCCCTCCTTTCTCCTCTCCGCCACCCGCCCCCCCACCCCCGCCCCCTGTCATCTTCTTTCTCTCTCTGTGACATTAAAAATTAGAGCTGGAGATTAGGGAACCCAGAAATGGAAATAGAGGCCACTCTTAAGAGACCTTCTCCACATCAGGCTCCCAGCAGTCAGCACTGACCGATTCTGAATCTGCCTAGAGACCCGGGGCTTGGCTTCACAACTCTGAACACAGAAGTCCAATGAGCCACTGGCAATCAGTGGCGCTACAGAGGGAACCTCTCGGCCAATCCGAAAAACTGGAACCTTGATTGATAAAGGAGGGCAGAGGGAGGGGAAATGATTACTGGTTAGAGCTGACCCTAGAAAGGACCCAGCCTCCCAGTTCCCAGGCCTATGCTTCTCCTTCCACAGGAAGGTGCCTTTCTTTCTCATAGAGGTATGTGTACCAACAATCTCTTCTCCTTTGTTACTGAGGACAAAGATAAGGAAACAGATATTTATAGATCTAACACCGATATGCCTCTCATAATTACCTTAGCTCATGAAGTTGAAGACACCATTAAATTGTAAGCGGACTCATCCCAATTTCAGTGATGTTCCAATGTTAAAAAATAAAAGCCCCAGACAACAGTTTTCAAACACTACTAAACGGAAATTATATCCCTATTTCAGAGATATCACAACGTGAAGAAAAAAGAACTCAGCATCAGTGAAATCCACTACATCATTTAGTCCTCAGGGGAAGACTGCAACACAGTAAGTATCATCTCTGCATTTCAGGGACAAAATGGAAACCAGGCTCAGAGCTGACGATGGACGTCTTAGCCCCTGGGAGTAACATGAACATGCACATGATCCCCGGCCTTTAATAACCTGACAGAACAGGGACTTGCTTTCTACCTTTTCCTATAGCCCTTCACCTTGATATCTCCCATGTATATAAAGTGGGGTCCAAAACCTAACCCTTCACCTGGAAGAAAACAATGACCCATAAAAACGTACGGAGTTAACGAATCACTGATGTTCGTTCTCGAAAGCGTTTTGAGTGCCTAGTACGTGCCAGCAGGCCCTGTATCGATCCTGAGTAGACAGTGGAGAGATGATAAAGTCCTCACCTTGGTGTCTAGTAAGAGAGACAAAAACAATAAACAACGTAATAGTGGAGAGATAAAGTCCTCACCTTGGTGTCTAGTAAGAGACAAAAACAAGAAACAAGGTAATAGCAACAACACAAATAAGGTGACATACAAAGGTAAGAGCGCTCTGGAGGGACTACACTTAAGAATCTAGATTTACCTTGAGGTCTGGAGAGAATTCAGCCATGAAGAGAAGCAAGCAGGCTAACCATGAGACCTCCAGACGTGATCAAGAAGCATGAAGATGCCACTTCCACACTCCTCTCTGACTCCTGCCAAACGTTCACTCTCAACCGGAGGCCAGCAGGCCAACGTTGGTCCTTTCGAAGCAACTACACAGCTTCATTTGCCCCAAGCAACCAAGTTCTGCCCATCCAGGCTCTTAAATGGGCAGCTATCAACTCTCCCGGCTGCTGAGTTTAATGATTCCTCTTCAATAACCCCAAGAATCAGAGCCATTATTTATCACAGTCTTCTTTTGTTTTGAGTCATGTGAGAGGAAAAAGTATCAATCATCTTTGCTCCAGGACAGGTTTCTACAATCTTTGTTTCTATTTCGGCAGTGAAGATTAAAGAACCACCGATGTTCTGGAAACCCAAAGCCAGTTACCTGCGTGTGGACCATCGGATTAATAACACCAAACATCAGCCTCCCAGGTCTCCGGTTTCTTTTTATCTCGCTCAATGGTTAACATTTGGGAACGCTCCCTTGTCCGCCAGAGACATTATTTTCAGTTATAAGCTATAAGGATGTCCCCTCTGGTCATCAAATTTAATGTGATGATTATTAAAGGGAATTTGCCAATATTAATGCCCACTTTCAACTTGAGGGATCGAGTTACAAATTTCTCCCCATTTTGGCTAGTGGGGAACGGGCCAAGGATGAAATCTGAATAAAGTTAAGGAGAAATCTACTGCTGTTCAATTATTTAATATATCATGTACAACAGAGGTAGTGATGCATTATCTACCCCAAAGATACGATTACACTCAAAGCCATAGTGAACTCTTACTGTTCAGAGGCCTCTTCATCATGGGGCAGGGGAAGGCACAGTATATATAAAGGTCTATAGTACAACACTAATCAATAGCCTTAATTATAAAGATAACAGCTGGTATTTACTGAGCACTTACCAGCCAGGCAACTGTACTTTGTCATTTAACCTCTCCACACTCGGAAGGTAGATACTATTCCCATCTACTTTCTACAGATGAAAACACTAAGATTTAGTGACTCTAAGTCCTGCTCACCTTCACAGCCTGTGCTCTTAAGGTCTACACCACAAAGACGTGCAATTCAGGGACAGTGGACTCAGACCATCAAAGCTGAAACCCCAGCTCCACTACTTATTAGTTGTATGACCTAGGAAAGCTAGTTAACCACTTTCAGCCTCAGTCCCCTCATCTCTAAAATGGGGCCATCATAGGGATCAATACATGCAGTTGGCTGAAGGATTAAATGAGACCCTGGGCACAGTGTCAGGTATGCATTAGACATACCACGAATGCTGGTCACTGAGACTACTCAAGCCTTTACTACTACCAAGAGCGATGTCACATTCCCAGTTGACTTTACAACATCAATAACTTACTACCCATTCATTTTAGCCATTCATACTATGACCAAATACCATCACTAATACATGAACCAGAAATTATAGAGTATAAAACATACCCAAATTCCTTTCCCATTCCTACGGTGAAGCCTCAGTCCATCACCAGGAAAGGTCCCGCTGTTGTAAACCAATTCAGAAAATAAATACACCAGTTTTTAGATATGCTCCGGGTGCAATGAAAATCTTCATTATAACCTGATGAATTTAACTCATTTTTCAGAGTATACAACCTGTAGATTATGGTTAAAATGCATAAGGGGAACGCTCCATGTTTTAAAGACGTTTGCATATTTAACTTGCAGGCAGCAATCTGCTCGGGTGTAAGTAAAGCATGCTATCGCTGACGTCTTACATTTCAATTTTCTTTACACCCAAACAACAAAATATTTAAACAGTAAACATCTGCTCAAAGACCTAAGAGAGGAAAGACTTCGGAAGGCATAGGCGGTGTGTTGACTACTGAGAAAGTCAAGTGACACAGGGGCTAGATGTTTGAAAGCCGGACCTATTGTGTCAGAAAAGGAGAGCCTAATGCCAGAAAATGTATGGAGGGAAATCTGGAACCGTAAACAATCTGAGAAAATTTAAATGAACAGATGGCAATAGAAAAATAAAGGAGAATTTTAAAAATATTAGTAAATCTAGCACATTCTTTTAAAAAAAAAGACAAGTCCATAATAATTAATCATCATAAATTTTATTGATTTTAAAAACAGGTAAAATGGGGGTGGGTATAGAAAACAGCAAAAAGTCGTGGAAAAAAAAATAGGATTTAGGGACTTCCCTGGCAGTCCAGTGGTTAAGAGTCTGTGCTTCCACTGCAAGGGGCACGGGTTCAATCCCTGGTTGGGGAACTAAGATCCCACATGCTGTGAGGTGTGGCCACAAAAAAAAAAAAAAAAAAGATAGGATTTAAATAAAAGCATTTCTCCAAAATCATCTTCTGTGCTCATAGAGCCATGAGGCACTTGAGCAAACTGAACACAAAAGTGAGCCTTCGGCGCTAAGCAGATACACAGAACCTGCATCATTACCCACTTTGGGGGATGTCACCTCCTCTGTGGCAATCAGTTTACTACAACAAGATATCTGGTGGAAACAACTTCAACATGACATGGAAAAACTTCAGTTTTGCTACAACAGAATAATCAAAAAGATGTTTATTTCTATATGGCAGCAAGAAACAGAGAGCAGATGATTCACAGTTTCTTTTTTCACAACCTAGCCAAACTTGGAATTAATTTTGATCTTTTCAGCTAAAAGCAAACTGGCAAAGGAGGGTGGGGTGATGGTAATGGTGGCTGCCACAGAAAAGACAAGTAGACAGCATACAGAGAGCTGTACGTGGACTCCTGTCAATTTGCAGGTTACGGCCCTGTGCTGGGAATAGTAGCTGCTTGTTGTTTTTTTAAATCAGTGACTGTGTGTGCCCCTCTCCCTAGTGTAATACTTGGGTAGCTTTTGATTAAAAGGGACATAAACCTAAGGGGATAAAGAGGAGAAAAAAAGGAATTAACTGATTTAAATAATTGGAAAGTTTAAGGCATGAGGCTTCAGGTATAGCTGGTTCCAGAGGCTGCAAAGGTATCATCAAGGCTCTGATTCTCTTTCTAATTTTCAGGCCAAGAAGCTGCCCTCACAAAGCCAAAACTGCAACACACTCTCCTTTGGATAAGAAAAAGATGCAAAAGAAGAGAAACTCTCTGGTAGGGGTCCACAAGCAAACTAAAGTAAGACACTCATTAGTCTTGCTTGGGACACACAATCAGTTTTAAAACCACCATTGTTAAGTGGCCACGCCTGTTCTGATCACTATGATGGACAGCCTTACTTGAACCGTGTAGACTGGGGATGAAAAGGGAACGTAGGGAAAGGATGGGTTGCAGCAAGAGAAACAAATCTTGAGATGCCAATACTCACGACCACTCAATCTCAGAGACCTTTCCTCCGTTAGTTTCTATTTCTTGTGCCACTCTCAAAGCCTCTCTTTCAATTTTCTATTTAATGAATGAATTGTAAGCAGTGGGCTAGGCGAAGAGAGAGACAGAAAAACGTTCCATGGAAAATGGAAGAAAAGAAAAAGTGAAGAGCACACCTGAGATGTGAACCCAAATTCCTGAATTCATTGGCGGGAAGGGCCAAGAGCTGAGAGAAACGTGACATGTGCCCTCATGAGGCCACCAAGGGGAGGCTCAAGGCTGAAGACAGCCATAAAGTCTCCTGGGCTGAGGAAGGGGCTTGTGCTGCCAGAGCCCTCCTTGGTGACACTGCACCAACTGTAAGGCTACAGATCCTCTCACCCTGGTCCCACAAAACCGCTGTACTCTTGAGGTCACAGCAACCCAAGCAGAAAGATGAGTTCTAATAACCAAGGCATTTCAGCCTCTAGAACTCATGATCCTCCCTATTATTCATGAAGATGCATTAAATATGTATTTTTCTGCCTTCCTCTTCTCTTAAAGCTCTGCAAATCATTAACTAAATCCAAAAAGTGGGATGAGATTAAAATAAATTCATGAATAAATAATACCTCTGCACACAAGAGAGCGCCTTAAACAACATCTCAACGTAGCATAGAGACCTGCAGTTTGTAGAATAATCATTGGATATGGAGTACAAATACATTTATTATAAATAAAGCAGTCCCGAGAACCTCAAACTGTTACAGATACCTGCCCAATCTCTGTCTCAAGCAGATTATTTATGTAACAGGATCATTTTAGTTCAAGTTACTTGATGATGTTGAATCAAAGTTGGAAAAACGTGTCTCAGGGAACTCATCTTTACAGTGGGAAATCATTTCCCAGCTTCTGTGGGAGCAAGCCTGACTTACAAACCTAAGAGACAAGACATTCTAAGTATCCGAGGTCAATGCTGACTGTCCTGCTCACTGAAAAAAGTTGTTTTCTGGCTCCTCAAAGCCACCCTCAAAGCTTGAGATCTAAGAGCTCAGGATTTATTATACACAAATACATGCAGAGAAGTAAAATCAAATAATAAAAATCACATCATATTTCTTTCCCCTACTTCATGGATAATTTAGCAACACAGCAACAACTGATCGGGCTGTTACTGTTTTACACTGATGACCCATGTCTCATCTTAACACAGTAAGAGGAAAAAAGAGGTGCTGATTTGTAATTCATTACAAACAAGAATTTTACCTGTACTTTATCTTATTGATATACAAAGAGTTAACAAATCAATCATTGTACCTACTTATGGCAGAGATGAATGACTTATTTGGACATACTTTCTTAGATAAAATAATTAAATCACAACGTGAAAAACTGAATTTCAGGGAAAAAAATTACCAAAAAAATCAGAGAAGGCAAAAAATTTTAGAGATGGAAAGGATTCAGAGGCTGAGAAGTCTTGGTGAAGCTAACTGTGAAATCAATGGCAAAGTAAGTAGCTATAAAGCTTCTACTCCAGAAGTACTTTGTCACATGTACATGTATGGAAATTATATATTCATAACCTTACAAAAGAATATTTAATCCAGGGCTTCCCTGGTAGCTCAGTGGTTGAGAGTCTGCCTGCCGATGCGGGGAGCGCGGGTTCGTGCCCCGGTCTGGGAAGATCCCACATGCAGCAGAGCAGCTGGGCCCGTGAGCCATAGCCGCTGGGCCTGCGCGTCCGGAGCCTGTGCTCCGCAACGGGAGAGGCTGCGGCGGTGAGAGGCCCGTGTACCGCAAAAAAAAAAAAAAAAAAAAAAAAAAAAGAATATTTAATCCATATTTTACCATGAAGTTCAGTAATACAGCATCAGTAATTCTGTCCTCCATGATAGTTCTTACTCTAACTCTCAAAGCTCAGATAAACTCAATATTGATGTTTTCAGCAAAATAGTATCTAGTCTGAGTTTTGCCATCAAGTTTGAGTTTAATCCAAACAACTGGACGAAAACACTTTTCATTCAACTGCAAGTTCATGATAAATAGGGTCTTAGGATAGCGGTGAAGACAAGATGGCTCTCACATGTACCCTGGGACAAAAAGAATGCAGGGAAGAAATCAGCAACCTGTTAAGCAGCACCCAGCAGGCCTACAAGCCCCGGGCTTGGCCAGCTTTAAAGCCAAAGAGCGAGCGCGGAGTCAGCAACAGAGACATCAATGGTTTAACGGATAAGGGGAGCTTACAAGTCTGAAGCGAGGTCCTGGAGCGACACCCAACCATGTACGGCAGACAGCGGGCAGGATGTGGCAGCTATCTTCACTCCCAGGACTGGGGGGGAGGAGATTGCCAGTTATAGGGGAATTGACATCAGGTGGGCTCATTGGTTACCAAGGAAACTAGTAGAGGGACACACCCCTCACGCCCCTTTGATAAAGAACATTCACCAGCTGGGGCCGGGGATAAGTAAGTAGGCAGGTCAGTCATGTGAGTAGGGTATAGGTGAGGCAGGCACTGGTCCAGCAGGGGATGGACAGAGAGCAAGAGGACAGCCATCTGCAGTGGCCTGACCATACAAACCCTAGTAGCCCACCACCCAGCAGTACATCCTGAAACCTCAGTGGATAAAGATCTTCTCAGTCAACAGGAAAACAATCAGTCCTCAGGCTTCCCGCAGTGCAGGTGTGAGATGGGGAGAGGGCAGCCACTCTCATTCCTCCACTGCCCACGAGAGACTTAGCCAGGTGATCTCATTAATTCACCCTACTGAGCTCAGGTGCAGCCTGTAAACTCTTCACACCCAAGTGGACACCATCCATCTGAGTAAACAGCAGATGAAAACCCAGTGGGCACAGTGACCCTGATGGTAACAGGAAAGCACTGCTCAGAGTGAAGTCCTGAATAACTTGAGGAACAGGATCTCACTCGGGGCGGCATGTGCCAGCTGTGGAAACGCGTGCTCCTTGCACAAAATTCACTGCCCCAGATTAGAAGGCTACGTTCCCACTGTTTACCTCTCCTCATTTAAAAGAGAAGCCTAAAATAAACAGTACTCCTTTGAAACAAAGTATGTCCAAAGTAATACGTTACCACCGTCTGTGACTAAACTTCAGGGACCATAATCTAAACACTTAGGATTTTTAAACCCTCTGCCCTTTTTAAATAAAATGTTTATTTAGATATAGACAGTGATTTTCAGATAGATCAGATAATGAAAAGAAAAAACTCGTCTATATAAAGGACTGAGTGCAAAGCACTGAGAAGTCACCTGAAGAAAATATATGGTATTAATTTTGGTCTTCTGCATGGACCCAGTAACATTTTATGCATAACTATTGCAGCAATTATAACACTAATTTAAAGTTACCCATTTTGGGCTTCCCTGGTGGCGCAGTGGTTGAGAGTCCGCCTGCCGATGCAGGGGATACGGGTTCGTGCCCCGGTCCGGAAAGATCCCACATGCCACGGAGCGGCTGGGCCCGTGAGCCATGGCCGCTGAGCCTGAACGTCTGGAACCTGTGCTCCGCAACGGGAGAGGCCACAACAGTGAGGGGCCCGCGTACCGCAAAAAAAATAAATAAATAAAGTTACCCATTTATGTGTTGGTCTCCCAAACTAGTATGAGGTTCTGTAAGGCAGAGAGTATGTTTTAGTCATCTCTCTGCACTGTAAGAAACCAGAGATCAAGACATATGCCCATTAAATTGAATTTAATACAAAAGTAATGTCTGGGTGGGAGGCAGCACCCAAACATGAAAGATAAAAAAGCTACATGCATAATAACCAAGGAAAGGATGGGCAGTTAAGTCCCAAAGTGAGCATTTGTCACTGAAGGTGATGAGTGAGTCTTGGCAAGAAGAGATTTCCTCTAGAAAAAGAGTCAGCAAACAGTGACCCATGGTGCAAGTCCAGACCTCTGTCTGTTTATCTAAATGAAGTTTTATTGGTACACAGCCCTGATCATTGGTTTAGGTGCTGTCTGTGGCCGTTTTCACGTGGCAGAGTTGAGAAGCTGCATCTGGGACTACATACCCTACAAAGTCGTAAGTATTTATTATGTAGCTCTTGACAGGAAAAGTTGGTGACCCTTCGTCTAGAACAACCTGTAGTAAGAACTTGAAATGAGAAAGAAATTTATTTTTATTCTCAACAAACTCACACTGGTTATTGAATTTATCATTTCCTTCCATTTATGAACCTGAGCAAAACCACAGTCCTATTAGCAGTACTTTAGAATTTACAATCATTGGAACTCACTCACATGACAGTTGCTGCAGGTATCTCAAAATGTCATGCACATTCATGACTTCAGTATTACCATAGTTGTTAGACCTGCTATGAGATCATTATGTAGTATGTTAAAAAAAAATGTTCATGTACTAGCAAATCACTAATTATAATACTTTGACAACTCTCTCAATACAATTAGTGCCCTCTGAGCCTATGTACTCTGATTTCGGCAGTTAAAAATACTGATTATGAATATATCTACTTCTAGGCATGAAATGTGAACCTCTGCCTCGACTGCCCCGTGCAGAACAGTGAAAATAACAGTCTGAACCATGGGAATAAATTGCTATTAAACTGGGAAAGAGAAAGAAGTTGCCCAACAAGCCAATTCTGAGGACAGAGGAAGGAACCAGCAGGAGTGTCTGAAACTGGGAGCTACTATCTTTGGATGCTGTGACTATTGCTACAGATCCTTTATTCTTCTCAGACAGACTCACATGTTGGTACTCTCCCCTCTGTCAGGCACCATCTTCAAACTACAAGTACAACAGTGGAGACATTGTCCTTGAGGAATAAATGGCCTAATTTCAAGACTTTAACAGGACTCCATTGGGTAACGAGTGGTATCGGTACCGCCATCGTGGGCATGAATGCCTGCCTAAAAAGGTAATTCTCATCATACATGCAAATAGCTTCACAGCGCATCAAGTCAATCAATCGGCCTTTTAAGAAGTTTCTAAGAACAAATTGACTTTAACAACTCTATAGGAACCATTGTGATGTAATTGTGTCCGTCACACCAAAATTAAAGCCTGCTAATAAGGAATGAACACTATGGTCCGGAACAGGCAAACATTTGCAGTCCACGGGGTCAGTGATCAAGCATTTATGAGCTCCCAGGAGGGTCTAACAAAGCACATCACAGTGGTCTGTCTGCACTGTCCTGTGTTCACAGGGACCTGTTACTTCACAGATCACTGCAAATGGAAACAGTAATGGTACCACTCGGAATCTTCACAGTTTCAAATGCCTATGACAGAACGCATCCACTGAAACTAAACACAGGTAAGTTTTTACAAACTGAGACAATACGATCCTATCAGAGTTGCCTTAGGTCTGCTCAGATAAAAGGCAGAAAAGGGAGTCAACAGCATGAATTCAATATTCTTTGTACGGAGTTTTCCTTGTTGCTGGATTCTTTCCAAAGTCATTTTCCTTAACTTTAATCATCAAGAGGAAATATAAATAAGAAATACAAATAAAAATATGAAATATAAACATAAATAGAGAACAACCTAGTGGTTACCATGGGGGTAGAGAGGAGGAGGGAGGGGCAAGACAGGGGTGGGGAATTAAGAGGTACAAACTACTATGTATAAAATAAATAAGAAGGACATATTGTAAAACACGGGGAATATAGCCAACATTTTATGATAATATTAAATGGAATATGATCTATAAAACTACTGAATCACTATGTTGTACTCCTGAAACTAACATAATATTGTAAAATCAACTATACTTCAATTAAAACAGGAGGAAACATAACTGAACATCAAAAAGCCACTACAAATTATTCATCACTGTGATTCCGTCTTTAACAACCACATTATTAGAGGTGAAGGGGTAGGAAATGGATGGATTTAAAGTTCAACCCAACAAGCAATGTGTTTCTTAGGTTAAAAAACTCTTTTTCTTTCCATACAATCTTTCCCAGCTCTTGGAAAAAGATTCCTGTAGCCTATATTACAAAGCACTTTTGAAGTTCAACAGATTACCTACTATTTTCCTTTTAGGGATATATGTTAAAAGTTGAAACTGTACATTCCTTAGAAAAACCGGCAGTTAGACATGGAACACCATGGTGGTGACTCAGAAAGAATTCAGCGCATCTTTTTTATCCTGTAATTTAAGCACAGGTACAGTGTATGCAGCTTCTATTCCCACTGCGACATTTCAGAGACAACATGCTAATTTTCCTCAGATTTAGCATATACTAAATCTACATAATCAGATAGAGAATAATTACCTTAAAATATATTAACTCCAAAACTTGCTAGGAACAATGACATTCCTGATGTTTAAATAAAAATCATTACATATAAATATAAAAATAGAAGGACCACAAAGGAAAAAGAAGGCCTTTCCTCCCGAAATCATACTCCTGCCTATTCCTGACACTCCCACGGATGTATCTTTGGGATATATCTTTGCTGTGGACTTCTTTCCACTTTTCCAGATCTTCCCTACCTTGACTCTCCAACCACCCTTGAATTCCTACAACAATTGTAACAACCAACATAATCATTTTATAATTTTTCTTAAAGCTCTCCCAAAATAAAGGACATTACTAGTGACTGACTGATAACAAAATACCTCATAAGGCTCAGCTATCAAGTCAACAAATAGCCAAATATTGTACAAAACTAAGTCCGGTTGTGTCATGTGCCTTCCTGGTCATGAGGTGAGCCCAAGTTACAGTCTGTGTTCTCTCCTCACATTAAAAGCTAGGAGCAATCAAGGAAGAAGATAAAGAACAAAATGAAATTTCCAGAAGCTAAAATAAAGTACCAACTGCCCGAGGCAAATCTTCCTCTTTTAATTTCTGAGCAACCAAGATGACGAGAACATCTGATACCACCTACTCTACCTCCCTCGGATAACGGGGGAAAATATGTTTTCTTAAATTCCACAGCGAATGGGAAGAAAAGGCCAAAGGCACATATGATTTGCGGAACCTATATAGAACATTCATTTAAGGTGGCATTTATTTATAAATCTAATTAGTGGTTGTCACTTTCAGTTTAGAGAGGGGCAACAAGAAAAGGGTAATGGGTAGCCAGAATGGGGGGAATGAGTAGTTCCTTACAGGCCAGGGGAATTACAGAAATCAAAGTAAGAGAAGGGGTGAGATGGGGCTGGCCCTGCTTCCAATGCACGCCCACATGTGTGTGTTTGTTTGTGTGTGTGTGTGTGTGTGTGTGTGTATGTAAAACAGGCTGTTCACTAGGATATTATCATAACCCTACATACGTGTTCAGCCCTGTTTACATGATTTCTAATGTATTCTCTATTGCTGTCTACGTGTCTCTAGATATAAAGATGCTGTATTCTAAGATCTGTCAGTATGAGGGTGCGCAGGCTTCTGATTTCATGGGTAAGGTTTTATATTTCCCACTGTATCTTCCCCACTTAAGGACATCTATTTTTCAAGCGGGCACCATCAATTGAAGCCAGGTCTACAACAAAATAGAACAAGACTGACACAAATTATAAAGCTAATTTAACACCCCCAAATCTGCTTTTACCAGAAATACGCAGCTAATGAAGATCTAAGGATTTGGGGAAAGACTTTAATTAACTTGAATTATCTGAATAATTACGCTGATTTTTGCTAAAGTAAATTCATTGCTAATTGGTAAAGCTAATTATATAAATATATATCTCTTCTACAACTTTCTAGATTATTCAGTCCAAAGGGCTTTTCGTTTAATTTTCCTAGGTAAGTGCTAAATTCTGCACTTCATTTTACATTTGCATACACAAACCCCTGGTGTGGACATGACCTAAACACGTATATCTCCTGAATTGTCCTCCCTCTAATTATATCATTCTGAAAACCAAATACAGCTGAGGTTAATGTGAAGAACCTATACTTAATTCACCAACGTGGCTTGGAAAAATGGTTTGCAGTTGCCTGTTAGAATCACAGCCGTGAAAATTTCTGTCTCATTTCTGTATGTAATTAGCCTCTCTTTTTTTCCCTCTGCTATTTATAAATGCATAAATATACCTGCGCCCTACGTAACAATGACAGACAGTGACAACATATTGATATACGGCGCCACTTCGTAGCTGGAAATGAATATTTCATTAGCTGAGTTATCACTGCTGGGTTACGACCTTCAACTCTCTAATTTTACATTCATCCGTTTTCAGACTATTAAGCTGTTCTTGAGCACACCACAGAAATTACAGATGAAGAAGTAAATTTTCAAGATAATTTTTAATTCCAAAAAAGGTCAAGGATATGCATACTAAATTCTTGAAAAGAACTGTATCTCATAATGAGAGCAAATGGGTCATTTTGGTTGTTAATGATATTTGCTTCTACATATAAAAATGAGGGTGGGGGGGACAGAAGAAACAGATCATGATCACTGGATGAAATTATCAAGCTTCTAATTTCCCAGTACCATGCACAAGAAACTTAAAAATAATTAACAATGAAGATCAACTAACTTAGACCTAGCTTGTGCCTCATAGAAGCTGAGAGTAAAACACAGATGTCAGCTTGTAAGTCTGCCTCAATTTCCCCATTCACAGTACCCTTTACAGGAATAAACTCTACAATATCTTTTACACACACACACACACACACACAAACACACACACTGCTGGGTTAAAGATGTCTTTGCAGAATCAAAAACATTTACCCATTATAGTACACGTGTAGAAAACCATTAGTTAAAGGATAGCTACTTGTTGACCAATCAAACACCACCAGCAGTACCACCACCCCAACCTGCATGTAGCTTTCCTATTCAGGTCAGCTGCTCCAGTGGCAACACCGAAGGCTCCTCCTTAAAATTTCTGAAACAGTTTGTGGCTCACCCAACACTCTAACTTCACTGTGCACATTTCACCATCCCTAGCCTTCCCTTTTTGGGTCCCTCTTCCCTTAAAAGACCCTTAAAAATCAGATTTCTCAAGGGCATGTTGCTCTATAAATTACCCTTCAATGATTTCACCTAATCCCAAACCTTCATCCCACCCCAATCCTCAAGTTCAAATAGCCAATGGCCTGCTGGACTTTTCCAACAGGACATCCTGATAGCACCTCAAGTCAATCCCCTGAACAGATCCACTTCATGGCGCTCCATTTCAAATTCCAAACCATGGCACCAAGGCTCTCACCAAGAAGGCCACTGGTTCGAAATCCAAGCTCATCTACCTCCCCTACCTGCCCTCAAATTCATTCCAAGGCTTGGGACCTGCCTGTGTCTCCCCAGCATGAGCTAGGCCAGCTCATACTTTATCCAATGCACAAATACGCTGCCACCAGCTCCTACCCCACCCTGAACAATTTCACCCTCTATCTCCAACACATACGAACCAACCTTCCTCAGCCGGGTGACCTCTAGTTATTCCTTAAGAGTCAGCACAAGAATCGCCTGCTCCCCACAAAAACCTCTCTATCCACCATACCACATCTTAGGATAAATTACAGCTTGGTCCCAAACCCCATGTACACTTCCAGATTATTGCACTTATCACATGACAGTATTAAGTAAACTGTCACCTGTGTCTCTCCCACCCTAACTACAGTGAACACCCGTTAAATGCTTTAGGACCCAGGACAGTGCTTAGCATGAAGTGGATAATATATATATAAATACTTTAAAAAGTGAATTACAAAGTGATATAAACAGCCACACTCACATAATTGTTACCTTGGAAGAAACAGCAGATCCTGGATATAACCTTCAGATGAAATATCACATTAGCAAGGAAGAGCTCTGATGAACCAGGTCACTGGGTTACATCTTCCTCTTAAATATTCTCTTTGACCCTTGTCTCTCTAGACCACTCTGCCTCAATTAACACCACCCATTTCTCTATGCCTTAAAACTTCACAGTTTCTGGCTCACCCAACACTCTTGTTTAACGACACACCAAACTCCTTTAAATCAATGTCTGGTGAAATTGTCTGTTTCATATCCGTCTTTCGTATCACCTAAGTGTGGAGGCAGGGTTCACCAGCCTGGCTGACGGTTCACACTCAATTTATTGACTGATTTAACACATGACTCAACTGATGAATAAAGGAGTGTCATCATCTATTATTGAATTAGCATTGATGGGTTTGTCAAATTAGCCTATGATAGCACGGAAAATAACATCTGACATTGAGGAGATGGTAAATAAGACAGGTACATTTGTTTCATTTAAAACAAGTTTTAATAGAAGTCAAAGAAAGGGACTTCCCTTGTGGCACAGTGTTTAAGAATCCGCCTGCCAATGCAGGGGACACAAGTTCGAGCCCTGATGTGGGAAGATTCCGCATGCTGCGGAGCAACTGAGCCCGTGCGCCACAACTACCAAGCCTGCGCTCTAGAGCCCGCGAGCCACAACTACTAAGCCCATGCACCACAACTACTGAAGCCCACATGCCTAGAGCCTGTGCTCCGCAACAAGAGAAGCCACCGTAATGAGAAGCCCACGCACCGCAACGAAGAGTAGCCCCTGCTTGACACAACTAGAGAAAGCCTGCGTGCAGCAACAAAGACCAAACACAGCCAAAGATAAATAAATATATTTTTTAAAAAATAAACTTATTTTTTTAATAAATAAATAAAAGTCAAAGGAAGATGGAAGCATGCAGTACCTTGCTCCTTGCTTTACAAGTCTTGAAGTCATATTGGAACGGGTGCTTCCCTATATTACAGAGTGCCTATACAAAGTAATTACCTATGGAGCGCCTTTGCTCACAACTGCAATTATATCCATTCAGAGGTACCACTGGTCATCTTATGATGAGCAGAAGCTCATCATAAATCACAGTTATTAAGAAAAATGGGAAGAATAATTAGTTACTTAATAAATTCAGTTGATTCAAGTAATTGACACAACTCATGATTCAGTTGAAAAATCAACTATTTGTCTAAATTTAGAACTGAATGCTGTTCTTATCATGCTGATAAAAAGTCTACTGTTGTCACAGACAAAATTTTCTTCAGTGAAGGGATCAGAACATGGGAAGAGATGACATGTGTCCCAAATTCATCGTTTCCACACCACCCATGAGTCGTCAAAAAACAGAACAGATTTGAAACAACAATCACTTAAAGGACAGTCCTCAAACTGAAGTTACAGGGTTTTTTCCTAGCATTTATTCCTAGAATAAACAGACTCTAAATGCCCATAAACCCAGTCATCCTTCAATTGTTTAACTGAAGTGCACACACAAGTAAACTAATTTTATAGGAACTTTGCAAATTCTATTTCACTGGCTCTTCCACTCCTAAAGGTTTATGAACTTTTTAAATGTAGACGGAAGAAGGAAATCAATGATGAATTTCCCAATACATGCAGCGACAGCATCCTTCCTCCCTACACAGGTCATCACGGAGCCTTTCCTACTCAAATCCTTTTAATATCCACACGTTCCCTCGACTTTCTGGCAGACACTCCAGAGTCAGCCAAAATTAACTAACCTAACTAAAGAGACCCAAGTCAGATACTCTAAGAGCTGTATAATTACAAAAATTCCTTCCCATTCCCCCTGGAGGCACGTTCTGGGAGAGCTCTGAGCTAATCGATGTTTTTGTTAACAAAATTCCATTAACATAATATGACAACATCAAGTAGATCACCCTCTAAAACAGAGGATGGACACAAACACACATTTTAATTTCATAGATCTTTTATCTTCATATTTAGAGCTAATTGGCAGGAGTGCCTTAAAAATTAAGTTTTTCAAATAGTTAATGAACTGAAAACAAATTCTTAGATCATGGATGCAAATTCAACTGTCTCCAGAGGCCAGGCAGATAGTATAAGTGGCACAGTGCAAGAAATTACTGAGCAGCAGGGCTGGACTAGAAGAGAGCACCGCTGTCATGCAGGAATGAGGGCTCAGTGTGGCCAGAATGCCTCATTTTTACAGTTCCATTTAGAATGTGTGCACTGTGATTTTCATTTAAGGAAGATCTTACTAGCGGCCTTTTCAATTAAAATCCCCAATTTTTCTTTTTTTTTTTTTTTTTTTTTGCGGTACGCGGGCCTCTCACTGTTGTGGCCTCTCCTGTTGCGGAGCACAGGCTCCGGACGCGCAGGCTCAGCGGCCATGGCTCACGGTCCCAGCCGCTCCGCGGCACGTGGGATCTTCCCGGACCGGGGCACGAACCCGCGTCCCCTGCATCGGCAGGCGGACTCTCAACCACTGCACCACCAGGGAAGCCCAGTGATTATTATTTTATATAATAACCCTGACCTTGTTTTATTCAGAAAAATGTAACATTCGTTTCATATGTGACTTCCTTGTGTGATAATGAAGCTTTGTGGCCATGAAGTTGTTTTGTCAACTCTTCTTAATATGTCTTAGTCTGGGGTTCCCCAGAAATAGATCCTGAGGTCAAGATTCAAGTACTAGTACTTCATTTGGGAGGTGACCTAGGAAACAACAGGAGAAGGAAAAGAGACAGGAAAGTATTATTCAACTCTAATCAATCAATGGCTGAGAGGAAGCTGTTGGCTCAGGGGCATGAATTCCCCCGCACTATCTGACTGCCTGGTTCAGGTTCCTGTGGCCCTAGAGAGCCCTGAAGCAAAGACTTGCAGATGCCAGCAGGTGGGCTGCAGGCCAGCATGCAAAAAAAACAAAGAAAGAAAAACAAAAGGTGCTTGGAAAAAAGAAAAGGAAATTTGGGCAGAGTACTAACAGCATGTATGTTACCTCGACTTCATGGCATATCCTACTGATAATGAGCACGGCTTAAACAAGAAAAGTTCAGAAATCCATCTTCCTAAAGCTAGAAGGTTTGGTGGGAAGGATGCTGCTGTCTGAGCTGGCTCGTGTCTCCCTACCTGCAAAGGCCCTCTATATAACCTACATCTGTCAACTCCTCCTGTCTGCATCTCCACTGCCAGGAGGGCTACCAAAAAAGAAAAAAAAAAGGCTCATCCCTGGAAGATATTTTAGTCTCGTCTCTCCAGGTACAAGTCATCTGTGATATACAGCGCCAAGCACCAGGCCTTCAGCCCCCAACGCTGGCATGTGAAATTAGGAAGGCAATTAGGAGCCATCATACTCTTCTGGCCAAATACTTCCTCTCGCTGGGGGCTGACCCATAAAATTAGACCTGGAGTCGAAACCTACTTGCGCAGCATCATATCCTCCACTTTTGTCTCTCCAAGGGTTCATCAGATGTTCCCCCAGTTTGCTTAGCTTCACGCCCTCCCATGAGGATGTAGAACTCTGTGCAGTTTCTTAATAGATGTTCATCTGTGGCCAGAAGGAGGGTATCTCAAAACAGCAGCACGAATGACCATGAGTGCTCAGAGACTACCAAGACTAGGACTCCACACACTTCTGCCCTTTAGAGCACGTGTGTATGTGTGTGTGGTGAGTATCCTCTTGAAACAAGTGTAAATATTGCTCACCTTTAATGATTCCTCAGGATCCTGAGGATTTTATTCTCTTTAATACATCCCATAGGGCTTCCCTGGTGGCGCAGTGGTTGAGAGTCCGCCTGCCAGTGCAGGGGGCGCAGGTTCGTGCCCCGGTCCGGGAGGATCCCACATGCCGCGAAGCGGCTGGGCCCGTGAGCCATGGCCGCTGAGCCTGCGCGTCCGGAGCCTGTGCTCCGCAGCGGGAGAGGCCGCAGTGGTGAAAGGCCCGCGTACCGCAAAAAAAAAAAAAAAAAAAAAAACATCCCGTAAGATTCTGTAGAATCTGGCTCCTTCCTGCCTCCTTCTCTCCCTCTGGGGCCTCATCTCACAGGACTCCCATCTCTCTTACTTTACTCGGAGCTTCATGGTCTTCCGAAAAACGCTAATAGAGCAAGTTGTGTGCCTTCTCCAACCACATGGTCTTTGCTGGACTTGATACTCTTTCAGCCTGGAATTCGT
This sequence comes from Delphinus delphis, assembly GCF_949987515.2. Classification (NCBI taxonomy): domain Eukaryota; kingdom Metazoa; phylum Chordata; class Mammalia; order Artiodactyla; family Delphinidae; genus Delphinus; species Delphinus delphis. Next base: position 76,276,027 of record NC_082692.2, on the reverse strand, counting down.
TCTCCCTGACGCATCACATGACGGGGAGATTTTCACTCACCGTCTACGTAAAATAGATCCTAATTGCTGCTGTCTATCACAGGCCCATTCATTTCCTTCATGGCTAGTGTAGATCAGTTTTATCTATTGATATTCACTAGTTTCTTGCCAAATGTCCCACTAAGATGGGTCTCGTGGAACCTGGAACCAAAAAGGGTCACGTTCTCCAGTGCGGCCACACTACCTGGAATGGAGCAGACCATCAAGTATTTGCCATACAGATGAATGAACAAATGAATGAATGAATGTTTCCTGTGCCGCGTCTCCATGACAGGTATTGTGTTAGACAGTGAAGATTCTATTACAACTGACCCTTGAACAACAGCGGGTTTGAACTGCTCCAGATCCACTTATAAATAGATATTTTTTAATAGGAAATAACTACAGAACTACATGGTCCCGTGTGGTTAGTTGAATCCTTGCATGCGAAGGAACCACTGATACAGAGGACCAACTATAAATTACATTCAAATAAACACCCAGTTGTCCAAGGGTCAACTGTATAAGCTAAATAGACTTGGTACCTGAAATCACTGAAATCTGTCAGGACTCAGAGTCAAAGAAATGAATGAAGTAACAGGACTTCAGAGCAGTGTCTTTTATGGGAGACTTCTTCAGATTCAGTTAACAGGTCACTAGATTACCATCTACCATACTTCAAGTATCTAGAAACAGATTGCTAATACCCTCCTGCCACGTCATAAAACAGGCTCACCTCAACTGACCCTCCTCTACGATGCCCTCCTTGACCTCTGTAGTATTGCCCCCAGTCCCACGGTTCTGGCTGCAAACGATCCTTGGCTTTATACCACCCTCTTCTATGTGTCCCCATTTCTCTGTCTTCCCTGACAGTTTCATGTGTACTCTCCTGTATTAATGAATGTTGGGATCTTGGTCTTTCTGCAGTACTGTGAGAGCTTCCTGAGTCCTGGAATTAACAAATGTTCTTGGAATCTCCAGGGCCTAGAAAAAGTATTATCACCTAATAGGTGTTTAACAAACATGGCTGAAGTGCAAGAGGAAAGGATCCAAATTAAAACAACTTATTTCTCTGCCTTTGTTGTATTGAGTTGGCCAAAAAGTTCATTCAGGTTTTTATGTAAGATGTTATACAAGACATGTTATACAATGCGAGACAGTAGCCACTAGTCAAGAGTGGCTGTTTAAATTTAAAGTTAATTAATATTAAATGAAATTTAAAATTCCATTCCTCGGCTACACTAGGCATATTTCAAGTGCTCATGGCCACGTTTGGTTAGTGGCTACCGTGTTAGCACAGAACAGAACATTTCCATCGTCATAAAGAACTCTGCTATACAGCTCTGATTTGAATCTTTACAAAATAAAGCTGCCAAGTAAATACTTTATTATTTACTGACTAGAAGAAATGTTATTTCTGTGTTCCACAGAGACAGGGAATTTAATAAAGTCCTTCAAATATTTATTTAGGAACTTCTCTATGTGTGGTACCAAGTTAGGGCCAGCAAAGATTCAAAGAGGAAGGAAACTTGAAGCTTGCCCCTCAAGAACTTCACAAACCAGTACGCAAAGCAAAGCACCCCAGTCCATAATTACCTAAATGTTCAGTGCAAAAATAATAAATAAGGAAAGTTATAGAGGCATGCGATAATTAATTCAAATTGGAGGATGGAGCAAAATTAAAAATCTGCCGACATTTAGGCAAAGAAGTGGTTTTTGAAATACATCTTGAAGACAGGGAGGATTTTAAGACACAATAAGAGGGCTTCCCTGGTGGCGCAGTGGTTGAGAGTCCGCCTGCTGATGCAGGGGACGTGGGTTTGAGCCCCGGTCCGGGAGGATCCCGCGTGCTGTGGAGCAGCTGGGCCCGTGGGCCGTGGCCACTGGGCCTGCGCGTCCGGAGCCTGTGCTCCACGACAGGAGAGGCCACAGTGGTGAGAGGCCTGCGTACCGCCAAAAAAAAAAAAAAAAAAAAAAAAAAAGACACAATAAGAAAGCCATCCCAGATGCAAAATCTGTGTAAATTAACATTTAGCTGCAGGGAAAATCAGAGACTGTTCGGGAATGACAAATGCTCTTGGTGCTGAAGTATGAAGTATAAGAGAGAGCGTGCCAAACTACAGATCATTGCAACCAGAGAACATCAAGAAACTGGGGCGTCCAGTTAAAGGGATAGAATTTCCTGTGTAGAAAAGGTGGCGCTACCCTTAGTAAGGCTCAAGGGCAGAAGGCACCTTCCTGGCTCCCTCTTGATGGTAGCTTCTGAGTTTTCTGAGGCTGAAAAACAAGTCTGATCAAGAGAAAATAATGAACAGACACAAACTGGTTCTTCCCATAATCATCAAATGATACCTAGAATTTCTACTCCTTTAGCAAAAGGGAAAGCACCTGTGTCAATTATAAATCTTTTCAATAAAACTAAATTTGAAATTCCAATCATGATGGGAACTTGGGGTTAAAAACATCGTCTAACCTTTTAAGGAAGTAAGTCAACTTCATGACTGTCATTCATCCAAAGGGAAAAAAAAAAAACTGGCAAAAGCACTTTAGGGTGGGACAGCAGTATCGTTCCCTTAGCAAATAGTATCACTTGGCCTCAGAGTCACTCCCTACGACACAGAAAAAAAATCTGGAGATGCAGTTTCCAGACCAACCTAATCCACTGCTATTAGAACCTTCAACCCTCAGCCAAGACCTTTAGTGTCTGTTTTACACAGAAATGAACTCTACATGTGAAGCTATTTTTTTTAAGACTGTTGAGCATTTGATAAGACTCAGCTTATCTTTTTATATCAACTAAATTATCAAAAAGAAGATTTCCCAAACATTTCTCTTGCAACTCTATTTTAGTACTTTTAAAAACAGACATCCCTATTCAGGAAATGAGGCAGCCATGTCCACGTCGTTTCACACGCTTTCCTATAGAAAGGATTTTCTTTAAGGGATAAAGCATCACACGTAATGGCAAGCTGATGAAAACTATCAATTGGGGGTGAGGGGAGAGGACACCTGCTGGGAAGTGAGAACTACAGAAGGCACAGGAAAGGAGCCCAACTTGGAATCAAACGGGTAGTTATCCTTTCATAACTAGGTGTTACGAAAGAAAAAATTCTTCATTTGGGGACCAGGTCAGATACAGTGCAATCCCTGGGTCACTCAGGTATTTGTTTCAATCTCATTTTAACTAACAACCTTTATAGAATTGCAATTTCATAATAACCCGAAAAGCTGGTCAATAGTCACCTGTGGACGGGGAATGGGGTGCAGACCCGAGCGGGCAAGTACACTTCACTCTCCGCTGGCTGCCTGCACAAATCCATGTAACATTCTTTGTGTCGATTATGTTGATGCTGATTATAAAACAACGATTTTAACTTTGAAATCTCCCGAGAGTGGTGAAGACACATCCAGCCTAATAAATAGAAAACAAACTGGAAGAGACTTGAGGTCTGCATCAGACTGAGGCTCCCAGAATCAGCGTGCCCCAGATGTGGTCTGGTGCTGTTCTGGTGAGGACTCTTACACAGCAACAGCTCCAGCACCAACTCTCACACTATGTACATAAAAAGCCAAATTTTCAAGTGTCAAGAAAAAACTCCAAATGGAATATTTATATATACCCGAAACATCCTCTGCAGAAATGATTAGTTGAAGCATATAAATGAATAACTATGCCGTCTGGTCCTGGACCCACTTTCCCAGTGGCCAGACTAGCATGAATGTCTCACACTATGGAGACCTCTTGGTCACCAAAGTCATTTAGACTCTGCGCTGGAAAATTAACTAAGTTTGGAAAAACTCTTCTTCAATGTCATGTTTTGCTGTGTTCTGCATGGTCTACTTTAGGGAAGGACTGCAATCTCTTAGATACTCTCAAAGCCTGGCGTGGATGGACAAGTAGACAAGTATTAGCTTTGAAGTTTTTTAAATTCATGGACCAAATTTTTACTAAACACATACTCTGTGCAAAGCCCTTTCCTAGGATCTTAAGATACAGCAGTGGGCAAAAGGCAAGTTCTTTAACTCCATATTCCTTGATTTTCACACCTTCAAGTCACAATAATAACCGTACCCTCCCCTCAGGGTTGATGGGAGAAATTAAGAGACATTATTCACCAAAACCACCTTCATACAAAGGTAATGTTCAATAAATTATTATTTTTCCAATAAACACCTTCAGTCCAAAAGTCTCTCATTTTGGCCACATGTACCAAACTTCCACATCGACAGCATCCCTGGAACTTTCCACCATTTCTTTCTATCAAACGGGAGTTCTTTATTACTTTGTTATCACTAGTCAATAGCTAGGTATTAATCTTTCCTCTTCCTCCCTCCTTTACTTCAGCTCAAGCAAAAAATAGTTTCAAACCTATGAACAATATACAATAAAGCAAGCAAACCACTGGATCGCTTGCATTTCTCAAATATTGTATCTGGTAAAATTCCAACTCCTAAGTCTCTAATTCAGAAGTAATTGTTATTGTACAGTCTTTGTCACTTTTGTTCTGAATAGTTTCCACCTGACTACATTCATCCAGAAACGCTTCCAAAGATTTTATAGGATAGATTCAATTCCCCCCCAAAACACACCTACCACACTCCACCCTACACCAGCCCTCAAGACACATACTTGTGAAGACAAGCACCTGTGTTGTTTTGCAAAGCAACATCTGATGTTTGCCTATAAAAGCAATTCTTGCACCACTGATCAATTTGCTTATTTTCAGTCTCTCTATTATGGAGTTGTTCCATTCATTTCTCCCCTTCTTTGTGATAAAGAATGAAACCTGAAAAGCCAAGTACCAAAGGACACAGGAAAAAATAATACCATATTCCTTGATCTAGCATCCCCATTTTTGACAATCGTTTACAAAAATAAAAGCATCAGTATATAAGGATGAATACTGGAGCACTCTGTTGGTGTCAGAGAGCTGGATACAATGTGAATGTTGATCAATAAGGAAATGTTTGGATAACGTATGGTCCATCTGTATCTATACCATGTGATGACATGAGGTTATTTTTTTAAACATGGATCTTTATGTATTGACCCAGACAAATATCTACTCTACATCGTTAAGAGAACAATGTTACCAAAAATCAAATGTTTAAATAAGAAAAACACATACGTGTGTGTGTGTACCTGTGTGAACAAAAGTTAAAATAGTTATCACAGTTTTTCTCTCCGCTCAAGCTACCCCAACCCTACAGTGGTTCAGGAAAGAAAAAGGAAAAGAGGGGAAAGAGGGATATGATGTCATTTTAACATTGTTCCAAAGACGGTTCACTGGAATAGGAAAGAACACATTAAGGCAAGGTAGCAAATATGGGTTGTGTAGGCATAAGAACTATTTTTGGTATTAGATTTATAGCTCATCTCCATGATCACTGAACTGCAAAACAAAATAAGTTATGAGGGAAAACGAAAGATTCAACTACTAACCCCTAGCATCTTAACGATCTTTAAATGTGCATTCACACACAGACAAAAGTCACACGTAAAAATCAGCTTGTATGGTTTAAACAAAACTCAAAGAACTACCGGGATATGAAATTAATATGCCATCCAAATTCCACAGAAAGCTTTTTAAAAAAACACAAAAGATAAAATCTTCCAGTTTCTGCAACCCATTTTTCCCTCCCCTCTAGGTGCCAGAGCAAACTTGAGCTGAACACAGAATCATTGGCAGATTTTCCAGCCTCCACTACACATTATGGAAACTAAAAGCTTCATTACGGTCAAGTGTCAACGTTTCACCATAATGCATCTTATTTCCTCTTTGTTTTGCTTTTGAAAAAAGGCATTGTACAGTGTAAAAGAGATAAGAGTCTACTTTCTTTTCATCGAACTTGACTCCCTCCACCTCGCATCAACCTCCCCAAATATGAAACACAAGTAGAAGGAGGAATAAAGCAGGCCATGGAAAATGGTGAGATGCAGCTGTCTCAGGAGAGAAACAAGAGCCAGAGAGAGGGATAACCTCTACGTCCAGGGAAAGAGAAAATTCTGCCAAACAGAATTTAAAAGCCCAGGACCCAGGGGTAGAAGGTAAAAGGAGGTGTGACAGAAGGCACTGCTGTCCATGCCAAGAAAAAAGGATTCCTTGGCAGGCAAAGGAAAAGTTAAACATCTTTCTTTCTGCTCCAAAAATTAAAAACCCAACTTTTAATTGCATTAAAATACGAATTTGAAAATAATATTGAGTTATTAAGCTATAATTCTAGATAAAATTCTAACCTGAATAACTGCAATTTCCTTTTTTTTTTTTTTTTTTAAATAACAGATTTTTTTTTTTCTTTGCGGTACGCGGGCCTCTCACCGTTGTGGCCTCTCCCGATGTGGAGTAGAGGCTCCGGACGCGCAGGCTCAGCGGCCATGGCTCACGGGCCCAGCCACTCCGCGGCCCGTGGGATCCTCCTGGACCGGGGCACGAAGCTGAGTCCCCCTGCATCGGCAGGCGGACTCTCAACCACTGTGCAACCAGGGAAACCCAAGAGATTTTTCGTTGTTGTTTTTTTTTTTTTTTAACATCTTTATTGGAGTATAATTGCTTTACAGTGTTGTGTTAGTTTCTGCTGTATAACAAAGTGAACCAGATATATGCATACGTATACCACTATATCCCCTGACTCTTGCGTCTCCCTCCCACCCCTCTAGGTGGTCACAAAGCACCGAACTGATCTCCCTGTGCCATGCAGCTGCTTCCCACTAGAGATTTATTTTACATTTGGTAGTACATATATGTCAATGTTACTCTCTCACTTCGTCCCAGCTTACCCTTTCCCGCTCCCCGGGTCCTCCATTCGCTACGTCTGTGTCTTTATTCCTGTCTTGTCCCCTAGGTTCACCAAAACCATTTTCTTTTTTTTTGAATCCAGATATATGTTTTAGCATACGGTATCTGTTTTTCTCTTTCTGACTTACTTCACTCTGTATGACAAACTCTAGGTCCATCCACCTCACTACAAATAACTCAATTTTGTTTCCTTTTATGGTTGAGTACTATTCCGTTGTATATGTGAGCCACATCTTCTTTATCCATGCAGCTGTCGATGGACACTTAGGTTGCTTCCATGTCCTGGCTATTATAAATACTGCTGCAACGAACATTGTGGTACATGCCTCTTTTTGAATTATGGTTTCCTCAGGGTATATGCCCAGTAGTGTGATTGCTGGGTCATATGGTATGGTCATATTCTATTTTTAGTTTTTTAAGGAACCTCCATACTGTTCTCCATAGTGGCTGAACCAATTTACATTCCCAGCAACAGTGCAAAAGGGTGCCCTTTTTCCACATCCTTTTATCCAGCATTTATGGTTTATAGATTTTTTGATGATGGCGATTCTGACCTGTGTGAGGTGATACCTCATTGTAGTTTTGATTTGCATTTCTCTAATGACTACTGACGTTGAGCATCTTTTCATGTGTTTGTTGGCAACCTGTATCTCTTCTTTGCAGAAATGTCTATTTAGGTTTTGTGCCGATTTTTGGATTGTGTTGTTTGTTTTTTTGATATTGAGCTGCATGAGCTGCTTGTATATTTCGGAGATTAAACTTCTGTCACTTGCTTCATTTGCAAATATTTTCTCCCATTTTGAGGGTTGTGTTTTCATCTGGTTTATGGTTTCCTTTGCTGTGCAAAAACTTTTAAGTTTCATTAGGTCCCATTTGTTTATTTTTGTTTTTATTTCCGTTTCTCTGGAGGTGGGTTGAAAAGAATCTTGCTGTGATTTATGTCATAGAGTGTTCTGCCTATGTTCTCCTCTAAGAGTTTTAAAGTGTCTGGCCTTCCATTTAGGTCTTTAATCCATTTTGAGTTTATTTTTGTGTATGGTGTTAAGGAGTGTCCTAATTTCATTCTTTTACATGTAGCTGTCCAGTTTACTGAGCACCACTTACTGAAAGGCTGTATTTTCTCCATTGTATACTCTTGCCTCCTTTATCAAAGATAATGTAACCATATTTACGTGGGTTATCTCTGGGCCTTCTATCCTGTTCCATTGATCTATATTTCTGTTTTTGTGTCAGTACCATACTGTCTTGATTACTGAGCTTTGTAGTATAGTCTGGAGTCCAGGAGCTGATTCCTCCAGCTCCATTTTTCTTTCTCAAGATTGTTGTGGCTATTGGGGGTCTTTTCTGTTTCCATACAAATTGTGAAATTGTTTGTTATACTTCTGTGAAAAATGCCATTGGTAGTTTGATAGGAACTGCATTAAATCTGTAGATGGCTTTGGGTAGTATAGTCATTTTCACAATGTTGATTCTTCCAAACCAAAACATAATATATCTCTCCATCTGTTTGTATCATCTTTAATTTCTTTGATAAGTGTCTTATAGTTTTCTGCATACAGGTCTTTTGTCTCCTTAGGTAGGTTTATTCCTAGGTATTTTATTTTTTGTTGCAAAGGTAAATGGGAGTGTTTCCTTAATTTCTTTCAGTTTTTTCATTATTAGTGTATAGTAATGCAAGAGATTTCTGTGCATTAACTTTGTATCCTGCTACTCTACCAAATTCACTGATTAGCTCTAATACTTTTCTGGTAGCATCTTTACGATTCTCTATGTATAGTATCATGTCGTCTGCAAACAGTGACAGTTTTACTTCTTCTTTTCTGATTTGGATTCCTTTTATTTCTTTTTCTTCTGATTGCTGTAGCTAAAATTTCCAAAACTATGTTGAATACAGGAGTGAGAGTGGGCAACCTTGTCTTCTTCCTGATCATAGAGGAAATGGTTTCAGTTTTTCACCATTGAGAACGATGTTGGCTGTGGGTGTGTCATATGTGGCCTTCATTATGTTGAAGTAGGTTCCCTCTATGCTACTTTCTGAGGAGTTTTTATCATAAATGGGTGTTGAATTTTGTCAAAAGCTTTTTCTGCATCTATTGAAATTATCATATAGTTTTTATCCTTCAATTTGCTAATATGGTGTATCACATTAATTGACTTGCGTATATTGAAGAATCTTTGCATTCCTGGGATAAACCCACTTGATCATGGTGTATGACCCTTTTAATGTGCTCTTGGATTCTGTTTGCTAGTATTTTGTTGAGGATTTTTGCATCTATGTTCATCAGAGATATTCGCCTGTAGTTTTCTTTTTTTGTGACATCTTTGTCTGGTTTTGGTATCAGGATGATGGTGGTCTTGTAGAATGAGTCTGGGAGTGTTGGAAAAGTTTGAGAAGGATGGTTGTCAGCTCTTCTCTGAATGTCTGATAGAATTCGCCTGTGATGCCATCTGGTCCTGGGCTTTTTTTTTATGGAAGACTTTTAATCACAGTCTCAATTTCAGTGCTTGTGTTTGGTCTATTTATATTTTCTATTTTTCCTGGTTTAGTCTCAGAAAGTTGTGCTTTTCTAAGAATTTGTCCATTTCTTCCAGGTTGTCCATTTTATTGACATATAGTTGCTTGTAGTAATCTCTCATGATCCTCTGTATTTCTGCAGTTCAGTTGTTACTTCTCCTTTTTCATTTCTAATTTTGTTGATTTGAGGCTTCTCCCTTTTCTTCTTGATGAGTCTGGCTAATGGTTTATCAATTGTGTTTATCTTCTTAAAGAACCAGGTTTTAGTTTTATTGATCTTTGCTACTGTTTCCTTCATTTCTTTTTCATTTATTTCTGATCTGATTTTTATGATTTCTTTCCTTCTGCTGAATCTGGGTGTTTTTGTTCTTCCTTCTCTAATTGCTTTAGGTGTAAGGTTAGATTGTTTATTTGAGATGTTTCTTATTTCTTGAAGTAGGATTGTGTTGCTACAAACTTCCCTCTTAGAACTGCTTTTCCTGCATCCCATAGGTTTTGGGTCATTGTGCTTTCATTGTCACTTGTTTCTAGGTATTTTTTGATTTCCTCTTTGATTTCTTCAGTGATCTCTTGGTTATTTAATAGTGTACTGTTTAAACTCCATGTGTTTCTATTTTTTACAGTTTTTGTCCTGTAATTGATATCTAGTCTCATAGCGTTGTGGTCACAAAAGATACTTGATACAATTTCAATTTTCCTAAATTTACCAAGGCTTGATTTGTGACCCAAGATATGATCTATCCTGGATAATGTTCCATGAGCACTTGAGAAGAAAGTGTATTCTGTTTTTTTTTCATAGAATGGCCTATAAATATCAATTAATTCTATCTTGTTTAATGTGTCATTTAAAGCTCGTGTTTCCTTATTACTTTCATTTTGGTTGATCTGTCCATTGGTGTAAGTGGGGTGTTAAAGTCCCCTACTATGATTGTGTTACTGTCGATTTCCCCTTTTACGGCTGTTAACATTTGCCTCGTGTATTGAGGTGCTCCTATGTTCGGTGTGTAAATATTTACCACTGTTATATCTTCTTGGATTGATCCCTTGATCATTATGTAGTGTCCTTCTTTGTCTCTTGTAATAGTCTTTATTTTGAAGTCTATTTTGTCTGTTATGAGAATTGCTACTCCAGCTTTCTTTTGATTTCCATTTACATGGAATACCTTTTTCCATCCCCTCACTTTCAGTCTGTATGTGTCCCTAGGTCTGAAGTGGTTTTTTTGTAGACAGCATATATACGGGTCTTGTTTTTGTATCCGGGTCTTGTTTTTGTATCCATTCAGCCAGTCTATGTCTTTTGGTTGGAGCATTTAATCCATTTACGTTTAAGGTAATTATCGATATGTATGTTCCTACTGCCATTTTCTTAATTGTTTTGGGTTTGTTATTGTAAGTCTTTTCCTTCTCTTTGGTTTTCTGCCTAGAGAAGTTCCTTTAGCATTTGTTGTAAAGCTGGTTTGGTGGTCCTGAATTCTCTCAACTTTTGCTTGTCTGTAAAGGTTTTCATTTCTCCCTCCAATCTGAATGAGATACTACAACCTTGGTTGTCGGTTTTTCCCTTTCATCACTTTAAATATGTCTTGCCACTCCACTCCCTTCTGGCTTGCAGAGCTTCTGCTGAAAGATCAGCTGTTTACCTTATGGGGATTCCCTCGTATGTTATTTGTTGCTTTTCCCTTGCTGCTTTCAATATTTTTTCTTTGTATTTAATTTTTGATAGTTTGATTAATATGTGTCTTAGTGTGTTTCTCTTTGGGTTTATCCTGCATGGTACTCTCTGTGCTTCCTGGACTTGACTACTTCCTTTTCCATGTTAGGGAAGTTTTTGACCTACAATCTCTTCAAATATTTTCTCAGACCCTTTTTCTCTTCTTCTTCTGGGACCCCTAAAATTCTAATGCTGGTGCATTTAATGTTGCCCCAGAGGCCTCTGAGACTGTCCTCAATTCTTTTCATTCTTTTTTCTTTATTCTGCTCCCTGGCAGTTATTTCCACCATTTTATCTTCCAGCTCAGTCATCCGTTCTTCTGCCTCAGTTATTCTGTTATTGACTCCTTCTAGAGTATTTTTCATTTCAGTAACTGTGTTGTTCATCACTGTTTGTTTGCTCTTTAGTTCTTCTAGATCCTTGTTAAATGTTTCTCGTATTTTCTCCATTCTGTTTCCGAGATTTCGGATCATCTTTACTACCATTTCTCTGAATTGTTTTTCATGGAGGTTGCCTTTTTTCATCTTCATTTATTTGGTCTTATAAGTTTTTACCTTGCTTCTTCATCTGTAACAATTTTTTTTGTCATTACATTTCTTTTTATTTATTTACTTATTTTTGATGGCTGGTGCTGTACTTCTGCCTTACTGGTTGTTTGGCCTGAGACGTCCAGCACTGGAGTTTGCAGGCAGTTGGATAGAGCTGGGTTTTGCTGCTGAGATGAAGACCTCCGGGAGGCCTCACTCCAACTGATATTCCCTGAGGTCTAAGGTTCTCTATTTGTCCAGCGGTCTGGACTCAGAGCTCCCACTGCAGAAGCTTAGGACTGACCTCCGGCCTGGGAACCAAGATCCCACAAGATTCATGGCATGGTAAAAAAAAAAGAAAAGAAAGAAAGAAAGAAAAGAAGGAGCAGTACAATATCCAAGAATAAAAGACAAAATAAAATTATAAAGGTAAGAAATATATTAGGAAAAAAAAAACTGTAACTGAAACAACTACAATAAGGTAAAATAAAACCACAACAGAAAAAGGAAAGAAAAAGGGGGGGGGGGGGAGAAGCCAAAAGGACAGATCACTAAGAAAGTATAAAGAATAAAATAAAATTTGAAAAATAAAAGCTTAGGAAAAATAAAAATAAATAGGAAAATTTTTTAAGAAATTAAAATTCCGCATCCTCCTAGTACGCCACCTTGATTCCACCCCCCAATTTCCATTTTTAAAAAGAAGATCTCAATTCACAGCTCGTTTTAAATTCTTTATGAAGCCATTTCCACAGAAATTAGAGATGATCTGAATAGAACAAGATTAAATGCAGGGGGGAAAATGTATGTAAAATTAAGAAAATCATTTAAAGAATTAGTCCCACAACCAGACAGAAAAAAATATATGTACGTGTATGCTGCAGGCTAACATATTCAGATAATTAACATTATGACCTTGCCTGCTGTTTTGTTTGTTTGTTTTTTTTTTTGCAGTACGCAGGCCTCTCACTGTTGTGGCCTCTCCTGTTGCAGAGCACAGGCTCCGGACGCGAAGGCTCAGTGGCCATGGCTCACGGGCCCAGCCACTCCGCGGCATGTGGGATCTTCCCGGACCGGGGCACGAACCCGTGTCCCCTACATCGGCAGGCGGACTCTCAGCCACTGCGCCAGCAGGGAAGCCCCGCCTGCTGTTTTGATTTAATTCAGGCAACATCTTTAAATCTTCACATAAACAAGCATGAGATGAAGCACTATGGCTATAATCTGGTAAAGGTAGACAATGTCTAAAAACACACCTAATCATTCATCCCTGAACAGTAAACTGTACAGATCAGGGGTGAACATATATGCCATTAATTGGGCATCTAACTATTGTTCTTCATCTCTCATCTGAGCTACAACCAACTTCATCCATGCTTCCCAGGGCTGACATAGCACAACTCAAAGGGAAATAAAATCCATGCCACATTGTTACAAAAAAGTAGTAAAAAAAACACTTAACAAACAATCGCCCACTTGCAAGAAGGAACTTTTTACAATTACCTAAATAAGCTTATCAGATCAAACGTCATGGCCAACTTTACCATCTAAGAATTCTGCAGTATTCTATACTGTTATGACCTATTATTATTATGCTTTAAGTGCTCTGTAGCAGTAATTCTCAATCAAGAGCGATTCTGCCATGCCTCCTCCCAGGGGCCATGTGGCAATGAAGGGAAATACGCTCACCTGCCCTGATTAGAGGACCTGCTACTCTTTACAGTCAGCAAGGCACCAGTTTTCTTTCTCTCTCCACACTCTCTGATCCCAGTTCTTTCTTTCCCTCTTAACTCGTTTGTTTGTTTTTTGTGGTACGCGGACCTCTCACTGTTGTGGCCTCTCCCGTTGCGGAGCACAGGCTCCAGACGCGCAGGCTCAGTGGCCATGGCTCACGGGCCCAGCTGCTCCGCAGCACGTGGGATCTTCCCAGACCGGGGCACGAACCCGTGTCCCCTGCATCAGCAGGCGGACTCCCAACCACTGCGCCACCAGGGAAGCCCTTTCCCTCTTAACTCTTAAAACTTAATTTCCAAACTTAATCTTTCCTGGTATACTCACTGTTGAGGCCCAATGACCTGAATTCTGGCTTGACTAAAATCTTGGCGGGGGTGGGGGGTGGGTCCTGTCATCTAACCACTTGCTCGTGACAATTCTATTATTCCCAATTTCAACCTGTACGAAAACCACCCACACTCCCACACGTCATCATCCTCTTAAGGAAGGTATCATACAAAACACAAGCCCTTAAATTTAAATGTAGTCAATCCTAGTAACTCTTTTCTTTTATGGTGACTCAAATACATATTTTCATCACATTAAACTAAATGGCATTTCATTCCCCAAGGAATTCTTTCATACACAAATGCTTCATTGCCATGAAGTAAGGAAGAAAGAGGAAAATATTTCTGATGTCCATTGGCACGGCTTTTCCTTTTAATCAAGCATATCCCTGCATTTCACTTCACGGTAGATGTCTGAGTCATGCGAAACTCATCATTCCGACTGAAATTTCCCTACAACCAAATCCAGAACACCAGCACAGTCCTCTTAAAGCTTTTACAAGATAATAATGACAGGCAGTGATCCAGCTCACAAGAACCAATCTCCTACCCACACTCTCCCCACCCCACCATGACCCTTTGTCTCTTTTAACTTCCCCTCCCTTCCTAATGGAGTGTATGAGTGCACAGCAAAGGTGAAGTCTACAATTCTTTAGTAAGAGTGGAATATTAAAGGCTCTGATAAGTTCTGCAGGAAAAACACCTGCAGTACTAATGTTTGCCTCAGCAATTCCCAATCTTCCTTGGCCTCAGGACTTTCCTGCCATAAAAAGCCTATTACCCACCTACTGAACTAGTCTTCCAGGCACAGGCTCGTATAACTCTCCGAACAACCACCTTCACTTTAGCCCGCTGCCAAGACTTCTTACTATGAGACTCAGTTCAGACGTAAACAAAGAGATACTCCCACAATTCCATACTGATGATACTCTTTTTCTTCACCGAAACTCTACTCCCAGAGGCTAACGCCAAGAAATCAGTAAACTTATTTAAATCTTAGGTAACAGTTAAAACGGCCATAAAAGTCTCCCCATGTCTAAAATTAATTCCTGTAATAACCGTCCCTACCAAAAAGAGACATACATCACACTTGCGAGTTACAGAGATATAAATTCATGATTCGGTGCAGTAAATGGTGGGACTGGTGGCTTTTCTGATGAATAACTCTCTCTTCTCAATCAAATTCAAGACCATAAACATGGATTCTAATAACCGTTTTTATGACCAGGATTTTACAGATGAAAATCTGAAATCAATATATTTCTAATTATTATATTTCCTGTCTTCCCACTGCATAAATCTATTATGTTCTGTAATGAGAGCCCAAAAATCAAAGAGCAAATATTCATCTGAACTTGTATGTTAAGCATTCTACAACCCACTGAAGTGTCCTTCAACCCTGAAAGTGTGTATTTTCCACCTTTTATATTACAGCTGTACCTAATTTATTAAAATCACTTAAAACATCTAAATGCCAAGCAATTCCTATAAAAAATATTTTAAATGCTCTTAAGAGCCAATACAACATATTCTGCAAAGGGCAGCAGTCAGTTGGAGCAACCTTTAGACAAACTACTTAGTTGAGAATCCATGCATTTTGGGGTTGTCTGCATGATGAAATTACGAAACAGTATTTACTACAGTGATATCATGATGTATTTGAATAAGCCATGAGAAAATAGAGTGAAAGAACATGATGTTCCTTTCTTACTACAAAAAAAATACTTACTTAAAAAATGGAGTGTGGCTACCCTCCTATTGTAAGTAACATTTTAACAATGAACAGCTGTTTTAGAACAATCGTTTTTAATTGGGAAAACATTTTAATATAATAATGGCGTTAAATAATATATTTGTGATAGGAACATACTTTCTTTTTATAATTTAGTCTGTATTTCCATAAGAGAGATTTGAAATCCCAAATCTACCCCTTTTATATATAGATGGAGACCTGGAAAATATGGTATCCATCAGAGATGTTAGACTAAGAGAGAAAACTTAAAAGAAAAAGAATATTCCAAAAATAAAGTCTCCTGTCAATAGTAATGACAAAGAAAGTCATTCGGAATTAGTCTTGGACGTGAGAAAGAATCCAGGGTAGGAAAAACACGCTACGATAATTCCAACATTTCTTTGGGGAGAAAAGTGCTTCTCACATGACCTTCACCATAAATAGGCATCTGGATTTGAATTCCAAATTGTAGAGATGGAAAGAGCTGGAATAACGCAAGTCTGAACACAATTTAAATGGATATGTCAATACTTGGGTAAGATGTTATCATTCCAATTTAAAGAAAAAATATTTCTGGGTCAACCTGGCATATTAATGATCTTACACCTTTTCAAACTCTCAGTAGACCTACCATAGGAGTATCAGGATAAATATATTCGATCTTGGTATATTCAACCTTCTAAGGCACTATCACTGATAACAGATTTCATTTTCAAAACAGAAAGAGGAAAAGAGTCTTTGACCTCCCTGGAGGCAGTGACCCCATGAATCTGTCTTTACATCTAAACATGAACAAGAGGGCTTGAGACAGAGCAAGTAGATAGTAACCATCTGCTCTGTAGAAAGTTAAGGGCACCATGACACGTATAGATACATATACACACATTTATCCTCCTCCCCCACAGGATACTTTTTGTTTAAGCCACACACAGAAGGTAAGGAATCCATTCTGGGAGGAATCTGTGGCCATTTTCACAACATTTACATAACTAATATCAAATATTAAGCGGCTGACACTTGACAAAAAGCTGGATCATTATGACCTGTCATTCACCATTCATAGGTCTATTTTCCTTTCCACTCCCTTTGTTAAAAGTGATCACTAAAGAAAGTGAGCTATGCCCTGCCCACCTTTGGAGTGACTTGTCAAGGTTCACATCGGGTAGCTGTAAACTTTCTCATGGTGCTGCAGGGGCTTGATCAGCTCTTCTGGAGGGTCCTTCGTGGTACGCATTTCTAAGAGAGATATTATTTCATAACAGCCTCTTAGGTCAAAGGATTGACATGTGGAGTAGTCGCCAGGGACCTCAAAAATAAAACAATAATAGTAAGAGCAACCTCACCACCTCTTTACCGCAGCCTGGCGATCATTCATTGTCTTCACACCACACGAGAGGAGGGCTTTTCACCACGACCCGAGTTGTGATGCATCCCTTTATGATTTCATGCAAAGCCTGCTGGAATGGTCAACCTGCCAAGCTTGCCGTTTCTCCTCTCCAGTCTCCAGAAAGGGCTGAACAGCATATGCCCCTCACTTGAGCCCGTAATACCTTGGCCAACCTGCACAACACAGCCAGATGCAACCTCGCCATAGAATACTCACTCCGCCCAGGAAATACATCCCTAACTGATTAGAAAGGTGGAACTCTCACAGCATCACGGTGACAGACTGCACAAAAGCAAGGAACTCTGGCAAGCCTCTAGCACAGGGTCGATGACACTATTGACATTTGGGGCCAGATCATTCTTTCTTGTGACTTTGACTTGATTCTAATTACTTTAAATGGAAATAGCCACATATAACCAGTGGCGACAGGATTAACTGGGCAGTACAACCCTGAAAACTGTAAAGGTCCCCAAATTCATGGAGCTTTATTATTTTATTTACAACCATGTGAGGCTTCTGAAATCAAAACCCCGTATCAAAAGTAAAGAAATGTCTTTCCTGTAACTGCCTCCCTTATTAAGTGCCGTGAGGTTGCTTAGCTTTTAAGACCTGGAAAAGACAGCAAGGGTAGCAGGCACTAAGGGCTACTTAGCCAACAGCCATGCCCCCTGCTATTTCTGCCTACATTCTCATTGGTCTAAGCCAATCATGCTAATCCCATTTCTCTCACCAGTGATTGGATGAAGCCTGAACACATGATTCATTTCTGACCAATGAGGTAAAAGCGTTGATAGACCAAGAGTGGGGTGCTTTGAGGAGCATTTTACTTGCTCTTAAATACAACAGAAGAAAAAGATATTTTCTCTTCTTTCTCTGGACTTTATACCTCAGCATTTGACCTCTGGAACTGCTGAAGTCCTATTAAAGCCATGAGGAAAGTGATTCTAAGTACAAAGCCTACCAGCTAAGAATGGTAAAGCATAAACAACGTAGAGTATACCTTAAAGATGGCAGAGGGCTTCCCTGGTGGCGCAGTGGTTGCGAGTCTGCCTGCCGATGCAGGGGAGAAGGGTTCGTGCCCCGGTCCAGGAAGATCCCACATGCCACGGAGCGGCTGGGGCCGTGCACCATGGCCGCCGGGCCTGCGCGTCCGGAGCCTGTGCTCCGCAACGGGAGAGGCCACAACAGTGAGAGGCCCGTGCACCGTAAAAAAAATAATAATAAAAATTTTAAAAAAAGATGGCAGAGTACGAAGATGCTACCTGGCAGTGCCCTGTCTGTAGAGGGCTATGTAAGATATAAATTGCCCTCATTATTATTATTATTATAAGATAGGAGAGTCCGAAGGTCTTTCCCAGAGGCTAAAACATGGTAACTGATACAAAAACAAATCCTTATACTCAAACGTGCACCTGGAAGTGACCTCGGTGTGAAGTCGGGAGAAAAATCCTGGTAATACTGCCAGCCAAGAATACTCATGACAAAAGAAGCTAATCTTGACTAGTTCTTGCTGGTACAGCAGGTGCACGGTCCAACTGGCCGTAAGTGTTGAAACTTCCTTTTCACACCCTAGTGGATGGTGAGAGAAAGGGCAATCTTTACACAAAAAGAATGTTATAAAGATAGCTCATTAGGACGTGGTGTAAGAATATAAAAGCCACAGGACATTCAAAAAGTGTCAAAATCACTTCCCAAGAGGAAATTGTGTACTATGCACTTCACAACAGTGAGGAGAAAATACCTCCCATTATCACAGTGGGCCCCAGGAGCAGAAACACACCACAAATGGCTTCTCTCTCATCTTTGAAGGTACTCCTCAAACAGCCTAGTTACGAGAGGCTCATATTTCATTTTCCTGCTAAAGTTTCAACAACCAATCGATACCAAATGTACTAATGACATGCAAGCCCAGCTAAAAGGAAGAACGCTATCCTAACCCTCGGAACTAGAGGGAAGGGTGGGACAGAGATAAACTGCTTCCAGGAGGGAAACAGGCCAACCATAATTGGGGCAGAGCAACTAAATGATACCTTTGGGAGCAGCAAATTTTTATGCAGCTTCAAGAAGGAGCTTGTTTTCCTCCCAGGCAATGGCCATCAAACTGGGAGAACGTGGATTAACATAAACAGGAAATGTGGATCAAGTGGCTTCCCAAACACAGAGAAGATCTCAAGGTCAACTAAATTCAGTAAGTGGGCCGCAGAGCGTAATGCACACCTTAAAACACCCCACAGTCCACACTTTCACTCTCTGAAATTCCCTCCATCATGATAAGCAGGGATGATAGGTGAAACATTTAACAAATGAGGGGCAATAAACACTGACAATGGATGGTGGAGGACGGGTGTTCAATCCCAAAGGTCCCAGAACAGGAGGAGTGGCTGAGGCAGCGATGAAGGGAAAATTCAGGGGGACTGGGCCAGTGTGTATTTAAGATTTTTAATAATCAATGTGACTGTACCAGAACCAGGACATACAATGAGCTATACTTTTTTAAATTAGGACACTAAATATTTTCCATAATTTTTAAGCCAATTCAAGAAACTCTATATACCCTGCTGGATTTTTTCACATCAGAGATACAGGTTGATTGCATGGCATATAAGAGGTTTTCAAGCCTTCCAAGATGGTGATAATATCTGGTAGAGAAGAAGACTCATTTTGCCATACTGGAATGCCAGCTGTACAAATGCTGAGTTAAAATTTTTTTCTTAAACTGACTTTTTATAAAATCTTAAATATGTAATTAATAGGAAACTTAACACACCAAAACAGAAAACTAGCATGGCCTGTCATATATTAGGGGTACCAAGAAATAATGAAAGCCACAGGATCAAATTCTAAAATACTCTCCCAGCTGAAGGCTCTGGGCAAGACCCGTCTCTCTTAAAAAGTGATGCTGGCAAGTGACAGACAAGTGTTAAAAGACCTATTAGCACCAAATTGTGAGTTTCTCCTTGATAAAGAACTCAAGAAGAAATGACTTTATTATGCTAAAGTCAAGTTCTTATACCACAGTAAAGTCATTTTTCACATGAAAAAATCACATTTAATACTACACTCAGGGAAAACATTATTTATTATACACTGTAGTACTATTAATGAAAAGCAAGGATTCCTAAAGTTATCAGAAAGCATTTGTTGAGAAGGCAAGATTCTACGTTATACACCTACCACTGATTTGTTTTTCAACATAAACAAGGTCTTTACTACATGATAGAAAATGGGGTTTAATATAAATGAAACAGAGTACAGTTAAATTTTAATAGCTAGAAAGACAACCAAGAAGATACACTATCCTTAATGCTGTTGGTCTCAAATAGGGTCATGGGAAATTACCAGCTGAGAGGTGGAGGCTAGGTTAATTTCAGAATCACTTAACGAATCTTTGAAAGCCAACATCACCACTTTACACGGTTATCAGACTACTAATACTCATGGTGGAGTGACCACAACAGGACCATATATGAGTTAAGACTTTTGCTCAGTTACACTTGATCCTGTGAACTGAGTTCCCGACTATACTTAAACAAACAGAATACTCTATCTTTAAGCACACATTAGACACTTATTCCAGCCACGTAATGGCAATACTAAAAGTTCAGAAGCCAGTGAAATCCAGTAAGTTTTCCCTTACTTTTGTATTGCAACCAGGCTCACCCAACCAAGAGAAGAGACAAGATAAGGAATAAGAGTATAGTTCAACTTAATAATTACAAAAAGGGAAAAGCCAATAAAATGTTACTCAGCATGATATATATGAATGGTATTTTATTTGCCAAAAAAATTCCACGTAAGTGAGCTTAACAATATGCAAAGGGAATGACAGAATGTTCCTCTGTTTTATATTGTTAGAGAGTGGGTTTTATGAACTAAATCAGATATAATAAATGAGTACATTTTGTTTGGTTACAAATGAAGATAAGTAGCCTTTAAGTAAGTCACAGAGCAAATCATTGCTCTCCAATTATTAGGCACGTATAAAGCTAGGTATATTTTTCCTTTGAACATTTAAATCAATCATGTCCCTCCACTAACCCACACTCACCCCACCCCTGCCCTAAAGAAACTAGTTTTAAAGGAGAGACTATCATCCTTTCAAATTTATGACCAGGAAAAAAGATGTCTGACTTTGATCCATCACAGATACGAATAATATATACTTATAGATAACTCTCTGTATGCCTTCTGTAAGACCCACAAAGTTTATAGATTTCTAAATATTAAGATTTATGTTATATCAAAGCAAATATTGACCTTACCTCTGTCTGGGTCAATATTTACTGCTTTGCTCAATAAATCTTGCTGTTCATTTTCAAACCGAGTCAATATCAGTTCATTAATTTCTGCATGATTCATATCAGTATGAAATTTGAAATGTCAGTGAAAATGTTTCACCTAAAACATTTAGATATAGCCAATTAAAGAGACAAAAAGCCTTTTGCTTTCCTTCTGGCTTTCCTTGTAGTTTTTTTTTTTTTTCTTCTTTTTCTTCTTCTTTCTCTCCCCTTATAATTGTTACAAAGACAACTGCCTAAATTTGATACAATTCAGCCATCTATTATAAAATAAAAGGATTCTTTTAGGAAATATTATGAATATACTGGTATAAGAAATTAAAATATTCTAGATAAAATTCTATAAGATACTAACAATATTACAGAAATATAAATTTTAAAAAAGCAGTGTCCCTCATTTCTCAGTGATAATCACAATTAACTTTTGCCTATAGTCTCCAAACTTCTCAGTTCTATTTCTTGATGGGACCTTATTACCCAAATTATTTTTATATATCTTGTCGCTCAACCTATTTCATTTTGGTAGATGTTTACTAACCATTTCATAAGAATGTACTAAAATTACCCAAGTCCCTACTGATGGTTAGCTGTTACACTCACAACACCACACCGGGGATATGTACAAGTATCTCTAAAAGACAAATTCCTAGAAGCAGAAGTGCTGGATCAAAGATTATCAATATTTAACATTTTCACAGATATTGCCCAAGAGCCCTTGAAAGAGGCTGCGTCAACCCACTACCTTCAGAGCCCATTTAAAACCCAAACACTTAGCCTTCGATTTACTCATGTTTTAAGCTCCTCATCATAGCAACAATTTAAACTGTTAACGCTGTTACATAGCACTTGATACCAACCCAGCAGTGAACAATATTTCGTCTTCCTAATATGCTTTTTCCAAGGGTCACAAGGACCCTAAAGAATTTACTGATGTCCTCTTATAACGTACAATAGCGTCCATTAGCTTTACAAATACTTGTGAAACCATCTCCAGAGAGAAGATGCTAAGAAACTTTAGAACTCAAGTAGCAAGGATTAGAACAAGGTTAAAAAAGAAAGAAAAAGAAAAAGAACACATCTCTAACACGCTAGAGTAATTTCATTCAAACAGTGGAGCAAAGAAAAGCCAAACTTTGCATTGAAAAATGATCGAGGTACCTTAAGCATGCGGCACCACGTGTTTCTCTTTTATACATAAAGTCCTGATTAGTGTGTGACCATATGTGTTTTTTCTCACCCAATCTATCCTTGTAATCACAGATCAAGTGTAAAAGAAAAAAAAGAACACCTATAGGAAGAAACAGCTTGTCCTACAATGTATTCCCTACCTTGAAAGCCCTCTTGTTCCAAAACATTTAGGTAGGAACAGGGAGATACAAAGATTAATTACAGATAAAGGTTCTGCCCAAGGAGCATAAAGTTTTAAGGGTGTAAGAACTATGAGCAAAACACTATGCCATGTCTTAATAGGTTCAAGTCCAAATTTTTTATCTTTATAACCAGCCCACCATTCCTCATTTACTCATTTTCAATTAAATGCAATGCCATCTTCAATCATCCTGGGGATCATCGCAGATAATTCGTTTTGCTTTCTCTTCCATATACTAATGATAAGGAATTCCCATGGGCTCTTTCATCTCTCAAAATCCTGATGATACAACCTCATTGCTTCTCATAGTTTCTCACCCTGCCCTCTTCCCCTACTGACCAATCCTTACCCCTACAACTCGTGCTGTGACTCAAACATAAAAGCAACTTAGTCCATTTCTAGCATGATATCCTTAAATGACTCCCTGTCACCCTTAAAAAGATGTTCTAAAAAAAAAAAAAAAAAAAGATGTTCTAAGTCACTAGTAGAATTCCGTTAAGACGCTTTCTGATCCACCTCCAATACTCTGCATTCTTCCCTTAACTTGCTCTACTGTACCACATGCTCCAGACCTACTGAGCTGCTTCCAGCTTCCCAGTCACGGCCAAGACATTGATTGTCTTCAGGCCACTGCATGTCCTGGCAAACACCTGCCCATCTTTAGTGGTACCTGGCAGTAGCAATTCTGAGGAGTTTCTCTGGCCCATCCCATTATACCACAACACCTGGCACACAGTAAGCAATTAATAAGTATCTTGAACAAAGAAATAAATAACTTCTACTTAAAAACTGTAAACAGAATAATAGGGAATTGTAGAGAAGATAGAAATTAATTGTAAAAACTAAAGGGGAAACTGACAAGTTAAGACAGTGGGGTCGGGTAGAGATACCTTTGAACTGTGACTTAGGAGAAACGAATCTCAGAAGTGTGGTCCCATCAGACCAGAAGGTCTCTATCACAAAGGGAATGTCTCTGGGGAAATGATTCCCTTAAGAGATTTTGTAGGAGGCATTAGGAGAGGGGCAAATAATATGACAATATTAACATTAAGGTTCTATAGTGCCTTCCATTTTTCTAATGACAAAAGCAGACTTTGGCAGGCGTCTGTATTTTGCTTTACCTTATATAGACATTATTAAAAATAGGCATGGACCGTGGAGCAACTAGGCCCGTGAGCCACAACTACTGAGCCTGCGCGTCTGGAGCCTGTGCTCCACAACAAGAGAGGCTGCAACAGTGAGAGGCCCGCGCACCGCGATGAAGAGTGGCCCCCGCTTGCCACAACTAGAGAAAGCCCTCGCACAGAAATGAAGACGCACATAGCAAAAATAAATAAACTCCTACCCCCAACATCTTCTTTAAAAAAAAAAAAAAAAAGGCATGGAAATATTATTTTATTTTTTTATGCAGCAGGTTCTTACTAGTAATCCATTTTATACATATTAGTGTATATATGTCAATCCCAGTCTCCCAATGCGTCCCACCACCATCACCCCCACCCCTGCCACTTTCCCCACTTGGTGGAATTTAATTATATCTTAAGTTCACCAGGGGAGCTCCTTACTTAAAAGGATCCAACGGTGAAACCTTTTGTAAATCACCCACTGATTTATCTGGATTTATGGCAAGATCCCCTTAGTGAGTTCCCAAGCACAGACTCTGGCGTGAATTCACTTATCCATCCATCTATTCACCCACTTAAAAAATATGCACCAAATATCTACAAAATGGGATATTCTGGTACAAAGCAGGAAAAACAAGGAATTATAAGCTATAATCTTTGTCCTCAAAAACTCTACATTTAGCTGGGGAAATTACACACACACACACACACACACACACTCACACACACACAAGCATGTTACAATACATGATGTTCGTGTGAATAGTGTAGTGCAGTGGCATATAATTAAGAGCCATACCAGGTGGTTACACCTATTACTGCTAATCCTCAAAGCCATCCTCCAAGGTATGTCCTTTTATCTCCATTTTACAGCTGAGCAAGTCATCAAACCCCAGGACAATTAGAAAGGACATTAGAGATCTCTTCCCACAATTTCCTGGCCACAAAAGGAATGCCTCTTAGAATAATCCTGCTTGACCCAGTGCAACAGCAGACACTTCATGCAAAGAACTTTGGTCATGGCATATCTCAATTTTGAAGTCCTCTAACAGTGAGAAATATCCCCCTTCTTGTGCAGAATCTGTCTACACAAGAAAAACATGAGATATACATTATTAAAAGTGCAGAAAACCAAACAGGGTAAGCTAAAAAGGGGTGGGAGGAGAAACCACCACCTGTTTTTCCCCAAGTCTTTGAGGGGGAGGAGAGAAAACAGGTTTATAAAAATGCCTCAAAAAGGCCATATATGACAAACCCACAGCAAGCATCATAGTCAATGGTGAAAAACTGAAAGCATTTCACTAAGATCAGGAACAAGACAAGGACGTGTCCACTCTTGCCACTCTTATTCAACACAGTTTCGGAAGTCCTAGTCACCGCAATCAGAGAAGAGAAAGAAATAAAAGGAATACAAATTGGAAAAGAAAAAGTAAAACTGCCAGTGTTTGCTGATGACATGATACTATACATAGAAAATCCTAAAAATGCCACAAGAACTAATCAATGAATTTGGTAAGGTCACAGGATACAAAATTAATGCACAGAGGTCTCTGGCATTCCTATACACCAACAACGAAAAATCAGAAAGAGAAGTTAAGGAAACAGTCCCATAAACCATCGCAACAAAAAGAATAAAATACCTAGGAATAAACCTGCCTAAGGACGCAAAAGACTTGTACTAAGAAAACTATAAAACACTGATGAAAGAAATCAAAGATGACATAAACAGATGGAGAAATATACCATGTTCTTGGATTGGAAGAATCAATATCGTGAAAATGACTATACTACCCAAAGCAATCTACAGATTCAATGCAATCCCTATCAAACTACCACTGGCATTCTTCACAGAATTAGAACAAAACATTTTACAATTCGTATGGAAACACAAAAGACCCCGAATAGCCAAAGCAATCTTGAGAAAGAAAAATGGAGCTGGAGGAATCAGGGTCCCTGACTTCAGACTATACTACAAAGCTACAGTAATCAAGACAGTATGGTACTGGCACATAAACAGAAATATAGACCAATGGTACAGGATAGAATGCCCAGAGGTAAACCCACGCACATTTGGGCACCTAATTTACGACAAGGGAGGCAAGAACGTACAAGTGAGAAAGGAGAGCCTCTTCAATAAGTGGTGCTGGGAAAACTGGACAGCTACATGTAAAAGAATGAAATTGGAACACTACCTAACACCATACACAAAAATAAACTCAAAATGGATTAAAGACCTAAATGTAAGACCAGACAGTATCAAACTGTTAGACTAGGAAAACACAAGAAAAACACACTTTGACATAAACCACAGCAAGATCTTTTTTGACCCACCTCCTAGAGTAATGGAAATAAAAACAAAAATAAACAAATGGGACTTAAAAGCTTTTGCACAGCAAAGGAAACCATAAACAAGACGAAAACACAACCCTCAGAATGGGAGAAAATATTTGCAAATGAATCAATGGACAAAGGATTAATCTCCAAAATATACAAGTAGCTCATGCAGCTCAATATTAAAAAAACAAACAACCCAATCCAGAAATGGGCAGAAGACCTAAACAGACATTTCTCCAAAGATATACAGATTGCCAACAAACACATGAAAGGATGCTCAACATCACTAATCATTTAGAGAAATGCAAATCAAAACTACAACGAGGTATCACCTCACTCCAGTCAGAATGACTATTATCAAAAAATCTAGAAACAATAAATGCTGGAAAGGGTGTGGTGAAAAGGGAACCCTATTGCACTATTGGTGGGAATGTAAACGGATACAATCACAGTGGAAAACAGTATGGAGGTTCCTTAAAAAACTAAAAATAGAACTATCATATGACCCAGCAATCCCACTACTGGGCATATACCCTGAGAAAACCATAATTCAAAAAGAGACATGTACCACAATGTTCACTGCAGCACTATTTACAATAGCCAGGACATGGAACCAACCTAAATGTCCATCAACAGATGAATGCATAAAGAAGACGTGGCACATATATACAATGGAATATTACTCAGCCATAAAAAGAAACGAAACTGAGTTATTTGTAGTGAGGTGCATGGACCTAGAGTCTGTCATAAAGAGTGAAGCAAGTCAGAAAGACAAAAACAAATACCATATTCTAACGCACATATGTGGGATCTAAGAAAAAAAAATGGTACTGATGAACCTAGTTTCAGGGCAGGAATAAAGATGTAGACATAGAGAATGGACTTGAGGACATGGGGTGGGAGGGGGAAGCTGGGGTGAAGTGAGAGTACCATCCACATGTACACACTACCGAATGTAAGACAGTTAGCTAGTGGGAAGCAGCCGCATAGCACAAGAAGATCAGCTCAGTGCTTTGTGACAACCTAGAGGGGTGGGATAGGGAGGGTGGGAGGGAGACACAAGAGGGAGGGGATATGGGAACATATGTATGCATATGGCTGATTCAATTTATTGTACAACAGAAACTGACACAGTACTGTGAAGCAATTATACTCCAATAAAGATCTATTAAAAAAAAAAAGCCTCAAATTTCCACTTGAACTTGCTCCAAATTTGTTTCCCATTTCCCTTTCTGGCAACAATGACCTACCTAGCATGTGTTACATTTTGTGTAATAATTACAGAAGTTCTGGGCAAACTCCAAAATTCATGGGCTGTCATCACCTCAAGTAACACAGAAAAAATATCTGTATCTTAGTCAAGAAAACTAACAGAAGAGAAACCATTGTAATATTGCCAATGAGATACTCTCAAAACTATTGCTTTTATTTTTTTTCTGTGTAGTTCTCCATGAAACACATCAAAGGTCTTTCCCCCCTTTTCCCTATTCTTGGTATAAGGCAAATAAATCCAAAGATATAAAGCAATCTTGAAATTACACTGCTATTATTAACAGTTAATAATAATAATCTTACATTTATGTTCTGCTTCCTATCTCTTATGCGTGATATTTTCAAGTTGAACTCAGATATTATGAGCACTCCTTTCTAGAGTAGAGAAAACTAAGAACCAGAGAGATAACCTATCCTCAGATGAGCACAATGGGACTAAAACACCTGTCTCCAGACTCCTCAGTAAACAGTACTGTATCCTAAAGCTGTAGGTGTTCACAATGGCGTCATTTGATAAGCCTATGAAAGTAAAGTTGTTTGGCATTTCAAATATAAATAGGATGTAGACATTATCCAAGGTGATGCAGTGAAACTGAAATAACTCGGCTAGTCCTAAAGGGATAAGTTACACTAATATCAATGAAATGCTATCATGACAATATCCTTAGAACAAGTTCTCCACAGCTCAAATACTTATGCAACTCTCCGCAAGTGACCAGGTGGGATGCCACCAGATAATCAGACCAGCATCATTCACCAAAACCCACCCTGTACCCAAAGGCAACCTAATGATTAGGACACCAGAATCCAG
Source organism: Delphinus delphis (assembly GCF_949987515.2). Taxonomy (NCBI): domain Eukaryota; kingdom Metazoa; phylum Chordata; class Mammalia; order Artiodactyla; family Delphinidae; genus Delphinus; species Delphinus delphis. Next base: position 76,248,078 of record NC_082692.2, on the reverse strand, counting down.
GAGCCCCTGGACCACCAACACCCACTCCTCTCTCCCCGTTCTACCTCCTGAAGCACATCACTCCCTCATCTTTGTCCCTCCCAGTACCTTCCAAGAGTGGGACCACCAGAATCACTACGGATGCTACCTAGAACATTTGCTGGGGATATTTCAGCTCAAGGGAAATGCAAGGCCAGAAAAAACAGAGACATGTTACAAATCTCTGAAGAGTTTTGTTTATGAGTCAGGCTACCATCTGCTCGATAACCCAGGCTGTATCAGTGTGATCAGGAGTTGCAAACCTTCTCTGTAAAGGGCCAGATAGTAATATTCTAGGCTTCCTGGTCAAAGGTCTATGTGGCTACTACTCAACTCTAACATGAGTCGTAACATGAAAGTAGCCATCAACAAGTGCCAACGTGGTTGTGTTGCAATAAAACTTTACTCACAAAAACAGGTGTTGGTTTGTAGTCTGCCAAGCCCTGAACTTAAGGATAGTTTTTGCTTAACCCTCATTCCCACATCTCAAATGGACAATTCTTGTGAATTACGGCTGACAGAATTTAGCTAGTTAGCTCGAAGCATTACCTAGGGAATCACCCACTGTCAATCATAGCACCCAACTGAGAATTCCAAAAACAACAATATCAACAGTAGCAAAAGTACTAATAGGGTCAAAAACAGCAAGAAGTAGTATTAGGTACATTATACCAGGGATTTGTTAAATTTTTCACACACATCCTCTCATTTCATTCCCATTAACATCTCTATGAGGGAAGTTCTATTAATTATTCCTATTTCAAAGATGGGGAGACTGAGGCTTCAAGCAGTTAAATGCCAACATCATAAAGATATTAAGAGATAAGGCATAGATTTGAACCATAGTCTATGTGACTTCAAAATTCACACTCTCACGCATAATACCCCGCAAAGCACCAATGCCTTTATCTTAGGAGGAACTAAGACAAACTTGTGAATTAGAGTCATGAGATTAAAATCTGGACCATTAAACCAATCTTTCAGAAGTGGCCTGCTTCACCTCCGCTAAATCTAAAACCATTCGCCTCTGCAAATAATGACCTTTCTTTTGGCAGTCCAACTATCCAAGCAAGATTTATACCTAGAGGTAATACCTGCAGCTCATAGTTCAACATCTGGTACCCTGTGGTTTTAAGGCCCTTGTCTGAAGTACCAAAGGTGACAGGCAACAACTCTTACTCCTTCCTGCCCTTTCTTTATCTATTTGCCAAATGCTAAGGAGTGTCTCTAAAGGATCCCAAGTGTTCTTGACATGAGAACCAATATTTCACCACTTTGCTGAAAATAACCACTGATACCATGGAATATTCAGGCAGATGTTTAAAGGATAGGACTATAAACCATCAATTGATGCCTCTCTCATTCTTTTCTTCTCCTTTTACTTTTATTCTTTCCATTACACCTAGCAAGTTACTCCACTGGTTCTTCCAAGCCAGTCTATATAGCCTTCTGGGAGATTCTTCAAATGACTGTCTTCTCCTGATTCCACACACACACAAAAAACAACTAAAACAGAGGTTGACAAACTATGGCCTGTGGACCCTATCCAACCGGCCGCCAATTTTAGTCCAACCTGAAAAGTAAGAATGGTTTCTCTATTTTTAAATGGTTGAGGGAAAAAAAAGTCTAAAATATAAGATTTCCTGACACATGAAAATTATAATAAATTCAAATTTCCTTGTTCATAAATCAGTTTTTATCAGAACACAGACAGCTCGTCCATCTACCTATGGCTGCTTTTGCACTATAAGGCAGACTTGAGTAGCTGCAACAGAGACCATATGTCCTGCAAAGCCCAAGATATTCACTACTGGGATCTTTATAGAAGAGCATGCCAACCCGCTGCAGATGAACTAGTAGCCCTTCTACTGACAGAAACAGTTCCCAAATCCAGACACAATGCATTTCAGAAATACAAAATGGAGACTCATGAAGTCCACCAGAGTTAAGAATATCAACAAATGCTCCATCCCAAAGGTTGCACTAATTATGTCCGTTCTTAACTAAGTAATGGGAACATTTTTAGGCCCTTCATTCCTTCACTGCCATTGGCAATAGTAGATACTAATGGGATATAACTTCCAATTTCCCAACAGCATTATTATTCGAAATTGATGAACTGTAAATAGCAGGGCACTTTATCCCTCTTCCTAACTGATATCAGAGCCACAGAGTACAAAACGATAAATTTTCTTTGGGTTTCTTGGCAAGAAGCTATATATATGTAATTTCGGTCTTCATCTCCCAATTTCCTTCGTTTATCAGAAATGGTGACAAAAAGGCTCTAATTAGATCATTCTAATCACAAGGAACAGGGTGTGATGGAAGACTTCAGAATCACTATCTGTTCCTTGCAAAACAAAACAGATAGACTATTCTCCCTGTAGGGGCAGGAGATTTATCAATAGACAAAAGGATGCAAAAAGTCAATAGATAAGGTGTAATTAAAGATCAGGCCTATAAATTTTACACTGACATGAATTTAACAGGATTTGCAGGTGGAAACTCAGGGTTTAAAACCAGAGTTATCATTAAGAAAATAATACCTTTCAGTTCTGTATGTAACAACATTGCATAATGCACAGATTCATTATTAAGACTAATACTCCATGCCTCCAAGCACTTGCATACAAAAATTTGAATTATTCAGTGCTAGAGTGATTTCCAAAGTGGTCTGTCTTCCTCAAGCATTCCTCCTTAATTAGCTGCACTACATTTTCCATGTATTTTTGTGCACCAAGATCTCTTTTAGAAATAACAATCCACCTATCTTATTTTTGATAGTTGTTAGAAGCATAAGCCAGAAAGGCCTGTATATTCTTGCAGATCATCTTCTTTTTTTTTTTTTTTGCCCCTTCAGATGTAAGAAAATTATTTCCAATGTAGCATTCAAGATAGTTTTAACAATGCTCTCTCTCTTCACTGGCTCAAAGGCGAAATGTGAAAAAAAAAAAAAAAAAAAATGAAACGAACTACAGAAATACCGTAGAGGGCTGAAATACATTCAACTAACAAGATTTGATTTGAAAATAAAGTTGCGTTTCTTAGATTAAAGCATAATAGGTCATTTTGATATGTGATGCGCTGTAATATTTAGCAGCTGAAGACTAGGCTTATATTTTCTGCTCTCTGAAATCACAGCCACTGGGACGAGACAAGAAAAGGCCGCGTCTTTCGGAAAATTACAAGTTTGGTACAATAACTCATTAACAAGTAAAGTTCAGAAATTAAATGCAATTTGAGGGGAAAACAGCAGGTTGAGAAAACAGGTGGGAGAGATAAATTAAGGTACTTATCACCTTGAGGAAAAACAGTCTTGAATATTTCAACTTTTAGTGAACTACAAAAGGTTTGAACAAACAGAAATCAGGCGTGAAAGTGATTAAAAGTGTGCTTTCGAGTGAATTTAATGGGATGTGAACTGGCCTGTATGATCGCGGTGGGAACCAGTCAACTCACCCGAGTAGGCCCAGTACGGGTCGCCGGAAGCCTTGCGCCTGCGGATCTGCGCCGAGCTGCCCTGTCTGTTCTCGTGCAGGGCCCCCATGTAGCCTTCTGTCAACGCTGCAAGACAGGAGAGCCGCGGTGAGTCAAAATCATCACCCCGCTGGACACAGGAGGGGTGTCAAACGCACACAGCCCAGTGACGGCCTAGCAGCACAGACCTTGGGGGTAACTGAACAGAACCTCCTGATTTTACAGAAAAACAGCTACAGGAGAACCTAGAGAGATTACCAGGATTATTATTAATGCTGATAATAGCTTACAATGAGCCTTCTCTCTGTGCCATGAACTCAAGATGCACTAAACACTTTACATACATTATCTTATATAATTCCCAATGAACCACCCGTCAGTAGATGCAATGTCTCAATAATGGGTCCATTCAGATAAGCAAACTGAAGCTTAGAATAGTTGAGTAACTTAGGCTTGCCCAAGGTCATACAACTGTAGGCCTAGAACCCACGGTTCTGGTTCCAACTATATGCATAAGCCTATGTCCTAGGTGCACAGGGCCTCTAGCCTTATTTGATCTTCATCGGGCAAGGGGTCATTCCAGCTCTTTTACAGATGGCGGAATGAAGGCTCAGAGACACTAAGTAACCAGTCCCAGGTCACACAGCTAAGTATGCAGATCAAGGAACCGAATACAAGCACGCCTGCCACAAATCTCAGGCCTCTGCCATCCAAACACAGCACAGTCTGAGGCCTGGAAGACACCCCCTGGTGTGAACCAGTCCTCCACATACTTTGGACCCCAGATAGTCACCTGTTATATCTGAAGATATGAAGCTTGAAACCCTCCAAGGCCAGCAATATTCAGAAAAGAAATACTGCTTAATGATGTATTTCTTTGAAAACGCAGAATGAATCCAATCTCCTACCCCAATATGGAGAGCTTCCATCTGCCTGCTACAATGTTCAAAGCCCTCCGCTCCCAGCTACTTCATGGATGCAAATTTCTTTTGCTGTGAGCCCACACCTGAATGCACTGATGTGTAAGAAGACAAGTATCACAGGTGCCCAGAATCCAAGATGAATTGGAACTGCACTTCAAACAATACATCCCAGCTGTCTGTGTTAATATTTAAATGCACCCAAACAAAATCAAGTGTGCCTTTGAAAAGCAAGAAAAATGGTTAGAGGAACTGTATATTCATATTCAGTTTAAGACTAAGATGGTACCAGGAAAGCACAATACATTATTCCAAATTAGTCAGAGTAGTGATGATAAAAATCAGCTCACCATGATGGCATTAGCTTTGTTGACAACGTGATGGGTCATGAAGAAAAATTAGGAAACATGTAAAGTACTTTATGCTTGCACGTTAATTGCAAAGACTGGCTTTAAAAGAAACAACGCTTGAACAGAGCTACTCCACAGAGATGAGCCCTTTGGAGGGAAATGGGAATCTTGTAAAATCCAAACACACGTTACCAAAGTAAACCTGGTGTCATCTATGCACGCTCTTGGGTCCTGAATGACAAAGTCAAAACCTAAGTTACTAACCATTTTTAAAGTAAGATGAAGGTTTAGATACAGATGGTCCAATTCATCCTATACTCTTGCAGATGAGCCATTCAGAGCTTCAGGAAGTCGACCATTCTAAGCTTCTACGGATCAAAAATAAAATTTCCCATCTCCTAGTCTCCTCATCTATTTTTTCCTCCACCAAAGCATACTAAATAAACAATTGCTCGGCTTCCTTGTCTGTTCACAGTAACTTGTGTTATCTTCATAATGATCCTATGAGGCTGGTATTTTTAACTCCATTTTACAGACAAGGAAACTGAGGCTCAACCACATACCCACTAAAAAGTTTCCTAATTGTTCGACTGATTTATTTTCTCTGCATACGGGAAACATCTTATGTACCTGTCTTCTATGCTTCTTAGAGCTAATTCGCTCTGAAAAATCACTCACAAATAATCCTTCCTCCTTGTATCAAGACTGAGTAAAAAAACCGTGTTCCCATTCCCACACATACGACTGGGGCCAGGGACACAGTTTACAGTGATTCACTTGGCTTAAGTCAAAGAAGGCCCACCCTTGGACCTGGCAAGGATGGGGGCAACATGACGTGGTTGTCCAATCCATGACTCGTGACCTAGCAGGTGGAGTGGGGTGTGATGATTACCAAAACAGAGACTTGGCAACAAATTTCCACTATGTTATCAGGCATTTAAAAAGCACTACACACCCAGAGCTGAATAAGGTGCTCTGCTCATAGTAGCTGGTGTTGTCCTTATACCAATCTTATGAGGCTGTTACGTTTAGCCCCAGTGATACATATGTTTGGGAATGGAGACACCAGCCAATCAGAGAGATTCTTCTCTCTTTTGCTGAAGGTGTTATGACATGAGCCGGAAGCTTCAAGAGGATGGTTGAGGGTCAAGCAGGGGATCAGTAGAGGCGCTCAAAAATGGAACCAAGCAGGACTTCCGTGGTTGTCTAGTGGTAAAGAATCCGCCTTACAATGTGGGGGACGCGGGTTCGATTGCTGGTCGTGGGACTAGGATCCCACGTGCCGCACGGCAACTGAGCCCTTGCGCCACAACTACTGAGCTTGCGTGCCTCAACTAGAGAGAGAAAACCCTCATGCTACAATGAGAGAGAAGCCCACGCACCGCAAGGAAAGATCCTGCATGCCGCAACAAAGATCCTGCACAGGTGCCGCAGCTAAGACCTGACAGGACCAAAAATAAATTAAATAAATAATAAATCTTTAAATAAAACAAAAAAATGGAACCAAGCCAGAGAAAGTAAAATCTATGGATCAATTCTGTTGACAAAACTCAAGCTCAGGATAAAGCCAATTTGATACCAACCCCCTGGAAGGCTTTATAGTTATATGAACCAATCATTTACCAAAGCTCACTTTTCCCCCAGTGACACTCATGTGACCTCGGTGACCTTCAAACAAGTCACTTCAACACCTAATCATCAATTTTTCCATGCAGAAAAGGCCATTGTTGGACTAGAGCTCTGACTTTCAACCCTGGCTGCTTTAAAAATAAAACAAAACAAACAAAAACCCTATGCCCTGGACCCTACCTCCAGAGATTCCACTTTAATTGGTCTGGGGTGGGACCAACATATCAGCCCTTGTTTTAAAATTTCTCCAGGTGGTTCTATTTTGCAGCCAGAGATAAGAACCACCAACTTCCCTGCTGAGCTAGACCTGAGGCCCTGTTATCTGTGACACTATTAACTTACCCTCACAGCCTGTGACTTGACAGGCTAAGCCTGTCTTAATTCTAGTAAAGACCTGGCCACCGAAATGAATATCCTGCTGCCTAAATCACACCAGTGTGGCGTTGACCTGAGCAATTAGACAAGCAAATCTAAACTGAACCAGAGTTCCAGCCAGATTCGCCTCACAAACAAATGAACCAGGTATAAAAGTAAAGAAGGAATGAGGATATTCATTTATACTCTTTACAGAAGATCACACTAGAATCACAGTCTCCATCATCAGTCCCCTCTTCTTTTTTTTTTCCTGAAAGGGAAGTACCTTTTATTTCTCAGAACTTTTGAGAATATGAGGGTGCAGCAAAGGAGGACAAAGCCCGCCAGCAGCTGCATTACCCATCCTACTGGGAATGCAAAGCTACGGAGTCCAGAGCTTCATCAGGTAAGTGTGAAAATGTCCAAGTACTTAGAAGTAGATCATAATCGCAACAGTCTTTAACTGGACTGGATACAGGCTATAGGTTTTAGGGTCCCACACACGTCACCTCTCCAAACCCACTAAACCATTAATGAAAAAGCAAGTCTACAAAGATATATCCAACTCAAGAAACAAGGGAGGGACACATCAGAAGGTCCTCTCCTGACACTGCAAAGTAATGGAATCCATACCCCAAAGCACAGATACTTTCCCAGCCATACGTCACACTGCGGTATAAGGCATCTGCACTGAGCAGTGGAACTGCCTGTCTGAAGGGGGTTCACTTGGGCCAAATGTGAGAGGTGTGGCTTTGCTGTATAAAGACCAACAGACTAGAAGTGACAGAGGGGGCAGGGCTGTCCCAAGGAAGGTGGGTTAACGCCCTCATCATCACACTCCCCAGAGTATTGAGGAGCAATGTGGGTTGTACCCAGCAAGGTAAGAATGGGCAGGAAAACCTGCATCTGAAGGGCATGCTGCATGGCCTATGAAGGGCTCTAAGCTCCCTGAGACAAGGAGTTCTCAGCCTACCTCCCATGATGGAGCTTGGCATATGATGTGTATTCAGTAATGAGTGAGTGAGTGAGTGAGTGAGTGAATAAATACATGAACACCAGAAAGGCTCATGGTGCCTGCGTTGGAGGCTAGAGTACGTGTGTGTGTGTGTGTGTGTGTGTGTGTGTGTGTGTGTGTGTGTGTGTGTGTGTGTGTGTGTGTGTGTGTGTTGGTGTGTGCTTATATGAGCCATAAGCAAAAACACAAACTTCTCCCCTATCTCGCTTTTTAAACACCACCCTCGTATCAGAAACAGCAAACATCTAAAACGTGAAGCTGGAAGGAACTAGCTTGAGTATCTAATAAGCAATTCTTTAGGAATCAACTCAGAAATGAACCAGGTAGCAAAGGACTTCATCACGCCAGCACCAGATCTCTCTTTTTAACACATCAACTATTCATTAAAGATAACTACATTTAGTTTTCCCTTTTATTCCATCTATGTCAGTAGTGCGTGACTTCTTTTTCCCCAAATAAGAACATAATCATGTATTACTGGCACCTGCATGATTGAAAACAAAGTTTCAAGTCCCTTCTTCAAATGTGTTTTGATCATATGACAAAGTATTTCCTAAAAGCAACTTTTAAAAATTATTACTTGAACAGCAGTCAAAAACTGTATATGGAGTATATTAAGCAACGTAATGTCTCACTGGCAAGGAGCAGAGATTTGCAAAAAGATAAACCTGTGGTTCCCAAGTAAAGATACAGACTCAGCACAGCAAATTCCATCAATTTTAATATTCTTCATACTCTTCTAGACTCCAACGGCCACCTAACGGCGGCATGGCAATGATATGGTGATGCTGTGAATCACGCTATAGATTTTCAATATCTTCTGTGCAGAAAATTAAATTATGCAAATGCATGCCTTTGCGGATCCTTACCTTCATGTCAAATTGCTTACTTGCTTATGTCAGCAGCTTAATGACACAATTAAAAATGGTGCATGCGTATGAAAATATGTAGTTTCACTCCTCAGAACAGACAAGAAGTGTAAATCTGCCTATGGTTATCATGTGACTACCAAGAGGGAGGAGTTGGTGTTATGCAAACATACGTTCCGTCCTCTCCCAAGTTCTGTAGCACCAAGCGGGCTAACGGTTTATGGAGCTGAAGTCGGCTGACAGCGGAAAGCTCAGGAGGGCTTTCAGTGGTTTACAATGCTTCAATGAATTGGGTTTGCAGTGATGTAACAAGTGGAGAAGACAGAAATGAGGCCCAACTATATACTGCCGTATACTCTTCAAAGAGGTTGTCTCTAGGGAAAGTTTGACCAAACCACGCACACGGCTAACAAACCTGGACATGAGGAATATCAAACCTGGGTAGCCTACAAGGGTCTGGATGGCATAAAAATAATATGATTTTCTAAAGGGAAAACCCAGCTACACCCATCACCCAAGAGAATGTGTCTCTCAACGTCGACAGTACAACAGTAGAGATTTCAAAACCAGTAGCATTAACTAGCCAATGATTCCCACAGCTCACTCAGCAGGAGGAATCTTAAGTAGGTTGCTATGCAGAAAAGCTGACTGAGTGACAGGTCTTTTCATCAGGGAGTCTTCAGAAACTCTATCACCTCTCAGAACTTGTACGGAGACTACCTCATTTCCAGCCTGAAGTGAAAAAGATAACAACGTTTCCAGACCCAAAGGCCCAATCCTTTCCTACAAAAATATCCTAAGAGCTACCTACCACAGAAGATATCAACAAAACTGTTTCCTATGTGCATGATTTAATTTCCCAGAGCCATCAGACAGAGTTGATAACAATAAATGTTTTTATTCTGGGAATATAAAAGCAGATGTGTATCCCATCTGCCTTAACTATATCTTCAGGAGGCTTTGGTATAATTCTTACTCTCAGTGTTTTCCAGAATTTTGACTTGAGGAGGAAAAGAGTTTCAAGCTGTGTTAACTCTTCCGTGTTAACAGGCTGAATATTTTTCATACCAAGAGACTAGCTCCTCTAAACACTACATCAAATAACATTCTTGACATAGATGTCTTTTCTTGGGTTTTATGGTCAGAGAGAAGGGTCACTGAATCTACGTGAGATTAAAAATAAACATATTTACATATTGATAAAGAATATTTTTCTTCCAAAATTGCAAACGTGTAAATTGCAATTACAGAGTACAACTAACGTCTTACTGTTTTTGACAACAGCGATCCATTTACACATGCATTTGTGTATCTGAAAATGAAAGGAAGTCAGAGGTGCCTACAGAGAAAGGAAAACTGTGGCCACCAAGCATTTCAAAATATCCACGGCATTCCTCCGCATTACTGTTTCATCATACCATATTGAACCAGCAGTGTCCACTTGATCATAGCAATGTTATGATCTCCTATAGGCGAGTGTGATTATATGACAGAAGTTATGTACAGGTGAAACCAGAGTCCATTTATAATGAGAACAGCCCCAAATGCCATCTGACACAAAGTCCCATATCTTGTACCCAAAGCAAAATAGTGTAGTGACACTTGAGGGTATTTCCACTTAACTATATGTCCAATTCTAGGTCATTCCAAAGGACTCAGAAGCCTGGGAGAACTGGTCAGCTTCCATCCAAAACGGAAAACATCAGAACAAAGAAATTCTGGCTCCCCAGTGCCAGAATGAAAATTACTTTAGGATGATGGATGGATGGCTCTCATATAAAGAGTCCTAGTTTTCTGCCAGAGTTACTGCCAAAAATAAGCCCACTAAAAATAAGTAACAGGCCCTCACATTTTCAAATTCAGAATGCGTATTTCCAGAACGGCAGACAAGCAGTTAAGCAGGCTGTTTGTATTTATTACAGCTGCTCATACAACAAACAAATTAAAGATCCCTCAGGGATGGTGAAATCTCTATCAAGTATAATTCTCTCTAAATTTTAAAGAGCATTGAAGAACATTAAATCTCCCACAACAGCCTAAAATGAATAAATCTTTATCTTTTTTGTGACTACAATAGGCAAAATTATCAAATTATATTAAAGTAATTAAATATTCCATCAGCCTCTCATCTCCTTTGTGCCTGTATTTCAATTAATTGTAGTAAAATGTACTTAGTGAGTGTCCCAAAAAGTAAATCAAGAAGTGCATTCCTTTGTAACTACTGCATTACAGATGGTCCCCATAGTTGTTTGTGATGCTGAGCTAAACTCAAAGACAATAGATTATATTACAGTAGATTAGATTACCTCTTTTACCACATTTAAAGGTACCTATTGTTCCAACTACAAAAAAAGTATTTTTCATCATCCAAAGTGATAAAGAGACCTAATAGAGAGCCCTGACTATTTTTTTTTTTTTTAAGTAAAGTAGATTACTAAAACTTACAGGCAGTTCAAGGGAAAAAAGGAATCACACAGCAATATAATACCCTAGGGGTACAAAGAACACTTTTTTACAGGCTTGTAAAAATTAAGTCAGGCAGAGAAGCAAAATCATGAACTTCTATTTGTTATTTTACTCTAAAATAACACTGATAACAAAAGGCAGAATCTTTTTTTTTTTTTTTTTTTTACACATCAGACAGGGCTAAAAGGGACAAAAAATTAGAACGATTCATCTGCTATCAACTATATCACAGTTTAAAAACTTCAGAAATAAAAAACACGCTTCCCAACAGGTCCGAGAAAGGGTACACTTGAACAAGTGATTTCTATGGAGGCTCATTATACATTTGTGATGAAAATCTGAAAAATATCACAGTTCACTCTTCCTCAGAGGCACCCTCCTAAAAAATAATTGGACCCCTGATATCAAACATCATATAGAAATAACTCAACCAACCCTTCCAATCCATTTTAATCTGTTTGGTTCTCAAAGAATCAAGTTTCTTGGTTCTGTAAGATTCCTGGGAAAATGAGGATTAAGCATAGATGGTGTTTCAGCGATATCCACTGCCACAAATCTGTACTTCCAATTTTACAACTGTGCCATCTCTTTGAATCCTTCGTGATCAACAGAATGGGCAAATTCAGATTAGCCATTACAACTGGTGGCCACCACACTGAACACAGCCATGGACCCAGATGTCTTGTTTCACCCACTGTATGTGTCTGCATGCATGTGTGCTTAATTAGTTGTCAACTTGAGAAAATCCAAGAAAGAACTCCAATATCTGTAGTTTTTAATGAGAAATGTGAACTTTGTTCTCAAATAGCACCAATATGCTATGTGAATAGTGACTAGCTCTTTAGAGAAGAATCATGACCCTGCCCATGTCAAGTCCCTTTCTTATCTAGTTCCTGTGGCCATTTGGGTTTGCCACCTACAGCTTGGCCCAATAACAGGTTATTTACTAACTCAATCTTTGCCTATGAGGAAGGTATTATTAAAAGTACTATCAATATAGTGGCTCATATACTTCTCGCAATAATCTTGTGGCTTAGGTACAATTGTTCAGAAAAGGCATGTAACTTGCCAAGAACACATAGCCCTGAACCAGATATTCCTCTCAAGCCTGTACAGCTGACACTATACTACAACTATTCTTCACAAAATTGAATTTTAGAATCATAGAAATATCTGTGAGGTAACAGTTACTCCACCTGCTGAAAAGTAAATAAACATCACAAGTGAGAAACAGTTTCTCCATGGGCCTTCAAAAACTAAAAACCTAACAATTTCAAAAGGAAGAAGCTGTCTAAGCCACTCTTCCCACCACTATTGCCAATTGTCTGAGATAAAATCTAGTTCTGACAGTATTAACAGAAAAATGTAGAGGGGTTTTCCTAACATGATGTGGAGAATATCCAACTAGAATTATACAAACACTGGTTATTTGTCTATAAAAAGAAAGTCACTCATATTAAAGCAGAAATAAATATTAAGTTACAACTTGAATTAGGGAAACAAAGTGATACATTGATTAATAAATTTTCTTCATTTTTTCTTATTTAAAATGTATAACTGTAAATGCCTGATACATTTTTATCCCTGAGAAGAATAAACTTTATAACTTGGGCCTTTTATATAGCTGAGTTATACGTACACATATAGTCCCTGTGAAACACTGAATGAACAATATTCAATGAAATGGGCATTTTTCATAGAATAGAAAGAAATGGGCGAAGAGAAAACTCTATTTAAATGTTGTCGGGTGCCCATTTCAAAACTACGGCACATCTACAAACCCTAGCAAAACGTGCCATGATGCACATTTCCAGAACGTGGAGAGAGCAAGCTTCACAGTGACAAAAATACCCACCAAGATAGTACCCAACCACGGTAGATGGTAGAAAACACACTGAGGCACAAGCCCTAAGCTCTGGGCTTAGGGATCACATACAGAGGGCATTCCAACCATGACACCCCTTGCTCAAGACACCAGACACCAGTCACAGTGTGGACAGACCCGAATGGCTAGTTAACCCAGGAACCTGTGACCTCTGGGCCACGTTAAAGACACCACGTCATTCCTGGCCAGCGAGCCACTCCGTGGCCTCTAGCTGTCTATGCGTGCGCTGCTAGGCAACAAAGTTCCCACTCTACCTCCACACTGACTATCTGTTTAAGTGGTTCCTAACTCCTTCTGGCCAAAAGGAGAATTTCTAGGGAATTTGGTAAGATTTAGCCAAGTATTCCTGGTCTCTCCAAGGCAGGATACTAGTACACCAAGGCACATACCATCCCCCACATTACTCCTGCCATCTCGGACCTTTCTTTCCGCTAGCAGGTCAATCAATCCATACATAAATTATAATTTGTGTACGCAGTGAAACAAATATGAAAATTAAATGAAACAAGCATGATACAGTAAGGAAAAATAGAAATAGGGAAGGAAGGTAGAGAGATTAATCAGGGAAGTAGGTATCATTTTAGTTGAAGGCATTGATGCACAGGATGGGAGGATAGAGGTCAAGACAGGGGAAAAGCATGTATGAGGATGTTGAGGCAGGAAAGAAGGTGGCATAAGGAGGCCAGGCTGGCTGAAGCTTGGTGAGCTGGTGGGAGGAGAAGGAGGTTGAAGAGTAACAAGTGCAACATCCTACAGGATGAGCTTTGAATGAGCTTGAGAAGGCAATGAAGGACTCCAAGAGGACAACCAATATGTCTAACATGTGCTTTCCTTTAAAACAGCTCTCTTGATATATAATGGGCTTTAGTATATTTACAGAGCTCTGCAACCATTACCATAATCTAAATTTAGAACACTTATCAATGTACACTTTGAAAAGGTGACTGCCGTGGCAGGGGGACTGGAGGGAGGCGGGCAAGAGCAGAAAACAGTGGCTCATCACCTGGGCCCCCAGGGTGAGTGAAGACAAATCATTCATAAAATGTGCAGGATGCCGGTGCTCCTGGAGGGAAAGTTTTGAGCAAATAGCAGCCTAATATTTATATTCACCTGACCAAATGCCTACTCAGCTCATTTTTATTTTTTTAACATCTTTATTGGAGTATAATTGCTTTACAATGGTGTGTTAGTTTCTGCTTTATAACAAAGTGAATCAGTTATACATATGTCCCCATATCTCTTCCCTCTTGCGTCTCCCTCCCTCCCACCCTCCCTATCCCACCCCTCTAGGTGGTCACAAAGCACCAAGCTGATTCAGCTCATTTTTAGTTTTATTTTGCTATTATGTTCTACAATTTCCCTTTGCTCTTTTTCGCATGAATTGGGATTTGCACTAGTTTCATCAAGCAATTAATTGCTTATACATGTCAATTTTTAAAAAGATATTGATAGGAGGCAAACTAGAAGCAACTATTTACAAATACAACGAGGAAAAGAAAGAGGGCAAGAATACTCATTATCACTGTATTTTCTTTTACAGCTAAATGGTGTATAACTATATTCTCAATATCTTATAAGAAAAAAAATTACCTGCCTGTATGATGCTTGTAGAGGTACAGACCACCCTACTATGGATGTTGAAGGAAGCCTAGGTGGCTGATATATTTTAGAAAACAATTTTGTCATTGTTGAAACATGGACATTGCATGGCTGTAAGCCCAATTGGCTTCTCCGTGCCTCCCCAGATGATTCAAAAAAAAAAAAAAACTCCCATATTGACATAAAAGCTGACACACAGATCAATGGAATAGAATACAGAGCCCAGGAAAAAACCCCACACATATGTGGACAATTAATTTACAACAAAAGAGCCAAGAATATACAATGGGGAAAGAACAATCTCTTCAAAAAATGATGCTAGGAAAACTGGACAGCCACATGCAAAAGAATTAAACCAGACCACTATCTTACACCATACACAAAAATTAACCCAAAATGGATTAAAGACTTGAACATAAGAGCTGAAACCATAAAATTCCTACAGGAAAATGTAGGCAGTAAGCTCCTTGACATTGGTCTTAAGAGTTTTTTTGGATATGACTCCAAAGGCAAGGGAAACAAAAGCAAAAATAAACAAATGGGACTACCTCAAGCTAAACAGCTACATCAAACTAAACAGCAAAGGAAAAGCATCCATGAAACAAAGAGGAAACCCGCTGAATGGGAAAAGATATTTGCAAATGATATATCCAACAGAGATTAATATCCAAAATAAAGACAGAACACATGTAACTCAACAGCAACAAAACAAACAACCCAATTTAAAACATGGGCAGAAGATATTTGCCCATATGGGAGAAGATATTTGCAAATGATATATCCAATAGAGATTAATATCCAAAATAAATAAAGAACACATGTAACTTAACAGCAACAAAACAAACAACCCAATTTAAAACATGGGCAGAGGACTGAACAGACATTTTTCCAAAAAAGACACACGGATGGCCAAGATGCATACGAAAAGATAAAAGATGTTCAACATCACTAATTAGCAGGGAAATGCAAATCAAAACCACAATGACGTATCACCTCACACCCGTCAGAATGGCTGTCATCTAAAAGACAACAAATTACAAGTGGTAGCAAGGATGTGAAGAAAAGGGAATCCTCATATACATAGTTAGTGGAAATGTAAACTGCAGCCACTATGGAAAGCAGCATAGAGAGTCCTCCAAAAATTAAAAATAGAACTACCATATGATCTAGTTATTCCAGTTCTGGGTATTTATCCAAAGAAAAAGAAAACACTAATTTGAAAGGACATATGCATCCTTATGTTCACTGCAGCATTATTTACAATAATCAAGGTATGGAAGCAACCTAAGTGTCCATTGATAGATGAATGGATAAAGAAGATGTGACGTAGATACACCATGGAATACGACATAGCCATAAAATAGAAGAAAATCTTGCCACTTGCAACAACATGGATGGACTTTGAGGGTATTATGCTAAGAGAAATAAGTCGGAAAGAGAAAAACACCATATGACTTCACTCATATATAAAAATCTAAAAAGCAAACAAAAACAAATGAACAAATAGTATCAAACAAACAAACACACATCACTGATACAAAGAACAAACTGGTGGTTACCAGAGGGGAAGGGGATGGGGCGGGGAGGTCAACTGTATGGTGATGGATGGTAATTAGACTTGTGGTGGGGGGGAACACTTTGAAGTGTATGCGAATATACAATTATAATGTTGTACACCTGAAACTCATAATGTTACATACCAATTTTACTTCAATTTAATGAATAAATAACGTTTTTATTTACCCCCAAATAAAATCAAAAGCCAAGCACCACCACCACAACAAAAAAGCCTGTCTCTTCCACAAGTAGGTGTGAGCAATAGAACAGTAAGGAACCCAAGTAAAGGACAATTAATAAATTAAACTACAGGAGTCCGTCTCTGCAAGAGGACAAAGATTTTGTCTTTAGCAATTGTCCAGGACTGTCTATAATCACGAAAAAGTATTCAGCGACAAGTATACTTTGTGGCTGGTGGGGAGATAAATTACCAAAATACTGATACCTCTTTCTCCATTATTCAAAGTCCGTACATAGGACCATTTCTACTTCCTGAAATACTAAGAAACAAACCTCCCATAGGCTTGATTCAATTAATGTAATACATCTGTCCCTGGAATTTAAAAGAAAAAAAGAACCCAAGGGGGCTTCCCTGGTGGTGCAGTGGTTGAGAGTCCGCCTGCCGATGCAGGGGACGCGGGTTCGTGCCCCGGTCCGGGAAGATCCCACGTGCCGCAGAGCGGCTGGGCCCGTGAGCCATGGCCGCTGAGCCTGCGCGTCCGGAGCCTGTGCTCCGCAACGGGAGAGGCCGCGACAGTGAGAGGCCCGCGTACCGCAAAAAAAAAAAAAAAAAAAAAAAAAAGAACCCAAGGAATTGGGCAGCATTGCCCAGGCAACCACTTTTAATGTTGCTACCTAGGGCTACAAGTTCCTTCCTGTTATCTCCATTTTTATTAGGTGTTAGTTTTGCTTCCTTTCCAGCAAGAATGAGGTTTGCTTTGTTCTCAGTTGCAGAAAGAAATCATCAGAAGAAATATTGCGCATTCTGCTTTGCTTCAAGAGGAGTTATTAACTTGAAATAACACAACGCAAGTCTCAAGGACAAAAATTAAAAGGGCTATTACAATCTTAAATAAAATGAATTAAAAACTCTAACCACATAAACATTTTCACCACATCACATCAAGATAGCTAAAGCATTTATCTCTAAATCTGCTTTAACTAGCTCTATAAGCGGTTTCTTCAACTAATTATATGAAAAAGATTCTTTTTCCTTGTTTTGGAAAAAGAACTGTTTAACCTAAAGTCTTTTTCTGATGAACAAATGGCAGCTACTAAATAAGCAGTTTGTTTCAGTTTTCTTTTTTGGTTGTGCCTTTCCTGAAACCTTCTCTGACTCTGGCCAATTATACTGTAAGAGTCAAATGGAAAAGCAGTTTTATGACTTTAGGAAGCTCAAGTCCAAAACTGAAAGTTCAGATCAATTTTTCCTATCACTATCTATTTGTATACAAGAAGCTGAATAAAATCAATTGCAAGGAGACTTTTCAACTATGGATTTAAATCTTTTCATGACTCTGCAATACAGTCAAACTGGGGTTAGGAGGGGGAATCGAAAGACTGTTTCCTTTATTATTTTTTTTATAAATATAATGATGCCGAAGGGCAACTTTGTATCTTTGGAGCCTTCCCTGTCAGGCAAAATTGAATGGAACAAATTGTTCCTTTGATTTTTAGGTAGCTGATCAGAAGGATGTAGCATATGCAATAAAACTCTCTGAAGCAAATTGGTACAACCCATGTACCAGAACTACAGGCCTGTAGATTACAGAAATCCTGAGTGAATTTTGAAAAATAAACACTCCTTTAAATATTGCTTACAAAGGTTTGCTAAACACATTTGCTCTTAAAATATCACTTTTGCATAATCACTGAGTGAGTATTAAGTGAAAAAGTGAGAAGAATGGGTGGGATTACAAGCTGGTGGAAACCTCAGGTTTTCCTTTTGTACCAGGGCATGCTCAGGCAAACCTTGTTTGCTATTTCCCACAATGGAACCAAAAAGGCTGCAGATCTTGGGTGCTGCAGAAATCATATACGTTCTCTCAGGTTTTACTCAGGAACCAAAGTTTCAGAAAAAGAAAAAGCACTTTGTGAAATGCATTGAGGACTTTTCCCTTCACCCTGTAGGGGAGGAGGGCCTTTAATAGAGATGTTATGACCAGAGAGTTCTTATTAAAATAATTTTACCCAGAGTAGAGAGATGCTCAAACCCAGGACAACACAGTGAACAGAATGGGAAATAGGGCTAAAGACACTGTGGCAAAGAAAAAGATTGTTAATATGTTTCATAAGGATAAGTAAGGATCTTTTTTAACCTCTATCTCAATGTCAAAGAAAAAAAATCATTCCTAAAATTTCTCCTACACTGCTTGAAGTCTCTAAAATTAACAAAGATAATTAATAAAGATACTGAGATAGCTAATATTTCTTTAGCACTTACTATGTACTGGGAGGCACTGTGTTCTTCAGCTGGATGATCTCAGTTAATCCTTACCAGAACTCTGAGGGGTAAATCCTCTCAGCTTTTCAATTCCCAAGGCAAAAAAATAATTAAGTACCTTGTCAAAATCACATTGCACTGTATAGGACAGAGAAAGGAATTCAAACCCAGACACTCTAAAGAGACAGAGCAGGGAAAATGAAGCTCCAATGACACTTCCCTATAAAGTCTGAAGGCCTGTAACATGGAAATAGATGGTGCATATTCAGTTCTTTTTGAAAAAATACATAAAGACCCAAACATAAATATTAACACAGAATATGTTTGGACTGATACAAAGTGACGTTTGAACCAGGACACTCCTGGACACTCTCATTTTACATATTCTGTTCCAAGGACCCCTCTAGGTACTCAGATGCCTCCATCCTATGCCCCAGAAAAAACACACTTTATTTTCGATTGACCTTTAAGAGATTTCACACTGAAAGAATCCCCTATAAAACTCTCTAGTTGCAACTAAAAATACTATAATAAGACTGATAATTCCTGAAAATTATTACAAGAGTTTGGTGGTGGTGGGATGAATTGGGAGATTGGGATTGACATATATACACTAACATGTATAAAACAGATAACTAATAAGAACCTGCTGTGTATAAAAAAATTAAATTTAATTAAAAATTTTAATTAAAAAAAAGTTTGCGAAGAGAATTCTAACACTGCAGCCTACACAGGAAGGTATTACACTAACGCCAACTACCTGCTGAGAAAACAATTCATTTTCTCTAAAACAGGAAAAATGATGTTTCAGACAGGCATATGTTCACATTTTAACTGAGAATTCGGGATTAGAAGAAACCCTTCGAGCTATACTGTCAAATACAGTAGTCACGGTATTCGTGACCTGAACTATGGGGTGACCCTGAACCCAGATGCATTATAAGATTAAAATACAGTCAAGGATTTCAAATGCTTAGCAAGAAAAAATGATTATAAAACATCTCATTAATATTTTTTTATTTTGGTTACATGTCAAAATGATATTTTGGATATACTGGATAAAATAAAATCAATCTCCATTTTAAATGAAACATGTTGCTTACTTGCTACTAATGCTCCCACCCCAAGGGCAAAATGTGACCTAGAATACTTTCGTGAAACCCTTCCCCTTTCTTCTCTCTACCTACCCCACTCCAACAAATTAGAGGAACTCAATTTCTTCTTTTTTCTCTCTTCTATCCAAGAGACGGCTAGCCCAGTGGGGCGGCGAGGTGGGCGGGGTGTATTTTTATAGAGGCATCTGGTCCTCTGGTCCCTCCACTGCTCTAGCTATGGAAATGTAGGGCTCAGGAACCTGTCGGGAGGCCTGATGGCTTGGCACTGAAGAATACAGGAAAAACATCACAGTGTTTGGCGTTTGGGCCATTCTATTTTTCAGAAGGATCTAAGTTGAGATGACATAGAGCATATATAGAAAACAATTTCCATTTAGACATTACTATTTCTGGAAAACATAACCAATGAATCACTATGTTCAACCTGGAAATACAGTTCCTCTTCCAGCAGTGACCATCAACATTTTCCAGGCAACACACTTTTAGGACCTTTCCCAAACTTTTACATCCGAAAGCAAACTTTCTAAGAAGTCTCGGCATTCCTAGGGTTGCCCAGCTGCCCACATGACCACTCATCATAGTGTTGGCTTTCTAACTTCATGCCTACCTCTTGGTAAAACAGGAGGTCCCTGGGGGCTCGCAGTCCTGAAATCTGTATTTAAAATGTTGGTGCAGGAATACACCCCTCAGGTCATGATTCTCTTGGTCTTGGTCTACAGTGAGGCTCCAGAATCAATTTTTTAACAAACTCCTTTTGGGATCAGATGCACGTGATCAACAGACCACACTCCAAGCAACACTAATTTGTTCAAATCAGCAACAATGTAAATCCACTGCTAAGGGAGGACAATGCAAATGAAAATCTTTTACAAAATAAGTTTAGAAAAATATTTTTAATTAAGCCCTGTAAACGGACGTGTCTGCGGAAGGCCCGGAGATAAAGAGTGTGCTCTGCATTTCTTTCCGCTCTGGGTTTTGAAGGTCATGGGACTCACAACAGATGTGGCCTGGTTTGAACCGTAAAGGTCTGCATGGCTAATAAGAGTTAGTACAAAAGCACAGCAGCTGAGGCACTGTGGCTCCAACAGTTGGTGGGCTGCAGCCCAGCAGGGCAAGCCCCTGGCTCTGCCAAAACAGATGGCCTCCCTTGCAGGCAAGCTGTCCAGGAGTGGGACCAGCAACTTAATGCCCCACAGGAGTCAGAAACCCATTCCATCAATGAAATCACTGCAGACCCAAGGAAGACGTATCTAAGCATACTTAAATAGCACAATAAGATACACCATCATTTTCCTAGAGCAAATGAAATAATGAACCATTACTTTGCTAGCAACAATCTTGGGGCCATGAAACTAATCAATAATCATATTATCACACATCTAGGCATTTCCATGATGAATTCTTTTTTTAATGGCATTTATTGCTTTTTCTGATTATAAAAGCAATAAATATTTGTCATAGAAACACATTAAGTGAAGTACATTAATGAACAGAGTACATTAAATAGACAACAAAATATATCAAAAAGCATAAACAAGAAAATAAAAACAACCATAATCACCGTTAAAATTTTGGTATACTTCCCTCCCCTGTTCCAATAATCAATAGAGTTGTTTTTTAACGCACGGAGAATCTTTCAAAAATGAGTCTGTGTTAAACCTTCTAACTCTCAAAGTGGAAGACCATGTACAAGTAAAGCTCATTTACATAAAAATTAAACATACCACCACTAATGGGCCATGTGACTCTGCCCAAACCCAACTGTTCTCGTCTGTAACTGACTGCTGTGGTCACTTTAAATTCTGATATGGTCTACTGTGAACAACTTTACCCTTCTCACTGAACAATCTAAATCAGGGGTCCCCAACCCCAGGACCACGGACAACTACTGGTCTGTGGCCTGTTAGGAACCGGGCGGCACAGCAGGAGGTGAGCAGTGGGCAAGCAACTGAAGCTTCATTTGTATTTACAGCTACTCCCCATCGCTCGCATTACCGCCTGAGCTCCACCTCTTGTCAGATCAGCAGCAGCATTAGATTCTCCCAGGAGCGCGAACCCCACTGTGAACTGCGCATGTGAGGGATCTAGGTTGCGCGCTCCTTATGAGAATCTAACGCCTGATGATCTGAGGTGGAGCCGAGGCGGTGATGCTAGCGCTGGGGAGTGGCTGCAAATACAGATTATTGTTAGCAGAGAGGTTTGACTGCACAGGGACCATAATCAATTGCTTGCAGACTCATATCAAAACCCTATCAGTTGGGGCTTCCCTGGTGGCGCAGTGGTTGAGAGTCCGCCTGCCGATGCAGGGGACATGCGTTTGTGCCCCGGTCCGGGAAGATCCCACATGCCGCGGAGCGGCTGGGCCCGTGAGCCATGGCCGCTGAGCCTGCGCGTCCGGAGCCTGTGCTCCGCAACGGGAGAGGCCACAACAGTGAGAGGCCCGCGTACCGCAAAAAAAAAAAAAAAAAAAAAAACCCTATCAGTGAGAAGCAAGTGAAAACAAGCTCAGGGCTCCCACTGACTCTGCATTATGGTGAGTTGTATAAATTTCATTATATATTACAATGTAATAATAATAAAGTGCACAATAAATGTAATGGGCTTGAATCATCCCAAAACCATCCCCCCCCCCACTCCCGGTCTGTGGAAAAATTGTCTTCCACGAAACCAGTCCCTGGTGCCCAAAAAAGTTGGGTACTGCTAATCTAAATCAACCAAGAGCAAACATGGCAAACTGATGGCCCACTCCATGCAGCCCGTAACACAGCACGTTATGTCAGTCAGTGGCCAGCATTTACAAAAGGGTAAGGACATGTGATAATCCAGGCTTTAGTTTTCTCTTTAAAAATGTTAGTATCAAGCCATACCGAACCATATGACAACAGTTGGCTTGAGATGCACAGTTCCGGGACATCTTCACTTAGTGTGAACTTCACGATCATCCCCACCAATCACTGATCTTTCCCCAGCTGGGATGCCATGTATTAGATGCCAGTTGTTCCTGCTCTTATGCTTAATTCTGCAAGACCCTTCAGTTACTTACTGAGTGCCTCCCTGGTCCTTTTAAGCAAGTAAGTTTGCAAATCCTTGAGGGAACATCTAGTATGTAAAATAACAAGCTACCCCCCCCAAATGTATGTGTGTGTGTGTGTGTGTGTGTGTGTGTGTGTGTAGCTCTCTTAGAGATAATCTTAATTGAAAACTTCCTTTGTGCTAAGCACCTTTTTTTTTTTTTTTTTTTTTTTTTTTTTTTGCGGTACGCGGGCCTCACACTGTTGGGGACTCTCCCGTTGTGGAGCACAGGCTCCGGACGCGCAGGCTCAGTGGCCATGGCTCCCGGGCCCAGCCGCTCCGCGGCATGTGGGATCTTCCCGGACCAGGGCACGAACCCGCGTCCCCTGCATCGGCAGGCGGACTCTCAACCACTGCGCCACCAGGGAAGCCCCTAAGCACCATTTTAATCCTTTAATTTAATCCTTTAATCCTCACAATACCCCTACAAGGTAAGCACCATTGTTCAATGCATTTTAGATGACCAAAATAGAGTTTTATAAGTTAAGTGATTCACTCAAGGTCACATAGGTAGGACATGGCAAAGTCATGTCCAAGCTCGGGACAGGCCAGTAAGTAAATTGTTCAGGACTCTATAATTCAGTCTTCTACAATGGCTCATTCTTCCTTGCCATCAAGCTAAGTCAGTATGAGAGACATAAATGCCCTCTAAGACAGTGAAAGAAAGATGGGGATGAGACTGAAAGTACCAAATGTCAACAGAGAAGGGGAAAAGCAATGAAAATATCACAAATAGCTCAACTGCAAGCTTGTAAAGGGCTTCAACTTGCAGACAGCTAGAATAGCCATACACACTAGCCAAAAGCAAAACTGTAAAGTAGATAAAACTCAAGCATTGTCAGTCTCCATGAAGCCTCACAAACTGCAGATGAGAAACAATTACCCCAAACATGGAAATAAGGTAAAGAGAACGCAGCATGTCCTTTCACTGTCACATTGGGGCTGTATTTCACAAAATCATCCCAAAATTATTTAATTCCTAGGGGAATGTATCATTGTTTGACTTGCTATTCACTACGATTAAAGGCCAGGCTTGGTGAAGTTACAGATTAAGCTGTAGATTTCAAATGAGTTTCAAAAAAGAAAAGTAGTTACAGTTTTATAACTCTGTAGGATATTAACCAGTGTTGGATCAAACCTAGCAACCATATTCTGACATTCCTTATTAGCCAAAACTACACACTGGGGACTTCCCTGGTGGTGTAATAGTTAAGAATCCACCTGGCAATGCAGGGGACAAGGGTTCGAGCCCTGGTCCCACATGCCACAGAGCAACTAAACCCGTGAGCCACAACTACTGAAGCCCGCATGCCTAGAGCCCATGCTCCACAACAAGAGAAGCCACCGCAATGAGAAGACCATGCACCACAACGAAGAGTAGCCCCTGCTCGCCGCAAATAGAGAAAGCCCACGGGCAGCAATGAAGACCCAATGCAGCCATAAATTAATTAATTAATTAATTTTTAAAAAATACTATAAAATAAAACTACACACTGCCTCCAAATGCCCTTCCAACCAGCTTTGCCATATTATTGTTTGTCTCATTAATTATTTGAATTTGATATGTATTAATTCTGTTTGAGTAAAGGGTCATGGTTTTAACCTTTTGAACACTGTAACTGGACACTGCAATTCCTTAAACCACTCTCCCAGGCAGCTACACTCCAGGCCTATCCCTCTCCTTGCTTCCATCTCCAAACTTCTGTAATCAGGAACATGCCACAGAAAATCAAAATTAAATTCTACACTTCTATCTTAGTAAGTAGGAACACCTTAACACATCAGAAACTCAGGGAAAACAGTGTAATAGAGGAGATATCTGGCCATGCAAACATGCAATAATAACCCTAATGCTGAAACTTTAGGCATCAAAATAGGTAACTTAAAGGAGACAGAATTCAAACACTAGTCTTTAATGGTTTATCAGATGGTCTTACAGACATCATATATGTTCCAGGTAAGAAAGTATCTACTTAACAATTAGGTTTTGCAATATTTTGGTGTTTCCCATTTAATAGCAGTACAGTTCCAATAAGAAAATCCTTAATACAAGTGAGATTAGATAATACATTCCCTTAAAATTATTCATCCAATTTTTCTTGATATACTCTAACAATTAATGGTTTTCAACCATTAATTCACTCACATCTCTATCCACAGTGAAAAAAAAAAAACCTACCAAATCATAAAGCAAGAGATCCTTTCACTTTAAAGGGATGGGAAACAGCAGACAGCAGGATAACCAGACACCCCAAAGACAAAGCCACTACACAGAAGCCACAGTAATGAAACTTGGCTGAAGTCTGAAGTTAAGAACTGCAGCTCCTCTCAGATTTTTGTTACAAGGTCACAGAGTAGGATGATTCCCTGGAAATATTTAAACTAGAGAGGTTAGATTAAATGTGCGGGGAAGGCCGGCCCTCCACCACCCATCTCAGCCACAGTCATAAAACTTCTGGCTCTTCTCCGGCTAAAATTCAACAGTGCCTTATTTGATACCAGGAAGGCAAACCCAGCGTTGTTGCTACCATGTGCTTATCCTAAACCCAAGGCAGATAACACTCACATTTCACAGCACTCTCCTGCTGAGCCAGGCCTTGTCCTCTCTATCCGGCTCAAAATTGGATTCCAGAAAAAGAATACAATAAAACAGATTGTAAGCAGACATCACTAATCCATTGAAAGTGATCCTCAGGATAAAATGTGCCACATTAAAGCCAGGACTTCTCAAGGGACTCTGAAGTTATTTGAAATGATCACAGTGATCAATCCAGGCAACAACAAAAAGTAGGGAGGAGGGACAGAGAATCAAGTTTTCAAAAGAGAATATCATCAGAAGCAAGGAGGAGAGTGTGAGGCATCAGTCTACCCAAGATTAAGACTTGTTATATAGCCACAGTAACCAAGACTGTGGTATTAGCAGGCAGACAGACACTAGATCAATGGAACAGAAAAGAAAACCCATAGAGAGACGTGCACTGTACAGTCACTGATTTTTGACAAAGGTGCAATAGTAATTCAATGTAGGAAGGACAGTCTTTTCAAAAAATAGTGCTAGAGAAATTGGACGTCCATAGGCAAAAGAAGAAGAAAGGGAAGGGGGAGGGAGAGGGGGAGGGGAGGGGGAGGGAAAGAGGGCCGAAAGGGGGAGGGGAAGGGAAGGAGGAGGGGAAGGGGGAAAGGAGGAGAAGAAGAAGAGTCATCTTGACCTAATATTTGTATAAAATATGAGGTTTAACTCAAAATGGATCATAAATTTTAACATTAGATATAAAACTATAAAACTTTTTAAGGGGTAGAATAAGAGACAATCTTCTGGAACTGGGGCTTGGTGAAGAGTTCCTGGATATGACACCAAAAGCATGATTCAGAGGAGGAGAGATGAGTAAGTTAAATTTCATCAATATTAAGAGCATTTGCTCTGTAAAGGTGCTTGTTGAGAGGATGAGGGGACAGGTTACAGAATGAGAAAAAACATTTGTAAACCACATATCCAACAGTGGACTACTATCTGGAACGTATAGAGAATGCTCAAAACTCAACAGTAAAAAAAAACAATCCAATTCGAAAGTTAGCAAGTGAAACGAAGAGATATTTCACCAGAGAGGATGGCAAATGAGCGCATGAAAGGATATTCAACATCATTAGCCACAAGGGAACTGCAAATTACAACCACAATGAGATATTACTGCACACCTATTGGAAGAGTTAAAATGAAAAACAGTGACAACTCCAAAAGCTGGTGGGGATGCAGGAAAGCTGGATCTCTCCCTCACAGTGGATGGGAATATGGCATGGTACAGGTTTTCTGGAAAACAGTTGGGCAGTTTCTTTAAAAACAAAACAAAACACACATTTACCATATGACCCAGCAATTGTACTCCTTATGTATTTATCCCACGAAAGTGAAAACTAACGTCCACACAAACACCTGTACACAACTATTAATAATTGACTTTGTCCTGAAGCAACCAGGAATTGGAGGAAACAAACAAAAAAAACTTCCTTTAAAAGGTGAATGTTTATACAAACTGTGGTACATTCACACCAAGGAATACTGCTCAAAAACATGGTGGAGTGAACTACTGGTGCACACAACCACTTGGATGGAGATCAGGGACATTATGCTGAAGGGAAAAAGCCAATTTCAAAACGTCACATTCTGCGTGATTCCATATATATAACATTCTCAAAATGACAAACTAGACAGACGTAAAACAGTTTAGTGGATGGCAAGGATTGGGGATGGTAGGGGGAGGAGAAGTGTGTGACTGTAAAATGAACACGATCGTTGTGGTGATGGAATCATTCCATATCTTATTCCAGTGGTGGTTAAAGCAATCTACATATGTGATAAAACGGCAGAGAACTATACACACACATTGTACCAATGTCAGATTCCTGTTTTTGATACTGTAACTATAATTATATAACATTGAACCAATGGAAGAAACCTGGTGAGGAGTACATGGAACCTCTCTGGACTAGTTTTGCACCTTTCTGTAAATTTACAATGTTTTCAAAATTAGAAGTTATAATAAGTAAACGCCTTTGACAGATAGCCTAACACTGGCCATAATTTTTGCTTTTTAACCAACCCATTTTGATATCTCCACATGGAAATAAAGAAATCATACCAGGCAAAATGTATGTTTAAAGACAATGACTCAGCCATAAAAAAGAACAAAATAATGCATTTGCAGCAACATGAATGGACCTACAGATTGTCATACTGAGTGAAGTCAGACAGAGAAAGACAAATATCATATGATATCACTTATATGTGGAATCTAAAAAAAGGTACAAATGAACTTATTTACAAAACAGAAATAGAATCACAGATGTGGAAACAAACTCATGGTTACCAAGGGCAAAGTTGGGGGGGAGGTAAATTGGAAGACTGGGATTGACATATACCCACTACTATATGTATTTAAAATAGATAACTCATAAGGACCTACTGTACAGCACAGGGAACTCTACTCAATACTCTATAATGACCTATATGGGAAAATAATCTAAAAAAGAGTGGAAACATGTATATGTATAACTGATTCATTTTGCTGTACACCTGAAACTGACACAACATTGTAAATCAACTATACTCCAATGAAAATTTTTTAAAAAAGAAAGAAATCCCTGATCCCCTGGTCAATCATGCCCATTTCTGCATTGTCTTTTCAAAAAAAAGGAAAAAAAAGAAAAAGAAAATTAGACCATGACAGTTTTCATTTTTCTTATTCTCCCCCAAAATGTACACACATATCCTATTTACAACAGTAATATCAAGGGGTGGGGGAGGGGAAAGAGAGCAAGTGACATTTAGCCATTTCTTGGAAATATACCCCCTAGATAATCTGACCATGAAAATAAATGATGTTGTGATAGGAAAAATGTAGAACAGCCACCATTACTTTAAATTTCCTGTTGATCATCTGATAAAACACTGGGAAATAAAATAAGAATGCATCAGCACACATTACCAGGCCTTTAAACAATGTACCAATTAAGGAATGGATTATATAATTTCTATAAAAGAGACATTAAGAAAGGAAACATGCAAAGATCTAAATATTTTGCCTAGATTGAATACTGAATAGTTCTAACCCAGGGACAGATTACAAAACCAACTCTTTAAAATTAATTATCCGTATCCGCCCATCCACCCGAACCCTCTCCCCAAACCTTTAAATTCCATTTCTATCCCTCAGATCATTTAAATTAAAACAATGTTACTCTCTGTGGGCTGGCACCTTTATACAGTTTACATACTAAGCGTCTGTGTGCCAGACAGTATACTAAACCATTTTTTTTAAGGCAATCTATTTAAGTTTGAAATTTTAACCAAAATAAACAATGTTAAAAAGCTCACTATTATTAATTCCCCAATCACACTATCACACTAACAGTTTCATTTTGGAGCTGTAATAAAGAAGTTAAGGGAAAACAGGACCATAAATTTGCTATTGACTTTCGTATTTCATAGTTGCTTAGATTATGAAACTAGCAGGAGAGACTTCTACACAAACAGAGATCCCAATGCCCAATTCTAATCCCAGCAAGCGGGTTAGATGCTCATTCTATACCTGCCCCCCACCTTACCCGGCCTGCTTCCCCCTCCAGGTCAGAACCCACGCTGACTTGCCCGAGTCCCCCACCCCGCCCCACCCCGGCCCCTCCACCACTCAGCTGTGAGCTTCAAGGAGGCTGACTTAATTCACAACACCGGGTACGTGGTCCAAACTGGCCTTCCGATTTCTCTCAGTCTGGATGCCACACTGTGTGGAGCTCCATTCTGCCACCTCGAAAACAACATCTCTGAGGACAAGTCTGACGCACAGGTGACAGAAGAAAGATGGTAACAACCTGCGTTCGCAACGGACTTGGCTGGCCACCGATTACCTGGAGACCTACTATCTCCGGATCTCTAGTATGAACAATAACGTTTCTTTATTTTCTCACTGCTCAGAGTTGGGTCTCTCCTGACTTGCAGCTGAGAGCATGTTAAGTGATGCATGGGTCTTGCTTACACGGCAGCCCGACCAGGGGGTGGTCTCGGTAGGTATTAAGAGAATCAAGTCCTCCAGGCATTTCATGACTTCGGGAAATATACACGACATGGTGTTAGAAATGAAAAAGAGAACACAAAATTGGTCCTAATATATGTTGCTTCTTTTTGATCTTTAATGACCACATAACATTCCATCGTGTGAATAGCCAAGCCCCACGGTCAGCCGACATGTTACTTTGTAAGACTAACTCTGGACACTTCTCTGCCATCTGCCAGGATAAAGGCCCAATAACTTCATTCAACAATTACACAGTGACTCTGTAGTGAACGGCACATTCTTGAGTTTGTAGACAGGTATATGCATTTGGAGGCAGCTCTAACCCAGACTTCTCAGAAACCATTGCATCCTTAAACTCACCATCAAATCTCAAATGGTTAGCAGTACAATCAAATCTGATGACTCTATTACTTAAAGCACTAAAACAATTCAGCTTGCAATTCTAATGTAGGCATCCAACTGGAACACTAACCCACATTCCAAGAGTCCCAGATAATGGCCAGTGACCAGGAACAGAAATGTACAATAATTCCAGCTAGGGCAGAATCAAGACTGGAGGGCAAACTTTGGTGAAAATTTATTATGCTTGGCTGAATTTACAATGTAGTTGAAAGGCAAGAAGAAGTTAAATAATCCTGTAAGACAATCACCAGAGAGATGTCTGATTAAGTGCCTAGCAAACAGAAGAGACAATAAATTAAAATTATGAGCGAGAAGAGTGAACTTACAGAGATCACAGGTAAAATACTTAAATAATCAAGGTTAACACAGCAGAAACAAGTGACAAATCTAATAGGCTAAATTATAGCAGCCTGTGTCTGGCAACTGGATACTTCAGAAGTCTTTGGGGGCTTCCCTGGTGGTGCAGTGGTTAAGAAGCCACCTACCAACACAGGGGATACAGGTTCGAACCCTGGTCCAGGAAGATCCCACATGCCGCGGAGCAACTAAGCCCGTGCGTCACAACTACTGAGCCTGCGTGCCACAACTACTGAAACCCATGCACCTAGAGCCCGTGATCCACAACAAGAGAAGCCACCGCAATGAGAAGCCCACGCACCACAACGAAAAGCAGCCCCCCGCTCACCTCAACTAGAGAAAGCCCAAGAGCAGCAATGAAGACCCGACACCAGAAAAAATAAATAAATATTTTTAAAAAGAAAAAAGTCTTTAACTGTATTTTCCAATGACTGGGATTAATCTACAATTAGAGATCAGCTTTAGAAATCTAGCCACTAGATGTACAGATTTCTCTCCTGGCATTGTTTAAATAAATTCTACTACTATTTACTTTGTGCCTATCATATGCTGTGGATACAACAGTGAAAAGTCTCTACCAGGGATTCAGGATGGTAGTAGCCCTTAAAATGGAAAGAAATGAATAGAAGGAGGTGTGAAGGCGCCTTCTGTGGTGCTACTGACGTTGTTTCTTGATCTGGGGGCTGGTTATATGGGTGTGTTCAGATTGTGATCATTCATGGAGTTGTTCACTATGATGTGTACACTTTTCCATATGCATGTTGCCATTCAATAAAAATGAACAATCCCTCTGCCATCACGGTGCTTACATTCTCAGGAGGTTGGATATGGAGGGGAGAGAGGAGAGATAGTAAATAAGTTAAAATAAAATCAATACAATGCCAAAAGACACTCGGGAGGAAAAAAGCACATCAGAGAGAGGAGATAGGACAAGTCAGGAGTGGGCTATAATCTGAGAGGGAGTGGGCAGAGAAGGCCTTCCAAACATGGGACATCTGAGCAAAGACCCACAGGCAGTCCCGAACAAGTCATGCAGGTCTCTGGAAAAGATCACTCTAGGCAAAAGGAAAAGCAATTACAAAAGACTGAGGCAGGGGTTTCCCTGGTGGCGCAGTGGTTAGGAATCCACCTGCCAATGCAGAGGTCACGGGTTCAAGCCCTGGTCCGGGAAGATCCCACATGCTGCAGAGCAACTAAGCCCGTGCACCACAGCTACTGAGCCTGCGCCCTAGAGCCCGTGAGCCACAACTGCTGAAGCCTGGGCGCCACAACTACTGAAGCCCATGCATCTAGAGCCCGTGCTCCACAACAAGAGAAGCCACCTCAATGAGAAGCCCACGCACCACAACAAAGAGTAACCCCCACTCGCCACAACTAGAGAAAGCCCACACGCAGCAACGAAGACACAACACAGCCAAAATAAAATTAATTAATTAATTTACAAAACAAAAAAACACTGAGGCAGGAGGGTGCCTGGGACTGGGATGTGTGACGATCAGTGAGCGAGGCCAGTGTGGCTGAAGCAGAGCGAGCGAGGGGTGGAGAAGTAGAGGGGGGTTAAAGAGGGGACAGGAAGTGGACGCCATAGGTGCTTGATGCTCATGGTAAGAACTCTCGCTTAAGAAGAGGGATGTGGCTCAGAGGAGTGACAAGATCTGAGTTAATGTTTTAACAATACTCTGCTTGCTCCGATTCCAGATATACAGAGACCCTTTTGTTTTTAATAATGCAGATCAACTTTTATCATGACAGCACTGTACACAAGAGAATGCTTACGAGAAACACAGAGGCTCCCTGTTTAGAATCATTTCATTCAACACACTTATTTATCCACTTCTTTGATAATTGTGAGTCAGAGAACCAACACCAAAGCACATGTTTTCTGACTCTGAGTTTCTATTTTTTTTCTACTGTAATTCTTTTGGTAACTAAGCCAAGTGCCGGCTTTCAGTTTTCCTCGATTTAGTCATTCCACAAGTATTTACAGAGGCCCTACTATGCGTCTGGCAGGAGTGAACTAGCAGGGAGGGGCTGGCCCTTGAAGTTAACAACAGGCCACTGTGATCCAAGGAGTCAAGAGTTATGTTACCAGAAGGGTAGCTGCATGGGAGGAGTACCTGATTCTGAACTTGAGGCAGGAAGGAAGGCTCCCCGGAGGAAGTGAGAGCCAAGGGACAAATGGCTTGGTGCAACGGAGACCAGAAAAGTAACACAGCCCATGGACTGGCACACAGTAAGTGACGAACCCAAGTGATACCACCATTATAACTTCACAATTCCTACCCGTACTCACCAGCCCATGTAATGCTGGTGAAGTCCACTGTGGATTACTGAAGCATCTTACTCTAAGTCTGGCATGACTCCCAAGGAGTAAGATCTCTAATTCTGACTCCACTAATTTGGAACTTGTGATCCTTTGGGGCAGGGATTAGTTTGGCCTTGTCTAGGAAAAGGATTTTGAATACAAATTAAAAGGAAAGTGATAAACTAGTGTAGGAAACCAGTCTGATACACTTTAGACACAGAAATTAGCATATGAAGCACATGCCAGGCAAATCAGACTAATATGGTGGCCAGAGAGATGTTTCAGTAGAGCAGGGTTCCTTGATTTCAGCACTTTTGACATTTGGGGCAGGAGGATACTTCAGTGGGGGCTGTTCTTTTTATTTTTTTTTAATTTTATTGAAGTATAGTTGATTTACAATATTATATTAATTTCTTCCGTACAGCAAAGTGACTCACCTTCATATATATATGTATATATATACATATATATATACATATATGTATTCTTCTTCATATTCTTTTCCATTATGGTTTGTCACAGGATACTGAATATAGTTCCGTGTGCTATACAGTAGCACCTTGTTGTTTATCCATCCTATATATAATAGTTTGCCTCTGCTAGTCCGAACTCCCATTCCTTCCCTCCCCTACCCACTGACCCCCTCAGTAGGGACAGTTCTGTGCCCCGTGGGATGCTGTGCAGCACTGCTGGCCTCCACCCACCAGATGGCCATTAGCAAGCCCCTCTGTGACAACCCAGAATGTCTCCAGACGTTGCCAAATGTGGCCTGAGTAGCAAAATCACCCCTCCACTTGAGAAACACCACAATAATGAGGAAACGACAGACCTTTTGGCGTTTTTTAAGGAATACAAGGGAGAACAGAAGCAAGAAAGGCAGGAACTTGCTGCTTCTCCTGACCCAGGACACTCTTCTGTCATTTAATAAAGGCCCATTAAAGTGTGGATCAGAGAAACTCAACTGTTAGCTCCACTTTCCCCAAGCCTCACACACACATAGAATCGATTCAGAGACAAGACTTCAGATCTGAGGTGAGGAACACACAACTGCTATGAAGAGGAAAATGGCATGAGAAGATGAAAAAGAGAGTAAAGAATCAAAATGGGGAAAGATGGGCCACCACACAGATTTATTCTACTTCCTGCTGGTTCCCTTTCTTTGCCACTACCAAGGCTGCCACCAAAGCCCGGACCTCAGGGTACACCGTGGAGGACGGCTGGAGAAGAGCCTACAGAAACCACAAAGCACAGAGAGGAAGGGCATGAGCTCTGAGGATGCCAATCCCCGGCAGCTTTTGCAGGAAAAGGCCTCCATACTCAGTTATCCCCACAACTCCAAGGTCAAGGCCCCTTGATGAATGCTTGAGAATATCTGGACTCTTTTAATTCAAGAGCCTTTCCTCAATTACATCTTCATATACAACACTAGTTAATAAAGAAATTCTTTTCCCAAAATGTGTACGTTTCTTACTCAATTGCCCTTTTTCTCTCTCTGTGGTAAGATTTTATGGCTCAGCAGGAGGCAAAGCAACGTAATGTTTCATGTAAGGAACCCTTGCTGCTTGTGAAAGCTTTTTACAAGAGTGGAAGAGAAAACCCTTGCCTAAAATGAGGCTTAGGGATTTCTAGGGCTTTCAGTAAAGCCAGGTGATGGCTGGTGTCTGTACCATTCAAGAGGGATCGCTGGGGACAATTTATAAAACCAATAAAGCCCTAACAGGTAAGAATTCAATGTTGATTATTGATTCCTTAAGACCCAAACTTCAAATTCACTGTGCACATCACAATTCAACGACTGCTCCAAGTCAATAATCGTATTGAATTCCATGCTTCTATTACAAATGGACAAGGAAGAGAGGGGACAGAACACCAGGCCAAAAGGTCCTCGAAACCTTGCTGTAAAATCCAGCTCTCCAAGGCAAGCTCGTCAAGCTGTCCTGGAAGTCCCTGGGCCACTTCAGTGCCCTCTGCCTTCCAAAGGGCCTGGTTTATAGTTGCCAAAGAAAAGTTATTAAGTCACAGAAGCACGAATTTGGTCCCCAAGCTGCTGTTCAGGACACACCAAATTTCCCTGATTTGTTTCAAGGCAACAGAGATACTGGCAAAATTTCCATCTTCCCTGCTTTCACTTCGATCTCAAAAATAAATATAAAGGAGTCCGGGATTTTAAAGCTAAAGGACAGTATCAAAACATCACACTGTTTTAACTCGCTAAAGCCAAAAGTGCATTAAAGTAGATAAGGCATGTGGATCCCAGCCTTCCCCAGCATGCAGTAGGAATCTGCCTGGAATTTTGCAATTCACTTCTACGCCCCATTACAAAGGGCCAAAGTGAAGCAACGTTAAGAATACAAAAGGAATCTTTTAATCAAATAAGCATTGTCATTAATCTAACAAATTCTTCCCTGAATATAACACGTCAACAGTTAAGAGAATGAAGTTGGAGTTTCTAAATCTGTTATGGTTCTCTGAGCCTTACTTTCTCTTGTGTTTGGTTCAAACATGAGCTTAATATATTCTAACACCTATAAAAAACAAACTATTCCTTACAGCAACACCTACTGTTTCTCCTTCAAGCATACAAGTAAAGTAGGTATCAATTTACTGTTTATAGGAACGAAGGAGTGATTTTGATTTACCATAGAACTAGTTTTGAGGCAGAAATCTCTCAAGTTCTGGGTCTTCTTGCCTTTGGCCCAGGGAATTTGGGCCCTAGTTTCCTCATCTGTAAAATGGGTAGAATAACAGAATATATCTCATTGGGTTGTGGTCAGAATTATGCATTGCACTTAGGAAGCACTTAATAAATTGTAACCATAACTATTATTACTACTATTCTACTTTCCTTTGGGCATTCAGAGATGAAGCACAGGAGGCACAGAAAAGTAGCTAGAATGGACTGTTCCACTTAAGAGGCACAAAAATTTTTTAGAACATGTGATTCCAAGAAACATTTATGAAAATTGGACAAGAGCATCGATACATCTTTTGCAACAAGAGCTAGAAGAGCTAAGACAAAGAAATAAGTCAACAAAATAGGTTATGGAGTCAATGTCTCTAGGAAATTTTTATAACAAGATTAGGCAAATATTTTTACAAAATGGTT
Source organism: Delphinus delphis (assembly GCF_949987515.2). Lineage (NCBI taxonomy): Eukaryota > Metazoa > Chordata > Mammalia > Artiodactyla > Delphinidae > Delphinus > Delphinus delphis. The sequence continues at coordinate 76,212,570 of NC_082692.2, read as the reverse complement.
TAATTACAAGTTGGTCTTTCTGCCCTTAAATGCTGTGAATATAAGACACTTCATAACACTACATGGAGAGTAGATGGTGAGGACACTAATAAGGACATTAATAAATATGCAATTTCTTTATAAGAAGGGACAATAATTGGAGTTCCTGACTTAATAATAATCCCAAATGCTTATAAAATATACTGCTTTCCCACAGGGTAGATGATCTCATATGTTTTGCTTTGCTTTGTAATAAGAAATTGATTTCTCTCTTCAGGTTGAGACGTTTCCCTGATAAACACCCGAATTCACTAGGTTTCCAAAGATATTAGGACTGTACAGGTCAATTATTCATAAGGAAAAACCATAAAATGACCACAAGATAGCACTTCAGAGGCAGAAACATACCTCCACAGGGTTCAAGATGACATTAGACTCTTAGAGTTGAGACTTAAGCCCCAAATTCTGGGAAAACAGCAAACAAACCATTCCCTAAAGAGTTTTAAAGGGAAGGGGAGTGGCAGGTGGCAGTGCAGCGAAGAATGAAGAGCCATGTCCTCAGCTTCCATGTGATTCTGCTGTGGGGTTTTTTTTAGTTTTATTGGAGTATAGTTGATTTACAATGTTGTGTTAATTTCGGCTGTACAGCAAAGTAACTCAAGTTGTGTATGTGTGTGTGTGTGTGTGTGTATATATATTCTTTTCCATTATGGTTTGTCACGGGATGCTGAATGTAGTTCTCTGTGTTATACAGGACCTTGTTGTCTATCCATCCTATATATAATAGTGTGATTCTCCTCTGACCATGTGATTCTGGATGCCATTACATAGAAACGCCTATTAGGGAGTCTAGGGCTACATCACCACAGGGAGGACCCTCCCCATCTATTACGTCATTATGTCCCCCTGATATCTAGCACAGGACCCTGTGCACAGCAGGCACTCACAGAGCATCAGCTGATGGATCTGTGAACTAATAAATACAGAATTAGCACTCACTTCTTGAGGGTGGGAAATTCAATACCAAAAAGAAAAGACTGTTGGTGGGAAATTAGTATGCATTCCATTGCTTTTGAGAACACACGGTAGTGTGATCATGTGTTGTTACTGTCTTCTTGTATTTTTTTCCTTTTTGTTTCTTTTTGATGTTCACCATCCATCCCCCATCCCACCAGCAGCTTTAATTCTTTTTTGGAAAAGTATGTTCCCTTCACTGTAGACAGCTAAATAGTTGACCCAGATGAGATGCACCCAGTATAGGAGCTGAACAGCAAAGGTCCAGGACACATGATCTACACCTCGACCCTGCCCTCATGCCACCTCTAAATCACGAATGAGCTCCTTAAGGAGAAAAGGCAAGGCTGGACATCATTGTCCCAGGCAGCAGGAGCTGCACCTTTGACCAGACTCCCAGCTCCAAGTGTGCTGTCCTCCAGCACTCATTTCCTAACCTCCTAGAACTGCTTTGTTCCCTGCCCACAGCCAACGTTGATACTTCAGTTGCCTCTATTCCAGGAGCTCCTGATAACCCTCCGGAACACTTCAATCAACTTAAGTTGCCCAGACTTGGTTTCTGTTGTTTACAAACCAGCAAAACAGACCAGAAAAACCAAAGTAACCCTTGCAAAGAAAAAGACAGTGATCTATTTATCAGGTTTAGGTCCAGGTACCAGCAATGAAAATGCCAAAGCAACAGTGGCTAAAACAAGACACAAGATTACTTTTCTCTACCTCAGGGAGGTCTGGGGATGGTGAAGCATTCCATAGTAAGAGGGTTCCTGTGGCACCTTTGAATAAATTAGAAAAAGGTACCCCCCGCCCCCCCAGGGGAAAGCAGCCCTGTAGGTACATGGCTTTGTAAGCACGTGATCCTTTTGTGGAAAGTAAAAGGCCTAACCCTTCTCCATGTACACTCCTTGAGAAGCAGAGCGTGGATTGAATTTGTCCCTTAATTAACCTCTCAGCCAGAGGCCTTTCTGCAAGAAATATTGCAGAAGTATATGCACAGTGTTGCCTATACTGCTTCTATCTTGTGACTCTGCTATCTTCTACATGTAATACCAACAGCAAGGTCTTAGGTAACAGCTCAAGATTCAGCCACCATGTCCACATTCTGCCCAACAGGAAGGAAGAAGAGATAAAGGACATGCCTCTCTCCCTTTAAGGGCCCTTCCTAAAATCTACATGCTATTTCCACTTACATTCAGTCAACTAAAATTTAAATCACACCTAACTACCGAGGCGGAAGGCCGGTCTTTATTCCACACAGCTGTGTTCACTTAGAAAAACACAGCTTCTGTTACTGAGGAAGAAGAGAAGAACACAGCTTCTGTTACTGAGGAAGAAGAGAAGAAAATCAGCAATCTCTAGACCGCTATCTGAGGTTTGGTTAATACACTGGTATATGACAAAAGGTAGGCTGTGGCCTCTTCTTGAGGTTTTCAGAAGTGTGACACCGTTGATGTCTCACAAAATATATTAATAGATGTAGAGTTCATACATTCAAAAACCAGAAAGAACTTACTAGAAAGGTTTTTAGAGGTCATTCAGTTCAAATCTCTCATTTGAATATTAATGTTTCATAACATATACCACTGCAAAGATATATAACTCTGTATTTTAAAAATATGGTATTATCACTCATTTGTAACCTACCAATCCTTTGTTAATTACTACAACAAATGCTTTAATGCCTTTTTAACATTTAAATCACCTGTGCAATTAGCACAATGTCTAATAACAAAGGGAAATGGGCACATAACTTTTGCAAGCCATTTAATAAGAGTGTGGATGCCTCATTGCCACGTAATAGATAAGGTGACCACCTTCTACGAACCAAAAACTGGGACACTGCCTGCCACACACAGAAATGATGGTAAGCACTGCTGAATGCCGGGGCCAGCGTGTAAAAGCTGGAAATCTATTTAACTACTAGTATTACTAACTTTCAGAAAAATCCTATTACACTAAATTAGAGGAGGGGGGTGAGAATCGTAATCACCTGAATATAAGCTCAATGGTAAAGGGTTATTTATCTGTCTCATTGTCTCCTGTACCCCCCCTTGGCTAGCAAAATACCTGGTACTTACAGAGACTTAAAAATATTTGTTGCTTCAAAGGATCTGTCAAAACTCTGGTAAGAACTTAAAAGATCCAAAACCCAAAGACACGCATTCTAGGAATTTGTGAGACACCATAAAATCAAAACAAAACAAACAAACAATAAAATAGATGATGAAAGGGGATTTGTGGTGCCAGATAGGAATTCCGGAAGTTGGTAAAAGGTTATCACTGCTCTCAAAACCCCCAGAACATGAGGAAACATGACTCATCTAATTTCCCAGAGTATTTACTCAATAAACTACTGACACACACCGAGCATAATGCCATGTGCTAAAGCTACTACGTATGACTTCCCTTGCATGTTTTTGTAGTTTTGCTACATATATAAGTATGCATACACAAAACAAGGTATTACTTTAGGTAGGAAAGAAAGGAGTATAGCTTAGGGACATAGCAATTCTCTAGTGTTATCTCCTTAAAAAAAAAAACTCTCTTAAACAACTGTGTTGGGCTGCACCCCACAGGCCTACAAGGCCTGTGCTTGCCCAGCTTCAAGACCAAAGAAAGAGACCAGAGTCAGCAAGAGAGACATCAGTAGTTAAATAGATGGGGGAGCTTACACGTCTGAAGCAAGGTCCTGGAGCAACACCCCACTGTGTGCGTTGCACAGCCGGCAGAACATGAAGGCAGTCTTCACTTGCGGGGTGGGAGGGAGGAGTGAGGATTACCAGTTATAAGGGAACTGACATTGACATCAGGTGGGCTCATTAGTTACCAGGGGAACCAGCAGAGGAGCAAGCAGCTCACTGCCCCTTTGATAAGAACAATCACCAGCTGGCCTGAGGCAAGTACCTAGGAAGGTCAGTCACGTGCCTAAGCTATAGGTGAAGCAGGCACTGTTTGGGCAGGGGATGGACACAGAGCAAGAGAACAGCCATCTTGAGTGGCCTGACCATACACACTGTGACAAAATATTACCATCTGTTAAATGTGAGTATATGGTGTATTTTCTCTAAGTAAAAAGTTTCCATAATTCAAATTTTAAAAAATTATTATGACAGTTAAGCTAGTAGCAAAAGCTTTTTCTAAGAAAATAAGAACATTAATAACATTTTGCCTAATGGGCCATTTTTTCCCCAGAATAACATTTTTCTAAGTTGAAGGAAACAGACAGGATTCACCTGTGGTAGCCACAGTGGAGGGTGAAGGGTGGGGAAGAAGTAATATCGTACACAGGAGTCTAAACGATCTGGGGCCACTTGCCACACGACTGTGACACGAAGTTCCTTCTTACAGCTCTCACATCTTGTATTTGGCCGTGGCCCTCTGCTTGCGAGATCACAGTTCTCTGACCAGGGATCGAACCAGCAGTGAAAGCATGGAATCCTAACTACTGGACCGCCAGGGAATTCCCTACTTACTTTAAAAATGGAGATGCTATCATCTAACCTCACAAGATTATTATAAGAGTTAAGCACAAAGCTTGGCAAATAGTAACTTATTAATAACTGATACCAATTATTATCATTTAAATAAGAAAGGTTTAAATGTATCTTCAATTACATTTATGATTAAATGAAAAAGCTGAAGTTCTTAAGTTTTACCTCCATTTTCATACAGCTGTTGCCAACATATTTTAAATTTCTTCCTTGTCAACAAAGAAGCCAAATGCACGTTTTGTCCGTCTACAAACGTACGGCTCAAACTTGGAGGGGTACTACTGCCAATAACTGGGGTGAGACACTCCCACAGTTCCAGGCCAACATCCCTAATTCCACTGCAACCCCCTCGCTCAGCGCTTCTCCTCGTGTGGTCCCAGGACCAGCAGAGTCAGACCTCCTGGGAAACTGTTAGAAATGCCACTTCTCCAGTCCGGCTGTAGACCTCGGGGATAGGCCCAGCAACCTGTGTTGAAACAAGCCCGCCACGTGATTCTAACCCAATCTAATGTTTGAGAACCACTGGCCTAGCCAACTTTCCCACTTGAGGGAAGAGATTTCTTTTCAGTCTTAGGGAGCTAAGGACTAATAGTCCAGAGCAGAAATTGCAAAATTTTCACGTAAAGGACTAAATAGTAAACATCTTAGGCTCTACGGCCAAGAGGCAAAATCAAGGTTATGTAGGCATTTATTTAATCCCTTAAAATGAAACCATTTAAACATATAAAACCCATTCCTAGTTGGTGGGCTGTACAAAAGCAAGTGGTGGGACACATCTGTTGATCTCTGGTCAAGAGACTGGAATTAGGCAGACTTTCATCACGTGCGTTTTTCTGGCTTACCCCTTACTAGCTCTATCCCAAGCATGCAGTCTGCTTCCCATCTACCTCAGTGGACTCACCTGCAAAATGGAGATCACAATAGCTCTGACTCCATCAGGCTGTGGGAAGGACTGAGAATGGACACAAAAAAGCCCCAGCCCCCCACTGGTTTAGTGCAGAAATAACCTACCTGCTGCTGGCTGTTTTGTTTTTACTATGGTCTCACCATTAGTGTTTACTTCCTCTGACAGACTTGGAATACAAACTTGCCAGACCTCGTGACACTTTCTAAAATTATCACAGAGTATGATTGTTATTCTTAGGGAAAGGCCCTCAAGGGCAGTTTAAAAGTAGCCACATGAAAAATATGTTTCCAAAACATTTTTATGAAACCCAGGAATTCCCTGGTGGCCCAGTGGTTGAGTCTGCCTGCCAATGCAGGGGACACGGGTTCAAGCCCTGGTCCGGGAAGATCCCACATGCCGTGCAGCAACTAAGCCCGTGCGCCACAACTACTGAAGCCCGTGCGCCTAGAGCCCGTGCTCCGCAACAAGAGAAGCCACTGCAATGAGAAGCCTGTGCACTGCAACGAAGGGTAGCCACCACTCGCCGCAACTAGAGAAAGCCTGTGCGCAGCAACGAGGACCCAATGCAGCCAAAACTAAATAAATTTATAAAAAAAGAAACCCAGACTGGTTTCCGCTGTGAATCAAATTTTACCACACTGCTCAGTTTAATTGAGCCAGCTCATTAGGAAATACCCAAAGAGCCAAGGTTTTGGTGAACTAACAGTCTACCTGTTGGTGTGTGAAAGTGTCCCTTGGCTTCTGAAGCCGCTCCTGGACACGGGTCACTGCTCTAGCGATGACTTTAAGCACAAAGCTCCCCTCACTCCTACAGAAGACCGACAGTATTCAAGTCACCCCTTCGCACTGACTCAGTATTTTTTAATGGACTTAGATCACCAATTGGCTGGAAAATGCAGAAAGGAGGACGGTCTTTTCATTCATTGCTGATGAAGTAACACAGAGTGACATGGCACTTTGGGGGAGACAAAATATACGTTAAAAAAAAACCCCTCTAATACCAGCTAATCTTCTGTGTATTTAATCATAGATAAAAATACACATATGCATGAAGATGCACGTACTAAGTCTTATTTTTCCACTGTAGCATTATTTGTAGCATATAACTCTGAACAGCAATGTGCTCTACAAATCATGGAATATCTATACTGTCGAATACAATGCAGCAGTTAACAAGGATAGGGACATTATTTATAGAATGACCTGTGCAGATTTCCAAGATATAGTAAATGGAAAATAAAAAGTAGGTTGTCTAGCAATATACACATATGATTCATGTAATATGAAAGTTAGGTATTTTCTATATATAAAAGCACAGTGTATACACAAAACTCACACGTATTTTTCAGAGGGGTCTAGAATTAGGAGGGGTTGGTCAAGTGTGTTTCTGTATTATTAGATTTTTTTAAACTGCAATATATTCAGAGATTGCTTTTTTTACTAAAAAATTAAAATTTTTAATACTCTGGCAGAGTAAGATAAAAATCAAAGAAAGAAACAGAGTTAATGTCGTTTCTACACTCATTCTCCAAAGCAAGAAATTAGGTCTTCCGTTGCTGATAGCTTTACAGATACTGTATCACTATATATTGTTCAATTACTGGGAAAAGAAACAGGTCAGGGCCTTGATTTGGACTGCAGAGATACTTCACATTGGGCACTTATTCAATGGGATAGCTCCCAGCTGCATCCTGGGCATTCTCCCAGGTGTTTTTATTACTACAGTTTTTTTTTGTAATGACAGGTACCCCCAATTCTAAAAGCTCTCCTTGAGCCTTAGTGCCCAAAGCATTTCAGAATGTCAACAGGCTATAAGCATTGAATCCTGTCTGCATGAGAGGGGATCACAGTCTGCATTTTCAGTCAGCCATCCCTCTCCAGACTTGGGTGGAAAGGACACCAGGGGACTCGCTCCTTGACAACATACCTGTCCCTCGGGGCACATACGAACAATGGGAAACAAAAGGCAGAGGGAGAGGTACAAGGTAGAGGGAGAGGTACAACATGTTGGGATGCAGGGATATGCTTGTGTATTGCTACAATCTTGCCAGGCACTTCCAGAAAGGGCAGAAGACAAGGGCGAAGAGAGGAGGGCAGGCAAAATGAGAGATGAACGCCCTGACCAGGGGTTCTCAAATAAAAGGGGCACCACACAGCCTCTGCTCAACCACCAGTAGTCACCAAGACTGGCAAACAAGGAACACCAGGGTTCGTTAATCCAGTTGTCATTCAACAGTAATGGCGTCAAGTTCCTCCTCTAGGCAATAAAAGAAATGGAGCAGCCTATAATGACATCTTTACCTGGCCCTGGTGGAAGAAGAAAAGATAAGGACCACTGGGGCCACCTTCCATAAGCTTAAATTTATTCAACATAAACAACTCCTCCTTATTCTATGGTCATGTTCCTTCTACTTCTTTGGTGACAAAACATCTTTTCTGCAACAACAGTGCCAGTTAATAGTAACTTTTTTTTTTCTTTAAACATTCTTAATGAACAAACTTAAAACTTAGTTACTTTACATCAGCCCTCCAATTTGATCTTAAACTGGTCCACAAAATCCGAAGCCAGAAACCAAGTAACATCCTTGAACAAAGAAAGGGAGACTAACAAAAGAATCAGAATCTACCTACGCGCTTTCCCACCTCCGACTCCCTTCCCCAACGAACAAAACCCACCAGCTGCTGCTATTTCACTCCTAAGTTTCCAAGTGCTTTCTCTGCAGTGTTATTTCCACCTATTCTTCACGCCCATCACAGGCATCCTCACCAGCTCCAAGCCTCGGGTGCTCCAAGACACTTCGATACCTCTGGGGTGTGGCGGGGGTGGGGGCTAACAGGCAAGGAAATAATACCCAGGGCTTGTGTCTCAGCCACCCGAAGTCCTTCCTCTATGTGTCAGCTGAGCTCACCCGCTGCCTGGCGCCTGTGCCCACACCCCCAACAGGTTAGCACTCCCGGCAGAGCTGCCTGGCTTTATCCTTATTTAAGAGATCTGCTCGGAGCCAGGACCACAAGAGCAGAGCCTGTCAGCAGGACGCCAGGGCAGGTCGCAAAAACTGTCACATCGCAGCGGCTGGGGGCAGGCACCAGGCAGTTGCTACTGTTCTCCAAGAGACAGCTGGGTATTAATCCCACCTGAACGAATGTGGTTCACCTCATAGAGTGCATCGATCATTCAGTAAGCAGGGTACAAAGAGACTTTTGTTATCTGGGCTTTGTTAGCTTTTTGTGTTCGTTTCCATCAAGAGGGCATCGGGTAAGAAATTACAGCTTATCCAAAGGAGTTTTTCTTTACAAGGACCGTCACCGAGAGATTTTCCATAGCATTTATAAAACTGAATTTAACAGAAGACCAGCGGTTGTCAAAGGAGGGGAGGCACTCACTCCACTCAAGGACATCTGGCGAGGCCTAGAGACATTTTTGTTGCTACAAGTGGAGGAATCTAGTGGGTAGAGGCCAAGGATGCGCTAAGCATCCTACAATGCACAGGCCAGTGGGCCCAAAACAATGATGTGCTCCGAAGTGTCCAACAGTACCAAGGCTGCGTCCCCCGGCGTCAACTCATTTAAAGTTCCAACAATCCTCAAGGGTGGGTACAGTTACTATACTCTTTTCCAAGACGAACAGCCTGAGGCACAGAGAGGGTTAAGTAACTGGCCCTTGGAGATCCAAGAGGCCAGTCTGGTCTACCTGCGTACACCTCCAGAATCTGTGCTCTTCACCATTGCACTACCTGGCCTCCCAGACAACCAATTTTTCCTTCTCCTCTCCAGCAGCCATTCACCACGTCAGGTCCTGTCCCCTTAGTAGAAATCCTAGGAGGGCAGGGCTGCAGTCTGGCTTATTCACTTCTCCAGCCTCCCAGCACAAGGCTGCCTCAGAGTGACAGCCCTCAAAGACGTTACTTAACACAGGAACAACAGTGCGTCCAGCCAACTTTGGTTACTGGGTGACTATAGAGTATCATTTTCATTTTGGTTATGATAGTATATGCTGGCATCCAGACAATAAACCTGATGCCAAAAAAAGTGATTTCTCCTTCAAAATGCAGAAAGGAGAACTTCTGTCTAATATTAGAATTGGAAACATCCTTTGTAATCAAGGATTCTTGAGCAAATATGCATGAACAAGCGCATATGAAATTTGAAAGAAATCTGTATTTGTTTTTCAAAGGAGAGAGTCACCCTTCAGATTACCAAAGGGATCAGAAACACCAAAGCAAGGTTAAGAATCCTACACAGCCTATTTTAGAAAGGAGCAAATGAAGGTCTGAGAAGGTGGCTTTCCCAAGGCCACACGACCAATTGGCGAAAAGGGAGCATAGGGAAGATGATGTCAACTCCCCCAGTTTGCGGAATGTCTAAGAAACACCATTTCTCCTTTCTGAATGTGAATCACTCAACCTTTAGCACCAAGGCTTAATATTAAATAAAATAAAGTCACAATAGAAAAAAGTGTCAGCCTCCTTAAACATAGTTACTCTCAACCCCAAGCTTGTGGAATCTGACATTATTATAACTGAAACTGCCTCACAACTTCTTAAGCAAGCAATACTGATAAGATGCCTTCCTCTAGTGTTCCTTATTTATTTTACAAAAAGGCATCAGTCTGAAAACAAACTGAAAATGATGGACAGTTTAATGGTCTGGCACGTGTATAAGTGGGGCAAACACAAGTTGCTAAGAAACATCTGTGATGTCGTGACCGATAATAAGAAACAGAGGTTTGGTCTTTGTTCAAGTTCCTGACACTAAGCTCTAAAAGCCTTGGAATTTCCTAAGTGATAAAAGCTATAAAGATGAAAGGAGTGCTGTTATTCATAACAAGCTCTTTCCCACCACACCTGAGTTTATGTTAATGAGGTGACTTTTAGTAAGCCTCGATAATAAAATCCCAAAAGGAGGAGTTCAGAGAGCTTTCAGGTTGCTGAACCAGGATGCATCCAAGTGCCGAGAGGGTGACACGTTCCCAGAGCTCCACAGAACAGAAGCTCCTATGCTTGGGACCCTTCCAGACCTCACCCTATGTACCTGTTGATCTGGCCGTTCATTTATATCTTTTAATACATCCTTTGTAATAAACCAGTAATCTAGTAAGTAAACTCTTTCCGCAAGTTCTGTGAGCCATTCTAGCATATGATTAACCCCTGAGGAAGGGGTTGTGGGTACCTCCCTTTTGTAGCCAAGTCAAACAGAAGTTCTGGGTAACCTTGGGACCCACCATGCAACCGTCATCTGATGTGTATGTGTGTCTGGCGGGGAGAGGGAGACCAGTCTTGTGAGACTAAGCCCTGAACATGTGTGATCTGATGTTATCTCCAGGCAGACTGGGTTAAATCATAGGACAGCCCCTTAGTGTCTGCAGAGAATGGGAGAAACTGCTTGGTGGGGGAAAATTCCCAGGTCTGGGGTCAGAGTGCTGTGAGACTGTGGTAGGAGAGGGGAGAGGAGGAAACAGACTTCTGTCTTCTCACATCTCGAAGGACCAGTCCACTGAGCTTTCACCAGAACAACCAGAACTGCATCACCCGAGGAGATTTTTAAACGCTGGGAGGCAGCAAGGGGCAGTGGTACAGTGCCAAGACACTGAGGATGAAGGACCAAGGTTCGAATCCAAGCTCTGCACCCACCTTATGATTCCCTAAGGTAGGAACCCAAGGGAATTGCCTACGAATATGCAGCAACAGGCATATATAAGAATGTTCTTTACAGTTGATTCCCAAAAGCCTAAAAGCGGAAAGAACCCAAAGGTCTAGCAGTAGGAAAGAAGGTCAACTGTCGTATATACATATATTCAATGGAAACTAAAGAACAAAGTACCCCACACAACACGAATGAATCTCACAGACATCATACTGAGCAAAAGAAGTCAGACACCGAAGAGGACGTACCGTGTGGTTCCATTTGTCTGCAGTTCTAGAACAGGCAAATGCATCTATGGTGAGTGGAATCACAACAGTGGTTACTTGGTTGGGGGTAGGAAGGAATGACTGGTGTGTCTGGGAAGCTGCAAATGGTCTGTATCTTATCTGGAAGGTGATCACTCAGGTGAAAACAGTAACTCATCTAATATAAATGTATCCAGCCACACACTTAAAACGTGTGCAAACATATAGTAAATATTATAACTAATATGTGATATTTATTTTGTTATATATTTATAACATTGTCTATGATACTTAACATTAAAAATTATGGTTAATATCAATGTTACATACTAATACATGAATTAATTTGCATATTAATTTACATATGTTCTAACTCAATTACCAAAATAACTTTTAATTGTTTAAAGAAAAGTAAAAAGAAAAAACCCTAACTCTGTCACTTATTACCTGAGATATTGAAGGTGAGATACTTAACTCCCTGGGCCTCAAATTCCTCATCTCTAAAATGGAGGTGACAATAGCCCCTGCTCTCATCAAGTGGTGGTAAAATTGTGAACAGGCTAAGGACAGGTGAAATCTTAGCACAATGCCTCAGAACACACAGGCTGCTGTATTTCTATCATCATTATGATGAGAACAGTTCTTAAAGATGTTTCTGCACTTATTTCTCATCATTAATACATTGTAGCAGTAAGAACTAGCCACTGAATGTGGGCTTTGGTTTTTTTAAACCCCTACCTTTTGGCTCACAAAAACCCCACAAAAAGAGAATAAATATGACTGTGATAATAACATGCAACTAGAGATGCGACATAAATAAGAAAATGTGACCTGGGCCACCTCCAACTCAGACCTACCAGAGATCTGAAAATGAACCAGTACTCTTCCAACTGCATCCCCTGTCCCGCATCCAAGGTGCTATTGAGGAGTTGTCAGACACCTTGTTAGCAGTGGGTGCAAATGGGAGAACTCTCACGCTGCTATCCTGCGTGTCCTGACAAGGCCACGAGGAAACGCAGTCCCCAAAGAATCAGACTGCCCAGAAGCAGCCTGATTAATCACCGGAGGAAAAAGCTCATATGGTGCGATGGTGGAGGATGCCATGAATATACAGGGAGAAACATGCAGCCAGCAGTAAACAGACCGAGGGGCAAGCGAGGGGGGCGGGGGTAGGTGGGAACAGCAAGCTAAATCTCCCACTACATGTGTTTCCAGAGAACCAGTAGCCTTACCCTCCTAGACTGTTTTCACTCCGTTGCTAATTGCTGGGGTTGCTCACATGGCAGGGTCTTGTGACCTGGATGGAGGCAAAGCTTACAGCTGGAGCTTTAATAATACAATGCGCACTAGTTTCCCCCAGAGTTGTTAGCATGTTTTACATGTACTTCCTGTGAAGTAGAAAAGCGTGCAATTTAAGATTCACCGAGGCAAAGGGGAATACAAGGCACAGATATAACAAGTGAGGAAGGGGAGATTACACAGAACCAGAAGTGACACAGCTAAACATGTGTCTGAGCAAATGACGATATTTATCCTTCCACACTCAGAAGAGAAAACCCAAAGTACATTCTGGAACAACACAGGATTGTTTTGTTGCCTTTGTTTTTGTTTTGAGAAGCTCTGGAGTTCAACCTCCAAAGCCAGTTGAGTTCACCATTTCCTAAAGGCACAGTCATACTCTCACCCAAATATCGCTGCTATAAGAGGTAACTTAAGCAGAAATATGTTAAAATGGGTAATAAAAGTAGGCAACCAGGGAATTCACTGAGCCTAATTTAGTTATAAATTTCCCTTAAAGTTAAGCTAAATATAAAGAAAAGGCAATTAGGTACAAGCTTTTAGCCCTGTGCCGAATTACTTTAATAATCATTCCTATCTAGTCGGGGCTACAAGAAACTTCGCCATTGAACGTTCTCAGCTTGTTTGTAGTTTCATTCCCAATCTATTTACTCACAGATATCTGTGAACAAAACGTACTCTAGATAAAGTCATTTTGCCTTTATAAGGAAAATCTCACATATACAGGATTACATTAAGATCTCACAGAATGGTTTTAGCAATGCATGAGTCAACTTATTTCCTAGTTTAAAAGTCAAGTGTTACCAGCACAAGGAAATCCTTGAGTGGTAGGGGGTGCAGAGGGGAATAAGGATACAATAGGTATGCAAAATCTCAAGGTTTTCCAAGCCACCTGTTCACTAAATAAGGATCAATTGCAAGAGGACCAAGGAGATACAATCTCCTCCCCAAAGAATCCAGAATTCCAGGTATCTTTGCCCTAGAGTTCAAGGGCCCTCAACACTTAAGTATAAAACATTTGTTCTTCAAAATCCTGAAAAGTAATTTCAAAAGCAGCCATTCTAGGGTTGAGTGTCCTTTTGTATTTAACCTTATTTACTTGGAGCTTTGCAAGTGTTTCAGTTTTATGCAAATCATTCTTTGAAGTTTCTTTGTCATCAGAGGCATTTTCTTGTTCTGAAGCTCCCTTCTTTTGTTTCTCTTTACTCCAATGAATTCAGACTATCTCCTGGCTTTTGTTTCTCTACAGTAGCAAAATTGTATTCTGATGCAGCGGCAGACAATTTAAGCTTTAAGCTAAGGTGACAATCATTTCAGAAAATAAAGCAAACCCGCTATCATAAACTCCTACCACATGACTAAATATGGGGAAAACCCTGCAACCTTCCCTTCTAGCTCGGAATAAGAGGACAAAGGAACTTGGAAATAATAGAGAAATCAGCTGGCATTTATAAAGTAATACCTAACTTAATTCCTCTTAATGATGTCAATAGAACAAGGATTCTCAAAGTATCCTTTGAGAAACAAACGGGTCTCAAAATGGCCCCCTGGGGGCCCCAAGATACTTTCAGGAGACAGACTAGGAGTTTCCCTGAAACTACATAGCTTGGAAAATCACAACAGATTGAGTGTAAAAGCAGTTATGGAAATCCAGCTGTTTTCTACTGAGCCAGACATTAAAGAGATTTGCAAAAATGTAAAGCGATGTCAACCTTCCCACTAACATTTCTTGCTTTGGAAAATAGCTGCTTTTCATAAAAATATTATGTTAACATGCAATGGTTTTATTGGTGTTATTTTCATGCTTTAATAGTTTTTAAATAGCTCAGTTTAAAATTTTAATACATAATAAATTTTATACATAATACATAATTTTATAATAATACATACATAATAAATTTGATAAATTTTAATTTTAATAGATATAGCCCACATAAACAAAAGCTCTTAGGGGTCCTCCTTAACTTTTAAGAATGAAAAGGGTTTAAAGGGTTTGAGAACTACTCCTGCATCAGCAGACTACATCCCATGGGCCAAATCTAATCTGCCTGTTTCTGTAAGTAGGGTTTTACTGGCACACAGCTATGTTTGTTTACATATTATATGTGAGCCAAATCCAGCCTGTTTTTATAAGTGTTTTATAAATGTTCTTAAGAATAAAATTTTACTAGGAATAGTTACATCCATGCATTTACGTATCATCTCTGGCTGCTTTCCTGCTACAAGGGCAGAGTTGAGTAGTTGTGACCGAGACAGTATGGCCCATAAAGACTAAAATATTCACTATCTGGCCCTTTACAGAAGAAGATGATGATGATGGTGGTGGCTGATCAATCTTAACTGGCCATATCCCTCTCATGTGCTGGGCACCGTGTCATGACCACTTTACATGGGTCAAGTCAATCCTCCCAGTAACTCCATGAAGGCAGCCCTGTCACATCCCCACTGGATAGATGAAAAATTTAAAGCTGGAAGTTGAAGGGACTTGCAGATTGCAAGGCTACATCAGTGGAGCAGGCAGTATTCAAAAACAGGTGTGCCTCCAAGATCAACCAAAACCCAACTGAAGCATGAAAAATAAACATGCTAACTTTTCAAAACACTTCCCAGGAAAAAAGATAAAAACCTTCTTGCACGCTGCCCTACATTGGCAAAAGCCAGGAAAAGGTATTTTTCCATTTAAGAGAGCACAGAACGCCAGTCGTGCTTCCTAGATAGTGTACACATACAAGGAAGCGTCTTGGTGCAACTGTGAAAGGAAAATCAAAATGGAATCAGTATTGCTAAGAAAGTTCCCTATAATGGAACCAGGAGGCCACTGAGGAAGCATGATTTATGCTCCTCTTAGCCTGGATGGAAACTCTACTTTGACCATTTATTGTCTTAACACAGGCACCCAAAACATCTGCCCAATGTTCTAGAAACTCAAGATAATTATTGGACCCTTACCCTAAAATAACTCATGACAGCCTATCTACTTATCCGACCCTTGCCCTAAAATAACTCCTGACAGCCTATCCTTTAAGGACAAATATTTCCCTTCTTGCATCAAGGTCAATCATAATTCTTGCCAGACAACTTTAACAACATTGTAGCAAGGCCTTTATAACTCTTTGCTCTATGACAAGAGTCTTTATGACTCTTTCTCTTCCCCAGAACACTTTTTCAATTTTACCCAAATCTGTCTCTGCAATTCCTAAGACCCCAAATAAAGCTCTTTTCTTATTTTCAGCCTTCTGTGTTTCCTGGATGACACAACCCATCAGCAAGAAAGCCTTATAAAACCAAGGATAGGTTCACGTTAGAAACGACCATGTGCTTTTTTGTATATCGATTACACCTCAATAAAGTTAGGAGGAAAAGGAGGAGGAGAAGATCACAGTAGTAATGATAATAGGAGTCTCTTACCCTTCCTGATTTCAGAGGAAAAGTTCTAACATTGGCCTTGAATATGATGATGGTAGTACATATTCGGTAGGTACTACTTAACCAGGTTAATAAAATTTCCTTCTACTGATAAAAACAGAAAAAGAAAAAAAGAAATGAACATGTCGTTAGAATTTTTTAAATGGCCACGCACTTGAGATGTCAATGTGTGGCCCTTTACAATAACAACAACAAAAAATACGTTATCATGACCACAGAAGCATTAGGGGGGATTTATAGGTTCTACACCATGAGTAGAACCATGTGATGAAGCTTGTTCTTAAAAGATCCTCAGGGGCTTCCCTGGTGGTGCAGTGGTTGAGAGTCCGCCTGCCGATGCAGGGGACACGGGTTTGTGCCCCGGTCCGGGAAGATCCCACATGCCGCGGAGCGGCTGGGCCCGTGAGCCATGGCCGCTGAGCCTGAGCGTCCGGAGCCTGTGCCCCGCACCGGAAGAGGCCACAGCAGTGAGAGGCCTGCGTACCGCAAAAAAAAAAATAAATAAAATAAAATAAAATAAAAAAGATCCTCAAAGTCTTTAAAGAACACGTGTTTATAGTCCAATCAACTCAACCCCACTTGACGCGGCAACAGAATGCTCTCAAAACGTTTCCTTATCCCTGTCTCCCACCCTCTTACCAAAATAATACTCATTCACTCATTCTACCATTTTTTAACCAGGAATGTATAGATTAAAAATTAGTGTATGCTGGCACAGTGGTTAAGAATCCGCCTGCCAATGCAAAAGACACGGGTTCAAGCCCTGGTCCAGGAAGATCCCACATGCTGCGGAGCAACTAAGCCCATGCGACGCAACTACTGAGGACGTGCCCTAGAGCCTGTGTTCCACAACAAGAGTAGCCCCCGTTCGCCACAACTACAGAAAGCCTGCACGCAGCAACGAGGACCCAACGCAGCCAAAAATAAAATAAATAAATAAATTTATTTTTAAAAATTAGTGTATATTTAATATAACAGTGTTTTATTAATCTCAAAACTGATAAACTCTGCATATCATATAATCAATAGCATCTCTAATTACAGTTACTGTTGACTTAGTAAAAACAATACAATTGAAACAAGACAAATAGAAAAGTACTTTCTGAGGTATGACTTTGCAACCTGGAACAAGCCATCTTGGCTGTAGAACTCATGACATCTTTAATAGAAATGTCTGACTTTTAAAAATCTCCTGAATAGTCCAAAGTCAAAAAACAAAATGAGACCAAAAAATCAAATCAAACCAAACTGTAAAATCTGAAATTAATGCTTCAAATGCAGGGGGTACGCGGGGCTCACAAGGCACTGGATTTCAGAGATCACAAAGGAACAGAGAAATCCTCTAGTCAGAGGAACTCTTTATCAAAGGAAGAAAACTGAGACCTAGAAACTAAATTAAGCAGCAGAGCCTTTGGATATAACTGGGTCCACCCAGTGCAATGCTTTTAAGACATCAGGGAGCCTCATGCCAATTGCAGGAATTTTTCTTTTTAAATGGTGAAAAACTGGAGTATTCTGTAACAAAAATCCAAACAGTTCAAAGGAGTAGACAGTGAAAAGTAGGGGTCCCTCCCCACTCCTCAATATTTCTTTCACACCTTCCAAAGACCCTGTGTATGTGTAAGACAAAGAGACAGAGAGAAAGAGACAGAGAGAACCAGAATGTTCCCTCTTCTACCTCTCACTGGGAAAAAAACAAATACAATATCTTACCAATCCTATACATGGCCTTTTTTCACTCAATATCTAGATCAGAAATCATCATTCTAAATCAGTACGTACATATCATCTCTTCTCTTCGAAATGGCTACACGTATTACACCATTATACAAATATGTCACAAGCAAGAATCCCAATTATGTATGTTCGGGTTGTTTCAAGTTTCACGCTATTCCAATAATTCCTGCATTTTCTTTCAACAACACAAACCTTGGTACAGATGTGCAAGTTTCTCCACAGATAAATTCCCATAAGTGGAAACTTGGAGCTGAAAGGTATGTGTATTTTCACTTTCTATGTAAGCTTACAGATTGCCTTTCAAAGATTTCTAAACAAAATATCTATTTCCACTGACATGGTTACAGGCCGGCAGTCGGTAGATAGTAGAATACAACTGACCCTTGAAAAACATGGGTGTGAACTGCATGGGTCCACCTATATGCGGATTTTTTTCAACAGCAAATACTACAGTACTACAAGATCTCCACTTAGTTGAATCTACAGATGAGGAACCATGGATACAGAGAATGGGGTATACACGGGCCAGTTATACGGGGATTTTCAACTGGGTGAGGGTCAGTGACCCTATCCTCCGCATTGTTCAAGGGTCAACTGTACTTTTAACCCATACCCTTATTAATTTGATGTTTTATCAAACATGTTGATCCTTGCCACTCAATATAAATATATGATGTTATCTCACTACAGTTTTAATACTTACGGGACTTTTTTTTTTTTTTTTTTTTTTTTCTGTACGCGGGCCTCTCACTGTTGTGGCCTCTCCCGTTGCGGAGCACAGGCTCCGGACGTGCAGGCTCAGCGGCCATGGCTCACGGGCCCAGCCGCTCCGCGGCACGCGGGATCCTCCCAGACCGGGGCACGAACCCGTGTCCCCTGCATCGGCAGGCGGACTCTCAACCACTGCGCCACCAGGGAAGCCCCACACTTCACTTACTTTTTAACATCTTGCCTCTCTTACCTCCTCTCCACACAGGAGCCCAAATAAAGTTTAAATTTCACTGTGTCTTCCCCCTCTCCCTCCCCAACCCGAATACAGACAGCTTTTAATATCTTGGTTCCGTAGCAGATTACACCTTTGTCTCTTTTCTTGGGCTATTTTAGCACGTCTTTCTAGGGCAAGGACTCAACCTTTTTTTTTTTTTGGTGTTCAATTAGCACTAGATCCAGCCACCTAATGGGAAGAAAATGTCTGCTCAATCTCCTGGATCCTGGCTGACAGACAATACAGATATGAATGTATATTCAGTTATAACACATTACATGGGCATTTCACCGTAAGAGTTCAGAATATATTAGCAAAAAAGGAATACACTGTCAAGTTTAAGGACATCTCATGGGTAGTAAGTAGGAGGAGTATTTGAATATTCCTTTACAGAAAATATATTATTTCCCATCACAAAACCTAATGGAAACAAAAAGATCATTTATTCTAACAAGTTTTGGACAGGTATTAAATGCAGAATTTCTCATGTATTAATCATTTATACATCTTGCTAAATAGTTGGACATTAACATGATGCCTACCTCTCCGTAAAACTGAATTGTCTAGTGTAACAAATGAGCAAATTGCATTTTTAATGTTCTTTCACTGTTAATCTTTTTTTCATTTTTATGCCAAGGAATAGCAACCAATTAATAAAAATTCTTAGTCTCACATCACATCCTATTGCTATAAAAACAACTGTTAATAAAAGGGCTGTGAAGATACTGAATAAAATGCACAACATACTGAAAAGTTTTACATGTGCTTACACAGTAGTAGCAACTTTGCCAGGAGTTTTTCACTTCTGATCATTTCCACAGTATAATACATAGTAATAGCAGGTAATAGCTATCAAACAACACTGAAACAAACTGTAGTTAGGGCACTGTTGTACAGTACTTCACTTATTACTCACATCAACTGTATGGAGTTAAGTGATTTTTTTTTTTTTTTTTTGAGGTACGCAGACCTCTCACTGTTGTGGCCTCTCCCGTTGCGGAGCACAGGCTCCGGACGCGCAGGCTCAGCGGCCATGGCTCACGGGCCCAGCCGCTCTGCGGCGTGTGGGATCTTCCCGGACCGGGGCACGAACCCGCGTCCCCTGCATCGGCAGGCGGACTCCCAACCACTGCGCCACCAGGGAAGCCCAGAGGTAAGTGATTTTTTAAATCACATTTCATAGCTGAAAACCCCCAGCTGAAAGCTTAATACAAGGCTGTATTACTACCAAGTTGGAAAAGGGAGACCTGACCAGATTTGTCTAAAACCATGGGGCATGCTCTTTATCACCACCTAAATCTCAACTCCATGTGTCTTAAAAATTGCTTGTTTTCAATTTTTAAAAATGTTATTTGTGACTTACGTACAGCACAAAACTCTTCATCAAACCATTAATTGGCACCACATACACCAAAGAGCAGCTGAATCCTTAAAGAGAGGACACTAGATGTAACTAGAAGAACATTTGTTATTTATCATATATTATTCACAGTTTAACACTGGAATGTACAAGAAAGGAGGAATAAAAGTAAACACAGCACGGAATGTTTATTCTTCATCCTACTTACTGTATGTAGTCTCCATAACCTATAATGTATTTATCTCAACCTGTATATGAAGTAACATCCCTTTTCCGTCCCCCATGAGTAAATTCTTTATGAGTCAGGTTCCAAACATTAGTCCTGAATGTGACTGCACTATACCTCCCAGATCTTAGGAAAGCCCCACCTGCCCTTCAAGGTATTAAAATTACCCTGAAATACTTGATGCTGTATCTGTTCTTGGTGGTAACACAAATGGTGACCTAAGGCAAAGTACTGACTGCATTAGTCTTGCTGGGATACTTTCCAGAATTTATATGTCCTTAATGTATAAATATATCCTCACTGCACAAGATTAGGACAACACGTAGGTCCAAACGAAGCATGCTGGTCACTCTTCGTCCCCTTCTACCCAATGCTCTTCCATGCCCCTGAAAGAACACAGCTTGGTTTACAGCTTTTTTGGGCATTTTTCTAAGTGATTACAAATACATACACAGAAATACACATACATATATAGGCTGGTCCTTACACCCCCTTAAAAAACACAAATAGGATTACACTGAGTGGTTTAGGGGCCCAGGCTTTCCCTGGTTTTGTTTATATTTGTTCAACCCGCCTCCCACTCTTCCGCACATTTCCTCCACTTTGCATGTTTCAGGTCTCCAAGAGATGGAAAACAAGGAAGACAAGGTCCTGAAACAGCTGTTGTATGCAACACATGTCCCCATCAAGCACAGGGACAATTGCAATTGCCTCTTGTCCTGAAGAGAACAGGTTAATGGGTTACCCTGAAACAAACAGAAGGAATTTGACTCTGCCCCTCTGAGGGTCTCTGCCATCTCACACTCTCTCCCTTCTTGGGTCTAGGGGCCCTTGAAGAACCAAGAAGCCCCAGCACTTACAAAAAGTGACAGCACCCACCCAAACCACCACATTTGCATTCAAAGCCATTGCCTGCAAACAATAAGAGCTGGTGAAGTTATCACAAGTGAAGTCCACTGCCTGACTGGGATTAATGCCAGAACAAAGCCTGGCAAAGTTCTCCCCCATCACCTAACCCAGGGGAGGGCTGGGACTTTGCCCAGAGGAAGGGGGGAAACGTGCAAGCAGAACAATCACAATCATACTGGGAATTGCAGGAGGTACGCCCCTTGCCTGGCTGACATCCTTCCACTGACGTTCTTTCGTTCCAAAGCATTTGACAGGAACGCTATTTCTAACTCTACTCACCCCACTTAGTAGCGGAGAATTTTCAGACACAAACTGAGATTCCCAAAACCCTTCCAGTCTAAAATAAACAAAAGCTGGATAAATCCTTAATTTCTCTGATCAAATAATTTCAGTGACAGGATAAGCACACTCTACAATGAGACAGACTTCTATTCTGTCATCACTATGATCATCGTATTCGTGTGTTCCCCTGCATTGCTTGAGAAAATGATTCACCGTCAATAAACAGAAAAGACTAGAATTTCTGACGCTCCTTTCACCTGTACACACAGAAATGCCCCCAAAGAGAAGCAGATCCAATGCAAATCGATGCCTGTAATTCACATTTGCCTTTGCCACTTCAGCTTTGGCGCCTAAAATTCCAAGGACACTACAGTGTCAGCATCCTATCATAGAGAGCCAGTCTTCCCAGCTGGGCAGTCACACCAGCCTCTCATTAAGCCTCATTCCATTTCAGATGCCCTAGAAGAGGCTGATTACCTGTTTATTTGGGGTGCTTTCCCAAAGTCCCCTCCAAAGTGAATTTTATATATGCCACAGAGTCTATCTTTTAAGTGACACCATCATAAATATGCATGTAGTCTTGTTGAAAATCCTTCTAGAGTTTTTCTAAGATCAGTAAACTATCGTGATGTGTGTGTGTGTGT
Organism: Delphinus delphis; assembly: GCF_949987515.2. Lineage (NCBI taxonomy): Eukaryota > Metazoa > Chordata > Mammalia > Artiodactyla > Delphinidae > Delphinus > Delphinus delphis. Next base: position 76,190,426 of record NC_082692.2, on the reverse strand, counting down.
GTGTGTGTGTGTGTGTACACACATATGTGAATGTATAAATACGGTTTCAACTCTTTATTAGTGATGATGATAGAGGACAGTTAAATGAATCATTCCCCCAAAATAGGTAATCCAATCATCAGATCACTTCTGGTTAGCATTAGGGATCTAACTTTGTTACAGCAGCTCCAAATATGAATTGCAAAACGTTTTCCCTAGGCTAATGGTAAATATAATTTTCATTCCTAGAACATAAAACCCAGAGTGATGGATTATTCTGTGATAAAAGGAGTCCTCAAACAGGAGTCAGGACACCTGGGTCGAGGAAGGTCTGATTCGCCAGCGCGGGATCCTTAACCAAAGTCAGGTCTATCGCCAAACCTCCTCAAGCTTTCCCTTCTCTGTAAAGTGAAAGGTTACACGCGACAGTGTTAGGATATTTTCCCTGGTGCACTGAGAAGCGAGGTAGGACGGTCCACGAATTTGGCGGGCAAAAGTCAAGGTCAAGCCACCCCCGGATTCTGCTACTGACAGGCCTCACACAAAATAACCTAGGAAAAAGAAAGCTAGGACATGGCAGTGTTTACCGTTTACTAGGCAATGACCCAGAAACAGGAAAAGGACACAGAATTTTAAGTAGCAGCTGACAAGGGCACTCACAATTGAATTTTGCACACGTAAGTGTTAAGTCCTTTGGTATGGAAAACACCAGAGAGGGAGGACGGGACATTGGCTCCTTTCTTTAACTCAGAGTTGCCCACATCCAGCTCAGTGAAGAGCCAGCTTAGACGGCTCCGATCCACCGAAGAGCTCCAGGACTCAGGGAAACACTAAGAGCCTTCCCACGGTGCAGCTAATCACCCACAAAGCCCAAAACCGCTTCCACAGCTGGTGGCCTCTGAGTCTCTGGAAAGATGGAAGCGGCCGAGGAAAGGGGCCCTCTGATGAGCTCATGCTTTTTCTAGCTCTGATTCCTCAAAGATCCCCAGCTGGGATGACAAACTCCTCGAGACAGAGTCTAGACTGCCACTTGGGGACCTGCTTCCTAGGTTGGTCAGGACACAGCCCTTTTTTGGCCCGAGGTCAGAAAACAATTTTCCAGGGCAACACAGGTCTAAATCCTGGTCTTTGCCTAATCCCCTGTAAATAATATAAATCTGGCTGAAAATATGGAGTACTCTGGGGGAGGCCACCCTCTCTGGCAACAACATCCCCACCTGGCGACACGCGTTCCCTGACAACCACCTGAATGGATCCTAGGTAGAGAAACTGATGTCAGCCACAGCTCAGAAGGTCAGACACCCTTGGAAGAAAGGGACTCAGTGAGCACATCTCCAAACCACGAATTATCAAGGAGCTGTACTTAAATGACTTCTGCTAAGAAGCAGCTTGCAAAAGCCGGGTACCCAGTTCCACTTCTGGAAGCTCATCTGGGCTTCCCACACCCCTATGAACATAATGGCATGTGATTAAACTGTCTTTTTCTGTTAGCCCTTGAGCAGACATGGAAACAAAAAAAGTCATAATCCTACCATAAAGCTGTCATAGTTTGAGAGCTGTTTAACAAATTGATTTCCCGAAAAAGAGCAGGTATTGCGCATAGTACACACCACCCCCGCCAATGTTTCTCTAAGTGAATGCAAATTGGCCTCTGAAGAATTTGTCTAATGTGTCAATAAAAAGATTTCTACGACCAATGGAGCTATAAAGTCTTAATTAAGAAATAATTCATGCTCTCCTAACTTCTAATTCTTTTTCATACTTTTGTATAAATAGGAAAGTTAACGATCTCATGTTCTTTTCATCGCAGTCACTTTGGGAGAAAAAAGCAACATCAACCAGTAACTTCCAAAAGGGTCCCACATAGAGGACAGACTGGTGGTTGCCAAGGGGGAGGGGGTTGGGGGAGGGATGGAGTGGGAGGTTGAGGTTAGCAGATGTAAGCTATTATGTATGGAATGGATAAACAACAAGGTCCTACTGTATAGCACAGAGAAATATATTCAATATCCTATGATAAACTGTAATGGAAAAGAATCTTTAAAAAGGTGTATATATCTATACATATATATGTATAACTGAATCACTTTCCTGTACAGCAGTAATTAACACATGATAAATCAACTATACTTCAATAAAAAAAATTAAAAACAAGCAAACAAAAAAACCAACAGAAGGGTCCCAAAGCCACGTCTAGTCAGATCAGGCCAGGTCCCCTAATGTCTAGCCCCAGAATCCGTTTATGGTCTTGACAGACACATCTGGATGGCAGACACCCACACCCTGCCCAGAAGAATCATTAACCATCGTCACAGGAACAAATGTTGGCTGTCACTTGAACAGAGCTAACGTGGACAATCCATGCACACTCCAATGCAAGCCTGGGTCTGTGGGTACCTTGCAAATGGCTACGTTCCAATTTGAGGTGCCACTGAAGATCCCCCAAAGCAAATTAAGCCAGATACAAAGACTTTCAAGTGGAACTAGCCCCAATATTTCCTCCAAATTTGGTGAAAATCTCCCTGGTGTTTTTCTCTCAACAGGAAAATAGAAAGATCTTTCCTTTTATGTCAATGTAGATGTTATCTAACTGGTCAACTTTATATGATCTCTTCTTCTTGGTCCTAATGGTCAACACCTAATTCATTTTGGGTTAGTTGGTTTTGGCAGATTTCTTTATTGAATTTTCTGAATGGATAACACATGCATATATTTTAAAGGCAAACTCAAAGGTACCAAAAATAGACAGTGGAAACTACCTCTTCTTCTCTCACCTCCTCCAGATTCCTCCTAAGGCAACACCTATTACCAAGATGCTAGTGTCCCAGAAAAAAGCAGCCTAGTCTAGGTATTGTTGTGCACCTTGCTTTTTTCCCCCTAATTAACAAGATATCCAGGGAAACATAGATATCAATATTTGGATAAACATATGTATCAGTTCATATAGAGTTGCTTCACTGATTGTAACAGCTGCACATATGCCATTATTTAGCAGTACCATAATTTATTAAAACAGCCCCTATTAATGGGCTGTCAGGTTGTTTCTAATCCTCTTCAAATCCAGAGACTGTTAAAAGAATAACCCTGACATAAGTCATTTTGCACCTGTGGAAGTTCACCTGCAGGATAAGCACCTGGGGGCAGAGTTGCTGGATCAACCGTTATATGCATGTACAATTGTGATAGACATAGCCTAACGCTTTCATAGAAGCTGTACCAATTCCGAATCCCCGCCAGTGACACCTAAGGTTACCCAAGTCCCCAGAGCCTCACCAGCTATTTACAGCAGCAGTCCCCAAACTTTTTGGCACCAGGGACCAGTTTCTCGGAAGACAATTTTTCCATGGACCCGAGGCGGGGGTGGGGTGCGGTGGGGGGTGGGTAGAGGGGGGATGGTTCAGGCGGTGATGCGAGCGACGGGGAGCGGTGGATGAAGCCTCGCTCGCTCACCCGCCACTCACCTCCTGCTGTGCGGCCCAGGTCCTAACAGGCTGCCCCAGGGGTTGGGGGCCCCTGATGTACAGAACAGGCCAATTCGAAAAGGCTATTAACTCAAGCACAAAGAACAATGAGAGGTTCAGGGGGCTGCTGTGGACCAAAACCTCCTTCCATTCCTTCCACTAACTCTCAACTCCATCTGCTTCAAGGTAGCAGAGCCATCAAGATCATGGGCTTCATGGGCAGAAAGAGCTGAAGTCCTATCTCTGCCGCTCCTGAGTTGAATGACCCTGCAAAGTCTGAATATCTAAGGTCTCTAAAGCTCAGCTTCCTCATTCACAAAGTGAACACGCATGCATGCATCCTTCTACTAAACAACTATAAGCTGGTCGTTCACCATGCTGGAATGCAGGAAGGATTAAATGAGACAGCCACAAAGCATGGCCCCCGTGAACGTTTAGCAAGTGTTCTCAACGACTGCGTTCCCACTCACAGTCCAACAAGAGGTAAGTAATCCTTCCAAGCCCAAATGAGAGATCATGGCAATAAGCGACCTGACACCATCAGATGCCAGGCTGTCAGGAAATGCCCTCTCTGTGTCCACTGGTGTGCTGGCAACCAGTTAGACAGGCATGGGTCACACCCTGGTGGGAGAGATAACGTGTACACAATTTTTATTACAGTTGATGATAAAATGTGGTGAAGGAAATAAACAAGATGGAAAATAAAGATAGAAACGGGCCTCCACAATAGGGGTCTTAGTCTAAGCCTTCTGCGTCAGCACTCCTGTGCACACATGCCAGCTTCCCCATCTTACATACATTCTGCTTCCAGTAATTCCAAGTTCCCAATTAATAAGTGCAGGCACTCTGCCCAACTCATCACAGGCACCATCTGATGTAATCGTCAAAATCACCTTATGGGGTAAGTAGGTACTCTTGTGTTCATGAGAGAGAATGAGAGAGGGAGACAGAGACAGAGAGAATGAAAGAAATGAGAGAGACAGAGTATCATCTCCAGGAGAGTAGACTTAGGTTAAATAATTTGTCCCAGGCTTAGTAAATGGCAGGGAAGGGACTCACACCCAGGTGCCTCTGGTGACATAAATCATGGCCATCTTCACTGTCCTCTATAGGTTCTTTAAAAATCTGGTTCCCAAACTCAACTACTCCAGGAACCCTTCTCCAAAAAACTATAAAACTGAAATCCTCAAGTCCCTAAAATCTCACAGGCAATCTATATTAATCCACATTTGTTGACTCTTGGGTTTGAAACCATCCTAAGTGATTTCACGTGGTCCAGTTTGGGCTCCCACACGAAGCTGTAAACACCGCAGGATCAGAGGCCACCACTTTTACGACTCTCCCGGGTCCCACAGCACTTGGTGTGAGACTTCCAACAATAAGAATCAGGTCTGGGAGCTCCTGTCACATGCTGAGAGAGCCCCTCTGGACTTGGACGTGTTCCCTGCGTTTCTCCCAGTATCACTGGAGTATGGTACCTACCGGCTCAGAGAAACTGAGCTCACACTCAAGCGACTGCATTTTTGAAGGACCTTAAATGCTCCAAACAAGATCCTTCAAGGAAAAACTAAATACACTCACCATGAAAGAACAGCCCGGCCACTTCCTGCAGGACACACACAGGCACAGGCCTTCATGCTGACAACAGGTCACGGAGAAGAGCTGACCACAGTGTCCTAACAGGGAAACAGAAGGAAAAACAACGCCCTAGTCCCTGCCCCGAAACCACACACCCATGTGTGAAACAGGAAAGGCGAGGAAGACCTCACAACCCAGAAGGCAACTCTTCTGTTTGAGCTACTCTTAAAAATCAAGAAAACATCTCTGGTCACTTCAGAAAACAGGAGAAAACAGTGGCAAGTGGAGGCCTGGCTTTCTCACGGCTGTTCTGTCTCCGGGGAATGTCACACCAGCGTGGATCGCAAGACCACAAGACCACGTTATGCCCTGTTTGCTGGTACCACGAAGCAGCTTCATCTAAGGCATGGATGAAGTTACACATTTCTAAATGTCACCAATATAACAACACATTCTAATCACAGCCCCAAGATAATAATCACATAATTTCTACTTTGTGCAGCAAGGCTATTATTAAATGCCTAGACGCAAATGGGAAGTCTCCCTTATAACTAAATTTACCGTGTTTTTAAAATGTGGGTTTATTTGCTCACTTGATGCCAAACTGGAGCCTCAAGTCTTTCCCCAGTGTTTTTCAAGAAGACTTCCAAAATTCAAGTGAGGGTTAAGTCCTAAGTGGAGAGAGGGCTCCAAGAGCACAACTGAATCTGACAGACAGGAGGAGGGAACACTATGTCCTATGAAGGGGAAAACAATTGAAAGGATTTCCAGTTTACTTTGGCTACTGAAACCATGGTTTTTTCAAAGGCCACAAATTCAAAAGTACTCCTGAGACAGCCAAACAACCCCAGGGATAAAGGAGCTGTTAACTGTCATTTGCAGGAGAATTTAGATGTTGGTTAACCAAAGAGCATGGGAACCGCACATTTCCTAAAAGGGAAAAAATATATCCTTGGCTTGGAATTGAAAATTACAGTTCCACGGAGAATGGACTACTAATTCTAGGCCAATCCATAGCAACAGCTGTTACCACTGCTTCGTTTACTTGTAACCCATTCAGAAAACTGTCCTGAGCCTGAGCAACGGATGCCATTTTCATTCTGCTGTGGCCATAAGCGCCCGGGCTTCCAGGTCGGGGCTGCTCTCAATTATCAGCCCAGCTGTCTGCAGCCACTGTACTGATCCTTTAGAGCCTGACTTTTGCAATGCTGACTGCAAAGAGCAACTCAACTTTACGGAAAATAAAAACACCTCCATGGCTCCCTAATGACTCACTTTTCAGCCCAGGTGTGACATCCCTGTAATTAGTCAGCAAGACACCTTGAGCTTTGTTAGACCTAAAAACAAATCCATTTATCTGCCATAGAGGAGTTATTCACACCCCAAGGACAATTAAGTAAGAAGGGGAAGGGGAAAAAAAACAAAAAACAAAAAGCTTTCCACTTAAAGACAATTTGGCTAATAGATCACGTATGTTCAGCTTCATCTTCCTCTTGCCTTTTTCTGGTTTTAAACTTCATTACCCTGGGGCATTTGCACCAATAGAATCTTCTTCCTTGCTTAGGAATTAATCCAACCCTGCTGTTTATGCCTCATTTGAGTCACAATCGCCTGTTTGTGACATCACAGTTAGCCACTTGTGATGATGATTATAATGTCAGCAACAAAGGATTATGATTTGGATTTGGAAATGAAACAGCCGGAGCACTAACCACCAGGCAAAGAAGTTCTGCTTTTCAAATAACTGTACCCAGGAATGAAGCACTGGAGGGTGGAAAAGGAGAGTAGGATGGAAAACTCTCCAAGTGGGAGAAATCCACTTTTCAACGGGAGGCTCTAAGAGAACTAACTGAACTAGTGGTTTTACCAGCTATAGATTTTCTCACCGTCCTACTTTTTCAAAATAATTTTTATGTTGAATAGTACACAAAACTCCTATATGTCCTTCACTCTTACCCATCATTGTGCTTTATTCTTCTCTATGTACACATTTTTTTCCTCAACCATTTGAGAGTGAGCTGCAGGCATCATACTCCTTCAACCCCAAAATACTTCAGGGAATTTCTTAAGAACAGGACATTCTCCTATATAACTATATTACAATGATCAAATTCAGGAAATTTAACGTTGCTGTGACTGAACTCACAGTTTGTATTTGAATTATCCCACAAATTTCTTTTACGTCATTTGTTTTCGTTACTAACTCAACTTAAAATAATCAAGAAAATGAAACCAACATCTTTTTTCCATTCTCCTCAATGGTCAACAAGATTATTAACCCAAAACTCAAGATTTAAAAAACATTTAAACCTGGGGTAAGAAAAATCAAATCAGCTGCCATTTATTTGGTGCTTACTACGTTCTCATATCAAGCATTTTACATGAATTAGCTCATTTAAGCCGCATTTAAAAAAAAAATCCACAGGGCATGAGTCCTTATAATCCACATTTTATGATTTTATGAAAGAGGAAAGAAAAACCAGCCCCTGAGAATGAAGCATCTATTGGAAAATATATCAAGGTGAAACAAACCTAGACTTCTCCCTATGACAAGGCTTCCTCTAAAGAGGTGAATTAAAGCTGGTGCTAGCAGCCACTCTGACATGAATAGATTACTGAGATCCTTGTCAACCTTCAGGACAAACTACTAAAAGCAGATCAATACTCCACTGTAAATGAAGACTGCAATTAAGAATGCAGATTGCAGGGTCACAGCTGACTGTAATGTTTCAGCATTTGATCACTACAGAATATTCCAATACATGTCCTGCCCTTGGAGCAAGTTTTATGGTTGGTTGTGCAATGGGCAGTTTCTATGGCATTATTAACTGCCTCTTTAACAGATCCAGGAATGCCATTTATTCTAAACACAGAGTAAAGGTTTTAAAAGCAAGAAAAGAAGCTTTTCACGAGCTAAAAGCTTTTTAGGATGGGATGGACCTTAAATCGCCTATTTCACAGAGACAGAAATGGCTCCAGGGAAGCTTGGACATTATGTTCTCCTAAAAAATGTAATAAAGATGTAAGAAAGAAACGAAAATTCATGATCTACATGCCATGACCACATTTGAAAATAATGATTTCTATTCCACACTTTAAACACATCCCATGATGCACCTGACATGTGCCATGTACAGATTTCCATCACCCAGCAAGTTATACTATAGACACCAAACACCAGCCAGGTGCCAATATTATTCTATTGCATCCTGCACCTCTAGTCATCCCTACCTAGCACCCTGTACTGGAACCTGATGATCAGAAATAGCCACAGAAAAAGTGTGCTCACAAATGAATCTCATCCCAGAGACTGGTATCTCCATGTTCTCCTTTTTTCCCCCTTTTATCGCTTGCCTGTGTGTGTGTATGTGTGTGTGCGTGTGTTGTGTGTTTTGAAGGAAAGAATGGAGGACTTTCTTCAAAAGCAGCCAATGGGTCATTCACATATTTTGCTTGCTCTCACAGTTTGTTAGTAAACTAGGGACTTCTCTGGTGGCGCAGTGGTTAAGAACCTGCCTGCCAATGCAGGGGACATGGGTTAGAGCCCTGGTCCGGGAAGATCCCACATGCCGGGGAGCAACTAAGCCCGTGCACCACAACTACTGAGCCTGTGCTCTAGAGCCCGCGAGCCACAACTACTGAGCCCATGTGCCACAGCTATGACGCCCAGGTGCCTAGAGCCCGTGCTCTGCAACAAGAGCAACTACCACAAAAGAAACCCGTGCACCACAATGAAGAGTAGCCCCTGCTTGCCGCAACTAGAGAGAAAGCCCACACACAGCAACAAAGACCCAACGCAGCCAAAAATAAATAAATAAATGAATAAATTTATTAAAAAAAAAAAAAGAAAACTAAATAATTGCCAACATTTTAAAATTAGGGCATTTGCCTTAAAATCCAGATCTCTGGCTTCCCGTGAGACTCAATTAGGGCAATACTGGGTACACATCCACCCAGGGCACTGCTGGTGGATAGGAGTGACAGTCACCCCCCAAGATGAGTACCCACCCGTATACCACATCCTGCCACCCCTCAGCACCCTATTTCACTCACCACCACTCTTTCCTACGATGACCACATAATTACCTGTCTAAAATGGGATGCCTGGACTTCCCTGGTGGCACAGTGGTTAAGAATCCGCCTGCCAATGCAGGCGACATGGGTTTGACCCCTGGTTGGGAAGATCCCACATGCCGCGGAGCAACTAAGCCCGTGTGCCACAACTACTGAGCCTGTGCTCCGCAACAAGAGAAGCCACTGCAACGAGAAGCCCGTGCACCGCAGTGAAGAGTAGGCCCCGCTCGCTGCAACTAGAGAAAGCCCGCGCGCAGCAACGAAGACCCAACGCAGCCATAAATAAATAAATAAATGTATAATAAATAAATAAAATAAAATGGGGTGCCTTTGAGAGCGAAGGGGAAGCACTGTTAATAATTACACAAGGACAAGCTGGCATTAACAGGGCACATGGTCGCCCTACTCAGGTTACCAGTGTTGACTCCAGCTTCAACTCTCTGCAGCAGGTATGTCTTTTGTTCTTTTCTAACCCAAATGCTTTGGTTTGCTGTGTTCATAAGTTTTGCTTTGGGATTGAGAGGCTGGGAAATTGTAACATCTAATTAGTACATTGCTTAAGGGGTCAATTGAAATTAAGACAGAAAATGTTCCAGCAGTGGGGCAGCTGAGGAAAAGTGGGACAAGATGAAGGGGGCAAAGTGTCACGGATTTTACTTCTCCCGGGGATCATCTAAACTTTCCATCAAATTCCATTAAACCTCGTGAACCTCTGATTGCCAGAGGATTTATTATCTGGAACCTAAAGAGGAAACTTTGAGGCCATACCGTTGAGGTTCTTCAAGTGCCAACCAGAGTCACTCTGGCCTGGCTGGTGGCAAGGGTGCAAAATGTATAGAACCCTTTAAAGAAAAACAACACAGGCTCCTCTGAAACTGAGCAACTACTCAAAAAATCTAGCATGCATTCTGTCCTCCAGACGAGTTGTCAAGATCTCTTTTTATAATGAACTCAACACACAGTTGGATTGCTTGCCAAATGTGGCAGCCATTAGTTTGAAAACAGTTTGAAATGCTCGAGCTTTGGAGTCATGTAATCAAAATCAATTAATGTACCATTTGGGACTCTGTATCTACATCCGTCCTTGAGGCAGCAAGCTTTCCAAACTGTCCAATTTGACTATGGCACAGTCTTGCGGTGTGTCTATCAGACGCTCCAACCATATCCAGCTGGTGTCCTCTTGAATATTCATTCTCTCTTTCTCCTAGTCAATTAAACTTAACTTAGGGATGACTGTCTTCATTTAAGCAAAAAAAGTCACTATTTCAGAAAATTTTATAAGAAAAAGAAAACAATTTTTTATCTAATACAGAGATCTGCAATGAAGAATGGGCATTCAAAGGCATCCCAATATTTAGGGGTGGGGATACAATATCAAAGAGCGTACTAGGAGATACAACAGGCATTTACTTTCCAAGAACAAAAATAAAGTTTCAGTCAATCAACCAATAGAAAGTGGAAGAACCAGGGGTTATTTTTAGCAGTTATCAAAATGGGACATGGTTCTAACAGGATTGCAAAATAGCTCAGGTAATTCTTTTCTGAAAACATGGGATGCCAAGATGAGAAACCTGGAAGCCGGGATGGGAAATGCACCTCGGGATCTTAGCCAATGAACTTTTTATCAGGGAGGTGGCCCTCTTGTCAGATGATGCTCGGAGCTGGAGACCTCAAAGACACAAAGACAGAGGGAAAAGCTACGATGGCTGTCACTTCTTTCAAAATAAGAAGGGGGATGCAGGGAAATCCCATCAGGTTGTGCCTGACAATTCTAATCCCACCAGGCCCCTCCGTTCCTGACTCCCACTTTGTGTACTCAGAAAACTTTATTTGTAAAGACTAGACCACTGAGCAGACATTTTAAAACACACGTTGATGATCTCTTCCCTGGATCAAACATCAATCTTTATCCCTTCCTCCATTTTTAAAAACCCACCAGGTTACCCCGTCAGGTATTCTGAATGGTTTCCCCGGCTGCTGGTTTTCAAGCATCTTTCAAAAAGACAACCATTTTACATGCATCATCCGTGTTCCTTTGGCTCGGGGGCGGTCCATGGCACCCGTGCCTTTGGCATGCTCACAAGACGACGACTGGAAGCTGCCCGAGTGGACTCAGCTCCTCCCAGCCACGGCCCCGAGTGACCGGTTGGTCTGCACTGTATGTCTAATGATGATAAAGCATCCCAACTACTTGACACGAGGCTCTGCTCCGGCCCTGTGCACTGCGTGTTGTGTTTCCAAACGAGGTGTCTGTACCTCTGGGTATTGAATTTCCCAAACAGCTTTCATAAATTTTAATTTGTGAGGAACTGCTGAACAGAAGCTACCTTTCAAAACTGTCCCAGTCACTTCCCTTCCCCTCCCGTCACACGGCCCAGTAATCATAAGCACTCTTTATAACTGAGGCCTGCTCTAGGTCTTCCACGACAAAGGGGGCTGCCAATTTTCAGAAACTGCTAACTTAAAAAAATATATCACACAAGCAAGCCACTCTACCACTCTGGGACCCTGCACATTAGAAATCTGATTTATTCCAAATCAAGTTAATAGGGACTAAAAATGGAACACTGGTTAAGATTTAGCAACTGAGGCATGGATAAGAAACTTTTAGACAATAATCAATGGGCAGATTTTAATCCCAGGGCTACATCTCGGGCTCTCCCTTTGCATACATTATAATTAATAAGTAAATACGTATCGACCAAAAATTCACCACTGATCTACTGGGATTTTGATCCAAGCTAGTAAATGGGTTGACTACGGTGTTCAAAAATCTGTATTTAGCAGTGTGGCCTGCACTAAGCAAGTTTCTTTATCACTCTAGACTTCATTTCCTCATCTGTAAAATGGGAAGAATAATAGAAACTGCCTCTGAAGACGGTTGTGAGGATTCAATTGGACAAAGCACGTACCAGGTGTAACACAGAACCTATCGCATATTTAATAGCTCACGGAAGAGGCAGTAATGTAAAATATACTCTTCTTACCCAAATTAACTTTGAGGCTTATGGAACACGTGATACTCCTCACTCAGGATTCTCAATCACTAACTGTGGAAGCAGATAAGAAATGGCTGGTCCATGTACCCACAGTTACTCGGCCTCTATTCTGTCTGGCTCCACTGCCCTCTGACCAGGGGAAGGCCTAGAATAGCCCTTGGCTGAGAAGTGGGAATTAGTAGCTTGTGATGCATAAGAAAAATAAAGATGAACTACCACCCGTAAACTATCCAATCTCCGTGGACCCAATAGGTGTCTCCAGGAGAACCAAGTACAACTGCATCACGCATTAAAATATACCGAGGCTACTAAGACCTATGGCAACAGAAGTATTTGGTGGGCAAGCGTGCGTGTCTGTATGTGCATATGTGTGTGTATGTGTGTGAGAGAGAGAAAGAGAGACTGTAAGATTCAACTGATTTACAACTAAGCATTCAGAGAAGGTACACATTTCACAGACTTTAGTAACTTCTCTAAAAAGAGGTTTCTGGTTCTCATCTCTACAGTTATCATAATTTAAGATTCCTCGCTGAGTAATGAAAAAAATTAAAAATTTAACCAACAAATTCTTAAGAAAATGACCAAACAAGTTTGCATCCATTTGCAAGAATGACCCCCAAAACGGCGATCTAACAATTCGGTAATGGTTAAATTATAACTATGCTACAAATTATGGTCCAAGCTACAATGGCATGACATGTGGTTCCTACGAATGAATGACAGCACTGTTAATCTGCAGACCTGGGAAGATGTTTATGGCTAAGTGACATTCACACATACATAAATTATTTTATTAAGGAAAATTCAAAATTTGTGCAAAAGAAAGAGCGTAATGAATCTTTATGTACCCATTACCCAGCTGCAGAAAATTTTCCAAAAATTAAGGCTAAATCTTGTTTCAGCTGAAACACTAGACATACCCTCACACTGCCCCTCGATTATTTGGAAGCCAATACCAGATACCATATCAATCATGAAATTCTATTAAATGTGGGGGGGGGGGGCAGTAATATAAGACTGTCTATAAAGCATAATCCTGTTTAAAAAAAACAAAAAACAGCTGAAAGTATACACCTATTAGGAAAAAGTCTATACACCCAAATGATAACAGCGATAGCTGTGGTTGAGGAGAATATAGAGTTAAGTTTCCGGCTGGTGTGTTTTTAATCAACTATTTCTACAATGAACCAACCATACAGTACTCTCGTATTATAAAGTCAAATTGAACTCAAACTCATCATGTCCTTAAAAATATCTTAATACCAAAATTGAAACAATCTCAGCATTCATTTCCACTAAAAATAATCCAAACTGACTGCTAAATCTTTGTTTTCTATTTACTATATCTTCCTAAAGTTTACCATTTTAGCTGTCTTCCCCTCCCCCACCCCAAAAGGATCCAGCAATGTAAAGGTATTATAAGTGAAAAAAATATTATGCATACACACACAGGTACACACGAAGGCATGCAAATGCAGAAATAAAGTTTGTATAAAGAACCTTGCTTGCTATACATCAGGGGCCAGTTTTTACTAGAAAAGAAATCATTATTCAAAAAATGTTAAGAGTTGATGCAAATTTATAGGGCAACAGTGCGGAGTGACAGACATCTGTGGTGGGGTAATGCTAGGCTGTTTCTTGCTTTGTTGATTCAACACTCAGCACTGAACGTCTTCTGTTCCAATTTATTTTAACTTCTGCTTAATTAAATGCATAAAAGAACTAATGTGTTGGATTTGGGGATTTAAAATGACTTTCACCCAGCTGTTTTTAAATGCACTAGGAAATTTCTTGAATATAATTGTTCTCTTAGAGGCAAAAAAGCAGGCTGTAATCATGACATGCACACAGAGAGGAATTATCACCTAGTGACACTAGCTGGCAACTTCTAAACAGTCATTCCCATCCAGAGTTTGAAAGACATTCCAGGACATCTCCAGCTACCTCATAAGGTGACAGAACAATTGCAAAAAGGAAAGGTCAAGATAAAATTATTTTAAATTCATTTTCAACCAATTCAACAAACAGGTGCCCAATAACATTTGCTAAAGAAGCAGACATCGGCAGCACATCAATCTAACTTCTACTCCCACCCCATAAAAATAGAGTATGTTATTTACACAACAGAAATAGTCACAGATGTAGAAAAGAAATTTATGGTTATCGAGGGGGAAGGGGGGGAGGGATAAATTGGGAGATTGGGATTGACGTATACACACTACTATAATTAAAATAGGTAACTAATAAGAACCTACTGTATAGCATAGGGAACTCTACTCAATACTCTGTAATGACCTATATGGAAAAAAGAATCTAAAAAAGAGTGGATTCATGTATATGTATAACTGATTCACTTTGCTGTACAGCAGAAACTAACACAACATTGTAAATCAACTATACCCCAATAAAAATTAATTATAAAAAAAGAAAAAAATAGAGTATGTATTTATGGAGTTCCATTCTGGCTTTAGCTACACAAGGTAATAGTAAAATCCAACACTGAAAGAGGGGGTTGATGGGAATCAGTATCCAGATCTTTCTACTCAAGACAACATTTCACATCCAATCGAGTGTTATTCAGAGTTCCATATTTAAGAAGGTGATCACATGAGGTTATATTTTCTACTCAGTCTTGACAACCTAATGCCAGGTTTGCACTGAAGAATAACACTGAATTACAGTAACATCCATCATGTATTACCCTTACTTTGCAGGCTGAAATATCACAATGAGAGCTCAGCTTTGTAAAGTCTCAATCTGGTATTTTATCCTTTGGGACCATTCAGGTTCCTGGTTATTTACCGAAACACCCTAAGCCAGAGTTTTAGAAAGAATCTTGACCAAGCCATGAATCCACAGAAATTTCAGTTCCTTTGAGAAAGCACAAAGAACTGGCTTTAGATGCAGGGACAACTTTTGTTTTACATACAGAGACAACTTATAACTTTTAGACTCCAAACCATGAGACGCTCTAAGAAACAGTTTTCTCTGCAAAGCATTCACCCCATGTCAAGGGAAATCCTAATACCTCAAACACAATAATCAAGCCACTGGGAAACATGGTTTCCCAAAGACACCTAAGACTTTTTTTTTCATCCATCCCTCCAGGATCCCATTTCAGCCTGAAGACCATCAGGTTCTGAACTGAGGTCAACTGAAGCATTGCCTTACCTGGCCTGATTCTCCACCTTTTACAGTGTTTTTCCTTCACATCTCCCCCAAGTTAGGGCGAGGGCTGAGATTTCAACAACCACAATGGCAACAAAAAATGTCAAGGAGGGGGTCTTCTCTGCTGTTCTACTTAAGTATTTCTCCAAAAACAAAGCAGTAATTTTGAAATGACAGCACAAACTGGACCGTCACAAATTCTTGCACGTTACGAGAATCTGCATTAAGGTTAATGCCTCTGACTGGGACTCAGGGACATGCAGTGGGGCTGAAACAGATTTTAAACATTCTGTCTCCTACAGCCAGGCCCCTTCTGGAAGGTTTCTATTCCATGTCACAGAGGTTAATGAGTTAGCGGGTCTCCTCAAGGTCTAACTCTGGAGTTTGACCATAGGGCAAGCAGAGATAAGCAAGAAAAAGATGTGAGGCTGATCAATATGGGGGCAGAAAATGCCATTTTGAACACAGATTACAAATCCGCAATGCTCTGTAACATAATTTAAACAAATATTACAAAACGCCCTCCTCCCAAGCAAGGTGCTCTTAAGAATAACTTAGGCTATGTCTGAAAACCACGGTAACATTTTGAGACCCCTGGCAACGAGTTAATGCTCTGGCATCCTTAGATGACACCTTGCTGGCCTGAAAGAATTTCAGAAAGAACCTGATTTCAGGATAAGTCAACCCCCTCGTGAGGCTTCCCAAGTAATTGAACATTAGCCACGAACCTACAAATCCCAAAGCAATTCGATCCCTTCAAATGCAACTTCAAAAAGCTAACATTTAGAGAGCATTTACTGCATACCAGCCCCAGTGTTGAGTTTTATAACATTCTCCCAAGATGCTACATATGAGGCAAGTATTGATCCCCATCAAAGACACAAGGAGACTATGTACTAAACGTTTGTGTCCCCCAAGATTCTTATGTTGAAATCCTAACCTCCCAAAGTGATGGTATTAGGAGGTAGCACCCCTGAGAGGTAATGTGGTCAGGAGGGCAGAGCCCTCACAATTGAAACTGGTGCCCTTAAAAAAGAGATCCCAGAGAGCCAGCTCACCAAGCACCCCCCCATCATGTGAGAACACAACAAGAAGGCACCATCTATGAACCAGAAAGTAGCCCTCACCAGACACTAAATCTGCTGACACCCTGACCTTGGACCCTCTAGCCTCCAGAACGGTGAGGAATAAACTTGCTTAGAAGCCACCTGCTTTATGATATGTTTGTTATAGTAGCCCAAAGGGACTAAAATAAAAACTAATGCTGAAAGGGTTGAATAAAGTTTTCCAAGGTCCAACAGCCAGCGAGCCACGAGCCAGGTTTTGGACAGAAATTTAGGTCGGCTGGACTCCAGGACTGAGGCTTTCAAGCACCCTCTATCAAGTTGCCCCTTCCCCAGGAGGAGCAGCCCCACATCCCCGCACTCATTCACAGACAAAACACTTTCCGGCCCGTAGGACCTCCCAGCCCCACCTGCCACCTCCTCACTGCTAACCAGTCCCCTGCGATGCCAAGATAATACCACATCTCTTCTCAATCTGGGCCAGTCGGTCTCGAGTACAACTGGTTGTTGCAGCAATGGAGGGCACGTACCTCAAAAAGTAACGCGTTCTATAGAATGTTAAGATAAACCTGTGTGATGTGATTATAAGCAGGAAATTCCTTGATTCAGAGAAGAAATAGGAAAAACACTCAGTCATTCAACAGCATACTGTAGGCACCAGGGTCCCCTAGTAAACTTTTAAATAAGACTTCTGAAATAGACACAGAACTGTAATTATCTGTGGCGGTAAGGCTGTGACAGGCAGTAAGGAGGGGTGAGAAGGACAGGAGTAGATGCCCCTGCAGACACAGACAGCCCTGGGCAGGCGGCAGGTGTCCCTGTGCTGTCGTTACTATGAGGATGCTCAGGGCTCCTTTCAGCCTCTCAGTTCTGAGACCAGCGTCCGAGTACGCCACACTACTTGGAAATGGTCCTTCTGACTCGATTCTGGGTCTCAGGGAGCAACCCATAACATCTCAAGCTCTAAACTACGAAAACCATCCATCAACCCCAGAGGAAATGAGGCACTGAAAAAAATCTCTTCCTGACACGAACATTTCTGCACTTACTTTCTGTTTTGATATAGACGAGATCTGTTTTCATCGGTCCACTCTCAACCAAAAATCAAAATGTTAAATAACCAATCCTGGAGAGCAGCTAGTATCCTTCACTCACAAGGACCTAGAAGGAGGTGTCAATAATAAGAACGCAGTGCACAGTGTTAGTTTCACCAGGGGACAGAATTATAATTATAAGGCATTTCTATATTAAGTAAAGTTCAGCATAATAAAGAAGCCTAAAAAACTAGGCCACCGTTGATTTAATATATACTAAATAAGTATTCTGTGAATTAGGTGTGAGCAGAAAGTCTTATGCTGCAGCTCACAGTAATTTCAGATAAAGAGGCGTGGGGGTGGTGGAGTGAATCCTCCCAGTAAATGAAGCCTCCCGTAACATATTTTTAGCCCAAAATAATATCATCTCTTGAAAATATTGGAGAGTCACATTTGTTGTACTTTTACTCTAAAATCTCTTTAAACTTCAGGAAGTGTCTACAATGTTCAGTGGAGGGTAGTGCTCACAAAGTAACCTTTTAAAGAAAGCAATAAAACCATAAAACCAATTAAAGCTTTACACATTTCCTCTAATACTTTTTGTAAAATTTGCATAATTTCTGATTTGACAAAAGAAATTCATTTCTTGTCTCCCCCTCCCCCAACCTTGAGCCACTGTGTTATAAGGATCCACTCCACAGGCTGCCGTTTGTTTTCGACCCAAAAACCCAAAAAACGGGCAGTTTCTATTCTGAAGCTGTTGCAGAAAAGCACGAAAAAGAATGGAAACTTGAAGAGGGCGATTTTCAAATTTTGCAATGAGTGAAAGCCCGTTTTGTAGAGTCATTCTGTCCACACTTATTTCCATTTCTGCAGTGCCTTAACTGCACACTCACTGACAAGTGTCTCTCTATCTGTCTTGCCAAGCTCTCTCCCATTTTTCACACATTTAACTTTATCTATTCCTTTCCCCTCTCCCCGAAAGAGCTGCTGGGAACACCCTGAGGAAGAGATGTACCCTATAAACTCTCTGACATCCACCATAACGCTAAGAATGACACCAAAAACTTGGACCTTCAATGTATGAGATGAATGTTAGCTAAGTCCTATTTGAAAGGTAATGGAATTATGATTCTCTTTATTTTCCTACCTTTCTGGACCACACCTGTGGATGAGAATGGTCTTGACCTGTGCAGGGGTGGGCACACATTTTCTGTAAAGAAGCCAGAAAGTGTTGGCCGGCCACATGGCCTCTGTCGTAACCACTCAACCCTGCCACTGTAGCAAGGTAACAGCCATAGACAGTAAGTCAACGAACAAGCACGGCTGTGTTCCAATGAAACCTTACTAACAAAAATTAGCAGTGGGCCAGATGTTTGCCCACTGACTTTCATTTGCCAACCCCGGGTCTTGCGGACCAAGTCTTAGAATCCACGTAAATGAAGTTAAAGACACAGGCTGCCACTTAATAGTGAGGTAATTCTGGGCAAGTTACTTAATCTTTCTTTGCTTTGGTTTCCTTGTGTATAAAATGCAGAGACAGAGGCCAGCACGACACAAACTACTTCATAGGTTTATTCTGAGGAGCAAGTGAATTAATACAGAAACAGTAGCTGGCACATATTAAGTACCATAAAGTTCACTAAAACATTATTTTTAATGTGACTAACATCATTATCCCAGAATGAGTACCAAATACACATATTTTTATTTCTACTATGCCTGTGTTGAAGATGCTAGGCTTTCTAGGAAAAGTTGGAAATTTTCTCTCCATCCCTACGTCAACACCTACGAACAAAATTTTAAAGAGATTTATAGAGTTAAAATGTCAAATCAAACACAACTTATGCAATCCAAGTTTAGCTTGTTGGGGACGCATCTAACTTTTGAACTTATTCGTAAGCTTTTTGTGATTCTTTTAGGATTTGAGTTGTTCTATTATGATTTGGGGTCACAGAAGAGCATTTCTGCTATTATTTTCAAAATCCATCCAAAGCAATTAATGCTGGTTTAACGCAAGCAAGAGGAAGTAGCAGATGGCTTGGCTTAAGGTGTTTTTTTTGTTTGTTTGTTTTTTTGCGGTTCGTGGGCCTCTCACGGTTGTGGCCTCTCCCGTTGCGGAGCACAGGCTCCGGACGCGCAGGCTCAGCGGCCATGGCTCACGGGCCCAGCCGCTCCGCGGCACATGGGATCCTCCCGGACCGGGGCACGAACCCGTGTCCCCTGCATCGGCAGGCGGGCTCTCAACCACTGCACCACCAGGGAAGCCCTTGGCTTAAGTTTTAGAATCAGCTTTTAAATCATCAATTCAATGAATGAGTACATATTACCATTACAAAATTTCTTTATTAAATATAGGAGGTAATAGCAAATGGAAGTCACTCATTCATTCCAAGTACTGTTCTACACCATTTTTGATCAAAGGGAAAAATCTGATATCAGGCTTTCCAAAGTACCTTTCCATCAGTGATCAGAAGCAAATTTGTCTGGAAGTATCTTTGATATCACAAGTAGAAAGAATTATGCAGCCCCAAAGAGCCATCGTGCTAAGGTTGAGAAACCCTGCTTTAGCCTTAGAGAAAACCAGTAATAGTAAAACCACCTGCCAGGTACAATGTGTTTATTATTTCGTTTCACCTTCATAACTACTCAACAAAGCTGGTTTTCCTTTGGTCCACAGGCAGACATCAGAAAGATGGCACAGAGAGGGTGGCCTGCTTTCTCCAGACACCACGGACTCAAAGTAACTAACAGCAGAGAACTGAATACAAGCTTGTCAGGTTTACCACATACCCTTCACAGAAGTGGAAATTATTTGGCAAATGAAGACTGGTAGGTTTAGCTTCAAGGAGGTAAGATATCCAAAGTCTCTGAGCTGCTATCCAAACAGAGTCCCCATATCTGTTGGGTCCAGAAGTAATTCAGACAGAGAGCAGGAAGGGAAAAATCTCATCACCTTCATATCAGGAAGGAGCCTTCCACAGCTCCACAGCAGGGCCCTTGATCTTGGCCAGCCAGCATAAGAGGAACAGGGCTTTTATTGAGCACCTGGGAGTTTATTACACTCTGAAGCTCTTTCTCCTTTATAGGATTTTCTGCCCAAACTCAAGAGCCACCAGCATTCTGGAGAGGTTAACATCATTCTTTATTTACCAAGTTGAGATACACAGCCACCTGCCTCTGGTTCCCAGTGTAATTTGTCACTTTGTTTGGGGGGGTGGGGAAGTAAGGCTCTAAGAGACAGACAGTCCTTTCCAATATAATCTTATTTTATGTCATTTTGGCGACTTCTCAAATTCACATATAAAGTTCCCAGTAAAAGAGTTTTGTCTGTACATTTGATTTTTAGAAAAATAAAATCTTTAATTTTGTGTCCGTGTGTTTTAACTCAGTATCTTTGCTCTATACTCTTTTTTTTAATTTTTTATTTATTTTTGGCTGCGTTGGTTCTTTGTTGCTGCGCGCAGGCTTTCTCTAGTTGTGGTGAGCGGGGGCTACTCTTCGTTGCGGTGCACGGGCTTCTCATTGCGGTGGCTTCTCTTGTTGCGGAGCACAGGCTCTAGGCATGTGGGCTTCAGTAGTTGCGGTTTTCGTGAGCCCAGTAGTTGTGGTGCATGGTCTTAGTTGCTCCGTGGCATGTGGGATCTTCCCGGACCCAGGATCGAACCTGTGTCCCCTGCACTGGCAGGTGGATTCTTAACCACTGCGCCACCAGGGAAGTCCCTGCTCTATCCTTTTTTTTATATTATTTTATTTTATTTATTTTTGGCTGCGTCCAGTCTTCATTGCTGTGCAAGGGCTTTCTCTAATTGCGGCGAGCGGGGGCTAATCTTCGTTGCAGTGTGCGGGCTTCTCACTGTGGTGGCTTCCCTTGTTGCAGAGCACGGGCTCTAGGTGCTCAAGCTTCAGCAGTTGTGGCACGCGGGCTCAGTAGTTATGGCTCGCAGGCTCTAGAGCACAGGCTCAGTAGTTGTGACACACAGGCTTAGTTGCTCTGCGGCATGTGGGATCTTCCCGGACCAGGGTTTGAACCCGTGTCCCCTGCATTGGCAGGCGGATTCTTAACCACTGCGCCACCAGGGAAGTCCCCTGCTCTATACTTTTAAAGTCACAATTTAGTCCAAACGTGCAAGGTAACTGTCTGAGCCTCCATAACATGTACACACATCTTTAGAAAAGAACCATTGACTAAAACAAACTTATTTCTCTGGCTTTCCACAGTGGACTTAAAATCACATTTCCAGGAAGAGGATGGTGAAAACACACAGACAGGCAAGTATTGCAGAAGGCCTGACAATGTATTTCTTGGATCCCCATTTCTTACCTCTTCTAGGTCTCCAGTTCTAAATAGTAGAAAGATAGGAGCTCGCAAATCAAGATTACCCCTACCTACTACACAAGATTTCCTTTCCTCAGAATTTTACCCCTAACCACACAGCCCAGCAATACAGAGCAACACAGAACAAAATCTGACATTAAATACGAATCCCCCCAGGAGAGTCCCCATTCAAACAGGAGTGATACTGATAGTAGCACTAAGAAATACCAGAAAACTATTTGCCTGAAGTACCAAAACAAACAGACAAACAAACCTAACACAAAAATAGGGTATGTCTAATTGGTTAAACTTCATATAACGCTTCAGACAGAAAATTCCTACTATCTTCCCATACTGCCTTTTTTTACCCCCAAACCTATCATTCATAAGTAGTATTCACAGCAGAAAAGTAGAACTGTCTTTAATGAATATCCAAATTTCTACTAGGTCGCTTTATGGAAACAATCTTAATGCAAGAAAGAAATTATCTGGATAAGCTCTTGAACTGAAGATTACAAGAACAGGAGATGGTCCATCAGTATTGAGAGCTCTGGTCCTGGCCATCCCATAAGTGAGTCCCAGGAATGTGGCTTCTTGCTGGATAACTATGACTCAGAGCTGTGACATTATCTTCTTGGAAATGAGAGGGGGGTGTGACATCAGCTTGACTACAAGGAACATGGAGAGTGGGAACTCGGTGATAATCCACTTAATATGATCCAGACGTGAAGCCAAATCCAACCGTTCGCTTTCTGAATTCATCACTAACAATTTAAGGAACTGAAATACCCAGTTCTGTCAAAGCAGAAGGTGCAACATGACCAAAGGTTCACATTCATTCTCGGACCAACACAACCAGAATTAATTTCTGACTGAGAAATACATGCACACCTCCTGTTGGCCATTCAGTCTAGGACCTGCTTTAAACATACTATCTCCAGACCTTACAGTAACCTTGTAAGATAAGGACTATTTATCCCCATTATACAGAGCAGAAGATTGAGGCTCAAACAGATTATGTTATCTGCTCAAAATCACATGATGATGTCCATTCCATGTTCCATGACACCAGGCATTCAGAAAGAAGTAAATGACACAGACACATCTTGGTCTTGGTGGCAAGTACAATCTTTTAAGTGGCAAAGCCCGATTTCATACCCAAGCCTGAGTGGAATGCCAATATCCTTGCTCTTTCCAATGGTACTGAAAACTATATAAGTGAGTCACTTCAGAAGCTACTGGAGACTTGGAGATAAACCAGAAGCCAATTTTTGTATTCTGCATCTAGAGCACCTGCTCTCCCCTCCCATGATGTGCCAAGTCATCATCAACTCTCAGTTGGGAGATCTTTAAAAACTGTGATTGGAAGAGATCTTCCTTGTGCATGCAAAGTACCAAACCTGACCCCAAAATGATCCCCGTTCTGGCCCTAGAAAGGCCTTTCCCAGGGTCCCCACCATTGTTGGTCCCCATTCAGAGAGTATGCCAAGGAAAGGAATCTGCTTATGCATTCAGTGCTGATTGACTGTTCCAATCTACAGGCCCCACCATTAACTTGTAATAGTTATCTATTACTGTGTAACAAATTATTCCAGGACATAATGGGATAACTATGTCCTTCTAACAACAAACACCATCTCATTGTTTCTGTGGGTCCGGGATTCCAGAGCAGTTTAGCTTGCTGCTTCTGGCTCAGGATCTCTCATGAGGTTGCAGTCAAGGTGTCAGCTGGGCTGTAGTGTCAGTATCTGACTTGGAGTGGAGGGTGCACTTCCAAACTCACATGGCTTTCAGCAGGCCTCAGTCCCTCACCACATCAGCCTCTTTAAGGGCTGTTTGAGCAACCTCACAACATGGCAGGTGGCTTCCCCCCAGAGTGAGGGACCCAGGAGAGCAAGTCTCTTTAGAGACCTAGTCTCGAAAGGTACTATCACCTCTACCTTATTCTTTTCATTAGAACTGAGTCATTAAGTCCGGTCCATACTCAGTAGGACAAGAATTAAACTTCAGCTCCTGATAAAAGGAAGAGCAAAGAATTTGTGGACATATTTTAAGATGACTGTAACCTCATAACACTGTCCAAGATGAGAAGAAGAAATCAGAGCTTCAAGAGAAATCAGGTCTATTAACCACAAGCCTAGACCTAGAAGTTTAGAGTTGGTTTCTATTGGTTCGTCTGCTAAGCAGATCGAATTAAAAGTTAGCTACACCAAAGTGTGTATGATTATAAAGAAAGAAGATCATACGTGAGTGAGGAGGCATTAGGCCTAGACTTATTAAAATTTAAATTATCAGTGTTTGAAAAGAAACTGTAAGAGACTGGTTTTTCTGACAGACCATTGTTCCTAAACCATTATTCTCTTTTCCACAATCACGTTTCAAAACTATCTCATAGGTGCTGGATTGTTAATGTGTCTAAGACTGAATTGTTTATATAAGAATGTTAATATCCATGTACAAATGGATATCTACCTTTTACTCTACAGAAAGGAGAACAAAAGCTAAGTGACTTGCAAACAAAGTCCTTTATCCACTGCAAAACATAGGGGATAGGATTTATAAACAAAAATGAAAGAAACTTACTTTTTAATTTCTAGTGTTTCTGATATGCATGATAAAAATGTCTCAGCCTAGAAAGAGTTATTCATCAAAGATGCCATAATTCTAAGAAATATTCAGCTGCATAAACGCTGACATATTCTAAACTGCCTCAGGCAACCAGATAAGACACACAGCACAAGACAGAGCATACAGAAGCTAGGGGAGAAGTAACAAGGTCACCAAAGTCAAGATTTGCTACTCCGCCATCCAGAAACAACTTCTCTGTTAAACAACGAAAAAAAAAGCAAACTTCCACGAAAAATAAATAAATAAATAAAACTTCAGACTTCAGAGTAGTCTCAGCAATCAGTAAGGCCAGCCACCTCTCGGGAAATGTTCAAACCTGCTTAATGAGCTGTTTAAAGTTTCCTATGTCCAATAATCATCATGATTGTCAACATGTGGTTCCTGGGCTGTACTGAACCCGACGCGATTCTAGAGGTTTCCATCGCACTGACCCCTGTAATCCTCGCATCAACACCATAAGGTAGGCATGCCTATTACCTATTAGCTCTATATTCATGAAGAGAAAACTGAGTCTCAGGGCAGTTAAATAACTTTATCACTCACTAGGTACGTGAACATTAGGCAAGCCAGCTTCAGAACCCACGCTTTTGACCACTCTTCTGTACTGCTGTTCATACTCTATACGTAAGGCCTCTCTTAAAGAGTGCTTAGGAAGGCTTTGAGTTCAGAACTAACACTGGTCAAAAAAGAAATTGAACACAATGTAATACCTCTGTGCTGCCTTTAGAAATCACAAGCTTCAATCTGTCCTAAAAACTCCGAAACAATCCTGTCACGAAGGTTAACATTCATCTACTTAATGTTTCCCAAATTTCATTCTCTCTCATACCATGTTCATGGTTTCTGCCATATCAACATGTCCCCTCATAACTCCAATCTACTCATTTCAAAAATCAACTCAGTTCCTTCAATTAAATGAACTTGTTTTTTTTAAAGAAACTTTACAGGGGCTTCCCTGATGGCACAGTGGTTAAGAATCTGCCTGCCAATGCAGGGGACACGGGTTCCATCCCTGGTCCAGGAAGATCCCACATGGCGCAGAGCACCTAAGCCTGCAAGTCACAACTACTGAGCCCACGTGCCACAACTACCGAAGCCCGCACACCTAGAGCCTGTGCTCCACAACAAAAGAAGCCAACACAATGAGAAGCCCGCGCACCGCAACGAAGAGTAGCCCCCGCTGGCCACACCTAGAGAAAGCCCACGCACAGCAACGAAGACCCAATGCAGCCAAAACCAAATAAATGAATAAATTTATTTTAAAAAAGGAAAGAAAGAAACTTTACATCCAGGAATGAAAAACTACAATCATTTGATTTAGGTAAAAAGGTTTCCAAAAATAAGTCAATCGTGACACTTAGCCTCTGTGTCCAGATATGACTTCAGAGTCCTCAACACAGTGTTCTAAGCAGTCTGGACCTGTTAATAACCAATGACACTCAAAATGAAATCTACTAACCGTACTGCTCGGAATCTAATCCACTCTTCAGACAGAGGAGGAATTTGACACTTAAAAGGTTTTTTTACATGTATATCTGCCTGAGATTTTGGGGGGTCGTGACTGCTCAAAATCAGGATGCAGACCCTTATTTTCTGACTCTCCTCCCTGCGACATGCCACTGCCTAGAGAAACTATCTGCAAAGGCTTCTCCACATGAAGAAACGTACACGGCACCACCAAACCATCTTCTTCTCCAACGAAGCAGAATGCAATCGGTCAAGAGCTACCGAAAACTGAACTAGAAAATACTCAACTGAGAAGCACTGTTCGGACTCACACAATCATAGCCTTTGTTGATGAAAGAAAACGTACATTTTCGATGTCTGTATGAAGCCCTGAGAACATCGAATCAAACTGAGAGCTGTGGAGCAAAAACAAACAAAAAAAACACCACAAGCATTCTGTCTTTGGTGTTCATCAGGTCATAGGTCAGGACCCTTAGAAGAAGGGATCAGCAGGTCTGTGAGGGTGCAGGAGCCCCAGGGTGCCCCTGTCAGGCCTTGGGCACTCTAGGAGAAAGGGGAACAAGGAACGGGGCAGTGGCAGGAGAAAAGAGAGCAGAGCTCATGCAGAGAAGGTTGTCAGCGACAATTCCCAAAGACATGCTCCAAAGCAAGCCATGGGAACAAGTGTTACATTCTTGGTCTGAAAACAGACTCAGAGGTTAAGTGCCAAGGACATGGTAGACAGAATCCATGATGTCTAAAACACAGACACAGACTGAATTCTTTTTTAAAAATGATCTTTTCCTGGAAGCAGCAAAGAAATATGGGCCAGGGAGCACAAGATAGTGCCCACGAGCCTCTAGCAAACACTCTTTTATTCTATAAATATTTCATCTATTAGGTGCTGGGTGCTGGGATAGAGCAGTGAAAAAAACATGAATCAAATCCCTGACTCTCAAAGAATCTGTATCCTAGCTGGGGAAATAAACAACAAAACAAACACTTAGCGATAAGTGATAGATAAAACTTGAAAACACAAATGTGATTGATGGTGGTAGGTTGGGGGAACAGAAACCAGGGTGGCTAAGTTAGACATTTAGACCCCTATTTGGGGATGGAGAAATAGACATGAGCTCAAATTGTCATCCTACGTTGCCAAGGTCGCACAAAATAGTTAACGGCACAACTGGAATTTGAATCCACAGCTACCTGACTGTAGGGCCAGTCCAAGCTCCTGATCATCATGGCACATTGCCTCCTATAACTCTGTACTTGTCCCTGACACTTCGCCTAATCACTCCCCTAGGACACCTTCTTGTCAGGGACATCCGGACTCACAAGGTCCAGCTGCAACAAAACCAGCCCCCAATACACAGGCATTGGTACCCACTTGGTCCAGGCTGGATTCCTATTCC
This sequence comes from Delphinus delphis, assembly GCF_949987515.2. Taxonomy (NCBI): domain Eukaryota; kingdom Metazoa; phylum Chordata; class Mammalia; order Artiodactyla; family Delphinidae; genus Delphinus; species Delphinus delphis. Next base: position 76,163,262 of record NC_082692.2, on the reverse strand, counting down.
GGCAGCTTTTACAGCCTCTGAGAGTTAGGTCCTCTTTCTGTTCCATCCAGGGCCTGGAGTTCTTTTAGTTCCCAAACATCTTCATGGAGATGTCCAGGGGGTAGGTACCCCGTGTGCATGCCCAGGACAGCACAGCAACCACTGTGGAAGTGCACACTCACATCACCGACAGCAGCTAGGTAGGCCAAGCCAAGTGGACCCCAGCTGCTCAGCAGCCCACTTTCCAAAAAGCAAAGCACAGGCATCTTCCCCACTGATGCCTGCTACGGGTCCGCTCAAGGACAAGGAGGCCTACACAGCACTCTGAGAAGCCATGTGAACCACAATCTTTAGAAGAGAACATCCAAATGCTCAACTGTGAATGACTGCTTGAAAGTCTCCTGTATTCATTTCATTTTTAATCAACTGATGTCACTTTAAGCTAAGAAAGTTGGAGGGGAGAGAGACAGCACAACCAAGGGACATGAGGGCATTAACGAATTCCATGAAAACAAATGAAAGATACAATGATTTAGCTGCAAGCCTGTACTACTGAATGTAAGCTTGGACAATAGAGTGTAAGCTCCATGAGGGTAGGATCTGTTTGGTTCACTGTTCTACCCTGGGTGCCTGGCATAAAACATGTTTTAAATAATATCTGGGGAATAAATAAAAAGTGTTTCCAATAGCAAAAAATTGAGAAAAAAAAACTAAAGTCTGTAAGGCTAAAAAGGAAAGATCAAGAAACTAAGGAAAATATTTTCAATACATAAGCACATTGGACACCATCCAGCCAACCCATCTAAAACATAAAATTAATGTTCCAAAATCTTATAGATTCTGAATTCTAATAGATTCATCAAACAAAAGCAAGTGGATGAACTGTTAGGAGGCTGAACCAAAAATCCACTTGGAGAAGAAATTCTTAAAAGTGAATTTTTAAAATAATGTTGCCAGGGCTTCCATGGTGGCGCAGTGGTTAAGAATTCACCTGCCAATGCAAGGGTCACGGGTTCGAGCCCTGGCCCGGGAAGATCCCACATGCCGCGGAGCAACTAAGCCTGTGCGCCACAACTACTGAGCCTGCGCTCTAGAGCCCGTGAGCCACAACTACTGAAGCCCGGCGCGCCTAGAGCCTGTGCTCCGCAACAAGAGAAGCCACCGCAATGAGAGGCCCACGCACCGCAACAAAGAGCAGCCCTCGCTCACCGCAACTAGAGAAAGCCCGCACGTAGCAACAAAGACCTACACAGCCAAAAATAAATAAATAAAATAAATAAATTTTTTAAAAATAAAAATAACATAATACCAATGGCTGGCATTGGTACCAAATAATTGGCACTGGTATCTCCTCTGCTCTGGAAACCCAACCACCACAGGATTTGTTCCTTAAAACACACTCTCACTAGTTTGCTACTTTGTGGAAGGAACAGCTCTTAATTATTCACATATAAATTAGAGATTATACAAGCACTTCAATTCTACATTTGCTAATCCCTGGGACTAAGGCCACTTTCGTGTCACCTCAGCTTTTGCAGCAGGTAAGGGACACTGAAGGAAACCCTTTGACAAAATAAATGGCATCCACTTTAAAAGTGAAATAGCCAAAGCGCGCACCCACGCATTAGCACGTATCAACTTGAATACACCTTCAAGAAAAACAACTGAGTAGAACTGACACTCTTTCTTGACTGAAACGTTTCAACGATAACATTCGTTCAATCATATTTTTAAGCACTATGTGTCAGGCACTGTTCTAGGAATGTGTAATATAGGAATGAAGAAAACCGATACTGTCAATCTTGGGACTTCCTTAGTGGTCCAGCAGTTAATACTCCGGGCTGCCAATGCAGGGGGCCCGGATTCATCCCTGGTCAGGGAACTAGATCCCGCATGCCTCAACTAAGACCCGGCCCAGCCAAATAAATAAATAAATGAAAGCTGATACTGTCGATCTGACCTTAATCTACAGGGTATCAACAAATAGGTGAAAAATGTAACTTACAAATGTGGTAGAATGCTGGGAAGATGATCATCAGTGATGAAATAGGGAGAAATAGGGGAGGGAGACAGACTAGCCATTTCCTGTTTTTGAGGCAGTGCTGTGCCCTGTGCAACTCTGGACCAGCGGCACAGGACTCAGAGACTCAACCAACCTGCAGGATTACTAGGCAGCCAGGGTCCCTTGTGCCTCACACCTTGACAAGATGATAAGAAAGAATGGATAAACCCTTGTTTGTCACAGGCTGTAAGTTCAAACCACCCAAGCCTTGGGTCACGTGAATAGAATGGTCAACATACCAGAAAGATATTACAAATTCACTAACGAGCGAGCCTCAAAATATGTGAAGCAAAAACAGACAGAATTCCACTTACACCGATCTGCTACGGGAATGCAGGTCAAGTATCTGCTACGAGAATGCAGGTCAAGTATCTGCTACGAGAATGCATGTCAAGTACCTACGGCGGGCATATAGCAGCTACTCACAGAGTGATGCAAAAGGCTGTTTCAAGGTGGGGTGGAAACAAGAGTAGCCTCCGTTCTCTTGAGTGACCATCACTCCCCAGACCCCATGCCAAATGCTGCTCACACACCTGATCCACTTCTAGCAACCGCTCTAAGAGGCACAAGAGTAAACCAAGGCCCAGAGAGATTAAGGAATTCGCCAAGTCAAAGACTCAGGGAAGGTATGCATTCTCGTACCCCCTTTATGCCTCTCCCGTGCTGCACTGGGCTTCCCATGAGGCCAGCCATGAAAAACAGGTCAAGAAAGACGCCATTCAGTCAGTTCTCTGTGTGAAAGACTAAATTCCTCCATTAGCCTTCATTAGCCTTCCTTGACAGTTCCCCCAGTCAACCAAGCACTCACATGCTGTTACCAGTAGATGCCGGCTCGTGCTGATATCACCAGAAAACCGAGAGCCATCTAAGCCAAGCCTAATCTAATCTCAGGCAAGCAGATTCTACAGCTTCCCTTCCATAGAGGCTGAGCCCTTACACTGCAAAGAGGTTGTCCAGAAGAGCAAAGAAAGTTGGAGGGCGAGACAAGGCACAGGAGAAAACACGGGGCCCAGTGAACCCCAGCAAAACAAAGGAAGAGCCATACAATGTTGAGCTACACACATTAGCTAGGCTGTAAGAACACTGAAGGCAGGGGTTGTTTCTGTTCACTTGCTTTCTCCTGGGTAACCGAAACAGGAATGCTTGGTACCTAGGACATTATAAATAAACACTTGGAAAATAAATCAAAGCATTATTTGGAACAGGAAAAAAAAACCCTAAAAACAAATTAAATGTCCAATAATAGAGAGACAGACATTGTTCCGTTAACTGGGGATTACTACTGTAGCTGTTAAAAACGACAAGGAATAGCCAAGGTGTACTGTCCATTATGAACCTTGCTGGAGAAGGGAACTTAAAAGAAATGGGAGGCGTTCACAACATAAAGTGAAAAAGAAGATGGCGAAACATCATGGACAGTATATCCTTTCTATCCCTGTATGTACACCATGTCTTTCTTAGACATAATAAGTCACAGTTATCTCTAGATTGTGAGATGATTTCTTAAAACGTTCTTCCCTTTTTTTGCTTATACGGACTTCTAAAAAACTGCCTTTCCCCTATTCTACATGTATTTATAAAACGTTCTACAATGAATACATATTTGTTGGTTGACAGAATTTCTACCTCTGTGACATCCGGTGGTTGTGCCGTAAATCGCCCCTCCTTTGATAGAGAGATTCTGCAGCTGCCGAAAACGGGCTTCTGACCCTTTACCCAGTGACAAGTAGCTGACAGTTACTTCAGAAGAATGGTTCTCAACAGGAGGGAATTCGTCCTCAGGGGATATTTGGCAGTGCTGGAGATACTTTTAGTTGTCCCAACTGAGGGGGGAGGGGAGTGTTAGAGTCATCTAAGGAGTAGAGGCTGGAGATGCTGCTGAACAACCCACAAGGCACAGGACAGCTCCCTGCAACACAGAATTACTGCGCCCCAACGGTGCTGAGGTTAAGGAAACCTGCTTTAGAGTATTAGGATGAAATCATACTCTGGGGAGTCCAAAGGCCAATCCCAAATATAAGTAGGAGGAGAAGAAAAATTATTATTGACCGTACTTAAAATGCTTTGTTACCAGCAGAGCAAGCTTCCAAAAGGGCAGAGAGGGGGGGAACATTTGTTCCTTTGAGGACCCTGAATCCTAGCACTGTCCATGGCACAGAGCGGAGGCTTAGCAAGGTCCCATCCATCAGGGAACACAGAGCTGCACCAGAGAGAAAATCCCAACTGCAGAACCAGGCGCAAAGAGACTTGGAGAACAGCTCTGCCAACGGCTAACATTCTCTGGCATCTGCAAAATGCGGATTATAGTGCTATTTATCTAATTCTTATATGACTTCCAGCGGGTAATGTTTATGAAGCTTTTAACACTGTCCAAGATACACAAGAGCCACAGCATTGAGAGGTGACCTGCTAAGTACAATATACACACCCAAAAACTTCCAGCAGGATGGTGCAAGGAAACTTCTTAGCTTCAAGCTCAATGCCAATGAATCCAGGGAAAGCCAATACCCATACGGACCAGTCGCCATCTTCTTGAGAAAGTTATGTCCCAGGCACAAAGCCTAATCCTCCAGCCTCATCAGGCCTGTTCAGGACATCCTATCACCAGTCAATCGGGAAATGCACCAGCACATAAATAAGACAGGTATCATCTACCACCAATACTTTCTGTGAAAGTTCTAAAAGGAAAATTAACAATAGGACAAAATATAAACAGCTTTTTTTTGAAGTAGAAATCCAAAGGGGTAAGATTACCTCTGCTGAGACTAGAAATCAGTACGCAAGAACTTAATCAACAAAACCCTACCAAAGGCACCAGATGGTCTGCTAAGTATTTTGGGATTTTTATCTTACAGCCAAAATACCCATCTGGAAGCAAATAGAAATTATGTTTTTCCTTTAAAAAAAAAAAAAGACAGAGAGATTGTCCACATACACCTGTGTAATTGAGGTTGATGAATAGGGTTCTGAAAGTACAGGCAACGAGGAAAGAAAGATAAACAGACACACAGATAAATGTATAATTTATTTGAACAATTAGAGTTAGCAGAATCACATAAACTTTTTACTAGACAACTCCGCAGCAAAAAATATAGGCCCAAGTTGTTGAATCATTGTTCAGATGTAAATAGGATTCCTAAAACTTTTATTGCTAGTTAAAATTAGTTTACAACATAAAGTTAAAAAGAAAAGCAAGCCCTAAAGCCAGCGGTGAAAGCCCCTTCCAAAGGGGCACATCTGACAAAGAAGCCTATTTGCAATTCAAGAGTTAAAAGAACACAAAGCAGCTGAAAGTGATCGCATTAATAAATTTTAAAATAAAACTTGACTGTGCATTTGATGATGACATGTTTATTTAATTTGATTATATGTTTGCACTAGTGCTCGGAAACATTTATTCCGCGGAAAAGAACACCGGGTTAGAAACACATGGGCTCAAAGAGGAAACTTCTTCCTAGCACAATCATCACCCCGAGGTCCCTTGGTCTTCCTCATGAAAACCGCAGATGCATCCAACAGTTGGAGAACTACTGCATCCTACTAAGTTAGGTGCCAAATTTCCCTTCTCGCCAGGGCTCAATCATTCATGAGCTCTTTTTCTGGCCGCTTCTCAGCACTTTTGCGCAGAACTCTCCACCATGCTTTTCGAACGTGAGTCTTATTCGACAAAAATCTTGTGTCACACATTCCCGCTGATGTTCCCGGGGATGCGGCAGTGGCCAATTCCATAATCCTTCACTGGCATTCAACATTTTTAGGATTATGGTATACGCAGCCTCCACCCTTAGAGCTGCCTTGATTCGGTTTTGTGACTCGGATGCATCGAAAGATCATTTTTCAACAGCAGCATGTAGCTCTGCCCCTCATACTTTCACTACGCATCACAGCCCTTCTACAGGGAAAAGCAAAACCACCCAGCATTGTAACTCTTGGTGCTTATAAGGTTTTATTCTTCCTTTGGGGAAGAAAAGAGAGGAGAATTAAGAACAAGGAGACATCGACAGAAACCAGAGATGCCCTTATTAAGTTCAGTAGGAAAACCCTGTGCCATGTTTATTTGGACTTTCTGGCTATCATTTGTAAAGGGGGTTCTTTATTTACAATCTGCTTTTGAGGAGCCAGAACGTCAGCTGCTGGCTGAAATAACAGGATTCCAGACATAACAAACCAAGGTCCAAACCCGGGCTCCACCAATGACAAGCCCTGTCACCAGCCATATGATCTTGTGCAAAAAAATTAAAATGTTCTTAAGTCATTTTCCTCACCTATAAAACAGAACAACCTACTTTTTTTTTTTTTTTTTTTTTGCGGTACGCGGGCCTCTCACTGTTGTGGCCTCTCCCGTTGCGGAGCACAGGCTCCGGACGCGCAGGCTCAGCGGCCATGGCTCACGGGCCCAGCCGCTCCGCGGCATGTGGGATCTTCCCAGACCAGGGCACGAACCCGCGTCTCCTGCATCAGCAGGCAGACTCTCAACCACTGCGCCACCAGGGAAGCCCACAACCTACTTCTGAGAGGAGTCAAGATACAACCAAAGAACCTTGTGCTACTCTTAGAACAACGAAGCTTAGTTGTTATTCTGATTGAACCCAAAGTTGCCACTAGGTGTTTTCAACTTTGGCGGTAAACTCACACCTGACTGGTCCTTAGCATCAGTATACTATATTAAACCTGCACACAGTTTTTAGCTTATGGGCATGCTGAAGCAATTCAAGGAAAAGACGCTCTTTATTTTCTCATATAAATAAATAATTGCTTCAGCAAAGATCAGAATTTAAAGTGGAGATGCGCTACCCAACCCCTCACCCCCCGTCACCACCATGACTCTCTTATTTGGAGCTTCAAGGAACACATGAAAATATTCTCTGGAGAAACATTCAAACAATATGCCATTCTTCTTCCAATACAGGGTAACAGAACCTAACAGAACTTTTTCCACCCCCTCTCTTTGGAAGCAGTGTATTCCAGATGGCTGCCAAATGGGTGTGATTATCAGGAGTGTGCGTTGAGCAGCAGAAAGCCGGGGAGGTGCAGGCGTTCCCTTGGTACATTAGCCTGGGGTCACCCCAATCAAAAAATCTGCATTTGGCTGTTGGCACAAAATGAAATGCTTTTTGTCTCAGGACAGAGGAATTTAGGTATTTCAAGATGTACAATCCAGAAAATAATGTCTCTTATCCCAAAAGAAGTTGGGAAGATTTCCTTCTTTCCCTGGATACTCTGCGTTGCTGTCTAGTTTTCATTGCTCCTTCTTGGGGTGAATGTGTACACCCTGACAGGGGCAGACTAAGTGTCTTACATCTGGATCCTTGGAGCCTAGGACTGTGCCTGAAACACATGAGGGCATTCAAGGAAATGAGGAAGCCAGGTAATTCTTAGTGGTTAGATACTGTTAGCTAAGATTCAGTTATGAGGGCTTGGGCACGGAACACGATTGCACGGGGAACAAACCTACCGCTACATGAGTGTGTTGGGATTATTTTAATCTCCTAAAGCCTTCATCCCCCCGTGTGGCTCACTACATCCTCCAACAGTTTCCTTCACTACTTCCACTGTGAGAACCTTCTCAGGTGACCACGCAGCGGGATCGGTTCAGCCGAACATTAAGCCTCCACTTTGGAAATTGTGGAATATCTTGGGCTTCAATTATGTCAAAAGCAAGAGGGCAAATAAAATCCAATGTGGCAGAGGATTCAGGATGGGTGCAAGGGAGTGTCAGTAGGTAGGTAGGCTGTAATGGGCCCCAAAAAGACCATGATGAGAATCCGGACACTTTACTCAAGGCATCAAGTGTATCAAGCATTCGGTATGCTTTAGCAAGGCCGTCCAGCGAGGCAGTTAACAGTGCTGGCTCCAAGACAGACTGGGAGGTGCTGGATTTGCCTCTTAATGACCTGGATGAACTTGAGCAAGTGAATTACACACTCTGACTCAGTTTCCCTCTCTAGAGAAGTAACGGTACCGACCCTCCTTTGGGGAGATATTATGAGGATTAAGTTAGATAGTATAGGTACGGTGCTTAGCGTAATACCTGTCACACAGGAGAACTGCAGTTCACGTTTTGGGAAAATTAATTCAGATAATGGTTTGAAAGGGAGTAAAATGAAAGACAGGGAGAATGGTTCAAAAACTGGCAATTCAAGTTGTCATGCACTTAGTCAAGAAAAGAGTTTGGCAGTTTTGTATAAAACTAAACATGCATTTACCACCTGACCCAGCATTTGCACTTTTGGGCATTTATCTCAGAGAAACAAAAAGTAAGGTTCACTCAAAAGCCTGTACACTTACGTTTGTAGCAGCTTTAGTTGCAATAGCCCAATTCTGGAAAAACCCAGATGTCCTTCAACAGATGAATGATTAAACAAACTGAGCTACATCTGTACCATGGAATACCACTCAGAGAAAAAAAAAAGGACCAAAAATTGGATGCGTCGGGGGAAGTACGCTGAGTGAAGAAAGCCAACCCCAAAAGGTGACATACTGTATGACTACATTCATCCAACATGCTCGAAATGACAATGGATTAGTGATAGCCAAGGGTCGGGGTGGGCTCCATGTGACTACAAACACAAGGGATCTTTGCGGTGATGGAACAATCTTGCATCTTGATTGTGATGGTAGCTACATGAATCTACATATATGACAAAAATGCAGAGAATTACACATACACACACACCACAGACACGACTGAGAACGTGTGAAACTGGTGAAATCTGAATAAGGTCTGTGAATGTGACAATGTCAGTTTCTTGGTTTTGATATACTACAGTTATACAGAATGAGCCATTGGAGGAGACTGGGTAAGGTGTGTACAGGACCCCTGTAGGGAAAAAAGAGCTTTGAATGGAAGTATTTCTGGATGCTTAACTCCAGAAGAGTTTTGGGCAAGAGGATACATTCAATTAAGAATTAAATTAGCTACTGCAGAGAATCAGGAGTGAACCACAGTTTACTCTCAAAGAGGTCCTATCTCTTTGGAGATAGGACAGCCCCTATTTGTGTCTGTATAAAGCAGGGAGGATTTTACAGCCCCTACACACAGTAAAGTAGGACTAAGGAATCTGGAAGTAAAAATGCATATCCTAGAGGTAAGCAAAATAAATCTACTCTACCCAACCTAAGAAAAAGAATTTATGGAAAGCATTAGGTAGCTCAGCATCCAGGATCACTGGGCAGGCCAGATTAGGGACTGGCAAACTACAGCCAAATCCACACATGGTCTATGGCCACTTTCAAAGAGCAACAGCAGAACTGAATAGTTCCAACAAAGACTGTATGTCCCAAAGACCCTGAAATATTTACTGTTAGGCCTTTTACAGAAAAAAATTTGCCAACCCCTGGCCTCAATAACCAAGCTCAGGAATGAGACCAGTAAAGTCAGTGAGCCCCTCCACTGCCACCACTATTGTAGTCTCTGACAAAATGGCTTTTCCTCTGCCCCTTTTTCTTTGCAAAACTAACAACAGATCCAAAGTCTGGGGCAGCTGTATGTCACTGGTGGAGTCCAGGTCACATGTCCCACACTAGCTGCAAGGGAGGCTGGAAACTTGAACATCACACAGACTCTGCCAGGACTCATAGAATGGTCAAGGTCCAAACCCAGAAAGGTGTCTCAGACAATGGGCAGCCAAAAACACAGCAGAGAAGGGCGATGTGGAACGTGGACAAAGCCACCAACCACAACCCAACTGGGTAGTTATTATTTTCTGCATTCAACCCAGACACTGGGGTTTCTGCCAACTTGACCAAGAAGAGGTGTAAATTATTGTCAATATTTGCTAAGCCTGGGCTTCTATTTGTTTACTTTCATCTTCTCCTTTCCTTGTATCTTTTATACTACATTTTTATCCTTGGTCTGAAAATGCTTCGATTTTTTTTTAATTGCTCTTAGTTTGGTACAGAGGAAAGGCAATACCCAAGGCCCAGGAGCCTCTTCAATTGTGTGCGTTCATGAAGCTAATTTTAAAAGACAAAGCAAACCAGGCAGGCCTAATGTTCTAACAACTTCCTAGCAGCAAATGGGTTCTGTCAACCATAAAGCAACACCTTCTTCTCTCCTTGGATTGACTTTAACACAAATGAGTATCTTGTCTGTTCAAAGCAGGAGGCAGAAAGGTCCAGCGATCTAAAGCTTGTAAGTAAAGAGAGATAAAAGGAGAAGAGGGTGGTATTTTCAACAATTATCTCATCCACATCTCCTTTCATTTTATATGGTCCCACAAAATCTTAGATAGCATGGATCATATTCCCAGCATGCTGACTAGCCTCCATGATTTCTAACTGAAAGGTTACTTCCAGTTAACGAAAACCGAACTAAACTGGGATGGAGGTGGAACCACTGATGGGGTGGAGTTAGTGTAGGGTCAGATAAGAGATGCATGTCTTTAGTGCTGAAGCAAAATCTTGCAAGATCTAAGGTCAAGGCCCTTCAAAAATAGTCATCTCCCAAAATATACCGATACCCACTGGGCTTTAGAATTGCCCTTGAATTCCCTTCCGGAGCTTTTAGTACTTCCCTGAGTCCTTCTCTCTCCTTAGAGATGAAAAACTGTGGCCACATATTGGCGACCCTCCTCTTTGGAAAGGGTGCGTTGAATTTCTACTCCTGGGAAGTGACATCCATTTCGTAGGAAGTCTCCACAATGCACAAAAAATAAAACCAAGACTTGTGGAGACTATGTCTGAAACCTAAATTCCGAAAAGGAACTTTGGCACATCTGCCAGAAATGATTTTCCAGAGCTGAACAGAGGTCTGACACAGTAGGTGACACCTCTTTATCAGCTCCAAGAACCCCAGGGCACATAATTAGCACCCAATTAGTTATTAATAACTACATATTCACATATCTGCTGAATCTCTGTAGTTATGCAGCATAATTTACATGTGATTGTGATTATCTCTGTTAGGGTAGGTGCTGTATACATAATAGATTTGATTTCACAGAGCCCGAAGGCCGGGTGGGGGGATGGGAGCCTAATTTGTTCTTTTCTACAGGGTGTCAATGGTCAACTCAGGTAAAAAAGGGTATCCTAGTTAATTTGGAAGAGTTAAACTAAACTATTATACTATACAATCCAACTGTCCATGTAACATGCATTTGCTGATTGCAGTCACTGTGCTAGATTAAATGCCTTCAGTGCTTTTCAGAAAACCACCACATCGATAATTACTATTTATAAAGTTATTATTACTTGCCAGGCACCGATCTAATCACTTTAAACACATGCAGTACTTCACTTATTATTTCATTTACTCCTCACAAGCACCCTGTGAGGTGGGCCCAATTCTTATCCACCATTTTACAAATGGGGCAACTGAGGCACGAGTTCATGTAATTTGCCAAACAACGCAAACCTACACGTGGCACAGTAGTTTTCAAACTCGGTTCTCTCTACGCGACAGCCTTTGCTTTTATCCACTAAGCTGGAGCTGACCACTTTCCTCTGAGGCTGTGTACAGAACCCCACATGAGCGGGTTGATAAGGCAAGGGGAGTCCTGAGCATTCCCATTCGCTGGGCTGCCTTCCTTCGCAGAAGGCCTGGGTGGGAATCCTGCGTTCATCATCAGTATTGTGACTTTAAATGGGCTCCTTCATCTGTGGATCATATTGTCTCTCATTTTTAAAATGGGACTCATATTTCTGTTATCCACAGGAACAAAAACACCCCTCCCAACACCCCGCACCTCCAAACCAAACCTCTCACTCTATAGTTACTGAAGTTCCCTTACGCAGTGATGAGAAACGGATGAGCTCTCGGGTGGAATTTGGAAACACAGACCAATTTCATGTCCATCGTTCCAAGGATGACCCAGGTTCACACCCAGGCCAGGGTGAGGAAAGGAGAAAACGGGATATAGAGACATGGGAGGAGCAGAACCCGCGCTCTGATCACAAAATATATGTTTCTACGAAGTCTCTAAACAACCCTAGCAGCTGGCTGCACCCAAGCCACCCAACCCAAAAGAATTTGAAACACCGCTAAGGGCAGTATTAAGTCTTCTTCCAAACTTGCACAGGACATGATCACTATAGAGCCATCTCCTTGCAATTTCACTTTCAGTGCTCCATGCTTACAGAGGAGATTTTACCTTCAGATTAATACACATCAGAGCCTAGGCTGGGGCTCATTGTATTTAGATGGACGAAAATGTTGAATATTCATTTTATTTTATAGATGCTACACATAAGTAACAGAGATGGCACCTTCCTTGCAGGCTCCAATAAGAATACTGTTTCTTTTGAAGATCCAGGGAACAACAAGTAGCTGTGTGAACATTTGTGGACAGCTAGATAAGTTTATAATATATAAGGATATTGAAAATATGGGGCCTGGCTTCAAGAAGCTTACTATTCTGGAAGAAAAAAGAAATTTATCTAAAAAAAAGTTAAGGGGGCTTCCCTGGTGGCGCAATGGTTGAGAGTCCGCCTGCGGAGCAACTAAGCCCGTGCACCACAACTACTGAACCTGCGCTCTAGAGCCCGCAAGCCACAACTACTGAGCCCTCATGCCACAACTACTGAAGCCCATGTGCCTAGAGGCCCTGTTCCACAACAAGAGAAGCCACCGCAATGAGAAGCCTGTACATCACAACGAAGAGTAGCCCCTGCTCTCCGCAAGTAGAGAAAGCCCACGCACAGCAACCAAGACCTGATGCAGCCATAAAAAACAAAAACAAACAAACAAATACACACACACACACACACACACATATATATATATATATATATATAGAGAGAGAGAGAGAGAGAGAGAGAGAGAGAGAGAGAGGGATATGATAAGGTCTCTCCAGAAAAGCTTTACCTAATATGAAAGCCATATGTGTTCATTGTAATAAATGCAGATAAAATAATGTCTTTGAGTTAGGTGCTTTGAATACCTTGGTTTATTTGTGTTTATATACGAGTGTCTTAGATTTTTTTTTGATGAAATGAAAACTATTGTCCTCTGTTGTAACCTGCCCTTTGCAGTGAATTGTTTATTTTCTGTATTGTCCTAGGCCATTAAATATTATTCTGAAACCTTTAGAATTGACTGTCAAGAAATGTTTGATTTAATGCTTACATGATGGTTTTATTTAACGATTTTTTATCGTTAAATAAACGGTGCTTACGATTTTTGATATTATAATGAGTGCTGTAATTAAAATCCTTCGAACTAAATCTGCACACATTTCCTTCTTGCCTTAAATAAAGTCCTTGGAAGTGCTAAGGCACTATCCATCCCCAGTGTTTCTGATAGCTTTTGCTTGCATGCTTTGCATATGAAGTGTTCTTAACTTTTTTTATTTTATTTTATTTTTGGTTTTGGGGGTTGTTTTTTGTTTTGCGGTACGCAGCCCTCTCACTGTTGTGGCCTCTCCCGTTGCGGAGCACAGGCTCTGGACGCGCAGGCTCAGCGGCCATGGCTCACCGGCCCAGCCGCTCCGCGGCATGTGGGACCTTCCCGAACCGGGGCACGAACCCGCGTCCCCTGCATCGGCAGGCGGATTCTTAACCACTGCGCCACCAGGGAAGTCCATCTCCCTTTTTTATTTCCAATTATGGAAAATTTCCAACAAACACTAAGATAAATAGAAGCCCCATATACTCTCTGCCCAGCCTCGTGAACCCACAGCCAGTCCTGTTCCACGATGCCCACCCACATTCCCTCCTGCATATTATTTGCAACCAATCGGACATAAAATTTCTTCCAAAAATATTTAAAAGATAGGGCTCTTAAAAAAAACACACATCAGAACTATCATCACCCCTAAAGAATTTAAAGATAGTTCCCTAATACTGTCCCGTTTCTAATGCCTAGTTTTTACTAGTTAATTCATTTGAATTAGGATCCAAGTAAGGTCTATCCAGAGTGATTGGTATGTCTTTTAAAATCTTTATAGGTTTTCTTCTTCATTTCCCTATTTCCCTCTGCAATTTCTTCATTAAAAAATCCAGATCTGGGCTTCTCTGGTGGCACAGTGGTTGAGAATCCGCCTGCCAATGCAGGGGACACGGGTTCAAGCCCTGGTCCAGGAAGGTCCCACATGCCGCAGAGCAACTAAGCCCGTGAGCCACAACTACTGAGCCTGCACTCTAGATGGAACAAGAGAAGTCACCGCAATGAGAAGCCTGCACACAGCAATGAAGAACCAACTCAGCCAAAAATAAATAAATAAAATTAGAAAAAAAAAAAATCCACATCTTTGACTAGTCTGGAATTTGCCTATTGTGTCCAATGGTGTCATTTACCATGCTTTTCAGTCCTCTGTAATTCCTGTAAATTGGTACTTGGACACTTGAACAGGTTCAGGTGTTTTTGTTTATAGCGCAGGCAGGCCGGGAGCAGCGTACTGCAGGACTGCTTCTCAAGAGGTAACGTGTTCTACCATTAAGGGCTCATATTCACTTGTCTCTGTGATACTACATGTTGATGCCCTATGCCTAGATCCATCAATTCATGAGTGTACTACAAAATGGCCACCGTCTACTTCTGTCATTCCATTTTCATTTTTAGCTACAATTATTTCATGGAGGGAAACCTTCCCCTCATCTACTACTTGGGTTACTCAGTATTTAGAGCTATTCTCAACTTTTAAAATACATACATACTTACACATCTAAGTTTCCACTATGTAGAGAATGACCAGAAGCTACAACCAAAAGCCACATTATTGTCAAGTCAAATCTGGAGTTCAAGGTGTCCCCCAAAAGGTCAGGATGGACACACTTGATTTTAAGTCACTTATTACCGAATCAAACTTGGGTCTACTCGCCCGCAGACAGTAAAGCCAACCTACTGACATCGAGTTGTGGTGAAAGAAAGTGCAGCATTTATTATGAGGTACCATACAAGGAGTCCGGGACAGCTAATACTCAAAAAGCCCAAACTCTCCGATGGGTTTCAGCAAAGCACTTTTAAAGGCAAGGTGACAGAGGAGGGTCCCAGGGTTGTGATCAGCTGGTGCGCAGTTCTCTGACTGGTTGATGGTGAGCTATCAGGGCGGTGTCACAGGAGTTAACATTATCAATCCTTATGCTCCAGTAGGTCGGGGGCTACAAGCTCAAGGTCATCAAGTAGTTAATTTCTTGCATTTGGTGGGGGGTTTTAGCATCTGTAAAACAACTCAGGAAATGTACGCCAGATACTACAGGAACATCAGAGGGGAGCTAAAGCAGAGGGTATGGGGAAAGGGTCTGTCCCCGGGAAGCCCCAGAGGGTCTTGCTGGGTTACACAGTCAGCACAAAGGGCAGCCTAGAGCACCCGCGTGGAATCCACACAGAGCCTGGGCCTCCCTCTTACTCTGTGGTGCCCGGCAGCACAGTGCAGACCTGTTCTAGGGACGGCAGGCCACCTCTCTGCACAGGCCCAGCTGGTTCCAGCTCTTGCAACCTCAGTGGCTTTGCCAGAACCATCACAGGACCCTGGGCCACGCTCCAAACTGGCAACAAGCATCTTGAACCAAACAGAAGATCCCCGGAGGCCGGCCAAGAAAAGTCCTCGCGCGAGGGCAGCAGAGCAGAGAGAAGTGACAAACTGAGCCTGAGAAAAATGGAAACAACAGTCTAAACTCAATTTAACGATGGCTTTACAAATCGGAAGGCTGGCAGGCCCGAGGCAGAAGCGGGCGCACACCCCAGCATGGGGTCAGGCTCTGCGGCTGGGGGGCAGCTCTGAGGCTGTGAAAAATGTCCAGAGGAACCGACTTAATAACTCAGGGCCGTCACGTGGGCTTCCGTCTTGGTCCTTCGATTTTTACAAACTAACAATCCAGGCGAGTGGGGAGCATGAAAACAACTCCGCGGTAAGCCCTACCTCGGCCCTGGCAGCCAGCGCTCGGGATCCCTCTCTGGGGCTTCCAGATGGGGAGACTGGCCATGACCTCCTTATTGCCCACAAGGTCTCCTCAGAAGGCATTCATTAGCTAACCGTACAGGAAAGGGACCCGCGCCATTAAATATATACGCAAAACAAAATGAGGCCAGTCCACCCTAAATCTCAGATCTTTGTAGCAGGAGGCGTTTACTTCCTGCTTTTAATTTTTCTAAAAGGCATAAGCACTGAAATTATAAGAGCCCGTGAGTACACTTCTAGATTGGGTCCCCACCTCTCCCAAACCGAAACAAGAAATTGGTTTTTTTCTTCATCACTGTCAGATTTCAGGAGGCATCTGTAGATATTCCTAAACCTGGATTAAGTTTCTATAGGATTAAGTTTCTATATAAATACTAATAGCCCGTCTTTTAAACAGAGCCACCAGCCCATCTGTAGTGAGCCAAACCCCAAAAGCTGGTAAGCCTTAAATGAACTGGAAACATTTACCTAAATGAGAGTCAGAACAAACTCAGTGATTCTCCTTTAAATCACTGTGCCACTTTAAAGGGTGGCACAGAAGAAAGCAAGGAGGAATGAACATTTGCAAAATCTCTCTCCCCCAGATTAACACATAAGTATTAGCTATCAAACCACGCACAACGTAACTGCCATCCACAGGATAACCACGTGCTGTGGCTTCCTGATCTCCTGAAGTTCTCCTTCTGTCCCATTCACATAAGCATTCATAGGGGCAAGGGTTTTCATCTGCCTCTGTTCATTGCTGTATCTCAGTGCCAAGGACAATGTGTTATGGTAGGTGTTCTATATATATATTTGAGGGAGGGAGAGAAGGCAAGGAAGGAAGAAGGGAGACAGAAATTTTATTCATTTCACTAGAAGCAGGGGTACTTCAGAGTTAACAGGAGGGCCAAGGAGACGGCCAAAGAGCTAAGCTTCAGATCCTTGTCTGTAAACACGCCTCTATTTTCACGTAACAGAAAACATGCCTGGACCTCCTCCAGCCGAAGCTGGCAGAGCTTCCCCCTGATCTCCCCCAATCTCCACGCTACCTTCTTCAGAGCTCCCTCACAAACAGTGAGGGGCACCATGCAAACCATCAACCTCTCCTCTGATGTGCAAACCACTTCCCACTTAAAGCACTGAAGGAAGAGGAAAGAAACTCCAAAGACGGAGGCCCTGTTTTTGTGTTAAACTTCATTTCCTTAAAACATGAAAACCAGGATGAATAAAGGGGGAGGATTGTTTAATGGTAGAACTCAGGTTCTAGACCAGACAACTCGGACATGTACTAGCCACAGGCATTGTAAACACATGACTTCTTTCCTCTGAGCCTTGTCTGCCTCATCAATTAAGTGGGATGATAAGAGTAGCCCCTTTGGGGGGTTGTATGAGGATCAAACATGATAACATGTAAAACGTACAGGGTCTGACCCCCCCCCCGCCCCCGTATATGCTCAACAAGTTGTGTTCACAGTAGGAGGAAGGGAATAATAAAGATGATGAAGACGAACACACACCTATCACACAATGGAGAGAAAGCCCATTTTAGTTTGGAAACAGCCAGGTTATATACCCCATGTCCAACTCTGATTTCTCCAGGGGGTAGCTTTCATTCTGGGGAGAGACAAGACAGTGATGGCTGTCCCTTGCCCACCAACCTCATCAGCTTCATTTCCTCCCTTCAGGCTGCTATGAATTTTCATGTTCACAGAAAGCACTCAACCGGGAAATGAGGCTGTCAATCGTGGACCGTGGGCAGGACTCTCTGAGAGGGAAGACAGAGTGAGGGAAATGTCTAGAAGGCTAGCAAGTGGTAGGAGGCAACACAAGGAACATCTCCAGTGGGATGCAGACCCAATGAAAGACAGATGCAGCATCTCTAATGCTTTGAAGGGTATCCCCACATGCCTACCCTGAGCCTAGTACATGCTAAGATTTTACTGAACGAAAAACAAAGAATGATGCAACAGGACACCAACACCACCTTGTTCCCTGGAAGGAAAAGTGGCAGCTGTCAAGAGTGAGCGATGTTCTTCTACTGAGCATCCAGCGCTGTACACTGATACCTTTTTTTCTATTTTTTTTTTTAATTGAGATATACAGAGAGAGAGTATGAGCTTCCCACCACCTTGACTTCTGACTTCACATTTCCGGAACTGCTAGAGAATAGATTTCTGTAGTTTGAGGTTTTGCTGTGTGCCCTAAGAAACTAAAACAGTTACCTCACTCACAGGTAAATACACAAAGTAACAGAGCTGAGTCATCATCTCCTCCCTCTTAGTTAGCCCAGGAGCCACAAGTTGAACCAGGCAGGTACCAGGTAAAGAGCTGTGTTAGAAAGTAACGAAGCAACAGTGCAGCTCAAAGGTCAAGGAAAGAATGCAAGGATGGTATAGCACGATTATCAGGTATTTAAGGGAAACATCGATGCCAGTTGTAGATACGACCACCTGATATTTTAGGTTGATAAATACATATTTATATTATACACACACGTATACACATGTAAGTAATTATTTTTTAACTACCTGTAAACTTGAAACCTCTAGCTTACAAAATCACAGAAGAAAAGAACATGTCTTATAGCCTGAGCCAGAGCTTCATGGATGTACATCCTGCAACCTTCTAGAGACAATCAGAGCCCTCACTTCCCACCAGCGGGCTCCTCTCTGGAGCAGGGTTTCTCAAAATGGGGTCAGAAGACCACTAGGGAATTTTCAAAACAAGTTCAAGGATTTTTATTTCTGTGATAATCAAAAAACAAAACATTCCCATTTATGAACACCAAACCAAGCAAGAACTCTGATAAATGGCAGTCAGAAGACACTTTCACACAATAAAACTTAGGTATTTGTGGGGCTTAGGTAAATTCACAGGATTCTCGCAAGATATTTCCCCCTTTGATAAGGGGTCTGTATGTAAATCTGAGAAGTACAACTCTACGTACCGTCCTGACATTTTGCTAAACGGAAAAGAAAGAAAACAACTATAGGCAAATATTAATTCAAACATCCTTAACCTTGAATACAAAAAAAAAAATCAGAATCATTTCCATGACAGCATCTGAAGAGAATCAGTAATAAGATGCCTCTCTTCCCTCAGGCTTTTTGGTTTTCCTAAGCCCTCAAAGGACTGGGCTGTGTGAGTACCTGCAAATGGTAATTTAGGACCACAGCTCTGAAAATAATGGCTGAAGGTGGACAAGAAACCCCCTTTTAAAAGGCAGCCAGGAATATTTTCTTTAAATTATATCCTTAAAATTCCACAAGACTGAGACACAGCTCCAAGTGATAACTGAAATCCAATGATAATGCAGAGATCATAAACAGTTCTCTTAACAAAATTATTCCAGTCTGAATAAATAATAATTCACAGAGTTGTATGATAAGATGGCTATCCTGTTTTATCATCATCACAAGCAGATAAGATCCTCAAAGCTGGATTGAGTTCTCGCACGGGACTCTTCTGTACATAGTGACCGGCAGAGTTTCAGGTATGACTGACATCTTTGTTTGCGGCACAAGGCCCACAGTGATAAACATGCACACAAAAATGCCAGACAGCACAGCCGAGGCATGGGCTGTATGGAAGCTGGGCAACTCCTGGGAAATCAGAAGTTCCACAGGTGTGTGTTCCACGATCACCAACAGCTTCTCTTCCTTCAGAAACTGAAGCCCTGAGGGAACAAGGCTCCCAAGGAACAGGATCTGCTTGATCTACGTAGCTCCAGCTCTGGCACTGAGACCATCACAGAAAATTCTCTGGTCTCCATCTTCTTTGATGAAATGCAGCCCCCTTGACCGACACGCCCTGCACACGATGAGCATCTGATATGGCTCCCTTCATTCGGTCCGTTCAGTAGCCTTGTAAGGGAAGTGCTCCCACTAGCCTCACTTCCCAGATGAGAAAATTCACCAAGTTAAGCTTCCAGTAACTTGTCCAAGGTCATTCTGATAACACGTGGTGCGAGAGCCAGAGTTCAGATTCTCATCTGAGCCGGAATATGAAACAACTAACTAGATATGACAAGTTGGCATAGATAACCCTGTGATACCACAACGTTTTGGTTCTGGCAAAAATACAAGGATGTTTTCACGACCTGAAATACTTCATATTAACATAAAAGTGCGTCAGTTCCCTATTTGCACACAGACCAGTGGCTGCGAGAAGATGGCCCTGCTCCACAGAAACGAGTCATGTGGCTGCGAAGCCACCCCATACTGAACAGTATTTTGATCTATGATTTGGACAAAGGCAGAGGCTGGAGATTTAACCAGTTGGCACACTATACAAGGTTGGAATGAACAGGTCACACAATCGATCAAAAAACCAAAATTTCGGGACTTCGCTGGTGGCGCAGTGGTTAAGAATCCACCTGCCAATTCAGGGGACACGGGTTCGAGCTCTGGTCCAGGAAGATCCCACATGCCGTGGAGCAACTAAGCCTGTGCGCCACAACTACTGAGCCTGCCCTCTAGAGTCTGCAAGTCACAACTACTGAGCCCGCGCGCCTAGAGCCCATGCTCCGCAACAAGAGAAGCCACCGCAGTGAGAAGCCCACACACCACAATGAAGAGTAGCCCCTGCTCGCTGCAACTAGAGAAAGTCCACCCGTGGCAACAAAGACCCAACGCAGCCAAAAATGAATAAATAAATCTATTTAAAAAAATTTTTTTTTCAGCAAGGTGGAACCAGACTAAAAATCAACCATATGAGACTTTAACCATATAAAATATTATATTCAGATTGATCAGTAAGTAAATACAGTGCAGAAGCAGAAAGAGACCAGACCGTTCCATCAAAAAAGCATTTGGGGGCTTCCCTGGTGGCACAGTGGTTGAAAGTCCGCCTGCCGATGCAGGGGACACGGGTTCGTGCCCCGGTCCGGGAAGATCCCACATGCCGCGGAGCGGCTGGGCCCGTGAGCCATGGCCACTGAGCCTGCGTGGCCAGAGCCTGTGCTCCGCAACGGGAGAGGCCACAACAGTGAGAGGCCCGCGTACCGCAAAAGAAACGAACAAAAAAAAGCATTTGGAACAAATGTTAATACAGGCATTATTCGTAATAGCCGAATAGTGGAAAGTACTCAAGTGCCCATCAAATGACGAGTGGAGAAACATAACGTGGTACAGTCATAAGTAGACTAATATTTGTGCAGAAAAAGGAATGAAGTTCTGATACATACAACGAGATAGATGAACCTTGAAAAACATTGTGCTAAGTGAAAAAACTCAGTCACAAAAGGCCGCATATTGTATGATTTCATTTTCAGGAAATGTCTAGAATAGGCACATTTATAAAGACAGAAGGTAGATTAATAGTTGCCTAGGGCTAGGAGGGGTTAAGGCGAAATGGGAGTGGGGTGACTGCTAAAGAGTATATGGCTTCTTTTGAGGGTGATGCAAATGTTCTAAAATTGAATGTAGTGATGGTTGCACAAGTCTGTAAACATGGGAAAACCCTTTAGATGGGGAATTACATGGCACATAAATTCCATCTCAGTAGAGCTGTTACATCCCCCCCCCCAGCAAAAAAAAAAAAAAAAAAAAAAACGGTCTGGAGCATTTAGTTGCCTATATATTTAAATAGAGACAGCAATATACTATAATTGTTAGGAAAGCTAACTTGACCTTCAGATTGGCTCAAAATAAGAAAGAACTTACACAGCAGTGAAAAAGATCACCAACATGAAACAGTGAGTTCTTCAGTGCTGAAAGACTTTAAGCAGAGACTACCTGACTTTTTGGTCAAGAATACAACCAAAGGGATTTATTTCAACTGTGGGCTCCAAGCTTGCATCTCTAAGATACTAAAATTCTAATTTTTGTCATGGATGACACCTAAGTGATTGAAGAATTAGACACTGAATTAGGAATGTACAAAACATGTAGGAGTTTCATAGTATTCAGTTTTATAGTTAGGTCTTTAATCCATTTAAAGTTCATTTTTGTATATGGATGAATGGATAAAGAAGATGTGATATATATATACAATGGACTCTTACTCAGCCATAAAAAAACAGTGAAATAATGCCATTTGCAGCAACATGGATGGACCTAGAGATAAGCGTACTAAGTAAGCCCTTACATGTGGAATCTAAAACAATGATACAAATGAACTTATTTACAAAACAGAAATAGACTCACAGACATAGAAAACAAACTTATGGTTACCAAAGGGCAAAGGTGGGGACAGGGATAAATTAGGAGTTTAGGATTAAAATATACACACTACTAACACAACACTGGAAATCAATTATACTCCAATAAAAATTTTAAAATATATAGATACACACACTACTGTATATAAAATAGAAAACCAACAAGGACCTACTGTATGGCACAGGGAACTATACTCAATATCTTGTAATAACCTATAATGGAAGAGAACGTAAAAGAAAGTATATATATATATATTACATATAGAGAGACAGAGAGCTGAATCACTTTGCTGTACACCGGAAACTAATACAACATTGTAAATCAACTATATTTCAAAAAAATTTTTTTTAAATATGAGTACAAAATGTGGAGGTAAGCTGCCTGGAATCAAATCCGTACTCCACCATTTAACAGTATGGCCTTAGGGAAACAATCAACCCAAGTCTCAGTCTTTTGTTCTGTAAAATGGAGTCAATAATAATAACAGAAATCAATATGTTATAAGCTAATTGGTAGGAATTAAACAACATAATGATGAGGGCTTTCTCACAGCATCTCACTGGATTTTAATCCTAGGAGCCATCACCATAGCCTCTCAACATTTTTAGTAACACTACATGAACTATATTATAACAACTTCTAACTAAAACCAAAATATCACCCAGTAGCATTCACTGATTAAAAGGGACAGGACCCTCTCCTAAACAGAGATCCCAACATATATATTGTTTTCCAATAAATATCTAAGAGCTCTTAGAAATATCAGTGCTATTTTAATATCGCAATGGAGAAGACACAGTATAATGTCGGACAGTAGAATGCTCCCAACAAAAACACTAATGTGCCTCAAACTACTGATCTTACTAAATTACCACAATACCGTTTTATGGATATATCCTCCTTTTTCCTTCCTTCTCATGCCTGACAGCTTGTTTTTTCACCAACTCACTTTCCTGGATGTTATTTTAACATCAAGAATAGAAGTTTTATGCAAGCCAATCATGCCTGTAATATGGCTGTTTGACAGGCCCCATCAAGTAGAAGTTAAGTCTTTATTACTCGCTCAGGAAGTCCATATGTGTATTTTACAAGGTGTCCACTCTCCTTCGAACCTTGTCTCTTATAAATACAGGCTTTAGGTATATTCTCACTGTGAGATCACTTACACCATTGACTATTTGCAGGGCAAACGAATGCAATCAAACACTACAGCTTCAAGGAGATTAGAGAACTGCCAAGGTCTGAACTATATCAACAGCTCGGAATCCGCTCATTCAACAGTGCTTTGACAGTATCACACCCGGAAAACAAACGTGGCAGCGTGTGCACATCAGATACGGCATCACATTCCAGCAGTTTGTTTCTGAGACATATAGGGCAACATCCCTTCACTAGCATCGTTTCCAGAGGGCAAGCACAGGCACCCTTCCTGGACAGTTCAGCCCATGACAAACACTGTTCCAGGTAGTTAGGGAGCTCGTGGGAGGAAAGGTGGAGACACCCAAACCTCTGCTGAGCGGGAGTCAAGAAGGAAAGTTTTATCTTGCAATCTGTGCTTTAAAAGGAAGACTTCTTGGGACTTCCCTGGCTGTCCAGTGGTTAAGACTCTGCGTTTCCACTGCAGGGGGCACAGGTTCGATCCCTGGTCCGGGAACTAAGATCCCACATGCCACATGCGGCATGGCCAAAAATTTTTTAAAATAAAATAAATTAAACAGGACAGCCTGGTTTAAAAAAAAAAAAAAAAAAGTAATTTTTTTTTTAAAAAAAGAAGAAGTATTCTAGTCTAAAAGTTTAATTTTCTGCAGAAAAATCATTGGACAAAATCCAACACCCTTCCATAATAAAAACACTCAGCAAAAGAGGAATAAAAGGAAACTTACCCAACCTGATACAGGATATCTATGAAAAACCTACAGCGAACATCATACTCAAAAGACTGTAGGCTTTTCCACTAAGATCAAGAAGATAACAGTGTCTGCTCTCACACCACTTCTATTCCGGAGGCCGCTTCTTTTCACTTCTACACTGGAGGTTCTAGCCAGGGCAATTAGGCAAGAAAGAGAAACAAAAGGCTTCCAGATTTGAAAGGAAGAAGTAAAACTATCGCTATTTGCACGTGTCATGATCCTGCATATAGGAAATTCTAAGGAGTCCACAAAAAAACCTATCAGAGCTAACAGATCAACAAGGTTGCAGGATACAAGATGAATACACAAAAATCAATCATATTTCTATACATGAGCAACGAACCATCCAAAAATGAAATTAAAAGTTTGTGTTTCACATCAGCCTTACCCTCAATTAAATTCCAGATTTCCAATCTTTAAGCAGGAAATTATAGTCACTTCAATGATACTCATTTCTGGCTCTTGGAAAACTACCTCAATCATACCTTAAGCAATTAAATACTCATTTGTTAATTCAATAAATGCTTATCAAGTACTTCCTATATCCCAGGCACTACGGAAACAGCAGTGAACAACAAAAAAATCCCTGCCACCCTCCCTTCATAAAATTCACATTCCAGTTGGGAATACAAGCCATCAAACAGATAAACAGAAAATTATAACTTCTGATAGTGCTAAGTGTCATAACAAAAATGACACAGAGAACAGAGATGGAGGCTGATGGGAAGGTGGGTGAGTTTTACATGCAGAGGCCAAGGAAGCCTCCCTGAGGAGGTGATATTCCAACAATGAACTAAATCAATGCAACTGGAAAAGCATGTATAAGAATCCTGGGGTGGAAACAAGCCTGGTGTGTTCCTGAAACAGCCAGAACACAAGGTAAGCAGGGGGGCTTGTCCAAGGCTAGTCCTGGGGGAAGACAGGAGCCAGATCATGTGGAGACTTACAGGCCATGATCCAGAGCAAAATCTTTACCCTCAGAAGCCATGGGCAAGGAGGGGAGAGGAGAACAAAGGAAGTAATGATGTGATCACTCTGGTTCTTTGTGGAATAAAAGGTCAGAAATGCTGAACTCAAACACACACTTGTGTAATCACCTGCTGTGTGACCCTCAATATGTCACACAGTATCTAATATATCTCAACTGCCTCCCAGATTTTCTGTGGAACTTAGCAGATGATGTACTTTGAAAGTTCTTTGCAAACTGAAATATGCTGCTGAATGTACAGCAAAATTATCATCAGCTTTACTGAGGCTTCCCTAATCTAAAAGAGAAGTAATTTCTTTCTCTAGAAACACAAAGCACTTTATCTGTCCACCTCTTTCAACACTTACCACTTTCTATCCAATATTATAAGCATTTTCTATGTATCTTATCACTTCTTCTATACTTTATAGACTGTTGACTCAAATTTCACTTTGGCAGAACTGATAACTCCCTATTACTGACTTCCACTGTCCGCACTCTAGACTACAATCAGAGCCTCTACATCATTTTATTGCAATTGATTATTTACCTGTCCTTCTTTGTCACCAGATTATGAATTCCTTAAAAGGAGGATCCATGTCTTGTTCATATCTATACCACCAGTGCCAACATCACTGAAAAACCAAGGGGAAGCTTTCCATGTGTTTGCAATATCCCTTTTCTCTACTGAGCAAGAATCTCCTTAACATGTGAGCAGAATAAAGATTCTTACGGTATTCAAACTTTGCAAAAACAAAGGGCTTAAAAACTTTGGCAACATGTATTTGTAGATAACAAACGTAATTTTTAGAAAATAATATACTCACTTAACAAACCCTGAGAGGATCAAAATAAAGGCATTTATTTATTTTTAGTAACTATACAATATCAAGTTATATCTATAAAACTATAACCATTAGCTTTGATTCCTCAATGACAATAATAGTCCTGCACCCAGTCTCAAGATTTGAATTTTAGTTAATCTTAAAGATACATATTTGATATATAACATTGTGTGAATTTAAGGTGTAGAACATGTTAGTTTGTTACACTTATATATTGCAACATGACTGCCATTGCAGCGCTAATTAGCACCTCTAGCACATTACATAAGTATCTTTCCTTTAGTGGTTGGAATAATTAAGTTCTAGTATCTTAGCAAATTTGTTGATTATAACAAAATATTGTCTATAGTCACTATGCCGTGCATTAGATCTCTAGGGCTTATTTATTACTTGTTTTCAGCTTGTATCCTTAAATATCTGTCCTATCTCCCACTCTCATCCCCTGATAACCCACATTTTTTTCCTGCTTTTAATGAGTTTGGCTTTTTTACTTATATTTTTAATAATACAAAATGTGAAGTTATTTTATTGAAGAACACCAATTAATTAACTTAATTTCAGGTAGACTCAATCATTTTAAATCTAATGGGTTCCATAAAATGTTTAAAATCCAAGTCTCATTCCTATTGTGTGACATCCACCCCACCAAAATAATGCAAACTGAAATAGTTTATTTTTGATAAATGCATCAAAGTAACTACAGACACAAAGCAGAAGACACACAAATCTGAAGTTCCTCTTTTCTTTCAAAGTTAGGAGTCTCCCTTTCCACTTTCTACTCTCAGTTCGAAATAAGGAAGATTGGAGAGGAAGATGAAACCCGGAGTGTACCTCCATTGTCTCTTCTGAGAATCCCTTCTCCCTGTGCGGGAACCAGTTTCACACCTGACTGTTACTAGTTCATCGCTTTTCATACTGAAAACTTATTAGCACCTTGTTCTGAGGAATAAATATCAGTCTACAGTCAGGGGTTCATCTCACTTGTTATGTGTCAGCTGACAGGTGAGTGGTTTGCCAATTGTGGTCCAGCCCAGCAGGAGGGAGAGCAACAGGGCTGTGAGAAATGTAAATTCCAGGACCCCACCCCAGACCTACAGAGTCAGAATCTCTGGGGGGAAGGGTCAGTAGTCTGAGTTTTAAAGAGTCCCAGATAGGGGAATTCCCTGGCGGTCCAGTGGTTATGACTCTGCGATTCCACTGCAGGAGACACGGGTTCAATGCCTGGTCAGGGAACTAAGATCCTGCGTGCCACGTGGCACGGCCAAAAATAAGAAAAAAATAGTCCCAGATAATTCTGATTCGTGTTGAAGTTCGAGAACCACTGTGCTATGCAGATTAAAAATGGCCTCTCACACTCCATAGGACTTACTGACTTTAAGGAAAATAATTATGAGAACACACGTTTCAGTGAAGCCATGTGTAAGAAACGAGTGTCTTGTATGGGGAAGAAGAACCTGTTGATCTCAGGAGATCAGAAAAGGCTCCACAGAGGAAGCTATGTTTCAATTAAAACTTTAGAGAGTAAGAATTTTCCAAAAAAACAAGTGAAACAGGCAACCTAAATAGAGAAAACTAGAATCAGAAGATTTGAACCTAGACTGTAATCAGGCAAAGATTTTGCAGTGGCTGGTGTTTTAAACCTTCTATAAAGTCCCTGATCTGGTGTTCAGAACTTACTTCATGGTTGAGTCCTTATCCAGTCTAAAGGAAACACTGGGGAATATCTAGAAAACAAAGCGAGGAAGCCAGAATCTACTGGACAGCAGGATAATACAGTGGTTGAAGATGTCAGTCAGAACTGGCACACATGTTAATTTTTGTGTCCTTCGCTCTTAACACCTGGGTATAATTTTTAATACTTTTCTGTCTACAGACAAGTTGCTTCGTTTCTATGATTTGGGTTTCTTACACGTAAGTGGAGATAATGGTTACCTACAGGACTGTCGCCTTTGGGGATGACTAATGGAGATAAAGAATTTGGGCTTTCTTAGATTTTTTTGGGGGGGGGGAGCAGGCATGCCACTTGGCTTACAGGATCTCAGTTCCCTGACCAAGGACTGAACCTGGGCCACGGTGGTGAGAGCGCCGATTCCTAACCACTAGACTACCAGGGAACTCCGTTTAGACGGATTTTTTTTTTTTTAATTTGGGCTTTTTTAGATTCCATGTACAAGTGATACCACACAGTCCTTGTCTTTCTGCTTGACTTCTCTCACTCCGCATAATGCACTCAAGGTCCATCCATGTTGTCACAAAAGGCAGGATGTCCTCCTCTCTCATTAAAGATACATTTCTAAGTAGCTGACAATTACTAGAGCACTTTGGGGAAAGTACACTAATATTTCTTTCTACCTCTGTTGTCGAAGGAACTTGACATGATAAATATTTTGAACCATGCCAAACCACAAACACACTGCAAAGAATGTCAACTGAACTGGAAAATTTCTTCCACTGAACCTGAGACAGGCTGGGACCTGGGGCCCTTTGCTGCAGTGCTTGCACCTGGACACAACGTGTCCCCTAGCAACAAAATACAAAGAAACTGTATGGGACTAAAAATAACTGCGTGCATAGCAGCTGGGGCAAATCTGGGCCCAAAAGATACAAAGAAACCAAAAAACCCCAACCGCCATTTTTGAAGAGCCTGGAGCAAAAAAGTAGGCTTTCGGCAGCAAAAGCAAGGTACTGCGCATGCCCCCTGCACACAACACCACCTAAGGGGTGAGCCAACCACGTAAGTCACCCCTCCCGCCCGACCCCTGGACACATTCCTACCCTCACCCAAGTAACAAGCTCGCCCCCCGCTTAGGGAGCCAGCAAGCAAGGGAACCTGTTGTTTGTTCTCGCTCCGCCCTGCTGCAGCAGGTGCCCCAATAAAGCGTTGCCTGAATTTCTTATCTGGCCTCTAGTCCATTTCCACTGATTGGGGAAAGCCAAGAACGCGGCTTGGTAGCAAACCAACCTTTAAAAAGATTCCCCCAAAGAACTCTCCAAAAAAAGATAGTAACTTCTTTTTCTGATTGGGGGTGGATGACAAGATAAAACATCTTTGATTTGGAAAAAAAAAAAAAGTCACTATTAATAGGGAAGCATAGACTGCTAAAGGCTTAACTAGGGATTTTATAGTTTAGTACCTAAAACGTTTTATTGAAGAAAACTTAAACGTTTACTTTCTCTGCGGCTTTTTAATTCATATAGGAAGGTAGATTGCCAGAACAGTGGAATCTATTCATATTGAGAGAGTTAGCTCAAGTAAACTCTTTCAGAATGAAGAGCGTGACAACCCCTTTACCTAAATGAATACTCATCTCAAAACCTGCTCCAGCCAGCAACTCCATCAAAAAGATCCGGAGCAAGCCTCCAGTTCTCTCCCCACCATTTTATCTCCTACGAATAACATCACACATTTAAAGCACACATCCAGCAGAACAATTCCTACTGCCCTGTGGCCAAGAAACACCACTTAAGTGACCATCTCGGTCATCAGCCTATGCTTGGTGCCTTTGGGCACAGTACCCCAGCCTGAGTAACTTCTCCAATTCGATGATTTACTGTCTATTACTTGAAGTTGCTGCTCTCCATCTGTTTTCAAACGTTCTGCTCCAACACCGGGCTTCATTCCTGGCACGATGCTCCTCGCCAACCTGACAAAAGAGGTCTTGAAGGCAAAAGGAGCCCAAAGCTGAAGATGGGCACACTCAAAACACCGGTTAACTTGGAGAGCTTCTAGATCAGCTGGAATCCACTTACTACACTTCACAAACTCCCCAGGCCTTCAAAACAGTCTCCAAGAAACCTTTACTCTTTTTATCTCCTGCTTACGAGAGACCACAAAAGTATTACCAGTTGCAAGCCATAAGAAGATATTGCTTGGGACTTCCCTGGTGGTGCAGTGGTTAGGAATCTGCCTGCCAATGCAGGGAACACAAGTTCGATCCCTGGTCTGGGAAGATCCCACATGCCACAGAGCAACTAAGCCTGTGTGCCACAACTACTGAGCCTGCATGCCACAACTACTGAAGCTCACGTGCCTAGAGCCTGTGCTCTGCAACGAGAGAAGCCACCGCAATGAGAAGTCCGCGCACCACAACGAAGAGTAGCCTCCGCTCGCCACAACTAGAGGAAGCCCGCGCACAGCAACGAAGACTCAACGCAGCCACAAATAAATAAATGCATAAATATATTTATTTTTTAAAAAAAGAAGACGAAGATATTGCTTTCCTGCCGATGCCCAGGGCTCGTAAGCAGCTGTGTTCACAAAGATCTCTCTATATTACACATCATGGAGACCTTTACAACTCTGTGGTTAAGACAAACAGTAGTGCAGACAAGGAGCGAGCCAAGCCATTTCACAGTCACCAAGCTACCAGTGTCTGTTTGTCCTTCTTGTGCCCCTGTTCTATCCAGAAGATATCTGAGTTATACATCTAATTTAGGCCACCTTGAAATTCATGCAGGTGCCCAAAGTGAAGGCAAAGAAGCCTGTCCCCCAGGTGACCCTCCTCCCTGCCCCTCAACGTCCCATACAGAATCAGCAAGAAGCAACATCATGGAGAAAACAGATGGCGGAGGTTTCACTGAACAACTGCCCTCGTTACCTACACCCTGGAGAATGTATACGGCGTGTTGGTTAAGGCACAGTTTTGCACAGACGAGGGCACACTGAGCAACAAAGTTGCTCAGGAGCCATGAGGACTGATCAAGTCACTCAAGCTCCCTGAAGCTTCCTCTCCTTCCTTGTAAAACGGGAGTGATTCTTTCCCTGTGGGATTTGGGCATGGAACAAATGCGATATTTCTTTGGGCAGAACCTGGCACAGGGGCAGAGCGGGTAAATGGTGGCTCCCCACCCCATCCTCACCCAGTTCTAAACTGCTTCAACTTAATCCCAGCTTTTTCCCCCAGATCCAAATAACTAACCATCACCTTAGGGATTATATCATTACAAACTGATAGGGCAATGTTGCCAGAAAAGGAGAAAGGTAACAAAGATAAAAGAATGGGGGGTAGGGTGGGGGGAGATGAGAGAGAGCAGGAGACAGTTTACATTCAAGTTAGACAAAAGAGCAAAAAAATACAACTTTGGTTTGTCCTGTTCCTCAGTGCCTAGTCCAGAGCTGATTACACAGTGGGCACTCAAAACAAAACAAAACAAAAACCTTGTACCATGAAAAAAAAATGCAAAACTGGAAGTAATGGCTCAACATTGAGACCAGGGATAAATCTGTACATAAATCCTGGCTTATCTCAACTATCTTAACTTCAGGTCTAAGGTATGACCCTCAAAAAAACCCTGGCAATGTTCCATTGTAGCTGTTGTTCTCTTCACACAGGAATGTTGGACCAAAGGGCAGAAAGATTTTCCTTTTGGCTCAGTTTACAATGAAGCTGCAAAACATTAAGCTGCACCTCATTTGACCTTAATAAACCCAGGACGCAAGAGAACAAATTTATTCATTTCCCCCCAAGTTCTCCCATTTGATTCTTTCATATTTTAAACTTCTTTTAATGACTTTCTACTGCGTTTAGCAAATAAAGAATCCTCCCACTGATAATTCAACATCTGCTAATTCCTACCAAGGCATTCGGCAATTTATAAAAAGCAAAGTCTGATGAATAAAACATTCCCGTTATTCCACAGGGCTGAGTTCAAATGAAGGAAAATGGGTCATTAAATAAAACCTGTCAATTCTTGGAGGCTTGGTTGCTACAGTTAGTGACCATATTTATGTCTGGATTACTTTGAGGTAAAAAGTTATATATTAAAATATTTATTATCCCAAGAATACTTAAAAAGAAGTAGGTCTTATAAAGCCAGGAGCCATCATGAAGAACAGAACACAGGTAGGTCATTCATATGATTCAATTTCCTGTTATGAAAATTTCAAACATTCAAAAATAGAAGAGTCCCCACCTATCTATCTCCTACCTTCAACGATTAACATATATGGAAAATCTTACTTTTTTTACCCCGACCCACTCCCCACTCCAACTGGATTAACTTGAAGCAAATTCCAGACATCGTAATTTCCCCCATATCTAATTCAGTATCTATCACTAAAATACAAGGACTCTTTTAAAATGTAATTACAACACTACTATCTTTTCTATACCTAAAAACGTAACAGAAATACCATAAGTCAGGTAATATCTAATCCAAATTTCCCCAACTCAAAAAAAAAAAAAAAAGTTTAACACTGATTTGATCATATCGGGATCCACCAAAGTCCATGCGCTGCATTTGGTTGGTATGTGTCTTTAAGCTCTTTTAATCCAAAGGTTCTTCTCTGCCTCTTTTAACTGTTCAATATATTTGTTGAACAAAGGGGGTCATGTAAAGCATAAAATTTCCCTCATCCTGGGTTTTGCTAATGGCATGCCAGGTGTGTCCTTTTACATTATGCTCTATCCCCAGCACCTGATGGGAGAAGCTGGCTCTGATTCCATTTATTATTCTTTTTTCCAAGAATACATCATAGGTGGTGAGATGGACTATATAAATTATACTGAGTGACAATTTAATGATTTGTCAATCCGCCTTCCTCCCCACCCCCGCAAAGCTTTTGCTCCTGACACTGCCAGAACATTGGATTCCGGCTGCAAGACACAGCACATCAGTTAAAGAGGGGGTGATCTTCCTCCCTCGGCTGAGCTCCTTACTCTGAGAAGGTTAATAATTGGGTGGATGCAGAGAACTAACCCTAACATCACCTTCTTCCTGCTCAGATGCAAACCTTCCCAATTCCTTGACACACATAGATTTTGAACAGTAACGCTCGATGAAAAAGACTGCATTCAAGTCACCTACCCATGCCACGACCTGCCAATACGGAAAATATAAACCTTTATGTTAAATAAAAACTGGAATTCAGGTTACAAAATCCCTTTTTAATGGCAAACCATCAGGCACATATAGATTTTCAAGCAATAAGCAATTTCTACTATCAGTGGTAAGGAAGGGGGGCGGGGGGAACAGCCTTTCTTTTTTGCTGCTGTCAGGACGGATGATTAGAGTGTAGAAAAATGCATTTTTAGTTTTTAAACTAAAATAGGCCACCATAAAAGTAATTCATCTATAAAGCAATAAGGGATGTCATCAATTTTACCTTATACTTGAATCCCACTCTTGATTCCTATTCAGCTGTATTTCAATTATGCCTTTTATTTGAAGACAAGCCCCTCCAAGCACATAATGTCACCTAAAAGTGATCTTCAAAAAAAAAACCCTGTCAAGACAGGAAAGTTATTTATTTAATGCATAAAGTACTCTGCCTCACTCCAGAGGTAATGGTCCCAATGTCTGAAATATTTGCAAAGAAAAAGAAAGCAGCTGTAAGAACACTGGGCTAACATTTTTTTCCAGAGTTAAATAGAGTTGAAGAAATTCTCCAACGGTGGAAACTTCAGCATTTTTAAATGCTTATACTCAGAAGAGGATTTAAACAAGTCCTCCATTACTGAACTCAGCTTGGAAGCTGAGATGTTTCGAGGCATTGTTACAGATGCTGTAACCTGGGGCAGCGAGACTTGGGCACACAGTAGGGTCACACTCTGGGACATCGCCGTCACATGAATTCACCAAGAGCACCAAGCAGCCCACATGTATGACTGGCCACATAAATACCTTATTCTAAAGAATTCTAAAGACTGTGGACTAACACACAGTAGACTCTTGTGTTTCTCAGTAATGAGCTTAAAACCTACCCAAGAGAATACCTAAATCCAAGAGAGCCATGAGAACTGACAAATCACTGCCTTAAAACTACAACGAATTCAGAAGCCCTCGCTGATTCCAGGATCTAGATAACTAAGGTAAAAGTCATTTGCAAGAAAGGACACTTGCGGGAGGGGGGAGGCAATTTTTCATAAAGAATATTTGACTTTTTTGGTAAAGAGTTTTTGTAATCAGAAAAAGGGTGAGAGACTAAAACTTCACTGATAGTGTGTTACATATGTACCATTATGGGTTGAACTGTGTCCCCCCAAAAAGGGTATATTGGATATATCCTCAGTAACTCAGAAAGTGACCTTATTTGAAGATAGTGTCTTTACAGAGGTAATCAAGTTACAATGAGGTCATTAGGGTGCCCTAATCCAGTATGACTAGTGTCTTTGTAAAAAGGGGATATCTGGACACAGACATGCATAGAGGGAAGACAATGTGAAGACACAGAGAGAAGACAGCCATCTACTAGTCAAGGAGAGAGACCGGAAGCAGATCCTTCCCTCACAGCCCTCAGAAGGAACCAGTCCTGCAGACACCTTGATGTAGGACTTCTGGCCTCCAGAACTGTGAGACAATAAATTTCTGCTGTTTGAGCCACCCAGTCTGTGGTACTTTGTAATAGCAATCGTAGGGTTCGCATACCTTTACCTATATCTGTAATATATATGTTATGTGTGATAATGCTAGCAGTGTAATTTCAAAACAAAAGTAGCAGCTACCAATCAATACTTTGCACATGCTGTCTTGAAATCTTCAGAATGACCCCACAGCATAAGTTCTACTATCCTCATTTTGCAGACAGGGATTATGAGGTTTGATATCGGAACCTACGTGTTTTTTTTTTACTTTATTGAAGTACAGTTGATTTACAATGTTGAGTTAATTTCTAGTGTACAGCAAAGTGACTCAGTAATACATATATATGTATATTTATACATACATACACACATTCTTTTTCATATTCTTTTCCATTATGGTTTATCACAGGATATTGAATATAGTTCCCTGCACTATACAGTAGGACCTTTTTGTTTATCCATTCTGTATATAATTCTGTTTGCATCTGCTAATCCCAAACTCCCAGTCCTTCCCTCTCCCACACCCCCTCCCCCTTGGCAACCACAAGTCTGTTCTCTATGTCTGTGAGTCTGTTTCATAGATAAGTTCATTTGTGTCATATTTTAGATTCTACATATAAGTGATATCATATGGTATTTGTCTTTCTCTTTCTGACTTACTTCATTAGTATGATAATCTCTAGGTCCATCCATGTTGCTGCAAATGGCATTATTTCATTTTTCATGGCTGAATAGTATTCCATGGTATCTGTTCATCTGTCAATGGGCATTTAGGTTGTTTCCATGTCCTGGCTATTGTAAATAGAGCTGCAGTGAACACTGGGATGCATGTATCTTTTTGAATTATGGTTATCTACAGATACATGCCCAGGAGGGGGATTGCAGAATCATATGGCAACTCTATTTTTAGTTTCTTGCGGAACCTCCATACTGTTTTCCATAGTGGCTGCACCAACTTACCTTCCCACCAATAGTGCAGGAGGCAGAAACTATATTTTGATGCTACTATCAGAGACCCATTACAGAGACTTAAAAGACATAAGGGTTGATTTATTTCATATAACAGGAAGTGTGGAGGTAGGTAGCTGCAGGTAAAAGATGCCCCCATCTCTGCAATTTCCTTGGCCTTTCCCTCCTGGTCTCAGAATGGCGGCTGTAGCTCCAAGCTAGCACATCTGTATTTCACATCAAAAATGCAAAATATGAAATATCAAAAAGAGCACACTTCCCAACTGAATGAATCCCTTCAGAACAACTTTCCTGGAAACCCCAGACAACAACTTCTTCTTGTGACTCGTCAACCATCCCTATTCGCATGGGAAAGGTAGTAAAGCAAGGGGTTTTGTTAGGTTCATTGCAATCCCCAATAATATTGATACAAAGATCCAGTTACAAGGAAGGAGGAAATGAACCTTAATTAAGCAAATCTATCAGAGGCCCAAAGAGGTTAGAAACTTGCCCACATTCACAGCTATTAAGTGGGAGGGTCAGGATTCACATCCAAATCTCATCTTAATCCCAAAACCATACTTGGAACCACCGTGCTATACTTCACCCTCTGCAAACCCAAAACCTTATGAAAGGGTGGTCCTAATGGAAAAAGAGTTGGAGAGAGTTTGGTCCCCCAGGAGTGGCTCCTGAGCTCAGCTGCCTCTCCTTTTGGGTTTCTGGGTAAAGTGAGAACCTCTGAGTATCCAAGAAAGCAGTCGGGCCAACAGTGCCTCTGACGTGCCCCCAAATGACGGCATTTTCTGAATAAATACTAGAGGCTGCATTCAGTGCTTACCAGTAAAATTTAGGAATAGACATACCCTGCCTGCTACTAATCCCCTGGATGTTTGTTTAGTCAAGTGATACTTATAGTCCTCGAACAGGTGAAGCCTTTCACAGGTAGTCCTTTACTCAGCCTCTGCAAACAGCAACTGGAAGTTTTCTTCCCATCTTCTTTGCTTCTTTCCAATTATAGAAGGCCTGTATTTATAGGCATCCACTCCACTGCCTTGTCAATACTTTATCTCTGCTAACTGAAAGAGATTGTCTTTCCCAGTGTTAGATAACATCACTCAGGAACCAAATTCTCTAGCCTGATGCTAGATGCAAAGGTAATGAAAACTAACCTGAGCGTCACCCACAGCTGTAGCGCCCCCTGAACAAGTCACCCACTCATTTCCAGGAGGGATTTGGAGCCCTTCCTGCTTCAAGATTTGGCAATCCACTCTATGATTGAAGTCATGAAACGGATAACCTTAAGAGAAAGACATCTCCAGCTGTCGTTAACTTCATGGTCCTTTCCCCCCGACTTCTCCAGGTTATAATCCCCCAATTTTCCCCCGCATTATCCATGCAGGCATCCTGTCCCGCCCTGCCCCACCAACCAGAACCTCTCCCAGAAATGCATCTTGTTCTTGAGCTGAGCGTTACCCCTAAAACCAAGACACGGGAGGGGCCAACTCTTTCCAATACCCCGTTGGCCAGTTAGCTCCCCCTGTCCTGGTTCCTGCCCTTTCCAAGTTGGTTTTCTCATTTTTCCTTCATCCTGAAAATAAACCTGGAGTAGCCTTGCAAAGCCAAATTTTGACTAAGGCTTTCAGAATCCATCCCATTATTAGCAATCAAGGAAAACCCTCTTTTATCAGTTTGATAAGCATGTGAGAGATTTCCCTGATATTAAGACACACAGTGGAAAATTAGTCTCTTCTTCAGCTGCAGGGGGTGATGCCTGAAACTCTATAACAGGAAAATAGGAATATTATTACTTTTAGTAAAAGTAGCAAAATACTAATTTCCTTTTATTGTACTCAGGGTGCAAATGTGCCTTCCTAAAGACAACTAGTAAAAAAAAGGAAGTGACTGAGGCACTTAATCTGATTCATTAAGAGGCTGGTTGCTAACTGGAAATAACCAAAATATACTGTCCTTTATCTTTGCTTAGTAATTCACACCATTTATACTTCTTGCCTATTAAGGTAAGACTGTTACAGAATGAGCAAAACCAGAAAACAGATTCTAAAAGACATGAAATGGTTTTACTTTGCTCAGTTCTAGGATTTACCATAATTTGCATAATAAATCAGAAAAACACTTTCTGTGGCAAGAGGAAAGTAATTTACAAGATTCATAAGTCCCTGTTATTTAGTAAAATTAAGTCTTTACCCGCACTGTCTAAAACTCTGACAACATAATCTTTCAAA
Source organism: Delphinus delphis (assembly GCF_949987515.2). Taxonomy (NCBI): domain Eukaryota; kingdom Metazoa; phylum Chordata; class Mammalia; order Artiodactyla; family Delphinidae; genus Delphinus; species Delphinus delphis. Next base: position 76,126,024 of record NC_082692.2, on the reverse strand, counting down.
TCAAAATGGGTGGCAGGTCCTGAAACATGTACTGCAATCTGTCACTTAAAAATAATAGCAAAAAAAAAAAATTATCATCCAAAGTAATTGACAACGGAAAACTACAGAAGTATACCAACTTCTGTTTAGCACTGATTACAATTAGCAAAATCTCCTTTCTGAAATCCTCTTTCCAGCTCCCTGCACCTCATTCACCTTCTCTAATTCCAAAGCAAGTCTTCTGATTCAACCAAAAGGTAGGTCTTCTGATTCCACACATGCCTTTTCACCTGACCACTAAAAATTAGTTCCTGGATTACTCACTCAGCCTGATGTCGGGGAAGGAGGCAAGGAAAAGGCAACCCACTGCAAGAGAAAGTTAAGACTTGGTTTCCACCCTCCTGAAACTGAATTTACCTGGGAAGAAGGAAAGGGAAAGAACACATAAGTGAATGATGAGATAACTGTGCCCAGCAATATTGTACCACTAGTCGTTTTGGTATCTAAGAGCTCTGAGGTCGGGGAAATCAGTGTTGGCCAGAGTAAGTGAAGACATTCAAGAAATACTTTCAGAATTCCAAGAACGCTCTCGCTTTCTGAGATGGCCCACACTGTGTGGAATGTGTTTCTCCCATGGCCACTCACCTTTTGAAACGGACCGCATTCTGTGTATGGAATGTGTATCTCTCTAAATAAATCCACTTCTTACCGTAAAAAAAAAAAAAAAAATTCCAAGAAGCACAGGGGCTACTGAAAATAAATACACCATTATTAAATGGACATTAACCTAATGCCCTATTCTGGCTATTTCACATACACGCCCTACTTAATTCTACAGAAAACTACAGGGGTTAGCAATGATCCCCACTCCACAGAAAAGAAAACAAGGAATCAGAGGAATTTACCAGCTTGCCCACCAAAATCACCTAAGCAGCATAGTTTCGACTAAGGGATAAATGTATTAATTCTTCCATTCAGTCATTTGTAGACTGTAATTATTCTAACTTCAAACCCCCTACTCTTAGGGGGGTTAGAAATATATTTGGAATTACTGCGTCCCAGTTTCCCCTGGCACCAAAAAAAAAAAAAAAAAAGGAAAGGAAAGAAGGGAAGGAGGCAAGGGGAAAATTACCCAGATAAATCAGGCAGTAAACTTCTAAGACAGAGCATTCAGATAAAACATGAGGTCAGCGTTAGCCGACTTACTGCATTTCTATTCTACACATCGCACCTGGGGAGGAGGACCACTTCTGAATGTCTGGTATTAACCCAATCCCATCTGCAGCTCACACCACACAATCATAGTAAACGTTCAAGATTAAGTCACATATTTTAAAGAGATGCCTGCAGTATGGAAGGGAAGGCCTTAGGCCAGTCTTCTCCAGCACCTGACAATGTCACCTAAGGCCTGTCATTTCCAGCGCCAAGCACCCAGGGGTACCTAAGATGATTCCTTGGGGATATGAAAAATTTAACCTTTTACACATAAATGTTTTTTTACATGATTTACCTTTTTTTACATTTTATAATTTACATAATATTTTAGTGTAAGTACACATATACATAATAGATAAAAATAAATACACATATATTGAGGGCACGGGTCCAATTTTTTTTTTCTTACAAGACAGTAACTGAGATCAGTGAAGACCAATGATCCACACACTTATTAAAAGGGTAATTTGTTAACTTCCAGTACCCTGAAGAGCCAAACTAAATGACATCACTTTGGAACCACTCCAGTAGCTGGAAAAAGAAAGAGAACTCAAGTTTTATTTGTCTCCCTTTGAAAGGTATTTGATTCCTAGCTGATTCTTGGCATAAACAATGGCTGACCATTACAAATCTGTGGGGCCACCTCATTACAAGTTCATACTGCAACAAATCCCATTTTCCCTCTGCAAATTCAATTCACATCAATAGCCCCATATATCACTGGCTACTGCTATTGGCTGCCTGATTTTGAAACATACAAATTTTTTGGAAAGATTACTGCCAACACACAATAGGCAAACTGCAATTTCAATTCCCTACACATGTGCTTGAAGGACCGGGGGCTATACACGCTACAAAATGTAAATGAAGCCTGTTGTTATCAGCTGCTTGTAAGTCCCCTGACATCTTCCTCTCTTATTCCTCCAGGCACGTATGTCAGGAAAAAAAAAAAAAAAAAAAAAAAACCATCAAAAGTGCTGCCATTCAAGAAAGTCCTTTTACATTCTGCTCAAGAGTAGTTCCCTGGTCTCTTAATTTTCTGAGCTGTGTACACAAAATGCAACAAAATTAAGCAGTGGTGGCTGTACACAGCCAATCTTCATTAGGCAGAATTCACTGTGAAGGAGAAACATGATTGTGTGATGTTGTTTATTAAGATGTTTTCATCACCAACTTTTGATGAATCCGTCACCTACAAGAACTAACATTTAAGGGTGACACCTACTCTAACAAAAGGAGACTTCCGCGGGGACAAAGCAATCCATCGTCCCCAAAGCCCCAAAGCCTGTTACAAACGCTGGCTCTTCCAAGACACCACTTACCTAACACGTTGCTGGTTCATCTCTCCCTTTGACTTCCTTGTTGAATACTTCCAGAAAACACTATTCCTTAACAATTCTTGTTTAATTTAATGTACTACCCACTGGTACTGTAATGGCACGATAAGATGGCGCAGATCCACGGCGAATCCATGCCCACTTTGACGGTGGGAAACAAAGGGAGACACTCTGCGTCCACTGCTTAGTTCTGGGCTTCTCAACAGCCTCACTATCGACATTTTGTACCAGATAACTCTTTCCTGTGGGAGGCTGGTCTGTGCACTGCAGGATGTTTAGCAGCATCCCTGGCCTCTACCAACCAAAGGAAAGTAGCACCACCTCCCATTCCTGACAACTGAAAGTGTTTCCAGGCATTGCCAAATGTCCCCTTGGGAGGGGGCGTGCAAAACTGTGAACCCCTGGTTGCAAACCACTGGTCTAGTGGGTCTACATACACATCAACAGGCATGTGGTTGATAAGCTGGGAGCAAGAAGCATAAATCCACTGCACACCCAGGCAATGTCTATCACAACCATAAACCTTTCTGGGACACTGAACAATGTCAAGTTTGCCTGCCAAACAGAAGAAGGCTAGGCTAAGGTACTAATTTTGATCATTAAAAGTCTACTAATAGTGAAAGGCATTCCTTATATTTAAAAAAAAGAAAACCTGCCACTTTATTATTGCATTGGCTCAATAACTATCCAGAGAAGAACACGTGGAAAATACCTGTCACAGGTTTTCCATATTCAACAAAAGAAAGCCTCCAGAAAGTTCAGCTTTCTGGACCAAAAGTTTTCATTTAATCGACTGTCAAGAAAGCCTTCAGAAAAATTTCTTCAGAGTCAAACCCCCTTAACAGAAGATGGATATGCTGTGAGATTTAATTTAACGGAAATAAAGAGGCAAAAGTGGTTGTTGTTTCTTTCCCTAAACAACCACCACTGAACTTCTACAAACCAATACTAAAAAAGACAATTTTTATTTAACAGTGAAAGAAACCAGCTTCCAAAAGCTCAACTGCCATCTGCAATTATAATCAGGCTTCATTTAGAATATACCCCACCATGTTCTAGTCTTCATCAAAAATGGCGCATCCTTACAAGGGAATGCAACATGAATTCACAATTCATATATGAGCAGGACACACACACACCCAACACTGGAGTCTACGCTTGGGAGACTTAACTATTTTACCAGTTTCTTAATGGATGTAACTTCAGTTTAAACTTTGTTTACCTTTCATATTTTAAATTAGAAAGGTATGTGGATTATGTTAAGACAATTTGCCAGAAGTACAAATAGTTTTTTTAAGCCTGCCATCTTTCACACAGCACATGGCTGATCCTGTATTCCAGACACTATTATCTTCACTCTGCCTAAAAGGCACGATATTTCAGCGCAGTATTTCCACTGACGCAATATAGTTTTCCCACCACGCTAAATAGTAACCAGTTGGCCTCTTGGTAAGCTTAATAATTAGCTATAATAATATGCCCCTGCATGTTTGTAATTCAGTGTAATTTTTATATTACAATTCCTTAATATGGTCTCCAGCACCATCAGTCCTCTGCCTACAGAACATTAATGCAGACATTATCTGAAAACCACCATACAAACTCCTGCTGCCGGTCAAAACCACTTAAAATAAGACAAATAAAAGAAGACATAGAACAGAGGACCTCAGAAGAACACATGCTACCTTTAACCTGCAGGATTAAAGAGAAATGCTCCCATACCTCTCCAGTAGGTGGTGACTCCTAAAAATTCAACTTCTTCCAAAATTCATAAATGTTAGATTCAGGTTCCCCTGCTGGAGCAGAGCCTCTGGCAAGGAAGGAAAGAGGCGGGTGGAAAGCTGTAAACAATAAGCATGGCTCCCATGCAAGCCCGTAAAATTAAGCCTCTCTCAGTTGGACAATTAGCTTTATATAGCTAATCAGGAAGAAAGAAATGAAGGCCATCTGGTTCTTGGAAGAAGTTCTGTATCTGATTAATGCTATCTTCTTGAAAGTAAACTTCCTATACACAAGAGGACAGGAGAAAGCAAGGAGAGGAATCCTCTTTTCAATCGCCTGCACACCCTGATAAACGCACATGCAGATCAAGCCCCTTTTACTACTTTATCCAAAAGCAACACAAGAGTGATTAAATGCCACTTACTCACGGGTTAGCCTTTAGCGAACAATGCGACCTCTCCATTGTAGACTGGGTAATTGGCTCCTGCATCCAGGTCCTTTGCCAGTCAACTGTGCAGTTCCACAGAGTACTTCTCTGTGTCCCTTGACTTGGGGATTGGCCATATGACTTGCTTAGGTTGAAGCAGCTTAACTTCAAGAGTGAATTTAGTGTTAAGAATGTGGGGATGCCACTCAAACACCAAGGACAGGGATGCAGCTAATCTCAGACACAAACTAGGATCAGGCACTCAATTCCTCTATGAAGCCTCCAAAAGTCCTCCATCTCCATGCCCTCTCTGTCCATCAACTTTCTTGTGCGTCTGTCCAACCAGACGTTATCTTCCAGTGCCACAGGCAGGAAGTCAGTTACTAGTAACATCATTTCTCAAACCTCCAACTTCTTCCAAAATTCTAATCCCCTTGGTTCAACACAGCAGCATACCTGGAAGAACAGCTCAGTGCCTCAGCCCCAAGGTAGGTTAGGACCCCACCATCAACCAATCCAGTGTAGCCATGGGTAGAGTCATCAAGAGCCACATAAAGTTGGGTACTCGATGTACAGCACGAAGGTCAATCTAAAGAAGTGAAATCCAGCCCGCGCCCCAGCTTGCCAAGCTGAGTACCTTGGCATAGGGCTGCTCTCTGCCAGGAGATAAGAGCTACCATTTTCTTTCCATAAAAGCAAAAATCTGTCCACAGGTGGTGCCCAAGTATGGTGAAGAAGGCTTCTGGGTCTGGAGGGAGGGAGGGGAGGTGGTGGGGAGAAGGACTTGGCATGGAGTATTGACATCTCAGAGAGTTAAAGAGGGTGTCTATATGGAAGAGTGGCCCGACATAGGATGCAAGTGATTGAATAAGTAACTATATTCAAGATAGTAGGAACTCGGTTTCTCACTGGTAAGAGGAGGGAGTTACAAATACAGAAAGGAGAAAACTAAATTGAGCCATGTGGTGTTAAAATGGAACCGGAGGTAGTGGTCTCTGATTTTTAATACATAAAAACACAATAATAAATACAGATGTGTGACTTCCCTGGTGGCGGAGTGGTTAAGAATCCGTCTGCCAATGCAGGCAACATGGATTCGAGCCCTGGTCCGGGAAGATCCCACATGCCGTGGAGCAGCTAAGCCCATGAGCCACAACTACTGAAGCCCGCGTGCCTAGAGCCCACGCTCCGCAACGAGAAGCCACCGCGATGAGAAGCCTGCACACCGCAACGAAGAGTATCCCCCGCTCGCCACCACTAGAGAAAGTCCACTTGCAGCAACGAAGACCCAATGCAGCCAAAAATAAATAAATAAAGTCACTCAAGTCAAAGGTTTTTTAAAAATAAATAAATAAACAAATACAGATGTAAATGTGTGTGTGTGTACATACACAGACATATACAATCCCCAGCTGTGTCCACTAAAAGGGTCTGGGAGGTGTAACATCTCAGGAGCAATGAACACACCTAATGCCCAGATCTTGGTTTCTAAATCTCATTCTCCCCTAAAAGGAAATCAGAGCTCCATGGCTCCTCAACTCCTTGGTCAAATCCAGGGATGGGGCCAGCAAAGTACAAAATGAACCTAGAACTTCTTGTTCCAGAAAGTAAGAAAGCACTGAAATAATGAAAGCAACACATGTCAAAAGGACACAGGAATGGGCTAGAAGGAACTCCCACAACCGGACTGTGAGCATCAAAATAATGGCAGTAATATATTATAACCCATTAAGTAAAACAGAAATCCATGAGTTCCAACTGATGCAATAAATAAACAGCTTGAAAGTTTAAGGAGAATGGTCTTACAGTACCTATCCACAAAATACAAGAGGGGAAAAAGAGTAACTTCACAATGGAGAAGCCTCGCAGATGTTGCCTTTATCAAGTGATCAGATTTAACATCACCAGCAAAGGGACACATGGAAATCATGTGATAAGATGCAATGAAAGGAACAGAGCATCATTTCAGTGATATTTCTGCCCTGATACATAATCCAAATCTAACTGTGAAGAGTCCTCAGACAAACCCAAATTGATGGACAGCCTACAAAATAATTGGTTTGTTAACTTCACAATTGTCAAGGTCATAAAGGTCCAGGAAAGCCTGAGGAATTGTTCCAGAAACAAAGGACACAACAACTAGCACATGACTTCAAATGGCTCCTTTTTAAATTGGGAGAATCTGGGTAAATCTGAACGGGGTCTAAGGATTAAATGATAGTGTAGTGTCAAAGTTGATTTCTCAATTTCGGTGGATGTAGTGTGGTATTATAGGAGAATGTCCTTATTTCTAGGAAATACATACAAGGGTTCAGAGATGATAGGGTACCAGGTTGGCAATGGATGCAAACTGGTCTGTGGGGCCGGGGGTGGTCTCTTACTTGTTGTAATTTCTTCTACGTTTTTTTAAATTGAAGTATAGTTGATTTAGAATATTGGGTTAGGTTCAGATATACAACAAAGTGATTCAGTTATACATTTTTTCAGATTTTTTTCCACTAGAGGTTATTACAACATATTGAATATAGTTTCCAATACCATACAGTAAATCCTTACTGTTTATCTATTTTATATATAGTAGTGTGTATCTGTTAAACCCATACTCCTAATTTATCCCTCCCTACCCCCTTTCCCCTTTGGTAACCTTAAGTTTGTTTTCTACATCTGTGAGTCTGTTTCTGTTTTGTAAGTAAATTCATGTGTATTCTTTTTTAGATTCCACATATAAGTGATATCATACAGTATTTGTCTTTGTCTGAGTGAAGACTTCACTCAGTATGATATTCTCCAGGTCCATCCATGTTGCTGCAAATGGCATTATTTCATTCTTTTTAATAGCTGTGTAATATTCCACAGTATATATACCACATCTTCTTTATCTGTTCATCTGTTGATGGACATTTAGGTTGCTTCCATGTCTTAGCCATTGTAAATAGTGTGGCTACGAACATTGGGGTGCATGTGTCTTTTCGAATTAGAGTTTTTGTCTTTTCCAGATATATGCCCAGGAGTGGGATTGTAGATCATATGGTAGCTCTATTTTTAGATTTTTAAGGAACATCCACACTGTTTTCCATAGTGGCTGAACCAATTTACATTTCTCCACATCCTCTGCAGCATTTATTATTTGTAGACTTTTTGATGATAGCCATCCTGACCAGTGTGAGGTGATACCTCATTATAGTTTTGATTTGCATTTCTCTAATAATTAGCAACGTTGAGCATCTTTTCATGTGCCTGTTGACCAATCTGTATGTCTTCTTTGGAGAATGTCTATTTAGGTCTTCTGTCCACTTTTTGATTGGGTTGTTTTTTTCATATTGAGTTGTATGAGCTGTTTGTATATTTTGGAAATTAACCCCTTGTCAGTTTCATCATTTGCAAATATTTTCTCCCATTCTGTAGGTTGTATTTTCTTCTATGTTTAAAAAAAATTTTTTTTTTTAACCTGTAATGGTTAGAGTACAATGTGGCTATGGAAGGCATGAGCCCTTTCAGAAGGTGAATAGGGAAGGTCACTCAGAAAGGACATTTGCCCTGAGATATACAAGAGAAAGAGCAAACACACAAAAATCCAAGGGGTAGAGATGGCAATTATGATGCTGATTGTAAAAGAAAACAGTACCATCATCTAACTCTTATACAATCTTACTGAGTGCAAAGCAACGGTCTAAGTGCTTTCCATATTTTAACTCATTTATTCCTCACAACAACCTTATGTAGCATTATTAAGTATTATCAAGTAAACGACTTCCCTGGTGGTCCACTGGTTAAGACTCCACGCTTCCACTGCAGGGGGCACGGGTTCGATCCCTGGTTGGGGAAGTTACACATGCTGCTGCGGTGCAGCCCAAAAAAACCCAAAAAACCTTAAAAACAAACAAAAAAAGTATTATCAAGTAGAATTATTATTACACCCAACTTAAAGATGAGGAAACTGAGACAGAAAGTTTTCAGTAACCCACCCAGGTTAGTTAGTAGCACGACCAGGGTCTGAACACCAGTCTGGCTCCAGGGTCTATACTCAACTGTCACATCAAAGCAACTCCAGGCAACTAACCGTAAGGATGCTGAGACAGGATGGAGCCAGAACTGTTGGACCATCCTAGCCATGAAGACCGGCATGAGTGAGCGAGTGAATGAGTGGGGACAGTAAGAGAAGATGTAAGAAATGGAGGCAGGCCCCTAGGTAAGAATCTGAATTTACCATTTGTCACGGGAATATGTTTCTGAAGCAGGGTGACTACTTAGTAGGCTGCCTCCTAGGCAGGATGGTGGCCTAGACCAAGTCAGTATCATAGGAGATGGAGAGCTCTGGCCAGAGAGAGTCAAGATTTATTTCTGAGGTAAAGCCAGTAGGACTTGGATGATTGTTCTAGAAAGCCAGGTTATGAGACCACCTTTTAAGCAAAACTGTATACACCATCCAAATTCCTTGGGTCAGACTGCATGCAGAAAGGTCACAGAATACTGCCGGTGGTTTTCTGTTGATGGTCATCTCACAATTCTTAAAAAAAAAAAAAAAGCACAAAGAATCCACCCCTGTCCTCTTATGAGGCCTTCAGTGACCCAATAATGGCTCATGGTTTACTGAGACTACACCCTGTTCAATTTATGTAACCATTTTCCCAGATAATAAACAATGTCCAATAGCTTTCTTCCATACAAAGAGAATCTCTCTCCCACCGACTGTCATCTCTTCTCCCGGAATCTCATCAAAGATTGTACCTCGCACTATAATTGGGAGGGTTTTAAATAGATAATTTAACCTTGAAAGAATGTTCATTTGACTCAACACATCCTTCCAATCTAAGAAACATACAAATTCCCTTTTACCTCAGCATGTCTTTCTTAATTGTGACAGCAGTGCCGAGAAATTCATTTTCAAAGAGCTGATTGAGCCACAAGGGAATATTAATACCTAAATACTGAAGCAATCCTGATGCTTTGCTTTAAAAAGGGAAGCTGGATTTGCTAGATGGCAAGATTCCAAAATGTCTCTGGTCTCTGCCTTAAAAAAAAAAAGTCTTTAGCATATTTTCATCTCTCTGCATTAAGTCAGAAAGTAAAAGGCACAGTTTATTTCTCTTAAAAATGAAAAAAATAAAAAAGTCCTTTGCTTTCTATTGCTGGTAATTGCATTTGCTAGAATGCTGCTAGGTTTTTTAGTGTCCTAGTCTAAAGGGTGTGATTTTCTTCAGTTTTGAATATGGAGGAATAAATGTTCTTTCCTTCACTTTTGAATATGGAGGAATAAATGTTCTTTCAACTCTGACAGCCTAAGTGTATTCCACTCTGCAGTGCTGACTATGGCTATAGAAATAGCGTTTCACATCCCAGATCTGAAATTATACCAGGGTGAGCACGGATAGTGAGGAAAGGAGGGAGCATGCGGGACAGCTCACCTGTTCTTTGTCAACCTCTCGTTCACGGCAAAGGCTGTTCCACCAAATGATTACAAGTACAAAAAAAAAATTAATTCCAGGAACCAGAGAATTCAGAACACGTAATAGGATCCCATCCCCCCGCCCCCCGAAGCTGATATCATCAAATTCTCTCACATGATTTACAACCTGGCAATCAATCTCTTTCCATTGATTATCCTGCTATTATGGGATACAACTGCTCTCTGCCCATTCCAAGAATGCTAAAGTGTTGCACTGAGAATACACTAATGCACCTTTAATGCAGAGAAGACAGGAGGAAAAAAAAAACGCAAGGAGCAAAACAGGCTGGAGAATGCATAAAGCTGAAGTTCCTTTCAAAAGCAGTGAAGTTAACAGCTTTTCAGGGAGGCAGTCAGGCAATTCATGCCCAGCAGCTACCCGGGCTCAAAGCACTAAGTTTTCTAACTGGAAATGGGCCACGTAAGCAGTGAACCAGAAGCATGTGGGCCCCTCACTTTGGACCACAGCCATAGGAGAAAAGAGTGCCTTAACCTGATCAAACTGTGGAATCGCCATGAATATTACTAAAAGATGCTTCTGATTCCAAGACGCTGGCCGGACAAGCTCTAGAGCCCTCATCACTGCATGGATTATAATATGATTTACCAAAACCTTAATGCAAGGGTTGACAAACACTGATCCACTGTCTCCTTTTGTACAGTCTTCAAGCTAAGAATGGTTTATATATTTTTTTAATTTATTTTATTCATTTATTTATTATTTTTGGCTGTGTTGGGTCTTCGTTGCTGCACGCAGGCTTTCTCTAGTTGCAGCAAGCGGGGGTTGCTCTTCATTGCAGCGTGCGGGCTTCTCATTGTGGTGGCTTCTCTTGCTGCGGAGCACGGGCTCTAAGCACACCGGCTTCAGTAGTTGCAGCATGTGGGCTCAGTAGTTGTGGCTCACAGGCTCTAGAGCACAGGCTCAGTAGTTGTGGCACACGGGCTTAGTCCCAGACCAGGGCTCAAATCTGTGTCTCCTGAATTGGCAGGCGGATTCTTAACCACTGAGCCACAAGGGAAGCCCTATATTTTTTAATGGTTAGGAAAAAAATCAAAAGAAGAATAATATCTTGTGACACAGGAAAAGTATATGAAATTCAAATTTCAGCATCCATAAATAAAGTCTCATCGGAACACCACCATGCCTGATCGCCGACATATTTCCCCCCTGGCTACTTCCAAGCTACATGGCAATGAGTAGGTACAGCTGCGATATACGGCCCAGAAAGACAAAAATCTCTACCTGGCTCTTGACAGAAAACGTTTTCCGACGCCTGCCTTAATTCACCCACAAATTTCAGGAAAACAGCTCCAAACAAACTAAAGGCCCACTAGAAAGTCATGAAAGAAAAATTGTTCTTTACCATCTAAATAAGGCTCCCTTCTCAGAAAACTCGGCAGAAACGGCACAATGTACATAAAGTTCCCAGAAAAGCTTTTCAGTTTGCTGACCTAGTAGCCAAGACGGTGATTTGAAATAAAGCAGGAAAAAGACGAAAATAAAAAATGACAAGGAAGGCACTGTGCTGGTCTCTTTACATACAGGATTCCATTTGATGGGCACAGCAAGGTTCTGAGGAATGGCGGTCCCCATTTTACAGGTGAGGAGATTGAGCCCAGGAGAGGTTGTCTAACGTCCTCACAAGGTCACGGCAGTACCTGTGGCTTCAGAGCTGGAGCACAGGTTTTGTCGGCTCTGAACCCCATACTTTTTTTTTTTTTTTTTTTTGGCGGTACGCGGGCCTCTCACTGTTGCGGCCTCTCCCGTTGTGGAGCACAGGCTCCGGACGCGCAGGCTCAGCGGCCATGGCTCACGGGCCCAGCCGCTCCGCGGCATGTGGGATCTTCCCGGACCGGGGCACGAGCCCGTGTCCTCTGCATCGGCAGGCGGACTCTCAACCACTGCGCCACCAGGGAAGCCCGGAACGCCATACTTTTAACTATCAGAGGTGCCTAGAATTCCTGTTCAAAAGCTCATACTACTTTTGCCATTCGGAGAAAAAGAATGAGATGGTAAGAGAATAAATAACATTTAAGTGAATGAAATGAGAGATCTCTCTACCTTTGAAAGGAAGGGCCATTTAACAGACAAATGTTTGTCTTATTAAATGCTGCATGCTTTAGTGTTGAGCTCTTAAGTAACAATCAGTTCCTGTACTTACTATCACCCCGAGTACAGCCAAATCCATCTAGGCAAACACACTATATAATCTCTTTATCCATCTGCTATGAAGACTGCTGGCTACAACCCAGCATCCTGGCCCTATGGAGACTCCTTCCCCCATGCTTGCTTCCCAGGGCAATTTTTTATATCCAGCAATAAATCACTCATAATCTAAGAGACAGTGACACTACATCTACCAAACGATTCAAGTCTTCCCAAAATCTCTTAACAAAGCCAGTTGATAACAGCCAGTAGCAGCAGCCTTGCAGATTTTATTATAATTATTGTGATGATGCCTAGTACCAAGTACACAGAGCACTGACAGTGTCCCAGGCACTGTTACAAGCACTTTAAATGGACTCATGTATTAAACTGTTAATCCGCACATCCCTACAAGGTCAGCACTACAGTTACTTTTATTTTAGGGATCAGGAAGCTGAGGCAAAAAGAGATTAAGCAATTTGCCAAGGTCCCATAGCCAGTAGGTGGCAGAGCTGGGATTCAAACCCAGGCTGCACGGATGGGAGTTGATACTTTTAACACACACCTCACTGCCTCTCCATACTAGGTAAAATAAAAACATTTAAATGTGAAAATCCATTACGCATAGCCAGGCTTATCTGTATTATTAATAGTAGAAGGGCCGTCTTTAATTGTTAACTCATTGTAAATAGACTGGGAAGAATAACCGACATAAACTGATAGAAATAAAACATTTTCTTAAAAATGCAATGTTATTTCTTATCTGAAAAAAGAGTAAGAAATATCGGGGCTGCTTAGAGCTGATGAGGGGCTTCCGGCTGATTTACCTTCACAGGTAAGGTCAGGCAGGGACCCCTTTCTGTTCTGTACTCTTCCAAGAGCGTGAAACTTTTTGGATTATGTTAAGCCTAACTCAGCCTTTCCTCGACGGGTGAGGCTCTTTCCGTAATGAAAGCTTATAAACCTGAAGAATACTTTTCGTAAGTGTTAACGGTCATAGTTTCATTATTATTAATCCATCTAACACTCTACAGAGACCAAAGGCCTTGATAACATGTTCGGGCTGAATCTGACCACAAACCATGGATGGCAAACACATGGTATGCTCCCCACTCCTCACCCTGAGCCCCCTGTCCCCTTGGCAGATGTCACTGCCCATGCTCCCCTTCCCCATGGAGCCTATCCTTCTCAACAGAAGGATGGAATATTATCTCGGATAACACTGGACCAAGTCAAGCGGCCAATAGCAAGGGATCAGAGTAAAGACATAAGACATCCTTCCATCACCTAACCCTACATCAGTGACAGCCCAGCCCAGCATCAGGGAAGGCCTCCCTCATCACCACTAGTCCACTGGGTCTAGAAATGGACTGGGGTCCTTTCCCTGGTCAGCTTCTCAGGCTGACTTATACTGAATTTATTATCTCACATAAAAAGTCCAGTGGAAGGACAGGCTTCAGGGCTGGCTGAGTCAGCAGCTCAAAGGTATCAACAAGAACCCAGCTTCTTCCCTTCCTTTCCAGGCCAGCCCTCCTGGAAATATGACTCCACCCTCAGGCCAGCCCCGGGACAGCTGCAGCCCTTGCGGGTGGCACATTCTGACAGCACCCACAGCAAGCAGAGACCACAGCTTCCCTGGCTTCAAGACAAGATGCAGCTTTCCATGGGAGGGCCCAGCGGGCACATATGCCCATTCCACTGGACAAACTCAGATCACATGGCCAGTCCTGAACCAATCACTAGTTAGGGATGTAAACCAAATAAACCCAACTGTGGAACTAGGGTTTAGCCACATGGCTTCACAGAGAAGGGTGGACACCTGTATAAAACGAAGGTTCTATTAGGAAGAAAGAGACGGAGGCTGCAAAGGAGTCAAACAGGCCTTCTGTCCAGGGCAAAACGCAGACCAGAGATCAAAATTAGCCAGCCAGACGACAAGTCTAGCCAAAAGACAATTACTTCAGCCTTCATGGTGTACTAAAAACTGAAGTCATTAGCCAAATTTAAAATTGGGAGTAATGAGGTGAATTCAGGACCTCAGTTTCCCTTGAAACACTGGAATGATCTAACACTGGCTCAAATTCCAACAGGGTGGCAATCAGCGCCAGCCAAATGGTGCTGGCCCTGGAGAAAGGCAAACTGCGTCCAGTTCTCTGAAGTGTGCCCACCCCCTGGCTCTCCTACCTTATTAGTTTGCTTCAGCTTCCTGGGCCCAGCTGGCATTCATTAGACTTTGCAACCTCCGTATTGGCCACCAAAGAAACCCCTGGAGAAAGTGGGCCCTCAAACTGATAAAACCCAACGAGGAGAACATCCACCTCTAGGCTGATTCACAGGGAATTTAATTCTAAGGAGAAGCAAGAGACAGAAGCTCACATTCAAAAATGTCTAGCGACATTCTCAGACCCCCAGAAAAATTCATGTAAGATGTAAGGAGTCTGTGGACCTGTCCTTTGGTGGTAAAGAAGAATCGTATAAAATGAGAGCGTCAGCATGCTCCAGGTCTGTGCAGCCTCAGATCTGGTGCAACATTTGATGCATCCGGCTAGGAACTGGCCCCAGGCATTTCAGTTTTAATGAATCCCAAAGAACACAGTTTGATCTGACTTCTGAATTCATGTGGCATTTTCTCAGGACAATATTCATAAGTCTTTAAAGGAGGCCCATGTCAAGAAGACGGAAGATTTACACGAAAATAAAAACCTGCCAGGGACGGCCGCTTCCTCAAAGCTTGTATTTCACAGGTGGCTGTCCACACCACTTCTGTTTTACCAGCGATGGTACTGAGGAAGGAGGGATGAGGAATACCAATATCACTCCAGGGTCCAAAGCGGGTGTTTGTTATTTTCACCCGTTCAGGGCTCCTTCTCTCTTCTCTTGGCAAAGACCCCTCTTTCCTAAGAGAAAGCCATTCCAAGAAGCTAAGGTTGGGGAGTTCACTTCTACCTCAGTCACAGTGGTGGGGACATTTTCTGAGCCTGTCCAGTTACTGGCCCAGCCAAATGCAACCCAAGTCTTGATAATTAACAGTAAGACATGATGTCTAGACTCAGGAAGCTTTTTTTCTCTTTACAAATATGGAGCTATGTAGATAAAGTCTGCAGGTGTTAGGGGATTGAAGGTGGCCATCTGGCAACATCAAAAGATATGTTTGCCAAAAAAGGGTAGTTTAAAAGAGAAAAGAAAGCCCTGATACATGGGTGGAGGACCTGGATCCAGCCATGCCTGAACCCAGTATGCCCTTGCATTTTATGGTACCAATAAGTTCTTCTATCTACTTGAGCTACTTTGTGTTGATTTCTCTCCCTTCCAACTGAAACGTCAATTCAGTGTTCCCTTCATTTTTTGAAATTAAGACTATTAAGTAATAGAAAACAAAGGCATCAGAGATTGAGGTCAGAGAGCTGGCACTCTATGCAAACAATCTGAAGAAATAGCTTTACACTAAGTCCAAGGATGGGTAAAGCAGAAGCTAGTCATACAAAGCCAGCCACAGTTTATGCATTCAAACCATGGTGAACTCAAACCATGAATTGTTCATGAACCGTGTGGACATACCTGGCTAAGGTAAGGGAGAGAATAAGTGAGAAAAACATGGATCCAAACCCAAAGGGGTGGAAAAGTCTGAGGGAAATCCCAGATATGGTAGGAGAATTCCAAGTGGGCCTCCATGACTGTCACCCCTTGGGTTACATCCTGTATAATCCCCCTGTCCCTTGAGTAGGGGCAGAACCTATGGTTTTCTTAAAACTGGCAAAGGTGAAGGGATTTTGTAGATATAATTAATATCCCTAATCAGCTGACCTTAATTTAATGAATAGGGAATCCATCCTGGGTGGGGCTGATGGGAAGCAGCAGAGTTCCTCTTCTCTTGGCCTTGAAGAAGCAAACCCCCATGTTGTGAAGATGGCCACACGCAGGCAAAGGCAGCAGCCTTTAGAAGCTGAGGCCTCAGTCCTACAAAGAACTGAATTCTGCCAACCACAGCGAACTTGGAAGAGGACCCTGAGTCTCAGATGAGATCACAGCCCTGGCCCACTCCTTGATTTCAGCCTGAGCAGAAGACCCAACTAATTCCCAGACTCAGGACCCACGGAAACTGTGATGTAATAAACACGTTAAGTCGCTGAATGTGTGGTGATTTGTTACACAACAACAGGAGACAGTGCATCAGACAGGCTAAGGACTAACTAGGAAAAGGGCAGAGACAGGTGGGACCTGGTGACCTTTTTTTTTTTTTTTTTTTTGCGGTACGCGGGCCTCTCACTGCTGTGGCCTCTCCCGTCGCGGAGCACAGGCTCCAGACGCGCAGGGTCAGCGGCCATGGCTCACGGGCCCCGCCGCTCCGTGGCATGTGGGATCTTCCCGGACCGGGGCACGAACCCACGTCCCCTGCATCGGCAGGCGGACTCTCAACCACTGCGCCACCAGGGAAGCCCTCTGGTGACCTTTTAAGGAAGCACGCCTGCAGAGGGCTTGAAAGCCTCCTACTTCTGAAACGTGAGCTGTTAATACCCATTTACAACTCACAACTCATCCCTCAGCACAGTCCCTGGCACATGATCAGGGCGCTCTCAGTACTTACTAAGTAGATGGGAAAAGAAATAGATGCACAACTAACATCTCAACCAAAGAGAAAGATGAGGAGTGGGATGGGCCCATTTATCAGACGTGGGATTTGCTGAAGGACAGTGTAGGGCTAACAAGAAGGGTCTGTGGTCCAGGGAGATCGGGCTCCTGTCTCAGCTGTCCCCTTTATCAGCTCTGTGATCCTGGCCGGTGAACACAGTTCACCTTATGGCTCTACAGTTTCACTTTCTCATCTACACAGACTAACAATTCAAAAATCTGTCAGGAGGACTAAATTAAGCAACACATATATAAGGACACCAGCACTGGTGCCTGATTCTGCAAGATGTTTTATAAAAATTAGCTTTCTTCTTCTCTCCCACTCTGCCACAAGTAACCCTTCATGTGGATTTGGTTCAGCTAATGAAGTTCTGGGGAAACAAAACTCATGACAAGTAAGTTGACAAAAGGCAGTGGTATCGGGTCCAAATACTTAATACACTGACTAGGACAATTACTACAATTTGCCCGGACCCCAATTCAAATTTGTTAAATAAGAATAATGGCACCTACATTACAAGGTGGTTAATAAGGTTAAATGAGAACGCATGTGAGGAACAAAAATAAAACTAGTACCTAGTTAGCCACTAAAATTATTATACATGTGGGCTCTTATGTTTAATTTTATTATTTGAGCTGGCAAAGGCAAGGTCTCCCAATAGGTAATATAAGGCCATTGGAGGACTCTGGGGATTGAACTGTGTCCCCACAAAAAGATTTGTTAAAGTCCTAACTTCCAGCACTTCAGATGTATTTGGAAATAGAGCCATTGCAGATGTAATTAGTTAAAATGAGGCTACACTGGGATAGGTTGGGCCCTTAATCCAATACGACTGGTGTCCTTATAATAAGCAGTAAGAGACGCAGAAGGAAGATGGCCATGTGAAGACAGCACATGGAGAACGCCCTGTGAAGATGTAGGCAGAGATTGGAATGACGCACCTATAAGCCAAGGAATGCCACGGATGGCTGGCAAAGGCCAGAAACCAAGAAGTGGCAAGAAACAGGCTCAGAGCCTCCAAAAAGGAACCAACCCAACCGACACCTTGACCTTGGACTTCCTGATCCCAGAACTATGAAGCAATACATTTCTGTTGTTTTAAACCACCTAGTTTCTGGTACTTTGTTATGGCAGCCCTAGCAAACTAATAAGGAAGATGGCCCCAGTCAGTGGTGTATTTGTAAATGTTTACCATCCAGCTCTGGGAGGGGGTTGGTTTGTAGTATTTGCTGATGACCATGGTGTAAATATTCCCACCATGGCTAATTTCAACCTACCAATGTGACAGCACTAACTGTGAAGTAGAAAGGAAATGCACGTCATCATACAGCATTTCTACCCTATAGATAAAACAGATGCTCAAGAGCACAGGCAAGAATAACATGTATTACAGTAATTCTAAGTGATGAATTGGGGGGTATTTTTTATTTCTTAAGTATAATTTAATTGTACGTTTACATAATATTTTGCTTTAAAAGACTGTTTAGGGAATTCCCTGGCGGTCCAGTGGTTAGGACTCCGAGCTTCCACTGCAGGCGGCACGGGTTCGATCCCTGGTCAGGGAACTAAGAGTCTGCAAGCCGAGCGGCGCGGCCAAAAATAAAAGAAATAGGATTGTGTTTAATAACCAGCTCAGAAAATTCCTGAGAACTTAACCACCAGTTTTCATGAACCTACACAAGCAGCTCCCAGACCCCAGGCAAGGATGTGCAGAGCAGAAGGGAAGCACACAAAGCATAAATCCTCTACCCTCGCAGGTCTCGACTACTCCTGGCCCTGGGAGGATGGTCTTCAAACCCAAGCCCTTCTGCAGAAGAGGGGTCACGCTTTCTGTCTGATGGTAATAGACAGTGTTCGGTTAATTAAGCAGGTTTTAGTGCAGCTAAAACCCAGGGCCTATCTTCTCCCTGATCCCATAAAGCATTCGTGGCAGTTTGGGTATTAACCAATACAGGAGTAATTTGAAATCAATTTCCCCTCTCCTTGATGAATAATGGACTATTTAGTGTGACCTACAGAGAAAATTAGAAGCTCATGGCCATGAGGCAGCCCCCTGGAGCCCCTGCCCAGGGCGCTCCACGATTCCACCTCAAAGCGGGATGCTTGACTGGTACCACCACCGTGAGGAAGCTGATCTTCCTCTCCTCCGAACTATGTTATCCATCACCACCTCTCTCTTAATTAAAAGGTGCCCAGGGGCCTATTTTATCCTTCTTTAATCAATACACGTAAATGAGCGGCAGCTATGAGCTAGGCACTCTGATGAGCGAGCAGGATGGATACAACCTCAGCCCCTCTGGCATGCACAGGCTGGCGAAAGGTGAGGGGGTCCTGAAACAGAGGCCTAAGAACGTTCCCATTAACAGTCACGGAGAGACATCTGTCCAGTGAGCCAGCTGCATCTCGTAACCGTGGCTGGAATCCCACCACTGTTGCCTAGGCCCTTGATCCTGGGCAACTTTGGCCTCAGCTTAATATAAATCACTTCAGTACCTGCTCTTATAGGGCTACTGCGGGGTCCAAGATTATGCAGGTGAGTGAGCTATCTGTCCCTTCTGTTCCCGGACACCCCATGCTTAACTTTACCTCCTTCACAACCATACTAGATGTCAACTTTTTCCAACAAGGTCTATTGAAAACAGGTGGCAGCAACCCAAGTCCCCCGCTCCAAAAAGTCCCAGTTTCCCTCAACCTTCCTCCTTCTTCCCGACACTGGTCACCTTCTAACGTGTTAGCTTGTTTACCCCACTAACACACAAGCCCCACAGAGACAGGTATTATTTGTTAGTTTTGCCACTTTTTCAAATACCTAAAATGGGCACAGCACATAGGAGGCACTCAAGAAATATGAAGGATGGGTGGATGCACGGATGGAGACTAAAAACCGTTCTGGAAGAGACTATATCTCACTGATCTCTGAATCGCCAACATCTTACACTAATTGCTATCAATTTTTGTTGAATAAATGAACAAAAGAATACAGCATGCACAGTGATGTGAGCCCACAAATAACCTGAGATTACCGAAAGATATAATATCCTTACTTGTTCTAATTTCCCTCTAGGTGATAAAACTCATCACATAGCAAACATGCTCCCATACCATGATTTACCAATGTTTTCTCCAACTATGTCCTGGTTGAGGGAACTCAACTAAGGAAAGTAGAGAGAGAGTTTGAAGCCTTTTATACCTTGATTCAATCAGAGAAGATCCTTCTTTTTTTTCTTTTTGGCTGTGCAGCTCGGCACAGAGAATCTTAGTTCCCCGACCAGGGATTGAACCCATGCCCCTTGCAGTGGAAGCACAGAGTCTTAACCACTGGACTGCCAGGGAAGCCCCAGAGAAAATCCTTTTTAAAACCTATTTTATATTTTGAGATTTCAAGTACGATTGTTTTGGCTTCTCTCCCCCACATGGGAGAAGTTTTATTTATTTCATTTTTTTCTATATGCTTTTTTTTTGTTAAGTATAATTGACATGCTTCTCTATGGGATCTAAAAAGCAAAAACAAAAAAACAAGCTCACAGGTGCGGAGAACAGATTGTTGGTTGCCAGAGGCGGGCAGTGAGGGGTGGGAGAAATGAGTGAAGGGGGATCAAAAGGTACAAACTTCCAGTTATAAAATAAATAAGTCCTGGGGATGTAATGTACAACGTGGTAACTACGGTTAATAATACTGTACTGCATATTTGAAAGTTGCTAAGGAAGTAGATCTTAAAAGTCCTCATCGAATAAGGTATCATTTGCAAAACAGGTTCCACGGCTGATGGTAGACTTGAAAATACTCAACTTGAAGACTTTGGTGGTTGGGGGTTCAGGGGTGGAGCACATCATAACCAAACTTTCATTTAATTAGATAGATCACCAGCTGCGGTAGTGAGGTTACACTCAAAAGTCAGTGTGGGCTTCCCTGGTGGTGCAGTGGTTGAGAGTCCGCCTGCCGAAGCAGGGGACACGGGTTCGTGCCCCGATCCGGGAAGATCCCACGTGCTGCGGAGCAGCTGGGCCCGTGAGCCATGGCTGCTGGGCCTGCGTGTCCGGAGCCTGTGCTCCGCGACGGGAGAGGCCGCAGCAGTGGGAGGCCCGCGTACCGCAAAAAAAAAAAAAAAAAAAGTCAGTGTATAAGGTTTTAGCAAGAGTCAGAATTACCACTGACAAATCCCTTGAATCACCCAGAAAGTACAGTACATCTTTTATGTTATGATATAGTAACATATATTGTGTAATGCCAACATCTGTCCCCCAATGAGCGTGATTAAAGTACATCAAAGTCTTCATGCAGGCAACTACAGGTTAGAATTGTAATGTTTTTCGATACCCAAAAGAAAACAGAAGATGAGTAGAAGATTCTAAAGTGTTCCTGCTCGTCTACAGGGTTTACTCTCTTCTATTCCATTATAGCCTCTACAAGCTTCATAAACACGAATACATTTGTCTGCTATGGTAAGGAACATAGGATATGTGAAAGCACCTAAAAAAAAAACTGGAGAACACAGTATATGCTTACTCATTTTGAAGCTGTAGGTTGCTTGATTGAAACCACTCTGACTTGAGATTTTAGAGACACAAAACCAGCCATCTTATCCATCTGTTATGAGTTGAACTGTGTTCTGCAAATTCATACATCCCAACCCCAGTACCAAACCCCCAGTACCTCAGAATGTTACCTCAGTTAGAAATAGGGTCATCACAGACGTAATTAAAGATGAAGTCATTAGGGTGGAGCCTAATCCCATACAACTAGTGTCCTTATCAAAAGGGGAAATGGGCACATAGGGAGAACACCAAGTGAACTTCTTCTCACCATGAGGGCAGAGATCAAGGTGATGTTTCTACAAGCTAAGGAACGCCAAAGATTGGCAGCAAACCACCAGGGAACAGATTCTCCTCATAGCCTTCGGAAGGAACCAATCCCGAGCACACTTTGATCTCGGATTTCTAGCCTATGAGACAATACACTTCTATTTATTTAAGGCACCCACACTGTGGTACCCTGTTACTGCAGCCCTAGCAAACTAACACAACAACCAAGTTCACATTTTCTCCTGCAGTCCCACGACAGGCCATTGCGCCCAAGCTTTTGGGCACTGGTCTCGTGACTCTAAGTGGAGTTACAAATTTAACTCATTCATGAGTTGAGTGTGTCTGATATATCTCCACTCTATCACCCACTAATAAACCTTAAAGTAAGAGACAGGAAGGGGGCAGCACACGATGACCAACTCCATGTCCTGGTTCACAGATAAGAAAAGGAGTCTCCAAGGGAACAAGACAGAGATGCAGGCAGCACTGCCTCACTCAAGCAAGAAAAGCCTTTCTTCTCAATTTCTCTACTTTGTTGGCCACTCTTTTTCTTCCCGTGGTGAATAAAAACACCCGAGGGGAAACGCGAACCCATTCATCAACATTCCTGGCCAGACAGCCAGCAGCTTAATGGCTTTATCGATTCCTTGTTTTGCTCTGCATTATGTGTTACGTTGGCTCAAGCAGTCCACAGAAGAAGAATCAAGATGGCATTATTTCATTTTAAGCTCGTTACCAGTGAGACCAGTCAAACCTGAACAGAAGTAGCTGAGTTTCAAAACAAGCATGTGCAAAACTTCTATTCTTTTGCATGCCCATGGTCCTTTCCATGGCCAATGCCCCTTGGTTCCAAAGCCCTATCTTAGCTGGTAAAGAAAAACAAATTGTGGCAACAACTGTGCCCTTTAAGTGGATTTTTCATGCTAGAATAATGTTTTGTTTTGTTTGATACTCCAAGATAACAGTTCCAAAAGCTTTTTTAAAATTAATTAATTAATTAATTTTGGCTGCACTGGGTCTTCGTTGCTATGCGTGGGCTTTCTCTAGTTGCGGTGAGCGGGGGCTACTCTTCGTTGCAGTGTGTGGGCTTCTCATTACGGTGGCTTCTCTTGTTGTGGAGCACAGGCTCTAAGCACTCGGGCTTCAGTAGTTGTGGCACTCAGGCTCAGTAGTTGTGGCTAGCAGGCTCTAGAGCACAGGCTCAGTAGTTGTGGCTCACGGGCTTAGTTGCTCCGCGGCATGTGGGATCTTCCCGGCCCAGGGCTCAAACCTGTGTCCCCTGCATTGGCAGGCGGATTCTTAACCACTGCACCACCAGGAAAGTCCCTCTCACTGTGGCCTTGAATGAGTCTAGGAACCCCCCAGACCTCAGTATCCTCATCAGAAAGGAGAGAAGGGCTGGCCTACATCAAAAACAAATACCTGTTGTAAAGCTTAAGAAGACAAAGGTCTCATGAGCAGCCCCCTAATCATTTGTCAAATAAATAAGGCATTCTATATGCTTCACATTCCATGCTTCAACAAGAAAAATGAGATTCGAAGAAAGGATTCTGTGCTTTAAAAAAAAGTTTGAAAACGACTGGTGAAATTCGGTCTTTTGTTTTGGTGGTGGTGTTTTTTTTTTTTTCAAAAATAATCCTGTTGGGCTTCCCTGGTGGCACAGTGGTTGAGACTCCGCCTGCCTATGCGGGGGACACGGGTTCGTGCCCCGGTTCGGGAAGATCCCACATGCCGCGGAGCGGCTGGGCCCGTGAGCCATGGCCGCTGAGCCTGCGCGTCCGGAGCCTGTGCTCCGCAACGGGAGAGGCCGCAACGGTGAGAGACCCGCGTACCGCAAAAAAAAAAAAATCCTGTTACTTGTAGAAATGAATGTGTATATTGTTTCACACTTATTAAATATCGTGAACTTTAAGATTCCACTTATTTTTAAGCTAAATGTGGATATCCAGTGTCTTCACATACAGAGAGAAAATGAAGTTGAGACTTAATTTTAGGGGGGTTCAAGAATGAGGAGGGGACCACAGATGCATATTGGCCTTAACCTAAGCATTTCAAAGCAAGCAGTTTTTGAAGACCTTCTGCCTTGAGATATTTTTTGGCCAATGTTACTGAAAACTATTCCTAAAAGCATACATTTTCCACACCTGCTGAAACCAGTCAGATTGAAAGTGTTAAAACTTGTTTTCAAAACCACCTGTCCACATGCCTAAATAGGTTTTGCCTTGAAGGTGTATAAATTAAATTAAAAGAAAAAAAGAAAAGCTTTCCTTTTCAAAAATATTTTTAATTTTCAAGTTTTGCTGAAGAACACAATGGTGCTAAATAAATTTTCTCATCTTTTACCCGGATGTGAACATAATCTAGACTTCTTACCCATTATATAAACCAGCTATGCAAACCTATGAAACTAATAAAGACTAAAACCCAGGGACTTCTCTGATGGTGCAGTGGGTAAGACTCCGCGCTCCCAATGCAGGGGGCCTGGGTTCCATCACTGCTCAGGGAACTAGATCCTGCATGCTGCAACTTAAAAAAAAGATTCCGCACAGAGCAACTAAGACCCAGCTCAGCCGAATAAATAAATAAATAAATATTAAAAAAAAAAAAAAACACTAAAACCCAAATCCCGTCCTGTATGGAAATCTTAGATACAGTTCTACCTAGAGCTAGACAGCCGCTTTGTGTATATAAATGGTACTCTGCTTACTAGCTTATGAATATATTATTTCATTTAGTAGAAGCATCAAGGCCTAGGGCCAAACTACCGAGTTATAAATGAAATTCTCTTTTACACCTTCCCTCAAGTAGCCGTAAGAAATACCCCTTTACCCAGGTTCTGGCGCCCTAGTCCCTTTCCTGTGTCCGCAACATTGTTGACACTGCTTGGAGAACACCCAAACTTTGAGGGCACATTCCCAGCTGGAAGAAAAGACATGCTGGGCTTTCCATCGTTTTACTTAGTTAATTTCTCTGAGCGGTAACACTATATAAAGGGTATATAATCAGACTGTTCTCCCCATCCGCAAAAGATACAAAGACAATGAATAAAATTCTTAAAATGTGAATGACTGTGCTGATCCCACCATCCTCCTATGGTGGAAACAATCGGTGCATCCACAAACACAGATGGCAAAACTTCTACATTCAGGCTACAAAGCAAACACCCCACCTCTTGCTCAGTTCTGTCCAGGGAGGTGGGAGATTATCACTGTGCTCTGTATACAAGCGCACGGACCGTGTCCGGGTGAAAACCAAAAAACGCAGAATATCATCTGTGTGTTTGGACTAAATGACAAACATCTGTAAACAGACAGGCTTTCTCACTTTTCACCTAGATTACGAAAAACTCCTTCATTTTCCCACAACAGATTAAAAATGGTTTTTAAAAAAAAAAGTATTAATTGTAACAATTCCCTGTCCACGTCAGACCTTAGCTATGCTTCAATCAGGCCAATTTTGTTGTAACATCGTGTTTCTTCCTGTAAGCTATTTCCCCAAACACGCTGTGCAGATTTCTCTGTCATGCTTTATTGATAAGAGTCAGGCTTGAAAGCAGGTCTGCCAGGTTATTACCATAGTATAATTTACAGACATGCAAAGTGCTGATGGATGTTGGCTGCACTCTCATGACCCACCAAACGGTGGATCTGAGGCTTAAACTGCTGCACCAAGGACTTGGCACAAAGTAGTCACTTAATAAATATTTGCCAAACTAACGCTCTACCTGACAAACACAAAACATCATCCAGTCCTGGGTGTGCTTCAACAGAAATAATTGACTTGAGTGAGGGAGAGGGTGTGTGAAGAGGGGGTGGTCAGGCAGCCCTCGGAAGCAGCTCTGGCCCTCGGAATAAGCAGCGTGTGCAATCACTGCCTCTCTTCTGCCTGGACTCCCGATATCTGATCACCACAATTAAGGCCTGAGCTACTTCACTTGAGCCTGTCAGCACATCAGCCACCAAGTCGATTCATACTTGGTCCGCTCAGAATGGAAGAATGCCTTTGTCACCAACAACCCACAGCTGCACCCTGCACCGGCAGAGATGCAAGGCTCTGCACAGTCATCCCC
Source organism: Delphinus delphis (assembly GCF_949987515.2). Lineage (NCBI taxonomy): Eukaryota > Metazoa > Chordata > Mammalia > Artiodactyla > Delphinidae > Delphinus > Delphinus delphis. Next base: position 76,100,250 of record NC_082692.2, on the reverse strand, counting down.
TGGTGCCCCCCTCCTCCCAGATGAGCATTTTCACCCTCTCTTTGTGTTTAAATCCATTTTGGTCCACGGCATTCTGACTAGTTGGTGCTGGGCAGAGAACAGGCTTCCAGAGACTTGTTGATTCCATCCAAATATTCAGAAACAGGCTGGAGACCATCAAGAACCAGGCTTTCCTGTTACACGGTTTAGACTCTGGTTTCAAAACTGTATTTTTTACAAAGTAATTTTATCAATCAGTACACACTTATGACACGCCACAGTGAACACCCTGAGATGCATTCTAGTTTTTAAACTCAGCTGTCCATCTGCTGCCGACATTGCTGATAAAGCTCTAAGTGATTAAGGAAAACAGAGAATTCATTTGCTGTGATAATACAGAGATCTGTGTATCTTTCCAATTGCCTTCAAGGTTGAAAGAAATGAGGTCTTGATGAGTACCAGGTAGCTATTAATTAGATTTAGTAGCAACAAAATAGTTTTCAAGCACTTTAAAGAACTGAGAACAGGGACTTCCCTGGTGGCGCAGTGGTTAAGAATCCGCCTGCCAATGCAGGCGACACGGGTTCAAACGCTGGTCCAGGAAGATCCCACATGCCGTGTAGCAACTAAGCCCATGCGTCACACCTACTGAGCCTGCGCTCTAGAGCCCGCGAGCCACAACTACTGAGCCCACGTGCTACAACTACTGAAGCCCACTCACCTAGAGCCCGTGCTCCGCAACAAGAGAAGCCACTGCAATGAGAAGCCCGTGCACTGCAACGAAGAGTAGCCCCCGCTCACCGCAACTAGAGAAAGCCCGTGCACAGCAACGAAGACCCAATGCAGCCAAAAATAAATAAATTTAAAAAGAAATTAAAAAACAAAAAAGAACTGAGAAAAGCTACCGAGCTCAGCAGAATTTTTCTGTGTTTTGGTTTCCCTGACCCACTTTTCCAATTCCTCTCATTAAAAATGCTTCCATCTGAAAAGAAATGAAGGGAGCAAGAACAAGAACTGAAGAGCAAATGCAAGTGATTATTATAAAGACCGCATTCATCTATCCCCAATTTTCAAAACCCATTTCGTTTGGCTAAGAAAAGGAGAACTGTATATATACACAGCTTACTTTTAAGGAGCAGACTTTAAGTCTGAAGCAGTAATTCCTACCTGTGTCACTACAGCTGTTTTCACAGTGAGGAAAATTTGGACCACCTTTTTTCCTTTTTTTGTAATTTAATGATTTTTACCTAGTTGGCAAAGGAAATGCTGATTCCTGGGCCGAAGGAAAGTAGAGAGCCCCCTAAAAGCAATTCACTTCAGTGGGGCCTTTCCTGACATACACTGTTTTAGGGTTCCAAAGGTGTCTGTCCTGATGGGGGGGTCAGAGGTACCTGTGGTGTTTGTGGGGAAATGTTGCACAGAGGGGGTGTACAGATGGGGGCCAGGTGGCCCTGACTTCTCAAAAATTTCCATGTGTATAGGAATCGCTTGCGGAGTCTTGCTAAGTACAGATCTAGAGTGGAGGCTGAGCCTCTAAGATTCTGCATTTCTAACAGGTTCCCAGGTGATGCTGACGCCGCAGATCAGAGGATGACACTTTGACTAGGAAGACGTGGAACAGCCTAGAATAACTACCCTGTGTTGGTTTTGCCTGCTTAGCATCCGTTGTGGGACTGCAGAGAACCAATCAGACTTCAGGGAGGTAAGAGGGTGTTTTTTTTTTCCTTTTTCCCCCCCAGCTTTATTGGGGTGTCTTGACAAAGAGAAGGTGATTTTCAAAGACAGTGTGAGTATCAAGTTGACAAGGTGGGCAGATCCAGCCCCTTTCTCCAAAGATGGGTATTTCTTACAATTATTACTAAGAAAATAATTTTAAATCATTTTGGCTCGGTATAAACTTTATATAAAAACAAAACTGGTATGCTGCAGTATCCACTTGCTCTGGCACAGTTTAAAAGCTCCAGAGAAAGGGACAATTCAGGCATGTTTTGTTTTTTTTTTTCTCCAGTGCCTCTTACAGAGGCAACTCCAAGAAGTTTCTCTGTCTCCTTTAGATTCATCCAAGGTGTTGTGTATGCTCATGTAGTTACATGTCAGTTTCCAGGCCCTGAGTGCTCTGAACATGAAAGCATGTCCTAGTTACCCTTTCTAATCTCAGCACCAAGCTCAACAAGTGGGACAGAGCAGAGAATTAACAATTAGCACTTGTAAGTGTCAGGCAGTGTGGGTGGCCCTTCACATCCATTACCTTCTGGATTCTCACCTTCCAGGAATGATTCCCAAGGATCCTCATGGAAACTCAGGTTCAGAGCAAGCTGACTGACTTAGCTTAGGTTCTTTCTAGTCCCTCTACGCCCTCATTGCCCTCCCCCGTCTACCTACTGCCTATTCAACTAGTTTCCACATCACTCACCTGGAGGTGGATGCCACTGGCCCCTCCTGCTAAGACAGGTTAGCATTAAGGCAAGGACGCCCGGGCAAACCCGACACACCTCTGTCACTCCACAACAAACCGAGGGAAGAAAACTCATCAAGGGGGCAGTGACACAGTATGTGGGACATCCCTGGATTCGTGTACACTTGACCTGCAAATACCACAGTAAGCTTATCCTCTTGCCCTCTCAACCTCCAAAAAGAAAGAAAAGGAAACAATATGCACAAGAAGCGAGGCTAAGCAGACCAGCTGCGGGAAGCAGGATCACACCCTCGTGTGTCCAGGACCAGAGGGAGGGACAGACTAGCCAAGACCCCCATTTCTATTAACCTATGACCCAGCAGTTCCAATTCTCTGTATCGACCCTAAACCAATACTGGCAAACGAGCACAAAGAGGTACGTATAAAGACTGTTCTCTGTCAAGTGACCTTAGTGACCACCAGCAGGAAGATAGCTCACTACCTCCACAGCCCATTCTTTCTTTTTCTTTCTTAAATATATTTATTTATTTATTTATTTGTTTGGCTGTGCCGGGTCTTAGTTGCAGCACGGGGATCTTCACTGCCACGTGCAGGATCTTCAGCTGTGGCATGTGGGATCTTTAGCTGCAGCATGTGGGCTCTTAGTTGTGGCATGTGGGATCAAGTTCCCTGACCAGGGATCAAACCTGGGCCCCTTGCGTTGGAAGTGTGGAGTCTTAGCCACTGGACCACCAGGGAAGCCCCGCACAGCCTGTTCTTAACAACGGAATAGTATACTGCAACTAAAAGGACTGTGGGTTTTTTCTTTTTTTATTTACTTGGCTGTGCCTGGTCTTAGTTGCGGCATGCAGGATCTTCATTGCTGCGTGTGGGATCTTCATTGCAGCATGCAGGATCTTTAGTTGTGGCATGTGGGATCTAGTTCCTCGATCAGGGATCGAACCCCGGCCCCCTGCATTGGGAGCACGGAGTCTTCACCACTGGACCACCAGGGAAGTCCCTAAAAGGACTGCGTTAAATGCATTATTAGGTATCAACAATGAAATACTTCTAAAAACCATTGTTGAACCCCCCCACCACAAAAAGCAGCAGAATGAATACAGTAAATTACTTCTGTAAAAATAATCTATGTATTTGTATAAGTATATGTAAACCTACTAAAATAGCTTCAAACTCTGGGGAGGCAGGATGAGAAGAAGTCAAAAGATTTAAGCTTTAGCTGAAACGTTCTAAGAAAGAACATATTCATATATTATATGCAATTTCTTTTAATTAAAGAAAAATATAAAGGCCAGGGGTGCCTCCCAGAACAGTAGGTGCTCCTTGCTCCTAGCCCATCATTTCTATCAGAAACAGAGGATGATAGCGTCCTGAGAAGGCACCTGTCCTTGGGACAGAGACGAGACAGACCCAGGCATTACCAAAGGACTGTGCAATCCTCGGTCACCACTCACCAGAATATCCGAGAAGCCGTAGGTCTGACACACTGAGCACTTCCAGCCTCATCTCTCACTCCTACCTCAACAACTTCCTGCCCCAGATGTCAAGGCTGTGGGACTCTCGCTGTAGCCCACCTTGAAGTAGCTGTTCTTGGCAAATCTAATCTAATGACTGACCCTGACCACACCCCCATATTCCACTTCCATTTTCCAGGCTGGGTTTGGGCATCATCTCTCTATCCATTCATCCATCCTTCAACACTTTACTAAGCAGCTCCCCGGTGCCCAGCATGCCAAAGACACAGCAATGGGCAAGGCTATACTGACTGCGCAGTCCAGTCTAGTGGCCTGGGCTACCTGCACCCACCCCCAACTCACCCCAGCAATCGCCTAAATTCTCCAAGGCCAGAATAAGCCTGAACCGCCAAGAGCCAAGGTGCAAAACAGCTGCTTTTAAAGTCTAACCCCTTCACTTACCAGCTATGTCTCTGGGGCAAATTTTGCTCCCTGTGAAGCTCCGGGTTCCTCGTTTTTGGATGGAGACAATATCCTGGAAGGAGATATCTTAGGAGACCCCTCCCTCATGGAGTTGTGGTGAGGATTAAATTAATACCTGCATAGCTCTAAGTTCACGACCTGAAACACATCATTCAGCAAGTGGTAGTTTCATTAATAACATGGTGTTAGAGGAGGAGTTGGCAAACTTTTTCTGTAATGGGCCATAGAGTTGATACATTATATATATCAAGTAGTTTAAGCCTGCAGCTCAGACAGTACTCTCCTGCTTGTAAGCACATGGGAGTGGCTGTGCTGCAATAAAACTTGATTTACTGACCTTCAATGTGAATGATGTATTTTCACCTGTCTCAAATTATTATGTTTTTAATCTTTTCAACAGTTCAAAAATGTAAAACAACATTCTTAGCACACTGGCTGTGCAAAAACAATCGGCAGGTCAGATTTGGGCCCAGGCTACAGTTTGCTGACCCCTGTGTTAGGGCAAATCCTATAAACTGGAGAGACCAAGAAATCCCAACCTATCAGGTAACAAGTTTTTTGTTTTTTGTTTTTTGTTTTTTGATGTTGGGGGTAGGAGTTTATTAATTTATTTTTGCTGTGTTGGGTCTTCGTTTCTGTGCGAGGGCTTTCTCTACTTGTGGCAAGCAGGGGCCACTCTTCATCGCGGTGCGCGGGCCTCTCACTATCGCAGCCTCTCTTGCTGCGGAGCACAAGCTCCAGACACGCAGGCTCAGTAGTTGTGGCTCACGGGCCTAGTTGCTCCGCGGCATGTGGGATCCTCCCAGACCAGGGCTCAAACCCGTGTCCCCTGCATTAGCAGGCAGATTCTCAACGACTGCGCCACCAGGGAAGCCCAGGTAACAAGTTTTTCCTCCCTGTAGAGCTATAACTGCTGGCTGTTGCAGGAGTCTCCAGCGCTGGGCTACTTGAAGGAGAACAACAGAACACCTACGCATTCATATACATGTATGTATGTACATACATGTACATATGTGTGTACATGAATAAATATACATATATAAATATGTGTGTATATAAATTATACACATATATAAACTTACATCTATATGTCTATATAATTACATACAAATATGTATATAAGTATTCATTTACCCTTCTTAACTTGTATTTGGGTAATGTTTTATGAGGTACATAACATCAGCACAGTACATCTATGCTATAGAATGAATTCTGTTCCCCCAAAATTCATATGTTGAAGGCCTAACCCCCAGTTGATGGTATTTTAAAGTGGGGCCTTTGGTAGGTAATTAGGTCATGAAGGTGGAGCCCCATGGCAGGATTAGTGCCCTTATAAGAAGAGTGCCCTCTCTCTCTCTCACTCTCTCTCTGCCATGTGAGGACACAGCAAGAAGACAGCCATCTGTCACACAGGAAGAAGGGCCTCATAAGGAAACAAACTGGCCGGCACCTTGCTCTTGGACTTCCCAGCCTCCAGAACTGTAAGAAATTTCTGTTGTTTAAGCCACACAATCTGTGATATTTTGTTAAAGCAGCCCAAGCTGACTTATATAACCTATAATTTAGAGAAATATGTATATTAGGGGTATATGATCAAAACTTTCTCCTCCCAATAAGAGTATCAGATCAAAAAGAGCTGAAGCATAAAGTTGGGGTAGAGGGAGAGCTGAGGCAAGTTCTACATGATCCTTCTCAGAAATAGGACACGCATGTGCTTCCCTGGTGGTGCAGTGGTTAAGAATCCACCTGCCAATGCAGGGGACATGGGTTCGAGCCCTGGTCCGGGAAGATCCCACATGCCGCAGAGCAGCTAAGCCCGTGCGCCACAACTACTGAGCCTGTGCTCTAGAGCCCGCGAGCCACAACTGCTGAGCCTGCGTGCCATAACTACTGAAGCCCGCATGCCTAGAGCCCTTGCTCCGCAACAAAGACAAGCCACCGCAATGAGAAGCCCACGCACTGCAGCGAAGAGTAGTCCCCACTCACCGCAACTAGAGAAAGCCCGTGCACAACAATGAAGACCCAACACAGCCAAGAATAAATTAATTTTTAAAAAAGATAAATAGGACATGCAACTGCAATAAAGAACAAATGGTAACTGAATCCAATACTGAGAAAACATCACACAAATCCAACATGAGCGAGATTTTACAGAATAAGTGGCCTGTAGTCTTCAAAGGACAAGCTCATGAAAGACAAAGAAAGTCCCAAATTTAAGACTACAGAGGTAGGACAACCCCATGTAATGTGTGATCGTGTATTTGGATCCTAGACCAGAAAAAAAAGTTTTTAAAAACTTAACATTTTTGTTTTCCTATAAAGGACATTAGTAGGCGGGCTAATTGACTAAATTTGAGTAAGGGCTATAGATTAGATAATAGAACTCTACATTAATTTTCTGCTGTGGATGATTGTATTATGCTTTTATAAGACGATGTCCTTGTTTTGAAGAAACACACCTTGAGGTATTTAAGGGTGAAGAGCAACATGGCTGCAACTTCCTCTCAAACTGTCCAGAAGGAAATTATGTGTGCCTGTGTGTCTGACAGAGAGAAGAGAGACAGAGAGAACAGAGAAAGAGAAAGTAAACGTGGTAAACTTAATACTCGGGTAATGTGGGCAAAAGGGGATACAGAAATTCCTTGTACTATTTTTGCAACGTCTCAGGAAATCTGAAATCATTTCAAAATTTAAAAATCTAAGGCCCGGGGCTTCCCTGGTGGCGCAGTGGTTGAGAGTCTGCCTGCCGATGCAGGGGACACGGGCTCGTGCCTCGGTCCGGGAAGATCCCACATGCCGCAGAGCGGCTGGGCCCATGAGCCTGCGCATCCGGAGCCCGTGCTCTGCAGCGGGAGAGACCACAACAGTGAGAGGCCCGCGTACCGCCAAAAAAAAAAAAAAAAAAAGTCTAAGGCCCAAGAATCAATGATTCCAACAAGTTCTCCACTTAAAGACCTTATACAGACAGCATGCCTATTTGCTTTCTGTTGTTTCTATTTTACAAAATAATGGAAGGTGACGTTTGCCATTAATACTGTAAATAAGCTAAAATCAAGATGGTGTTTCATGTCACCATAGGACTAAAAAGAAGTTAAAATACCCTCAAGCCCTAACAGTGACGCCATCACAGGCAACCTCTCTGCCCTGGGCACCCACCAGGCCAATCACATTCCCTCTACATCCCTCCTGTGGGCAGAGGAGTGGAAGCAGGCAGACCTACCTGGGGGATACCTGGCACCACAAATGATAAGGAATAAACAAGGAGAGAAAAAGGTCACCCAGTCTGTCTCCTGATGTAGTGCCATTTCCATAACAACCCCAGTGAAAGAATCACAGTAGATTCCTTCCAGGGAGGGGAGACTCCTCCTTCCCTCCCCCCAAAAGACAAACGGGAAACCCAGACCAAAAGGACTGTCTGGCTGCCTGGCCCCTCCCTGTAATTCCAGTCTGCTGATTCTCACGACCCTCCTGGCCTCATCACATGGCCAGTTCCTTCCCGGGAAGCCAGCCTCTCTCAAGAGTAGCAACTTTTTAGTACTGTCGGCCCTGCAGACAAGACAACTTTAGAAACTGTTGGTTCAAAGGAACAGAACAAACAGCAGAGCTTTCGATTCCTATCAGTGACCTGGGGCAATCTCAGGTGACCGCCATCTAAAACCATCCCCAATTCCCCTGCACTTGAGAAGGTGCTCGCTGGTTGCCATACCATCTTCACACAGCAGAGTCCAATTCCAAAACCCTCACATGAAAATGACCTGCTAATTGGGTACCCAGTGTCTCCATCATAAATAGATACTACAACTGGCAGTGTAATTAGCAAGTTCCCTGCCAAGACAACACCTTCCCCCCACCTCCCCCACCTCCCCCCACCGGAGAAGTTGTTCTTCCTGACAGTAAGTTTCAAATCCTAGATATTTTCGGATGGAAAGGTCTGCTCAATCAGAGGAATCTATCACCTAAAGAAAGCAATTAAGGTAGCAATTAATTCAAAATCCATACCAGCAAAAGGCAAAAAGTAAAAAGGAGGAAAATTAAGCAAAGAGCAAGCCTTATTAATGATTTCCTTTGTCTCAACTGTCCAGAAAAATGCATATTAGGATTCAAAAGCCCAGTCAGTGTCTTAATTTTCATCTTATTCTGTGATTACCAACATAAGGGTCCCACAGGCAGGTCATAATACACCTGGCACATAATAGGTCCCTAACAAATGATACAGGCTTGGGAGGAGAGAAGGTTTCTTTCTCCAAGAATCTCCTGTCCTTGACCAAAGGAGAACTTGGATCTTCATCTTTCATCTCCTAAGAATTAAGCTTTATGCCGAATAAAAGATGTTTTAATATCTTTCACAAAATGATTTTAATAATATTTTAATGTTCCAACAACCCACCAAAAGGCTGTAGACCAACATGGTAAATAAATGAGTGTTGAGATTACAGATGATTTTATTTTTCCTCTATGTACCTTTCTGAATTCCCCTATTTTCCACAACGAACATTTATCACATTTCAATTTTTTAAAATTATGAAAAACAAGGAGATCAAAATAACATTCTTATTCAAACAGAGAGCAGTCTTCAAACTGCAAGGTGCTCCAAATCACCTGAAGGTCTTGTTGAAAGGCAAATTCTGGTTCCATTAGTCTCGGGCGGGGTTGAGGTCTTGCATGTCTAACAAGCTCCCACACTATAGCTGGACAAACCTACGGAGCTTTGATTGCCAAGACTCTATAAAACACAAAAGTAATTCAGATACCGGCAATCCCAGTTTTAAAGAGATGATGATGGTAACAAGGCCTTAAATCAAATCAGGGCAACACCAGCAAAGTCCTACACTGAAAAATTAATGCATTTTGGGCTCCAGCCAGAAAGAGGGGGAAAAAAACCAAAACAAAAAACTGAACTTTACTTGGAAGTACAGTACTCTGCTAGAAGCGCTTGTCTCCGTAGTTAAAAACAAATGAAATTGCTTCTTATTGATTTTAATTTAGGTTGGAACACTTGCTGTTCAATAATGCCAGCAAAGGAAACTGTGAGTGGGGACAAGATATGATAAAAGAGACAAACTCTGGAGGCCATCAGATACTCGGCTGACCTCCGGTCTCAGCTGTAGTGAAAACGTGATAGGCAGGATTAAGTGCAGGCGGAATAGACACCCAGATGCACCATTTTGCTTTCATCTCATCCTCCAGGGCCTCTTACTATTATGGACTCTTTTTATTATTTTTTTAAATTCCAGCTCTAAGTGTTGTTCAATTAACTTTTACTCATTTCTTTAAAGATCCTTAGGATTCTCATTTACAAATAAAATCAAGAGAAGCAGTTAAGGCCAAGTGTTATCAGCATGTCTCCTCAAGAGAGGCTGTCCTTAGCACTAAAATAAAAGTCCTCGAATTCCTGGAGATAAAAAGCTCAAAATGAATGAACTCGAAAAACCAAACGGAGGAATGAAACCATTATGAAAGGACTATTTTTGGCAGGCAGGGGAGACGGTCCCTGTCCTTCTCGATACACCTAGTTACCTTCCCTTTGATGTACTTCCAGCTAATGCTGGTGCCCTTTGATTGAAAATGACCCATATCAACCCTTGGTTAACATAAGCAGAAAAAGAATGTATTGAAAGGATCCTGGACATCTCAGAGAATCCAATCAACCACCAAAGAATCCAGCTTCTGAAAGGGAAGGATCAGAGCAGCTCGGGGGATTCAGGCAGCAGGAACTGAGAGAGATGTCTTCATGTCACTTGCCTCAAGCCTCCAATTCCAGGGAGAGAAGGTACGACTGGCCCAGCCTGGGTTTTGGACCTCAAGTAGGGGTAGACAGAGCCTGTTGATTAGCAGAAGGTCCCATCAAGACCATGGAGGAGGGATCAATACCCAACGAGTAGGAAAAAAAAAAAAAAATGGTAAAGAGATGCTGGGCAGGCAAAAACAAGAGCAGAATAATAATAACAACAGCCATGTGCTTGCTAGGGACCAGAGCCTTAATTATAACCTCATTTAATTTTGACATCAACTCTATGAGATAGCAATCGTTATTCCACCTCACAGATGAGCCAAAGACACAAAGCTAGTCCATGACAAAGCAAGAAGACACTACAGACTCAGTATACAAGACCACCATGAGAAAGTCATTCAGCCTTTCCCTGTGCTATTTTACGGTCTCCAGACAACAAAATCAAACCCAAATGCCTCTGCCTGGCATTCAAGGGCCAATGTCTCCAACACGGGGAGCCTCTCACATCTCAGCAGTGTCCACCCGTAAGCTGACAGTCACTAATGGCTTTATGCCATAAGGAAGCAGCTAAGATACAAGGCGGACATGGGTCCAAGCCCCAGAACTGCATGGCTTTGCCCATGGTAAACCATCTTCACCCGTTCACTACTGCCTCTGCTCACTAGTTCCCTGGGCACGTAGAAGATATGAGCCAGGCTTTCAAAGGTTTATAGAACACCTACTCTCAGGAAGGTACCTTTCCCCTTAGTCTATTGCTCCTGAACACTAAGGGACTGAATCAGTATTTCAGCATTTTATTATATGGTTTTGGGGGCCTTCATTTTATTTCCCCAATTTGCACACATTTTTAGAACCTGCATAACACCAAGCAAAGTGCTATACGTGTAAAGTTTCCACTAATATTTGACTTGAACCCATGACTTGCCTTGCAATAACATGCAAGGGGATACCTTTTTTTTTTTTTTTTTTGGCGGTACGTGGGCCTCTCACTGTTGCAGCCTCTCCCTTTGCGGAGCACAGGCTCCGGACGCACAGGCTCAGCGGCCATGGCTCACGGGCCCAGCCGCTCCGCGGCATGTGGGATCTTCCCGGACCGGGGCACGAACCCGTGTCCCCTGCATCGGCAGGCAGACTCTCAACCACTGCGCCACCAGGGAAGCCCAAGGATACCTTTTGAAGTTTAAAAAAAAAACATAACGTCCCACTGGGCAGCTCAGGCCTTCATTTCTGTATCTATGGACCGGAAAAGTAAAGTCCAAAAGTCAATGGTTTCACCCAAGACATGGTTAAATTCAACACTGATCCCATTCTTGTCAAACATTAGCAAAGGCTCCCTGGGTTCAAATTAGGCTACTCCCTAGCTGTGTTCGCTGTCTTGGCCAAACGGTTCAATCTCTTACTGTCTCTCTGCCCCACTAGAGAAGGAGTAACTATCTCAGAGTCATTCCAGGGTGATGAGAAATAATGCATTAAAAAAAACTTACCACTTTGCCCAATCCTATTGCTACCCTTGTCATTCTTACCATACTGTAATATACATGAATATATTATATATTCAGCATTACCACTTTGCCCAATCCTATTGCTACCCTTGTCATTCTTACCATACTGTAATATACATGAATATATTATATATTCAGCATTCCCGGTCAAAAAGATAAGAATATAGCAACCACCAAAATAAAGAAGCAATTCTGGGTGCTCTCGTTTACTCTTTGCATTCTTCACTGCTCTCTCACATTCTTGTGGCCACATGCTCCCAAACTGCTAAGCACAAGTCTCGCATCACGGCCGACAAAAAGCCCCACAGCTGTGCGCAGCCTGCACTCAAATGACTCAAACACAGAATCAGGGAGCAGAGGAAAAAGGAGGCTGCAAACCCTTTCTATTAAAACAAGGGCTTTGGTTGTATAGAGACAAAGCTGATGTGACCCTCCTTCTCACCCCTGAGCTTTCATGCTTGCCGTCTGATTAGCTAGTGTCTGGAACTAATTAACAGGTGTGCCAAGAAAGAAAGAAGGAAAACAAACCTTGGCGACTTTCTCTGGGGAACTGACGACTCCAGATTTATAACAGCTCCTTTAGGACAGAACTGGCAGAGAACTCAGTGAGACGAGTTCATTATTCACAGTGTCCACCTATTCGGCCTTCCAGTGTACCCACCACCAAGAAGGAAAAGTTAAGAATTCCTCCCCGACTACATGATGGCTTCCTTGGCTATAGACACTGCCCAAAATATCATGGACAAAAACACGTGAGCAGACCAAGCCCGAAGCCTTGGAGAAATCAGAGTGCGAGAACGTGGGTTTGCCCGGCACAGGGGCTAAGACAGCAATGAAGGAAGCACAAATATTTTCCCTCCATCAAAGACATTACTTCTCTGTAACTACTCGGAAACCTCCAGAAACCAGTACAAATCACACACTACCTTGCAAACATGCCCTCTACAGACAAAAGGTATAATTATATCCTGTTACCCAAGGTAACTTACCAAGAGCTCCCGAAAGGTTTCTGCAGCCAAAAGAAAATAATAATCTTTTAACTCCCTTTACTTTATTCTTGACCACAGGAAGAAAATACACTTACCCAGTAAGGCTTTTTTTCCCTTACTGCTGTTAACACACGTATCATTTACTGAGTTTAAAATGCACTGGAGCGTTTCATCAACCTTATGTCAGAACACATACAAAGCCTTGACCCCGTACAGTGGCCAAGTATGAAAGAATTTAGACATCTGTCCAACTTGGCCTTCAATCTTCAATCACCTGGACTTTCCCCTTTTCAGAACCCGACTCTCAGTCTTAAAGTACCCAGAGTTCAATCCAGTAAGTGCAATTCACAAGATGTGCCAAGCCGGCACATTCATTTATGTATGAATAGAAGTACCATGTTGTTAGGTAAAAGATGGATGGCTTTGGAGTCAGAAGTCTGGGTCCACCACTTTCAAAAGTATCTGATGCTGGGTAAGTTGCTTAATTAAGCAAAACTTCCACGTGCTCACCTGGGAAGCACAAGGATGAATTTCAGATAAGGTGTGTCCAGCCCCTAGCAAGAGGCCCACCACGCTTATAGCAGGTGCTCCATCAGTGGCCACGCCACAGTGCGACACACCTGCAGAAGGAGTAACAGCAGAATTTCCAGACACCCTCCCTCTTCCCTGCCAGACTGGCTGGGCACAGAGGTGTTCATCTGTGAACAAGCCCTGTAGAAATCAGGGCTTGGAGCAGGAAACACTACCAAGGAATAAAGTTCCCAGACCTCGTGAAAGGACATGGAGGGGGGCAGCTGTCAGTAGCAGCAGACACAGGGGATCACACCATCCCTAAAAAGGGATTTGCCTTGGTAACTCAAGAGAAATACTAAAACTCTGTGTGGACAGAAAGGTCTGGAGGACTATTTGCCTTTAAGAGTCACTCTGAAATCTGGCTCTGCCGAAGAGAATGAGAAAGTCCTCAGGGAGCTCCTTTTCTTCCCCTTCCCACGTGGGCACACACAGCTGCTCTCACCACCCCTCCCCTGGGTTTCCAAGGCAGGCTCAGGGCGGGGCCTGAGGACCCACTGACACTCCTTCAACACCCTAACTTCAAGACTTCAACATCCTTGTTTATCCCTCATAAAAGAACTTAAAACTGAAACCCAGATTCTCATCGGCTGCACCAAACAAAGGGTATGTGTCCACCCTGCCAATCGTTCCCTGGGAAGGAAGCAGCCCCATCCAGAACCTGAAGAACAATTAAACAGGGATGGATTTTCCCAGCCAACTCGCTGCTTCCCTCCCCAGCAGCGGCCACCCTCGCCCAAGTTCTTGGCCTGCAGATGTGCACTGACACACAGGACCCTGGCTAGAAACCCCTGTAGGCGGACCTGAGCTTCCTGATAGAAGTGTGTTATGTCTCTCACATTCCCCCTATTTTCCACGTCCAAATTCAGCAGCAGGTTGGCAAGTACAGAATATCTACTCTACTTGGAAGAGCCGTTCAGTTTAACATTCTGTTGTAGGAAGGAATCAAACGTCCTCTAGAGACGTTCTGGATGTGTCTCTACTATACTAACGCAGAGACAAGCCCCCGACCCATCTCAACAAATCCACAGCTGTGGCAAAGCTTGGACAACTTCCTGGTAATAACCCAGAGTGCAGTGCTTGGATCTGGTATGAGACTGGCCAAAAACAGGAACCTGGGCTGCAATAAAACCAAATACCCAGGAGCGTAAGTACACGGGCCTGGGAGACTGTGTGAGGAAAGATTCTATGGCCTCTTCCACCTGGCAGGAGGGCATGGGCGCTACGGCCCATTAGCAGTCTTGTCAGGGCATTTCTGCAGGCCACTGGCAATCTCCGAAGATCTCTAAGGTCCCCGCTGCTTTTCGAATTGCTGAGCAAGAGAGCAATCAGAATGCTCAAGGTATTCTACGCAGTCCTGGATTTCCTAGGCGGCAGAGGCTGATGTCTTAAAAGCATGCAGGCCTGTTTGCAACACTCCACAGGTCCCACAAGGCATGACCAACTGGAACCAGAATGGGGAGAAATCAAAGCCAGGAGCTCGGCTAAATGCCCACTCACGAGCTAAAACAATAATGGTTATTATTTTCAAGTGCTTCCTATTTGCCAGGCCTGTGCCAAACGCCTTCCATGACTTACCTCATTTACTCCTTCAACAAATTCGTGGAGCGGGGACTGTTACCCCGTTTCACAGACGGGCAAACAAAGCCACAGATCTCTATCCTGATATCACCCAGACTCCAGTGCTTCCTAGGGCCAGTGTCTCCCAGAAGGCGACTCTCTCCATCAATGACAAGGGTCTCTCCTGGTCCTGTGTTTTCAAGGGGCTGGGATGGAAAACGTGATCGCTGTCACACAGGGGACTGCAGTTATGAAATGTTCTTGTGAAAGGTCAGGTAAGGTCTGAAGGAGCCCCCAAACAGACGCTATCCAATAAAAATACAGTGCAAGCCACGAATGGGAGCCACATATATAACTTTAAATGTTATGACAGTCACATGAAACAGTAAAAAGAAACAGGTGATATTACTCTTAATAGAGTCCACTTAACCCTATATATCTAAAACATCATTTCAGTAGACAATGTAAAATTTTAATGAGATATTTTACATACTTGTTCCATATGTCCTGGAAATCCAGTGTGTATTTTACACTGAAAACACATCTCAATTTGGACAAGTCACATGTCAAGCGCTCAATGGCCACATGTGGCTGGGGGCTCCCATACTGGACAGCACAGCTCTACAGATATTTCACAGTAAATTAGCTAAGGCCCAACATTAGAAGGGACTTTTAGGGGGGAAATCCACACCCAGGAAACAAATATGGGCTCACTTGATGTCATCCAAGTACTTGGTATATTACCAACACCACAAATTTATCTGATGTCAGCTTCACGAAAGAATTTCTTTTGCCTTTCATCCCTGCTCTCCAATTTCCTTATCAAACATAATACTGATCAGAGGACCGCTCAAATTTTGAGAAACAAGCTACCCTAAAGGTAACAATGAATGTATTCAGAGTAAACACAAGATACTTTACCAGGTATAAACAACAGGGGGAAAGGGCCCATTTAGTCAGTCACAGTTTTGAAAACTGTTGTTTACCAAGGCCATATGTAACACTTACTTAAATAGCTAGGAATTCAAAAAGGTGTCACTTTGGAATATAAACAGTCCTAAAAGAGCCATCATCTGATGCAAAACCTCTGGGCTTTGAAGAAATGAAAAAATAAGCAACTAAGTTTAGATCCCTAAACCTCCATTAGTAAAGCTTACCCATTAGAACACGATGTAACCACCATCAAGAGACTGGACATTTTTCCTCCTGAATAAATGAATGTGAGTCAAGTGTGAGCCCAAATCAATTTCATGGATCAGGAAGCCTTTGCACAGGTACTTGCTATTGATACCTGCTGTTTCAGGTCAATTTCAAAATAGCTGTATGGCTTAAAAATTGCCTGTATAGCAGCAAACCTATTTGCAAGGATATAAAAGCCCCTTGGATATGCCTGTCCAAACGCTATTTTCACAGGTTGACTGACATGTCTCAGTATAGCACAGGGATGGCATAAAAGTCCTCTCCCAGGCCAACTCTTACAAAGGATTCCAAACCCCAGTTCGGGCAGGCCTTAGCAGGAAAGAGTTCTGTGATCAACTAGCAATGTCTGCCATGGCTATGGGTAAAGATGAAGGGCCTCATGTGTCAATTGCAAATCCTGTGTAGAAAAACTGCAAAAAAACACAGGGGCAAGAAGAATACAAACACACATGCTACAGACTGTCACTGAATGTTTCTATCTGCACGTATGCAGAGCATGTGAAGGGTCCCACATTAACAGAGAGATACAGCAAGGCATGTACATCTTACCCACACAGATAATTTCAGTAATGAGAATACCAAGGGTAACCTAAGGCTGTTTCTTCAGGCAGCGGGTATTTAGGGAAAATTAAAACCTAATAGACCTTTTAATACATCTCCGTCAACAGACAATGTTCCTGAGTGGTCGCGTGTGCCTTAATTCATCCACCACCTACTCTGCCAGCAGAGAAGGAACATGATATCATCCAGAAAGCCAAATTCAAATTCTGATCCCACTACTTCATTAACTGTGGGATCGTTGCTCTCCCCCGAGTTCCAGCCCTCCCACCTTTTCTTAGGGTTGCATGGTGTTAACTGAGGGCGTAGTTATGCAAGCACTTCTTTCATAAATCTTAAGCAACAGCTATTAAAAACAGGTACCATTTATACCGTCCTATGCGCCTAACGCTTTCCTGGTGCTTTGCACACAGGATCTCATTCCACGTTCGCAAGGACTCTGGGATATTGAAACTCCCATTCTACGGATGAGAAAAACAGTCAAGTAGGTACAGACCCAAGTTAGTACAGGACAAAGCTCAGATTCACTAACTTGAGCCAGTTAACTTGACTGACAGATCTGTGCAATTCCAAAAACATGCATTTGCCACTGGCCTCTTTCATCTGAATCCACCCATCTTAAGTCTCATTTCCTCAAAACCCTGTTAAAGGTCCCTAGGCATCTGAGAGTTATTTCCACAGACTGCTTTGTTTATCTGGTCAGAGTGCTTACAGTTCCCCCAGCTTCTCCAGAAATCAATTTTCCCTCGACTCAGCATCTCGAGTGAAGACACAAACCTCAGGAACCAGCAGGTCTGTCACATCAGTTAATACACTGCAGTAACTGAGACGTTTTTCTTTTAAAAAGCACATCCTAAAAAGGTCCAGAAAGAACTCTAATGCCAGAGTCACCCACCCTCTATCACATAAAATAATTTCAGCAGTTTCTGTGCAAATTGACCAATTGAGAAAATAAGGGGCTGATGCCTAAAACTGTCAAGTGATTTTCCGCACCCTCCACACGTGGCCTCTGCACACACGTAAGCAGAGAAAATGACTAGTTTTGGAAGGGAAAATAACTGGCTGGGAGACGAATAAAAGAGGGCAGGCACTGAGTAGCGATGTGCGCTAGAAAACTTAACTTATGCCTAAGCACATTTGGACTGACATGATGCACAGCTAACACCTGTTTAACCAAGGGCATTAGACAACATGGTCGAACCGATACCTGTCAAGCAAGCCCAAATGGTCAGTTCAGGCAAGCCCTTCTCCTAGACCAACCTGCCCAAAGCCATTACCAGGCAACAGATCAACATTCATCTTCACGCTCTACAGTCAGCTCAGGCAAGTTCTGCTGCCCTCTACCTACCTGGTGTCGCTGTCACCAGGACAACCAAAGCAGAAGTGAGACCGCCTACTTCTCCTGGATGACCCTACAGCCAAGGTCATTTCTGATACAAATGAACACCAGATTCACAGAATTTAGCCTAAATTATTGCACAAGAGAGAAAAAAAGGTTTGTGACCATCAAAACCTAACCCTGCTGCCCCATGAGACATCTGACCCCTAATTAGAATATATCATTTTCAGCAATAGATACCCTGGTGACCAGTAATACAAAGTACAAATTTAGCTTCTCCGTTTTTAAAGATGGACTTCAAACACCATGACAATATATATAAACTCTGAATTCTCTTAAGAAAGATGTTGACCTTGGATATCATGTCTCTTAAGAGGATGCAATGTGACATTTCTGGAAAACACATACAATGATATTATTACTGTCTTGGAAATGTCCTGTAAGTATTCTAGAGAGCATTAGCTGCTCATTCTCTCAGTGCTCAAAAATGACTACCACCACCTAGATACTGAGGATTCAGCAGGTGGAAGGACTGAAGTCTTGCCCTCAAAGGGCATGGAGCCTAATTAGGCTCTGAGTCATACACGAACAATTCACACAGATGTACCGTATATTATAATGACTACTTAAAGAACACGTGCTGGAATTAGGGTGAAGGAATTGCCTCCTCAAATCTTCCAAATGCCCATACCAAAAGCTGGACACTCTACTCCATCCAAAGTTCAGGTTTTTCTATGTTGTTGTTGGATGAATTAAGATATGTGATGTTTCCAACACAGATTAGAAATCCATACATGTGTCACATGCGAAAAATTATTAGACCAGGAAGATTATATGAAAAAATTAAGCTCTTTGGCAAGGGACCCACCAAGGTGACATCTCCAATATTAATTTACTAGATTCTACTGTATTGGTCACTGGCCTTCTGTCTCTTACCCCCCATATCATGCCCTTCTTGGGGAGTTTGGTGACAAGAAAGTGACCAAGGGCACTAGTTCTTAAATGAGAAACTTTTTAAAACTGAACAAGCCAACAGCAATTTAATCAGCAGTAAACCTGCCACATTATTATGAAGTATCCAAGCAGCAGGCTATGTGCAGAGCCAAAAAAACAACACAACAGGAGCGGTGAACTTCAGACCCATAGGAAGGGCGCCGGTTCACCAGCCAGTGATGCGCTTGGTTGCGCTAGCACACGCGCACACATACACACAAGCAATCCAGGCAATCAAAACCCCAAACAACAGCAAGAAAAGAAAAAGAGAAAGAAAAAAAAACCTGTCCCTCAGGTAGAAATCTAGAAATCACCTATGCAGGTGGCAAACACCTCCAGAGATCAGCTGAGAATTGTAAATAACCACTGCAGCCCAGGTGAGGGCCCCATCGCAAGGGGCGCCCACTATTTAATTCCAGCTTACTGCTGTTGCCCAGCAAGACACACGCCCTACGTTGCTATACCTTCCAATTTTCCAGGAGTTGCCCAGACTTTTATGAGAAGCCCCCATGAGGGCAGGAGTCTCCGTCCGTTTTGGTCACCACGGTCTCCCCAGTGCCTGGCTCGCTGCAGGCATTCAGGATACACTTGTGGATGACATGAATGAGAAATGCCCCGCTTTTTTAATTCAACTGTTTTTCAACACAGTATGGCCAAACAGAGCACGTGCCGGCCAGAGGCGCCCTGCAGAGATCCAAATAACCCGAATGACTGTCCTTTCTCCATTCCTCTTTTCCAGGGTAAGCTCAGGAACTACCTTGGGGATTTCTTTTTAGACAAAGAATCCTGCCACCACCATCCCAATCCTAAATCACATTCAGTAGTTTTAAAATCCAGGCATAACTTCATTGGCATGAGCAAACTTCCTTTTTTCCTTTTTTTTAACCTGGACTCCAGGAGAAATCAGGTTTCCTGTTTTAAAAAAATATATAGCGTACAGGCATTTCATTAACCAAGATCCACTCACTACCTTGTTTGCTAACTCGCCCAGGATATTGTGCAGCAGGGTTTGAGAAATAATCAAAGGGTTCTTAACACCTTAAAAAGCAAACTCTCAGAGTAAAGCTAACCGGAAGGACCCCTCACAAATCACATTATAATATGGACTGGGAATCTGAGTTGTGTATTGCAGAAAGGCCACAACCTCCCAAACCACCCAGTGTGTAATCAACAATCCCTAAAAATTCCAGAAGAATTTTAGAAGCCATTTAGTTAAGGGTGAGGAAAACAACCCCAAAGAAACTGAGGGTCTTGCCCCGATCCCACAGCTGGCTTGGCGGGCTTCCATAGCTAGTTCTAAACTCCAGAGAAAAAATCCAAAACCCAAAACCATCTCGTGCCAAGCACAACTCTCTTAGACATTTTCCTGAAGTCGTAATTCAGAGCCTGCAGGCCACACTCAAATGATACATGGGATGATAATAATACCCCATTATAATAACATAACCATCGTATTCAACGCCCCAAACGAAAGTTCTCAAATTATAAACTAAATCAATTTAGATCTTTTTGAAGAGGATTCAGAAAAGCTCACCACCAGCAAACTCACTCTATCAGTTATTATCAGCTTATTCAGAAGCTAAAGTAATTGGCAGAAAGGTCATCTCTTCAATGTAACCAAATAAAATCCTGTAGTAATTGCCTTACTTCCTTACTTAATTGTAGCAAATACAAGAAAACACCTTTATTTCACCCAGTGTTTATGGTACTTGCTTATACGGGAATAGCAGTGTCAAATACAAACGGCTGGGTCTGTCTGGGCCTGCCTGTGCAATTAGGAAAAACATCTTCCAAATGAACAGCAACCGTTCTGACTCGAAATTTTTTTTTTCCATTCATTCATTTATTTATTTATTTATGTTTGTATGCGTTGGGCCTTCCTTGCTTCGCGAGGGCTTTCCCGGCGAGCGGGGACTACTCTTTGTTGCGGTGCACGGGCTTCTCACTGCGGTGGCTTCTCTTGTTGCGGAGCACCGGCTCTAGGCACGCGGGCTCAGAGTAGTTGTGGCTCGCAGGCTCTAGAGCGCAGGCTCAGTAGTTGTGGTGCACGGACTTAGCTGCTCCTCGGAATGTGGGATCTTCCCAGACCAGGGATCGAACCTGTGTCCCCCGCACTGGCAGGCAGA
The DNA here is from genome assembly GCF_949987515.2 of Delphinus delphis. Lineage (NCBI taxonomy): Eukaryota > Metazoa > Chordata > Mammalia > Artiodactyla > Delphinidae > Delphinus > Delphinus delphis. The sequence goes on along the minus strand of NC_082692.2, from coordinate 76,079,350 downwards.
TTCTTAACCACTGCACCACCAGGGAAGTCCCTGACTCAAAATAATTCTAAGAGACAACTAGAGAGACATATTTTACGTACCACCCCCCCCCAACAAAGGTGACCTTGAACAAGTGACAACCTCCTTTTGGGTTTAGTTTCCTCATCCTCATCCTAAAGTAAGGATACTCACGGTTTCTTCCAGAGAGGATTAAAGGCATATAAGAAGCTCAGACACAGCAGCTAGATCATGGCAAGTGCTTGGTGAGTATGGGCTGTTATAACCATTGTTCCCATTTTAGAGATTCAAAAAATGAGGCCCATTTGCTCAACATAACACTGCTACAACAGATCAAGAATTTCATCCTGGACCTCTGAGGTCTCCCAGACCCCCACTGCCACCCAACCCCACTTCCACAGGATGTTGAGGAATTTGCCCAGTGACATAGTGACATGACAGCTACCCAGTGACATAGCCAAGCCCAAGACTACGGCTCTTAACCTCCGCACTCACTGAATTCAAACACTTCAGGAAAAATGATATATTTTAAAAAACGAACAGAACTCACTTTTTATAAATAACCATCGCCTTGTAAATGAATCCTACTGATGATTTGTGACTAACTTGACTCTTGAAAAGTCAATGACATTTCCTCACTAATCTGGACTATGCTTTTATGTCTGGTAAATGGCTAATGGCTGTGTCTCCTACCCAAATTATTCCGAACTGATGAGTTTATCTGATTTAAGTGCACTGTGGAATTCATGTGGCTGCAGTGGTGTCAGAATTCAAACACCTCTTGGATTCATCTAATACCTCATATGAATTCCTCAAAAGTATACCCACTGCAGTATCAACTGACAACCTGCTTCCCTCTCCTTGTTAAGAAAATAGTATCACAGACCCAAAAATAAGAGCAGTTGTCCTATTTTCTTACATGGAAGTGTTACATATTCCATGAACTATGCTTTCATTGCTTCTTTTTTAGTTGCTAGATTTCGGCAGCCAACTGTGTCACTTTGCTACATCCCCAAAATAGCTAAGTCGAGTAGTTTAAAATCATATTTTGTTGTTTGGTCAAAAAACCATCATGCTGATTTCAGTCTGCAAAAAAACTGATTAGAGGGCAGGAGCTTTGCATGCACAGTGTGTGGTTCTCTCTTGTATACTCTGCAGGTCTGAATCCATGAAGACATGGAGACAAGGGCATACGTGTGTTCAAGTGCCACGCAAGTACAAAATAAAAGCAACACCCAAAGACTACTGTTTGCTTCCCATTAGTGGCACACAATTAAAACCCAGAAATGACAGTCAAAGGTAGACCCATTCTCCTTGGTTACCACACAGCACAGTAGGCCTTACAAGGGGGATGGGCATTCCAGGGTGCAGGACCAAGCAGCTCTTTCTACAGAGGATAACACCACACAGGGATCTTGCGTGGTACATTTTAAGCCTGCAGAAAACATTTATCGCCTTTTAAGCAGGGAAAGAGGAGCCTCCTTTGCGATGTGAGCAAGGAGGTTATCTCAGACTTCATGGAGGCTTTCTCATTTCTTTAAACCTCAAAATGTAACCATTTTACTAATTATATGTGGGATGCCCTCATGCCAGCCTCCCTCGCCCTCAAGAGCAAATCCAGGCACAAAAATCATCATGCAAGTTTATATAAATTTTTTCAAAATGTTTTTGTTTTTACATATGTCTTTTTCAGTTCAATTTTCTTCTTTCTCTATACTCCTACCCAAATCTCTTTAACACACACAAAAAATGGTTAATTTATTGAGCACTTACTATTTACCACGCACTGTGCTAAGTCCTTTAGCATGCATTCTCATTCAAGCCTCACAAAGACCTTAGGAGTCAGGGTCCTATCACTATGCCATTTTGCAGAGAAAGAGAGGGCAAAAAAGTGAGGCACAGAGAAGTTAAGTAACTTGTCTAAAGCAGCACAGCTAGTAATGGCAGAGGCCGATTGGCTCGAGATGATATTCCGATATATTTTAAACAACTTCCCACAGCTACATGACTCAGAAAGGAAATAAAAAGTATTAACAAGTTCTAGGCTCCTAAAAGATCTCTCCTTTTCATATGCAGATAAAATAGTACAGTGATTCTCCTTCAGTGGAGAAGTTGCCTTCCATCCTCCACCCCAAAAGCAGCAGGAACACCACCCAATTCAGTTAAGGGGGCTCCGAAAAGAGAAACCGGGCACACCTGGAACCTGGTTAGCTGACATTCCCCGACCCAGCCCTAAGAGCACTTTTTACAATGTTTTTTTTTTTTAATCATCATATCAAGTGCTGTAGTCATAAAAATTTTAAGACTGCATAGGCCTGGCAAGCCAACTCACAAAGATCATATATTTTTTCTGTCAAAACACCAAACATTTTGCTACAAGTCATACCAGATGAAATGGCCCCTCCAATTATAGGTGCCCCTATAGAAGGAGACAACTGCTCATGAAGCCCTCTAGCTACCTCAAGCGATCTTGCACAGCCATCGCTGATAAACCTCACAGTCCTTCTCATAATAGGAAAACCCCACAAACTTATCTGTTATATATTTCAATCATCACAGGCTTTTCTGAAAATGAAATTCACCTACATTACTTCCAATCTTTTTTTTTTAAGAGACATTAACAATTTCTTTGTCTTGAAAATGAGACAAAAAGGAATTGTAGGAAAAAAGCAAGGAGAGGTAAATGGTATTTAAAAACATGCATCATTTTTGGAGTGATTTTTTTGGTTAGAACTCCACGTAAACAAATAAAAAATAAAAAGTCAGGGGCTTCCCTGGTGGCGCAGTGGTTTGAGAGCCCGTCTGCCGATGCAGGGGACACGGGTTCGTGTCCCGGTCTGGGAGGATCCCGCGTGCCGCGGAGCGGCTGGGCCCGTAAGCCATGGCCGCTGAGCCTGCGCATCCGGAGCCTGTGCTCTGCAACGGGAGAGGCCACAACAGTGAGAGGCCCGCGTACCGAGAAAAAAAAAAAAGTCAAAGCAAAGTCATTAACAGAGAACTTTTTTTACAGGTGGGCATTTGCTCTTGTGAGTGCACACAACACTGCCATAGTTCTGGAATTGGGTCTTTTACAAGCAAGATGGTCACTTCCATTTCTCAGACAGGCAAACAAAGGTATGGGATCGTTTAATCATTTGGGAATACTTACTGAGGGCCTAATGCGTACCAGGGTAACCTCATTCTGGTTCAAATTCAGCAACGGCCCAGGGAATTCCACAAGCAGCTCTCACCGCCTGTTGGGGGCAGGCTATTCTCAGAAGAACATTCTCACTTTCCTGAGCCCCTCCCTCAGTAGCTACCAGCTTTGCCCAGATCAAGCTCAGACGGAGAACTAAATGTGGAGGCAGGGCACATCTCCTTCGCTTCCTTTATATTGTTAGATACACAGACCTTTTATTCTTTACACAGCCAGCCAAAAACGCAGCTTCACTCATTACCACCCCCCACCTGATAATGGTCAACCTATAACCAAAGCCCACCAAGAGCTTACTGGGGGATTCAAGCACTTTTATCACTTTTGAGATAACTTCAGATGCTTTGAATTTCTCCCATAAAGTCTGATTTATGAAATGTGACTACATGAAAGATATGCCCTAGAATTAAAGTGTTAATCACAACTTTTCTTCATTCTTGCAACTCAGAATGCACACCTATGTTACAACTTTATCCTGCTTAGGAATGACATTGCTGAAGGTATATTCAGATTAAAAAAAAAAAAAAAAAAACTTTCACCATAAAAGGAAAGAGGTAAAGCAACAAAGCACCAGCAACACTTAATTGCTTTCCTCACCTAGGTATGGCTAATGTGTCCAGGCTGTCCTTTTGGTCAAGAAGTTTCCAGGAAAATGAGGGAGGGGTAAGGAAGTAGAAGGGGATAATAATAATTGTTCTGGGGTATTTTAAATGCTCTTTCATAAAAAGCAAGAAAGTTCATTTCAATTAGTGCAGTGATATGTAACTGATTATACTACAGTAACGTGGGAGTTTTTCAGAATAGAAAGATGCATCAGAAAGGGTTTTTGTTTTATTTTGCTGTGTTAAATCATCAGCATTCCCCATACTGCCTCATTTAAACAATGTTATCTTTTATCCTGTGAAAACGGGTCCATAATTAAGGGGAGATGCCCAGAGCTTCACAACTGTTTAGTTCTTTTTCTCATTTCAGCCAACCTTTCCAATAGCCATTCTGCCTGTGGCAACAGCAACTTCCCTACTTCCAAAAGGTCCTGTCATGCCTATTTGTACTAATATTCTTCATCAACTCTGTAATATGAGCACTGTTTAGAAGGAAACATCGAAAATTTTATGCCATGACTGCATTAGAGGGAACCAAGTTTCAAGACTGGATAAAGATCCTCCATTTTCAAATAAGACACTTTGGGGAAGGGGCTGTGGCGGGGGGGCATGGTTTCTCACCCCATCCCTGAAGAGTAAGACTGCTGACTTACAAATGTTACTTTTGCATTTTTCTAATAAGTCCATAGAGGCTGTCCACCAGGACTAAAGCATGTACATGCAAATACACCAAGAGACAGCTCAGAGGGAGATTCGCAGGACATCAATCGTGGATCCTCTGATTCTGACACATCCAAGGTACACAGCAGAGCTTACCCATCTGAAATGTTTCCAACATCAGCCTCCTAGATGTAATGTAATTACTGTACAAAACATCAGAATCAAAGAGAAGGGTTTCAACTCTGAGGGCAGAAAGAGAAGTCAATTAAAAAAAAAAAATTAAGTTTCCGCTGAATAGCTTAAAAATGTAAAATGTTAACCCTTCCAAATAACATAATTTATTTGCTGTTGGAGGCACTTAAATTCTCAATGGAGATATATACACCAAATGCTTAAATGAACTGTGTGTAAGATTTGCTTTAAAATAATGAGGTGTTGGGGAGGATGGGGTGGGTAAAGGAAGAGGGAAAATTGAGTTGTAACTGTTACAGCTGAGTAGGGGGTTCACAGGGTCCCATTATATTTTTCCATTTTTGTAAGTTTTTCCATAATAGAGTATCTTTTTTAGATGTCAGAAAACAACGTCCTATGCACTACATCATGTTGATAACACTTGTGCTCTGGAAAATGGAAACATCAGTTGAAACATTAATGGCGACACGGGTCCCACACCTGCCATACTGCCGTTGAGAGACTAAAAGCCACTGCTTCCCATCCTCTGGGGAAAGACTCAGGCCAGGGCAATGTTTCCAAAACCCTCCCAAATTAAAGTTACCCTCTATCTTTCACAGGAGCTGAGAACAAATGTATCAGAAAAGTTCGCACAATTCTGAGAGGAAACAAACAAAATAACCAACAAGGGATTTTGGTGAAGATGTCACAAGGAGGACCCTAATCCAACACCAGAATCATCTTTATCCCTCGTGTCAAGCAGGTAAAGCCTTCTCAGGTCAGGCCTGGCAAGAAGGGGCGTCCCAAAGAGAACTCGGGTCCCCATCGGTTGAGAGCCGCCCAGGAGCACCAGGGTGGAGCTGACGCCGCCTCTCCGCTCCCAGGCGCATCTGCAGCGGCCCAGCCTCCAGCCCCAGCCTCATCCCACCGCGGCCCCAGGGCACCTAGGCGGGTGGAGGTGGCGGGAGCCTGACGAGTGGCTCGGGGGCGCCCCCTGAGGTCCAGCAGCGTCGCAGCAGTTTTGGAAAATGGAAAGCAGACGTCTCCGGCTCTTGACATTTTAACTTTGGTTGCAAAGGCTGCTGCTGTACCCTCTCCGGGCGCACTTTCCCAAACCACAGCCCTCCTTCCCCGCGCCTCGCACTACTGCCCCTTCCCTTTCCGACACCCTACGGCTCCCGAACCACGGAATGGGCTATTTATTTACCTCGTAGCGTGAGCACGCACAGAAAATGTGGAAGACGAAAACTGTCCCAGCCCGACGCAGGCGGCATCACTGGTGGTCCCATTTTGGATTTCAAGGCTTCCTCAGACATCAGAAAAAAGAAATCGCGGCTTGGCCCACTGACTGCACACCCAAGTGTAAGGAGAGGGCCAGAAGTGGAATTAGAAATTCCCCGTATTTCGCAAGGCTGCTCCCCTGCTGCCTCCCACTCACCCCCATTAAAACGTGACCCTTAAGAAGTTCAACCCCAGTGTGCACCTGAGCCCACTCAGACGGCAAGTCCACGACACAGAAAAAAGTCTAGGAAGCTCAATGATTAACACAAATACTGAGCACTGAGGAAGCAGGGGGGGATGTTTAAGGGTAAACGTCCACACCGCCCCCGGGTCCCAGTGGAGGCAGGACCCTGGTGAGCAAACCCCAGGCCTCGGGTGAGTGTGAACGCACGTCCTCGCTCGGCATCCGAGCTGGGGTTCTGGGCTGTGGCCGGAGTTCCGTGCGGTTCCGGGGACAGGAGAATGCCCAAAGGGAAATGCGAGGTGCCCGAAGAAAAAACAGTGCTTTGCTTCTCTGCCCCTCGAGGCCACCCCCGTGCCTGCAAAGGGGAAACTCGCTGCCAGTCCCCGAGGGCAGCAAGAGCGCCCGCGACCTCATCCAGGGCGCACGACGGAGGTGGGGGAGCCGGTGCACCAAAACCGTGCGCTCGGGCCACCCGGGGACAGGCGGTTATGACAAGGGGGAGCAGAAACATCGGGAGACAGGTTCCTTTTTTTCTGGATAACACCCTCCTCCAAATATCCAGGAGCTGGTGGATGAGAAGGCAGAAAAGCAGGGGGGGGGGGTGGTTCCCTGTCCTTAGGAGAGCAAAGGATGAAAAACGAATCGCTCCCTTCTTCCCACCCCTTCCCCGACTAAGGGCACAGGACAAGGCCTCCACCTGGGGGAGGGGGCTGGACAGACCGAAGGGAGCTCAGGGCTGCAGCCTGGGGGGAAAGGGGAGGCTACAAGAGGAAAGAGGGAGACAGCTGGCTTCTGCCCTCCCCTAGTGGAAAGAGGAGGTGGGGGGGTCGGCCGGTGGAGGGCTGGAAGTGGAGGGTCGCCGAGCCGCACACCGCTACGTGCGGTGATTTATTATCTTCATCAATGGCCAATACTTTTCCTGTCTTAACCCGACCAGAAAGGAGCGGGTCTGGGTCTGCCAGCCGCGAACAGCCTGCAAAAGGGTAAAGATGAAGGTAGGCAAGGCGCGAGACAGAAAAAAATCCGCCCCGGCACGAACAGCAATTCAGTTTCCGACCCGCCCGCCCCCCCGCGCCCAGACCCGAGCAGCCCAGCCAAGCAGAGTTGGGGGATAAAGGGGCCGCGAGCCCGGGCTGGGGGAGCCACGAATCTCCCTAAACCGCCTGCTCCCTGCCCTCCCACCGCTCCCAGGCCCCCGCGCCCAGGAAGGCTCCATCGCGCCGGCACCGAAGCTCAGCCCGTGCCCCAGCCCCGAGCCAGGGTCGTCCCTGACCCCCGAGACCAGAACGCAGGCTGCTTCCAACATCTCCAGTCCGCCACGGCCAGCCTCCAGCTTCCATTCCCCGAACACTAGCCTCTCCAAAGAGTCGGGGAGCAGCAAATCAAGTCCCCCCCTTCTGAGCCCCTTCAACCCTCGCCTGAGCGAGGGACGCACCCTGGGCCCCCCAAACCCACAGAGACATACTCCCCATGGCCCCAATCTCCCCAACAGTCCCAGAGCGCTAGCTCTCCCGAACAGCGGCGGGTCAACAGAACGGGTCTTTTCTCCTGACTCCGACTCCCCCGGGCCCCCTAAACCCGAGCGAGAGACACACTCCTGCGGCCCCTGTCCCCCTCCCCGGCCAGCCCCTGCTTCCACCGTGCCCAACCACCAGCCTCCCAAATTACGCCGCCAGAACCAGCGGAGCGGCTCCCTCTCTCCTCCGCGGGCGTCGACCCTCCTCCACCCTCTCCGGGGTCTCCGGGACGGGCACCCGAGCTCCATGCCCCGGCGGCAACTCCGCATCCCCCGCGCGCGCTGCCCAGGGCCGCGTCCCCTCCGCGGCCGGCACTCACCGGGGAAGCACACGACATAATGGAGCACGGAACTGGTGATTTTCAGGAACAAAATCCACCAACACGGTTCCAGTAACCTCCGCATGTCCGAAAACGCACATCGAAAAGAAGAAAGCAGGGGGGGGTAAACTTGTTGAATAAGTTCTTGCCTCGGTGTAAGCCTTCGCTAAGCCCGGGCTCTTCCCTTGCTAGTCCGCTCTACTGGGCCCCCGCGCTCAGCGGACCGAGTCCCCCTGGAATCCGGGAAGCCGCCGAGCGCCCCCCGGAAAATCTCAAAAAGTGACCGAGAACGCGGAGCCACGCTGGGGACGATCCTCGGCGGAGAAGGGCTGCTTTCCGTTCAAAAAGGAGCGAGCCGAGCGAGCAGGGCGAGGAGTCGGCGGGCGGCAGTGATGCCTGGGGCCCGGGGTAGGCAGGGACCGCAGGCGGCGGCGGCGAGCAGCCGAGGATCCCCAACTTGAGTCGGCAGCGCAGCCCGAGAGCCGGCGGGCGGCGGCGGGGCTGAGCGCGGCGCTGCGTCTCCGGGCTTCAGGCAGGCAGCTCCTTCCAGGGCCCGGGGAAGGAAGAAGGCATGTTTGCGAGCGGGGAAGGGGCGGGTAAAGGCGGGGGGAGCGAAGAGCCCCCCAAAATAGAAACAGCCAGAGGAAACCGAGGGAAACACAAAGGATCTCAGAGGGACGCTGGGGCGAGGGCGCCTTCAGTCCATGCTCCTGAAAGTTGTGGCTCTGGCGCGAGCTGGGGAGGATCGGGGAGCGCGGGGCTGGAAACTAGCCATGCCTCCATACAGGAAGTAACATGTGAGCATGGATCCTGGCAGAGACTTTAAAGCCGGCGAGCGAGCGAGCAAGGGGCGCGCGGCGGCGGTGGCGGCGGCGCGCGACCCGGGGCGCGCAGCCGGGCTGCCGGCGGCGGGTGCGCGCGCCCCGTGCTCTTAAAGCAGCCGCACTCGGCTCCCAGCTCGCAGGCGTCTTACAACCCGGTTCTCCCCGCCCACAGCCCCGGGTGCTGCAGTGTCGTCTGGGGCAGTTTCGGGGCTGGGGGCCGCTTTGGACGGGTCTCGGAGAGGAGGAGGAGAGCGACTGCCTTTGGGACCGGCGAGTCTCTCCCAGATTCCCGTCCTGCGAGTTCTTAAAGACGCCGCGCTGCGAGCGGGCTTGGCGAGGTTTCCCCCGCCCCCTCTGCGTTGCTCGCGTATCCGAGACTTGGGGGGGCCCAGTCTCCGGTTTGAGGAGAGGTTGGGGCGGCCTGCTGCCTTTACAGGGCAAGGAGGTTTCATGTTGGGTTTCTTCGCCCTGGCAGCACCGCGGTGGGGCGCTTCCTGCCCGCCCCCTGTTCACTCCATGCTCGCGCCCCCAACCCGGCGAATGCCCCCGCCTGGAAACAAAGCCAAGCGGCCTTCGCACTCGGGCTCCGCGTTGGGGTTTAATTTCTTTCTTTCTTTTTTTTTCTTCTTGGGCTTCCTTTGGTCTTGTTCCCGGCCAGGGAGAGGTGGGGGAGGGGAGAAATATCTATCCTAGGCTTGCAAAAACCAGCCCTTTCGAGTCCCACACACCATTTCCCCGCGCCACGGTAGATCAGTGGCGGAGTTTTCCCAACTCGCCGCTCCACGGGAGGAGGGAAGGTTCCCGCACCACAGCCTGCTGGTGGGGAGGGTGCAGGAAGTGCGCCTCTTACCCCTGGCTGGGTGAAAGCTGCGCCGCGGGGCAGGACCGATTTCCTGGCAGCTACCCCGGGGAGCGGCAACCACTTTAGCAATCGTGGAGAGGCGTCCGGGGGAAATGGAGGACTGGGCTTATCTGTAATGAGTTTTGTCCCTAGGCTCTTGGTGAGAAAGATCTTTATCGCTTTGACTTCTTAGCGCCCTATTTTTCCCCCTTACGCCGTGCTAAAAGTGGGGGATGAGGGCTATTGATTAAACGTGTAATTGAGCCAAGGTGATTAGCCATTTGTAATTTTTGCCTAATTTTTCTGCGTCTGTTTAAAAGCCATCTTGACTTGTTTTTAACGTGCCCCTGCTGTTTCATCCCACCACGCAGGGTCTCCCACCCACCCAAACATCCGAACCGGATGCAAGGTTTTCAAATAATATACAGATGTTCCACATCCTCCCGCAAGATGTGATTAGGGAAGCACTTTCACACCCACACGTCCAAAAGAAAAATCTTTGAAAAGTTACATTTGGGATTACGGACTAATAAAAGCCAGGAAGTTCCCTGGGAGGGCCAGCGCTCTATCTTTAGCAAAACGGGGGTGAACACCCTCCCCCAGGGTGGGGAATGAGTCGAGTTTATTTGCTTTGGGATTTGGGCCTTCCTGGTTTTGTTGGAATCCTGACTCCCCCATAAATGCTGGGAGAGGGTCAGTTTTCTTGGGAGTGTTGTATTTAAGGGTTGTCCATTGGTCAGTGGGAGCTTTGAGAGACGTTCTTATGACCCCTGCGTGTATGATTACCTCATTAAAAATTGCGTGATAGGGCTTCCCTGGTGGCGCGGTGGTTGAGAGTCCACCTGCCGATGCAGGGGACATGGGTTCGTACCCCGGTCCGGGAAGATCCCACATGCCTCGGAGCGGCTGACCCCGTGAGCCATGGCCGCTTAGCCTGCGCGTCCGGAGCCTGTGCTCCGCAACGGGAGAGGCCACGACAGAGAGAGGCCCGCGTACTGCAAAAAAAAAAAAAAAAAAAAAATTGCGTGATAAAATGGAGAAATCTGTGGAATTTCAATCAGGACAGAACACCTGGATAGACATCCGCAGGTGAGTTTCCTCCTTTGCAAAATAACGTAATAAAAACTGCCAATTGTGGGATGCTTACTACCTACCAGGTATTGTGCTAAATTCTTTCTCTAAGCTCTTCATTCCATAAATTTATTGAGCACTTATTGAGGGAGGGAGGGGGCGACTGGGAACACAGCCATGAACAAAAAGGGCAGGCCTGTGACCTGTATGGAGCTTACCTTCCAAAGTACAGGATACACTCTCAGAATCCTTACAACAGTTCTGCCAGCAGTAAGAATTATTTTGCCCTTTTATAGACAAGGAAACATACTCAGAGGAGTAAAATAATGGACCCCTAGCTAGTGAGTAGCAGAGCTGAGATTCTCAGGTCTGTCTGCCTCCACAGATGTGAAAAGGCAAAGATATGATGGTTTGAGAAGACACTAAAATGTGGGATGGAGAGACCTCAAATGGGTTTGGAGACAGAATTATCACTAGCCTCATAATATAGGAGGCCCCCACATTAAAAATTAACATTAAATTAGGTCTGGGCTGGTGACTATCCTGGGGCCCTAGGCTGAAGTATACCAGGAACTGCTCTTGGAAGCACCCTCCGACAACCCAGGCCCCATTAGTTCCCATAATAAAGTAGAATGTTATAGGCATACCACATGGGATGGCTTTTCATTCATTCTACAACCAGTTACAGAATAGCTCATGCACACCAGACACTCTACCAAGTGTCAGTGGCACAAAATGACAGGCAGTGGACCTGACAATGCTCTCACCTGCTGATTACAACTCCCCAGGTGATGTGGGAGCTGCGTGATATGGTGAGCGCTCCAGGACAGTCGGTGTGAAGGGCCATATGAGTGCCACAAAAGGTGAGGAGAACCCCATGGGAAAATAAGAAGGCCGCAAAGAGAAGGTGCTGGTTTGGGTAATAAATTATCCCCAAACTTAGTGTCTTAAAACAATACATGTTTATTATCTCACAGCTCCGTAGGTCAGAAGTTGGGGCACAGCATAACCGGGTCCTCTGCTCCAGGTCGCCCTAGGCTGAAGGTGTCGCCCAATCAAGATGTTGGCCAGGGGTTCTCATCTGGAGGCTAGGGTCCTCTTCAAAACTCATTCAGATTGTTGACAGAATTCAGTTTTTTTGTTTTTCAAGAATTTAGCCCTTTGTAGTTGTAGGCTGGAGGTCCCTATTTTCTTGCTGGCTGTTGGCTAGAAGTCAGTCTCTGGCTAGAGGCCACCTTCAGGTCCCAGCCAAGTGGGCCCCTCACAAAATAACAGCTTACCTCTTTAAAACCAACAGGAGAATCGCCCTCCAGTTGGCTATGAAGAAGTCCTGGGAATGACAATGCCATCACTTTTGCCATATGACGTAACCTAATTAAGGAGTGACTATCCTATTACGTTCACAGGTCTCACCCACTCTCAGAAGAGGGGATTATAAACCAGGGGTAGGAATCTTGGGTATCATCTTAGAATTCTGCCTACCATAGTGCTGGTGATCTATCTTGAGTATAGACTGGTGGTTAAAAGCAATAGCTCCCAAACCATTCTATTTGGGTTCTGATACTTATATCTGCTTGACTTTGGGCAACTTAACCACTTGACTTTTCATCACTTATGTGCCTCAGTTTCCTCATGTGTAAAGAGGGAATAATAACTATACCTACTCTTAGGCTACTCTCCAGTAGCCTTAAATTGAGAAGATTAGAAGGAGTTAAAAAGAATAAAGTACTTAGAGCAGTGCCAGGTACCTAATAAGCATTTGATAAACATAAACTATTACTGTTATTTTCTTAACAAGCTTAAGCAATAAGGAGTGAACATCCGTCTTTTTCTACCTGCTCAGCCTCCATTTCTTTTCTTCTAGTAAATGCATTCCAGTTTCCTTTGTGCTAATCTCCCCAGATGGTCTTGGGAAGCCTAACCCTGTATTCCTCCATCACTACCCTCTGCCTCTCCACCTCACTGGCTCACCTCACCTGTCCCAGCCTGACTGTTTGGACCATCTCAACCCGCTGGCCTGATTGACTTAGAGATGGCCACATGTTTCCACCTGCTCCAATGAAAGTTAAACTTCCTCCTGGGTTTGCCACACTGGATAGACTTCAGCCTTGAGAAGCAAGGAGGTCCCGACTTGAGAAGAGCCCGCTTGGGGTGAAGTGGACACACAGAGAAAAGCAAAGGGGGGTGGTAGGGGCCAACAAACCTCTGATATCATCACTTGTATCCTTGGATTAAGTCTTACGTGAAGCCAGACCAGACCATGGGCTTTTCAGTTACTTAGGCTGATAAATCCCTTTTATTCCTTTTACCTCTTTGAGTTGGGTTTTTATTAAATTGGAACTAAAACCTTGAAACCTGGAACTTATGGCAAAAGATAAGTGAAACATCCACATTTTTCATTTTTCCAAAAAAGAAGCAGGAGCTCTTAGAATTAAGTGCTTTAGCTGAGGTGATTGAGAAAGTAAACAACAGAAGACTCAAGCTTCTGACACCCGGTCTACAGTAGCAATCACTTCTTTCTTGTCGAAAAAAAATCACTCCAAAACTTGGTCACTTGAAACAACCATCATTCTGTTTGTTCTTGATCCTGTAGGCCAGCAATTTGGGCTGAGCTCAGCTAGGCAGTTCAGCTAGTTTTGTCTGAGGTCATACATGCAGCTACGGCACCAGCTTCCAGAGGCTCATCTGGGTCTGCACAGTGCAAGATGGCCTCAGTCACATGCCTGACAATTGGTGCTGGCTGTTGGCTGAAGCCCCCCAGCCAATGACATCTCCAGTAGCCTCTCTCAGACTTATTCACAAAGATGTCTCAGGCCAGTAGGACAGAGAGTGGAAGCTACAAGGCATCTTGAGATCTAGACTTAGCAGTGGCATAACATCACTTCCACTGCATTTTATTGGTCAAAGCAAGTCTGAAAGCCCGCAGGTAGGGGAAGGTGGAAATAGCCCCCAGTCCTTGAGGGGAAGAACAGTAAAACTGCATTACACAGAGGCATGAACTATGGCCTTTGCAAACAATCTACTTCATCTACTGTTAATCTAAATGGTGCTGGCATGGGTTGAATTGTGTCCCCCAAAGAAAATATATTGAACTCCTAACCCTTAGTACCTCAGAATGTGAATTTATTTGGAAATTGGATCTTTACAGAGGTAATCAAGTAACAATGAGGTCATTAGGGTGGGGCCCAATCCAATATGATTGGTATCCTTATAAAAAGGGGAAATTTGGACACAGATACCCATAAGCACAGAGAGAAAACGATGTGCAAACACACGGGAAGGAGATGCATGTGACTGGAACAATGCATCTACAAGCCAAGGAACACCAACGACAGATGGCGAACACTAGAAACCAGGAAGGGGGAAGGAAGATTTCCCCTCCATGTTTCAGAAGCAGCATGGCCCTGCTGACACTTTGATTTTGGACTCCTAGCCTCCAGAACTCAAAACTGGGTCATTTGTAGAGACGTGGATGGGCCTAGAGAGTGTCATACAGAGTGAAGTAAGTCAGAAAAACAAATATCGTATATTAACGCACATAGGTGGAATCTAGAAAAATGGTATAGATGACCTTATCTGCAAAAGTAGAAATAGAGACACAGACATAACGTAGAGAAGAAATGCATGGATACCAAGGGGGAATGGGGTGGGGTGGGAGGAATGGGGAGGTTGGGATTGATACATATACTATGTATAAAATAGACAACTGAGGGGAACATACTGCATAGCACAGGGAACTCTACTTAAGGCACTGCGGTGTCCTAAATGGAAGCGAAATCCAAAAGGGAAGGGATGTATGTATATGTATGGGTGGCTCATTTTGCTGTGCAGCAGAAGCTAACACAATGTAAAGCAACTGTACTCCAATAAAAATTAATTTAAAAAAAAAGACTGATAATACCAAGTGCTGGGTAGGATGCATGGCATATGAAACTCTCATTCATTGCTGGCTGGGATATAAAATGGTACATCTACTATGGAAAACATTATAAAGTTGAACATATACTTACCATATAACCTAGCAATTCCACTGTAGGTATTTACCCAAGTGAAATGAAACACGTTTGCACAAGAGTCTATATATAATGTTTGTAGCAGCTGTAGTCTTAATTGAAAACTGGGAACAATGCAAATGCCCTTCAATGGGAGAATGGATAAACAAATTATGGTATATATAAAAAATGGAATACCACTCAGCAATATAAAGGTATGAACTATTTTTTTCTTTTAAAGCTTATGACGTTCTTAAGGTTTTTTAAAAAAAAATATTTATTTAATTAATTTATTTTTGGCTGCATTGGGTCTTCGTTGCTGCGTGCGGGCTTTCTCTAGTTCAGGTGAGCAGGGGCTACTCTTTGTTGTGGTGCACGGGCTTCGCACTGCGGTGGCTTCGCTTGTTGTGGAGCATGGGCTCTAGGTGAGCGGGCTTCAGTAGTTGTGGCACGCAGTCTCAGTAGTTGTGGCACACAAGCTTAGTTGCTCCACAGCACGTGGGATCTTCCCGGACCAGGGCTCGAACCCATGTCCCCTGCCTTGGCAGGCAGATTCTTAACCACTGTGCCACCAGGGAAGCTCTAAAGGTATGAGCTATTAATACACACTACAACTTGGATGAATTTTAAAAACATTACCCTGAATGTAAGAAGCCAGTCTCATAAAGTTGCATTTGTATGGTTATGTAACATTCTGCAATGATTAAGACTATAAGAGTAGAGAACAAATCAGTAGTTGCCAGGGATGAGGCGTATAGAGAGGGTTTCCCCTTAAAGGGGCAGCATAAGGGAGGTAGTTTTCTGGAGTGATGAAATTGTTTGTATCCTAATTGTGATGGTATTTACATGAATATATGCCTGTGTTAAAACTCATAGAGCTATGCATCAAAAATTAAGTCAGTTTTACTGTATGTAAATTTAAAAAAACAATTTTTCAAAATGGGACTTTAGTGGTTCAGGGAATACTGACTTCGGGAATGACTGAATCCAAGGCCTTAAACAATGTCGGAAAGAATTAACCTCTCTCCACCTTTTGTCTCTTTTATTCTAGGCTGGATTTATTCTAAGCTTGGCCTTCCCTTTGAAGGGAGTGACTATCATTGGACCAAGCTGAGTCCAGTGTCTTCCTGGAGTTGTGGACCATGCCACCCTTTGGCCAGAGGAATGGAATACGATGATTGGCTGGGTCTGGGTCGTGTGCCCACTGCTAGGGGCATGAGGGTGAGTGAGAGCCAAACTGATCCAATCCACACAGACGGAGGACGTGGAGGATGTTGTTCCCTGAAGAAAAATCAAGTTGCTGTCACTAGAATAAAGAGAATATATGCTAGACAGGCAGAAACTGTAAACGTCTCTGTCTTCCACCTGGCATTTCTTTAATTCTGGATTATATTATACCCTGCTGTCTAAGTCATACCTTACCCATAAGCCATACATTCTTTGAAATCAAGGACTCTGTCTTATTTTTCTTTTTAGCTTCCAACACCATACACATTTTTTTTTCAACTTAGTAGGTGCTCAATAGTATTAGTAGCATGCGTGAGTGATAGAATGACTGATGACTGAGCATTTATGAGTATGTTTATAAAACTGTACGTTTGTGTATACATCAAAAGCCTCTAAAGGCACATTATTTCATGTTTCTCTGGACCACATTAATAGCCACATTCCCATTTAATCTTGCTTCTCTCCACCGAGGTTTTAACATGTACAGCTAAGTTTTCCAACAACGGCAAATCAGTCATTACATCATCATCCATCATGTCTGAGTTCTCAGTGATGAAGGTGTCTTTCTTCCCACATTTGCAATTTGGGTGGGCAAAAGAGCCATAAAGATATATGACAGAAGACTGGAGAATTGGATTAAACAAGGTTAAACAAGATTCCATTTTCTAGGTCCCTCTTCACTACAGGAATTTTGTTGATCCACAGAACGAAGGGGCCAATTATTTGGACATCTTTTCTTCAAGCTCTCAGAAGAAAATTGTAGTGAAATCATTTTTTGCTCTGTTATTGGAATAGCAGAGAGCTGGGAAAAGCAACCAAAAACAATGACTTGTTTATTTTGAAGTTATTAAAAGAAATGCTTTATCCACCTAAAATCATAATTTCTAACAGCTGTGGGGTCCAGGTTAATCGTTGTAAAGTATCACTCCCTGACCACACTGTCCAACTGGTCACTTTCTATCACCGCACACTATCCCTTCCACAATAAGTTAGCGCGTGATGTATGTGTACGGTTTCGTTGGTTTATTTACGCCACTGGAGTATGAGTCCTATGCAGACAGGAAAGTCACGTATCTGAATCAATCACCAGTGGGCCCCCAGAAGGTGGCTACAACATGCATATAATTAGGGCTCAATCCATACAATTAATTATGTTGGGTTAATGAATGAAACAGTGATGGCCACCAGGCACTTTACCAGCTCAGTCTTTGGCATTTCCACTACCGAGGGTCTCTACTTCTTAATTCCCCCTCTTAACATTTCTCAGTGTCTCTATCTTGGGCTTAATAAGAGAAGCAAACATAGGTATTATTCCTCACATGGGCCCTGCCCTTCCCGGCTGCATTCCTCTCCTCGTATCATACCATTCTGCCTCATTTTTAGCCAATCTTATTCTTCCCATGTTTGAAGACCTAACTTAAATGTCACCTCCCTCTTCAGGGAAGCTCTGAATGTCTGGAGCACAGGCACGACTTCTTACCCTTAAGGTCCACTCGTGGCCATGTTAGCTCTCTCTTCCTCCCTCTCCCTCTCGTTCACTCATCCAGCACCTTAGAATCTGCTTAGATCAGAGAGGTAGTGAGATAAGATTTGTGACCTCAGAGTCCTTACAGCCCTCCCAAGGAGACATAGGGCAGGCAAGTACTTATAACAACGCTTAACCATTCATCTGTCGATGGACATTTAAGTTGTTTCCATGTCTTGGGTATTGTGAGTAGTGCTGCTATGAACATAGGGGTGCATATATCTTTTTGAATTATAGTTTCGTCCGGGTATATGCCCAGGAGTGGGATTGCTGGATCATATGGTAGTTCTATTTTTAGTTTTCTGAGGAACCTCCATACTGTTTTCCATAGTGGCTGCACCAACTTACATTCCCACCAACAGTGTAGGAGGGTTCTCTTCAAAAAAACAAAACAAAACAAAAAAATAACACAACGGTTAATACTTGCATTGAAAACAGAGCGTGCAAGAAAAATCTCAGAGGACCTGGGAAGGCTTCGAGAAACATCTTTCACTTTGTGCTCATATTATAGGTGCTCATATATGTAGATTTCTCTTCCTTTCTAGATTTTCAGGTCCTTCGGGACAGAGACTTTATATCTGCATTATTTTCATCTCTGCAGGCACCCTCCCCAGCACTCAGCATGACGTTCTTAACACAGGAAACACCCAATAATTGCTTATTGAATCAGTGAATAAATAGTTTGCTTTGAAAATACTGAGAGTATCTTTTCTCCCCCCTAATTTGGATAGAAAACGCATTTTCACTTTACTTAGCATAAGGTCATCTCTACTGGAAAACAAAAAAAAGTCTTTTAATTTATCTGATCCCTCCAAAGACATAATAGGAACTTGAAATTGAGAGGAAGTCAGGTGCCTGAATGGGGGACACATGGAAAGAAACAGACAGATATTAAAAGTCACTCAGACAGGAGAGGGCTGTTGAACTGGAAAACTATTAATGGTGTTAAATCAGTTTCCACTGTGAACTGTTAACGCTCACAACAATGTTGAAAGCACCTGGAAGGCACATTTCTAAAGTCAGAAAGCCACAGAAAACATTTTGTTTTTGTCTGTCAACTTCAGAAAACAGAATAAATATAAGCTTTTTTGTAGATGCGAAAAAGAGGTAGTTTAGTTTCCACAGTCATGTGATTTATAGACTTCCAAATTATTCCATATTGCTAAAATTAGAGGATCTGAACTTGTAGTTCATAAGCGATGTTAACAGGAGAGTTTCTCTCTCAAGCTCAGGGTAGATGCATTCCTTTTGGTGTGTGCTCTGAGCCCTGAAAGTCAGGGCATGAAGAACCTCTGAGATTCAGACGTGGGGCAAGCCAGGCAGATGCTGAGAAAAGAGGGTTTTTATTTCAACAGAGTCACAGAAACACGTGGTGCTGGCTGTGATTTACAACGACATAGAGACAATCCAGAATGCTGGGGAAAGCAGAGTGGGAGGGAAACCCATCAGAGGTAACGAGGACCAGAAGTGAAGAGACAGGTCATGGATAACTTGAAATTCCGCTTTGCCAAGCAGAAAGTCTGGCCCCAAGCAGAGAACTACGGATGCTGGCCTCAGAATACTTATTTAAATGCCCTGATCTTTCTTTTTTAAACAAAGGATTGACTGAAAGACAAAACAAACTGCCCCAGAAATGATCTAGCATCAATGGGAAAAGAGCTTGGACAAAGACTCGATATCCAACTAGGTTCCTGTGCTACTGTTATTAGCCAGTAACAGGGTCCCGTTTCCTGAACACCTGGCATGGGATGTGTAAAGGTAGGTATCATCATCTCTATTTCATAGGTAAGGAAAAAGGCTCAGAGAGGTGAAGTGACTCACTGAAAGCCACACCAGCTAGTAAGCTGCAAAAGTGGAATTCAAAGCCAGTCCTTTCTGGCTCCATAGTACACGTTTTCCATCTTACACACTTATTACTCAAACTGGTCCCAGAAGCATCAACGTGGCCTGGGGGTTCAACAGGAGTGAAGAACCTGGGCACCCATCCAGACTTGTAAAATCAGAATCTGTATTTTTACACAGTCCTCAGATGATTGATATGCTCATTAAAATTGGAGCACTGTCTCAGATCTCAATCCTTGCTGTATATTGGAATCACCATTAAATCCTGGGAGGTATTTCAATTAAATCCTTGCTTTACATTAAATCACTATTAAAGCAGGGGATACTTTAAAACCAGAGATACCAGAGCCCACTCTAGAACAATTATATGAGATTCTCTGGGGTTGGAGTCTGGACATTGGTAGTATTTTCTGCTCCCCAGGTGACTCTAGTTCTTAGCATCACATAGTCTCGGATGCTAACTTTTTTGTTGTTGTTGTTGGTTTGTTTTGCGGTACGCAAGCTTCTCACTGCTGTGGCCTCTCCCACTGCGGAGCACAGGCTCCAGATGCGCAGGCTCAGCGGCCATGGCTCATGGGCCCAACCGCTCCACAGCATGTGGGATTCTCCCGGACCGGGGCACGAACCCGCATCCCCCGCATTGGCAGGCGGACTCCCAACCACTGCGCCACCGAGGAAGCCCTCGGCCGCTAACTTTGCAAGGCTGTTTAGGGCAGAGTGATGAGGAGGTGGAGAAGGTCTGTTTTCAGGCCTTTATGGAACCCTTGCCTTTTTTCAAACCACTTAGTCTCATCTAGTGGTTCTCTACCCTTGCTCTAACAGAGCCAGCTGGAAGCTTTTAAAAATCCTGATGTGCAGACCATACACCATACCAATTAAATCAGAAGCTCTCGTGGAGGGACCCTGGCATCTGAAATTTTTAAAGCTCTGCGGTGTTTCCCATGTGGAGCCAGGGTTGAGAACCTCTGCCCTGATTAGAATCTCTGAGACCTGCAACTCATCCATTCCTCAACAATAAAAGCCAGTTTGCAGGAAATATGGGAAATAGAAGAACAAGAGAAATAACACCATGGGGAAGCAACCAGCCAAGTCGAGGAGGGGTGACAACCCAGTTTCTCTAACAAACACCTCAATGGCATTAAAAAGGCAGAAGACATCTGATAATCTATTTTCTCTATCTCAGGGCCCAGATGTTCACATATTTTTTTATAATAAAAAGGTTTTAAAAAAATACTTGGGGGTGAAGCTGAGGAATCTGCATTTTAACCCTATCCTCAGGGGATCCTGTTGAATAATTATATTTTGAGGACTTCTCCATAACAGGGAATTCATTAAGCCCCTGGGAATTCTTGGTTTCCACTTAAGTAGGTTCCAGTACTGAAAGCACGTTTTTCTCAGCTTTTGGACTGGCTAAGTGTTGGGGGGAGGGGGTTGCTTTTTTGTTTTTTTTTTTGACTGCAAGGCTTGCGGGATCTTAGTTTCCCAACCAGGGATCGAACCTGGGCCTTTGGCAATGAAAGCACAGAGTCCTAACCACTGGACTGCCAGGGAATTCCCTGGACTGGCAGCTAAGATTTTGCTGTGGTTGGTTAGAACTGCACTGCCCAAAACAGAAACCACCAGCCACATTTGGCTGGTCCAAATTGAGATGTTCTGTCAGTGTAAAATACACACCAGATTTCAAAGACTTAGTACAGGACAAAACCAAAATAAAATATCTCATCAATAATTTTATATTGATTACTTGGTAAAGTATAATATTTTAGATAAATTAGGTTAAATAAAATCTATTAAAATTAATTTGTTTTATTTTTGTAAGATGGCTACTGGAATACAATATGTGGTTCACATTATATTTCCATTTAGCAGTGTAGCTCTGCGGCTTTGCTAATCAAAATGTGGTCCACTGACCAGCAGCAGCAGTGTCCTCTCGAAGCTTGTTAGAAATGTAGGCTTGAGTCCCATTCGGGGGTTCTGAATCAGACTCTGCATTTGGCCAAGATCTTTGTGTCTCTGCCTGCCTCTCAGACTTTCATCCTGTAACTTTTTGTACTGTCTGAAACCCTGTGGCTTAGCGAAACCCAACAGACTAATTTAGTCCATCCCAATGCCCCAGGAAGCAGTGCATTCAAATTCTCAAAGTACTTAGGCATCATCATCATCAAGATATCCACCTTTCTTTGCAGAGCCAGGAAACAGGAAATTTCCTACTCTTTTAACCTCTTGTCTGCAATTTAAGTCTTTGATTTCCAGCTCTGTTCTCAATCACTAGAGAACACCAGTGACTATTTTTCTTTCTCCTTAATACTTCCTCTTCCAGGCCTCCTTTAGATTTTGTTTTCCTTTTCTCAGCTAATTCCATTCTTGTCTCATAGGACCCATTCCCCAGGTCTTTTCATCATGGTCAGCCCCTTTTTGGAGGCACACTGTCCTTCTCAAACAAGTTCACTAAATGCTGGGGTGTTTCCAGTCTGTTCTTTACGGTAAATCTGAAGGTGGCTAGTGCCAGCCAGATCATTTGGAGAGAGGGCTTTGATAAATGCTCCTGTCTTTGGAAGGACAGACAAAAGAAAAAAGAATAGGAAGGGGCAGAACTTCTCCAAGAACAGACAGGAGACAGTAAAGTGAAGTGCTTTTGCCTGGAGTGGTGGGGGGTTCAGTGGCACAAATGGAGAGTCTGCAGGAACTTAGCGATTCTAATTTGGGCTCTTTCATTAGATTCCATCACAAACTCAGGAAAAGTTACCGAGCCCAAGTGCCCCGATTTCCTCTAGTCAACGGGGATAATATTGCTCTTCTTTTCCACAGGGGATTTTTAAAGCCTGGAAAAATAAATAAATAAAAAGCAGGGGCTTCCCTGGTGACGCAATGGTTGAGAGCCCGCCTGCCGATGCAGGGGACACGGGTTTGTGCCCCCGTCCGGCAGTATCCCACGTGCCGCGGAGCGGCTGGGCCCGTGAGCCATGGCCGCTGAGCCTGCGCGTCCGGAGCCTGTGCTCCGCAACGGGAGAGGCCACAGCAGTGAGAGGCCCGCACACCGCAAAAAAAAAAAAAAAAAATCAGCACGCATAAAAAATAAAAATAGACCAGTTTCCTTGCTCATAAGCAACACTAATTTTACATGGGCCGTGACAATGATTCCCTCATTCGGGATTCCTGTGTGCACTTTATTGGTCAAACGGATAATATCTCCATTTTGCAAAGCTAAATAGTTCTTTAAGCGAGTCGTTATACTAGAACACCTCATTGATCTAAACCAGCTCGTAAAATCCATTATTTTGACTTGGTGACTCAGGGACCCTCACTTCCACGAGTGAAATGAACAATTTAATACTCAACAGAGAGCCTCTTTGTGACAAAGAGGAAATCTGAGTGCTATTATGCCCATATTAAAAGCTAGAGATATTCAGTACTGGGAATCTTTGGAAACTGGAAACAAATTCACTTTTACCAAAGGGATCTCATGGAGAAAGCAGTCGTATAAAATTCCTAGTGCTTTATTTTTTCCCTCCAATTTTTAAAAACTTGCCTCATTTTCCAAGACTCTTCTCAGCTCTGCTCAAAATGAACCCAGACCTCTGAAAGTGAAGCGATATCACCGCCGTCTATGTTTTCCTGCAAAAAACATGTGTTGAAACAGTTACATTCCCTCCACGGTATGATAAAATTCCACTGCACTTAACATTTATGTTTTACCCTTTAAAAATTAACCATATTCTGCATTGCCAAAACACTTTACTTCTACTAATTAATATCATAGATAGTTGGGAAAGTGACTTTTTCTTCTTTTCTCCAGGCAAACAAGCTGAGAGTTTAAGTGATTTACCCTTTCTGAGAGAGGAGGTCACAGACAGAATTCCAGGATTTGAACTCTGTACAGGTCTCTACAAAGACCATTAAGGCAATTTCTCAGGGACTTAACAAATAACCATCTGGTGATGTTAAACTACCTTTGAAGAAAGCAGCTGTTGGCCCAAATTGAGGCCTAGAGGAAACCCTGTGGATTTTGAGGGTCAGGAAGATCTATACAAGGCAGGTTTATTTCCTTCCCAGGAGGCAGCCATATGGAAGGCAGGCAGCCCAGTGATAGCCATAGCTGACATTTCTTGAGCACTGATAGTATGCACAGGACTTTACTTGTCTGACCTTATTATCTCTCCAATGCACTGAGTTGTGTATTTTATTATCTCCATTTTACAAATTAAAAAATAAAAACCTTAGAGAGATGTAACAACCTGCCTAAAGTGAAAGGCTAAACTTTGAACCAAGAATCTGAATCTAAAAACTCAAATTCTAACCAATACCCTCCTGATATTAACCCTGGGATTATATCTGCAGAAGTCATTCACCTTCTGAAACCAAATATCCACACCCACTCTGCTTCATTTACAGAGTGTCAGTCATAATGATTTCTTATATAAATTTGAAAGCCTGGTAGATTAAATCTTACTGACTTCAAAGTTCACATTGTTAAATCAAGACATGCTACATCATTATTTCTATTTCTTAATTGTAAACTGCATCTTAGAACAGAATAAATAATTTGGGGATGAAATGAATGACAAGGACATTGATCATTTAAGAGTATTAATAGCTCTTATTTTTATTTTATTGGCCACGCTGTGCGGCTTGCGAGATCTTAGGGATTGAAACCAGGTCCCAGCCAAGAAAGTGCCAAGTCCTAACCACTGGACCACCAGGGAATTCCCAATAGCTCTCATTTTTAAATCACCAAAAGCAACAATCTGGGTTTAGGGCATATCCATGTCTCTATATCTTTATCTATTTCCATCTATTTTTTTTAAAGGATGGTTTTCAATTATTCATCCATTATTCATTGAAACGTAGTACATATTATGCACAGGGCTAGAGCCAGAGAAATATATGATATGGTCCTTGCCTCTAGCTGACGTACATATGGTGTATTTTTTTGTGTTTTTTTGTTTGCTTGTTTGTTTGTTTTTTGGCCGCGCTGCGTGGTACATGGGATCTTTGTTCCCCAACCAGAGATCAAACCTGTGCCCCCTGCGTTGGAAGCACAGAGACTTAACTGCTGGACCATGAGGGAAGTCCCTATTTCCATCTATTTTTTTAAAAAACACCATAATCGCTTTATTTTCAGTAAGAAGAAAGGGCAAAAATTTATCCAGAATATTGCTTACTTGATTGTAAATTCATGTCATTTAAATGCAGAAAATTTCAATTTCCTCCATGATACCATTTTTTTCTGCTCTATTTCTCAGAGATTTTTGTGGTAAGCCTTAAGAAAGTTACTAACATCATTTAAAAATATACGTATCTATTAGTATGTAAGCTCGTCAGTAACACATTCACAGAGCTTTCTGTGCATACTTTTGTCTATTTGAGATTTATATCTGAAGGTCTCATCTTTCAGCCCTTAGCTAAAGTGTTTATCATTTAGACCTTGCTTATCATGTCCTTACTTTTGCTCATGCCATACTGAAATCATCAGGGTTTTGTTTTTAGTAAAAGTTTAGGCATTGTATAATGGCAAACTTTGGTTGAATTAGGCCCATTGACTTTTTTTCCCTCACAGTGTTTTGTTAACATTTGAACTATACTAACATTAAAATTCTGGAAATTTCACACACATGTCCATATTTTTCTCCTTCTCTTGAAAAACCAGAAGATCTGGATATACTGAGCCCTTTTTCCCCCACACAACTTGGTAGAGAATGCCTTCTGTTGACAAGTGAAGTACTTTCCATTTCACCCATCCCTACTATTCTCACATCTGGCACCTCCCTTCAGTTGAACTTGGGTCTCCTCCCTCCTGCTCCACCCCCCACCTCATCTGCTTTGTTCAGAGATGTGTTCCTAATATCCATAGCAAAACCTGGCACACAGTAAGTTCTTGATAAATATTTATTATAAGAACATGAAGAGGATAGAACCAACACCATTAGACTTGCAAAGATGAAGATCAAGTACGTGCTTTGTGGAGGTTTTAAAATATGTCTGCAATTTATTTGGCACTTCTCCCTATAAAAGGTGGAGACTAATCCCCTCCCCTTGAGTGTGGAACAGACTTAATCACTCACTTCTAATGAACAGAATGTGGCAGTGACAGCACGTGTGATTCCAGAGCCTGTATTGTAAAGGATATTGTCACTTTCACCTTGCTGTCTTTTGGATCACTCACTCTGGGAGAGTCATCCTCAGTAACCTGAGGACACTCAAGGACTCCTATGGAGAGGGGCTTCCTGTCACCAGCTAGCACCATCCTGCCAGGCATGTGGGTGAACCACCTTCAAAGTGGGCCTGCCAGACTCAGCCAAGGCTTCAGGTGACTGCAGTTCTTAACATCTTGACAACAACCTCATAAGAGACCCTGAGCCAGGCCCACTCAGCTAAACCACTCCTGAATTCCTGACCCATGGAAACTGGAAGCTAATGAATGCTTATTTTCTTAAGCCACTAAGTTTTGGGGTATTTTGTTACACAGCACTAGATAACTAATACATGCCTCAAATTAACCTAAGTCAATTTTTTTTTGTCCACACCTCACGGCATGCGGGACCTTAGTTCCCTGACCAGGGATGGAACACATGCCCCCTGCAGTGGGAATGTGGAGTCTTAACCACTGGACCACCAGGGAAGTCCATAAGTCAATTTGGTTGTTCACAATTTGTGTGTTCTTTTTGATGGATACCAATAACCTCCAATAATTAGGGTCTTCCTGACAATATGACTGAACAAGAAAACAAAGGCAAACCTCAGATCTAATTCTGCCATGCAGACAAGCAGACACAAAACAATCACACATCCAGTCTTGTGAACTCAGTAAAGTCCCTGTTCTTTGTCATTTTAGGACCATTGGTAGCATTTCACATGAAAGGTTTATTCCAAGATAAATGTGACCATGTTGCAATGGCAGGATCTACTAACCTTCTAGTTGAATCTGATGAAAGAATCCTCCAGTAAGTCAGTCCGGGTGACACAGAACTGAACTGAGTTATAAACTTCAGGTGTCACTCAGAGGGTGGTAGGCTTCTGAACTCACCAGATAATTATACCTCATCCACGCCAGAATGAAATGCCTGTACAAAATTTCCTGCCAACTTCTCATCATTTCACACATGAAAACTTACTTTTAACATCTCTTATGCTAATTAATAAAACTTCTAGTATGGATTCAGCTAGAGATATTTGAAGCTCTGGGTGAAGGGACTTCTCTGGTGTGTTGATTCCTGATTAATATCCTCCACATGCCAACTGAGTGTGGATTCTTGGTTAGGGCACTTTGGATGTTAATTCCCACACCTTGGGTGGTGCACGTAGATAACCGTATATCTTTATGTCTCTTAATGTCTCTACTGACATATTTAGCAACAAGTTATAGACAATGTAGAAATAAGAGATGTTTGTGGGAAATTACCTGGATGCAATGATAGCCTCCAAATAAACTGCCAAGCAAGTTAACCCAGAGGTTACTTAACTGAAAGGCTCGTATACCAAGTAAGATGTTCAAATTATGTGGCTTACTGAAGCAATTTAAAACACATTGCAAAGCAAGGGGGACAAGATGGGATAGATGAACATAGCTAATACAGGGTACCCATGAGGTGAAAGGCTCACGCGATCTGAATTCTGGGGATGTCTGCCTGTTCTTTCCCTCCTAATCTCGCTCTCCTTCTCACTCTGTCTCTGCCACATCAGTCTTCCTGACAATGGCATGTTTATGAGGACCAGAAGTGAGATTTGAGCAAAATACCCCAAAATGAAAGGTACTGGGGACGAGACACAAACTTGCTCTATCTGAGATGCCTGCAATTACTCCTGATCAACATCTGTACTTTGCCAGAAAGTCAGATGAGCAGCTACTCTTGGGCGGAAACCCTGGAACCAGGATGAGGGTCATTAATAGGAGCCAATTTAAGACCTCACAGGTTGACTATTGCATGATCATGTACCTAGAGGCAATTGCATCAATGTAATTTCCTACACGACACCCCTTTAAAAAATCTTGTCCTTAATGTGTATAGCAGGAATATGTGGTGCCTCTCGTTTTCCCCTCCCTTCCTGTCTATGCTTAGCATGTGTATTCCTCCACTTCGTTTATCTATGTCTAATGTAGCTCATAAGCTATTTGCTTCTATGTTTAGTTTCATCTCTTCTCCCTATTTGTTTCTCTTACTTTCCATCAGAATAATCATCTTAAATAATACAGCAAACACACATTACAAGAGATTATCATAGAATTAAGAGATTTTGGGAAAAAATACTGGTTTTAGAAATGATGATGGAACCTATTACACAAAATTCATTTAGCTTATCTATCTTTGGAAATAGCCAAGGGAAAAACCTGTTTGTTGGTGGTTTGTTTACCTAGGGATTTTACCTCTAAAAAGAGAGGGTTTTGAGGAAAGCAGACATTGCAGAATTAAATTCTAAGTGGGTCTGTGCAAATGAAAATTGGAGACTGGCTAATTCAATTAATTTCTATTCACGCCATTGGTGAAACAGGAACTCCAAGCATCAGATCAGATGCAAGAAATCTTGTGAAGCAGGATACTGGAAACCAAAAGGCTTTCCCAGAATTCCAGCTCCCACAACCATAAGAATATTCTTGGTTGAGTTGTGCGGATCAGCTCAGCACCAGGACCTGTGGTTCCTTTATGAAGCCTGAACCTGCCACAGAATACATTCCACAAGGGGGAGCCGATTTGCCTAAACGAGGGAGTTATTTCACTTCATAAATCACTCTGCTGGTAATCTACCTGTTTTTCTTGAAAGTCGGAGCTCTTTCAGCCACCTCTGACAGTTGTGAATCGAATATAAAAACAGGCTTCCTTGGGGTGAAAGAGAGCAGTTGAGAGTGGAAAGTGGTTACAAGAAGTTTTACTAACACAGAACTAATAAATGGGTCCCCATTATGAGATTCAACTGGGCAGTTTATCACTACATTTCTGAGCCTCACCCGAGACCTAACCTAATGAATTAAAATCTCAGGGGCTGGGGTCCAGGAATGTGCATCTTAAACAAGCAGTACAAGGGTTCTTTTGCACACTAAATTTCGATCAACAGAACTAAGGAATTATTTTAACAGCGCTCAGAAGGACGGAGTAGTCTTGCTTGGATTTGTGTAGAAGTTAATGTCCTTGCTTGTAAGTTTGCATTTGGAACCAGGAACAGGTATAGCTTAAGTGCAATGAGTATCTTCTCCATCCTTATTAATAAGGATGATAAGACAGTGAGCCAATTAAAAAAAAACTCATCAGGGGACACTTGTAGAATATTTAGAATATCTGGTTATATTTGGGCTTTGATAACTTTTTTCAACTGAGTTAAAATGGCAGAAAAAGTTGAAAGCTAATTTCCTTTAGAGCAGGGTTTACTCTTCTTAACTCAAAGCCCAGTGATTTTTAAAAGGCCTGAGATAAGGTTTCCAAATGGAAACTGGATTTACTTAAGTGACAGTTTCAAGCTTAGACTCCTTCTTGTCTCTTCAGCTCCCATTTGCCTCATTCATCCTTGACTCTCCACCAAGTTACTAACCTATCTGGGCTTTGGAATTCTCATTTGTAAAATGGGAACATACCAACTACGCTTTCATGAAGATTAACGAGAGCCAGTAAAACAGTCCCTGACCCGCAGTCTTGAACTTCGTTCTTATGCTGTGCCACTAAGGGTACAACTCATCCTCACCCATGTGCAGGCGACTGGCTGGAAGACTTTTTTTTTTTTTTTTTAAGAGAAAATAACAGTTAAGAACCAACAACGTTTCCATTTTCCATTTGTCTCAAGGACTAATATGCATTCCAGCAATCTGCCCACCCCAGGTAACCCCTACTCCAGTGGTTCTCCAACCACTGAAACAAGAACTGCCCTCAGGGCAAGGTTTTCCAAACTATCCAGCTCAGAAGAATCACCTAGGGCACTTTTTAAAAAAAATACAAATTTTAGATCTATTCTTAGGTAATTTGATTTAGTGCGCGTGAGAGGGTGCTGGCACCAGAAATTTAAATGAGATTCCCCAGGGAATCCCTAAGACTAGGTCTGTGGGGGGTGTTGCCAGAGAGCATTACTGTCACTTATTAATCACAGAACTGATTTCCCTTGTAAAAATATCCAGCTGTTTTGTTCTCCCGAGACAAAGCGGCTTGAACGGGATTGGGCAGCCAGGGGGCTGAATTTTATTTCCCTGTGACGCCTACTTGGATGACCTCCTTCTTGTCCATTTCCTCAGCTGTAACAGTGAGGATGGGGTAGCTCCACGCAAGGGTGTGAAGAGGTTGAGCTAAGAGCAGGCCTTTCATAATAGAAGCAAATACGGTTATGGCGAGTGGGTTTTGAGCACTCGTTTGTGGTTTCTCAGAGACCGTTCAAAAGGAGCGTGCCTCCTTCTGTTTCCGATCTGGCTAGACGGCCTTGTCCATGGATGCTCTTAGTCTTCCAGAATTTAGCTACATTAAATGCAGTTAGGATGGGCTGAGTCCCTTCCACCCACTGTGCTGGCTGTCAACCTCACTATGTCAGCTCACTGTTTGAGATTAATAATGGTCTGTTAGTATAAACTACATTCCAGAACTTGTTTTGAACTTTTCTCTTGTTCTTCCCTGTTAGATGACCTTGGTGAAACTATTCAGGGATCCACACATGTTGTCTGCCTCATTTGGCAGGTGGCAGCTCTGGGCACTGTTCCCACCGCCACTCATTCTCCAACTTGGTCTCAGAGACTCCACGTTGCCTGCTGGGCATTGCGAAGGACATGCTGACCTTTTCCAAACTGACAGAGGGTGGTGACAGAAAGAGCGCTTGGGCGTGGACAGACCTGGGTTCCAGAGGCACTTTTGTGATCATGTGTGTGTGAGGTGGGTGTTTCCAAGCCTCACAGGGCGTCCTCAGCTGTGAGACAGGGAGCGGAGGGCCTCCCTCACGAGCTTCTGAAGATTCAGTAAGGTAGGCAAAGCACCTGGAAGACTGCCCAGCCAGTGGAAAACACTAACATTTTAGCTGTTCCTACTAGTACCAATTTTATCCATTCTTAGATTCACATCGTTTCCCACATTTTTAACGTTTTCAGGAGTGTGGCTGTCTGACAATGGGTGGAACACCACAATTTACGTAGTATTGCTTTCTCTTGGTGGCACATTAAAAAGTGACATGTTCTACAATTCATGCTGTTTTAGGTTGGGTGAGAAATGGCGGTAGCCATCCCTGTCATAATAGCACTCGGCTAATTGTACCACAGGACCTGTGTATCCTCTGATAGAACCGTAGAGCAATGTGTAGGCAATTTTTTCATTGTTTTGGAATGATGGCTGGCCAGTGAGTTCTGTCTCCCTTTGACCTATCGGATAAGTCTGCAAAATGACCCAGAGCCCCTAATTCTGAGTGCCTGCTTCAAGAGAATACTATCCCCACACCACAGTGCTTAAGTCTCTCTTCCAAGAAAGCAGACTGATCTCTCTCCTTGCAGTCACCTGATTCAAAAGTCTTTCTTGGGACTCAGGACTGTAGTGTGACACCTGATCCCTTGTTGTTCCCTCCAGCGAGAGGCCAATACATGAGTGAATGAGACAGAGCTGTTATGGACCTCCTGTGGCAGAGAAGGAAATCGGTAATTGGCTGTGGCCCAAGCTGATCGTCATGCAGTGCCGCTGTTATGCTCACCTGGAACATCAAAGTGCCTCTCCCACCCCACCCCAGGCCTGTACACCAGCTCTGCCAGTTCTATCTGAAATCTGCTTTTCCCAGAGTTAACCATGCTGACATCCTTGGTCCTGACGTCCACCCAAGAGCCATGTAAGACAGGATGCAGGGTAATGAGCATTATATGGTGCAGCCATAGAGATTTGTGTTCAAATCCTCACCTCCCTACTTACTAGCTGTGTAGCTTCAGGTAAATTACTTAACCTCTCTGGGTCTCAGATTCCTATCTTTAAAACAGAGATAAAAATAATATTGACTCTGAGAATTAATAAAAGTGTTAAGCACTGCTATCCCTATGGGCTTCTAAGCACCGTACTGGCACCCTGCCAACACTTAATGAAGGTTTCCCAAAAGTGGTTAGTGCTGTTTCCCCAGCACCCTGCACGCTGCCTGGCACACAGGAGGTGCTTAATAAAAGTTAATTTCTCACAGGGAGAGAAAGAGAGAGAGAGGGATCTAAGGGAGTCAGTGCCTCAGTATATCGGTAAGAATGAAGCTTACGCCTTAAGCCTGTGCACGGAACTTCAGGGGCCCAGGCAAACAATAATAATAATAATTTGTATTTATGTAGTATTTTATAGCTTACAAAGCACATTCCTATGTTCTCATTTAAAACTCCCAACAAACCCAAGACAGAAAGGGTATTATTAGTAGTATCACCTGAGGAATTTAGGCCTGGAGAGGTTAGGCCGCAGAGGGGCCCCTACAAAGGGAGGAGAATGATGACAGAGCAGAGCTTGTGGCTTTAGCAATAAGGAGGCTCTCGGCGACCTTCCAGAAAGCACGTTCATTAGAGTGGTGGGGACAGACGCCAGACCTTGGGGACTGAGGAAGGTACTGATGGAAAGGAAGCAAGAACCAACCTCCTGGCAGCAAAGCAAAGGAAAGAAATGTGATGTGAGCAGGATCAAATAATGGCTTTTTCAAAATGAGGGTGACCTTATTTTGTGTGCGGTTATCCCTTGGAAATGACTTGTTCAGGCTGATTTGTGACGACCGAAACTTAGAAAGGGATAAATCATGGCAACTGAAGGATCACTTTGAAAAATGAATGTCTGCTTTGCAAAAGAATCCTCAATAGACTGGGGGAGAAAAATCTAAGTGGTCAGTAAAAGCAGGAAGATATACTCAGCCTCCCTTATAATAAAATAAATACTAGTTAAAGTAAGAAGGAGATACTATTTTTCACCGATGAAATTTGACCTAGATGAAGCAGTTTGATAATATGGAGAGGATGTGAGGAATTGGGAGTGTAGGGACCCATACATTGCTGATGGCAGTGGAAGTGGGTGTATTGTTTTGGGGAATACACTTTGAGAACATTTACCAAATGTAAAATGGACATGCTCTTTTACCCAGCAATTTCACTTGGAAATTGCTAGCGATATACTTGAATATATGGGCAAAGATATTTATTGGAGCATTGGTGTGTGTGTGTGTGTGTGCGCGTGTGTGTATGAGAGAGAGAGGGGGAGAGAGAGAGAGAGAGAGAGAGAGAGGGAGAGAGAATCACTTAAATTTCCATAAGTAGAGCAGTAATTATGTAGATCGTAGATATATGGTACCATCCATTCAGCAGTTACCAGAATGAGGGGGCTCTCTATGTCCTAACATGAAGTGGAGTCCGTTATGTATTGATAAGTGAAAAAAAAAGAGGCAAACATTTTATAAAATCATACTGAAATACATAGCAAAAGTGGCTGGGAAAGAAGAAAGGGTTAATATTGATTATTTGGGAGAAGTAGGAAGGGAAAGGATTTTACTTTTTATATTATTTTCCTCTGTGCTCTGAGTGGATGTTTTAAAAAAAAAAACATGAGCATGTGTTACATTTAAAATAAAATACTGATCTGAAAAATGCCCCACAAGATCCCTTTAAATTTTTACATCTCCTAGTACATTTGAAAAAATATACCATTTATAAAAATTTGATTTATTCACTTTTTTCTGGAGCACATCTACTGTATTAAGGTACACCAATACAGTTAAATAACCAATGGGTTTCCACAAGGACTGCCTTCTCCACCGGCCATCTCCTCTGCTGTGGAGACTAACAAATTGCCAAGAAGTTAGAGTCTCCCAACCTAAGTGGTTAAAAACCTTTCAACACCCTCAGTGCAATCAGGCTCATTTGGAATGAGTCTGTGATTACAAAAGAGTGTTTGAGGACTGTCCCATTTTGGATTAGCAGATGCAGGCTCCTAAATCTGATTGATCATTGTAACCCCTGGGGCGCTCTTTTAAAAAGATAAACTCTTTATTTCTTATCCTCCATTCTGACCCGGTAAGTCAAGGTCGGTGCCCTGAATCTTTTTTTTCTTTTTCTTTCTTCCTTTTTTTTAATTCTCAAGAGCTAGGTTAAGGAACTCCTGTGTTGCATTGTGGCAACTCTTTCTTTTTTCTTAGAAATTACTATGCAATGGTGCAAGTCTTTCTCTCTAGAATGGGAGTCCCTATTTATTGGCTCAGTAACTGGGAACATGTTTACAGTTGCCAGAAAATTGACATGCAGAGGGAATGCGAAAGTGAGGACAGTGTTCCCTAAGCTTCTCCAATAGGGAGTTTCAGTCACAGAGAATGCCTTCTAAAAGATCACGGTTATGACATCTGTTGAGCTAAGATTTGGAGGAGGCAGGGCTGATGAGAGCTGTTTGAAGCAGCACTTTCCAACACTCTAAACACACACAGTTTGTCAAGGCAGTCTGCGTGGAAGTAGGGGCCCTTGCTGAACTAATTTCCTCTAATGTGTACCTTTGCCAAAGCTTCCCTTGTGGTTCACTTAACAGAGGTGGACATCAGTCTTGGAAGAAACTGTTTGGTCTTGAATGTAGATATCTTTTCCCCTCCAAACTACCTAAAATATCATCCAGAGTTTGGTTCAAACTGGGCTTGGAGAACTGCCTATCAAGACCTTTGATTGTTCCCCTCACCCTCACCCCCCTGGAGACTTAATCTGCTTTTCTTTGGCTCGTATTCATTTAAAACAAAAATTATGCTTTCATACCGAAAGAATCGTGCTAGCTTTGCCTGCCTCTCCAGATTAATCTCTCACTGCCCCCACTGCTTTTGTACCCTTGGCTCTGACCTGAACTGCTTGCAGTTCCCTGAATGCTCCAAGTTACTCCATACTCTATGCCTTCACCTGTGCTGTTCCTTTGCTCTTCCTTGCCTTTTTTTTGGCTTGGCTAACTCCTATCCTTCAACTCCAAACTCAGTATCTCCGCACCATTCTGGTCTCATCTTTTTTTTTTTTTTTTTAATTTATTTAATTAATTCATTTTTTTTTTTGGCTGCGTTGGGTCTTCATTGCTGCGCTCAGGCTTTCTCTAGTTGCAGTGAGCGGGGGCTACTCTTCGTTGCGGTTCGCGGGCTTCTCATTGCAGTGGCTTCTCTTGCTGCGGAGCACGGGCTCTAGGCATGTGGGCTTCAGTAGTTGTGGCTCGTGGGCTCTGGAGCACAGGCTCAGTAGTTGTGGCACGCAGGCTTAGCTGCTCCACTGCATGTGGGATCTTCCCGGACCAGGGCTTGAACCCGTGTCCCCTGCTTCGGCAGGCGGATTCTCAACGACTGCACCACCAGGGAAGCCCTGATCTCATCTTTAATAATTATTTTGCCCTCTAAAAATTCTATGTCTTTGTTTATATTTGCACAAAATATCTCTGGACAATTATTAGATATTAATAACAATTGTTTAGGCAGTTGTATGGCTGGGAAACAAGGGTGGGAGGAAGGTGCTTCATTGTACATACACTGTTTGTTCCTTTGAACTTTTGTACTATGTAAATTTATACCTATTCCAATCAATACAATTCAAATTTAAAAACAATAACAAATCTCACAGAAGAAATTCTATTCTACGCTCTTCTCAGATTAACAGCTTTTAGGCATATTTCCAAATCTGTCTCTCAAAAAAATCTTTATTTTTAATTTCACAAGTAATATGTAAATTCTCTCCATTATAAATGCCAATGCAAATTAGTCTTTCTGCCACCAGGCTTCCCTGACATGATACTCATGTAATTTCCATTCTAATCTTATATATGTTTTGAGTATCTCCAGGGTGTATTACAAACCTGAAGAGGGTCAGCTGTTTACAAAATGTGGACTTGAGTTGCTTTTAAATTAATAATGTTGGGTTTTGCTGAAAGGGTTCATAGGGTGAAAGCTGTCCCAGTTTCCCCAGAACTAAAAGGGTTTCCAGGATGTTGAACTTTCAGTGCTGAGACTGGGGATGCCTGATCAATTAGAATGGACACTGGCCCAAAGAGAAGGGATGCTTGATGTAAAACCCCACACTGAGTACTGGTGCATGGCAACTGATCACTAGCCCTTGTTTTATAGCTTTTATCATCTTTGCAGAAGCATTGTTCATCAACTCTATGACACTTCTAAAAAAACTTTAACTTCTGCTTTAAATTTCATAATGAAATAAGTGGCATAAAGAAAGGATTTCTATGACATTTGATGCTATTATGTTCTTAACTGAAGTTGGGAGATTTATCACCTTTAATGGTGCATGCAAAGTAAATCTTATTTTTAACTTTAGGCCCCAAAAGAAAATATACCATTCTGACATATTTGTCTGAAATAGTCCTGAATGAGGCCAGCTGACTGAAAAAAAATGGCAGCCCTCTCAAAAGGTGAAAGTAACTCTCAGTAAGGGTGAAGTCTGGACTCTATATGAGGCCAGAAAAAAATATCTAAAATTTAGAAATAGGAAAGATATTGCTGGATGTTCTTTAGTGCAGTGTTAGATTGACTTTACATTGTCAAGGGCATTTCATAACTCATAGGAGGCAGAGATTTTGTAGATTTTTGTCTGATAGGGTTTAGCTAGATGAAATTAAATTCTATCTGGTAGAACAGAAGACCATAAAGGGCACAATTTATGATCTTGCTGGACATTAATCAATTCTTCAAAAAAAAAAAAAAGAGGTAAAATTCACACAACATAAAATTAACCATTAACTATTTTAAAGTGTGCAATTTAGTCGTATTTAGTACATTCAGAATGTTGTGCAACCATCACCTCTATCTAGTTCTAAAACATTTCCATCACCCCAAAAGGAAACTCTGTACCCATTAAACAGTTAATCCCCATTCCACCATATTCCCAGCTCCTGTCAACCACTGATCTGCTTTCTGTCTCTATGAAGTTGCTTACTCTGGATGTTTCATGTAAATGGAATCACACAGTATGTTGCCTTTTGTGTCTGGCTCCGTTCATTTAGTATGTTTTTGAGATTCATCCATTTTTTTAAAAAATATTTATTTATTTATTTTTGGCTGTGCTGGGTCTTCGCTGAGGCACGTGGGATCTTCTTAGTTGTGGCATGCAGGATCTAGTTCCCTGCCCAGGGATCAAACCTGGCCCCCCTGCATTGGGAGCTCAGAGTCTTAGCCACTGGACCATCAGGGAAGTCCTGAGATTCATCCATGTTGTAGCATGTATCAGTACTTCTTTCCTTTTTATGGCCACGTAATATTCTACTATATGGATAGCTCACATTTTGTTTACCCATTCCTTTGTTGATGGACCTGTGGGTTGTTTCCACCTTTTGGCTATTGTGAACAGTGATACTGTGATCATTCTCATGTAAGTGTTTGTTTGAATACCTGTTTTTAATTCCTTTGGGTATATACCTAGGACTGGAAATGCTGGACCATATAGCAATTTTACTTTTAAGTTTTTGAGGAAGCACTAAACTGGTTTCCATAGGGGCTACACCATTTTACATTTCCAGCGGCAACATGCAGGTGTTCCAATTTCTCCATATTCCTGTCAACACTTATTTTCCTTTTCTAGGGGTTGTGGCCAACCTAGTGGCTGTGATCTCATTGTGGTTTTAATTTGCATTTCCCTAATGACTAATGACATTGAGCATCTTTTTACATGCTTGTTGGCCATTTGTATGTTTTCTTTGGAGACGTCTGTTGAAGTCCTTTGCCCATTTTTAAACTGTGTTGTTCGTCTTTTTGTTGTGGAGTTTGTAGGTATTCTTAATATATTCTGGATATTAAATAAACCCCTATAACATATATGATCTGCAAATATTTTCTCCCATTTTGTAAGTTGTCTTCTCACTCTCTTGATGAAGTCCAATTTATTTCTTTTTGGTTATTTCTGTTGCTTGTGCTTTTGGTGTCATAACTAAGAAACCACTATCAAATCCAAAGTCATGAAGATTTACTCCTATGTTTTCTTCTAGGTTTTATAGTTTTAGCTCTTTAGGTCTTTGATCCATTTTGAGTTCATTTTTGTATATGGTATGCATTAAGGGTCCAACTCAATTCTTTTGCATGTGGATAATCAGTTGTACCAGACCAAGTTTTGAAGACACTCTTCTTTCTTCATTGAATGGTCTTGGCACCTTCATCAAAAATCAATTGACTATAGATGTATAGGTTTATTTTTGGACTCTCCGTTCAATTCCATCCTTATCTATCTCTGGACTCTGTTTATTTGGTCCCTCCTCCGGAGGTTCTGATGTAGTTCATCTGGAGCACGGCATGGGCACTGTTGGTTTGTTTTTTTAAGTCCCCTGGTGATCCTAGCTGTACTCAGGGCTGAGAATCACTGTCTTAAGGGAAGTTCTAGTGAAACCACTTCTTATCTAGTCTCCTTGGTGCTTCAGGATTCTCACTGGGAAACGTGGCTCTGAGTGCGTGTCACTGGAGAGAGGTATTGTTTGGAGACTAGTTTTATGTTGACTGTGAGTGCCCTTAGGTGAGAGGAACACTAGGAAAAAGGGATATTTTTCTTGTATATCTTCCCACTGCTATGGCTCCTTTGTGTTTAAGAAAACTGAAATTGAGTCCTTGTCATATGCCACCAAAACTGTAACACAGTCCATTGTCTCCAAACAATAAGTAAAACAGCTGAAGCCTATCAGATGGTAAATACATTATTAAACAAAGAGTAATGAAGGAATGGATAGAGTAAAAGTAGCAGCTGTGGGAGAAGAGATTGGTAACCTTGGCAAGCTAGAGATACTTTGACTGCAGTGGTGCCTTCTCTGCTTTTGCAGAAAAAAATGGAAGTATGGGGGATTGGGCTTGGAATGATTTGGTGATACAGGGAAAGTCTCTCACATTGTTAGTCATTTTTTCCAGTGTTACTTGTTACACTTGGAGCCTCTCTGTCTTCCTACACTGTCACTTCTACACATCTGTTCTTCGGATTAATTCCTCTTTTCCACCTCTTCCTTAGACTCTGAAGGAGGCTTATTTCTAAGATGCAGTTTTGTGTAGGGGTTGGACATACAGGCGTTGGAGCCAAACTGCCAGGGACTGTAGCTCAGCTCTGCTACTTACTAGATATGAGCTGGGCAAGTTTCGTAGCACCTTTGTTTCCTCACATGTATAGTATCCCCCTTATCAAATTATTGTGAGCTAGTCCATTAAAGCACTTAAAATATCACCTGGCACAGAATGAGTGCTTCATAAACGTTAGCTATTTCATTATTATTATTATTGCCCAGGAGTTAGAGCCCTCAGCGGGAGTAACAGTGAGGTACAGAAGTCTTCAGGACTATCGAGGAAGAAGTCTCCAAAGAAGGGCTCTTGGTGAAACCATGGAGGATGTGTGGTCTTGAAGCCAACAGTGAGAAATTCTGCATTAAAAAGTGACTTGCATAGGAGGCAGATTGGATGGATCTGGCGTCTGCTTTAAACAACCAGGTTTTATCTCACTGCTGTTTGGCCTGGCAGATGCAATTCCCACTTATAAATGCAGCTGTGTCTTTGGGATGGGCAGCAGGTCTCCCAGTGGGGATTTCATTTGTCATTTCCAACTGCCATGTCTCCAGTACCTTCCTAGACTACAGTGGGTAACTCACAAGCTTTCTCTGTTCACATACCTAATACCTCTGCTGCAACAATGTGGCCATTTTCTAAACTGTGTCTAAGATGTGGATAACACCTGACCCCTCCTCTTTGCCCACAATTTCTGCTCAACACCTGATCTGACCACAGACCACTCTATGTCCCAAAGCAATGTAGAAGTACAGAAGTAGGTGATTTCAAGGTGGGGTTCTCAGCTGACTGATGGGCCCCGATTCCTTCCATCTTTCCGCTCTGCCACCCCCAGTATATCAGCGACATGTGTTCCTTCAAAGGCATA
The DNA here is from genome assembly GCF_949987515.2 of Delphinus delphis. Classification (NCBI taxonomy): domain Eukaryota; kingdom Metazoa; phylum Chordata; class Mammalia; order Artiodactyla; family Delphinidae; genus Delphinus; species Delphinus delphis. The sequence goes on along the minus strand of NC_082692.2, from coordinate 76,040,306 downwards.
ACAAGGCTCCTGCAGTAGCAAAAAGCAACAATGTCCAAAAGCAGGAAGGGAATGAGAAAGATTTCTTTCATTCATTTCTCTCTTTATCCCAGAAAATATCCCCTTCCAGTCCTACTGGACAGGCCTGAGTCACACAGTCATACCTTAACTTCAAGGGGGCTCAGAAATTAAGTATCTGGGTTTTCAGCTTCCTTTGGAACATGAGGAAGGCAAGAAAGAAGGGTAGGAAGATGAATGTTAGGTTGGTAACGAAAAGTGTCTGCTTTTTGACACAGTGGTAATTGCACTTTTTGTTATATGATCGTTTTACATTTACAAATGACCATGCTCGAGCAGGCTGGTGTATCTTGTTGGGACAAAATTAACTTGCTTAAAGATGCTATAGTCTGCAAGCAAATCCTGTGTCTCTCACTGCCCACCCCATCCAACTAAGTCCTGATTCAATGTGGCTGTAACTAGGGAGCCCTATGTGTCTTTTGCCCTTAGGGTTCTGTAGAATATGTGAGCCCCTAAGAGCCAGTTGAATTTAATTAATCTAATAAAGGATAGCATAGAAGGCTGCTATTGTGTTGCAACGCTCAGGAGGTAGCTTTGTATTTGCTTATTTTTTTTTAAGTTTGATTAAAAATACAATTAAAAGAACAGGTTACAATGTATAAGTATCATTAATCTCAGAGCAGATAATTTTCATGCATTTATGAAAAAAAATACTCCAGTAATCTTATCTAGCCTTGCAATTTAGAGGTAAATTCACCGAGGAATTCCTCTTCGTCTTTATTCAAGGTTCTGTTCTGTCCCAGTATTAGAAAATTTAACTTAATTTTGCATATTTTCCACTTTTTTGATCAATTGTCATTTGCTCACACTTAAAAAAAAATATTGTTTAACAATGCATGTTGGTTGTAAGAGGGAATACAAATAATATAAAACTACAGAAAGTTAAAAGAAAAAGTGCCCCTCTTTCATTCCCATCCTCTGCCCCCAAGCCAGTTCCTCATCCTGAAATAGCCCTCCACAGAGTTGCCCACAGTAAATAATTTAATTCTTGATCTAGGCCTGTACAAATATACATATGCATCTACAGACTTGTGCATTTTTTAAAAACCACACTACGTATTGTTCTACAAATTTTTTTCATTTAACAATATATCCTACTCAACTTTCCATATGCTTATGTATAAATTTATTATCATGATATTATATTCCATATCATGTACCGTTTGCAATTTTCAGGATATTTTTATCTCCCACTACCCCTATTTTTCAGAGAAAAGAGCTCCCCTTGACTAACATTGTAATGACTCTTTAAAGAGTTTTAAAAATGGCTCTATTAAACATTAAGAATACTAAAGTGTTGATAGAACACAACATTTTTTAGCATGGAATTGGATAGAAGAGGACTCTATGATTTTATAATGATGATGATTATGATCACTCCTACTTGTGTTTATACATTTTAAGATAATTTTCTATAAAGAATCTCATTTAAACTCCATCTAATATTATTTGGTTCTGGAACTGCCTGCAGATTCTCCTGATAACACTATTTTTATTGTAATAAAGTCTTACAGCCTGAGCTGGGAACAGCATGATAATGTTGTTATTGCTACCTATGCAATCATTATTTAATAAAGATGAAAATTAATAGCTCCAACATCACTCCATGCCCAGCCTTACCCAAATTTGAATGTAGGTTTCCTGACTACATCCTGCTGTTTCTTACTGCTAAGTTTCAGAATACATGAGGGAAAATGGACAGAATTAAAGGGAGAAAGACAATTCCACAATTATAATTCTAAATTTTAATACTCCATCACAAGAATTGAAAGAAAAACTAGACCAAAAAAATTAGTAAAGACGTGGAATATTTGAACAACACTAACAACCACCTTGATTTGATTAGTATTTATAGGATATTATACCAGGAACTGCAGAATGCACATTCTTTTCAAGTTCTCACAATATATTCTTAAAAATAGACCGTAAGCTAGGTCATAAAACGTCTCAATAAATTTATAGGAAATTAAATCATACAAAGTATGTTTTCTGACTGTGGAGGAATTAAATTAAAAATTAATACAATACAATATCTAGGAAAATCTTGAATATTCAGAAATTAAACAACATACTTCTAAATAAGTCATGAGTCGAAGAAATAACAGAGGAAATTAGAAAATATTTTAAACTATATGGTAAAGAACATGCAACAGGTATTTGTAGGATGAAGCCAAAACAGCATTTAGAAGAAAAGATAAAGCTTTAAATGCTTATATCAGTGACCAAAGTTACATATTTACAAGAAGAAGGAAAAAATAATAAAGATCAGATAAATAAAAACAGATAAAGAATAAGGAGAATTAATGAATCAAGAAGTTGATTCTTTGAAATGATCAACAAAATTGACAACCCCCTAGCTAGAACCATCAAGGGAAAAACAAAACACAAATCACCAACATCAGGAATTAAATAGATCTTTTTCTTACAGATCCTATGGGCATTAAAAGAATAATATAATATTATAAACAACTTTATGCCAACAAATTCAACAAGCTAGATGAAACTGACAAATTTCTTAAAAAATACAATTTACCTAAACTGATATAAGGTGAAACAGAAAATCTCAATAGTCCTACATCTCTTAGAGAAATTAAATACTTTATCCAAGATCTTCCCCAAAATAAAACACCTTCTAAAGCCCAGATGGTTCCACTGGTCAATGGTATCAAACACTCAAGGAAGATATAAGACCACCATTACATCATCGCTATCAGGAAAGAGAGGAGAGAATACTTCCTCACTCATTTTATGAGACCAGCATAACCTTAATACCCAGACCTGAGAAAGACATTAAAAAAAAAAAAAAGTTACAGATCAATATCCCTTAGGAGCATTGATGCAAAAATTCTTAGCAAAAAATTAGCAAATTGAATGCAACAATATAAAAAGGATCAGAAAACATGACCAAGTAGGGCTCATTCCAGGAATGCAAGATTAACTTAACATTCAAAACTCAACTGAGGTCTTTTTTACCTTGCCAGGCCTGAGACTGTCCATTTCTGCCAAGAGAAACTAAGGCAGATAGGTGGAGGCTTGCTGGAGAGCCTCAGTAACATCACGTGGCCTGGTTCAGGAAGCTTCTTTTTCTCAGTGGCTCAAAACTCTCCTCCTTCACCCAAAGGCAACAAGGAGGCTGGGGGCCACCAGCAGGAAGATTCTACCACATCCCTCCCTCACCAAGAGACATCTGGTGGCCTGGCCAGGGGAAATCTCTTCCGCCCCCTCAGATTGCACCAGAGGTACCAGATAAACCAAGTGGACCAAAATAACATCACAAAGTCTCCGAAAATTAAGCCATCATTGAAACCACAGCCCACAAAGTAAGTCAAGACCCACATGCTAAACCTAAACAAGATGACTGACTGCTAAAATAAAAGATTTTCACAAAAAAAAAAAAAAAAAAAAAAAAAAAAAAGATTTTCACAGAGCCCATAGTCTCCTAATAAAATAGGCAAAATGTACAGAATACAAATGAAAAGTTACCTAAAATACAGAGAACCAAGAACACCAATTTGAATGAGAAAAGTCAATCAACTGACACCAACACTGAGATAAGTCAGGTTTTAAAGCAACCATCATAAAAAGAAAAGGTTCTGACAATCAATTACAATGAAATGAATGAAAATGGAAAATCTCAATAAAGAAATAGAAATTATATATATAAAAAAATGGAAATCATAGAACTGAAAAATACAATAACAAAATTTTAAAACTTGCTGGATGTGCTCAATAGTAGAGTGGAGATGAGAGAAAACAGAATCAGTGAACTTGAGGACAGAACAATAGAATTCAATCAATCTGAACAACAGAGAGAAAATAGAACAACATAAATAAAAATCACTTCAGGGATCTGTAGGAAATAATGAAAGACCCAGCATTTGTATTATCAGAGTCCCAGAAGGAGAGGAGAAAGGGAATTGGGGGCTGAAAGAGTATTTGAAAAGGTAATGCTTGAAAAACTTCCCAAATTTGGTAAAAGACACAAACCTACAGATGCAAGAAGCTGAGCAAATGCTGAATATAATAAACCCAAAGAAATCTATGCCATGACATATAGTTAAACCTTGCAAACTAAAGATATAGAAAAAAATCTTGAAAGTAGCCAGAGAGAAACAATGCCTTCTGTACAGGGGAACACCAATTCAAATGACAGTAGATGTCTCATCTGAAACCATGGAGACCAGAAGGAAGGATCACATTATTTCTGAGGTGCTGAAAGAAAACAACTGTCAATCATGAATTCTAGATCTGGTGAAGCTGTTGTTAATAAATAAAAGGGAATTAAAAATATTCTTTGACAAAGGAAAACTAAAAAAATTTGTGACTTGCATATCTGTCCTTAAAGATTGGCTAAAGGGGGCTTCCCTGGTGGTGCAGTGGTTGGGAGTCCGCCTGCTGATGCGGGGGACGCGGGTTTGTGCCCCGGTCCGGGAGGATCCTGCGTGCCACGGAGTGGCTGGGCCCGTGGGCCATGGCCGCTGAGCCTGCGCGTCCGGAGCCTGTGCTCCGCAACGGGAGAGGCCACAGCAGCGAGAGGCCCGCGTACCGCAAAACAAAAACAAAAACAAAAACAAGATTGGCTAAAGGAATTTCTTCCAATAGCAAGGAAATTATAAAAGAAGGGATCTTGGAGTATCAGGGAGGAAGATGGAAGAATGGACAGAACAGAGATATGGATAAATATGATAGACTATCCTTTTCCAGATGAATTTAATAAATAATATTTGATAATTAAAACAAAAATTCTAACACTATTTAATATCCAAAGCAACAATATTCAAAAGTGGGGAAAGTAGAGGAATCTAAATGGAATTGAGATTTCTACACTCAAAGAGGCCAAATGTTGATACCGGTATATAAATCACACAAGTATATTAAAATACCCAGAGTAACCATTATGAAAACTATACAAATTATGAATTCAGATACACTATAAATAAGTGAGGATAGAATCCTAAAAATTCTTCAAGTAATGCACAGGAAATCAAAACAAGAAAAAAAATGAGATCTACAGGAAACAAATAGGAAACAAATTAAAAGTACAGATTTATGTGATAACATAACAACTATCTTAAATGTAAATGGTCTTAATACACCAATAAAAAGATAGATTGATAGCGTGTATAAGAAAACATGACCCAACTATAAAAAAAATTACTTCAAATAAATGACATAGGTAGGCTAAAAGTAAAAGGATGGAGAAAGTTTTACCATCCAAATAATAAGAGTGGGAGTATTTCTATTAATATCTGAAAATGTAGTTATTAGAAAAAAATTACTACAGAGAGGAACATTACATGGAAGTAACAGAATGAATCTGCCAGGAGGACATAATGATCCTAAATGTGTATGCACCAAACAAGCCTCAAAATAAACAGAATAAAAACTGATAGAGGTGAAAGGAGAAATAGACAAATTCATGATTTTATCCCCTCTCAGCAGGTGCAACACATTCTATTTCAGCAACACAATCAACCAACAAGATCTTGTTACATACATAGAACACTTCACCCCAAAACAGCAGAAGAGTTCATGGAACATTCACTAAGACCATATCCTGGGCCTTAAAACAAACCTCAACAAATTTAAAAGAATTGAAATCATACAGTGTTTTCTCTCAACATATTTGGATCCAACAAAAGTCAATAACAGAAAGACAAGAGGAAAATCTCCAAACATGTGAAAATTGAACAACACACTTCTAAATAATCATAACTCAAAAAGGAAGTCTCAAAAGAAAAGAAACCTTGAACTCATGAAAATGAAAGCAACAGAATAAAATTCATGGAATGCAACTAAAGCAGTGCTAAGGGGAAAATTTATAGCACTAATGCTTAAATTTGAAATGAGAAAATGTTGAAAATCAATAAACTATAGTCTTACTTCAAGAAATTTAAAAAGAGAATAAAATTCAAAGCAAGCGGAAGGAAATAACAAAGAAAGAAGCAGAGATCAATGCAGTTGAAAACAGAAAGACAATAAAGAAAAATCAATGAAAAAAGAAAAAGCTGATTCTTTTAAAAATCAATAGGAGGAGATGTGGGGATATATGTATATGTATAGCTGATTCACTTTGTTATAAAACAGAAACTAACACACTATTGTAAAGCAATTATACTCCAATAAAGATGTTTAAAAAATCAATAAAATGGATAAACCTTTGATAACACTGACAAAAATAATGACATATAAGAAAGAAATCCCTGATTTCAGGTATGAAAAAGGGGATATCACTACAGATCTGCAGCCATTGAAAAGATAATAAGAGGTTAGTATGAAAAAATTTATCCTCATAATTCAACAACTTAGAAGAAATAGACAAATTCCTCAAAAAACAAAAACTACCAAAACTCAACCAACATAGAACAGACAATCTGAATAGCCCTATAAATATTAAAGAAATTGAGTTCAAAATTTAAAAGCTCCTAAAAAAGAAATCTTCAGGCCCAGATGGTTTCACTGGTGAATTCTATGTAACATTTGAAGAAGAATTCATCCCAATTTTATACCAGAAAATAGAAGAGGAAACACTTCTCAACTCATTTTATGAGGCCAGTATTACTCTGATACCAAAACCAGATAAAGATAGTACAAAAAGAGAAAACTACAAACCAATATCTTTTATGAACTTGGATGTAAAAATACTTAACAAAATATTAACAAACCAAATCCAATAATGTATAAAAAATTCACACACAATGACTAGTGGATTTATTCCAGGTTTGAAAGGCTGTTTCAACATTTGAAAATCAACCAACATAATCTACCGTATCAACAAACTACAGGAGAAAAATCATAATTTATATTTATAAAATATAAAATATATCTATAACATACATGGAATGCATTTATATGCTAGTTGCAAATAAAAAATAAAGTTTAAATTCCATGTATAGTAGTGCCCCCAAACACAAAATTCTTAAAAGTCTGCTAATGCTGTCCAAGACATTTACAATGAAAATACTGCTGATATTTTAGAGATGACCCAAATAAATAGATATATATATACCATGTTCATGGGCTGTAACATTAAATATTGTTAAGATGTCAATTCACACCAAGTCGATCTATAAATTCAACACGCTCCCATTCTAAATTTGTCATCTTTTTAATAGAAATTGACAAAACAGTTTTTACAATTACATGTAGGTGCAAATGACCTAGAACTGCCAAAGAAATAAAAAAGAACAAGGTTGGAGGTCTCACTCTTCACTGGATAAGAGATCTTCTATGCTACTTCTATTATCGTGTTCATCACATTTTACTGTAATTATTGTTAACATAAATGTGTGCTCCTTGAGGACAGGAACCATGTCTTAATCATCTCTGTCCTAATCATCTCTTGTCTTAACACAAGTACAAATGTTTTTAATAAAATATGCTGAGCTGGTTAAAATATAATGATCATTTCATACTTATATGATTTTAATTTGAGAAAAAAAGAAATACTGGGCATCGAAACCACTGAGCATGTGGGCAGGACTCTCCGGTGATAACATCAGAAACGTAGCCAGCTTTTTTTCTTTCCAAGAGCCAGGTCCAGAACCCTGGGACTCTGGTTTCCATTTAACACATGGGGAAGTTCCCTGGAGGTTATTCAGTGAGTTTGGTTTTACATCAAGGAATTACTTGGAGTCTAGCTCCAGCCAATTCTAGATTTAATTATTCATGACAAATATTGCTTGCCAATTGACATCTTTGTTTATATTGAATCTGATGATTTCGATCTTTGATTGCATGTGACTTCTCTTCCTTTAACACTATGTATCACTCAGTTCTTCAAGGTAAAATAGAGGGACTCCTTTCAACACTTAAGGTGAGCTCCTTAGTTCTGGGCAACATCAGCCAGTGGATTTTATATCTTGCCGATTCTCTAATACTTTATTCTTAAGCCACAGACCTGTGGACTTTTATAAATAGCTTTGATAAATCCAAAAGGCCATCCACTTTCTCTTCACAGAGGTGGCAAATTGGTACTGATCCATGTTTCAGTACTTCCAGCCAGTCTTCCTACCCAAAGTTGTTTATTTGCAATGAGATTTTGTCCAATTCAGTGTCCATGGAGATTATTCATAATGACTTTTGAAATCGTCTGTCTTTTGATTGTTTATCTTCAGGAAACTTCACAGTATACTGTTGAAGTCATCCAGTCAATGTCTGTTTTTCCATCCATTAGGTCATTAAGAACAGCACCAAATCAAGTATGAGAAGATTATTCCATCTATAATAAACAAAGATGCTCCTATTTGATTTTCTGGGTTTCTCATTCTCACATTTTCTGACCAAGAAGATTTAAACATTGTGAAAGTAATGCAAAACAAATAATCTGTTCAGACAAATCAATCCAACACTGTACTCTGAGGGCGACTGTGGGGGACACAAATGAGGCAAATGCATGAAATTATCAGATTCAGTTTCACAGGCAGCACCTACCTGCAGATAGTCTGTGGAGAGTATCCAACCCGTCAATGTTTGTTGAGCATCTGTAACATGCCAAGTTAAGCACTGTGAGGATTCCAGAGGTGAAAAAGGCAAGGTTCCTAGACATATATATGCAAATCAAGCAAGGAAGTATATGATAAATATCAATAGAGATGCATGAATTAATGCTGTTGGAGCTGAATAAGGAAAGAACCTTACAAATTGCTAGACTTTAGAAGGTTTCATGGAGAAACATGGTATTTGAACTGGGTCTTGATGGATAATAGTTCCACAGGGGGACTTCCCTGGTGGCGCAGTGGTTAAGAATCCGCCTGCTAATGCAGGGCACATGGGTTTGATCCCTGGCCTGGGAAGATCTCACATGCCACAGAGCGACTAGGACCGTGCGCCACAATTACTGAAGCCCGTGCACCCTAGAGCTCACACGCCACGACTACTGAGCCCACGTGCCGCAACTACGGAAGCCCGTGCACTCTGGGGCCCGCATGCTGCAACTACTGAAGCCTGCATTCCTAGAGGCAGTGCTCCGCAACAAGAGAAGCCACAGCAATGAGAAGCCAGCGCACCACAACGAAGAGTAGCCCCTGCTTGACACAACTAAAGAAAGCCTGCGCGCAGCAACGAAGACCAAACACAGCCAAAAAAAAAAAGTTCCACAGGGAAGGAAGGGTATGCCTGGTAGATGAAGTGGCACATGCAAAGGCCTAGAAATGAGGAAGTCAGAGGTTGTCAAATTCATCTTTCATGGGTTTTCTGCACGCTCTTCTGGTCAGAAAAACCTCAATATATATCAGCTCTTTCATTCATGATGGTGGAGAGACAGGAAGCAATTGATATGCTTGACCAAGAGTCACCTCTGTAGAGAGGCCATCTAGGGATTTCTTACTGGAGGGAGTAGAAATTCTTTTTCAAAGAATAGCTTACTAACTAAGCAGAATCCAATCCATATGAAAAGGTTTACCTTGCACACATACACTAGTCATACATTTCCTTTCTGTTGAATCAGGTTGAGGGAATTAGGGCATGATTCTGCTTTGATGTAAGTGGGGTCTTGTTAGGCTGGACCCAAAGGTAAAGGGCTTTCCAAAAAACGAGGTGATACAGCTTTGAAGATTGGTGCTTGATACAAATATCAACCTTGAGAATCACAACGTTCTTAATTATGTTTGGCTTAATCTAATATTAGCATTAGGTTGCAAATACTGTACTCACTTTTCAGTTATGACCACTAAGGATGGGGAAGAAATGTATTTGGATTGTACTAAGTGAAAATTAGTTGCAAAAATTAGCATGTAATATTCACTGAGTACTAACTACATGCAAGATCCTGAGATAAGAGTTCACATACATCATCTCAATCCTTATAACAGCATTCTAAAGTAGATAATATCATTTCTATCTTACATTTGAGGAAATTAATGCACAGTTAATTAACTTGACCAGGGCTTCACAGCTGGTAGGTAGAGGAGCCAAGATTTGGCCTAGGCAGTGTGGCTCCAGCACATGATCTCAACTGCTGAGATAAGTACAATGGGGATAATAATGGTGTATCTCTCATAGCACTGTTACGATCATTCAAGAGTTAATACATGTACAGTGCCTACCTTAATATCTGGTGTTTAGTAACTACTCAATAAAGAATAAAAACTATTTTTGGAAGATGAAGTTACTCACCCAGAGTTGCATGTGGCCAGACTGACTAAAAAGCACCATGTTTTTAACCCTTAAGATACTATATGCATATTCTTGACTTTACCGTAATTATGTCATCTTTTGTTGTTTTATTTAATTTTGTTTCACAAAGCTTAACTTGTTACACTATTTGACAGACCAGTAAAAGTAAAACTTGAATTTCATGTTAAACATGTACAAATATAAACACAATCACCATGACTTGAGTGTTTAAAAAACATAAATGATATACCAATGTTCCTAGCAGTATTATTCACGATAGCCAAAAAGTGGAAGCAACCCAAGTGCCCACTGATGAATGAATGGATAAATAAAATGTAGTATATACATACAATAGACTATTATTCAGTCTGAAAAAGGAAGGAAATCCTGTCACATGCTACAACATAGATGAACCTTGAGGACATTAAGTGAAATTAAACCAGCCATCAAAGGACAAATACTGTATGATTCAATTTATAGGAGGTACCTAATCAAATTCATAGAAACAGAAAATGGGATGGTGGTTGTCAGGGGCTGGGGGAGGGGAAACGGGATTCATTGTTTAATAGGTACAGAGTTTCAGTTTTACAAGATGAAAAGAGTACTGGGGATAGATGAATGATGGTGATGGTTACACAATGATATGACTGTACTTAATGCCACTGAACTGTACACTGAAAAATGGTTAAAATGGTAAAGTTTATGATATATACATATTACATATCATACAGAGAAACTGAAATTCTATATATTCAGAAAAGTGCAAAGAGCTTCATGGTCATCACAATAAAAATGAGATATTTTTGAAAACAGGTAGAAGTCATTTCCCTTCTTATGCGTTTTTTTTTTTTTTTCTTTGCAGTACGAGGGCCTCTCACTGTTGTGGCCTCTCCCGTTGTGGAGCACAGGCTCCGGACGCGCAGGCTCAGCGGCCATGGCTCACGGGCCCAGCCGCTCCGCGGCATGTGGGATCTTCCCGGACCGGGGCATGAACCCGTGTCCCCTGCATCGGCAGGCAGATTCTCAACCACTGCACCACCAGGGAAGCCCTCTTATGCGTTTTGAATGTGACTTGATAAAATTTTTGTTTATTTTAAATATTCAAACATATTAATTGAAGCCTCAGTATTCAGCAGTCGAACACTGAATTTCAATAATCCTCTGCTGTTTTTCTGATGTTCTTATTTCTAAAATGTAGTTCTCCTGGGGAATGTATTACTCCCTTTTAGCAGATGAACAGTTTCTATAATTCAAATATTCAAAAATTTGAGGTGGCTTTGGGGTAGGAGGGCACAGTAGGGAGATGCTGTTATCTTGGGGACACCATATTAAGAATAAATTAGATTCTTCATCCTCTTCTGGAAAAAGGGTTGGGAACTAATATTTTTTGAGCACCCATTAGCATCCATGGTTTGAGCAACCATGCTGGGAATTGTATACATGTTATTGCATTCATTCTACGGGACAGGGATAAAAGAAAATATATTGAATTATAAGAGATTGCGGGTGTTTTCCTCCCCCGTTTCTAAAGAGGAAGGCTGCTGCCTTGGTTAAGGAGCTACCTTTGTAGTGCAGGATCCAGGTGTTCCCAAAAAGAAAATCAAGAGATGGAGAGACTCATCTGCATCCTTGGCACATTGATATTTTGTGCCAAATACTTCTTTGTCTTGGAGGCTGACCTATGCACTGTAGGACGTTTAGCAGCATCCCTGGCCCCCACTTGGGAGTCACAGATATACATGTTTAAGGGTTGAGACTTGGAGGTGAGAAAGGAGCTAGACTAGAGAGGTGGTGGAGTGGGCGTTCAGGACAATTTGGGGGGGTAGAAAGAGAAAAAGGAGAATTTTTTGAGTCACTACTACAGACTGAGGATGAGAGAATCCTCCAAAGGATTTTTTGAGAAGTTATTTATTGAGTGAATTTTCCCCTTTACAATTTTCTTGAAAATTTGGATCAGGATTTGAGTTGCTCTGAACTGTGATTTTTATATGGTTGTTGTTTCTTTGAATATGATTCTGTGTTGAAACTGGACCACATGGTAGGTGTTCGTGTAGATTTTGTATGGTTTACACTCATAACAGTCTTTTAAATTCACACTATCCCCATTTTTATAGATGATGCCCTAATCTCTCTGAAAGGTAAGATTTCACCTTGTACCATTCTGCCTTCCTCTTCCCCTTGCCTTCACAGAGAGGACCATGTTTCATTTTCTCAAGACTTTAAAAAGACTAGTATGAAAAAACACCTTTTTTTCCTCTTTTTAAATGATGTCATAGCTGACATTCAGAGGTAATTTAACATCTAACCATCATATGATTCAGGAAGGTATGTCTGCAAGTTTCTTATTGTTGCTATAACAAATAACTACAAATTTAGTGGCTTAAAACAATACAAACATTGTCTTACAGTCCTGGAGATCCACAATCAGTCTCAGTGAGCTAAAATCAAGGCGTTGACAAGGCTGCATCCCTTCTGGAGACTCTAAGGGAGAATCCATTCCCTTGCCTTTTCCGGCTTCTAGAGGCTGTGTGCATTCTTGACTCATGACCCTGCATCACTTCAACCTCTGTTTCTTTCATCATATGTAATTTTCTCTTTGACCTGCCTGACTCCTTCTTAATAAGGACACTTCTGATTACTTTGTGAACCCACCTGAATAACCCAGGACAATCTCTCCGTTTCAAGATACTTAATCACATCTGCAAAGTCCCTTATGCCATGTAAAAGAGCATATTTACAGGTTCCAGAGACTGGGATGTGGGCATCTTTGGGGCCATTATTCTGCCTTCCCCAGCAAGAGTGTAAGACCTCGCAGTATGTATGGTCTCTTTCTGACCGTGCTTGAATTGTTCCATCTTGACTTGATTTTTTTTTTTAATATGAAATTCTTAGGCTTAGCTGACATTTAATTTTCACATTAGAAAAGAGATAAGGATTAATCAAATTATAATAATATTGACGGAGATACTGATAAGAGTTTTAAATACAAACTCAAGTTCCTCTTTAATTTCATTCCTAGTATCTAATTACTAGGCCCATCAAAAGGAAGAAAGTTGTGGCTACAGCACATTCAATGGTCTTCCTGAAATATACAGCATGTCTAATAGTTAAATAGGTGGGATAAATCCTCTTTCAACAGATTCAAAAGTATCACCTGCCCAGCACAGTGCCTGACACAGAGTAGTGCTCCATGAATGTTGCTTAAATAATTAAAAGACCACACAGTCACGTCAGGTTTTATTAATGCTGAAATATGTTGGTGAGAGATGATACCAAAAGCTGTTATGTCATTTGTTATATATTTGGAGCTAATGCAATTTGACCTGCACCGCCTAACTTCTGGTGAAGCTCATGGGTTGGGTATATTAGTGTTACTGTGATTTCATTTCACTTCTTCCTTGTCAATATACTCAAACTAGTTTCTCTGACGCCTCTTCTCCTTAACTCACTTTTCTGTTGTGCTTGATGAAGTGAATAATCATAGGCTTCAAAACTTGCCTTGAACTTGGAAGTTCAGCCATGGGCTGGAGGGAGAGGATAGTGTACGAGTTAAGAGCGTGGACTTGGCAGTCAGACTCATGATGTATTTAAATGCTACCTCTGCCACTTGCTGAGAAGCTGCAGGCCCATCCTGAGCCTCAGTTTTCTCACCTGAAAGTGATGATAATAGTGCCTGTTGAATCATAGGGTTGTGGAGAAGATTCAAGGGGAGCCACGGGAAATGCAGAGTCAGTGCCTGGCTCACAATGACCACTTAGTAAATAAGAGCTAATATTTGTCAGATTGAATTATTACCTATTAACCAGTAAGACTGTAAAACGGGCCTTCTGTACTTTCCTGTGTCCATGACTATTTTGAGGACATTTTTTGGGAAGAATCTATCCCTCCTCCTAGAGGAGGGTAGGAGAGCGCATGTTTAATGGTTGTAGGATTTTTTTTGAGGTTATCAAAATATTTTGTAACTAGATAGAGGTGGTGGTTGTACAATATTGTGAATGTATGAAATGCCACTTAATTGTACACTTTAAAATGGTTAAAATGGTGAGTTTAATGGTATGTGTATTTTGCCACATTTAAAAAAAAATGGGACAATCTGAAGGTCTTCTTTCTTCTGAAATTTAGGACACATAAACGTGAGGGAGTGTATGTGATGAGAAGCCCGCGCACCACAACGAAGAGTAGCCCCCACTCGCCGCAACTAGAGAAAGCCTGCGCGCCGCAACGAAGACCCAACGCAGCCAAAAATAAATAAAAAAATAAATTTATTTTAAAAAAAAGAAGTGTGAGGGATTGTGGAGATATTTGCATAAGCATCAGCTGGAATGTGGGGCTCCTAAGCTAAGAAGATCAGAAGTTAAAAGTTATAGGAATAGGGCTTCCCTGGTGGCGCAGTGGTTGAGAATCTGCCTGCCATGCAGGGGACACGGGTTCGAGCCCTGGTTTGGGAAGATCCCACATGCCGCGGAGCAACTGGGCCCGTGAGCCACAACTACTGAGCCTGCGCGTCTGGAGCCTGTGCTCCGCAACAAGAGAGGCCGCGACATTGAGAGGCCCGTGCACCGCGATGAATAGTGGCCCCCGCTCACCGCAACTAGAGAAAGCCCTCACACAGAAACGAAGACCCAACACAGCCAAAAATAAATAAATAAATAATTAATTTAAAAAAAAAAGTTATAGGAATAATGCCTCTAATGTCCCTTTAGTTTATTTTTCCTATTAAAGTCAAATAAAATTAAATTTAACATTTTATTTAAAAGCCATTGAAAGTATCTGACTTTAGTAAAGTATTTCTACCCATGATCTCATTTATTTCCCAAACTATTTATCTATATAGCCAACCTTCTCTCTGTACATACATAGAAAAATTTCCATAATAATGTTCACCTGATGTAAATAAT
This sequence comes from Delphinus delphis, assembly GCF_949987515.2. NCBI lineage: Eukaryota > Metazoa > Chordata > Mammalia > Artiodactyla > Delphinidae > Delphinus > Delphinus delphis. The sequence continues at coordinate 76,025,235 of NC_082692.2, read as the reverse complement.
AGTAATTTCTGCATGGTGAAATGTGATGTGATTAAAATAAACTTCCCTCTTATTTTTCTCCGTTGTTTGGATTCTTTATATAGAACACATATCACTTTTATGAACATCATTGTGTGATTTTTCTTAAATCAACCAACTAGCCTAACAAGCAAACAGGGAAAACAGAGGCAAATAAGCCAAGATGTAACAGCAATTAATTATGGGGTAAGTATGGTTCACTGTTATTTCTTTCTTCGTTCTTTTTTGAGGGTACTTTTTAAATTCCCAAAGTAATATTTAAAAAATTCATAAAACCTAGAGAAACATTAGGAAAGTTGTCTCATGTCTCAAAGCTGCTAGGGGTGGAGATGGCGGGAGTTCAGAATCAGGTTTGCTCGACTCCAAAGCTCAATTCTCAGCCTTGAGTTAATCCTGCCGTAAGTAATATGGTTTTATTTTTCAAAAATTTAACCTAACTGCATTTTCCACCTGGATTCTAACTACTGACTGAGTCCTGCATCTGTCCTTCAAAATGCCAAGACTGCAGAGGAGGGTACTGTCTGTGCTACCTCTTAAGAACATGAAGAACTTGATTCACTTCCAGGAAATTATCCACCTACTACCAAAATGCCCAGGGATGCAGCATCTGCTGTGTACAGGGCACAAATAAGAGGCATTGCTCAGAGGATCGGAGTCTGAAGTTGTTATGAATTACGATGCCCAGGAGCTCACTGCAGAGGGGGGTCTGTGGTAATAAGACTTTAATTTGTTCATTTATCTGTTTACTCACTGTTTATTGAGTTCTTGGGAACTGTAAATGTTTGACGCCTGATTGTCGTTGATGTGCTCCTTCAGATATTTTTGGTTGCATGAAACAGAAACCAAGTTAAATTAAGGAAAATGGGAAAGTTTATGAGAGAAATACTGAATGATTTTTATAGGATTCAAAGAGAGACGCATCTGAAACTTAGGCACAAAGTGGCATGAGAGACAGGACTTGGTGGTTTAGAGCAAATGCTCTGAAGACAGATTGAGTTTGAATCTTTGTTCTGACACAAGCCCTCTGATCTTGAACAATTTACTTAACAACTCAGTGTGTTCATCTGTAAATGGGCATAGTAATAGTAGCTTCTTCAAAGGTGGTTCTTAGCATTAAGCAGTGATGCACATAAAGGACTTATCGCAGTTCTGCTACTAAGCACACAGCAACCGTTATTTCTTTGAATTCTTCTTATAATACATCACTGCAGACTTGATTTCTTAACTTTCCAGACCATATGTTAAGAATGACTGCTCAATCCTACTGACTTTATATGTTCCTGGTCTAGTCACAGGGAACAAATTAACCTGACATTCTCTTAGTTCCAAAGCCAAATTTCTAGAGAAGAGCACTTGACTTTTTAGAATAGGCATCCATTCCTGGTCTAATGAACTGAATCCCGTGGGCAGGGCTAATCATGGCTGCCAGGAACCCAGTGTTGTAACCATGTGGATAGAAGAGATGGGTCAGGTGGTGGACACTGGCCAGACAAACTGGTATACAATATATCAAAGAAACCTTTAAATGTGCTACTTTTTTGTGGTGTTCAATAGGAAAAGGGAAAAATGAAGCAGACAAAAAAACAATCTTTGTTTTATCTTGGTTGTTCAAAGAGTATCTCTGTGAATTCTTATCTTTCTTCTTAAAAAGAAAACAAAACAAAATAGTGTTCTTGGATTAAACATTTCATGAAGGAGACTGCAAATTGCCATGGAGATGATGGAGGAAATTATATACTTGTTCTTTCTTTTCTTCACGGCCCATGCATAGGGATGGACTGAGGTATTAGCCTCAGCTCTTTTTTCACAGTGAACTGAAATGTTTTAACAAAAGCTGCCACTCTATCAGCAATAATAGACTTTTCTACATGCTAGTGTTAAAATCTTTTCATTGTAATGGAGTCAACTTTACTACAAACCAGGCTACATTTGCTTGTCAAGTAAAATGCCCTACACTGTCTAAGCTGTGAATCTGGATAATTTTATTCAAATCTGTGGTTTTTTAATGATGCCTGTCTTCTCATCTGGTTTCAGCCTCCATCAACAATTAACTAGGTTGCAAGCATCTGTTACTTGTGATTATTTGGTTGCAAATAACAGAAAGTCCAACTTGGATTAGGTTAGACAATAAAGGGAATTTATTAGCTTATTTAACTGAAAAGCTCAGTGGAGGCACAGACTTCAGGTACAGATTGATCTAGTAGCTCAATTATATCACTAGGGGCCTAGTTTCTTTTTGTTCCTCCATACTGTCTTTCCCATCTTCAGTTTCATTTAAAGATTGGCATATTTTATATCCACAGAAGACTGGCAACAGGAATAGGGGCCACACTTTTCTGTTTTAGCAGAGAAGAGAAAGAATTCTCTGGTAGCTTCCATAGAAAAGAGAGGACATTTCTTTCTCAGAATTCCTCCAAAAAGCCATTCGCTCTGGTTGGGAGAAGGACACACTGGTTGACGTAAGCCAGTCAGGGCCCGTCTTTAGATTCATGGGAGAATTCAATTCCAGCCAAACCTCATGACTGAGAAGTTTGAGATCTTATTAAAAAGGGGGAAGGCTAAAACTAAAAATAGAATTACTATATGACCCAGCAATCCCACTTCTGGGCATATACCCTGAGGAAACCATAATTCAAAAACAGTCATGTACCACAATGTTCATTGCAGCTCTATATACAATAGCCAGGACATGGAAGCAACCTAAGTGTCCATAAACAGATGAATAGATAAAGAAGATGTGGCACATATATACAATGGAATATTACTCAGCCATAAAAAGAGACGAAATTGAGTTATTTGTAGTGAGGTAGATGGACCTAGAGACTGTCATACAGAGTGAAGTAAGTCAGAAAGAGAGAGACAAATACTGTATGCTAACACATATATATGGAATCTAAAAAAAAAAAGAATAACGGTTATGAAGAACCTAGGGGCAGGACAGGAATAATGACGCAGATGTAGAGAATGGACTTGAGGACACGGGGAGGGGGAAGGGTAAGCTGGGATGAAGTGAGAGAGTGTCATGGACATATATACACTACCAAACGTAAAATAGATAGCTAGTGGGAAGCAGCCGCATAGCACAGGGAGATCAGCTCGGTGCTTTGTGACCACCTAGAGGGGTGGGATAGGGAGGGTGGGAAGGAGAGGCAAGAGGGAGGAGATATGGGGATATACTTATGCATATAGCTGATTCACTTTGTTATAAAGCAGAAACTACCACAACATTGTGAAGCAATTATACTCCAATAAAGATGTTTAAAAAAAAAAAAGAATCAGCAGACACTGGAGGGGCACCAACATCGTGAAAAAGAGAAAAAAAAAAGGGCGGGGGAGGCTAGAAGGTATGTGGAGGAGGCAACCAACAAATATTCTCTCCAAAATGCCTCTTTTTATTTCAAGGCACACTCATTTTATGTTCTTCCCTGCAGTGCAGTTTATCCTTTTGTCAACTTTGATGAGTGTGGCTAAATGGCTGGCTTTAGTTAGAGAATAGTCATCCACCAACCTGTTTTAGACTGCCTTAGAAATAAATTAAGAGTGTGGGCTCTAGCTTTTTTTTTATTGAAGACATCCATCAGAAAGATTAGATTAGTCTATTTTGGCTGCGTGGCATGTGGGAATCTTAGTTCCCTGATCTGTACCCCCTGCAGTGGAAGTGCTGAGTCATAACCACTGGACTGCCAAGGAAGCCCCTAGATTAGTCTTAATTCATTAAAGAAGTGTCTTTATGTTTAATGAAATAGTATGCAGACCTATTTTCATAGTTTGAAGGGAAGCATGCTGAGACATCTTGATTTTGGATTTAAAATACTTCCATCCTGACTACCAAGCCCTGTTCCCAGTATAGAGCTACTAATTATTTAGGCACTGGTGAACATTAGCTTTATATCATTATCCATCAACAGATAAATTTATGGTGATTCCTGAATTACTTGAAATTATATATATTAAGAATGTCTTAAAGCAGAAACGAACACACCATTGTATAGCAATTATACTCCAATAAAGATGTTAAAAAAAAAAAAAGAATGTCTGTAAAAGGGAATGTTGGAGTGTGGGCAAATCATGTAACAGGCAAAAAATCCATTTGGATGAAATTTGGAGGCTGACTATTTAAATGATGTGCTTTATGGCCTTCACTGGTTCCCTCTGAATAAATAAAGCAAATTTGAACGTCTGAAAGAGTGTGGTTGGTTATCAGAGGAAAACATTGATATGTAAAGGTAATTATTCCCTTTATACTAATTTTCCCTGGTGACGTGAATACTTACAGGGATCTAACTTCTTTTCCTCTTCCCCATTTGTCATGTAAAGGCTTTTGATATCGTCCCAGTGTTAAATGCTTCACTAAGTCCCACAGTGTCCAGAGAAGTCTATTATTATTCCTGGTGAGCCTGAATATTGACATCATTAAAGAAAACTATTGACTCTCATTGATTTAGCAAATTAACAAGAAGTATGGTATCACTTTGCTCCAAAATATCCCCAAAACTTTATCTCATTTTTCTCACATGAAAGGACAAAAAAAAAAAGTAAAAAAGAGAGTTAAGGAAACAGTTAAAACAAGTCATTTTTTACGTTAAGCTACTTTTAAATATTTTGCTGCCATAGCTATCTTTGGCTGCTATCCTTAAAACTCTCTATGATTTCTTAATCATTTAGATGAATGCATAGATTTTGCTGAAAATTGTTTATATCTTTTTTCTTTTGTGTATTTCTGTTTTTTAAAAATATGATAGTTAAGTGTACCTGTGTAATAAAGAAATGAATATTTTAAAAACATTATTGTAGTTCTGTGGATGAAAAGATACAGCTTTTAAATTACCCTATCCTACTTTATATTAAATTTTATTCTGGACGTGTTGTTAGATCACACAGGTAGAATTCAGACTGCAAACCCAGGTGAAGGCTGGCTTGTAGTTACAGATTCTCAGGGGAGCTTTTTCCCTGTTCAACCAGAGCTGTTTTCTTCCGGTTCCTTTCAGTACACAAGGTTTATTTCTCCTTGCTCCTTGCACGGAAGGTACAGCCTGTTTGGGTCTCTGCTTTATGCAGGAGCTCTGAATTAGTACCCCTCTGCACTGCCAGCCCCACCCCCTCAGGAACTCACTCTGAGCTGCCATCAGTGCCAAAATTCAAGGTCTCTAGTCCCAGAAGAACGTCTCCCAGGAGCCCCGATTTTCTGTTCTTGGCCTCTGGAGAATCTGTCTTTCCATTCCAGCCCAGCAAAGCACTTGAACAGATGTTTTTATATTTTTAATCCAGTTTTTTACTTGTTTCATTCAGCAGTGTCATTTATCTAGTGTATACCTTGCTGAAATTAAAGTCCTGAATTGCTTTCTAAAACAGCCTCTCAAAGACTTGTTTATAAATATAACTCTTGAATTTGTGAGGTTATACATTTAGGAATCCTTTCTAAATCTGTCTTAAATTTCTCTTTTTATTTATTTTTAAAAACTGTATCAGGTGACCTCCATAATCATCCCAAACCAGCTTTGTTGAAGTTGGTTCTGGTTCCATAATTTGTTCTTCAAATTAAAATATTTGAGCGCATGTCCTATAATGAGAGACTTTGTAAGGACTCAAATACGTGGCAAATATCTTTCTTCTGGTGGATAAATGAGAAAATAAAAACTTACCTTATATTCGTGCATATGGGATGCTCTTATACAAACACCCATAGAAATGCTCTACTCCTCTATAGAGGTGATCTGTATAGATCTCAGTCTCTACTCACGGGCCTTGAGTTTCTTTAGCCTAGGAGCTGCCTTACTTATTTGTGTATCTCTTACACCCAGCATCATAGCTGGCTTTTGCATACAGCATGCTTAGGAAATGACTGAATGAAATAATTGGTTGCCTTTGAGGTGTTTCTTTCTTCCCACTGTGTTTGTATATTCTTGACTATTTCCATGTTACTCTTCATCAGTTTTGGCCATAGTTGGAACCAGAATTTCCATCTGCTTGGAGAATTATGTGCTTCCCCTATGCATAAACTTGAGAGAAAACCAAGGGAAATAGTAAAAGACGCACCTATCTTGGCTGACTAAAACTTTTCTCTTTGTGCCAACAGAGGTAGAATAATTTACTGTTACCACATTCTGTGGAGCCCCTGCACTGCCTCCTTCCCATTCCTCACTGGGGTCCCTGTTTCAGGGATAAACAGCCATACATTTACAAGATCACTTACTGAGGGCAGTAAGTCCCACACTCACCTTTGTGTCTAGTTGAGGCCAATTAAAATGCTTTGTAAGGCTGGTTGTATTATTCTCATTCCTGGCATTTAGCTCAGAGTGTGGCCCACAGTATTCAGTCATGGTTTAGAATAACTAAATGAATCCACATGCACTATGAGAAAGAGAGAGAGAGAGAGAGAGCAAGAGAGAGTGTGAGAATGAATTAGGTTCAAAAGCCCTAATCTCAGTACTATTGTAGGAGATCATATTGAGAACAAGTAAGCAGTTTTACTCTTGAGTTCATTAGGGATAATAATAATAATAATAATGTTTTTGAATGTTTATGATCTATGTGCTAGAAAATGGGCCAAGCACTTGGCACATGTCATCACTTGGGTTCTCCAGAAGCAGATGCTAAGATGGAGTTTTGGGTGCAAGATGTTTATTAGGGATCAACACTGTGAAAGGAAGGAGGAGGAAGCAGGACTGGGCAGAGGAAGAAGATTCCTCCGCAGTTTTCAGCCAACATGGTGGGGAATTCTGAGACGAGTACTGGCCATCATGGTACCCTGCATTAGGCTCAAATAGCCCAGCCTTTATACCTATGCCTTACTCAGTCACAAGGTATAGGCTGGCCCAGAAAAGACATGACCTTGAGTGAGGGGCTCTCTACAGCTGAGGCCAACTCAGAGAGAACTGACAACTGGAGCATCTGCTACTTGTGCTCTCAGCAGCTGGACAGTAACTTCTTCCTTGAAGAGAGCTCTGGGTGGCCCATCTGCATGTTTACCATAGCAAACATTATTGGATTTAATCAGCACAACAGCTCTGTAAGCTGGATACTGTTAATCTTCTCATTTTTCAGGTGAAGAACCTGTGGCTCAGGGGGGTTAAGTACATGTCCAAGTGGTGGCGTGAGGATATGTATCTAGATCTGCCTGGCTCCCCAGAACTGGGGCTTTATTACACTAGATTATATCAACTCAAGGACTGAATATTTACTAGGTTCTTAAAACGTCACATTGGAGCAGATCATATATCGTCTTACTTAAGTCAAATTCTAAGGCTTGAACTTTTCAGTGAGACCTCTTACCCTACCACCACCTATCCTGTATCATTTTTGCTCCTGGAGACACAGATGGATGATTAAAGTTGACACTTGAGGGGAAGAAAAAAATGCTAAAAATAAATAAGTCAAAAGAAACTTTTAAAAGGGGGAGTATGTGTCCAAAATTCCGACCAGAATGACACAATTCCTAAATGACTTATTTCTGCTTATTCTTCATCATTCCAAAAAAAAGCACTGAGCACCAGTTCTACACCATTTGTTATTCTGGGTGTTGACAATGTCATGGAGAACAAAAGGAATAAAGCCTGTCCTCATGGATCTTACTTTTTGGTTTGGAGGGCAGATGTTAAATAGTTATAAGGTGGATGAATCTGATTAAAATCTTAACTCCTTACAGTGGCCTATGAGGCATCATGTGGTCTGGCCCTTGTGTATCTTTTTTTTTTTTTCCCATCTTTATTGGATTATAATTGCTTTACAATGTTGTGTTAGTTTCTGCTGTACAAAAAAGTGAATCAGCATATGTTTACATATATCCCCTCTTTCTGGAGCCTCCCTCCCATCCTCCCTATCCCACCCCTCTAGGTGGTCACAAAGCACCAAGCTGATCTCCCTGTGCTATGCGGCTGCTTCCCACTAGCTATCTATTTAACACATGGTAGTGTATATATGTCAGTGCTACTCTCTCAATTCGTCCCAACCTCCCCTTCCCCCCACCATGTCCACTAGTCCGTTCTCTATGTCTGCGTCTCTATTCCTGCCCTGTCACTAGGTTCATCAGTACCATTTTTCTAGATTCCATATATATGCGTTAATATACAGTATTTGTTTTTCTCTTTCAGACTTACTTCATTCTGTATGACAGACTCTAGACTTACATCACTACAAATAACTCAATTTCATTCCTTTCTATGGCTTATATTCCACTGTATTTATGTACCACATCTTCTTTATCCATTCATCTGTTTATGGACACTTAGGTTGTTTCCATGTCCTGGCTATTGTAAACAGAGCTGCAATGAACATTGGGGTACATGTATCTTTTTGAATTATGGTTTTCTCAGGGTGTATGCCCAGTAGTGGGATTTCTGGGTCATGTGGTAAAGTTCTATTTTTAGTTTTTTAAGGAACCTCCATACTGTTCTCCATAGTGGCTGTATCAATTTACATTCCCACCAACAGTGCAAGCGGGTTCCCTTTTCTCCACACCCTCCCCAGCATTTATTGTTTGTAGATTTTTTCATAATGGCCCTTCTGGCCAGCGTGAGGTGAAACCTCACTGTGGTTCTGATTTGCGTTTCTCTGATTTGCTCTATCTTCAGCCCTCCTCCCTGAGTTTGCTCTTCCCAGCTCAGCTGTGGTCATTCTTACTTAGTCTTTGCATCTGCTGCTTCCTCTGCTCTTGCTCCACATCATCACTTGATGGCTCTTTATTTGGGTCTCAACTCAGTCGTCAATGCCTGGGAGAAGACTTCCTTGACCACACTGTCTCTTCGCCCTGTTTTAGGTGTTCATTGTTATACAAAATTAGTTTCTTTGTTTATAAAGCTTCTTGAGAACAGAGGCCTTGCCCATTTTATGCATGGTTGCATCCCCAGCACTTGCTAAAATGCCTGGCACCTATAGGTACACAATACATTCTTCTTTTTTTTTTTTTTAATTTTTAAAAGAATATTTATTTATTTATTTGGCTGCGGCGGGTCTTAGTTGCGGCATGTTTCATTGCGGCGTGTGGGCTTCTCTCTAGTTGTGGTGTGTGGGTTTTTCTCTAATTCTGGCGCGGGCTCCAGGGCGCGTGGGCTCAGTAGTTGTGGCTCCCGGGCTTAGTTGCCCCGCAGCATGTGGGATCTTATTTCCCCTACCAGGGATCGAACCCGCGTCCCCTGCATTGGAAGGTGGATTCTTTACCACTGGACCACCAGGGGAGTCCCACACAATACATTCTTAATGAATGAAGGTAAGAATGAGTGACTGTCTGACAGGGAAGTTCTGTAAGCTATGAGAATCCTTAAAAGTGTCAACTACCTAATTAGAAGTCAGGTACACACAGGACATGTTGTGTGCATATGATCTTTTTCTTCAAGTCAATTATAAATTCCTCAAAGGCAGGAAGCTTACATTATATTTCTCTGAATCTTCTTATGCCAGCCCATAGCACAGTGTTTTGGGTTTTTTTTTCAGATCTTTGTAATAAATTTTATTTGAACAAGAGAACTTGTGCACAACAGTTGAACAGCATGATTACAGACTGCGGCCCTCCCCAGGGGAGGCACAGGTATGTACAGTATGTGAGAGAAAGTTGCACCTCAGAGCTGATCATGATCAAGTCAAAAACACCTGACATACAGTATACGTGCTAATAAATTTCCTTCAGGTCATGACCAGCATGAAAAAAATCAGGACATAGATACTCGGCAATAGATACTCGGCAAAGGCTCTGTAAATGTAGCACAGTGTTTTAAATTCTGAAGGTGCTCACAAAACTAAAGCTATTCAGCATTCAGATTCTGGAACAGGGGCTCTGTAACTTCTGAATCCTTTCATGGTTCAGCTTATCATACTTTATGCCAAATTTTTAGTTGCATATCTGTGTCCTTGGTCAGCGAACCTCTTAGAATCTCACTCCTCTGTGTATCCCAGAGCCTAGTAGAGTGAAGGAATGAGTGAATGCCTTCTACGACTTCCTTTTCCTAGCTTCTTCGCCAAGGAATTCAGCCATCATTATACCATGTACATAGTGTGCAGCGACTAGGAGGTGCTCAGTAAATAGTTATTGAGGGTATGCATTCTGCAGCCTGGTGCAGCCTAGAGAGTAAGGACGATGCATCTGCGATGAATGGCTCATGGTGCTATGTTTTAGTGACAGGTGAGGAATTCTGGGCTCTAGTTTGGTTCTACAGCAGAGCTGCTGAGTGACTCCAAGCATCATCACGCCCCTCTGCTTCTCAGTTTCCCCATCTGTGAAATTATGCGGCTAAGTTGAGTGCTGATATGTCAGGTCATCTGGATTCTAATCTTGGTTCCACCATTACTGGCACCTGTAAGCCTTGGGCAAGTGCAACTACTCTGACTACTTGTGTCCTCACCTCTAAAGGGAGAAATAATAGTCCTCACCTTCCAAGGCTGTTGCCAGGAGTAGGGTGCAAAATGTAAGGGGATGCCAAAAACTCAGCATCAAGATAAACAATATTTTAATACCATACTTTAAAAATCAGAGACTTCCCTGATGGTCCAGTGGTTAAGACCCTGAGCTCCCAACGCAGGGGGTCCGGGTTCAATCCCTGGTCGGGGAACTAGATCCCGCATGCTGCAACTAAGAGCCCACATGCCACAATTAAAAGAGTCCACATGCCGCAAGAAAGATCCCGCGTGCTGCAACTAAGACCTGACGCAGGCAAATAAATAAATAAATATTTTTAAGGTATCTAAAAAATCGTAATTAATGCAAAAAATTTTATGATGAACATTTTCAGTAAGGATAGCATCAGTAACAGTGCTGTTTTGGAGTCTGAGACAAAAAGAAAAAGGATTAAATGAGACCATGCTTGTAAAGTACTTAGCACAAAGCCTTCTACATAGTTAGTACACAATAGATGTAAACCAGTATTATTATTATTATTTTAAATTAATTAATTAATTAATTTTTGGCCGCACTGGTTCTTCGTTGCTGCACGCGGGCTTTCTCTAGTTGTGGTGAGCAGGGGCTACTCTTCATTGTGGTGCACGGGCTTCTCATTGCAGTGGCTTCTCTTGTTGCAGAGCACAGGCTCTAGGTGCGCAGGCTTCAGTAGTTGTGGCACGCGGGCTCAGTAGTTGTGGCTCGCGGGCTCTAGAGTGCAGGCTCAGTAGGTGTGGTGCACGGGATTAGTTGTTCCACGGCACGTGGGATCTTCCTGGACCAGGGATCGAACCCACGTCCCCTGTATTGGCAGGCAGATTCTTAACCACTGTGCCACCAGGGAAGTCCCTAAATGGGTATTATAAATAAGATCTCCAAGGTTTCCTCTAGTTATAGAATTGCTTAGCTACCATTTCTCCTCACAATTTGGAGTCTTTTTAAAAAAAGCACCTACTGACTTAATTTTATGCAAAAATAATGTAGGGTTGGCACCTTCTGTAAAAATGTAGAATTAGTACTGAGGAAAAATAAAATAAGCCACACTTCTAAACTTCTATGTGCACTTAGGATACAGTTATAACATGTTGAACTGTTAAAATAATTTCAGAACAAATGTAAGTCTATATGCAGCCAGAATCACAGTCATACTAAGTACAAATAGCCCCCAATTGCTTGTGATCATCAAAGTACCCATCGTCCTGCTCAAGACATCCAGATTGAAGGCCTATTGTGCTCCACTGCACTGAAGTGGAGGCTGGACAAACAAAACTAGAAAAGAGGTGCAGATCCTGCCCTTGTTGTGCTCTAATGAGAAGAGAAGACTTGCCTGAGAACACAGGGAGTCTGTAACACATGTCAAGGCTATATCTTAGGAAAAATGCAACTTACAGTGCAAAGACTTATAATGGGAAGTTATTTCCATAAGAATTATTGTAAAAAGTCTAGATACATGCTCAGAACCTTACCACTCAACGCTTTTTATCCATTATCACTGACCTAAAACACATTTTAAAAACACTTAAAAGGCATTATGTAAATACTGAAGGAGTAATAAAAGGCCATGTGCAATCATTTGTACCTTAAAACCTTGGCTTTTGGTTTGTTGGAGGAATTGTAGGGATACAGTGAGATGTTGCACAAAATACCATGGCCACAAAGAGTGTACCCTTTAGTGAGAGGAGTGATGAGGGAGACGAGGAGGGAGGGGAGTAAGGATTGTCCAGAGCCACCGCTTTCACCTCTACATCTGCATCAACTCCACGTCTGTACTGGGGAGGTGAGATGCAGATGGGGTGAGAAGGAGCAGTTTAGTGAAGGGCCAAGAGAAGGTCTTGTTTCCTTTATATCCTTCTTAAAGAAAATAAAGAAGGAATAAAGCATCTACTGCTTTTTACCGCCGATTTTAGAGTTGTGTGTTAGAAATCTTCCAAAGCCTGTAGCGAGATGGGGGATGGAAAGAGGCATATGGGGTAAAGTCTCTCTGACACATTTGGAGAGCGGAGGCTCACTCTCAGCCACTGTGCTCTGATCACATGCCTTCCCTCTCTCCCAGTGAGAGTGGCTACCCAACTGTACAACTCTGTAATGCGGTGACAGAAAAATACGTTGCATGTAAATGAATGAAGTGCTGCAAAAGGGACACAGCAAGGGTCAGTTTACAAAGCAGACCCCTCTGCTTGCAATTCAACAAAGTGAGTGTTGTGAAAAAGATATAGAAAAATCATGGGTTTTTAGAGGAGGGACTCCTTGCCTTGAGCTGAGGATGACTGAGGAGTGGCTTAATGAAGTAGGTGTCATTTGAGCTCGTTCCTAAAGAGTGGCTAGGGTTTGGATACATACCTACATTTGTTCTCCCTCATGAAAAATAAAGGTACGAGATATGGAGTTGTTAATGTGATTTTTTTCAAAAGGACCATTCAAGACAGTCACATATAAAATAGAGTGACCGCTCATTTCTCTAAGGGGGGGAAAACCTCTTGTGAAAATCAGATGGTGGGGAGAAACATGGATGGGATATGCACTTGTTAAGGCCAGTGAACATAAGGTGAGGCTGACAAAAAGGAAATTAGGTGATATGGGGGGAAAAGGCAATTAAAGATCACGAGAAGGACTTTTAGTTGCATATTAGCATGGGGGGTATTTTTGAAAAAATGGGATTTGCTAATAAATAAGGAGGGGTGAAATTAATGAGGCGTTGATAAGTGGCTGAGGCATTATACCCCTTTTTTCTGTTCATCTCTAATAAGACTAATCAAAAGGAGAAATTGGTAAAATTAAGAAAAATTGCAAAAGGTGTATAGGAATGAGGCTTTTTCACTGGTTTTTTTAGGAGTGTAAATCGGTAAAAAACTTTTTCAGAGAGAAATTTGGCCATGTATCAATCAGATGATGCCACAGTAACCAACAGTCCACATGATGGTGGCTTAAAACAACAAATGTTTACTTCTCACTCATTCTGTGTGCTCACGGTGAGTCCGCTGAGGCTCTGTCCCACGTTGTCCTCACTACAGGACTCAAGCTGCTGGAGCAGACACTATCTGGAATACTGCTGGTCACTGTGGCAGAATTTAAAGGAGGCTCTGCAAGGATTCAAACTGGCAATAAAATGGTGATGACATATGTCCCTTGTACTCACAGCTTACTGATCAAGTCACATAGCCTTTCTACTGACTAAGGGACCAGGAGGTGCAGCCCCATGAGGCCTTGGAAGGCAGAAAGCTGGAAATATTCTGGGAGCTGAACAGATGACTGCCTTGGGTCATAACTATTAAAATTAAAAATGGACACAACAATTCCATTTTTGAGACTCCACCCTAAGAAAACACTCCCATAAAAACCCAAACCTGTGTGTTCAAGGATGTTCCTTCCAGCATCAAAAACCTTGTTTGGAAGCCTAAATAGACATCAGTAGGGGAATGATTAAGTAAATGCATTGGTATTCTATAATGTTATTAAAAAGATTAAGATAGATGTCTCAGATAAATTAAGTGACCAAATTTTTTTAAAGCTTATACACATAGAATGATACCATTTACATCAAAAATTAGACATTATGTTAAAAAATTACAAATACATTGCAGAGGAATGATAACATAAGGCTGTTACTAATAATACTACTAACATAGCTATTGTTTCTCGAGCATTTACTATGGTCAGGCACTGTACTATGTGTTAAGTGCTTCATAAGCCTGATTCACATCTGTGGTAATAGGAATTATCACTCCCGTTTTACAGATGAAGACCCTAAGGCTCAGAGACATGAAGTGACTTGTCTAAGTTCACAAAGATAAGCAGTTCTGCAGCTACAGCCCCAGTCTGTCTGAGAATAATGGCTGCCTCTGGGGTTGGGGGTTCCTTGTGGGATGGAGAAGGGAGAAATTTTACAGTCTATTTGATAAAGTTCAATGAGCTTGCATTTGTTTTTCTTACAACAGGCTGGTATTCCTTTTGCAAAAATAATTTTAAAATATACCTTTTTTAAAAAAACATGAAGTGATGCAAACAAAGGGAGAAAGTAGAAAATTGTGTAGACAGGATGGAGGTAGCTGTGTATATATAAATAGAAGTTGAGGATCTTTGGGGAAAAAAGATCTACAAATGCACCAAACACCCATCCAAGTATTTGAGTTACAGTGCAAGTGGGACGGAAATCTTAGATCAAACTGACTGAATGTTTAACACAAAGGAAGGGTGAGGAGCCTGGTGAAAGATGCTGGGAGTAGGGGCCTCTCAGCAAAGCAGGATGGGCTGGCAAATGGACATTGAGTTTCTGACAGCCTCCTGGAGGGACCTGTGAAGCCCTTCTTGACAATTTTGCAAACACTGAAGACAACGGATTGCTGAAAACAAGCAGCAGGGTTCATAGGAAATAACGCATGTTGGGCAATTTGACAGCCCTTTAAAAATGGAATTATTAGGTTAGTGAATAAAAGAGCCATTATGATCCTTTGCCTTTGGAGCTCAGCAGGACCGTCTCAAGAACCTCTCCCATATAATTTTTTCAAATGGGCTCCTGCCAGGGACACAGGCATGGATTCAGAGACAGAAGGTAGTTATTTACACACTCAAGGATACAAAACGTGCATGTACAAGGATGTTCGTCACAGCCCTGTGTATAATAGGGAAAAACTGGAAATTATCTAAATGTTACCAGTTGGGGATCTGTTCAAAGTATTTTGGAGTACCCATGGAATGGACTATTACGTAGCTGTTTAAATCAGCAGTTGACAATCTATGGCCCATGGACCAAATCTGCCTCATGAATTAAGAACGATTTTTATAGTTTTAAATGGTTAAAAAATTCAAAGAAGAAAAATATCTCACAACACATGAAAATCATATGAAATTCAAATTACTGTGTTCGTAAATAAAGTATTTTTGGAACGCAGCCATGCTGATTCATCAATGTATTGTCGCTGATTGCTTGACCATGGCAGAGTCAAGTACAGTAGTTTCAGGAGGGACTGTGTAGCCTGAAAAGCTTAAAATATTTACTATCAAGCCTTTTACAGAAAAAGTTTACTGACTCCTGTCCTAGAATAGATTACTAAACAAGATTTTTTTTTTCTTTTTTTTTTTTTTTTTTTGCGGTACGCGGGCCTCTCACTGTTGTGGCCTCTCCCGTTGCGGAGCACAGGCTGCGGACGCGCAGACTCAGCGGCCATGGCTAACGGGCCCAGCCGCTCCGCGGCATGTGGGATCTTCCCAGACCGGGGCACGAACCCGCGTCCCCTGCATCGGCAGGCAGACTCTCAACTACTGCACCACCAGGGAAGCCCCTAAACAAGATTCTTAAAAACAGCAGATTCATTTTAATCCAGGGGTCCCCAACCCCCAGGCCATGGACCGGTACCGGTCTGCAGCCTGTTAGGAACCGGGCCGCATAGCAGGAGGTGAGCGGCAGGCAAGCGAGCCAGTGAAGCTTCATCTGCCACTCCCCGTCGCTCCCCAGTGCTCGACTAACCACCTGAACCATCCCCTGCCGCCCCCTCCGTGGAAAAATTGTCTTCCAGGAAACCAGTCCCGGTGCCAAGAAGGTTGGGGACCGCTGTTTAATTCCCCTGTCCTTCCTAAAGTGTCTGCTTTCCTTTCTACAGTGGATTTTTTTCTCAGCATTCTTTGATGTGGTTTATTTTTTCTTTGTTTTGTGTTTTCATTTGTTTCTGTCTCTGTCTTAATGGCTGTTGCAGATCATTTATATTCCAAAAGCAAAAAAAGTTAGTATTTTTGTATTAGTCCAGGAATACCTAATCGTTACTTTAAAAAAATCAAGCAGTATGCGAGTATATAAGATTGATGTCAGTTTCTGTCACTGGAATGCAAAGTCCCCTACAACAGTGACCATATTCTCATTACATCCCCCTGCAGGTAGCACAGGGCCTGGCACATAGTAAGCCCTCAATAAAGACTTTTTAATGAATGACCGTATGAATGAATGAATTATAGTTTTATATGTATATAAATGGAATCACATGCAGCATATTGTCTGTAGCATGCTTTCTTTCTACATGATGGTATGTGGGGTACATAAATACGCTGAGATTATATTGGACGTGCAATGAGAGAGCACATTTTCCTTTCTTCTTGGCAACAGAATACGCATCCCTCTGCACGGGAGCCGAGACCCTTGTAGTAACTTGCCTCCGCACGGCTCAGAGGTAGCCTCAGGCAGGCAGAGTGGATCACAGTCAAGAAGCATTTAGTTAATCTGTTTTGGGGGTGACACACAGGCAGG
Organism: Delphinus delphis; assembly: GCF_949987515.2. Lineage (NCBI taxonomy): Eukaryota > Metazoa > Chordata > Mammalia > Artiodactyla > Delphinidae > Delphinus > Delphinus delphis. The sequence goes on along the minus strand of NC_082692.2, from coordinate 76,008,616 downwards.
GACCCAGGAGAACCGGCCTGGGGCACTTCCTGGGCCCTCTTACTTAGGAGAGTAATTGCATTTCTGTGCCATGAGCACAAACCTTGTTGCTCTCCTCCCTGCCCATCTTCCCTTCTTATTTCTATTTTCTGACTTGCTACTCTGCCCTCCCTTTCAACCCCTTACTTTTTCCTAAGATGCTGTGCCTGTAGGTGAGTTAGTAACACTACATTCCAACTGAGTGGTACTGTGTGCATCACGTCTTTTTAGACTTAGATTTATGGGTTATGCTGGGCAAGGTTGATTATCCCTCTTTCATAGAGAAGTAAACTGAGGCACAGAGAAGTTATATAACTTACCCAAGGGGGAAGTCTGGCTCCCAAAGCAGTGCTCTAACCACTTTGCTAGGCTGCCGCTCCAGCACCCACATCTTCTGCCTCCCATTCCAGAGCTGTTCTCTGCTAGATGGATAGGGCTTTACTGGTTTCTGAATCCCAAGTGCCCAGCATAGAACTTGTGCCCAGAAACAGACACTCTGTAGGCCAGTTAAAAAGCTGGTCTAGAAACAGACCTTATGATACTTCCTCAATGTGTACTATTTGTGCAGCTATTTTATAAGCTCTTTCATACAATGCTGGAGTGAGATGAGGTGTACTTGGTTCGACCTTTTTTGGATGGTAACTTAACAGTATGGAGCAAAATGTTCTTACCATTGGACAAAAGCAAATTTACTTCTAGGAATCTGTCTTAAGGAAATAATCACAGATATGGATGTAAAAAATGTATACATAATGATGTTCGTTACAGTATTATGTATAATCATGAAAAATGGCAACAGTCTAAATAACTAAAAATAAAGAATTGGTTAATTATGATACATCAATTATGTCTAGATTATGATACATTTTTATGAGGGAATATTATGCAGCCAGAAAAAAAGCACGCTTAATGGGCACGTGGACAGAAGATAGGAATGTTACTCTAGGAGTATACACAGAAAGCTTCAGCTGTGTTTATGACGATTACTTTCTTAACCTGGGTGGTAGGTATAGGGTATTCATGATATTCCTTATGCCTCTTCAAATATCTGAAATGTTGAATAATTAACTGAAAAAATAAATTTAAAAAACTGTGTTTGGAATTTTTAATGATGTGGAATAATGATCATAAAATATTATGTTTAAACAAACAGGTTGTAATAAATAATACTAACATAATCCCAACTTTCTAAACCAGTGTGTATGGTTATAAAAGAAACATACTAAACTTTTAATTGTGTCTGTCTTTGGGCAGTGCGATTATAGGGAATTTCCAGTTCTACAATGAAACAGCATTCTTTTTGTAAAAGAAATAAAAGCAATACTTTTAAATTTCTGAGCTCTAATTCATGGCTATTTTCTACTTTATGTCTAGCTTCCTAAGCAAGAAACTCCAGTATGATTTCCAATTTGTCTTTTTCTTTGTATTCACAGTCCAGTTTTTGCCAGATTTTACTATTTTTTCTTTCACATTTCCTCAATCTTTTCCTCTCTGTAGTCATTCTCTGTAAGGTTTTAGATTTGATTTTTGTTATGTATCTAAAACAGAGGATCTTTGGGCTAACCAAACTATGGTCTAGGGGTGTGGAAAACCCCTGTGTTTTCTTTTAAGCATTCTGAGCTCTACTTTGAAGCTTCTTGAGGACAGAGATCACAGGGTCTGGCAATAAATTACTTGTGAAGAGTCAAGGATGCTGATAAGCTGCAAATTGACTTCCTAACTTCACATTCGTGGGGCATGTGGGTGTACTCACTAGGTTCACCTGATCACATCAGAAAGGCCATTAAATGTCAATGAACTCGTGTCCCTCATGGGGGTGTGAACGCATTAAGAAGAGGAGTGTGCACACTGGGATGATTTTGAGGAGGTGACCCTGACCTGCCTTCTTTGAGTCTTCTCTCCGTGATTCATTCTGATGGAGAACTTGCCTAAAGTAGTGGATGGCCATGCTGGGGCTAATGACTTTGGCCTCGTAGGAAGGCGTTCTTGCTTAAAGAAATCACAACTGGAAGAAAGGCATTAGGTGATGGAGAGGCCAGTCATTCACACAAAATGAAATGCTTTCCTGAAGAGAGAGAAACAGCAGAAGTCAAGTTCATTTGGAATGTTTCAGCATATGTTCTGAATTTGAAAACATTGTGCAGAAGGAACCAAGGAAATTTGCAACATAGCTTAGGAAATGTGTGGGAAAGTGTTTGTAGCGGGAGGATTCAATAATAAGAGCTTCCTGTCCTTCCCTTATGCCTGTATCATTCTTCCTCCTAGACTAGAAAGAGCAGTTCAGAAAGTTCAAGATGGATAAACAACTTCATCAAATAATCTTTACGGGGCTCAATCTATTGCTTCCCATGTGTATTACTCAGGGTTTTTGTGGTTGCAAGTAACAAAACCCAATTCAAAAATCGCTTAAGGAAAACCAAAAAGGACTTCAGTGGCCAGTGTAATTGAAAAGCTCAGTGGATAGTGCTACCTCAGTCATAGCTGGATTCAATGGTTTGCACACTGATATCAGGAATCTGTCTTCCTCAGTCTCCTGGCTTTGCTTTCCTTCAAGTTGATTTGATTCTGAAACTGGCTGTCCCTTAATGGTGGCAAAAATGACCTGGGTCTAACTAGCTTAACAAACTCAGCTGAAAGCACCATCTTCCCAATGGTTCTAGCAGAAGCCTAGGTCTGAAGGTCGTTGGTCTGTCTCGTGCCATATTGTCTATCTTGTATCCATCTCTCTGGCCAGGGAGATTGAATGCTCTGACTAGCCAGGCCTAGGTTCTGTTCCCATCCCTGGAACTAAGGAGGTGGTATTACCCTCACTGAACATACACAGACTATGATGGGGAAATGGAGGTCTCCCAGAGGCATAGTGGGATGTCATCCTCACAGAAGGGGGATAATAATGATGTTGGCCAGTCAAAAACCTCAGAGGACCACAACCCACCAGAAGTTCATTCTTCTGAAGATCAAGACAACTGCAGCATCCAGAACTAGTTTGTTAACAACAGTACATAACACCAAAGTACATAAGATTGCCTTAGCTGGGAAAAAAGGGTCATGGTCCTTATTCTTTTCTGCTACAATTTGTTCTGCAACGACTAACTCTTTAGCCAGAAATCTGTGACCAAGTGGTTATTACTATAGAAACTTCCTTTGAGGGAACAATTAGCATCTATTGTTATCATTGGAATGTCATCATTTCATCAGGAGTTGCTAATAATGTTACTCTTTTGGTTTTCCATGCTTTCCTATGGATCTTCACATTGCAATCAGTCCCTTGAGGTCATGGCCTACATCAACACACTACCAGGCAGCTAATTAGTGGCTTGTCAGACGTCTACTTGATTCTAACAACTGTTCCTCTACTTTTAGGATAATAGAGGCTCCTGAGGTGCACACACAGAGAAAAGCTAGTGAGCGTAACTGTGAGTTTGCCAGCCTAAGAACAGCATTTTGGAGCTCTTACTTAATAGTGGCTGGGAGGCACAGAGAAGATCCTATACAGAGGCTACAAAAGGAAAAGATTAAAATATTGTGAACACTGGGTCTCCTTTCATTTTTGAAAAGATTTGACAAGTTTACTCATGTGGGAATGATGGCTAGAGATAGCTATTACTGGTAACATGTCCTTTCCCAAAATGGCCAAGTAGGGAAGTATTGAAAATTAAGGGCTGTGTTTCTCAATGGCTGGCCTTTGGATCTCTTGCCGGAGTTACCATGGAATGTCGCTTTGGTTGCAAGCATCAGAAAATGACCAGCTAACTTGAGCAGAAAGGTATTTGTTGAAAAGATATTTGGATAAGTAGGATGGGGGACAAAATAGGTACCAAGGAAACTCTTGGGCCAAGAAGCAACAAGCACACAATTGCCTTATGAATGGAACAGGACATAATTGTGCAGCTACATCATTTCCATTTTATTCTTCACTCAAAATTCAAAGTCTTGGGAGAGGCCACATGATTGGCTAACCTTAGTTTACCTGAAAATTCCTTGGCAAAACCAACTGATGAGAAAAGGGGTTTGGTTCTATGAAAATGAGTGTCTGGATTTGCCCTCCCATCAGGACCAAGCCCAGCAGAGGAGAAGCAATTCTCTGGAACAAAACTGGGCCGATTTTAGGCCAGGAAATGGATAGTGGGCAGCCACAAAGTAACAATTGCCTCCCTACTGGGATGCTTGTTGAAAATACCCATGCTGGGTTCAAAGCCCACCTTACTGAATGAGAATCTCAGAATGTGAAGCCCTGGCATTTTTGTTTTTAATAAGCTCCCCAGGTGAGACTTACATACATCAAAAATGCAGAACCACTGAACATTGTGGGGAGGGGTACACACATCTGAAAAAGCTGTAGCAATTTCTGAAACATGAGCTTAAATGAGTAGGCAGAAAAGGAAAGACTGATGCAGCTAGTAACCAAAGTTCTAAATATGGATTTCCCCTTCCCTCCAGAATTTGTTAGAGAGCATGAAGGACCTATTCTTGGCAAACATTTAAGGATTGCAGAAATTCCTTGACTATTTGGCACGCGATGCCTGCAATCAACCCATGACATTACAGAATAGACTCACTGAGGGTTAGGCTTGGAAGGGGAGGTCATACTCATTTACTATTCACTTATATTCACAACATCCATATTCGGTCATTGAAAAGGTGGTTCAGTGGTTAGGAGCTTGGGTTCTGAAATCAGTCAGAACTGGATTCAAATTCTATTCAGTTACTGGTTTGGTGATCATGGACAAGTTACTTTCCTCATGTGTTAAATGAGACTTGGAATACCAACCTCACAAGGTTGTTCTGAGAATGAAAATGAGATAACGAATGTGAAATTCTTAGCACAGCTCCTGACATGAGATCTCTGCTAATTTAATAGTAGCTGTTATGAGTCAATAACTAATACCAGGTGTTTATGGATTTCCTACAGGGATGACCAAGAGAAGATATCCACTCTCACAGAGTTTAGTGAAGAAAAGGGAAGGTCATCTTGTGGTCTGTAAAGATCCCATCAGAATGGGAGATAGAGAGCCTTCTCATTGGTCTCCCTGCTTCTTCTTTCCCTTCATTGGACCCTTCAGGGTCCTGGCATCAGGTCCGTGAGCTTCTCCCAGCTCCAGTCTGGTGATAATGACATGCTCTTCCTGTGTGCTGAGTGAGGGAGCTTTCTGTTTCTTCCTATTCACCAACGCGGAGCACCTTTAAGAAAGCCAGAGCTTTCTGGTTTCCACATTGACCTCTCCTCTTAAAAATCTACTCTTTTTACTCAATTTGAGCAAAGACTATATCCCACCAAAACTGACTAGGGGAGAAAAGAAAAGGATGAGGGGGTGAGAAAATTATGTCAGAACTCACTCACTTGAAAGCTTTCCTCGACCTGTGCAGCATTTAAGAATTTACTAGTCAGTTGTGATGGGAATTGTTACTAGCTAATAAATATAATACTGAAGAGAACATTGGTACTACATGTTGGAGAGAACGTGGAGCAACTAGAACTCACACACCGTGTTGGGGGGCAGGTAAAATGGTTCAACCCTGGAGAGCAGTTTGGCAGTCTCTTAAAAAGGTAAACGTACAACTACCATATGATTTAGCCAGTATACTCCTAGGTAGTACCATGGATTTATTTATAATAGCTCAAAACCGGAAACAATCGAAATGTCCATTAACAGACGAATGGCTAAACAATTGTGTTATATTTATATAATGTAATAATATTCAGCAATGAAAAGGAGTGAACTATGGACATACACAATGTGGATGGATTTCAAAGTAACTATGTGAGTAAAAGAAGCCAGTCAAAAAGAGTATGTATGATTCCATTTATATCAAGTTGTCAAAAATGCAAACTTGTAGTGATAGAGAGCAGATCAGTGCTTGTCCAGGAATGGAGGTATTGGGAAGTATAAAGAGGCATAAGGAAAATTTTGAGGGCGATGAATACTTATCTTTGCTGTGGTGTTGGTTTCAGAGGTGAAAACACGTGTCAAAATGGATGAAATTGTACAGTTTAAAATATATGATTTAGTGTATTTCAATTATACCTCAATAAAGTTATTGCTTTTAATAAAAAAGAACATTGGATTAGAAATCAGAAGGCAAGGGGGCCAGCCCTGGCTCTTATACAAAGTCTGTGTGTGCCCTTGGACAGTCTTTTTTACTTCTATGTGTCTTCATTCTTTCATTTTTCAATTGAAAGTGACAGATCGGTTTATTTCTAGGGTCTCACCCAGTGGAAGAATTCTCATTGTTGAATGGTCTTTTGGCCAATAGATTAATCCATCAAGGTATCAGTTTCTTCAATTGATCTTCTAACTCTGTGTTAAGTTTTTAATTGATTTACTGAATTCTCAGGTTTCAAACACAGCAGACCAATAGAATGAACTTTTCCAAGCTTTGAAAAGAGATCGATATAAGCCTAAAGTCTTCATGTTAAGTCTGTTATCAGTACCTGCAGATTTAAAAGAAATTCTCAGATGAAGAATGGAGGTTAACAATGATGCGTGAGGGTGAGAATCACAATAGAAATATGATCAGATTTCCTTAACACCAGCTTAATAGATTATAGAGTTTGCGACCAGCTCACACACTGTTTCCACTACAAAATCTTCCTGCTACTCTTCTGTGCGACTAACATCTCTCCCCTGGAATCCAGAAGTACTTTGCACCATTCTTATTGTTCTAGTGTAATCTTGGGGAAATTATACAATTCTCCATGCTTCTCATCTATAAAATGGTATAATAATAACAAGGCTACTGTGAGGGTTAAAGGAAATATTGCATGCAAAATATTTTAGAATAGTTCTTGGTATAATTAATTCCCCAAATAAATGTTAATTGCAATTTTTCTAATTAACAATAGCGCTACGTAATATAGTTATTTAAGTACATGTGTCATCTCCTTGAGGGAGCAGGAACTGCTTCAGATTCATCTTTGTGTCCCCTAGGCTGAGCACACAGTAGGTGTTCAATGAATGTTTTTTGGATGAAGGCACAAATGATGACTAATAGCAAATATGGGGACTCAGGATGTTGATTTCTTCATTGGACACACAGCCTCTGTACGAATCTTGCTGACTGACTGCAAAGGAAATGTCACCAACTGTCAGAGACACAGCAACACATTGCACAAGCATATGTGCCAGGGAAGCCAGAAACTTGTTATTGTATGTGTGAGAAATCCAAACCAACACAGCCAAAGAAATGCTCTTGGACTCTTCACTGGGACTCTGACAATGTATTTATATACATTTCATCCTCTCGTGAGTTTACAAGATCCTTTATCACTGTGCTCTTTGCGGGCAAGGTCATGGGGCAGAATTATAACCCCAACTTGGTGGTGTTCCTCCCCCTGTGCCTTCTCACTTGTTCTCCAAGGGACTTTTTCTTCCCACAGGCTTGAATCACTCACTTTGGAAGCTGCAACAAACACTTTAATACTCAGAGAAAGTAGCTTCTGGCTCAAAGATTTTTAATTAATTAATTAATTTTATTTTTGGCTGCGTTGGGTCTTCGTTGCTGTGCGCGGGCTTTCTCCAGTTGTGGTGAGCAGGGGCTACTCATTGCGGTGGCTTCTCTTGTTGTGGAGCACAGGCTCTAAGTGCACAGGCTTCAGTAGTTGTGGCTCGCAGGTTCTAGGGCGCAGGCTCAGTAGTTGTGGCGCACGGGCTTAGCTGTTCCGTGGCATGTGGGATCTTTCCGGACCAGGGCTCGAACCTGTGTCCCCTGCATTGGCAGGCGGATTCTTAACCACTGTGCCACCAGGGAAGCCCCTGGCTCAAAGATTTTAGATGTATGTTTTTGGGGTGAGTTTCTCTACTCCCTAGAACTTGATAAGCCTCTGGCTAGGAAAGAGGGAAAAGGAGAGGGAGGCTCCACTCAGACTGGAAGCTGACTCTGTTCCAAGGTCATTTTGGGTGCTATGCAGAGGAAACCACCGACGGCCAGTGGCCACCCCATCTGCCACTGTGTCCAGCTTGAAGTGATAACAGTAGGTGCCCTGGAGACTCTGGCTGGTTCTATTCATAAATGTCCACCAATCCATTGCTTAGAGGAAACCTCCATGTTTCTGCTCTAGAAGACCCTTCAAACACTTAAACAAAGGGTGTGAGGCAGGGACCCCATTATGGGCTGATGGTGGTACATTCATAAAGCCTTGATCAAGATAGGACAGCAAAGAACCTGATGGAATTTACCCTATGAGCCATGGCACCCAGGGACACAGCATCTTCTTTTTCAATAGGGAGAAGAGTTCTAGAATCACACTGCATGAGTTCTAGTCCTAATTCGGTCCTAACTCTACCAATTTCTAGCTATATGACCTTGGATACATTTCTCAACCCATTTTGTCATCTTTTCAATGACAGTTAATATTCTTGAGTTGTAAGCAACAGAAACTGGCTCTAACTTAAGCAAAAATAGTTTATTAGCAGGATATTAGAACTCATGGATTTGAAAGCAGCATGCATAGGACATTAGGAAGAAGGAAGCCCAAATGGTCTCTCGCCCAGAGGAGTCTGGTCTGAATGCAGCCCATTTCAGTCTCATTCTCTCTCTGCCCAATATTCAGATTCCAGGGAAGGAGCACTTGCTTGGTTTAGAAGCCTGGGTTACATCTTGACACTTGGCTGGGGAAGGTGTCGCGTTTGTCTAACAGTCCCAACTAGCTAGTGTCTCTGGGAAGAATAATTTCTCAAGGGAAACAGTGACTGTTAAGAATTGTGGATGCTGGGCAGTAATAATGCCCATTATTCTAGCTTATATGATTTGGGGGAACATTAAAATGAGGTAATGCACGTAAAGCTCTTAGCACGTGCTTGGAATGAGAGTATTCACTCAATAAATGTTAGCTGTTATCATCTACTGGAGTGTAGGCACCATGAGTCCAGATATAATGTCTTTGTGTGTCCACCATGGCTGGGTAATATTAGTGAGTCACTAAATAGTTGATGAATGAGTGACTATCAGTATGTAATCAATGTGGTTTTTTTTAATTTTTAAAAATTTATTTGTTTATTTATTTTTGGCTGCATTGGGTCTTCTTTGCTGCGTGGGCTTTCTCTAGTGGTGGCGAGTGGGAGCTACCCTTTGTTGCAGTGCTTGTCTTCTCATTGCGGTGGCTTCTCTTGTTGTGGAGCACGGGCTCTAGGCACGTGGGCTTCAGTAGTTGTGGTACCTGGGCTCTGTACTTGTGGCTCCGAGGCTCTAGAGCACAGGCTCAGTACTTGTAGCACACGGGCTTAGTTGCTCTGCGGCATGTGGGATCTTCCTGGACCAGGGCTCGAACCCGTGTCCCCTGCATCGGCAGGTGGATTCTTAACCACTGCGCCACGAGGGAAGTCCAATCAATGTGTTTTACTATATTTTTGTAAAGTACATAGTATATCCAAAACCAGAAGCAAAATGTGAAAAGTGAGATTTGCCATTTCACTTGTTTTGTTTTAATGATCAGGAAACGTTTAAGCTAAAAGGTCCATATCCTTGACTCGTGAAGTAAATTCCACAATAATTTCTGGGTATTTTAACATCGATGCTTCTAATTAACCCTGGAAACATCTGTCTGGTCACTGCAGATGGTGCTGTGCTGTGCTGATTTAGTGACCTCTAGATGAGTCACTTTCTAGACTAAGAGAATCTGTTAAGTGATCTTGGCACCTTATCCTTTATTGTATTGTATTTATTTTTGGCTTCATCGGGTCTTAGTTGCGGCACGTGGGATCTTTATTGCAGCATGTGCAGTCTTTCATGTGGCGCACGGGCTTCTCTCTCTCTAGTTGTGGCGCATGGGCTCCAGAGTGCATGGGCTCTGCAGTTTGCAGCATGAGGGCTCTCTAGTTGAGGCACGTGAGCTTAGTTGCCCCATGGCATGTGGGATCTTAGCTCACCAACCAGGGATCGAACCCACCTCCCCTGCATTGGAAGGTGGATTCTTTACCACTGGACCACCGGCGAAGCCCCTTGGCACCTTACCCTTTGTTTGAGAGTCATTACTGTTTTTACTATAAGGATGTTAGGCAATGGTTGATATGTTTATTCTTTAACAGGGATCTAACCTTCGTGATCTTTAGGTACTTGAATCATGATCTTTAATAATATTTATTGTTGGGCTTATGCTCTTAAGGGAGCTATTTCTGTACCAATCAATCATTCATTCATCAAACAGACATTTACTGAGTGTCCATTTTGTGCTGGGGACAGTGGTAGGAGCCAGAGAGTAACATGGTCAACAAAAGTAAACACACTCAGGTCTCCATGGAACTCAGCATTTGGGGGTGGAGACTGACTTGTATCAAATACCCACAAATATATGTAAAACCATCAGTGATGAGTGTTGTTATTATGGAGAGGTAAATGTTATTTATAAAAGGCCTTGTCCAGACATCAGGAAGTGTGATATGTGAGCCGAGAGCTAATGGATGAGTTGGCATTAACTAGGGAAAAAAGAGAGTGAAGAGAGTTCTAGGAGCATGAACTGAAAGTGCACATGCTCTGAGGCCAGAAAGAATTTGGTGAAGACAGGCTTAGGAAAGGCTAGTGTGGCTGCAGAGCTGGGTTGGGTGTCAGATCACACAGGGTCTTTCAAGTCATGTTAAGGAGTTTGGTCAGCAATGGATTTTAATCATGGACACGACCCCAAAGCACCTGCATTTAAAAGACTGCTGAAAGGGCTTCCCTGGTGGTGCAGTGGTTGAGAATCTGCCTGCTAATGCAGAGGACACAGGTTCGAGCCCTGGTCTGGGAAGATCCCACATGCCGCGGAGCAACTAGGCCCGTGAGGCACAACTACTGAGCCTGCACATCTGGAGCCCGTGCTCAGCAACTAGAGAGGCCGCGATAGTGAGAGGCCCGCGCACCGCGATGAAGAGTGGCCCCCGCTCGCCGCAACTAGACAAAGCCCTCGCACAGAAACGAAGACCCAACACAGCCAAAAATAAATAAATAAATATTAAAAAAAAAAAAAAAAGACTGCTTGAAGTGGTATTGGAAAAGGGATTGGAGGGGGCTGGAGTGATGGCAACACTGCAGTATATTAATTGTGACTCAAAAGTCTGCAGAGAAATGTCTTGGGTTGGTATGCATAGCAGATGACAACTGTGGTGAGAACTGTTCCACCAGGCATGTTGTCTCCCATCTATTACCAACATTTGCTAACTGACAACTCAAATACTGTTTAATGCTGGTCTCTACAGAGCCCTTATTAGCAATTACAATTCTACATTATCTCTCAAATAGATCACAGTGACTCCCATAAAAAAGAAATGTGGAAGAAAAAAGACATAAAACAGATTATACTTCAATTATCTCTGCCCCAGCTAGATTTTATTCTTCCCATGTTCATTAAAAAAAAATTGTTGTAACCTTTCTACCAATCTTTCCTTGAGTTATTTTTCACTCGTTTACTTGTCCGACAGTTTTATGTTTACTATGTCCACTCTTACTTAGGTATTAGTGAATCCAAGAGGAATAAAAGAGTCTCTTCCCTCTTTCAGAGAGAACACATTCTAACAGGAGCGATGGGGATGAAAATGTAAAAAATGAACTAATACACTGTGATGGGTTCTGTGATAGGTATATGCATAGAATGATGTGTGAGCCTTGGAAAAGGAGTGGTGACTGCTTCCATAGAGGTGACAGGGAAGCTTTGCTGAGGGGGTAATTTTTGGCTTGGTTATAATAGCTGATAGCTATTATTGAAGAAAAGGAAAATCTACTGTATTGGAGGAATGAAAAAATTTAGGTTAAGTGTAAAGTATGTAAGATATATATGGTTAGTGGGTATATAAATATATCATGAATGCTTTGAATATATGCTAGGAGATATTTTGTATGTTACATTGGTCAAAATAGAATGTTCCAGTCCTGTGTTTGTACAGTCTGGTGGTCACCAGTTCCAGATGGCTATTTACATTTACACTTAATTAAAATGTAAAAAAATCAGTTTACTGCTAACAGTAGCCATATTTCAAAGGCTCAGTGGCCACATGTGGCTAGCGCGTACCATACTGGACAGCGCAGATACGAAATTTTCCACCACCACAGCAAGTTCTATTGGAAAGTGCTGTACTAACCTAACTGGCTTTAGGAGAACATGAATTGATCAGACTAGTTGAAAGAAGACCTCAGTGAAGGTCAGTAAGAGAAGAGGTTGCAGGGTGTTTAGATTCTTGTGACCACGAGAGTGAGATGAGCCAGCTGGAGATAAACCAAGTGAAGCAGAGGATTTGACTGAGATACTCCTGATTGTCCTGGCTGGAGGCATTTTCCTCTCCTATAAATGACACCATAAGGAGGAAAGCCATGTGCAAATAGATAAACAGGAACTGAGGGTGGGCTGGCTAGTTTCATCGTGGAGGAAAGCTGGGGAGAAACTGGGGAGGCGTGTGCTCCAGAGGAAGAAGGATGAAATGTCAAGGGAACGGTGGGGCTTTAAAAAGGATGGTTGATCCACGCCTCTGAGCTTGAGAACCTAACAGGTATTGCAGATCTGGTGTGACTCTGCCGATATGGCAGTAGCTCGTGAAAATCAAGTAGGTGGTGGTAAACCCACGCTGTCTTGTCTGCTGGCATGGCAGCCTCTGCCCAGAGGAAACCGAACTGGGTGAGACAGCAGTCTCTCCAGGAATTGGCTTGGGTAACTAAGTTTTGCCAGTTTGTTTCTCAATACTTCCCACCTTTTGCTACCAACAAAGAGGGCTCAGGACTACTCAAAAGGTGTCAAGCTGGGTGGAAGAAAAGGTCAACTGGGGGAAGTAAAAAGGGTGTCTTGGAAGTACATTGAAACAGCAGGGAAAACTTGTTCAAAAGCATGAAGGAGGAAAATGCGTGGTATGTTTGGGAAATAATCCTGTGACTGAAACAAAGGGAATATGAAGATTGTAGTCGTAAACGAGGCCAGACTGCCAAGAGTCTGCTGAAATGCCATAATAATGGGAGGCACAGTGCGAAGATCCTGGGCTTTGGAGCCAGAGCTCCTCCACATACTGTTTCTGTGAACTTGGGCAAGTTAGGTTATTTTCTGTGCTTCAGTTTCCTCATAGTTATACCCTGTAAGTAGGAGTTTCCTACTGAAATGAGTATCAACATATTAACTACTATAATTTCATGTGCCAAAACAAATCTTCTTTATTTCCCATAACTTATCTAAAATTTTTGAGTGCCCATTCCCTTAACCTTGCTTAGACATTTGGATAGATCTTCATTTCTGGTTCTCTCAAAGGGTTGCCTTTCTTCCTCTTCTTCCTAAGCTGGTGCCTGTGTATACGTATTACATGTATTGTCACAGACTGGCTCCTGGATTGCAAATCCACAAGGCTGGTCCTTCCAGGACTTTGTTGGTTCATGAAGATATCCTTGGTCCCACTTGGTAATTGGCATTGAAGTTGAGAGATGGTAAAACTTTGGTCTTATTTTCTTGGTTCTTTTTCTTTGGTGTGTTTTCCTCCCTTCCCATGGTGATGTAGGCCTTCTTGCTGCAGATCCCCTGAATCTCAGCTACATCCTGCATCTGAGTCCAAGCTCTTGTTGTCCACTCCTACCCTCTTCTATAAAGTCAACTCTCATTGAACTGCTGACTCTCAACCTTGAATAGTTATCTTTTTCTATTCCTTACCAGGTACCTGTGGAAACATCTGGATTCCTCCCATGCCATCTCTGCCAAAAACTTGCCATGCCCCCTTTTCCTCCACCATTGCACATTTGTCAGAAGAACACTGAAAATGATCTCCTTCCAGGATGACAATAGGGAAGTAGATCCCAAATCCCTGAAACTTTCAGCTCCTGCACAATGCTATCTGGAATTTTTACTGCCTTTCACACTCCATCCAAGCTCTTGACCCTGAAGGGAAATTACCCTTGTGCCTAACCACTGGCCTCCTTTCCACTTTCACCACGTTACTCCCAGATTCCCTTACCATGAAAATAGCCTCTGGGCAGCTGGGAAATTTCCTTATGTCATATCGTGATATCCAAGTTCCTCTGGCTTGTGGTGAAAATGCACATTCAGATCTGAAATTACTTTTGATATGCTAAAAGGAGATTTTAGAATTGCTTTTTCTTTCTCAACTCAGTCTAGCTTCCAAAACCATTGTTTCACCAGTGCGTCATGTCCTAAAGAGATGATGATTAATGGAAATACCAACAGATGAAGCTGGAGGATGTAAGAATCTTAAATGGCAAAGAAGGTAGAAACAGACCTTTAGCTAGAGCAGAATTTGTCACTGTAGGCTCTCAGAGGGACAGCTTCTCAGGTCCCTCAAATTCTTCAAAAGAACCTAGAGCAATGAATGCTACTACCTGTGCTGAGTGAGGAGTCTACCACATGTGAGATACTCCTTTGCCATTCTAATTTTTTTCCTAACTCCTCTGACCTCTTTTCCTGACTGACTTACTTGGAGATTCTGGCCCACCAGCTGTGCCATATATATTGGTGCAATATGGTCCCAATTCCTTCCTCAGTGTTCACTGTAACCCTGCATGAAGCAAAGGAAAATTCCCAGAGGGACCCACCCATCAGCCTCTGAGGTCTACTGTTGTAGCATGAGACTCCAAACCCAAATTTTATGGTCACAGCTGAGCAATATATTTTATTGTTTTTCTTTTTTTTTTTTTTTTGCGGTACGCGGGCCTCTGACTGCTGTGGCCTCTTCCGTTGCGGAGCACAGGCTCCGGATGCGCAGGCTCAGCGGCCATGGCTCACGGGCCCAGCCGCTCCGCAGCATGTGGGATCCTCCCGGACCGGGGCACGAACACGTGTCCCCTGCATCGGCAGGCGGACTCTCAACGACTGCGCCACCAGGGGAGCCCTATTTTATTGTTTTAACACAGGATTTCTCAACCTCGGCACTATTTGCATTTTGAACTGGGCAGTTTTTTGCTGTGGGAGGCTGTCCTCTGCATTGTAGCAAGTCGAGCAGCATCCCTGGTCTCCACTCACTAGGTACCAGTCATCTCTTCCCAGTTGTGACAATCAAAAATGTCTTCAACATTACCACATGTCCTCTGGGGGACAAATTATTCCTGGTTGAAAACCACTGCTCTACTATGTATCTGCTCTATTCATGAAAAACTGAAGCCATTTACTCAATAGATGAAAAGCCACAGGGCACATCATTTAAGAGGAATTTTAAAAATCTTTGCTTAATAATTTATAAAATATTGTAATTGTTATGCTATTAAATGACATGTTTACAAAGTGCCCAGCATATAGGTCTTCTAAACGGTTATAATAAGGATTTTGGACTTAATCCAGTAGGAAAGTGGTTTGCCACTAAAGACTTTTAAAACAGAGTCCTGACAATATCAGATTTATGTTTTAGGAAGGTATCTCTGATGGCACTGTGGAGGATTGATCCAAGGAGGTAAGGTTGGTGACAGCAAGATTAGTCAGAGTTTAGAAAGAGAATCCTTATTTTCCCCAGCACTGATAGAAGAGTCCAGGCTGTATATATGTACATATATATATACTGGCTGAAGCTGAGATAATTAGCTGCAATCAAGGAGTCAATCAGACATTCTTTCCAGAAAGACCAGGAAGCCAATGGACAAATCTCTAGTCAAACAGGTTTGGTTGTAGGGCATTGTAGATATAATGTAAAATGTCTTCTATTTTTAACCCCCTAGGTGAACCAGACTCCAATCATAAACATTTCAAATGTGTTAATACTATAAAAATCTTTCTTGAAGATGGCTTTCTGCAGGTAGAGCAACATCATTTACAATGCCCGGAAGTCTCCTCTTTGTTAGAATGGAGTAACTCATGGCCAAAATCAGTTTGAAAACTTCCAGGGAGAAATGACGGATTGTTTGTATTCAGTTTTAGTACTTTAACCTCTTCTATTTCACAAGTTACCTGCCCTAACAGAACACTTGGCCCCTAAGCGTCCCAAGACATAACTCCACTTTGCCACCCTGTACGTTTGGTATATGTTGCATTCTAGTGGACGAGAAACCCCTGGTTGCTGCAAATATGAATTTAGAACTTGAATGGCATGCGCGGATCAGTAGTCTGCCTTGAGGAGAGAGAGCAGCAAGCTTCCCAGTTCTGGAAGCAGCCCAATTATGGGCTAAAACTTGTGCATGCTTTTGTTTCCATCTTGAACTGGTAACATTTAGGACTAGCTGCTTATCAACCATCAGTGGTTCACAGACATAGCAATGCCATGCTCTCATTAACTTTTGCAAGTGTGGTTTTTCAATAAAGGACAATTCTGCACTTCCTTTCTCCTTTTGTGTTAGTAAATTGGAGAGATTTTTTTTCCCCGATATCTGCCATGTCTCTCTCCAACCTGCAATCCTCTTTACTCGCTCCTCAATAATTAGAAAAATGAGCTTTTATGATAAATTTGCTCTTAAATTAACTGGAGGAACACTCCCCTACAGATTGCAATGTTAAATGTCTCCCTAAAAATCAATTAAGTCCTTGAAAAGTTTGTGTGCTAAAAGAAATGGTTTAATGAAAAATCTCCAGCATTTTCTTCCAGAGTTGGATGTTTATAGAACTCTCTCTTCCTTTACACTGTACATAACGAATCTCTTAGGTTCTGCTACACTGATTTGCCACTTTTGATTTTTTTTTAATTTAAGCCCAAACTAGCTACTGATATCCTGTTGCTCAAACCATATAATTCCTCTGATTCAATGCCAGATAGTCTCTCTCGATATAAAAGTCATGTCTATAATCCACTGGCAGGCCACCCAAAGTGGTCTTTTGATATTTCAGAATTGTTTTATTGTACACTTCTAGCCTGTAGCTTTATAAAACACAAAGTTTCATAACAGTTATAATTACTAAGTCCTTTTTTCTCATACACTAGACCAAGGTTTCTGGAAGTTGTTGCTTTTCCCAAGTTAATGGGCTCCCTTTCTCCTCCAACTCTCACATTCTGACTCTCTTCCACATCATACCCTGAGGTGGGGAAGGTATTGGAAACTCCACTATAGTAGAATAACCTTCTTCTCAAAGAGAAAATAAGGCTCATGCCTGTTTAAAAAGAGAGCAGGATAGATGGCATTTGCATTCCAGAATGATAATGATGATGATGGTGATGACAGTGCTACTGTTAACATAATACAGCTTATATTTGTTGAGGGCTTATTAAATACCAAGCTTGATGCAAGGTGCTTTACATGTGCTACACTACTGAATCCTCACAATTATACAAAGCACTATTGCTATTCCCATTTTACAGATGAGGGAACCAAGAGAAGTTATGAATCAATGGTGATTATACATAAAGAGAAGGAATAAAAGTTTTTCTGGATGTTAATTTTGACCATAATTATTTTGCTATGGTCAAAGGCAATACCTGGTGACATTGACTCATTCATTTATTTATTAATAAAATTTTAATCGTTACCTATATACCAGGCCCTAAGCTGAGCACTAAGCTGTAATCCTTAGCAAACTAGTCCTTAATGTGCCTAACGTGATGATTATTTTAGACACTCATCAAAAACCTGCGATGTATAGAAATTCTCTGCTGACATCTAAATGAGGATTTACCATGTTGAAAACTTGGTTACTTGAAAGTCTAAAAGACACAAGTCTCTTGTAGGATATCGAACCAAGTATGGAAGAAATTTTGCCCACTTACTAGTAGTATTTAATCTAATTAAAATTGCCAGTTATAATAAAATATTTTAGAAATATTTAATATAAAAAGTGAAAATCCTCAGCCTCATTTATTAATTTCTATCGATGTGATTGTGATATTTTCTAAAAGTATCACAATCTATTTAAAAAAAAATAGTGAACTCTGTTTTGCATACAATATGCTCCTATAAGTTGCAAGTTTTATGTGTACTTTGAGTTAAAAATAGATTCATCTAATCCTGAAATATTAGGAAGAGGGGGACCCTGAAATATAGGTGGGACAAAAGGAAATATTTTTTTTCATATAAATACTAAATTAATGGAACGCATTTTCTGAGGAATGGTAATAACACAAACATTTAAATCACTTTAAAAAGGCTATGTCAAAGTTTATATGGCAGCTAAGGAAAACTGCCCTTTGAATTTGATGTCAGGAAGGTTATGCTTTCTTGGAGCTCTTAATAACCATCATTTGTTGAGCAAATGCTATATATGTAGGCACCGTGTTATGCAACTGTTTAATATTATATATACACTTCCATCCAAGCTCCCTTGTCAATCGTGTTACAGAAATAAAAGTTGTTTGATTATAGACATTAAGGATCGTTTCTTCTAGCCATTAGTATGAAATGAAAAAAAGAAACACAGATGTAGTTATCGATACAGCTATAAGGATGTTCATTGCAGTACTGTTTCAAATGGCTGAAAATTGGGGCTTCCCTGGTGGCGCAGTGGTTGAGAGTCCGCCTGCCGATGCAGGGGACACAGGTTCATGCCCCGGTCTGGGAAGATCCCACATGCCGCAGAGCGGCTGTGCCCATGAGCCAGGGCCGCTGAGCCTGCGCGTCCGGAGCCTGTTGCTCTGCAACGGGAGAGGCCACAACAGTCAGAGGCCCGCGTACCGCAAAAAAAAAAAAAAAAAAAAAAAAAGGCTGAAAATTGGAAACAATCCAATGTCCAACAATATGGAATTTGTTAAATAAGTGACTGAATTAGGATTCTCTAAAGAAACAGAACTGAGAGTATATATATAGGTATATAAGAGGAAGTTTATTATCAGATTTGGCTCAAAGATTATGGAGGCTGAGAAGTCCCATGATATGTTATCTCAAGCTGCACAATCAGGAAAGCTGGTAGTATAATTCAGTCTGAAGCAGAAACTCTGAGAACCAGGGGAGCTGATGGTGTAACTCCCAATCCAAGGCCAAAGGCCCTAGATCCAGGAACTCTGATGTCTGAGGGCAAGAGACGATGGATGACTCAGCTTAAGAAGAGAGAGAGAGAGAGAGAAATTGCCCTTCCTCCACCTTTTTGTTCTAATATTACGGCCCTCAACATATTGGATGGTGCCTGCCCACACTGGTGAACCCAGATCTTCTTCACTCAGTCTATTGATTCAAATGCTAATCTCTTTCAGAAGCACTCTCACAGACAGACCCAGAAATAATGTTTTGCCAGCTCTCCGGGCATCCCCTTAGCCCAGAGAAGCTGACACATAAAATTAACCATCACAATCATCTACAATGTAGTTATTAAAATGGCACTGAAGAAGAATAATGAAGACATGGGGAAATGCTCACAAGCAAATTCCTAACAGTGTATACAGTGAGATTTCATTTTCTAAAGTTTTATGTGTACATAGAAAGTTGATTAGAAAAGACATATTCTAGACATTAGCAATGACAAAAATTAATGTTAGCCATGTCTATTTTGGGTAGTAAAACAATGGGTGGAAAACCAGCTGTTGAGGGTGCTGCTTTCCCCAGATTCTTTCTGGTATTTACAGTGTGTTGAGTCAAGTTCTGTGTGCTATACACCGTGTGGTTGACAGGGTCTTGATGCTCTGGCTGGGTGTCAGGCCTGTGCCTCTGAGGTGGGAGAGCTGAGTTCAGGACATTGGTCCACCAGAGACCTCCTGGCTCCACGTAATATCAAATGGCAAAAGGTCTCCCAGACATCTCCATCTCAACACTAAGACCCAGCTCCACTCAACGACCAGAAAGCTACAGTGCTGGACACCCTATGCCAACCAATTAGCAAGACAGGAACACCACCCCACCCATTAGCAGAGAGGCTCCCTAAAAATCATACTAAGTTCACAGACACCCCAAACACACTACTGTATGCAGTCCTGCCCACGAGAAAGACAAGATCCAGCCTCATCCACCAGAACACAGGCACCAGTCCCCTCCACCAGGAAGCCTACACAACCCACTGAACCAACCTTAGCCACTGGGAGCAGACACCAAAAACAACAGGAACTATGAACCTACGGCCTGAGAAAAGGAGGCCCCAAACACAGTAAGTTAAGCAAAATGAGAAGACAAAGAAACACACAGCAGATGAAGGAGCAAGGTAAAAACCCACCAGACCAAACAAATGGAGAGGAAATAGGCAGTCTACCTGAAAAAGAATTCAGAGTAATGACAGAAAAGATGATCCAAAATCTTGGAAATAGAATGGAGAAAATACAAGAAACATTTAACAGAAGACATTTAGAAGAACTAAAGAGCAAACAAACAATGATGAACAACACAATAAATGAAATAAAAAATTCTCTAGAAGGAATCAATAGCAGAATAACTGAGGCAGAAGAACGGATAAGTGACCGGAAGATAAAATAGTGCAAATAACTACTGCAGAACAGAATAAAGAAAAAAGAATGAAAAGAATTGAGAACAGCCTCAGAGACCTTTGGCAAAACATTAAACACACCAACATCTGAATTATAGGGGTCCCAGAAGAAGAAGAGAAAAAGAAAGGGACTGAGAAAATATTTGAAGAGATTATAGATGAAAACTTCCTTAATATGGGAAAGGAAATAGTAAATCAAGTACAGGAAGCTCAGAGAGTCCCATACAGGATAAATCCAAGGAGAAACATGCCAAGAAACTATTAATCAAACTATCAAAAATTAAATACAAAGAAAAAATATTAAAAGCAGAAAGAGAAAAACAACAAATAACATACAAGGGAATCCCCTTAAGGGTACCAGCTGATCTTTCAGCAGAAACTCTGCAAGCCAGAAGGGAGTGGCAGGACATATTTAAAGTGATGAAAGGGAAAAACCTACAACCAAGATTACTTTGCCCAGCAAGGATCTTGTTCAGATTCGACAGAGAAATTAAAACCTTTACAGACAAGTAAAAGCTAAGAGAATTCAGCACCACAAAACCAGCTTTACAACAAATGCTAAAGGAACTTCTCTAGGCAGAAAACACAGAGGAGGAAAAGACCTACAATAACAAGGCCAAAACAATTAAGAAAATGGTAATAGGAACATACCTATTGATAATTACCTTAAATGTAAATGGATTAAATGCTCCAACCAAAAGACATAGACTGGCTGAATGGATACAAAAACAAGATCCATATATATGCTGTCTACAAGAGACCCGTTTCAGACCTAGGGACACATACAGACTGAAAGTGGTGGGATGGAAAAAGATATTCCATGCAAATGGAAATCAAAAGAAAGCTGGAGTAGCAATTCTCATATCAGACAAAAGAGACTTTAAAATAAAGACTATTACAAGAGACAAAGAAGGACACTACATAATGATCAAGGGATCAATCCAAGAAGATATAGCAGTGGTAAATATTTACGCACCGAACATAGGAGCACCTCAATACAGAAGGCAAATGCTAACAGCCATAAAAGGGGGAATCGACAGTAACACAATCATAGTAGGGGACTTTAGCACCCCACTTTCACCAATGAACAGACCAACCAAAATGAAAATAAATAAGGAAACACAAGCTTTAAATGACACAATAAAAAAGATGGACTTAATTGATATTTATAGGACATTCCTTCCAAAAACAACAGAATACACTTTCTTTTCAAGTGCTCATGGAACATTCTCCAGGATAGATCGTATCTTGGGTCACAAATCAAGCCTTGGTAAATTTAAGAAAATTGAAATCGTATCAAGTATCTTTTCTGATAACAACGCTATGAGACTGGATATCAATTACAGGAAAAAATCTGTAAAAAATACAAACACATGGAGGCTAAACAATACACTACTTAATAACTAAGAGATCACTGAAGAAATCAAAGAGGAAATCAAAAAATACCCAGAAACAAATGACAATGAAAGCACGATGATACAAAAAGAAAGAAAGAGAGAGAGAGAGAGAGAGAGAAACATAAAAACCCCACATAGCCTGAACAGGTTGATGTTCAAAAAAATGGAGAACAGTATGGTACCTTGTAATTTAACTTTTTCTTTCTCTTGCATTTCTTAGGATCTTTTTTTTTTTTTTTTGTGGGCCCAATTGTTTTGGACAGAGATTTAGGTTTGACTAGGCAACTAAACCTTGAGGTTTGCCCCGTGCTATAAAGTTTTTGATGCATACATTGCTCTGTTAGGAAATATCTAAGCACTTTATAAATGTTTTCCTTTTAATTATCATCACAGGCAGATGCTTCAATAACAGGCACCATTTTTGAAATCCTGTTTATAATTTATGAACTTGCAGAATTGCTGAATCCATTCCTTGGGCCATACCACTCCCACAGTACAAGTGAAATATAAAAATAAATACAAAGCAGTGACAGTGATCAGAATGATTAAATCACATGAAAAATAAAAGTATAGCTATTTTACTTGAACCCTGGAGAAATGCAGTTTTGTTATAAAGGTAGGAAAATGTGTGTTTTCAACTATATATAAATTATGTCAGCATTAAAACATGGAGGCAGTTACACGTGTATATCACTTTCTCAAATATTAATGTGCGCAGGTGACTGAAAATTTTAATGTGGACGTAGAATGGGATTAGAAAACAGTAAGGTTTGTAGGGCTGGGAAAGCTGGGTGGGTGGCATCATGACATGATCTGTGGGGCCCAGTACAAAATGAAATGCTGGACGCCTCATTTGAAATATATTAAGAACCTCAAGATTATGATAACAGAACATTAATCCAAGTGCAGAGCTGTCTAAGTGAGGAGAGGGAGGGCCCTGGGCAACTATGCATGTTGTACACCCATGGAGCCAGCCTATACAGCAGTGGGCTGAGAGGATACAGGTTCAATTCTGTCACCAACTATATGACCAAGTCAGTCACTTAGTCTCTCTAACCTTCATGTTTCTCATCTTTAAAATCAAGAGGATATTTTTTGGGAAATACTTTGCTGTAAGTGATAGAGATTTAACTCCCATTAGCTTAAATTCGGGGGGCTCACATAACAGTTGAGGGCTGGACCTGGCCTTACCCTAGAGCAGGAATCAGTGCACTTTTTCTGTAAATAGCCAGAGAGTAAATCTTTTCTGCTTTGCAGAAAATGTGTGTGATGGTCTTGGTCACAACCACTCAGCTGTGCTCTTGAAGCACAAAAGAAGCCACAGACAAGATGTAAATGAGTGAGTGTGGCTGTTTCCCAATAAAACTTTATTTATGGAGACTCTATATGAGTTTCATACAAATTTTCATGTGTCATGAAATATTATTCCCTTGATTTTTCCACAACCATATACAAATGTAAAAACCATACTTACGGGCTTCCCTGGTGGCGCAGTGGTTGAGAGTCCACCTGCCGATGCAGGGGACGCGGGTTCGTGCCCCGGTCTGGGAGGATCCCACATGCCGCAGAGCGGCTGGGCCCGTGAGCCATGGCCGCTGAGCCTGCGCGGCCAGAGCCTGTGCTCCGCAACGGGAGAGGCCACAACAGTGAGAGGCCCGTGTACCGCAAAAAAACAAACAAACAAACAAAAAACCTGCATCTCTAACTCCTGACCAGTGGAACAGTTCTCAGAGCTTATGGGAGTCTGTCTCCTGGGTTATAATCATCAGTTTGGCTTGAATAAAATTCTCTGTTTTTCTTTTTAACTTGATTGTTAATTGAATTTTTGTCGACGTCACAGAATGGGAGAAAATATTTACAAATTATATGTTTAATAAAAGATTAATATCCAGAATATATAAAGAGCTCCTATAACTCAATAACAACAAGAACAAAACAAACAATCCAATTCAAAAATGGACAAAAGACTCGAATAGACATTTCTCCAAAGAAGATATATAGATGGTGAATTAGCACATGAAAAGGGGCTCAACATCACTAACAATTAGCATAATGCAAATCAAAACCACAATGAGATACCAGTTCACACTCATTAGGATGCTTATTATCTAAAAAGAAGAAAAGAAAACAACCAAAAAAAAAAAAACAACCCAAACAAACAGAAAATAACAAGTGTTGATGAGGATGTGGAGAAAATGGAAGCAAACATTATGGTGGTTCCTCAAAAAATTAAACATAGAATTACCATATGATCCAGCAATTTAACTTTTGTGTGTATAACCAAGAGAACTGAAAGCAGGTATTCAGACAAATATTTGCACACGGATGTTTATAGCTGCATTATTCAAAACAGCCAAAAGGTAGAAACAATCTAAATGTCCTTTGATGGATGAATAGATTAACAAAAGGCAGGGGCTTCCCTGGTGGCACAGTGGTTAAGAATCCACCTGCCAATGCAGGCGACACGGGTTCAAGCCCCAGTCCAGGAAGATCCCACATGCTGCAGAGCAACTAAGCCCGTGTGCCACAACTACTGAGCCTGCGCTCTAGAGCCCATGAGCCAACTACTGAGCTCCCGAGCCACAACTACTGAAGCCTGTGCACCTAGAACCCGTGCTCCACAACAAGAGAAGCCACCACGTGAGAAGCCTGCGCACCACAACAAAAGAGTAGCCCCCGCTCGCCGCAACTAGAGAAAGCCCGCGCACAACAATGAAGACCCAACGCAGCCAAAAATAAATAAATAAATAAAATTTAAAAAACCAAGAAACCCCCTAAAAGGCAGCATTAATATATACATATAATCAAATATTATTCAGCCTTAAAAGGAATGAAAGGAATTTCATTCCGTAAAAGGAATGAAATTCTGATAAGTGCTACAAAATGAATGAACCTTGAAGACGTTATGTTAAATAAATAAGCCAGACACAAAAGGACAAATATTTGATGTTTCCATGTATGAGGTACAAAGGATAATCAAATTCATAGAGACAGAAAATATAATTGTGGGTATCAGGACCTAGAAGGAGGAGGAGTGAGGAGTTATTCCTAAATGGGTAGTGAGCTTCAGTATGGGAGGATGAAAAAGTTCTGGAGATGGACAGTAGTGACGGTTGCACAACAATGTGAATGTGCTTAATGCCACTGAACTGTACACTTAAAGATGGTAATAATGGTAAATTTTGTGTTATGTATATTTTACCACAATAAAAAAATTAAAAGGAATGCAGTTGAACAAATTGCATTCCAGAGGACATCTTTAATGTTCTGTGTAATCTCTCACAGGGGCTGTATAATACGGCGAATAAGTATCCTCATTCCAGAGACAGCCAGCCAGCCATAAAATTGAACTCCAGCCTCATCACTTATGAATTGTGTGACCTTGGGCAGGTTCACTGAGCCTCACCCTCCCTAGCTCTGGAATCCACATAAGAACAGCAACAACCCCATGGGTGGTTATGAGGATGCAATAAGGAATGCAGGATGATTAGCAAAGTGCTTGGACTACAGCAAGCGTTCAGGGAGTTGAAAGTACTGGTAGGATTTCACATATTTTACATATGCTAAATAATAAGGACAATTTATGGAGTTTCTCAATGAGTTCTTTGCCTTCCAGGCTATCACTTGGGATGGAATATCTGTGCAATCATCCATTTTTATGGACGTATGGAGCCTTAATATCTTCAGTTTGCTTTAGCCTCACTCCCCCATCATCTGCCTAATGGACTCAGATCTGCAAAGGATGAGTGAACCAGACAGGTGAGGCTTGTCAGCCATCCTTGGCAGAGATCCACAACACGGATATAATTTAGCAGCCATTTTCATACTGCACGTTTTCCCTTGCACTGTGGTGCTGGTCCTGATATGTCTGTACCGATGTTGGGGCAAGTGATATTTGGGGAG
Organism: Delphinus delphis; assembly: GCF_949987515.2. Classification (NCBI taxonomy): domain Eukaryota; kingdom Metazoa; phylum Chordata; class Mammalia; order Artiodactyla; family Delphinidae; genus Delphinus; species Delphinus delphis. The sequence continues at coordinate 75,983,092 of NC_082692.2, read as the reverse complement.
CACTTTGTGGTATGATTAAGCCAGAGACTACATGGGGCATCATTTAATTAGGATAGACGTGTCTACATGTCCATTTAAGAGGTTGTTTCTTATCTTGCTACACAATTCCATAGAGCATATCTGAGGGCAGAGTTCCCTTTCAACTCTGTGAGAGATCTGTCCTCAGATAAGCATCACAGCCCTTGGAACATGAGTAAAAAGTAGGTCCTTTCGGGATCATTAACTAGTGTGAGTTTAAAAAAAAAAGCTATATCATGATATAGTAACAAAGTGGAAAAAGCTTGTCTTAAATATGGAGAAGAATACGTTGATTTGCCTTTACTTGTTAGGAATTCGGGCAAATTTAACCATTCTGAAGTTTACCTTTGTACTATCTATGAAATATGGGGTTATAAAGTAAGTGAATCAAATAAATAAGACAGCTTGGGTAAATGTTTAACCCACTTTTGAGAAGCAACTTTTTTTAACGATTTAACTGGGCCAGTTTCCAGAAATTCTCCAAAACCCTTTGCTCTAGTGAAATTTGTCTTATTACTCCCCCACCCCTTTAAATCTCCCACTCTCCAGTTTATCTTCTTCCATGCTATTTTGTTATATGCCTTTGTCCATTAGTCAGGAAAGCCTGTTCCTCTCTCCTCTAGTGCCAATTAGCTCATAAAACATTGACGAAACACTGAGCATGTGTCAGAACCTGTGTTAAATGCTGGAGAGACAGAGAAATGAAGCATGAAGGCAGATGACTGCAGGGGTTAAGAGCACGGACACTGCTGTTAGGTGGACATGGATTTGAGTACTGACTCTATCACTTAATGGCTGGGTCACTGGGCAAAGTTCTTAATCTCTGTGATCCTCAGATTTCTGATACCTAAAATGTAGAGAAGTACAATATCTTCCCCTGACAATGAGAGAGAAAATGAAATAGAGAATGTCTGTTAAGCAGATATTTCTAGTTGCAAGGGTCAGAAACAGAACCCAAAATGTCATAAGCACAGAAGAGGTTATAATGGCTCATATAACTGAAAACTTTAGGAGTGGATTTCAGGTATAGCTGAATCCAAGGGACTTAAGGTTGTCAAGATTCAGGCTCTTTTTCCATATCTAGCTTTTGCTTTCTTCATTTTCAAGAGACCTCTCCAAGTTTTCATTATTAGCTTTATAGCTAGTCATCATAGGAGAAAGAGACCATCTCCCTCCCAAAATTTCCATCAAAACAGGTACCAGTTCTCTTGGATCAATCTGGCTCATCCCTGACCAATGACCATAATCAGGGAGATGGAATATTTTGAGAAGTCCAACCTGTATCACAAGTCCACTCACCTATCCAACCTGTATCACAAGTTCACTCACCTAAATCAAATGGACCATAAGCAAAGTGAAATCTAGACGCTATTTTCCAAAGAAAAGGAAATGGATGCCAGTAGACGAAAGTCAGATGTCCACCAGAGCAGGTTATCACAGAGGCTGGCATATAGGAACGTCTGTTCTTATTATTATAGTTATTACTTTGAAAATGATGAAAATAAAAATAAATTAAAATGAAATAACAGTCATGATTTGATTAAAGTAATGAAAATGATTAAAACGAAAATAAAATGGGAAGCTATGCAGTTTTCCATTACAATGGAGAGGATAAGCAGTAAATTAGAAGGGAGCAGGGTTGTTCCTAAAGGCATACGACAGCAATTGAAGACAACGAGAGTGACTGAAAATATCTGCTCCTTGACAGTTCCTGAAAGCACGACTGAATGATAGTACAGGCCATCAACAAATGCCCAAGATTATGACTGTTTATGAAATATCTTCTTTTATAATATTGGAGGGTCTGTGACCATTTTATAAATATTGGACCCTCTAATTGGGTGGGCTGCTCAGTAAATTAACTGACCCCTAAGAAAGCCAGATTTATGAAGTCCTCTTGTGTGTCATTGGTGTCCTGCCTGGCATTTTGTGGGCATGGAGTAAGGAGCTCAGTAGATACCTGTTGACTAATACAGGTGAAAAGAAGCAATTAATGCACATTTACAAACAAGTCTCATTTACCAATTAAACTAGCCCTAGCATCAGGCCCAGTACTCTGTTAGCCATTTTTTCATTTCAAGGGCATGCACCAGAAAAAGAACATTTTCTTTTCAAATATTTTCCTGTTCATATTTTACTAATTTAGACCAGGCTTATTTATACTCATTAATCCAAATTAGTGCCATTTTACAGTATACACACTCTTGAATACTTATTCCTCCATTCCCATACGATTTAAAAGCTGTTTCAGTTTTCCTTATTTCCAACTCGTCCATTTTAAACTCTTGTACCTTTTTTTTTTTTTTTTTGGCTGCATTGGGTCTTCGTTGCTGTGCACAGGCTTTCTCTAGTTGCGGCGAGCGGGGGCCACTCCTCGTTCTGGTGCGTGGGCTTCTCAGTCCGGTGGCTTCTCTTGTTGCGGAGCACGGGCTCTAGGCATACGGGCTTCAGTAGTTGTGGCACACGGGCTTCACTAGTTGTGGCTCGCAGGCTCCAGAACGCAGGCTCAGTAGCTGTGGCGCACGGGCTTATTTGCTCCGCGGCATGTGGGATCCTCCCGGACCAGGGCTCGAACCCATGTCCCCTGCATTGGTAGGCGGATTCCCAACCTCTGAGACACCAGGGAAGCCCAAACTCTTGTATCTTTTAAATACACCAAGATAAAGATAAATACCTTGCATATAAACCCTTAAAGACAGACACCTCAACTTCAGACTTATTTCTAATCCCATTATGTCCCTAAGACATTGAGTCATGTAATGTTTTTGGCCTGATTGATATTTTTTCTTTTTTTCTTTTCTATTAATGCAGGAAGATCAGTACTTTGATTTTGAAAAATGTGTTTCGAGATCTATTCCATTTAAGAAGATCATGTGATAAACAGGAAGTATAATCAGTTTACCATCGAAATCCTTTCGTTTTTGCAATGAACTTTTAATAATTTCAATCCCTTGTTTTCCATCCATCACACCTAAGGAATACGTTCTGCTTGATTTATGACACACAAGTTCATTATTTTCCTAAGTTATACTCAATATCTACAAGGTGCTCTGGTTAATTAGGAAACATTTTATATTTGTCTTTGCATTTAAGAATCCTTAACTCTTGTTTATTCTTTACTGTTGTTTTTGGATTTTTTTTTCCTGTGCATTTCTAGAGATTAAAACCAGTACTTTTGGATTTTCACTCTCTTTTGGTGCTAATTCTTTTCTGTTCTACTTGACTCAAGGCTCTGCTCTAATGCTTAAAAAAAAAACTCCTTAGGGACTTCCCTGGTGTCACAGTGGATAAGACTCCAAGCTCCCAATGCAGGGGGCCTGGGTTCAATCCATGGTCAGGGAACTAGATCCCACATGCATGCTGCAACTAAGGAGCTGGCGACCCGTAACTAAGGAGCCTGCCTGCTGCAACTAAGACCTGGTGCAACCAAATAAATAAATAAATATTAAAAAAAAAATCTCCTTAACTAGCAGTTCCCATCACTATCCTTTCTATCTGTGACTGCCCTTTATGGGGCTAAGGGTTCAACACAGGGATTAATCAAACATTTACTGGCTCAATGTGATCATCAGAGAAAAAAATCTTAGAGGTACCCATATCATACCATCTGGAGCAGTTGTGTAAAGAACACACAAACATTTACATACATATTCAATGCATACTTATATATGCATTAGATTTGTTTTCAACCAACGAATCGCCTTGTTTAGGGAATTCACAGTGTATTTTTTCAAAGAAGTCGGTTTTAGGGAATTCTCTGGTGGTTCAGTGGTTAGGACTTGGTGCTTTCAGTGCCATGGCCCAGGTTCAATCCCTGGTCAGGGAACTAAGATTTCGCAAGCCGCATGGCATGCTCCCCCCACCAGAAAAAGAGTCAATTTTCTTTAAATCATACCCGGCATAATTTATGGTTCATTCATGAAATTGGGCAAAAACTTAAAAAATTTTTTTTTTACAGCACAAGTCTCCTTGGTAAAGGGTAGAAGGGGTAGACCACTTGAGTGATTCCTTACTTTCAAATCATGTATTCAAGCACCGTGTGAATGGCAAGGTTAGAGTCATGGTCAATTGAATGTGTAAGAGTAATTTAAAAATTGAATTATAAAAGTATCTATAAAAATATCTAGCTATGATATTATTTTTAAAATCATTATTTACTCAACATCATCCTCCCTTTACCACTCAGGACAGAGGAGGATACTGATGGCTGAGAAATATTTTGACTATTCCTATATCTTTATGTCATCTCCAGCCTTAACCCCTTCTACGTGGAAAGATTACTTATGTTAAAGAGATTATAGAAACATCACAATATATATTGGTGAAGAATGTAACAGACGTTCTCCATACAGTGATGTGGCATTCTGTATTGGGCAATTACATTATAGTTTCTATGGATACTTGAAATGACCAGCTGGTTCTATTTTCTGGAGCAAGAAAATGGCCCATATAATAACAGTGTGTGTATAATACCTCCCCAGATGAGTAAATTGTCTATATTGCAGGGAATGATTTTACTGGTCATCTGGGCCATGAAGATGAAGAAGAAGCTACCACAGTCAAGTTACCATAGAAGAAGCTACCATCTTAGCTTTAGCTGGTGATGTTATCGCAACACAATTCCGGTACGCTTTATAGCCCCAAATGAATCGTTTGCCCACTCTGATTCCGCTAGGATTGTTTCTGCACAAGCTATATTGTAAGGAGGATGTGAAACCAACAGTGGATTGGGTGCAAGTCCGTTCAGAAAACAGAGAAAAATAATACTCAGGATCAGCCAAAGTGTTTTGGTTCTGCAAGAGAACCTATATGGCCTTTTTTTTTTTTTTTTTTTTTTTTTTTTTTTGCGGTATGCGGGCCTCTCACTGCTGTGGCCTCTCCCATGCGGAGCACAAGCTCTGGACGCGCAGGCTCAGCGGCCGTGGCTCACGGGCCCAGCCGCTCCGCGGCATGTCGGATCTTCCCGGACTGGGGCACGAACCCGTGTCCCCTGTATCGGCAGGCGGACTCTCAACCACTGCGCCACCACGGAAGCCCTATATGGCCATTTTTTGTCTCACAGATTAAAAAAAAAATAAAAAAGCTTTATTGAGGTATAATCTGCAAACCATAATATTCGCTGATTTTAAGTGTATGATTTAATGATTTTTAGCAAATTTACAGTTGTGTGATAACAACAATCTAATTTTTGAGTATTTTTTCACTCTCCAGAGAAACTCCTATTTGCAGTCACTCCTCGTTTCCATCCCCACCTTCAGGCAACCATTAATCTACTTTGTTTCTACAGATTTGCCTTTTCTGAACACTTCACATAAATACACTCATACAATATGTGGTTTTCTGTGTTTGGCTTTTTTTACTCACCATAATATTTTTTGGGTTCACCCACATTGTAACATTTAACAATCTGTAGTTCATTTTATAGTACTCCATTGTATGAATATGCCCCGTTTTGTTTATCCACTCACTGGTTGTTTCCACTTCTTGGCTATTATGAACATTTATGTGCAAGCCATTATGTGGACATATGATTTCAGTTCTCTTGGTTAGATACCTAGGAATGACTATGCTGTGTCATATGGTAAATTATATTTAATATTTTAAGAAAGTTCTAAACTGTTTTCCATAGAGGCTGCATCATTTTATCTTCTCACCAGCAATGTATGAGGGATCCAGTTTGTCGACATCCTTGTCAACCCGTGTTATTGTGTGTCTCTTTGATTATAAATATTCTTGTGTGTGACATGGTATCTCATAGAGTTGAATGGGCATTCACTCTCATCCATACATCATTCAATCATCCATTAGATAACTGCTGAATATTTACTATGTAACAGCCAAGTGTACAAAAAGAATAAAACAACACCTCTAAAACTGAGGAATTCATAGACTTCTAGAAGTACAAAACTACTACTAGGTGTGTTTCATTGTCTGATCTACTTGTAAAGCTTTCTAGGTAATATATCCCCCTCCTTCTTTGCCCTCAGCCACTTCAGGTTGGACTAGAGATGAACATCTGAACCAAAGGTGGCCACTCCATTGGCTGGTCACCTATCTATGACTTCTAAGGCATCACCAAAAGTCAGATGATTTGGGCTGCTCAGATACCCTGTCAGAGAGGTTGTCTTAGAAGATGGGCACTACAGTAGGCAAATCATCTGCAGTCTGAGGATACTGCTGCTGGACTGTGCCTAAGGTGACTAGGCAAAGGAGGCCAAGCGAGAGGGAAGGGAAAGAGCTGACTCTGAGATACAGAAATGAGAAAAGCCCTGTAGAGATATCTTGGATGTTCTGTTCTCCATGTTCTGATCTGCATACAGTTCAAGTAAACTTTGTTTCCTCTTGGATTCTGTGAGATTGCTGTAGCATTACAATGAGCCTCCACCTCCCATTTTCACGTGAGCTACTCTGAGTAGGTTTCTGCTGCTTATACTCAGAAGAGCTTTGAGGGGAACAGCTATAATGCTAACTCATGATCACTTCGTGAGCACTCTCACTCTTCGGTGCTTATAATCAGTGTTTTCCAACTGACCACGATTTATCACTTTTTTCTTTCTATGGACACAGTGTTTAATTATACATATTAGTAAATGTAAACAGTGAAATGTGTAACCAAATCACTAGACCACCTCCTCCGCTCCCTCCTCTCAAACTTCATAGTTCACTTTGTAATGATTAAAAAATAATTATTCATATCCTCCGAACAGTTCACTACTACTAATTTTACAAACAGTTGTTGACTACCTACCTATTCCACTGTCCTTGGCACTAGAAAGATGAAGTGAACAGGACCCTGCCCCTGGTGAGCTTTCCCAGGGGTGGTAGCTTCCAGTAACACTGAGTAACACAGAAGGATTAAAAATGTATTCGGATAGTTCACAAAAACGGACGGAAGAAAGGGGATGGTATTATTGTGCCTTATCAGCGACATGTTGTTATTTCCCTTGTGAATGGTGCCACAATGAAGGTGGCTGCTTGAGAGCTGACTCACAACCAATCCCGTCCCCAATACCTGAGGAATAAATTATAGTAAAAACAAGCAAAAGTAATTCACCTACAGCAATGGAACAAGTCTGAGTGCACCCACTTTCCAGGCGGCGCTCCTACGGTGTGTACCGTTAAGTGGGTTCAGTAATTTAACCACGTCAGAGAGGGAAACAAAGATCAGGAATTCTAGGGCAGCCATCCACCACCTCCAAGAGCATCCACGGGAAAATGGGGAGGCCTGGACAGTCCCCGCCTGGCAGCCTCAGGACAGAGCCTTGAAGGAAAGCCTTGAAAGCTACAAGGTATGTGTGGGGGGGAGGGTGGAGGTGGGGCTAATACCAATTCTGAGACGATGGAAAATTGGCAGTTTTCATCAAGAGAAACGCTAATACCAAGTGAGAACTGTGTCAACTTAAGCAGAAGCCTACCTGCCAAGTCAGACTGTGCCCATCCCCTGGGCCACCACGACATTGTTCCGGTTCTGCCATCCTCTGTCCTGGGAGAAAATGGGAAGGGCAGTAAGTTAGCACTCAGCACAACTAACTTCCACTCCCAGCTGGCTGACCTACTTTGTGAAATAGGGCACGTGAACGCAATCATGGTCCTTAAGATCGCTTAAGCGCTGAAAAAATTATACAGTGCCGTGATTCTGCCTACAACTCTGTCAAAGATCACATCTACTTGCTAGTAAATTCTGCTGCTGGAAAGAAGGTTCTGAAGTCACTCCAGCACTAATTTTAGAACCTGTTCACTTGCAACTCAAGGATTGAAACCTTGAACTTCTGAATTTGCTGACCTGTTTGAAATGAGGTGGGAGGAAAAAAGGCTTTTAGTAAAAGATGTTCCTTAATCTTTGGTGGGTTACTCAAATAAACACAAATGAATGGAACTGCAGTTTTTGGGCAGTTCAAGAGTAAGGTTGGCTCCTACCAGCGGACTATCACTCTAAAAAGTCTGGGAGTAATTACACACTCAGTAACCCCCTATTAAGTAGCAATTTTATCTAACCTTACCTGTTTCCTTCAGAGTGTGAGAATGAAGGGAGAAATGAATTAAAACACATCGCAAGGCTCCACATGCTCTCCCTTGGACGGTGTGGAGAGCGGCAGGGTGTCATACTACATGTACGAGTGTGATGCAGAAGTTGAGGGAGGGGGAATTTTGGCCAACACCTTCCACTCTTCCACCACCCACCCTGCACATCAGTACGAATTCCCAAGGCTGACAGAGAAATGGGGAGGTGTGGGAGGTAAATAATGACTTGCTGGCACCATACCCATTTCAAGTGGCAAATGTGCATGTAGCACTAATCCTGTTTCTGAGTCGGGGGTCTTAACCTGAGGCTAGAAACAACTGAGAAACAGCATGAGACAGTCTCTTGAGGAGGGGGTGATCAGCTATTTCTCTGTTCTTATTTCGTCTTAGTTCTTGGTGGTAAGATTTTTTAAATTTCCTGAACAGACCTAAATTAATTTATGACAAACCATGCCTGTGTGATCGGTGCTGAAACAAATGCATACAGATAAGTAGGGAGATAAAATGGATCTGGAAGTAGAAGACTCCAGGATAAGGCACTTAAAATATTTTTACTGATATCTTTCTTTCCTGTGTAATGATTCCAAATTACCTAACAATCTTGCTTTCTTTGTTTTTTTTTTGCCCCCCTCTTCTGCTTTCTCTATTTCCCCTGGCCAGTGAAGAAAATGAAAAAATGTAAATAATGAATATACTAGGATCCCTCCCCCTTCTGCTTGTTAATTCTGGAATCTTTGCTACCATTAGCTCTGCCCTTAGTTCTGAAAGATTTGTTACCAATATTCATGAAACCTAATAAATGTTATTTTTTTCTTGATGATTTGGGAGTAAAGTCTTGGTAAGGACAAAACTAAATTTTATTTTTTTGGTATTTTTTCCAGATCATTTGTTTTAGGAGTCGTCTAGCTCAAAAGACAATATTGTGTCGTGGACCCAGACTGTCTGTCCGTACCTGCCCCAGTGCTACCACTTACTGGGCAAATTTCTTAACCCTCTGCCCCTGTTTTCACCCATTCAAAACAGGATGGTAATAGTATCTGCCTCCTAGGATTATGTGGAGGTGAAAGAAATTTACATGTGGAAGGAACATAAAAGCCATGCCTGGCACATAGTAGGTCCTCACTGAAAATTAACTACAGAATTCATTTAGTAAAACAACATTTCTTGATGACCTGCTGGTATAAGGAATTGTTACAAGCATGTTTAGAGGAACAGAGGCCCAGAATGTGCTGTTAAGGAAATTTTCAAAACTAAACAATATCTTGGTAATATCTTTTTCATGTTATATAACATAATTTAAAAAAACAGCCTCCAAGGGGACTTACCTGGTGGTCTAGTGGTTGAGACTCTGCCTTCCAATGCAGGGGGTGAGGGTTCAATCCCTGGATGGGGAGCTAAGATCTCACATGCCTTGCTGCCAAAAATCAAAACATAAAACAGAAGCAATATTGTAACAAATTCAGTAAAGACTTTAAAATGGTCCACATCAAAAAAATCTTAAAAAACAAACAAAACAAAAACAGAAAAACCAGGCTCCACAGTATTCTGCAATTTAGTTATCTGTTGGACAATTGGATCGCTGGATGTTCCCCCTTTAGGTGTGGATGTAGCCATTGTAAGCATTTGGTCAAACTGACCATTCTTCAGTTACTTATGTGTTTGCTTGCTGTTCTGTCTGTTAAAAATGTTTTCAGGCATGTTTTGATGCATGTTGCCAAATTAAGACAGGCACCTAATTTGATTTTTTGGTGGATGCACACTATTCCAGAATACCATCCATAATCTCTTGCCCTTTCTCAGATGACTTTCTTTTACTTCATAGACTTATTTACTGGCCTCTTTTTTTTTTCCCCCTTTTGCTGGAGGGTAGGTGGAGTGGGATAGGCAGTTAATCAGGACTGGCTGGGAGCAAAATAACCTGACTGGCACCCCACCCCTGACCTGTCTCCATCTAATCCACACAGGTGGGATCACAGGTCCCATCTCACTCCAGGCTCTGAGATCACTGTATATCCCTAGTTGAGAGAAACACTATAACCAAAGCTTCACAACTCAGTGTCAAGTCACACTTCTTCAAGCTTCACTTATTATTTTCATGTAATCTTGTCATGGGTTTGAGTAGTGAATTCTCTGCCTTTGCTTCCTGTGTGTGAGTCCCTGCTGTGGTTCTCAGTTTAGCAACCTTGCCTCAACAGTGGTTCTGTCCTGTCCCCCTAGGCTTTGTAGGGCCTGTTCCTCTACCATCTCCTTGACTGATTATCTAGATTCTACTCCTAGTCTTGGGTTTATTCTGACTACCTCTTTTGCACTGTGGAATCAGACTCATCTCCAAGTCCCAGGCAGCCCTGTCTGGCTGGTTCCACCAAACCCAAATCTGACTTGAAAGGAGAAAAAAGAAAACAGCCAAGTCACTTCTTATCTCCTTGTTCGGGTTATCTATTACTGTGTGTAACCAATCACCCTGCACCTTAGTGACTTAAAACAACAAGAGCTATTTCTTCATTTGTCACGGTTTCTCTGAGTCAGTAATTTAAGAAGGGCCCAGCTGGGCAATTATGGCTTAGAGTGTCTCATGCAGTTGCAGTCAGAGGTGGCTGGAATTGGAGCAGCTGGAGGCCAACCAGACATTTCTCTCTCTTCATGTAGTCTCAGGGCTTCTCTATGCAGTCTCTGGATCAGGTAGACTGGGCCTCCTCACAACATGGCACCCTCAGGACAATGAGCTACGTGGTAGCTCAGGGCTCTAGCAGGAGTGTTCTGGTGAAAAGGGCAGAAATGAAATTTTATATTGAATCTTCCAAGTAGTGTTATGTCTGCCATTGGCTTTGGTTGAAACAGTCACAAAAGCCAGCTCACATGCAAGAGGAGGGAATTAGATTCCATCTCTTGATGAGGGGTGTGGGCATCTTTGGAAAATGTGATTGATCCCATCCCTCTACCGCATCTTCTTCTCCAGTGTCCCTCCAACATAATATACTAAACTCTTTGGAGAAATGGGTAGGCAAAGCAGAGACTCCTTCCATGTCCTCTCACCTAGTGAAGGAATGCCTCTGCCTCTGTAAAACCAGATCACATCCCCCTCCATCCTCTGTGAGGCCTTCCTCAACTCTCCATATTGCTGTCTCCTCTTCTGAGCTATAAAATAACAGGCATTGGAATAGTGCCTTATATTTTACAAATCATAGTGCCAAATATTCCACTTTATGTCTTTATTCATATTGTGTTGGTGTGTGTGCTTCCCCAGCCTATGAGTAGGATCCTGTATGATGAATCTTGGTGTCACCTCCCACACTTACCACCACCCTAGCATTGAGACCCGCAGTAGTTTTACAGGAAAAGAAAAGATGAATGAATGAATGAGAATTAAAAAAACTAAACCAAGGCTTAAGGAGTTGTGCTGAAAAACATAATTCACTGAGAAAACTGGGCTTAAAAATGCCTTCCTTTAAAATTGCTTTGGGCTCCAGATGTCCTTTTTGGTGGGCAGTGGTTTAGTCACAAAATTCCAAGTCCTCTCAATGATAGGAGTTCACCAGAGGTAACTGCTATTTACCCTGAGCATCCCTTGGACTGTGCTGCCTTCTGTGCTTAGCAGACCAGTTAAAGCAGAGTTTATGACAGACCAAAGTGTAAATTAAAGGGCTGGGATACATCATTGGACATATGGTCTCCTAGGATTTTAGATCTTCCGGTAGTAGGTGGAATTTGTAACACTCTGGACTCTAGGACCATATGGTTGTATTTAGGGATGCCAGTAGAAATAAATCCTTGACTTCTCGTGCAAGATTCTTTTTTTGCTGGCCCTCCCCCACAGCCATAGAAGTTTCCTGTGCAAAATTTAAAAGCACAGGAATTACCGTTTAGTTATCATTTTACCGACTTGTTTGTGATAATTTCACACAGTGTATGGAATGGGTTCACCAAGGGCCAACCCTGCTGAGGGTCAGTGACCCTAGGCTAATCCCTGAGATGGTCAAGGATCTGTACCTGATCTGTACCATATGACTCTGCACTCTTAGCTACAGCTGATTAGACTGGGCTCATTCCACACCTAAGACAACAACTCAGGCCAGTGCCTTAAGAAATGACTTGGCTTTATAAGAACTGCTCTAAATAGAAATGAAACAAATGAAACAAAAAGAAACTCCAGTAGCAACAAACAACTGGAAATTAAAATTACAAAAACAATGCTGTTTACAAGAGCATTTACAGAAAAATGAAACACTTAAGGGGTAAATTTGACCAAAGATGATCCAGAACGGTAGACTGAAAACTGTAAAACACTGCTGAGAGAAACTAAAGATGATATAAAAAGTGGAGAGATAATCCATTCCATGGGTTGAAAGACTCATTATTAAAGGGCTAATTCTCCCCAAATTAAACTATAGAGTCTATGTAATCCCATTTGAAATTCCAACAGACTTTTTTTTTTAACATCTTTATTGGAGTATAATTGCTTTACAATGGTGTGTTAGTTTCCACTTTATAACAAAGTGAATCAGTTATACATATACATATGTTCCCATATCTCTTCCCTCTTGCATCTCCCTCCCTCCCACCCTCCCTATCCCACCCCTCTAGGTGGTCACAAACCACCAAGCTGATCTCCCTGTGCTACGCGGCTGCTTCCCACTAGCTATCTATTTTATGTTTGAAAGGGTAAGCTGTGACAGAGTGAGAGAGTGGCATGGACATATGTACCTACAGACTTTTAAGAGCAAAAAAAAAAAAAACTTTGAAAAAGGTAGAATTGCACAACTAATGTTACCTGATTTTAAGATTTACTGTAAAGCTGTAACAGTACAGAGTCTAGAAGTTGACCCAAACATATCTAATCAATAGACTTTTTGACAAAGGCCCTTCACATGGTAGTTCAGTGGAGGAAGTATAGTTTTTCCAACAATTGTTCTGAAACAATTATATACCCATATGCAACAAAATAAACCTCAATCCAAACCTCATGCTATATAGAAGAATTGACTTAAAATGATCCATAGACCTAAATGTAAAATGAAAAACTATAAAACTTCTATGAGAAAACAGGAGGAAATCCTTGTGACTTTGAGTTAGGTGTATGTTTTAGATTTAATATAAAAAGCACGAACCATAATAAAATTAATAAAAAAAATAAATTGGACTTCATCAAAATTAACATTTTCTCCTATTTTAAAAACACAGTTAAAAGAATGAGAACGTAAACCACAGAGTAGGAGAGAATATTTACAAATCAAATACATGGGAAAGAATTTGTATCCAGAATACATAAAGAATTCTGAAAGCACAATAAGAAAAACAAACAACCTAATAAAAAAGTGGGCAAAAGAATTGAACAGGTACTTCACCAGAGAAGACGTACAGATGGCAAATAAACACGTGAAAACATACTCAACATTATTTTTCACTAGAGAATGCAAATTAAAACCACAAGTAAATAGCATCCCACTGCTTAGAATGGCTAAAGTTAAAAAGATTGACATACCAAGTGTTGGTGTGGGAGTGGGACAACTGGAACTCCGATACACTGCTGGTGGGAATGTAAAATGGTACAGCCACTTTGGAAAACAGTTCAGCAGTTTCTTAAAATTTTAAATATGCACTTCCTATGAGACCCAGCTGTTCCATTCCCAGGTTATTTACTCAGTCACAATGAAAACATATGTCTATACAGAGATTGTACACAAATATTCATAGAAGCTTTATTCATAATAGTCGAAAACTGAAAACAATCCAAATAGCCATCAGCAGGTAAATGGATAAACAAACTGTGGTATATCTCTGTAGTGGAATACTGTTAGGCCACAGGGAAAAAGGAATGAAATATTGATACACATGATGTCATGGGATGAATCTCAAAATAAGTATGCTGAGTAAAAGAGACCAGACAGGGGCTTCCCTGGTGGCGCAGTGGTTGGGAGTCCGCCTGCCGATGCGGGGGACACGGGTTCGTGCCCCGGTCCAGAGGGATCCCACGTGCCGTGGAGCGGCTGGGCCCCGTTGGAGCGGCTGGGCCCCGTGAGCCATGGCCGCTGAGCCTGCGCGTCCGGAGCCTGTGCTCCCAACGGGAGAGGCCACAGTAGTGAGAGGCCCGCGTACCACAAAAAAAAAAAAAAAAAAACAAACCAGACAAATGAGTACATACTTCATGATTCCTTTTATAAAAAACTCTAGAAACTATAACCTAAACTATAGTGACAGCATGTCAGCAATTGCCTGGGGATGGGGAGAGGAAGTGGGGAGAGGCAAAGAGGATTAAGAAGAGGTTTAGGAAATTTTGGGGGTGACAGATATGTTCACTCTTTTAATTGTGGTGATAAATTCACAGGTGTATATATATGTTGAAACTTACCAAACTGAATTTTAAATATGTCAATTATAACTCAAAAGGAAGGAAGGAAGGAAGAAAAGGAGAGAGGGTGGGAGGAAGGAGGAAAGGAGGAAGGAAAGAAGGGAGAAAGGAAAGAAGAAAGAGAAAAGGAGAGTAGTGGGAGGGAGGAAGGAGGGTAGGAGGACGAAGGGAAGAAAGGAAGGAAAGAAAAGGGGGGGCGAGGAGGGGGGGAGAGAGAGCAAGCAAACCAAGAGAAGCAGAGGCTGAGTTTGGCTGAGTCATGCCAACAGCAGACCTTTAGAGGACATTGAGGAGGCCACAAGATAACCAGATGGCTAAGCTGTCTTAGATCCCGAAGGAGCCAAGTTCAGTCCCCACGAGGACGGACAGTCAGATCTACTGTTCTTGCTGAGATTCCTGTCTCCCTCACTGCTGTATGTATCCCTACAATCTTCTCAAATTAGTAGAAATAACCTCCCTCCAACCTGAAGGGAGTGCATGCCAGGTGTTGTCAGCTTTGCCACTGCCACATAAACTCGAGTTTCGTATTTATTGAATTGGGTTTTTTATTTTCTCAGTTTAGGTTTTATTTCTCCTCCTCTCTCCTTAGTTAAGCTGTATCTTTGCCTTTCTAGCTTGTCTAGCAGTTTCCACACTGGGATATTTGTGGCTCTTCGCTGTGAGTTTGGAGACCAACCTATAAACATGGAGAGAGAGGGAGAAGGGTTGGGGGTGGGGGAGAGAGAGAGAGGGAAATTGGAAGCGAGAAGTGAGCACCCTGGCTTCCTCTGGATGGACGTTCACGCTTGAAAGCTGGCGCTTCTCCCACTCATGTTTACTTGCTATCATATAAGACACTAGCACCAGATTGAAAGCTCCTGGAGGGCGGGGACGGTATTTTTATTTATCTTTGTGTTTAAAACAGTGATCACTATAGGTAGGTGCTCAGTACATGTTTATTGAATAGATATTTGAAATTGGGAGAGAAATGCCTCATGTTAGGTCACAGGGAAAGCTTCCATCCTCACTCTCTCTAGCAAGACCCTTTCTAAAAAGCATTTCCATATAAACCGTTTAGAACTATTTGAGTTGCACGTTCTCTCATTCACTCATTCCACAAATATTTATTGAGCACCTACTATGATCTGGGGTCATTCCATTCAAGGTACATCTGTGAACAAATAGGCCAAAGCTCTGCCTTTATGGAGTTTAGTTGGGGAGATAAAATAAATGAGGCAAATAAGTAAAGCCTATAGTATGTTAGATAAGTGCTTAGGAAAAAAGATAAGTGAGAGAAGGGGCTTAGGGAGTGCCAGGGTATGGTGAAGGTTACAGTTTTATAAAGGACAAGCAGGAGAGGCTTATAGAGAATTCAAAGGCCATACTTCCAACTTGAATGGTTTTATACTACAAAGGGAATTTATTAGTTCACATAAGTGTAATGAGTCCATCCCTAGACACAGCTGGATGCGGTGTCTGAAGTGAAGATTTCTGGAATCTGTTTCTTTTCCTCTCTTGACTCTCCTTTCTTCTCCTTGGTTTCAACGTCCAGCTGGTTGTCTCTTGGTAACAAGATGGCTGCTAGATTTACAACTTCTTAACTCAGAAGCCCTAGGCAAAAGAGACATGTCTTCTCCAATGGTTCCAACAAATGTCTTGATATTAAGTCTTACGGGTCTAGCTCGAATCACATGGACCTGGGAGTATGCTAATTATCCAGGCTTAGCTGGGTGTCTGCCCTGGGGTGGAGCTGGGGAAGTGAGGTCTGCCGACTCAAACCCCAGATATTGAGGTGTGGGGGTAGGGGGTTTCCACCAAAAGGAAGCACACAGGGATGACATGTGCCAGACAGGCATTTACAACAAATGAACACCATCCCAGACCTCATCTGGGGAGGAGAGACCACTGACTGAGGCTCACCAGCCATCTGTCCTGCATGAAAACATAAAACAGCCATAGGTTAGAACCACAAGTGGCGCTTGGGGTCCTTGCAAAAAATTTCTCTGCTGGGCATTAGCCTAAGAGTGTCTGTAGATGACCCTTCCTTATGTATGGACCTACCATTACGAATACTTAATCCTTAGGATCTCAGATTCCCAGGTGATGCTGTTTAAACAAGGACTTAGGTATATATGAAGGAAGGGACATGGGTTATTTTGTAGAGGCTTGATGTCAGAGGTAGACTGTTTACAATGGATTTCCTAGTGAATCCACTCCAAGATGATTTCCAGGTTGTAAAGCGAGTAGTGTACAGGTGAGGATGCCAGATGAGAGGGCTGGAGTCCCATAATCCTTTTAGATTTCTGTTCCAGAGAGGCAGGAAAGTACAGTGGTTAAGGGCATAGTTCAGAGTCAGAGAGATCTGGGTTAAAAATCCAGTTCTAACACTTCTGTGGACCTTGAATAAATTGGTTTAGTTCTTAGTTCATGTTGTCATGATCATTACAACTTGTAGCCCAACAGATGTCTAAGTCAGGGATTATCCACGTGGTATAACTGGGGACAGTAGAAGGCACGTACTCAAAACGTCTCCCCCCACAAACCTGCCTTGGGATCTGAGGTTCCCATGTGCTTTCATACTTTTGGTTTAAGGAAGAGCTTGTTACATATTCTGGAAGTTTTGAAGATTCCAAGGTTGTGCTTCAAGGACCACCAGGGAAGGGAAGGGGCGAGGGGGATCAGATAGTCCTTGGTCTCCTCACCCACCGCTTGCAGCAAAAGAGTTTTACTTTTATCTATTTTACATACTGACTTCTACATGAGAATTTCTTTGATGAGGAGTTCTGTGACTGACAAAAAAGTTTAGAAATGGCTGCATCAAAGCATCAGCGCCCCCTATTAAAACATCATTATGTCATCTGGAAAGGGACTGAGGGTGTTTTTGCTTAAAGAAGAAAAACCACGGGTGGGAAGATGCTGACTCCCTTCAGGTATCTGAAGGGTCACCATGTGGGGTCCAGAGGATCAACAAGAGGCTAATTTCAGCTTGGTGGGTAGAAGGAGGAAGACATTTCTAACAATTCAAGCTTTTCTTCCAGCAATTCATTTTTAGGACAGAGGTACACTGCTGTCCCTGGAGACGTCTCAGCAAAGGCTTTAGGCTGCTGGGGACAATACTAAGGGGATTCCCTCAAGAGTAGAACGATGGCCTGGGACTGCCAAGATTACTTCTAAACCATAAAATTCTGTCATTCTGAGTAACACAGCAAGCTATTAATGTGTTATACCCCCGTGTACTTCTTGGTGAAATTTTATCACCTATGTTAGATTCTAAGAGTATGGCTTTAAAAGAATGTACCATAAGACAGTTGCATTTTGAACTTATTTTAGACTTATAGAAAAGTTTTATGAATAGTACAAAAGTTTCATTATCCCTCATGCAGCTTCTCCTAATGTTAATATCTTATATAACCATAATGCAATGATCAGAACCAGGAAATTAACACTGGTGTGATACTATTAACTACATTAAAGACCTTATTTAAATTCTGTCAGTTTTTCCACTATAGCCTTTTCTCCAACAGTGAAAAACCTGGGTCTTATTATTTACAGTATCTTTTGTTATTTGATCAATGTTAGTAGAAATGAATGAGGTGGTTTTAAAATTATTAACTGACACCCCTTGAAAGAAACACATTTCCTGTAGTCTGTGGAGCTCTATTATCCAGAATCATGGAATGTTAGAGTGTGGCTGTCATCTCAGCAGTCACAGCTGTCTTCTTCCTCTTGAGGGAATCCCTTCAATAATGTCCCTGAGAGCCCATCTGAGGGAGCTCTTGGCATGGGTTTTGTTCAGATCTATATTGTCACTCATTTAATAGATACCTATTTAACACCTATCTAAAGGTGTGTGTCAGACACCAGTGATACAGAAATGATAGATATGACTCTTGTCTTCTAGAAATTTATGCTCCAGAAAGAGCCAGAGAAATGGATGGACAATTATAATGGAGTAGAATGTGGGATAAAAGAAAGCAAATAATAATTACACAACATGGGATAAGTGCTGTGGTAGGATAAATACTATTGGAGCACAGAGTGGGAATTTCACCCATCCTGGGGTATCAGAAAGTCTTCCAAGAGAAGATGATGTGAGCTGAGTCCAGAGGGATTGGATCCCTAGATTCAATTCCTCCAAAGTGTCCTCAAGATCCTCCATCTTCAAGGAATCTAATTCTGAAAGCGACCAGAGGATCTCTCTCTCCCCCCACCTCTCTTTCTTTCATATATATATGAGTGAGCCATATATATATATATATTCAGTGAGCTACTGTGTTAAATCTGTACGGCACTTTACTAAGTGTTATTGCTTGTTATTTCATTGACTCCTCATAACAACCCTGGCAGATCTATAAAACAGTTGGTGTTTGGCTACTCTGTGGTGAAAGACTATAAGAAGGCAAGAGTGGAAGTCATGGTCCAGGCCAGAGATGATGTGTCTTGGACATACAGAATGAGAAATTTGACCAGTGTCTGCCAGGTCCCTTACTAGCTGTGGGATCTTGGTCAAGTTACTTAATCTCTCTGAGCCTCCATTCCCTCACATATCAAATAGGGTTAAGAATACCTATTTCACTGAACAAATGTGAGGATTCGGAATAATACATAAAATGAGGTCATGCATTAAAGAATATGGCTGCCATGTTCATTACATATCTGTCAGGGTCCCAGCAGGAAACAGATGGTGCACTCAAATGTGATAATTCAAAGAGGGTTCAATTAGGGGACAATTTTCAAAGCTATGGGCAGCCTTTAGGAAAACCCACAAAGAATAATGTAGTATTCCAGGAGTCCTGACCATGTCTAGGCCTAAAAGGACAAGCTGGGAAATGGTTATCAGAGCTAGGAAGAAAAGTTTGAGTACAGAGGGCAATCATAAAAGGGGATCAAATGTATAGCATGGTGGCAATGATTAACAATACCATATTGGTATACTTGAAAGTAGATCTTAAATGGTCTCATTACCAGTACCAAAACAACAAAGGTAATTATGTGAGGCGAAGGATATGTTAACGTTACTGTGGTAATTATTCTGAAATATAGATGTGCGTGTCAGATCATCATGTTGTCCATCTTAAACTTACGCAGTGTCACATTTCAATTATATCTCCATAAAGCTGGGGTAAAAAGGGGGCTATGATGGTTGGTTGAGGGATATAACTAGACTGAAAGGACCCCTTCCTTGTTCCCTTAAATCTCCTGTGGGTTTTCCCCACTCACCAACTCCAGCCAAAAGTCAGAGAGAGGGTCCAGGAATGATTACTCTTGTCCATTCACTTCAGGCTTCTGGGATAGAAAGCAGGGTTTGAAGGTGCAGAGTGGCTCCAGAGGGGCAGGTGGAAGGAATCTGGCTCAATCCATGAGGCAGATGGAGAAATTCTCAGAGAAGGGTAATCCAGTGGGAAGATATCTCAGAAGGGGCCACTATACTTCCCAACTCACTGTCAGTTTGCCTCCCCACTGCCCCGATCTCTTGGCCCATCTTTTAACTGGAAACTTCAGGGGACGTTTGTTATTTTCCCTTCCAGCCTCCACTGCCCTTTTTTCTAGCAGCAATACTGGCTTTTTTTTAGGGATTCATTCTTCCCCTACTATAAGCCTGTATGGTTGGAATGGGATTCTGTCCTGCAAGGGTGAGTGTGTGATCCAGCCCTGAGTCAGTCAACATGTTCCATCCTGTTGGCCCTGGTGGTTGGTCCAAGACTGAGCACACGGTGCAGTTAGAACCAGGCAGCTACAGTGAGTCTTTTGCTAAGAATGTGGGAGAGAGACAGGAGGAGCTGCTGCTCCCACCTTGCCATCAGGAGGGACAAGCTTGCATCTGAAAATGAAACCAATCTGTCAGAAAACCAGCCTGAGAGCCCTGAATCCAGCTGTGCCTGATGGTAGCATCACCACTGAACTTTGCAATTAAGAAAGTCAGTATATTGTATTTTCACTCGTGTTGTTTTGAGTTGGATTTTCACTTATACCAAAGAGTCCTGATGGAGAAAATGACCCCACATGTTAGTTACTTTTTTCTAGATAATAATTTTAATGTAAATCTGAATTTAAAACTAAGTATTAGCTGGTATCATCATTGTCAGAGGCTGTTCCACATATCCTGTACTTTATATTGTACTCCTTGAAAGAACAGTGTTAGTGATATTCTAGCATAGCATAAAAGCAATTCACATGGTAATCAGCTGTAAATGTAATAATAGGATAGTTGAGATTTTTGTTTTAAAACACATTCTTGCATACTTCCCCCATGAAACTCATATGGAAAGGTGAGGTTGGAAATCAGGATTGATATCACATATCTGCTAAGTGGCTGTCTGGGTAGAAAATGAAAATCGTGCTGAAAGTTAAAATCCACTCTTTGACTGAATTCACAGAATAGTAAAATTCCAATTGGTCTAATTCCCAGTGGCTGGTGCTCTTAGAATCTTTTTTTTTTCTAACAAAAACTATGATTTGGGAATTATGGGGCTGTCTCTAAATCATTGATCAGCTAGTTCTTGTTTTGTTTAAATGCCTCTATTTCAATATAATTCTTAAATTTCAGCTAACTGAATTTTAGAATGCAAGGAGCATTTTAAAGAACATGACTTTAAAATTAAAAATTTTAAAAGTCAGCTCTTTACCTTGTTTTTGCTTAGAGATTTAGAACTTGTTTTCTCCCATGGCATAATAAGAGGGGCTTTTTTTTTTGGTAACAGCTTTATTGAGAAATAATTCACAGGCCATAAAATTCACCCTTATGAAGTGTTCAATTCATTGGTTTTCAGTATATTAGCAAAGTTGTACAATCATTATTACTATCTAATTCTAAAACATTTTTTATCTCCCCATAAAGAAACTTGGTACCCACTAGCGTTCACCCCTAGTCCCATCTCACCTCAGCCCCTGACAACCACTGATCTACTTTCTGTCTCTATGGATTTGCTTATTCTGGACATTTCATACAGAAGGAGTCATACAATGTGCGGCCTTTTGTGACTGGCTTCTTTCACTTAGCATCATGTTTTCAAGGCTCATCCGTGCTGTAGAACTGGAAACCTTTTGCCTGAGCTTTCAAGAAATAGTGATGATCTTGATTTGATAAGATGCTAGTGCTAGTCTCCAAGCATCTTCTCTGTCCTGCTTTACCAATACATTCTCCACACCACAGCCAGAATGATTTGTTACACCTACATCAGTTGATGGCCTTTCTATCTATCTGCCCTCAACATGGCCCAGTAGGCCCTGCCTGCCTGCCCCGGCCTAGCTCCCCAGCTCCATCAGGCTCCTCTCTTCATTGAGTTCTGACATGCTCCCTGCAGCCAAGGGCATCTACTCATGCCATCCCCTCCACTTGCAGCTGCTCGTCTTCTGTCTCTTTTAGTTAATTCCTTAGATTCCTTCTTCAGATCTTACCTCGTGTCATTTCCTCAAGTTCAGATCACGTTCCTCAATTATTTTCCTTCATAGCATTTATTCAATTTCTAATTATTCCTCCATCAGTGTGACTGTTTCATTAACTTCTGTATTTACCTACTAGACCATAAACTTTCAGAGAATAGAGATCATATTTGTGTGGCACATTAAAAAAAAAAAAAACTATAGGTCCTAGCCCATAGGAGGTGCTCCCCTTGCCTCAAGTAATTTTTAAAATATTTTAGTATAGTTTTCATGTTCAGCGTGTTTAAGAATAGTAGAATACTATGAATATTGGAAACTCTGTCAACCAGACTATTGGATTGACCTTTGTCTGACTAGGCTGTGTAATAGAGTTCACTGTTCTTTGTTTAATGTTGACCACACTGGTCAATAATAGTGGGTTAGAATCACGCAGAGAGCAAAGGAAATGGGGAGTTAACATAAAAAGCCCCCTGAATTTTGGATGAAAACAACCCTCTCCCTCTCCCTCTGCCTCTTCCTCTCCCTTCTACCTCTTCTCCCTCCTTCCTTCTCTCACAGCCAGAGAACAGCATCTTTCATATTAAATTACAGACCTCTTAACTTTCCAAATGAGAACTAGCACATATATATGTTTTTTTTTAAAACTACATTTTTATAGAACAATAAATGACATGGTCTCATCTTTTTTTTTTTTTTGCGGTACGCGGGCCTCTCACTGCTGTGGCCTCTCCCGTTGCGGAGCACAGGCTCCGGACGCACGGGCTCAGCGGCCATGGCTCACGGGCCCAGCCGCTCCGCGGCACGTGGGATCCTGCCGGACCGGGGCACAAACCCGTGTCCCCTGCATCGGCAGGCGGACTCTCAACCACTGCACCACCAGGGAAGCCCGGTCTCATCTTTTTTACAAGGTAATTATATTAGAAAAATTCTTAACAGTTTTACATAGAGTTGATTTAAATGCCTTTAAAAACATATGATAAACTATGGCAGATTTCCTCTTGCAAAGAATAACTGATATCCCTAGGGATCAAATGAAATGTTATGGGAAATCCTGCCTTCACAGGTGTTAAAAAATTTAAGATCTCTGTTGAATATCAATCCATACCAGTTCCTCTTAGCTGGGGGTTATTTTGTCCCTCCTTCCCTACCAGGGGATATTGGCAATGTTTTGAGACCCTTTTTTTGGTTGTCACACTAGGAATTGGGGAGCTACAGGTGTCTAGTGTGTAGAGGCCAGTGATTCTGCTAAACATCCTATAATGCTCAGGACAGTTCCTACAACAAAGAATTATTCGACCCAAATATACCCTGTTCTATATAAAATAAGTGTTTTGAGATGTTATTAACATAAAACTAAGTGGTAATTTATTCCTTTGTTAATTAACAGTTTGTGGAAACTCTCAAATGGTATAAAATGCCTTCCTCTGCTCACTCGACCAGCATTTCTTTAGCACCTCCTTCATTCCAGGCACTGGGCTTGGCACTATAGATACATGGTTAAAATACTCGGTATTCACCGTTCTGCTTACAGTCAGAGAGACAGACACAGTATTTGGTATTTAATACATATGGGAAAGATTAAAAGAGCAATGTCACAGGGTGCTCTGGTCATACATACTAAGAACACTTTCCCTCACCTGGGATTCAGAGAGGCTTCACAGAAGACATGATACACCTGGAATACATCCTGAAGAGGAAGAAAGGACATTCTTGGCAGAGGGACTAGCACAGCAGAGGATGAGAAGTGTGAAGCAGGATCAGCAAGCCATGTGATGTTAGTAGTGAGCGTTGAAAGCAAGGAGAGGCAAGAGACAAGGCTGAAGGGATAGGTAGGGCAGTGATGGAGAGTCTTGAGTACAGAATGAGGAACTAGAGGACACAGGTTTTAAGCAGCAAAGCAGTGTAGTCTAATTTGCATCTTTTATAACTAACTCTACCTACCCTGAAAGTAGTGGATTTAAGGGCTTAAGATTGGATGCAGGGGAACCAATTAGTAAGCTATTGCAAAGGTTCAGGTAAGAGATAATGAGCGCATGGACTTAAGCAATGGCAGTAGGATGGAGAGGAACTTGGCTTGAGAGATATCAGTAGACAGAATCAGCTTGATTAGATGTGAGGGCTGAGAGAGGAGCCCTCAGGGAGGACTCACTGGTTTCTAGTTTGTGCGGGATGAGGACAGGAAGGGAAAAGCCAGTGATAATTTTGTTGTGGAGATATTAAATGATACATAATTGAAGCCCTTAAAAGGTGAGGGCTAGAGACATTGATTTGGGAATCTTTAGCATACAGGCAGGAACTCAATTCATGAGAATAGATGAAACTGCAGAGTGAGTAGACAGAAAGGAACAGTGGACCCAAGGATGGAGACCCAGGTGACCCAAGGATAGAAAGTTACACAGTACTAATTATTATATAACACGTCAATATATATGTGTGTGCATATGTGGATCTCTATATCTATATTTGTGTGTATATATGTAGTATTTGTTAGATTAAGACAAATACACAAGACACAAAGAAGAAAAGAAAATGGGTCATAGAAGCTCACTGCTCGGATTACCTTTGTTAACACTTTAAAACAGTTAGAAGTAAAGCATATTGTTGTGGGTTGAATTGTGTCCTTCAGAAAGATACGTTGAAATCCTAACCCCCAGGACCTGTGAATGTGACCTCAACTGGAAATAGGTTCTTTGCAGGTGTAATCAAGTTAAAATGAAGTCATACTGGATCAGGGAGGGCAGGTCCTAATCCAATGACAGGTATCTTTGTAAGATAAGAAAAATTTGGACACAGACACACACAGAGGGGAACGCCATGTGAAGACAGAGACACACAGGGAGACCGCCATGTGACAACAGAAGCAGAGATTGGGGTGATGAGTATATAAGCCAAAGAATGCCAAGGACTGCCAGCAAGGGCTGGAAGCTAGAAGAGGTCAAGGAAGAGATTCTCCCTCAGAGCCTCCAAAAAGGAACCAACCCTCCTGACACCTTTATCTCAGACTTCCAGCCTCTGGAACTATGAGAAAGTAAATTTCTGTAGTGCTAAGCCACCCAGTTTGTGGTTCTTTGTTATAGCAGCCCTTGGAAACTAACACACATATCCATGGTTGGACTATGTAAAAATAAAGAAAAATAGAAAGCGAATGATAAGTGAAAATACCTTTTTTTTTCCATTTCATTAGCTATTTTAGAAACTTATCTACATCAGCACATACAGAACTGTCTCTTTCTTTCAAGCTGCTGCCCAGTGGGAATATTAATATTTGGTGGTTGGGCAGAGAAGGAGAAAGAGAAGAAAAATAGGGAGGGAGGTAGGAGGAGAATAGCCAAAAGTAACTTCTTGAAGGTTTCAAGAAACCCTAAGTAGTTAGTTGGGTACAATGGAGAAACAGATCCAGGAAAATCAGGACTGAAAAAAATTTTGGTTACGGGCCCCGTGGAAGTCTTAGGCAATCAGTGTAAAAACACTTCTGTGGAGCTAGAGTAGCAGAAACTAATATTAAGTAAAAGATCCCCATCCTCCAGGTGCTCATTCTCTGAGACGGGACAAAATAATTAACGGGACACTTGTGTAGAATGATACATAGGTGAATGTGAGGTACAATGGTAGAACTGAGATAGGAAAGAATTGATTATAAAAGGTATAAAAAGGCAGTGTTGTATTTTATCATGGCTTCAGAAGTCAACACTATAGTATGTACCCATCTTGGGCTCTGTCCAGAAAGGTGTCAGAAAATAAGACTTTTAGACTAGCATATTTCACCTCTCATAAGGTTGCTTGCTGTTAGGATCAGGAACCATGTTTTTAACTATATAAATGTACCCTCCTAACATTGCGCACTTATTACATTCTGGGCACTGTGTCCTAAGCATCACCTCATTTTATTCTCACAACCCCCTATGAGGCAGGACCTTTCAGTATCCACATTTTACAAATCAGGAAACTAAGGCCCACGTAAATTATTTTTAAAGTGAGTTAGAAAGGAGAGGTGCTGGAACACAAATCCCAGGATTGTGTGACTTTAGAACCCAGGCTCTAATCACTAGGTTCTAAAGCATAGCAGGGGTGAGGAAGGGAGAGAAGATAGCATTCCCCTCTCATTGTTTAAAAGTGAATTGTTGCTAACAAGAACAAAGTTCTAGCTGCACTGTGTCCATGCAGCATTGTCCAGCCAGACTGAACTGGTGGGGATAATGGAGGAGCAGGAAAGCCTTTAGGCCAGGTTTTTTCAACTGCAGGTAAAACAACAGTCAGTAAAGTCTTCCTGGAATATTGTCAAATTTAAATTTGTGTCTTACTATATAATGCTACTGCGTGACATTCTCATTGCCTCCAAAAAATATAAGCCGTCAGTGGAAGAACTGAGATTGGTTCCGAGATGCAGTATAGCAGACAGATTCAGCCGTGTTAGTCTAAGATACCTACTTGGTGAGAAGGAGTGGGGGTCAGAACCTAGTGGGCTTGGAGCAGGTACCTGTGGATGCAGTGATCCCCTCCACTTTACAAATGCTTTAGCGATAACTGTTTTTCTTTTTAAAATATGTATAATACACATGCTATACATGTCTGTACACACATATATAATAACATTTATATATTCAAATACATAAATACACACACACATATTTGTATGTGCGTGTGTAATTTCAAGCATACACAAAACTAAAGAGAATAGACTAGTAAACACTGATGTCAGGGACGGTGTGTGAAATGCTTAACAGGCACTTATCAGCAGAGAGTTGGAAGAATGTTAGCCATAAACAAGTGAACAGGCTGTACTGATAAACACAGCTGACCAAAACCTCTTTCCACCCCAAAGAAATGCTTTTCTTCACTGTAATAGAAGACCACACTTTGAGACTGAGGTAGCGTTTTTATAAGCAAATTTCTTTACTCTGCCTGGTATATTAATAGTATTCAATAAGTGCTACTCATTTATATTCCTAATAAGGCATAGAATAAATAATACATATATTAGTTTTAAATTAAATAGAAACATGGGCTCTGTCCACACAGGGGCAATTTTTATTCACTGCATTGTCTTATCTAAAATGTTCCTATCCCCTCCTCTTAATTTTTGATCTTTTAAAGGCTAGAAAGAGGGTTAAATAAGGAAGAGAGAAAGGGGATATGAAATGATGAGCCAGTGCTTTTGTTGCACGTAGTTGTGGGGGTCATCTTTTGTAGTTATCCCCCCGTGCTGTGCTGGCAGGTCAGAAGTGGTTTGTCTGGAAAGCCCCACTGCAATACACAGAATAAATGTGTTGATTGCAGATTTTGCTGGTAGAATATTTATAAGGGAAAGCAAACTCCCAAGTTAAGAAAGAGCGACCCTGTCCCTTGTAATGCATACTCGTTAATTCATTTCTCCAATTCTTGTGAGTCACTCGATATGGCCATAATGCAAAGAATACTTCTCTCTGGATCCATGAACCCTATCATAAAATAGTAGTGGCAAGAGTGTTAGATAAATCTTGGAGATAATGAAACCTGACTTACCTACCTCACAGGTTTCTTGGGAGGATAAAATGAAATAATGGATGTGAGTGTGTTTTTAAAAAGCAAAAGTGCTGTAAAATTCAAGGTAGTATTTTTTTGTGCCTTGGCTGCAAAATTGTTTTCTATCACATTCGTTGTTTATTAGCTCTTCTCCACACATATGCATATGGAAAAAGCATGCCTGCTCCTCCTTCTCTATCATCAAGAAATTAGAAAAAAATTTTCTGTTCTTTTATGAAGGTAGCATCGCTTAGATTTTCATGAAATTCTCAATTCCTCATGTAGTGTTTCTACACCATCCAGGGTGAGTTTAAGATAAGTACATAGCTCATTCTCTGAGGCCTAGTAATCTTGGAACAAATCTAAATAGCACAAATGAAAGGATCTCTGTGGGAGTAACATCTTTGGATCAATGCTGTTAAATTAATACTGTGATATATCAACATATTGTGTCACCTACATATATAATAACATACTACCCACGCTTAATTTATAGATGTCTCCCCCCCTTTTTTTCCTGAAATGAGGGCCATAATGATTTCAGACTCCCATTCAAATGTATCTTCTTAGAATTTCTTCTAAGGCATAATTAATTTTTTTTAGCTTAGCCAATAATTTCTTTAACTCCAATAGCTGTCCATTTGTAAAAAGAGAGATTGGAGAAATAATGTAATATATTGGAATGGTTTTTATTTTCTAACAACGTGTAGCTTTTTATAAATAAAAGCAAAGATATGAAACTAGAAATAAAATGAAAATGTAGGCTGTATATATTTTTCTCTGAATGCTACTTGGGTAAGGAATGAGTCCCCAGGTGAAAGCAGTGTGAGTCATTTCAAATCTAACAACCGCATATTATCATAAAACTGTGTTGATGTATTTGTAAAAATCCATGAAGAATTCTATAAGGAACTTTTGATCTTGGCAGGACCAGGGGTAGGGATGTGGATTGAAGAAAGAATATTTGTGTTTTTTATCCAGTGGATTTTACAACATGGTCGCATTTAATTTACTAATAAAAGAGGTATCAGGTATTTAGACTAAATAAGGATGAGATTTGAAGGCAAAAACAATTGCATTTCCTGCATGGAATGTTAGAACTGAAAGGGGACTTAGCATTTAGTGTAGGTATGAATCTTTCCACATCTCACTAACATTGCTAATTAGTCTCTGCATTCCTTCCTGCTAAGCCTGTAGATGACCCCAGGATCCTTTTCAACACAGACCTCCAGGCAGCCATTACTAGGCAATTAGAGGTGACATATGGGTGAAATCTTTATCAATCCTCCTATAGAGCATTTCAAATAATCATCTTTAATTTCCTTCGAAAATATGTCACAGATATTTCTTGTGCACCGTTATGTTCCAGACATTGGGCGTACACACAAATAGAAAAGACCTGAATCTCAGCCTTAAAGAGTATATAGTTTAGAGAGGAGAAAGTGAGGCTAACAGGTGATTAAAATACTGTGTTCTAAGAGACAAGATGGAGGTACACATAGGAGGGCCTCATAACATAACCTAGGGTTGGACTCTACATTTTTCTTAATAGATGAAGCCTGCCTTTATCTTGAATAACAAGCAGAAGTTATGCAGGCAAAGCTGGAATGTTCTAGGACAGCGATTCTCAACTTTTAAAAAATCTCAGCTCCCTTTATACCCTTGAAAGTTATTGAGGATTTCTCAGAAAGTTAAACGAAGAATTACTGTATAATCCAGCAATTCCACTTCCAGGTATATACCCCAAACCATTAAGAGTACAGTCTCAAACAAATACCTGTACACCAAGGTTCATAGCAACATTTTTCACGAATTAGTCCACTGTATGAATGAATGTATTACAATTTGCTTATCCATTTACCTGTTAAGGGACAATTTGTTTCTTTTTTTTTAGCTGTTAAGAAAAAACATGAACTTTTGTGCACAGGTCTCTTTTTGGACATATGTTTTCATTTCTTTTCAGTAAATCACTAGTTGTTCAATGGCTGGGCCATAGCATAGATAAGTGCTTCTCAATAGGGGACAATTTTGCACTCTAGAGGACATTTGGCAGTGTTTGGGGACATTTTTGTCATGTCTGGGGAGGTGCTACTAGCACCAGGTGAGTAGAGGCCAGGAATACTGCTAAACATTCTGCAGCTCACAGGGCAGGCCCCACAGCAAACACCCATCTGACACAAAAATCTCAATAGTGTTGAGGCTGAGAAAACTTGGGTTAGATATATGTTTAAATTGTAATGAAACGTCTAAACTCTTTTCTAATGGAACTGTACAATTCTGCATTCCCAGCAACAAGGTATGAAAGTACCAGTTGCTCCACATCCTTGTCAGCTCTTGGTATTGTCAGTCTTTTTAATTTTAGCCATTCTAAAATGGCATCTTTTTGTGATTTTAATGTACATTTCCTTATTAACTAATAAAATGGAGAATCTTTTAATGTACTTATTGCCCATTGGTATATCTTCTATTGTGAAATGTCTGTTCAAATCTTTTGCCCATTTTGTTTACCTTTTTATTATTGAGATTTAAGAGTTCTTTATCTATTCTCTTTTTTTGGCCTTTTTTATTGTGTTAAAATATACATAATAAGGAGTTCCCTGGTGGTCCAGTGGCTAAGACTCCACGCTCCCAATGCAGGGGGCCTGGGTTCAATCCCTGATCAGGGAACTAGAATCCCACATGCATGCAGCAAGTAAGAGTCTGCATGCCACAACTAAAGATCCTACATGCCACAACTAAAAAGATCCCTCATGCCACAACAAAGGTCCCGCATGTGGCAACGAAGATCCCGTGTACCACAACAAAGACCTGGTGCAGCTAAATAAATAAATAATAAAATAAAAAAAAAATAAAATATACATAATATAAAATTTACTATTTTAATCATTTTATTACAGTTCAGTGATACTTCATTCTTGATTCAAGATCTTTATCGGGTATTTTCACCCAATCTGAGGTTTGCCTTTTCAGTTTCTCTCCAGGATCATTTGAAGAGCTGTGTTTTAAATTTTGTTGTAGCCTATTTGACTAAGTTTTTCCTTATGATTAATGCTTTTCTGTTGTCTTATGTAAGAAATCTTTGTCTACCTCAGAAGGTGAGGTATTTGTGAAGGTATTCTACACTTTTCTCTAGAAGTATCATAATTTAGTTTTATGTTTAGGTCTATATTTCATTTCAAGTAAATTCAAGTAAATTTTTGTATATAGTGTGAGGTAGATGTTGTTTCGTTTTTTTCCCATACAGTATACATTTGATCCAGCACAATTGGTTGAAACAACTCTTTTTTCCCCATTGAATTATCTTGCTATTTTTGTCTTAATTACTATAGGTTTATGGTAAGTCTTGAAATCAGATGAGTCTTTCAATTTAGTTTCTTTAAAGATGTTTTTAAAAGATGTATTCT
Source organism: Delphinus delphis (assembly GCF_949987515.2). Taxonomy (NCBI): domain Eukaryota; kingdom Metazoa; phylum Chordata; class Mammalia; order Artiodactyla; family Delphinidae; genus Delphinus; species Delphinus delphis. Next base: position 75,952,438 of record NC_082692.2, on the reverse strand, counting down.
AAACCCTTTGATATTCCAAATAAATGTTAGAATTATTCTGTCAATTTTTACAAGAAAAATCCTGATGAGATTTTGATCAGGATTGTTGAATCTAGATCCGTTTAAAGAGAACTTACATTTTAGTAATATTGAATCTTCTAATCCACAAAGATGGTATGCCTCTTCATTTATTTATGTCTTCTTTAATCATTAAAGAGATAATCTTCTTTATCTTTATTTTCTTTAAAGAGATAATCTTCTTTATCTCAGCAATGTTATGTTGTTTAAGTGTTTGTTATGCTATTACAAATGGTATTTTAGATTTTAATTTTCTGATTGTCACTAATATAGAGAAATACAATTAATTTTTGTATATTGACCTTATATTCTATAATCTTGCTAAATTCACTGTTGAGAAAAACTGTGGAAAAATCTGGTAGTTTATGGCTCAGTTTACCCATTTGTCTATTATAAGCTGTATGAGATTAGAAAAGGCAAACTTTAAGATCTTATTAGCTTTTGGAAGTGGGTATAAGCCCAAATAAAATATTTTTAAAATTCAATTATTAAATTTTTGCCACTGGTTAAGAAAAGGTGAAATACAGTGAAAACCTTCTTTCCACACATGGATCCAGTTTTCTCCCACCCTGCTTACTAGAAACCACAATTTTCAGGGTGTCTTTTTAGAATTTCTTTGTACACATACAAGCAAATATTAATATATATTTCTCTCTTTTTATACAATAGTATATTATGCATAATGTTGTATACCTTGCTTTCTCACTTAAAAATATATCCTGTAATTTTTTTCCAGTTGCATATTGTATCCTTGTATTGATGTACCATGTACCATAATTTATGTAAGCAGTCTTCCATTGATGGACATTTAGATTTTTTAAAATATTTTGCTGTTAAAATTAATACTGCAGTGAATAGCCTTGTACATAAATCATTTATCTGTAAGATAGAGTCCCACAGGTAGAATTGATAGATCACAAAGTATTTGCATTTGTAAGTTGTTAGAATTTTCGAACTTGTCCTCCACTGGCAAGCCCAGGTGTGTGAAAAGTATTCATTTCTTAAGTCCTTACAGTATTCAGATTGCTGCAAGAACTTTTCTTCTTTGGACCAGAGAAAGGAAGAAGAGAGATAACATTTTTTGAGACTATTTTCATAAACAACTTAAAATCTTTATGAAACAAAGTAAGGATATTAAAAAAAAAAAAGAAAAATCATTTAAGGTTCTACTACATATCATGTGTTATTCTTGGTTATTTAAGTAGATGAATCCTCACCAGCACCCTGTGAAATCAGTTTCATTTTTCTTATTCAGAGATGAAAAACTAAGGCCCTGAAAGGTTAAATAATACTACCCAAGGCTATACCAATGATTTTTTTAAAAAATTTATTCCATTTTTTCTTTTTTAAAGTTAACCATTTTATTTATTTATTTTTGCTGTGTTGGGTCTTCGTTGCTACGTGCAGGCTTTCTCTAGTTGCAGTGAGCGGGGGCCACTCCTCATCGCGGTGCACAGGCCTCTCACGGTGGTGGCCTCTCCTGTTGCAGAGTACGGGCTCTAAGTGCACGGGCTTCAGTAGTTGTGGCATGAGGGCCCAGCAGTTGTGGCTCACGGGCTCAGTAGTTGTGGCTCGTGGGCTCCAAAGCGCAGGCTCAGCAGTCATGGCGCACGGGCCCAGCTGCTCCGCGGCACGTGGGATCCTCCTGCAGCAGGGATCGAACCCGTGTCCCCTGCACTGACAGGTGGATTCCCAACCACTGCACCACCAGGGAAGTCCCTGTACTAATGATTGTTCAACAGAATCCAAAAGCGTTTTTCTTCTTTCTTAAGAGGGACCTACCTGTAACTAAGGAGATTCTATTTTTTATCATGATCAAGCTCCATATGCCCTTTGATGGTAAATCCATCTCATCTGTGTTTCTTGTGTTAGGATGAACGACTAGGACCATAAATGCTGACCACTGAGTTCTGATTTATCCAAAACTTGGTTGAAGTATGAAACTCACTGTCAGAAGATGGTACAGAGTTAAATTCTCTAGGATAGTTTCTTTTCATAGTTCTGTAGACTATCTTATCTAATATTAACATTTTCAGTTACACAATCTAAGATAAGGCAAACAGATCTTTTGCTTAGGGATATAAATTAATTGCTGGAAGAAGTCAGTCACGAGAAAGAATATATGTTTTAACTAGAGTCCACTGACCAAAGAATCTTAATTCAGGCAAGCCACTGATTTCTAGGTGACCTACGGCAAGATATTTAACCATGACTGTTTCAGCACTCTGTCTGTGAAATGGGGGTTGTTATTGATAACGATCACTAACAATGTACTTGGCATAAAATTAGTCATGATTTCTGATGAAGCACGAAATGTGAACTGGGTAAGAGAATAGATTTTGTAGCCAGGCAGACCTGGGTTTGAACCTCCTTCTGCTCTTTATTGAGCGTGTAACCTTGAGAACTTCACCAATTTTGCTGAGCCTACTTTTCTTTATCTAAATAATAAGGATATCAGTAGTACCTACCTCATAGGGCTGTTGTAAAAATTAAATGAGCCCACATGGATAAAATGTTTAGTACAGGGCCTGGAACATAGCAAGTACTCCTTAAATGGTAGCTGCTGTTGATATTGCTATTATTATAATTATTATTTTGTGTTACTGCCCATTTCTATCCTGAGATCTCTTAAGCACTGGCTGTTGGGGCAGATTTCTACACTGTGTGAACCAACTTTGTATGTTTAATATGGTTTATGCACAGCTAAATCAAAACACAGAGGTAAAGCTCTACCAACCTTTTTGGCAATTAGCTTTTGCCTTTTCAAGCATAAGATTTGGTTATCTTTATCATTGTCTTAGCTTGTGTTACCTACCTATCATAAAATTATCCCAACCTTTTAATATCCTGTCACAAACATTTATCTTTTTGATCTTCAATAGAATTGTGGTAAGATCGACTGCTCTTGAACACATCTATCTTTCTTGTGTAATGTGAAGTTACCACTGTTTAATATTTAACATGGTCACTTAGATGCCATGAGGTTTGATTCATCCTTGCCACTAGATGGCACTATAATAGAACACATTCATTATAGTTATCCTTTACTGTCTAGGAAGACATGCCATAGACATAGGAGCTAAGGAGTAGTCTTTAAATGTGAAACTGAAGTTGAGAGGGCTTTGAAATAGGGACATTTTATAAGTGGAAGAATTTAGAGTTTGAGCATTACGTGGTTTGGGTTCCTCCAAAAGCATTCCCTGACACAAAGATTTGTGTGTGTGTTTATTTGAGAGATGATCTTGGTGGGCAGGAATGAGGGAGCAGGAAGAATGAGATTGGAAAGGAGAAAAAGGAGAAACATAAGGATGATGGTTGGGCAGCAGGGCTTAATTCTACTGAAATATCCCAAGAAGCACCTAAGCATCCTAAGAAGAATGCTTCTCAGAATTGTCTACACAATGGTTTGCAGGCAGGAGTGTTTATTTACTAACTCTTTATTAACTCCTGTTCATTGGTCAAGATTGCCCCTGCTCTTTCCATGCATATACGAAAACTCCTGCTAGCATCCAAGGCAGCCACAGGGAAGAAAGTAAAGATACTCTATGAGCTACCTATGGATGAAATGCTATCAGGTGAAGCAACTCTAAGCTTGCATTGAATTATCTATTCCAACCTGGCTAAAATCAGACATAAGTCTAAGTGGTTGTGACTCAGGGCACCAGATGTGTCTGCTCCAGCTACCTAATAAATCATGTACTCTGTAAATTCTTCTGTTTGAAATAAACAAAGAATCCTAACGAACCATCTGCAACTCCAAATCGTTGGGGACTACCCAACAGGTATTCTGGGAAGCATTTAGTGAATAAAATGTAAATGGTTACTTTATGACATTCACAGGAAGAGCTTTTGCCCTTTATATCCTACTAGGAAAGGTCCAAATCTTGCCCTTTGTATCCCAATATGGAAGGATTCCCAAATCCTTTTATCCTTGTATACTAGGATATAGGGATAGGAGATATTTGTTATTATAGGAGCAGGAAGATTCTGCTGATACAAAAACACTGGGTTAGGTAGTATATATAGAGAGAACTGTATTGGGCTAGGAGAGTTCAGGATCTACCTGTGATGTTGTATAAATCATTTAGGTCATCCTAAACTAACTTTTGAGACCTCAATGTCTTTTTCCATAAAAGGAATATATGCTGAGTTCAGTCATCTTAAAGTTTCTTCTAGCCTTAAGAGACTATGAAAATTATATGTACAGAAAAACAGTTGACTTTTGCATATAAGCACATTGTATTTATATGTATATTTATGTTTACATGCATGATGTTATGAGTTTTTAGACACTGGAATTGATTATCCAATCTGTGGAAATCTCCTTGATCTTTAAAAATAAAAAATCCTTTTTTTTCTCAGAATGATGTGTCAGATCTGCAAGTAAATAGAAGAAATACAAATTCTAAGATGTGCAAAAACAAGAGATATGAAATTTCTGTTCTTTTCAATTGTTTAGTCATGTGACATTCTTAATTACTATAGGTAATTAATAGTTTTTTAATGGAGGCAGGAGGAAGGATAAAAATCACCCTTAGAGGTAGAGTAATCACATACTGGACACTTTTGAAAGTAAAAGGGAGCACTAGTAGTCATTGTTCCAGAATAAAAGCCATAAATCAGAACCATCCCAGGCAAACTGGGATATGGTATCACCCTACTCAAAGGTTGATTTCAGCTTTGTTAGTGGTTGAGCAAATACTAAGGTAAATTAAAACCAAATTCTCTAGCATTAAACTAACCTTCCCACTGAGAACAATTACAAAATCTCAGTAAAATTCAAAATAACAGCTGTTTGAAGTCATCAGACAATAACCAGGGTGCCCAAAACTTGAAGGGCCAGCATCTCAAAGAGAAGGGAAAAGCATAAAGTGAGTCCCACATTTACTGATGCTTTTGTCTTTAAAACTTTTGCTTATTTGCCTTGCAAGTCATAGAGACTGAAGGGAAAGCAGAGACTTGGAGCTTGCAGCAGTATTACTAGGATAGGGAACCCAAAATTTAACTTCAGGGCTATTTAAGTAGCCAAGACTTAAGGAGCCAATATCTAAAGAAATGAGAACTTCAGAGAAGTGATCCAGAATTCTCTATACAATTTACCTTCAAGTCATTAGCTAATTCCTAAGCTGGGCATGAGTGGAGTGAGAAGCTAAGAAACCCTAAAAAAGTAGTTTTTAAGGGGCTAAAAAGCTAATTAGAGGTTTTAGCCAACTCACAGTTCTAAGGAGAGACAAAAATTACAATTTAGAACCTGCCAAGGAGAAGAGATACCAGGAAATTCCTCAGGCATTTTTTTTTAACATCTTTATTGGAGTTTTTTTGTTTTGTTTTTTTAATTTTTTTAATTTAGCCTTTTAAAATAGACTTCTGACGTACTACAGCTGATGATAGGGATAAATTAGTAATAGATAAGCTCTCACAAAGTCTTAAACACTGGCCTCCAATTGGATTAAGGTTTCCTGCCTGTCAGGAAGAAGAAAATAAAATATTCTCTGGAGAAATATAACATCATCCACAGTCTCTACAATCATTCATGCTTAATATCAGCCTTCAGTCAAAAATTACCAGCTATTCCAGAAAATAAGACCAAATGATGAAAGCTAAGAGAAGAAAATTGACAATAGAAATAGGGTTATAGGGGATTCCATGGTGGTCCAGTGGTTAGGATTCTGTGCTTTCACTGCTAAGGGGACAGGTTCCACCCCTGGTCAGGGAAGTAAGATCCTGCAAGCTGTGCTGCGTGGCCAAAAAACCCATAAAATCATAAACAAACGAAGAAACAAAAAAAGAAACAGGCTTATATGTAATACAGATATTGGGGTTAATAAAAATATAATTTTGAAATAAATATGATTAATATGTTAAAGAAAGTAGGTAAAGAACAGTCACCATAAAATGAGCATCTGTAGAAAATATAACCAAATGGAAGGTCTAAAGCAGAAATATCAGTAAGTCAAAAGATGAGTTTAACTGCAGATAAGACACAGCAGAATAGAGAATTAGAGAGCTGAAAATAAATAAGTGGAAAATACTAAGTTTGAAGTACAGAGAATAAACATAAATGGAAAATAAAAGAGAGGGGAAATGGAGCAGAAGAAATATTTGAAGATAAACTGTCCAAAAACTTCCAAAACTACAGAAAGATAACAAACTGCAGATTCATGAAGCCCTATAAACCCCAAATAAAATAAACAAAAATTATAGTAGCAAAGTAGTGATGACACCTATAAAGAGAAAATCTAAGACAAATTCCCTTTAAAAAAGCAACAGTCAACTGACAGTTGACCTTTCAAAAGAAGTGATGAAAGCTAGTAGGTAATGAATGATGTATATATACACAATTGAAAGAAGATAACCACCAAAGAATTCTATGCCCAGTGAAAATATCCTTCAAATATGAAGGTAAAATAAAGACATTTTCATTCAAATAGAAATGGAGAGAAATTGTTACTAGAAAACCCACACTAAAATAATCACTACAAGGTGTTTTTCAGCAGAAAGTTAATGATCTTAGATGGAAATGCAAGAAGGAATGAAGAGTAACAGAAAAGATAAATCCATCTAAATAAATATATCTAAATAAATAAATCTTTAAAAGTCTGAATAAATGTTGACTCTGTAGAACAGTAATAATAAGGTCTAGTGAGTTTAAACTACGTGCAGAATTAAAATGCATGACAACAACAGCACAAAAGGCAGAAGAGGAGTAATTGTCATTGAAGTGTTGTAAGATTCTTCCATTATCTGGGATGTGGTATAATTACTAATTTAAGGTAGATTAATAAGTCCTGGATGTATGTTGCAGTATCTAGGGTAAATACTAAATAAACAAAAAAGAATGTATAACTAACAATCTAATTAAAAAAAGAAAATGGAATGATAAAAATTACTTGAGTAATCAGAAAGTATGCAAGAAAGCAGAAAAAAGGAACACAAAAGAGATGAGACAAGTGGAAAACAAATAGTAAGGTGGTAGATTTAAACTTAAATATATTAGTAATTATATTAACTGTAAATGAGTGAAACATTTCAATTAAAAGCAAAGATTGTCAGCCTGGATTTAAAAAATAACCCAACTGGGCTTCCCTGGTGGCGCAGTTGTTGAGAGTCCGCCTGCCGATGCAGGGGACACGGGTTCGTGCCCCGGTCCAAGAGGATCCCACATGCCGCGGAGCGGCTAGTCCCGTGAGCCATGGCTGCTGAGCCTGTGCGTCCAGAGCCTGTGCTCCGCAATGGGAGAGGCCACAGCAGTGAGAGGCCCGTGTACCGCAAAAAATAAAAAATAAAAAAATAACCCAACTATATACTGCTTACAAGAGACATGTCTTAAGCATAAGGACTATACTGTCCTTTTTCTCTTCCATAATCCAAACCAGGCTAACACACTGAATTTAGTCGTTATGTGTCATTAGTGTCCTCTGGTCCATATGAATTTCTCAGTCTTTTGTTTGTTTGTTTTTTATAACCTTGACAGTTTTGAGAAGTATCCATCAGGTATTTTGTAGAATATCCATGAATTTCAATTTGTCTGATGGTTTCCTTATGACTGGACAGAGATTATGGGTTTTGGAAGGAGTAATCTGACATTTGTCAACACTTGCTTTATGACTCAGAGGGTGTTTTATTTTAATAAATATTCCATGTACATCTGAGAAAGAATGTGTATATTTTGCACTTGTTTGGTGCAGTGGTATATAATGCACACAGGCAAGTTTGTTAATTGTGTTGCTCAAATATTTTATATCTCTACTAAATTGTTTGAGAAAAATGTGTTAAAATCTCTATGATGATCATGGATTTGTCTATTTCTCTTTTTATTTATATGTTTTCATTTTTATGTATTTGAGTCTATGACATTAGGTGCACACAGATTTAACATTGTTATATCCTCCTGTTGAATTGTCCCTTGATCATTATGAAATGATCCTTTTTATGTCTAGTAATAGTTCTTGGATGAAACTTCATTTTGTCTACCACTGGTATAGATAAACACCTTTCTTTTAGTGTTTGCACACCACATTACTTTCCATCTTTCTCATTTCAACTTTTCTGTAAATCTGAAACTATCCTTCCTACCCCCAAATTTATTAAAAATAAAAAGAAAAGAGGTAGAGAACACAGTATAAACATGAGCAAAAACTTGAACTTAAAAAAACTGAAATGGATATCGAAATGTCCAATACAGACAAGAAAAAATGATCAATTTAATCAGTCATGAAAAAAATACAAATTTAAACCTCAGTGCATTACCACTACACATCCTCCAACATGACTAAAATGGAAAGGACAGACAATACCAAAACTGGTGAGGATGCTGAGTCAATGGAACTCTTATACCCTGTCAGTGGGAGTATAAATTGGTAAGATCATCATTCTAAACTTTTTTGGGCAGTGTTAACTAAAACTGAACATATGCCAATCTCTACCACCCAGCAATTCTGCTCTAAGTACACACGTGTGCTAAAAAACATGGACAAGAATGTTCAGGGTCACTTTATTCATAGTAGCCCCAAACAAAATGTCCATAGATAATTTGTGACACAGCCATAAATGGAACAATATATATTGATGATAAAAATATGAACTACTGTTACAAACAAAAATATGGATGAATTTCACAGACTTAATGTTGTAGAGGAAATCCACACTTCCTGGTTCCATTTATTTGAAGTTCAAAAGCAGATGAAATTGATCACTGGTGATGGAGGTCAGAATAGTGGTTACCCGTGGGGGAGGTAATGACTGAGAGAAGGAAGAGGTGCACCTTCTGAGGTGCTGGTGATTTTCTAAATCTGTCTCACTGGTTGTTACAAGAATGTGTTAACTTTGTCAGAGTCCATTGAGCAGTGCCCTTAAGATCTGTGCATTTAACTACATGAATATTATAGATAAATAAAAAGGTCAAAACCGCAAATTCCCCTGGAAACCTGAATTTCAATATTAAGACATGTTTTCACCCTGCTTTATAATACAAACTATAACATAATGTTTTAGGCAAAAATTCTATAAGATTTAGAAATGGAAAATGCAGCTATTGTATTATTCAAAGATAATGGAAAGAAACAGTTGAGTGTCAGTTCTTGTGTGCATGCGTGTATCCTTTCCAAATAAACAATATATAGAATGCTGTTAGTAGAAAACATCTGCACAATACTCTGTTAACTAGTTAATTGGTCTTCTGTGCTTTGGGATTTATTTTATTCACCGCATGATCGGTTCCAGGGAGACCAGTTACAATTATTGTACCAACTAAGGCCAAAATGGGTGATAGACTGTCCTGATGTTCTAATATTTTGAAATGTGTAAAGAACTGTTTGAATGCCTAATAATGCTTTTACAAAATTTGGGCCCCTCACGATCAAAGCAAGTTAAGATTAATACTCATGGAAGATTTAACTAAGAGAAATTGTGAAGGTGAGTCAGTATCCCTGCGAGAAGACTGAGAAATAAAGAGAACATAACAATAGGGGGTTTTAGAGCTTTGGGGCCTTCTCTTTTAAAACAATAATTTAATATCAGCAAGCTACAGTTCTTGAGCATTTATTTTGTGTTGGGCAGTATGGGAAGTTTCTTTCTCTCTCTCTCTCTCTCCATATATGTATCTATCTCTAGATAGATACATAATCTTTTTTTTTTTAACATCTTTATTGGGGTATAATTGCTTTACAATGGTGTGTTAGTTTCTGCTTTATAACAAAGTGAATCAGTTATACATATACATATGTTCCCATATGTCTTCCCTCTTGCATCTCCCTCCCTCCCACCCTCCTTATCCCACCCCTCCAGGCTGTCACAAAGCACGGAGCCAATATCCCTGTGCCATGCGGCTGCTTCCCACTAGCTATCTACCTTACTACGTTTGTTAGTGTTTATATGTCCATGACTCTCTCTCGCCCTGTCACAGCTCACCCTTCCCCCTCACCATAACCTCAAGTCTGTTCTCTAGTAGGTCTGCGTCTTTATTCCTGCCTTACCCCTAGGTTCTTCATGACATTTTTTTCTTAAATTCCATATATATGTGTTAGCATACGGTATCTGTCTTTTTCTTTCTGACTTACTTCACTCTGTATGACAGACTCTAGGTCTATCCACCTCATTACAAATAGCTCAATTTCGTTTCTTTTTATGGCTGAGTAATATTCCATCGTATATATGTGCCACATCTTCTTTATCCATTCATCCGATGATGGGCACTTAGGTTGTTTCCATCTCCGGGCTATTGTAAATAGAGCTGCAATGAACATTTTGGTACATGACTCTTTTTGAATTTTGGTTTTCTCAGGGTATATGCCCAGTAGTGGGATTGCTGGGTCATATGGTAGTTCTACTTGTAGTTTTTTAAGGAACCTCCATACTGTTCTCCATAGTGGCTGAACCAATTCACATTCCCACCAGCAGTGCAAGAGTGTTCCCTTTTCTCCACACCCTCTCCAGCATTTATCGTTTCTAGATTTTTTGATGATGGCCATTCTGACTGGTGTGAGATGATATCTCATTGTAGTTTTGATTTGCATTTCTCTAATGATTAATGATGTTGAGCATTCTTTCATGTGTTTGTTGGCAGTCTGTATATCTTCTTTGGAGAAATGTCTGTTTAGGTCTTCTGCCCATTTTTGGATTGGGTTGTTTGTTTTTTTGTTATTGAGCTGCATGAGCTGCTTGTAAATTTTGGAGATTAATCCTTTGTCGGTTGCTTCATCTGCAAATATCTTTTTAAAAAATTCTCACAACAACTGTGAAAGATACTCTTGCTGTCCTCGCATTTCACAGATGAAGAAACTGAGGTTTAGAGAGATTAAGCTGCTTGACTAAGGACACCCTGTGCCTCAGTGGAAAGCCATGATTCAAACTGGTATGGTCGCCTCTTGAGCCCATGTGCTTATTCACTGTTATTCATAGCAGCATTTCTGGAAGTATGAGTCATGTGTCACCTGCATCCCCATCCCAGGGGACACTTGTCACGTATAGATTCCCAGATGCCTAGAGCAGGCAGATTCTCTGAAATGGGAGGTACTGAGTCTCAATTTTTCTTTAGGGCACCAAGGTTGAGAACCACTGCACTTTGCTCTAACATTTTATCCAAACCCAAACTACCACATTTGTACGAATATCAAATAATAGAAGAGAATAATGCTCCCGGAATGTATACACGGTGTTGTTATCATACAATCCCTCTTCCACTCACAACTATTTCATCTGAGGTTTTGAAGGGTATAGTTCCTTTTCTAGCCAATTTCAAGCTGTTTATGTATTGAATATACACAAAAGGAACATTGAGTTTGTTTAAATGAATGTTTATGACTCCCAAGAAGAGTATATGCCTATTGATTCTTTCCACTACATTCTAAACGTTAAGTTGAAGCAGTAAATTCATCAGAAGGAATATTATTCTGCCTACACAGTTTTCTATATTGGATGCCTTGAGACTGATGCAAATACCAAACAGTGGTATGGCATGTGTTTTTTTCACTATAAAATACAAGACAAAAAGTGACGTGGAAATGATCACATATCATGTAACAGCTAACGCTTTCAGACTTAAAGAAATTATTTTAGCATGCTTCCTTCCTCAAAGCCTTGCTTTCTTAAAAAAATGAAGAAAAGATGGGTAAAAGGATAAATAGAGGTTGCTAAATTCTTAAACCTTGCATTTTTTCCCCTCAGGTTTTGGAAAGAAATATCTAATACGATGCTCTGAAAATTTTTTGCTGGTACAAGAAAAGAAAAATCATAGTAAATAACTAAGACTCTTAATCATTAGGAGAATGATTAGGAGTATGAGATGCAGTCAGACCTGGGTTTGAAGGCTCCTCTTCCATGCTGCATTGTGATCTGGGGTGAGTTCCTTATTGTCTGTTTACTTATCTCCAGGTGTGACAGATAATGGTACCTATTTCGTGGGACTGAGGATTAAATGAAATTATGCATGCACAACGTGTACAATAAATGGCACGGTGCCTGGAACATAGCAAGCATGCAGAAACATTAGCTGTTCTTGTAATTGTTAGTGTCTATTTATTCCATGATACCTACCATTTATGTTTTAAAGAAAGTTTCTTTTTATAGCAACTGAATATGAAATAATACTATTACGAGTTTCATGAGTTAGGGAACTGATGAAATAAAAATAACAAGAGATCATTTGACAACGTTTCCAGCCCTGTGTGACTGTAAGAACTCCCCTATGCCAGGTGTATGCTGCCTTAAACAAGTTCCTCATTGTTTCCTGGATTCTGTGCTGTGGAGCTTTCTTCTCTGGTTTCTTCTTGCTCTGCTGGTTCCTTTTCTGTGAATTAGGAACTTCCTCACCACAAAGAGAGAAAATTTGAGGAAAAAAAAATAAAGTCTCGTGGTGTTGAGGACAAAGTTGATAGACAGAGTTGCCAATCCAGTATGTTTCCTGAAGGTCTTAGTTCCACTGCTAAGTGAAGAATTACCATAGAAATATTTTTGTCTTTTTAAAATAGCTTTCCCTTCTCATACAAAGAATGTATATTATAGAAAAATTAAAAGATGGAAAAGTAAAAATATAAAAATACTGTGTAATCCTAAAGGAAATTACAGTTAACATTTTGGACTGTTGCATTAGAGATTTTTCCTTCCTATAGAGTGATATATATATATATATATATATATATATATATATATATATACACACACACACACACACACACATATCTATATGTATATATAAACACACACACACACACACACACACACATATATATAATTAAACTGTATATGGAGTTTGTATTATCTTTTCTCCCTAAGGTAATATTATAGATACTTCCCATCATTGAATATTTTCCCAGCTTTTAAAAGAAATTTTTAAAGAATTAGAAAAGTCTAATGCTTAAGTGTGATTTTATTATCTTTTGACTTAATTTTTTAAACTTATTTATTGATTCATGTAATAATCAAATATTTATGTGCTCACTATGTGTGAAGTACTAGATTGGGACTTATTGTAGCAGGGACTTTGGTGTTGCTCACCCCCATCCCTAATGCCTAGAATTGTGCCTGGCATGTGGAGATGTTCGGTAGGTATTGCTGAATGAATGATTATTGGTATTTCTTTCTTTCTTTTTTTTTTTTTTTTTGCGGTACATGGGCCTCTCACTGTTGTGGCCTCTCCCGCTGCAGAGCACAGGCTCCAGACGCGCAGGCTCAGTGGCCATGGCTCACGGGCCCAGCTGCTCCGCAGCATGTGGGATCTTCCCGGACCAGGGCACGAACCCGTGTCCCCTGCATCGGCAGGCGGACTCTCAACCACTGCGCCACCAGGGAAGCTCGATTATTGGTTTTTCTGCTAGCACCCCCCTGCAACCAGGGGTTGAAGTTTAAAAAAAATAAGCCGCATCATTGCCTTGAGTGTGTCTCTTAGCCATTCTGGGATTGGATTCTCATGTGTGGCAGCTTGACTCAGTGGATAGCTCCTTTATGTTCCAAGGTCTGGGGAAGAGGACATCCTGAGATCCAGATTCAACTTGTTTCATGGTCTTTGACTATGGAAAGCAACTCTTTGCCCATGAAATTTGTGTGTGTGTGTGTGTGTGTGTGTGTGTGTGTGTGTGTATTTAGAAATGTACTTTCAAAGAAGTTTTACACATATATATTTATTCTTTGAACTGCAGTGTATTTGCTGTGCTGAAACCCCTTAAATGACTTCCATAACCCCCCTCTAAGTGCTTGCATCAGGCTTCCCACTACCGTCTCGTAGCAGAGTATGTTCTTCATATGTGAACTCAAGCAGGAGCGAGGCAGAAACTGCAGTTTCCAATCTAAAAAGGTAATTTCCTCTCTAAGGTTTAAGATTAAAAAATAATTGGGGCTCAGGAAAAAGGTCTGTTCTACAAGAAAAATGACTTTTTCCTTTGTGATATTTTTTTGTTGGGAGCAGGCAAGAAAAGGGGGACCCAGTCCCAAACTTGTTTAGCTCTATTCGTAAGACATAATACCTAGGAAGTCCTACAGCAGCAGATGAAGGGTATTAATTTTTTTTTATTTTCTCGGCCTCATCTCTGTGCCTGTAAAACATGCCTGTCATGCTGTGACTTTTATGTTTGTGAAATGGGGACGGACATAACTTGTAATGTTTCTTTGTTAGCTCAGTATTATGTTTTCAGGGCTAAATTCCGAAAGAGGAATGCCAGCTCTCCTGGGGTATACAAAAGTTGGGGAAATGGCCTGATAGCCACTGTGTTACTGTAACCAGTATTTAATTTGTTTTCTTTTTTTAGTACAAGGCCTACATTTTTTTTTTTATAGATTTATTTATTTATTTATTTTTGGCTGTGTTGGGTCTTCATTGCTGCACGTGGGCTTTAGTTGCAGTGAGCGGGGGCTGCTCTTCATTGCAGTGCACGGGCTTCGCATTGCAGTGGCTTCTCTTGCTGTGGAGCACGGGCTCTAGGTGCGTGGGCTTCAGTAGTTGTGGCAAGTGGGCTCAGTAGTTGTGGCTCGCGGGCTTAGTTGCTCCGCAGCATGTGGGAACCTTCCCAGACCAGGGCTCGAACCCATGTCTCCTGCATTGGCAGGCGGATTCTTAACCACTGCGCCCCCAGGGAAGCCCCCACAATCAATTTCAGAACATTTCCATCACACCAAAATGAAACCTGTATCCATTAGCAGTCACTTCCCATTTCCTCCCAACCACCTCAGCCAGAGAGAGTCTCTAATCTAATATCTGTCCCTAGAGCTTTGCTTATTTTAGGCATTTCATTTAAATGGATCATACAATATATGGTATTTCGTGACTGCTTCCACTTAACATAATGTTTTCGAAGCTCATCTGTGTCATAGCATGTATTAGTATTTCACTCTTTTTTACTGTCACATATTCCACTGTCTGTTCATCAGTTGATGGACATTTGGGTTGTTTCCACCTTTTGGCTATTAAGAAGAATGTTGCTATGAACATTCATGTGCAAGTTTTTGTGTGCACATGTAGTTTTACTTCTCTTGGCTACCTTGGAGTAGAATTGCTGCATCACATGTTAAATCCATGTTTAACTTTTTGAGGAAGTCCCAAAATATTTTCCAAAGTGGAAAACACTATTGTATACTCACACCAGAAATGTATGAGGGTTTCAATTTCTGCACATTTTTACCAACACTTACTATTTTCTGTTGTTCTGGTTATATCCATTCTAGTGGGTATGAAGTGGTATCTCATTGTGGCTTTGATTTATATTTCCCTAATGTGTAGTGAGTAAGGATACTGGGCATTTTCTCAAGTGCTTATTGACCATTTGCATACCTTCTTGGGAGAAATGTCTCTTGAAACCTTTGCCCATTTCTAAATTGGGTTATTTGTCTTTTTTATTATTGAGCTGTAAGTGTTCTTTGTATATTCTTGATACAAGTCCCTTATCAGATATATGATTTGCAAGTATTTTTTCCCATTCTGTGGGTTTTCATTTTCTTGATGGTGTCCTTTGAAGCACAAATGGTCTTAATTTTTGATGAAGTCTAATTTATTTTTTTTCTTTTGTTGTTTGTGCTTTTGATGTTGTATCTAAGAAGGCTTTGCCTAACATGGTCATAAGGATTTACTACTATATTTTCTTCTGAAAGTTTTATAGCATACCTCTTAACTTTAGTTCTATGATCCATTTTGAGTCAAATTTTCTATATGGTAGGGATTAAACCTCGTAATTTTGTTTGTGAATATCCCAAAACCATTTGTTGAGAAGACCAGTATTTCCCCCATTGAATTGTCTTGGCACTCTTGTGGAAAATCAACTGACCACAAATCAACTGAGGTTATATTTCTGGATTTTTAAGTCTATTTCATTGATTTACATATCTGTCCATCTACCACTGTCTTGATTACTGTAGCTGTGTAGGTAGTTTTGAAATTGAGAACTATGAGTCTTCCAAGTTTGCTCTCCTTTTTTCAAAGTTGTTTTGGCTATTCTGGGTCCCTTGCATTTCCATGTGAATTGTAGGATCAGCTTGTCAATTTCTGCAAAAAATCCCAGCTGAGATTTTGATATGCATTGCATTGAATCTGTTGATCAATTTAGAAAATATTGCTATCTTAACAATATTTAGTCTTTTAATACTTGAATATGGAATGTCTTTCCATTTATTTAGGTCTTCTTTAATTTGTTTCAAAAATGTTTTCTAGTTTTCAGAGTATACACTTTACACTTATTTTGTTAAGTTTATGCCTAAGTATTTTATTCTTTTTGATGCCACTGTGAATGGAACTGTTTTCTTAATTTTAACTTTGGATTATTCATTGCTAGTGTCTAGACATACCATTGATTTTTATATATTGATCTTGTATCCTGCAACCTTGCTGAACTTTATCATGAGTTCTAATGTTTTTTTTAGTCTAGTTACCACCCAGAAGTCCTGAGCGGGAGCCGAGGTCTAGCTTCCATGCTGTCCTGCCCAGCATATCTGTGCTATCACACAATGCAGCAGGCTTTCAACATCCAGGCTGGAGGGCTAGTCCTAAATATTGGGCTGCAGGGCTTTGGGTGAGATGCTGGTTGATTTATAACTTCTAAATATTTCAACATGCTATGTGGTCTCCATTTCCCTGCGTCCCACAAATAACCGAGGTGGGCTTATTTTCTATCTGTAACTCTATTGCCTCACCACTCTCACCACTACACACTTGCCTCTAGCTTAATGCATAATATTCTATTATTTAGATATCCATTTTCTTGAGTTAAAGCATTCCTGGTAAGACTCCTCTTTATCAGAGAAAGATTGTTGAAATGAGGCTGGATGACTGACCGCTTGTCAGGCATGGTGTAAAGTAAATGTGATTAAACTAAGAATGCGTCTTTTGCAGGGGGTGTGGGGTGGTTTGCAGGGGATCATGATCACAGTAGCTATAACGCCTCCCCTTCTTTAAATGGAAGAAATAAAAGATAAACTTTGTTTCTTAACATCTTAATTTAGGAGGAAACTAGGCTTTTCTCCAAAATGATTTTTTCCCTATCCATTTTATTTTCCTCTTTTTATTATTTTTATGATGTATTAAATTGAACCATTTACTTGCAGTATGCTAGTTAAGACAATTTCCTTAGCATTTGCTGAATGATTTGGCAAGCTAGACATCCTAGAGCTAAATTGTAAAATCCCATTAAAACCTAGTCATATAAAAATAAAAGATGCTGCCTGGTACACTCCATGACATGCTATGGTGAGGTCTCATCACATTATGATAACAAATGCCAAAAAGAAGTGACTACGTGTAATAGAATATGATGAAGACAGAGGAGTATATTAGTGATGCAGCCAACTGCGTTTAATTAAATCCCATGTCCAAATTAGTTCTCTGATTGGCATGTTAAAAGAAAACATGTTTACTATCATAGTTCAAGTAGCACAGTTGTTGTTTTAGCAGACAGGCCTTTTAGCCTCTTTTTTTTTGGTCTTCAAGTTTTTTGCCACCCTACAGACGAAGTAGATGTTACTGAAGTCTCTCATCTCTCAGGCGAACAGACAGGTTCACATAGGAAAGTAGCTTGCCTGAGTCACCTGCTATTAAGGAGCCGAGCTGGAATACTAACCTAGGTCACAAAGATTCCAGAGTCTGTGCTCTTTCATGTATGCCAAGGATTGGCCACTATGGCCTGCAGGCCAAATATGGCCAACTGTCTGTTTTCGTACAGTCCAAGGGCAAAGAATGGTTATATTTTTTAATGATTAAAAAAAAGTTTTAAAGAACAGTGTTTCATGACATGTGAAAATTTTCTGAAATTCAAATTTCAGTGTCCACATATAATGTTTTATTGTAATATGGCCATGTCCGTTCATTTATCTGTTGTCTATGGCTACTTTCACACTAGAGTAGCAGAGCTGAGTAGCTGTAACACAGATATATGGCTGGCAAAGCCCCAAACACTTATATCTGGCTTTCTATAGAAAAAGTTTCTTTGCAACAGCCCTCACATACGAACTTAAAAATTCACCTGGAGGCTGTGGCCCTGAGATTTTTAATAAATCCCCAATATCATTTTGAATACTTCTTAAAACAATTCTTATTACTGTTTTACATCATTATTATTTGTTTATTTCCTCCCCTTTCCCATTAATTATTGAGGGCTGGGGCCATGCTGAAGTATCTTTGAATGAACAAATGAGTGTGGAGTTCATGTATTAAATCATTAGGTGTACATTTTTGAGTTTCTACTATGTGTCAGGTACTCCTCAGGGATAAAACAGAATGCCTACAGTCTGGGAAGATAAGTAAAAGGCCTGTGATAAAGCTACATTATAAGAGGCCCACATTAATGAAAGAGAATAATACCTGCTATTCCTAATGATAACTCATAAGACCCTTCCAGGTTTTTTCTCTTAATTTTTTTAAAAAATAGTTTTTTAATTAATTTATTTATTTTTGGCTACATTGGGTCTCTGTTGCTGCACACAGGCTTTTTCTATTTGCAGTGAGCGGGGTCTACTCTTCGTTGTGGTGCGCGGACTTTACTCTTCGTTGTGGTGCGTGGGCTTCTCATTGCAGTGGCTTCTCTTGTTGTGGAGCATGGGCTCTAGGCACGCGGGCTTCAGTAGTTGTGGCATGTGGGCTCAGTAGTTGTGGCTTGCGGGCTCTAGAGCGCAGGCTCAGTAGTTGTGGCACATGGGCTTAGTTGCTCCGCGGCACGTGGGATCTTCCTGGACCAGGGATTGAACCGGTGTCCCTTGCTTTGGCAGGTGGATTCTTAACCACTGCACCACCAGGGAAGTCCCGACCCGTCCAGTTTTAAAGATTAAATTGTTTTGGTTTCATGGTAGTGTTAGATGTATCTTATAGAATTTAAGGGTTTATACATTGGTAATACAAAAGTAAGCTGTAATGTCTAGGTATCATCGGAATTTGGGGGCCAAACAACAGGGTGTTAACTATATTTAGAATGGAATGGTGAACTGGTGTGAATCCTTAGGGCTTATGTGTACAGCTGTTGTCTGGCTATGATAAAGAAAACAGACGGATGTCATTATACCATAGATGGAATCAGATAGAGAGAACCCATTTTAACTTCAATAGGAAGGAGGCTGAAGATCTATTTTAACACAGTATTATTGTGATATGTAAAATGTTTTAATGAATAAACTTAATGGATTTTAAAGTAGATTTTAAACTTTGATTTAATTATAATTTTCCAGGAACTGTTTAAAGCTCCCTTTGTAAATATGCTAAGGTACCATAGTAAAATGGGAAAATAGATGTTTAGTTGTAATACTACCCCCATCTTTTGGACATGGAAGAAGCAGCTGTTACCACATTGCCAAAGCATGGTCAATTTTTGAGAGACAGGAGTACAGTCCATGAAGAGCATTAAGGAGAAAATGACAATGCCTCAGGAAAATAAAATAACAACCAAGAACGTGACAACTTAAAAAAGCCACTTTTCTGTTGATTTATGTATTAGCTATCTATGGCTATATAATAAATTATGCAATCTTATCATCTCAAAACAACAAATGCTTTTTTTTTTTTTTTTTAAATGTTGAGTCTTCTTTTAATTAATTTATTTTTATTTTTGGCTGTGTTGGGTCTTCGTTTCTGTGCAAGGGCTTTCTCTAGTTGTGGCAAGCGGGGGCCACTCTTCATCACGGTGCACGGGCCTCTCACCGTCGTGGCCTCTCTTGTTGCGGAGCACAGGCTCCAGACGCGCAGGCTCAGTAGTTGTGGCTCACGGGCCCAGTTGCTCGGCGGCATGTGGGATCTCCCCTTCCCAGGGCTCGAACCTGTGTCCCCTGCATTAGCAGGCAGATTCTCAACCACTACGCCACCAGGGAAGCCCAACAAATGCTTTTTATCTCATAGTTTCTGTGTGTCAGGAATCCAGGCGTGGATTGGGCTGGTAACTCTGGCTCAGGGTCTCACAAGATTACATGACCAGAGCTGCAGTCATCTCTAGACTCAACTGAGCCTGGAGAGTCTACTTCCAAGCTCACTTATGTAGTTGGTGGCAGGATCCAGTTCCCCATGGGCCATTAGACTGATGGCCTCACTTCCTCACTGGCTGTTGGCCAGGGGCCTCCTCAGTTCCTTGTCAGATGGACCCTTTCGTACGGCGGCTCACAACATGGTGGCTGGCTTCCATGAGAGTAAGCAAGCCAAAGAGCAGTAGAGGGCAAGACAGAAATCAGTGTCATTTTGTAACCTAATCCCAGGAAGTGACATTCCATTACTTTCATTGTATCCTTATTTATTAGAAGTGAGCCAGTAGATCCAGCCCACCCTCAAAGAGAGGGACTTACACAAGCCCGTGACTACCAAGAGGTAGTAAACCACAATTTAATTTTTTCTGATTACAGAAGTGATACACATAAAAATTCAAGTATTGAAAAATGCCATTCATTGATAAAATATATATCAATGAAAATATATTGAGTTCCTACTATGTGCTAGGACTAAGGGATGCAATAATGTTCAAAACAAACAAGTTTCCCTGCCTTCCTATAGCTTACATTCTGGAAAGACTAAAGCATTGAGAAGATTACTGCAGTGCTTGGTACACAAGAAGGCTCTTGAAAGATGTTAGTTATTTTTATTTTTGCAGGGTAGACATCCTGTCACAGAAATAGAGCCAAACTACTCAGTCTGTGGCATCTCTAATCCTATTGTAGACAAATATGATTTGCTTAACCAGAGCAGAAATGGCCTTTGTTTCACTTATGCTTGAAAGAGGCAATTTATAATGGTTTGCAACACTACACACCTGTAACGGACTTTCTCACATTTGTGTTTTTCACGTGGCCTTTGCCAGAAAAAAATAAAAACTCTGCAGAGTCCCACAGAAGTAGCTGTCCTAGTAGTTTTCCTGGCATGCCCTGCTGACCACCATATCCTTTTGAATTACACGTGACAAGTTGACCTAACATCTTCCAGTTCAGAATTATTTTAATTGCTTTCTTTTCTAGGTGCATCTTTTCAGTCTCTCGAGTGCTCTTTAAAACATGGCTTCTTGAACCACAAACAAGATTTCAAATGTGTGCCTTGTTATGCCAGTATTCTGTTGTTTTCACTAATTAATATTCCAAATCTCAAAAACTGTCTCAAGATTTTAATTGACTTTTGTCACCCCCATCTCATTCAAGTCCTGTGCTGGCTCTCCTTGTACATTATTATTAAACCATGCATACTGTGCTTCCTCCCACCCCCACCTGATATTTAGTTCTTTCTTGAACTTTGTTTTGAACGACAGTTGAAGGATAATTTATTATACTGGGCTTCTAACACTAGTATAGTCAGCTACAGTTTGCTATTCTAATTAGGAAAAAACAGTCAGTCAAGGCAGTTGCTCATTTGTGAGAACAGACATAGCTTATTTGTCCTGTACATAAATTCCTTTGTATAATATAGAACTAACCCCTCCCTCCCCACACACTGTTGAGAGAACTATAATAACAAATCTGAGTTATAAAATATTTTTATACATATGTTGATTTAGTCTCCCAGGTTTAGAAATATATTTCCAAAATATAATAAAAGGATAAGAATTTAGATGAATACAATAGTTGTTCATTAAAATGAGTTCTTTGAAAGCATTCTTTAAAATACTTCCCTTAATGGGCTTCCCTGGTGGCACAGTGGTTGAGAGTCTGCCTGCCGTTGTAGGGGACACGGGTTCGTGCTCCGGTCCGGGAAGATCCCACATGCTGAGGAGCAGCTGGGCCCGTGAGCCATGGCCGCTGAGCCTGCGCGTCCGGAGCCTGTGCTCCGCAACGGGAGAGGCCAAAACACTGAGAGACCCACGTACCGCAAAAAAAAAAAAACAAAAAACTTCGCTTAAGTTCTGTCATTCATCATTCTTCATTGCTAACTTCACAGATTCTGCCAAATTAAACTTTCTTCCAGACCCTTTCCAAGACATTTCACGTGGATTGCCACCAGATTAACCCCATTGATGCAGTGGTAGTTGTCAGTCTAAAGTCTGTTGGTCTTCTCTGTGTTTTGATCTACTCATAGGACTTCTAGGCATGGAACATCTATTTGTTGACTTTTCCCTGTTCAAACAGATCATTTTCTAATACTCTTTTTAAGTTCATGTATCTATCTGAAAGGGAAACATAGACAACTTCTACTCAGATCACCTAGGTGCATGGAAACTATTTACCATGCAGGCAGTTACTTTTACTAATGAATGAAAAGAAAACACAATAACAAGAAATCTAGCCCAGTAAAGAAGAATTACTGAGTTGGGTACACCAATACCTTCGGGATTATTTTTCCCCAATTAACAGAACACCAGAGTCTAAAGATAGCACAGTCACAAGAATAAATATTTGTGGTTATTATCTTTCAAGCTAGGAGGTTATAGCCAGAGGAAAGTGGATGGATTTTAAGGAAATTACCTGGATGTTTTAGGGTATGTTAGGCTTGTCTTCCTCCTATTCCAGACACACACTGGGTCACCCAATAATGATACTTTCATGTGGCTTCTGACATATTTATTATGTTCTTGCCGTTATAATTCTCTTAAGGATTCTTGACTCCAAATGCAAGGCAGCTCTAAAATAACTATTCATCTGTGTGCCAGTCATCTATTTTCCTTCATACCTGCTCCCTGCCTCTCCCTTCTCTACTCGGTGTTCAGATTGCTGACCCCCATACCTGACATTTCCCTTGACCTGTGGCTTGCAGCTGTTTTGGCTACTGGGAGGCACTAGAAAGGGACTGAGGAGGAGATGAGGGGAGAAGCCAATGTATTTTTTTCCCCTCTTTCTCTACTTGTGGTGGGGCATGGGAGTCCATCATTGGCTTCAGCTCCTTCCTGGTTCAGGCTGTCTGTGGGATAGCCCCTCCCTCTTTGCTCCAGTCTCCCATTGGGCAGCTCCAGCTTTTAGGCTCTGGTAACACCACCTACTCTCTGTGTACCAATAGTTCTAGGGGAGAAGCCACTTTCTGCTATTGCAAACCTTTGGGTGGTCTCACTGCTCCCTGTTTAGTTTTTCAGTTCATCAAACCTTTTGAAACTAGTGCCCTGTATTAAATTTTCTTTTTCAAACTACCTGACCTGAAGACTTCTGCTTCAGTGAATATGGCATAGACATACTTTGTCCTATTCCTTCTGCTAAGTATAACTAAAAACCCCAGACCTAATATAACATTTATATAAATACAAATTACATATATTATAAATACAAATTCCATATATTTATATAATTATTTATTATATAACTATATTTATAATTATTTATATATATAAATTATATATTTTTATATATATTATATATATGTATATAATATATTATATATTTTTATATATATTTATATATATAATTATTTGTATATATTATAACTATATAATTATTTATTATAACTATATTTATAAATATATTATTATATTATAACTATATTATATTATAACTATATTTATATAGTATATAAATATACTATAATTATTATTATAGTATATTATAGTACAAATATAAACCACATAAAGCTACGGACTTCTGGACCCAAATAATAACATGGCAGTGAGTCCCCTGGGTTTTGTTTGTTTCTTTTTTGCTTTGTGTCCTACATCCGAGACTGGCTACTGAAGAAACTGGCAACCCGAAATGACCAATGGGTGTAGGTAAAACGAGCCCCAACAAAACCCTGCTTTCTTTAATCAAACATCTGGAAAAGGGCAGCCTAGCAAGACAAAAACCTTTTAGAGGGAGGACCTTCAAGATAGCGGAAGAGTAAGACGTGGAGATCCCCTACCTCCCCACAAATACATCAAAAATACATCTATATGTGGAACAACTCCTATAGAACACCAACTGAACGCTGGCAGAAGACCTCAGACTTCCCAAAAGCCATGTGGGTGACAGGCTCTTGGTTCTCCGGCTGGGTATCAGGCCTGAGACTCTGAGGTGGGAGAGCCGAGGTCAGGACATTAGACCACCAGAGACCTCCCAGCCCCACATAATATCAGTCGGTGAGAGCTCTACCAGAGATCTCTGTCTCACCGCTAAGACCCAGCTCCACTCAATGACCAGCAAGCTCCAGTGCTGGACAACCCATGCCAAACAACTAGCAAGACAGGAACACCACCCCACCCATTAGCAGAGAGGCTGCCTAAAAATCATACTAAGTTCACAGACACCCCAAAACACACCACTGGACGTGGTCCTGCCCACCAGAAAGACAAGATCCAGCCTTATCCACCAGAATACAGACACCAGTCCCCTCCACCAGGAAGCCTACACAATGAACCAACCTTACACACTGGGGGAAGAAACCAAAAAACAATGGGAATTACGAACCTGCAGCCTGTATAAAGGGGACCCCAAACACAGTAAGTTAAGCAAAATGAGAAGACAGAGAAATATGCAGTAGATGAAGGAGCAAAGTAAAAACCCACCAGACAAAACAAATGAAGAGGAAATAGGCAGTCTACCTGAAAAAGAATTCAGAGTAATGATAGTAAAGATGATCCAAAAACTTGGAAATAGAATGAAGAAAATACAAGAAACGTTTAACAGGGACCTAGATGAACTAAAGAGCAAACAGTGATGAACAACACAATAAATGAGATTAAAAATTCTCTAGAAGGGATCAATAGCAGAATAACTGAGGCAGAAAAACGGATAAGTGACCTGGAAGATAAAATAGCGGAAATAACTACTGCAGAGCAGAATAATGAAAAAAGAATGAAAAGAATTGAGGATAGTCTCAGAGACCTCTGGGACAACATTAAATGCACCAACATTCGAATTATAGGGGTCCCAGAAGAAGAAGAGAAAAAGAAAGGGACTGCGAAAATATTTGAAGAGATTATAGTTGAAAACTTCCCTAATATGGGAAAGGAAATAGTCAATCGAGTCCAGGAAGCTCAGAGAGTCCCATACAGGATAAATCCAAGGAGAAACATGCCAAGACACATGTTAATCAAACTATCAAAAATTAAATACAAAGAGAAAATATTAAAAGCAGAAAGGGAAAAGCAACAAGAGAATCCCCATAAGGTTAACAGCTGATCTTTCAGCAGAAACTCAGCAAGCCAGAAGGGAGTGGCAGGACATATTTAAAGTGATGAAAGGGAAAAACCTACAACCAAGATTACTCTACCCAGCAAGGATCTCATTCAGATTTGACGGAGAAATTAAAACCTTTACAGACAAGCAAAAGCTAACAGAATTCAGCACCACCAAAGCAGCTTTACAACAAATGCTAAAGGAACTTCTCTAGGCAGGAAACACAAGAGAAGGAAAAGACTTACAATAACAAGCCCAAAACAATTAAGAAAATGGTCATAGGAACATACATCTCGATAATTACCTTAAATATAAATGGATTAAATGCTCCAACCAAAAGATATAGACGGCTGAATGGATACAAAAACAAGACCCATATACATGCTGTCTACAAGAGACCCACTTCAGACCTAGGGACACATACAGACTGAAAGTGGTGGGATGGAAAAAGATATTCCATGCAAATGGAAATCAAAAGAAAGCTGGAGTAGCAATTCTCGTATCAGACAAAATAGACTATAAAATAAAGACTATTACAAGAGAAAAAGGACACTACATAATGATCAAGGGATCAATCCAAGAAGATATAACAGTGGTAAATATTTATGCACCAAACATAGGAGCACCTCAATACAGAAGGCAAATGCTAACAGCCATAAAAGGGGGAATTGACAGTAACACAATCATAGCAGGGGACTTTAACACCCCACTTTCACCAATGGACGGATCATCCAAAATGAAAATAAATGAGGAAACACAAGCTTTAAATGCTACATTATACAAGATGGATTTAACTGATATTTACAGGACATTCCATCCAAAAACAACAGAATACAGTTTCTTCTCAGGTGCTAATGGAACAGTCTCCAGGATAGATCATATCTTGGGTCACAAATCAATTTAAGAAAATTGAAATTGTATCAAGTATCTTTTCCGACCACAACGCTATGTGACTAGGTTTCAATTACAGGAAGAAAACTGTAAAAAATACAAACACATGGAGGCTAAACAATATGCTACTAAATAACCAAGAAATCACTGAAGATATCAAAGAGGAAATCAAAAAATACCTAGAAGCAAATGACAATGAAAACACGATGGCCCAAAACCTATGGGATGCAGCAAAAGCAGTTCTAAGCGGGAAGTTTATAGCTACACAATACTACCTCAAGAAACAAGAAAAATCTCAAACAACGTAACTTTACACTAAAGCAATTACAGAAAGAAGAACAAAAAAACCTAACGTTAGCAGAAGGAACGAAATCATAAAGATCAGATCAGAAAAAAATGAAAAAGAAATGAAGAAAATGATAGCAAAGATCAATGAAGCTAAAAGCTGGTTCTTCAAAAAGGTAAACAAAATTGATAAACCATTAGTCAGATGCATCAAGAAAAAAAGGGAGAAGACTCAAATCAACAGAATTAGAAATGAAAACGGGGAAGTAACAACTGACACTCCAGAAATACAAAGGATCATGAGAGATCACTACAGGGACCTATGTGCCAATAAAATGGACAACCTGGAAGAAATGGACAACTTCTTAAAAAAGCACAACCTTCTGAGACTGAACCAGGAAGAAATAGAAAATATAAATAGACCAATCACAAGCACTGAAATTGAGACTGTGATTAAAAATCTTCCAACAAACAAAAGCCCAGGACCAGATGGCTTCACAAACGAATTCTATCAAACATTTAGAGAAGAGCTAACACCTATTTTTCTCAAACTCTTCCAAAATATAGCAGAGGGAGAAACACTCCCACACTCATTCTACGAGGCCACCATCACCCTGATACCAAAATCTGGTAAAGATGTTACAAAAAAGAAAACTACAGTCCCATAACACTGATGAACATAGATGCAAAATTCCTCAACTAAATAGTAACAAACAGAATCCAGCAGCACATTAAAAGGATCATACACCATGATCAAGTGGGGTTTATCCCAGGGATGCAAGGATTCTTCAAAATACGCAAATCAATCAATGTGATAAACCATATGAACAAATTGAAGGATAAAAACCATATGGTAATCTCAATAGATGCAGTAAAAGCTTTTGACAAAATTCAACACCCATTTATGATAAAAACTCTCCAGAAAGTAGGCATAGGGGGAACTTACTTCAACATAATAAACGCCACATATGACAAACATACAGCTAACATTGTTCTCAATGTGGAAAAACTGAAACCATTTCCCCTAAGATCAGGAACAAGACAAGGTTGTCCACTCTCACCACTATTATTCAACATAGTTTTGGAAGTTTTAGCCACAGCAGAGAAGAAAAAGAAATAAAAGGAATCCAAATTGGAGAAGAAGTAAAGCAGTCACTGTTTGCAGATGACATGAGATACTATACATAGAGAATCCTAAAGATGCTGCTAGAAAACTACTAGAGCTAATCAATGAATCTGGTAAAGTAGCAGGACACAAAATTAATGCACAGAAATCTCTTGCATTCCTATACACTAATGATAAAAAACCTGAAAGAGAAATTAAGGAAACACTCCCATTTACCATTGCAGCAAAAAGAATAAAATACCTAGGAATAAACCTACCTAAGGAGACAAAAAACCTGTATGCAAAAAACTATAAGACCCTGATGAAAGAAATTAAAGATGATACAAACAGATGGAGAGATATACCACGTTCTTGGATTGGAAGAATCAACATTGTAAAAATGACTATACTATGCAAAGCAATCTACAGATTCAGTGCAATCCCTATCAAACTACCAATGGAATTTTTCACAGAACTAGAACAAAAAAATTCACAATTTGTATGGAAACACAAAAAAACCCAAATAGCCAAAGCCATCTTGAGAAAGAAAAACGGAGCTGGAGAAATCAGGTGCCCTGACTTCAGACTATACTACAAAGCTACAGTAATCAAGACAGTATGGTACTGGCACAAAAACAGAAATATAGATCAATGGAACAGGATAGAAAGCCCAGAGTTAAACCCACACACATATGGTCACCTTATCTTTGATAAAGGAGGCAAGAATATACAATGGAGAAGAGACAGCCTCTTCAATAAGTGGTGCTGCGAAAACTGGACAGCTCCATGTAAAAGAATGAAATTAGAACACTCCCTAACACCATTCACAAAAATAAACTCAAAATAGATTAAAGACCTAGATGTAAGGCCAGACACTATCAAACTCTTAGAGGAAAACATAGGCAGAACACTCTATGACAGAAATCACAGCAAGATCCTTTTTGACCCACCTTCTAGAGAAATGGAAATAAAAACAAAAATAAACAAATGGGACCTAATGAAACTTAAAAGCTTTTGCACAGCAAAGGAAACCATAAACAAGATGAAAAGACAACCCTCAGAATGGGAGAAAATATTTGCAAATGAATCAACGGACAAAGGATTAATCTCCAAAATATACAAGCAGCTCATGCAGCTCAATATCAAAAAAACAAACAACCCAATCCAGAAATGGGCAGAAGATCTAAATAGACATTTCTCCAAAGATATACAGACTGCCAACAAACACATGAAAGTATGCTCAACATCGCTAATCATTAGAGAAATGCAAATCAAAACTACAATGAGGTATCACCTCATACCAGTCAGAACGGCCATCATCAAAAAATCTGCAAACAATAAATGCTGGAGAAAAGGGTGTGGAGAAAAGGGAACCCTCTTGCACTGTTGGTGGGAATGTAAATTGATACAGCCACTGTGGAGAACAGTATGGAGGTTCCTTAAAAAACTACAAATAGAACTACCATACGACCCAGCAATCCCACTACTGGGCACATACCCTGAGAAAACCATAATTCAAAAAGAGTTATGTACCACAATGTTCATTGCAGCTCTATTTACAACAGCCAGGACATGGAAGCAACCTAAGTGTCCATCGACAGATGAATGGATAAAGAAGATGTGGCAAATATATACAATGGAAT
This sequence comes from Delphinus delphis, assembly GCF_949987515.2. Lineage (NCBI taxonomy): Eukaryota > Metazoa > Chordata > Mammalia > Artiodactyla > Delphinidae > Delphinus > Delphinus delphis. The sequence goes on along the minus strand of NC_082692.2, from coordinate 75,923,515 downwards.
ATTACTCAGCCATAAAAAGAAACAAAATTGAGTTATTTGTAGTGAGGTGGATGGACCTAGAGACTGTCATACAGAGTGAAGTAAGTCAGAAAGAGAAAAACAAATACTGTGTGCTAACACATATATATGGAATATAAAAAAAAATGGTTCTGAAAAATCTAGGGGCATGACAGGAATAAAGATGTAGATGTAGAGAATGGACTTGAGGACACGGGGAGGGGGAAGGGTAAGCTGAGACGAAGTGAGAGAGTGGCATTGACATATATACACTACCAAATGTAAAACAGATAGCTAGTGGGAAGCAGCTGCATAGCACAGGGAGGTCAGCTCAGTTCCTTTGTGACCACCTAGGGGTGGGATAGGGAGGGTGGGAGGAAGATGCAAGAGGGAGGGTATATTGGGATATATGTATACGTATAGCTGCTTCAGTTTGTTATACAGTAGCAATTAACACAACAATATAAAGCAATTATACTCCAATAAAGATGTTTTAAAAAATAAAACTTTTAGAAAGCAACTGCTGTACAGAAAAAAATTATTGCCTCACCCTTATGGACTATGGGGCTGAGCCCCATCCTCACCAAGTGATAACTGAGGTGCCAAAACCACAGAGCTGCAAAATACGTGAAACAAAGGTGATAGAGCTAAAACATGAAATGGACAAATCCATGATTATAATTGAAAATTGATAGAGCAACTAACAGAAAATCAGCAGGGATTCAGAAGAACTCATCAACGCCAGAGACCAATAATGTAACTGACATTTGTAGTACACTCCCCCTAACAAGACCAGAATACACATCCTTTTGAGTGCTCATGGTACATATACCAATGTAACTATGTATTGGGCCATAAAATGAACTTTAATAAATTCAAAAGAAGTGAAACCATACAGAATGTGTTTGACCAAACATGGAATAAAAAACCAGTATCAGAAAGATAACAGAAAAATCTCCCAACAATTTTAAACTGCACACTTTTAAATAATCGGTGGTTCAAAAAGGATGTCTCAAGGGAAATAAAACAAAACTAAACATTGAACTGAATAAAATATTTCATATCAAATTTATGGGACATAGCAAAAGCAGTGCTGAAAGGAAAATTTATAGCATTAATGCTTATATTAGAAAAGAGGAAAGGTCTCAAATCAGTAATCTAAGCTCTCACTTCAAGAGCCTAGGTTGAAAGGCTGCTCTGGTGGCGCAGTGGTTAAGAATCTGCCTGCTGGTGCAGGGGACAAGGGTTCAAGCCCTAGTCCGGGAAGATCCCACATGCTGCAGAGCAGCTAAGCCTGTGCGCCACAACTACTGAACCTGCGCTCTAGAGCCCGCGAGTCACAACTACTGAGCCCACGTGCCACAACTACTGGAGCCCACGTGCCTAGAGCCCGTGCTCCGCAACAAGAGAAGCCACTGCAATGAGAAGCCTGCGCACCGCAACGAAGAGTAGCCCCCGCTCACTGCAATTAGAGAAAGCCTGCACACAGCAACCGAGACCCAATGCAGCCAAAAATAAAAATAAATAAACATTTAAAAAATATATATTAAAAAAAAAAGCGTAGGTTGAAAAGCCCTCAATGAAGGGACTGTTGTTAAAGCTCAGGGCTGGGTTAAAGGAAACTAACAAGGGATGGTGAAGCACCCCAAGTTTAGCAGTGGTAGAAAGTACTACTACCCTTTAGGCCTGAAGGCACAAGAAGAGAAAGTTTTTGCTGAAATCTGGTGAGAACTGCAGCTCTAGGATAAAGTGGCCTGGAAGGTGCTTGGCATTTATTAGAGAAACACAGCTACTGCCAACTTGTGGGAATAAATACCCTGACTTCTCTCTCCTTCTGTCCTCTGATCTCCTATGGTGCTGTGCATTGACTGAACCCAAAAGGAAGCCAGAGGGCAAGAAAGGCCTCCCATAGCACAGAATAGGGTGGAAAATGATGGAAGGTGTGTCTGTAGGGATGAATGGAGAATATTCAGCACAGTTTCTTTCAAGATTATCCAATAACTTCAACTATAAGCAAAGTATTTTCTAGAAAAATTTGTAGACTGCTTTAATAAGAGAGCTATTTGTAATCATCAAACATATAGGGATTTGAGTAGAGGTATTGGGTTTTAAAGATCTTCAGCTACTTGAAAATAATTGTCTTATTTATTTTAATACTGCCCTTTTCCCCATCCTATATATAATCAACAGTTTTTGAAGAAAATATTGCTAAGGAATGGTAGACATTAGCTTGGACCTGGAAACATCATAAGCAGACTAGTGTTTGACTCTTGGCTCTGCCCTTTTCTCGCTGGGTGACATTGGGCAAGTTACTTAACCTTTCTGAGCTTCTGTTTACTAATCTACAAAATGGGTGTGATAATGTCTATTTCTGAGAATGGTTGTATAGCTGAGAGAATTAAATGAAAGATGCACGTGAAGGCACCTGGTAGGAACTCAATACATTCTGATTGAATATGAATCAAAAATTCTAAATTAGTGGCTTCAAAATTCATGAGGTAAGGCCACATGTTAGAATTAAGAAGGAATTTTTAAGAAGAGAAGAAAATCTGTATTTAGACTGTTAATGTCATTTATCAATCAACAATTATGATAATATGATCAGCAAACTGTTCTCTATTGACGGATTTTCACCACGTTTTGATTACAAATGTGAAATCTTACCAGGATTCAGCTCATATTAGGAATTCAATGAATTTCTTAATTACCTGATAATCTTCCCCCAAAAAAGCAAGTCCTTTGGCATAGGATGCTAGTTACATTGAGTCTGTAGTTCACCCATTTAGTCAAAGATGAGCACTATTGGTGAGTATCAGCTGTATAGAAGCCTGAGGTGCATCTTTTTGCATCCCTTCTCAAACAGGTTGCCATGGTAATGTTGACAGTCAGAAATTCTTAATAGAGACTACTAAGGGTGTGAGGAAAAAATAAACATTGCAGGTAGAGTTTTTTTTTGTTTTTTGTTGTACGCGGGCCCCTCACTGTTGTGGCCTCCCATTGCGGAGCACAGGCTCTGCAGCCATGGCTCACGGGCCCAGCCGCTCCGCAGCATGTGGGATCTTCCTGGACTGGGGCAAGAACCCGTGTCCCCTGCATCGGCAGGCAGACTCTCAACCACTGCGCCACCAGGTAAGTCCCAGTAGTACCCCTTCTTAGGGTGCTTGTGAGCATTAAGTGAGATCACATGCGCACTTAGCCGAGGTGCCCTGCCCACAATCATCTCCCGTACGCAACAGTATTATAATTATCAGCCTCGTACATGTGATGCACAGCCCCCAAAGTTCTAATTTTCTGGCATTCCTCCTTTCTGAATAACTTCCCTAGCAACTCTTCCAAGTGACTAACCCAAGTCTATCAAATGGGATGGGGATGTGGGTGTCGCTTGCAAATTATTTTGACACATTCAAGGTATGGACCGACAGCATATTTGGCTTGCTGAAAAGAATGTGTCAAACCGAGTTAGGCTGTTTTGAAAACTCGTTTGACAACAGGTAAATCATGTCACTCTCTGAGCCCACGAGTGACACCAGAATGATAAATAATATCTGCCACCCACCTTTCTGACAAGAGTGAGGTGAGAGCATGAATTGGATTAAGGAGAAACCAGTCAAACGCTTTGATTTTCTTAGAGAGGGGATGTGCAGGCACTGCTTGCTGGAGTCTGTGCATATTGTCAGACACCCTGTTTACTTAGTCTGTGTGCCTCTGGTTACCGTGTGCATTGTGTCACAAATCAATTGCACCTTGAATGGGAACTGTTCACAGACTCTCACATTTTGATTTATTTTTGTGGTACAGCTAGCAATTCAAGTTAGTTTAGAAATGCAGAGAGGAAAAGCAGCATGTCTTTTACATTTATATTGTGGTCTCTCTGGTGCTTTGGAACTGTGTGGACTGTGAGATGCACGCTGACTCCCTGGGAGGGAGCCTTAGTTCATTTGCTGGGGGGAGCACCCTGCGTGGGGAAGATCTGGACACTCTGATTTTATCAGTGGTTTCTCTTTGCCAGTGGAGGCTAAAATGAAGTGGAAAAATAACATGTGAAGCATGTATTATGTACACAGCACTCTGCCTGGATTTTCACTTACTCTGAGAGATTACATGGTATACTGATTAAAAGTATATGCTCTGCTTTGGCAGGTATACCTCAGTAAAGCTGGAAAAAAGAAAAAAAAGAATATATGCTATGGGCCAGACAAGTAACTTAACCTTTCCAGTCTCAGTTTCCTCATCTGTAAAATGGAATGGGTTAGATGTTTTCTCTCTGTCCCTCCAAATCTCCCCTCCACCCTGATTTCTGCTCCAAGACACTATGTGTAAGGATGTCATCGGCAGGCTGTGGCACCCTATTTTTCCTGTTCATGTTGGCCGACACGGAGCCCCTGCCATAGCTGGGAGGAAGAAGAATGAGGGTAGGGTATTTATTTCCTAGGTTCTCTTGCTGTGAAGTTGCCTTGGGTTAACTGTGTGCTTAGCCAAATGCCATGGCTTCTATCAAGTTTCTGAGACCACCTCTTTACAACTCGCTCTTTTTCAGCTTCCGGTGACTCTCCCCTCCCCTCGTCCCTGCAGGCCTAGGGGTGGCGACAGCTCTGCTGCTCCTAGTCTTAGGTGCCTGCACGCTCCCTCGCAGTTTCTTACACCTAATCTACACCTTTGTAAATAGTCTCTGTGCACATAAGCCCTCCTCAAAGTGCTTTAGCTTGAGTGTGCTATTTGCTTTGTTAGGATCCTGATCGATACATGGAAATAATCAGAATAGCTACCTCCCGTGGTTGGAATTTACATATATGTGGAGCTCCTAAGATAGCATCTAGCACATATCTGAGACTTGTGACCTAATGTCTCAAGGTGTGGTGAACATCTGGTGGTTGCTTCACCAGCGTCTGTTCACCTTTCCCCATCTCACCCACTCCAGGTTTCAACTGGGAACTTTTAGGAGTCTGAGAAAGCTGATTCCATCTCTGGAATCAGCCTATAACTTAAGCTAAGCCAGTCAGCACATATCATACTTTCACTGGCCACGACTGGTTTAGGTGTAGGCAGGGGACTTAATCTAGTCCAGTGAGTGTGGCTCTCTTGACTTTTGTTGGAAATTCTGGAGCACAGATGCACTGGGGTGCCAAGCATTGGGTGTGGTTGCAGTTGGCCTAGGTGGGAGGAACATTTCATCACTGACCTTGTTTCAAAATGCCACTATACTGTAATGATAATAATAGATCCACTTTTGTTGGTTTTACTGCTCTTTTAAAATTGTCTACTGCTAATGTGTCTCCTAATGTCTGCCCCACTCTCTGCCCTTTGTGCACCACTGTACAGATGCTGTGGGCTCTGGGTGGTGATATGCACTCATGTAAGGCTGCTGTGGGAAACTAGTCTGAGAGTGAAGCTATAAAGAGCAGAGGAGAAACTAGAAAGCAGCAGAAACAAAATTGGAGCCCTGCTGAAACCACACTCAAAAAGTCTTCCCTGCCACTGGACTTTTTCAATTGTGTTAACCAATAATTTCCTTTTTTTTTTTCCCACCACCCCACACCCCGCCACTTTCCCCCCTTGGTGTCCATAGGTTTGTTCTCCACATCTGTGTCTCTATTTCTGCCCTGCAAACTGGTTCATCTGTACCATTTTTCTAGGTTCCACATATATGCATTAATATACGATATTAGTTTTTCTCTTTCTGACTTACTTCACTCTGTATGACAGTCTCTAGATCCAGCCACGTCTCTACAAATGACCCAATTTTGTTCCTTTTTATGGCTGAGTAATACTCCACTGTATATATGTACCACATCTGCTTTATCCATTCGTCTGTTGATGGGCATTTAGATTGCTTCCATGACCTGGCTACTGTAAATAGTGCTGCAATGAACATTGGGGTGCATGTGTCTTTTTGAATTATGGTTTTCTCTGGGTATATGCCCAGTAGTGGGATTGCTGGGTCATATGGTAATTCTATTTTTAGTTTTTTAAGGAACCTCCATACTGTTCTCCATAGTGGCTGTATCAGTTTACATTCCCACCAACAGTGCAAGAGGGTTCCCTTTTCTCCACACCCTCTCCAGCATTTGTTCTTTGTAGATTTTCTGATGATGCCCATTCTAACTGGTGTGAGGTGATACCACATTGTAGTTTTGATTTGCATTTCTCTAATAATTGTGATGTTGAGCAGCTTTTCATGTGCTTCTTGGCCATCTGTATGTCTTCTTTAGAGAAATGTCTATTTAGGTCTTCTGCCCATTTTTGGATTGGGTTGTTTCTTTCTTTCACATTGAGCTACATGAGCTGTTTATATATTTTGGAGATTAATCCTTAGTCCGTTGATTCGTTTGCAAATATTTTCTCCCATTCTAAGGGGTGTCTTTTCGTCTTGTTTATGGTTTCCTTCGCTATGCAAAAGCTTTGAAGTTTCATTAGGTCCCAGTTGTTTATTTTTGTTTTTATTTCCATTACTCTAGGAGGTAGATCAAAAAAGATCTTGCTGTGATTTATTTCAAAGAGTGCTCTTCCTATGTTTTCTTGTAAGAGTTTTACAGTGTCCGGTCTTACATTTAGGTCTTTAATCCATTTTGAGTTTATTTTTGTGTATGGTGTTAGGGAGTGTTCTAATTTCATTCTTTTCCATGTAGCTGTCCAGTTTCCCCAGCATCACTTATTGAAGAGACTGCCTTTTCTCCACTGTATATCCTTGCCTCCTTTGTCACAGATTAGTGGACCATAGGTGCGTGGGTTTCTCTCTGGGCTTTCTATCCTGTTCCATTGATCTATATTTCTGTTTTTGTGCCAGTACCATATTGCCTTGATTACTGTAGCTTTGTAGCATAGTTTGAAGTCAGGGAGTCTGATTCCTCCAGCTCTGCTTTTTTCCCTCAAGACTGCTTTGGCTATTCAGGGTCTTTTGTCTCTCCATTACAAATTTTTTGTTCTAGTACTGTAAAAAATGCCATTGGTAATTTGATAGTGATTGCATTGAATGTGTAGATTGCTTTGGGTAGTAGAGTCATTTTCTCAACATTGATTCTTCCAATCCAAGAACATGGTATATCTCTCCATCTGTTGCTATCATCTTTAATTTCTTTCATCAGTGTCTTATAGTTTTCTGCATACAGGTCTTTTGTCTCCCTAGGTAGGTTTATTCCTAGGTATTTTATTCTTTTTGTTGTAATGGTTAATGGGAGTGTTTACTTAATTTCTCTTTCAGATTTTTCATCATTACTATATAGGAATGCAAGAGATTTCTGTGCATTAATTTTGTATCCTGCAGCTTTACCCAATTCATTGATTAGCTCTAGTAGTTTTCTGGTGGCATCTGTAGGATTCTCTATGTATAGTATCATGTCATCTGCAAACAGTGACAGTTTTACTTCTTCTCCAATTTGTATTCCTTTTATTTCTTTTTCTTCTCTGATTTCCACGGCTAAGACTTCCAAAACTATGTTGAATGATAGTGGTGAGAGTGGACATCCTTGTCTTGTTCCTGATCTTAGAGGAAATGCTTTCAGTTTTTCACCATTGAGAATGATGTTTGCTGTGGGTTTGTCATATATGGCCTTTATTATGTTGAGGTAGGTTCCCTCTATGCCCACTTTCTGGAGAGTTTTTATCATCAGTGGGTGTTGAATTTTGTCAAAAGCTTTTTCTGCATCTATTGAGATGATCATATGGTTTTTCTTCTTCAATTTGTTAATATGGTGTATCACATTGATTGATTTGCGTATATTGAAGAATCCTTACATCCCTGGGATAAATCCCACTTGATCATGGGGTATCATCCTTTTAATGTATTGTTGCATTATGTTTGCTAGTATTTTGTTGAGGATTTTTGCACCTATATTCATCAGTGATATTGGTCTGTAGTTTTCTTTTTGTAGTATCTTTGTCTGGTTTTGGTATCAGGGTGATGGTGGCCTCATAGAATGAGTGTGGGAGTGTTGCTTCCTCTGCAATTTTTTGGAAGAGTTTGAGAAGGATGGGTGTTAGCTCTTCTCTAAATGTTTGATAGAATTCACCTGTGAGGCCAACTAGTCCTGGACTTTTGTTTGTTGCAAGATTTCTAATCACAGTTTCAATTTCATTACTTGTGATTGGTCTGTTCATATTTTCTATTTCTTCCTGATTCAGTCTTGGCAGGTTGTGCCTTTCTAAGAATTTGTCCATTTCTTCCACGTTGTTCATTTTATTGGCATAGAGTTGCTTGTAGTAGTCTCTTAGGATGCTTTGTATTTCTGTGGTGTCTGTTGTAACTTCTCCTTTTTCATTTCTAATTTTATTGATTTGAGTCCTCTCCCTCTTTTTCTTGATGAGCCTGGCTAAAGGTTTATCAATTTTGTTTATCTTCTCAAAGAACCAGCTTTTAGTTTTATTGATCTTTGCTATTGTTTCCTTTGTTTCTATTTCATTTATTCCTGCTCTGATCTTTATAATTTCTTTCCTTCTGCTAACTTTGGGTTTTGTTTGTTCTTCTTTCTCTAGTTCCTTTAGGCGTAAGGTTAGATTGTTTGAGATTTTTCTTGTTTCTTGAGGTAGGCTTGTATTGCTATAACCTTCCCTCTTAGAACTGCTTTTGTTGCATCCCACAGGTTTTGGATCATTGTGTTTTCATTGTCATTTGTCTCTAGGTATTTTTTGATTTCCTCTTTGATTTCTTCAGTGATCTCTTGGTTATTTAGTAACGTATTCTTTAGCCTCCATGTGTTTGTGGTTTTTACGTGTTTTTCCCTGTAACTGATTTCTAATCTCATAGCATTGTGGTCAGATAAGATGCTTGATATGATTTCAATTTTCTTAAATTTACTGCGGCTTGGTTTGTGACCCAAGATGTGATCTTTCCTAGAGAATGTTCCGTGCGCACTTGAGAAGAAAGCTATTTTTGGATGGAATGTCCTATAAATATCAATTAAATCTATCTGGCCTATTGTGTCACTTAAAGCTTGTGTTTCCTTATTAATTTACTGTTTGGATGATCTGTCCATTGGAGTAAATGAGGTGTTAAAGTCCCCCACTATTATTGTGTTACTGTCGATTCCCCCTTTTAGAGCTGTTAGCAGTTGCCTTCTGTATTGAGGTGCTCCTATGTTGGGTGCATATAAATTTATAATTGTTATATCTTCTTCTTGGATTGACCCTTGATCATTATGTAGTGTCCTTCTTTGTCTCTTGTAACATTCTTTATTTTAAAGTCTATTTTATCTGATATGAGTATTGCTACTCCAGCTTTCCTCTGATTTCCATTTGCATGGAATATCTTTTTCCATCCCCTCACTTTCAGTCTGTATGCGTCCCTAGGTCTGAAGTGGGGCTCTTGTAGACAGCATACATATGGGTCTTGTTTTTCTATCCATTCAGCAAGCCTGTGTCTTTTGGTTGGAGCATTTACTCCATTCACGTTTAAGGTAATTATCGATAAGTATGTTCCTATGACCATTTTCTTACTTGTTTTGGGTTTGTTTTTGTAGTTCCTTTTCTTCTCTTGTGTTTCCCACTTAGAGAAGTCCCTTTAGCATTTGTTGTAGATCTGGTTTGGAGGTGCTGAATTATCTTAGCTTTTGCTTGTCTGTAAAGCTTTTGATTTCTCCATCAAATCTGAATGAGATCGTTGCCAGGTAGAGTAATCTTGGTTGTAGGTTCTTCCCTTTCATCACTTTAAGTATATCTTGCCACTCCTTTCTGGCTTGTAGAGTTTCTGCTGAGAAATCAGTTGTTAACCTTACGGGAGTTCCCTTGTATGTTATTTGACATTTTTCCCTTGCTGCTTTCAGTAATTTTTTCTTTGTGTTTAATTTTTGCCAGTTTGATTACTCTGTGTCTCGGCGTGTTTCTCCTTGGGTTTATCCTCTACGGGACTCTCTGCGCTTCCTGGACTTGGGTGGCTATTTCCTTTCCCATGTTAGGGAACGTTTTGACTATAATCTCTTCAGATATCTTCTCGGGTCCTTTCTCTCTCTCTTCTCCTTCTGGGACCCCATAATGCAAATGTTGTTGCATTTAATATTGTCCCAATGGTCTCTTAGGTTGTCTTCATTTCTTTTCATTCTTTTTTCTTTATTCTGTTCCACAGCCGTGAATTGCACCATTCTGTCTTCCAGGTCACTTATCCATTCTTCTGCCTCAGTTATTCTGCTATTAATTCCTTCTAGTGTAGTTTTCATTTCTGTTATTGTATTGCTCCTCTATGTTTGTTTGTTCTTTAATTCTTCTAGTTCTTTGTTAAACATTTCTTGCATCTTCTCAATCTTTTTCACCATTCTTTTTCCGAGGTCCTGGATCATCTTCACTATCATTATTCTGAATTCTTTTTCTGGAAGATTGCCTATCTCCATTTTATTTAGATGTTTTTCTGGGGTTTTATCTTGTTCCTTCATCTAGTACATAGTCCTCTGCCTTTTCATCTTGTCTATCTTTCTGTGAATGTGGTTTTTGTTCCACAGGCTGCAGGATTGTAGTTTTTCTTGCTTCTGCTGTCTGCCCTCTGTTGGATGAGGTTGTCTAAGAGGCTTGTGCAAGTTTCCTGATGGGAGGGACTGGTGGTCGGTAGAGCTGGCTGTTGCTCTGGTGGGCAGAGCTCAGTAAAACTTTAATCCTCTTGTCTGCCAATGGATGAGGCTGGGTTCCCTCCCTGTTGGTTGTTTGGCCTGAGGCGACCCAACACTGGAGCCTACCCAGGCTCTTTGGTGGGGCTAATGGCGGACTCTGGGAGGGCTCACGCCAAGGAGTACTTCCCAGAACTTCCGCTTCCAGTGCCCTTGTCCTCATGGTGAGCCACAGCCACCCCCCGCCTCTGCAGGAGACCCTCCAACACTAGCAGGTAGGTCTGGTTCAGTCTCCCCTGGGGTCACTGCTCCTTCCCCTGGGTCCCGATGCGCACACTACTTTGTGTGTGCCCTCCAAGAGTGGAGTCTCTATTTCCCCCAGTCCTGTCGAAGTCCTGCAATCAAATCCTGCTAGCCTTCAAAGTCTGATTCTCTAGGAATTCCTCCTCCTGTTGCTGGACCCCCATGTTGGCAAGCCTGACGTGGGGCTCTGAACCTTCACTCCAGTGGGTGGACTTCTGTGGCATAAGTGTTCTCCAGTTTGTGAGTCACCCACCCAGCAGTTATGGGATTTGATTTTATTGTGATTGTGCCTCTCCTACCGTCTCACTGTGGCTTCTCCTTTGTCTTTGGATGTGGGGTATCTTTTTTGGTGAGTTCCAGTGTCCTCCTGTTGATGATTGTTCAGCAGTTAGCTGTGATTCTGGTGTTCTCGCAAGAGGGAGTGAGAGCACGTCCTTCTACTCCGCCATCTTGAACCAATAATTTTCTTATTGTTGTGATTTTTTTTTAAACCAAAAGCATCCTTACAGATATGCCCTGATTACGTTTGGGTTTGAAACCAGGTCTTTCTGGCTCTGGAGCCTGACAATATTTTCATCTGGTCATTTTCCTCATCATTTGACTTTTATAGATCAAACCACACATCATTTTCCTTCAGGTAAGGTTTTTCACAATTCACTTTCTTATGTGAGTTTCAGGGTGGAGGCCAAGCCGGTGCTGGGATCTCATTTGGTCCTCTTACTGACTTTGGACAAGTCCTTCTCCTTCACAGTCTCTGTTTTTCCATCTGTAAGGGGAGGAGGTTGAACAGGACGTGTGCTCTCCGGTTCTAACATTCTGTGAGCATCCACATGTGTGATGAAAACCAGTCTTTGAGTTGATACAGCTTGTTTGGTCAGAGGCTAATGCACGTTTGTGATAATAATATAAATGAAACAACCTTGCTCATTAGTATAGAATTATGGGCCATTTTTTCCACCTTAAATTAATTTTCCCTAATTCAAGCCTCCTGAAATAGTTACGCTCCACATTTTGGCAATGTATTACATACTGTCTCGGGTGTTCCTGAATCACCTCACATATGAAAGCCTCATCTCTCTCGCCAAATGTGAGGCAACTTGCAAGCAAGATCCACCCTAATGGCTTCAAGTGCTGCTACATCTGATCTCCATCCCAGACCTGTCACCTCTGTGTCCCTTAGGCACCTGCAAAACAACTTGTCTACAGCTGAACCTTTTTTTTTGTGGCTCCCGATTCTGTCCTTCCTCTTGTGTTCCTCACCTCCGTGAAAGCACCGCCATTTGCCTACTTGGCCAAACCAGAAAGCAGGGAATCTTTTCTCATGCCCACTCAGTGTTGTTGATTTGTTCTCCGTAATGTGCCTTTAAACCTTATATTAGTTTTCTAGAGCTGCCATAATGAATTACAACAAACTGGGTGGCTCAGCCAACAGAACTTTATTCTCTCACATTTCAGGAATTCAGAAGTCCAAAATCAAGGTGTCAGCAAGGCTGGTTCCTCTTGGAAGCTCTGAGGGAGAACTGTTCCATGCTTAAAGTTCTGGGGATCTCATGTACAACAGGGTGACCCTAGTTAACAATTCCGTATTGTATATTTGAAATTTGCTAAGAGTGTAGATCTTAATTGTTCTCACCAAAAAGAAAAAACAAAAAACCAAGGTGACTGTGTGAGGTGATGAATATGTTATTTAGCTTGATTGTAGTAAACATTTTACAATATATATGTATATCAAAACATCACACTGGTACACCTTAAATATAAATTATTTCTATTTGTCAATTATACCTCAGTAAAACTAGAAAAAATGAAAAATTAAATAAATAGAAAAATAGAATCTTTTAGTTGTTTAAGACACTGTTTGGGTGGATGTTATTCACAGTCAGATACAGTTCCTTACTTATTTTGATACAGCTGCCTACCTAATACACCTGCTACACCATCTCCTACTGTTCCCAACTTCGAATCCTAAGTTCGGGCCATGCTCCTGTACCATAAAATGCACCATGTTCTGTCACTCACCACTGGGCCTTTGCAGATGATGCTCCCTCAACCCTGCAATGTTATCCCTTTTCTTCTGGGTTTGGCCAACTTCTGCTTATCTTTCAGATTTAAGTGTCACTTTCTCGTGGGAGATTTCTAACCCTTTTAGGCTAGGCTTTGTTATCACTCTGTAGGTGTCTCCAACCTAGTTCTTTATTGTACCATGTTGTAATAATCTGTTTGTCTCTAAGGAAGGGGATCAGGTGTTTTTCTTTTTATGCCCAGTGTCTTGCACAATATTAGGCACATAGTAGATATTAAATAAACGTGTGAGTGTAGAATGGAAGGCTCATGTGTGAAACACAGTAGCAAACACATAGAGGTAGTAAAGAAATCCTATTGTGGCCTGTGTACATCCTTTGTAATGTGTATGATTATGAAGACCATATGTAATCAAAGCTTAAAATGAGGCTTCAAAGCAGATTAGTCACTCATTATTTAACATTTATCGATTGACCATTATACAGTTTTTTATGGCTGGGTCCTTTTCTAATTCATATTTGCATTCCTAACGCAATGTCTCGTAGTTGAAAAGTAATGGTAATATTATTTCCTCTAGTTAAGTGGGTAAAGGTACCCACTGTGAGTTTTCAGAGGAAGGAGAGTATTGAGTATTGAGAAAAGAATCACAGGAGATATATGTGTGTTGTTGTATCATTTTTATTTTTGCAATGTTCTGTAAATTTTCAATTATTTCTAACCAAAGATTAAAGAATGACATGAAAAAAAAAAAAGAATCACAGGAGAAGTGGTTTTGGAGCTGGATGAATATGAATGGTGGGGGCTGGGACTCTAGCAGCAGTACCAGCAGAGGCAAAGGTATGAAGATGGAAAGGCAAAAAGAGTGGTGTCTATTCCTGTTCGATGGAATTAAAGGAAGGAGATAAAACTGAAAATGTGAGATGAGTCAGATCCTAGAAATCTTAGACAAAACATCTGGTGCTTGCCGGTTACCTGTAGCAAAGGTTACTGCCTGCCTCCCCTTCCTTTTAGTAACAGAACCTTACTGGTTAGCTGGGCACATTTCACTACCACCTCTGCAGATAGGCATGCCCACATGAATAAGTTCTGGTCACTAAGAAATAAAGAGGAGAGTCATCTAGGATTCTAGGAGGTCTGTTTGAAAGGATGAGTGTACTCTTCCTTCCCCTTTCCTCCCTCCTGTTGCTGGAATGATGATATACACGCAGAAGTCAAATAGCCATGTTGGACTGGGAGGGTGGGGCTGTCCTCTAGGCATGTCCTCGAAGATGAATGGGAGGAGACTGGACCTGCATGGCATCACTGGGCTGCTAGACCAGCCTTCAAATGACCTACTCCTACGTGAGAATTCTCCTACGTAAGAGAAGCAAACTCGTTTTCCTTTAAGTGTTATTTAAGAGGTTCCTGTTTTACATAGTTGAACCTAATCCTACTTGATACATCACCCAACTTCAGTGGTAAAGAGTATTGGGAAATCAGGATGAATTTTCCATAGAGTTAATTGTTATTCCTGGACACACTCCCCATGCCTTGCTGTCTTTCCTTTTCAAAGCTATGATGACATGTTCATCTTCTTGAGGGTCCTTTCTTCCTAGGACTGGCGGTGGAATGAACCAACCATCCTCAGGCCTCCTCACCCTTTTGTTGCCCCTGAAAATAAGCACATTGTCCCTTTCTATTGTAAGGATGTTTACAGATAATTACTATGGGGAAATTAGCCAGGAAGTAACAAACAGGGCAGTTGTAGGTGGTCCTATCCATTTTCACAGTTGCAACTCCTCTTTAGAGTCCTTGTTTCATTGGAAGTTATAAGGAAATGTATTAGTTATTTATTGCTGCATAACAAATTACCCTAAAACCTATCAGCTTAAAACAATAAATGTTTATTATTTCACAGTTTCTGTGTGTGGGTCAGGAATACAGGCGTTAGCTGGATCCTTCTGACCCACAGAAACTGTGAAATAATAAACACTTATTCTTAGAGGTTGCCTACTGCAGGGAAATTCACTCGTCTTCCTGCTCCATTCTTTAATTCCTGAAGGTAGTGTCTTCAGACACTCTCACCTCCTAAGAACGTGTCTTTTCTGAGTTAGTGAACCCAATGTTATATTCATTCAATAAGTACTCATCAAACACTAATGTTCTAGGGACTGGGGATAGACTGGTCAGTATAATAGATGTGCTCACTACCCTAAAGCCCAGGGAGATGCCTTGGGCACAGCAGTATATGGGAACTCATTATATTCCCCCACTGGATATGAGCAACTTGAGATAATCACACATTTTGTCTCTGTACCTCCAGCCTTAGTCATCCATCTCTTCCAACCTGTCATTAGGTGTCTCTTGGACTCAAGTAAATGATTAGGAACTTTTCTTCCACCCAGGACATCTTCCACCAGAAATGTACTGAATAGGGCTGGTAGGGAGGAAGCTTCTGGAACAGGCTTACATTCATCCCATCTTCACCCCTTGCTAATTAAATGCTGTTGTGCACTCCATTTCTCTAAACCTCATTTTACGTATCAGTGAAATGGGGTCAAAAGTAGTATCTATTCTTGGTTTGTTGTGAGGATTAAATGAGAAAATATATGCAAAGTACTTGGCAAAGAGTCTGGCACATGGTAGGCACTCAAAGGATATTAGTGATTCTGAATCATTACTTTGTTATTAGTTTTACTACTGTTATCCATTTGGAAGTAGGGATCAGCATAGTAAAGGAATGCTTCCCCGGATAATCCAGTCCATCAAACTGTGTTTGAGCTACCTCACATCCTCTTGCCATAAGCAGGGCTGGATATAAATAAATAAACTAATGAAGAAAAAAGGCTATGTGTTTTGACTATGTATAACTGTAATCCTTTTTGCAATTGGAAAATACTCTTTTGGCAAATAGAGAAGGTAAAACATGTTCAGACTAATAGCATTTAGTCAAAATGGTCGTATATTTAGCATGCCTGATACCAATAGTCATTCAGCCTTTAGAGCTCTCAGAGTATGCCCTCCCCTTATGGCATGCATTCTGGTTTCTAAACGTACGCCCTGCCTTTCCAGTGCTTCCTGCTTTAAATGTATGCTGGGGTTTTTTTTTACACATATGCACACACCAGGAATGATGAACAGCAGTTTTAGGAACACATTGTAGAAATGCCAATTTCCAGATGGCTTTGTTTTGCTACAAAGTTAGTTAACACTTGATTCATGAAATACATGAAATAGTGGGGGACAGGAGGTGTAGAGTGAGTACTTAGCCCCAAATAAGGTGAGACCTGCCAAGGGATGCATGGCCAAAAAGAACTGAGAAGACTGAAGCAAGTACTCAAATTATTTTCATGAGATAACGCATCAAAGGTACAGAGAGAAAGGAAAGGCAAAAACCAAAAAGCAAGCAAGCTGGCGGGTAAATGTTAACCCCCTTTAACATTAAAGCTTTAAAATAAAGCTGTGAATTGGTTGTCTCTGAGACTGCCTGTTTTCTTCCTGAATGGCTAAATGTGTGCAATAAAACAAAAACCTTAAGTCTGTTAGATAGCCTCCTTTCCTTCCCTTTCCCTTTTTCCCTTTTTGTTCTTCTTTAAAAAGTAGCACCTCGGGCTTCCCTGGTGGCACAGTGGTTGAGAGTCTGCCTGCCGATGCAGGGGACACGGGTTTGTGCCCTGGTCCGGGAAGATCCCACATGCCGCGGAGCGGCTGGGCCCGTGAGCCATGGCCGCTGAGCCTGAGTGTCCGGAGCCTGTGCTCCGCAACAGGAGAGGCCACAACAGTGAGAGGCCCACGTACAGCAAAAAAAAAAAAAAAAAAAAAAAAAAAGAAAGTAGCACCTCATGGAAAAGGCACGACCCAAGAACCCAGGAAGGCATTAGAGGGAAGCCTTACTTATTAGACTCTTTCTGTACTGAGACAGGCTCTAATTTAAACCCTCAAACTGTGGTTGTGCAGTTACTCTTTCCACTTACTTGTAGGCTGACTTTCCCTATGAGATACTCAATAAGAAATGTTGAAATAATGAATGGATGATGCCTGGGAGTCAGCCTGGGTATCAGCCTGGGCTGTTGGACTTTGTGCTAATGCCATCTCTGCCTCCAACTGGACATATCAATATGATGTTGGAGGGATGATGGCCGCTCTGAGTTTTATTTTCTTCATCTGTAAAACACATGCTTCACTGGGTTTCTGTAATGACTACGGCATTCATTCATTCATTTTACAAGTATTTATTGAGAATCTACTATGTGCCAGCCCTGACCCCAACATTGGACTTACAGAGATGACCAAAATAAAGTCTCTGCTCTCAGTGAAGCTTATAGTCCAGTGGCAAAGACAGACAATCAACACAAAAATAAATGTCTATGCTGTGTAAGTATTTCTTTAGGATAAATGGCTAGGAGCAGAATTAATTGCTGTCATCTATTTAACTTGACTAAATCACTCTTCATAATATATGCACCTGTCTACCCTCCCCCGTCCCCAGCAAATGAAGACAACTTATACCTGTATCCCCACCGACCCTTAGCACTATCCAACTCCGTGATTTTTCTGGGCTTATAGATTTAATTTGATTTTTTGAACTTAGTAATAATTTTGAGCATCTTTTTGTATCTTAGTAGTATTTCCTCTACTGTAAATTGCCTATTCATATCCTTTGCCCATTTACCTATGGGAATTGACATTAGGGGTTACTATTATTGAGCTGAAGGAATTCCTTGTGTATTTTAGACCTGTACTATCCAACATGGTAACTACTAGCCACATTTAGTTGTGCAGTTGTACAGGGTGCCATGTTCAAAAGGGCCCCATGGTTTAAATGTCTGGTGTCATCATCCTGAAATTCTTAATAATTTTACCTTTGAACTTACATTTTGTAAGTGAAGTCTCTGGGACACTGGAGTGCACACATGAGCAGAGGAGATAGGTAGAATATACAGTCCTCAGTTTCTTTCCATTCATTTGCATATAGTGTCAGATGATGCCCCATGAACACAGAATTCTGATGGTCCTAGGATGTGTGGCAGTTCAGTGAGACTCAAAGCCATTACATGGTAAATAGATTTACATCGATGACTAAGTACAGGCTGAGGCCACATTTTTCATTCAAACTAGAACTTGCTTCTGACACAGAAAGAAGGCAGTGGCCCAGGTGACCAAGGAACCCTAACATATCCTTTCTTACTCTTGTTACTTCTCTGCATCAGCCAACCACTTACACTGAAAATGGTAGAAAAAAAAGAAAGGGAAAGATGGAGTAGTGCATAGTTGCTTTTCTTAGCAGTGCTTCCTTAGTCATCTGTAAGTCATGGTAGAGAGTATTGATAGAATATGTGCACATCAAGAAGTAAAACATAAAACATTTGAGTTGGTTTTGTGCAGCTATTCCATTGTTCTTATAAGAAAATACATACGCATGGATGAACTACAAAATACAAACTGTATAATTTCAGTGATTTTTGCACAAATGTTCTTATATTTGCACTTAAAACTACATTGTATAATATAAAGGTAAATGGTACAATTCATGCTAACAATTTAAATTTTATATTTTTCTTTATATAAAGTAACACTAAAAAGCAAAAAACACTATGACAAATCAAAAGAGAAACCAAAGAAGAAAGGAAAGAGTTTTATATTTTAATACTGTTGGGAGTAAAACTTTTCCTCTACCCTATTAGCTTCAGTACTTGGAGGCCTGCAAATTAAACTGATAAAAGACAAGTTAACCTAGCAAAAGAAAAGATTTTTATTCACATACATAAGCAAGAGTGCACAGAAAACTGTGACAAGGAAATGGCTAGAGTTTGGGGTGTATATACCATCTTTACAAGGGAAAGGGGTTAGGATTTCAAAGGACAGTAACTGGTAGGCAAAGACAGAAATATATGGGGGGAAACTAAGGTAAGGTTGTTTTCGTAAAGCCTGTCTATGAGTTTCTTACCCCTATGCCAACTCCTCCCATCTGGTGGCAGGATTGTAAACAAAGAAGAACAAAGAGCATTGCTCACCACCCAGTTCTACAAGGATTAAGTCATCAGGTACTGCTGTCCCTAACCAACAGTATACCCTGAGAGGAATTTAGGATGAAGAACAGGATGAAGCACTCTGTGCTTTGGAAAACCGGCCCCTTAGATAGTTAGATGTATATCTCAGGAAGAATTTTAACGAGCCCACATTTGTGCATCTTCCCATACACAGAAAATCACTAAAATTATTAACTTGAGATGTCTGTTCTTTGTGACTAGCAGTAATCTTTTACGGAGATGTATGTTTGACTGCATGTTTTCACTAGCCAAGAATCATGTAAGCTGGTTCTCCCCTACGTCTTTGAAGCAGTCCCCTCAGAGCTACTGGGAGGCTGTTTCCCAGGTGATAGTTGTCAGTAAGGCCCCTAAGTAAAACTTAAACTCACAACTCTTATATTGTGCATTTTTCTTTAAGTCGACAGGAGTCACTCTTTGCCTCGAAACAGAAAGCCTCTCTTGGAGGGGGATTTATAGCAGTTGAGTTCTTTTGCAAGCCTCTGTTTTTGGCAGAAAAGGTGAGCAGAAACAAAACCTCTTCCTGCATCTGTTGTTTCTCAAATGTCTTCAGCTCAAAATTATATTTATGCTACAGAGGTATATTCTGGGTCTCTTCAAATAACTTGCACTTCCCCCCTGCTTTTTGGACAAGGGTGGGAGTCTCACGTTTCATTTTGCACTGAACCCTGCAAACTATGTAGCTGGCCATGGAAGTAGGGCTGGAGGAGGCTAGTCCAGAATCCTACCTAGTAAGCCTATCTCTATCAGATGCCCATGAGGCATCTTGGTGGAATCCTAGCTTCTACTGATCTAGACCAATAAAGTGATTGGAATTTCCCTGGCTGGCTGGCTTTCTTTTGCTTTTTGTTTGTTTGTTTGTAAAAGCAAGGACCATAAGTTCTAAAAGGAACTTATTTTCCACAGGGCTATAGGTTGTACAACTCCAGGGGTATTTACATGGACTGCAGCATAGATGGTGCCCCCTAAAAGTTGTGCAGCACAGTGGCCCTGCATACTTACTGCTATAGTAAGGCCACAAAGAGGGAATGGTTGGAAATTTGGTGACAGAAATCAACACTGGCTATTTTACCTTCAGTTCTCTTTCTCCTCCATTGACCAACTCTAACACCATGTCCTTCACTTCCACCCCCTGATTCCTAATACCTTCTCAACTGGTC
This sequence comes from Delphinus delphis, assembly GCF_949987515.2. Taxonomy (NCBI): domain Eukaryota; kingdom Metazoa; phylum Chordata; class Mammalia; order Artiodactyla; family Delphinidae; genus Delphinus; species Delphinus delphis. The sequence goes on along the minus strand of NC_082692.2, from coordinate 75,903,481 downwards.
ACTTGGCAAAGCCCCTTAACAATTCCCAGGAAATAAAAATAGAATCTGGGTAATAAAATAAAGTCTAACCTTTTTTCTTTCTTTTCCTTTGTGCTTAGTTGTTTTACTTGCTCATAGGGTGCCAAGTGCAGAGGCCTTGTACCCAGCACTTCAGACCAGAGCTCCTAGAGTGAAAGGCTGTGCCCGACACTTCAACTTGATGCGCTGTATGTCACAACACTGCAATTCCCGATGGCGATGGCAGGCCACGTGCAGAGATGCCGCACCTGGCACTCGGATCTGGAGCCCCGAGCAGCAGCGCAGCTGTGCCCGACCCGCAAGAACTCCACCCCCCTCTCCCCACGGGCAAGAACCCTATAAAGCAGTTCCGCCAATGGCCTTTTGGGAAAAGCATGTACTCTAGAGCTCAAGCTTGCACTTCTCCATTCTTTGATCAAAGAATAAAACTTTACTTTGCTTCTGAACTGAACTCGGACTCATTCTAGTGGCTGGAATGACACCAGACAGGAGGACCCTTGTTGGGACCTGACTCGAAAGGATCAGCAACGAATGTTGGCAACCCAGATGGTTTTTTCACCTGCACCTGTCCACTAAGCTCTGGGTTCACCCTGGCTACAGCGGGAGAATGGTGGAGGCTTTGGGAGGTTCACCTGGGAATGATTGCCTCCGGTCTTTGAGTACACTCTGACACAGTAGAACAGCGGCAGCCTTTGGCCAAATTCAGAACAACTCTGCCCGGAAACCCGATATCCGGGTGTGGTGCTCAGACAGCATAGTCCTCAGAGTCATCTGACTGCACCCCCTTGAGAGGATCGTACTGTGGCATCATTAGGGATCAGAGATTGAAACTCATGCACGTCTCCCCGCTGCCTCTGGCTGGGGACTTTGGGGACCTGTGGACGTGAGGGAGCCATGGCAGTCTTGCCCCTGTCTTGCCAGTAGTGCTGTCCTCTTGACCCCTGTACAAGGCACTAGTGGCCACCACAGGGCTTTTTGCCCTCCTCACAGACCTCCAGGGGTCAACAGTAGCATCCTCCACAGCCACTTTCGGTTTGGTAAAGGAAAGTAGCCAGACCTGTGAGCCAGGAGACAAGACTTGGAAAATCCCAGGTAATAAGGACCACCTGACAAAACGAAGAAGGACGCTGGCTTTGAGTTCAAGAAAAGGCACCGGGGACGCCTGAGTGCGAAAGGTTCCCAAGGTAGGTCCGTGACCCATAACTTGACCTCTTCCGGTCAGGCTAGTTTCTGTGAAGTAGCTGGGGAGCCCTGCAAGCTGCTTGCAGGACCAGGAATCCCATTATCAGGAAGCACCGTGAGCAGATGGCAAGAACAGGAAACACCCACTGCCTGACCTCTCCTCCCGCTCCGGGTTGTAAGGCAAATGTTGGGTGATTCTTTATCGACTGAGGTTCCACAGGCTCTCCTCCTGGTATCAGCACAGAATACCAGCTGCCCCAGTGATCTGGTGAGTACCGCGTGGGAATTCCTTGTGCTTTTAGCTCTCACCAGAGGGAAGTCCAGGAACTCCTCCTTTTCGGTGTAAAGGAGGAAAGAGAAGACCCCCACCTCTGACACCTGTGCCACCTGCTAACGGACCAGGGTGGTCAGGAACTAACGTGGCTAAGCTGCTCGGGCCCAGAGGCACTACTGTCTCACCTCCTGTGGGACACTGTGACTGGGAAGGGACTAACTATCTCAAGCACAGGCTGTTATAATTCAAGGGAGACCCCCAGTTATATCAGAGTTCACGCCAGCTGGACGCCGCCTATTTTGGTCTTCTGAGGACTCCATTAACAGTTTGGTGCTGCTGCTGGTGGGAATGTGAATTGGTACAGCCACTATGGAGAACAGTATGGAGGTTCCTTAAAAAACTACAAATAGAACTACAATATGACCCAGCAATCCCACTACTGGGCATATACTCTGAGAAAACCATAATTCAAAAAGAGTCATGTACCAATATGTTCATTGCAGCTCTATTTACAATAGCCCGGAGATGGAAACAACCTAAGTGCCCATCATCGGATGAATGGATAAAGAAGATGTGGCACATATATACAATGGAATACTACTCAGCCATAAAAAGAAACGAAATTGAGCTATCTGTAATGAGGTGGATAGACCTAGAGTCTGTCATACAGAGTGAAGTAAGTCAGAAAGAGAAAGACAAATACCGTATGCTAAACACATATATATGGATTTAAGAAAAAAAAATGTCATGAAGAACCTAGGGGTAAGACAGGAATAAAGACACAGACCTACTGGAGAACAGACTTGAGGATATGGGGAGGGGGAAGGGTGAGCTGTGACAAAGCGAGAGAGAGGCATGGACATATGTACACTACCAAACGTAAGGTAGATAGCTAGTGGGAAGCAGCCGCATAGCACAGGGAGATCAGCTCGGTGCTTTGTGACCGCCTGGGGGGGTGGGATAGGGAGGGTGGGAGGGAGGGAGACGCAAGAGGGAAGAGATATGGGAACATATGTATATGTATAACTGATTCACTTTTGTTATAAATCAGAAACTAACACACCACTGTAAAGCAATTATACCCCAATAAAGATGTTAAAAAAAAAAAAAAAACCAGTTTGGTGCTGGTTCCAAACTTCCTGAACCAGAAATCTATTTTTGGTCAAATCTTGTGGCATTTGCCTGCCAGCAGGTCACTCCACCAGCCCCCACCAGTGGTTGCAAACATCCACAATAGAACACCTGAGGTATGCGGAGCCAAATGTCTACAGTACCAAAGGATAGTCCCTTGGGGTGTACCCTGCACAACTCGAGTTTTTCAGGTATTACCCCGACCCTAAAACGTTTTATCTTCCTGTGTATTACAGCCTGGCCCCAATATCGGCTGCGAGATGGGGAAAGCTGGCTCATCAGTGGGTCTCTAAATTATAAAACTACTTGTCAATTGGACCTGCTATGCCAAAGACAAAAGAAATGGGATGAAATTCCCTACGTCCATTTTTTTTATGGCCTTATATCAGAACAAAAGCCTTCAAAAGGGATGTGGGCTCTCCTCCACTAGGGTAATGCCAGCTTGACCCTCCTCCTGAGGACCTTCTTGATCTCTTCGCTAATCCTCCTCCGACTGCTCCCTCCCTGCCCCCTTCTTTCTTATGTCCCAACTTGGACCCCAAGCCCCAGAGACTCCCTCCATACAAGCTCCCTCCCCTATAACCCAGTTCACCAACTACACAGAGTGGGACTAGTTACCAGCCAGGGTCCAACAACCTGCCAGGAAAAGTATGAAGTACTCCTTTTAAGGCAGGTCCCCAATGGAGAAGGAGGGCTCATCCAGGTATACATTTACCACTTCTGATCTGTATAACTGGAAAAGTATATACATGGCCCAATAGAAAACTGTATCCTCTCCATCGGGAGACTTCATTGGGCACTACCCCTGTTAGGGCCTAATTGACTAGGGCCTTATTAGACCCTGCCAATCAGCCTGTAATACCCCCATTCTTACTGTAAAAAAACCCAATGGGGAATACTGGATGGTGCAGGACCTTGGGGCAGTCAGTGAAGTCACTGTGGATATATATCCAATAGTCCCTAATCCTTACACCCTGCTGGGCACTTTGCTGTCCACAAGGACCTGGTATTCCATGTTAGATATAAAAGACGCCTCCTTCTGTATTCCATTAGCCCCAGAGTGACAAGAAATTTTTGCTTCTGAGTGGCAGGACCCAAACACACGAAACAACAATACTGCTGGACAGTCCCGTCTCAAGGGTTCAAAAATCCCCCCATCATCTTTGGGGAAACTTTAACAAAAGACCTAAAAGATCAGTATGTGGATGACATTCTAAACTCATATACGGTAGGTCCATTCCCCAAGCCCAGGAGAAGGAACAACCCCCTTGAAATGGAACAACTCGTGTGCTCTTCGGGTAGGAGAAACCATGAAAGCTCTCATGGGATATGGTAACAGGTGCTCCCCACACCCACCGATCTGGCCCTGCACCCCTTCCGGCCGGGAGACAGGGTGAACCTAAAAACCTGGCACACCAGCAGCCCGCAAGACGACGCACTCCTGGATGGAATGGGCCCCACTTGGTGATCTCACTACCCATTCTGCCCTGAAGCCGCAGGGGCTCACTCCGTGGGACATCGAACTTGAGTGAAGAGGCCCCCGAGCCCCAAACTGCAGAGAGACAACCTGGGGCAATGGACCCCCTTGACTAACTGCTCCTGCGAACCTCTTTCTCATCTGAAGCTTCTCTTCCGTAAAGCAACCAAAACGTGACCAGGGAGACTGAGGCCCTGGCAGTGAGCATACCGTCAAGGCACTCTGCCTACAGGCTAAAGACCTAGATACCTGCATGTTTAGGAAAAAATTGACATGTGACCATTATTCTCTTTCTAATATCTGGGCCATGTATTTGAAATCGTCTGGTGTCCTTATCTCCAAAATGGTACACAAATGGTGGTCACTCAGGGACACGAACAGTCAGGGCCGAGACCTGGTGACCCTCAAACACATCTAAAGGCGGCTGGGAGAGGTTCCGCTCTTCTACCCAGGGTCATGACGACGCCCTAGATCAGCAGTAAACAGTTACAGACGATGGACCGTCACCCCTCAGAACCCTTCAAGAATGAGGTGCAGGACAAAAGACACAGGAGGGATTTGTCACCGGCAAAGCCCATTAACAATACCTGGAGAATAAAAATAGAATCTGGGTAATAAAATAAACTCTTACCTTTTTCTCTCTTTTCCATTGTGCTTAGTCTAGTTTCACTGGCTCATAGGGGGCCGCATGCAGAGGCCTCTCACCCAGCACTTCAGACCGGAGCTCCTGGTGCAAAACGGCTGCGCTGACACCTCAGCTGAGGGCCGTGCGCAGAAGCCGCGCAGGGCACTCAATTCAAGATGGCGGCAGCAGATCGTGTGCAGAGATGCTGCGCTCGGCACTGTGATCTGGATCCCCGAGCGGCACAGCTGCGCGTGCGTCTGTGCCCGTGTCTGCGCCCTGACCTCGCGAGAAGTGAGCTCCGCCCCTGCGAACAAGAACCCTATAAATTAGCCCTACCCAAGGCCTTCGCTCTGGAGCCCGAGCTTGCACCTCCTCGTTGTTTGATCAAAGAATAAAACTTCCGGGGCTTCCCTGGTGGCGCAGCGGATGCAGGGGATACGGATTCGTGCCCCGGTCCGGGAAGATCCCACATGCCGCGGAGCGGCTGGGCCCGTGAGCCGTGGCGGCTGAGCCTGCGCGGCCGGAGCCTGTGCTCCGCAACGGGAGAGGCCACAGCAGTGAGAGGCCCACGTACCGAAAAAAAAAAAAAAACAAAAACTTCCCTTTGCTTCTGAACTGGACTCGGGTCTCATTCTATGGGCTCAAGTGACACCCGCTAGGAGGACCCTTGTTGGGACTGGAACAAACTGGCGTTTTCTCCCTCTTGTAAATTTCTCTGTGTTGTATTTCTGTCCTTTTAAACTCTCATTTGAATTTTTCTTTTTTAGTTATCAAAAATAATGTATGTTTATTGTGGAAAATATAGATGATTAAAAACAAGTAAAAAGAAAGTAAACAACCACTCCTAATGATACCACTAGAATATAAACATTGTTAATATTTTGCTAAATTCTCATTTAAAGTTTTTTTAGTTATCAAAAATGTATGTTTATTGTGGAAAATATAGGTGATATTTTAAAAAGTAAAAAGAAAGTAAACAGCCACTCCTAATGATACCACCAGAAGATAAACATTGTTAATATTTTGCTAAATACTTGTTTCTCCCTTGTACAAAGAAACCAATGTAAAAATATTTTTCTTTTCTTCTTTCAAAAATGGAGTACAGTGTACATAGTATTTGGTTAGCTTTTTTTTTAAAACTTAACAATATTTCATCAACAGTTTTCCAAGTCCTTAAATATTTTTTTCCAGCATCATTTTTAATGGTTGCAAACTATTCCATCGTTATTACTAGGTACTTTTTAAAAAGTATCATTCTTAACTACTCCCTACTGAATACAGTTTATCACTACAGTAATGCTTCCATGAAATCCTTGTAGGCAACTTTATTCACACATCTGTGATTATTTTCGGAATGTCTCCCTTGTTTAATCTTGTACACACACAAGTCATCTCTCCTATTAGCCAAGTCTTGAACTTCTTGAGATCAGCATTCAGGTCAATCCATCTGTTTTCCTCAGAGTGCTTTAAAATGAGGAGGCCTTCCAAAATGCTTATCAAATGAAATCATTTATTGGTATGCATTGTTCCTTTAACGGAATAAAAAGATAGCAAGATAGGAAAAGAGGTCAAGTTAGCCAATTTATGGCTGACTTTAAAACTGCCTATGCCTCAGTCTTCTGCCAGGTGGGCTATCTGTGGATTCTCCCCCGCTCCCCCCACCCCCACCCCATTCCATGTCCTTTCATTTTAGGAGTAAAAAACATCTGGCTGCATTTTAAATTGATTCACACAATTTATTTCACCAGCCTCCAGGCCCCAAACTGTTTCTAGATATGCATCAGTGTCTCTGCTGATAGTCAGTGGGGGCTGTGCCTGTGCATGGGAGAATGTAATCCACCCTGAGTCACTGTGTTAAAATGATTCCCCAGTTGAATTGTTTAGTGTGAAATAGGATTGTTTGCATTCCATTTACTCTTTACTTTCTTAATTAGAGTGACCTCCAGCTTGAATCTACCAACTGTTGGATTTTATTATCTTTCCAGGAATTCCTCCTGTAATAAGGTTAACTTTAAATACTGCATTTCCTCGAGGTTGACGTAAAATTCATTCGCCTTTAGAAAAAATAAGCCCAAGTCTTATTTTAAATGACTACAAACAGAATTCTAGGAACAGCAGAGTTGTGTTATTTTGGACGCTATTTTCTCCAATGCTGCATATAAATGACATACAGCAGCCCTGCCTACCTTCTAGGACCTGTCTCCAGGGGAAATAAGAACATCATTTACTTGATGAAACTTTACTTACTAGAAAGACTTTTTAAATGTTGTTTCTCTTGAGTCCAGAAATTAATGTGTGAATCTGCCTTTGTATATTCTTCCTATAAAAGAAAACCAAAATACAATGGTGGGTGAGATGTTTGTGAACCATATTACATGGCTTGAGAAATGCACTCCATCTTTGTATTCCTGCCTCTGGATTCAACTTTACCTGGCCCTTCCTCAGGATTCAAGCCCACTACAGGATGAAATTGTAAGGCTCTGGGATGAAGTGGCCAAAAAATTATTAGGACTCTTTTCTACCCTCCAACCTCCCAACCCTCCCTAGTTTCTGTAGGGTCAGATTGCTTATACTTTCTAATTGCCGTCTGTAGCTACCATCAGGTCTTTGCTCTTGAATTGACTGTTTAATGCTTAATTTGATCTCCTGATTTTGGATGTCCCCTGTCAATTTGACTCTCAGTTTAACTTGAAATCTCTCTTGTCTGTAAGCACTAGTTTTTCCTCCTAATCCCCATCGTGGAGAATGATGATTCCAGTGGTAACCCTCACAAATTCTGAATTCCTGTACAAACAGAAGCACTGCCATGTCTTGTGTGATGGGGCCCTTCCACCCTTCCTCCATCTGCTCTACTCACACTGGAGTATTTTAAGCTCTTCGGGGCCGTTTGTGTGTGCTCCTCCCTCTGCCCAGAATGTTCTTCCCCTCTTCTCCTAATGCTGGTTTTTCTTCATGCTTTTGGACTCAGCCTAAGTGTCATCTCCTTGGAGAGGCTTATCTAGACAACCTAGTGTGATGTTCTACATATTTTAACCATCCTTAGGTACAGGTACCAACTAATCAGAACAGACTCCAGTATTAACAAATCGTATCCTCGTACTGAGGCTATCCAGGTGAATACCAACTCTCGCTGACCAATTATTTGATTAAGCAGTAATGACAAGCTGTAAATAATTATTTGTGCATTTGCTCCTTCTGTGTATATTACCTGGTAGAATGCAGTTTCCATGAGAGCAAGAATTCTTCTGTCTTAGTCGCTGTCATGGAGGAAAAACTTTCTCTCTACCTTCTTAAATTCAGTGGTTGAGGGCTTGTGAATTAAATTGACAAAGATTAGTATTAGAAAAGACGGATTTTTATTCACTTACAGATGTGGGAAATAACAGAAAAAATGTGACTCAACAAAGAGCCAAAGATAGGGGCTTATATATCCACTTAATAATGGGAAAGGGAGGGGAGACAAAAGGCTTTTATGGGAAGAACAAATGAGTTTCTTTAGGAAAGACAAATGGGCTTTTAGGAAAACAAAATGGGAGACAGAAAATTTGTGATAATATTTGTTTCTGCAGGTGCAAGTACTCACCACCCACTTCTTTCTAGTTAGAAAAAACTGTCCCAAGAAAAGATTTGTGGCAATTTTACTCTCAGTTTCCAGCCTCAGAGTGAAGCTGCCTCAGAGGGGCATTTCCAGGAGTTTCTACCTTTAATCAGACAAGGGAAGCTCCAAAAAGGCTTTTTTCTGGATCTATTGAATTTCAAATGTTTTTAGTTCAAAATAATCTTCCTATCAACTCTGAGGGTCTGAGATGGTCTGCACATCACCTAGCACATCGTACTATGACTTAATTGCAGTAGGTACTCAGTAAATACTTGTTAAAACACGAATAAATGAAGCAGTGAGTAGAGTGCTCACTATCTGCTTATGGTGACCAGTTCCAACTCATGTGGTTGCTTGACCAAGGTAGGGGTGTGTGTGTGTGTGTGTGTGTGTGTGTGTGTGTGTGTGTGTGTGAAAGCTCAGAAAAAATATATTCACAATGACCTAGATTCCTTAATTTTATAATTTAAAATGTTTCTTTTGTTGAGGAGTTGATAAGTCCCATGACATGAAGCAGACATACCTTATAGGTAAGATTCTTGATGTGGACCTTCTCTGCCATTTTCTTTTTTTTTTTTTGTATTACAGGATGAAGCACAGTTTTCTGTAGATGGTAGTCCACCAGAAAGAGCTACTTTTTATTTCTCCTAACCCTTGAGATCACCCAGGGTGGGCAGCTGCTGATAGTAAATGCCCTGAGAGTTCTCTATGGGACACTGAGGGTGAAATCCTTATCGGTGGGCAGTTGCGTATGTTCTCAGGAGCATCATGGAATGGGCTGAAAGGGGCTCCATGGCCCTGTCTCTATTTGAAGGGTTAATAAATACAATGGCAGCTACTGTCCCATTATCTACTGGGATGAGATTTTTAAAACTTCTTTTTCAAGGGAATTTCCTGACGGTCTAGTGGTTAGGACTCCATGCTTTCACCGCCAAGGGCACGGGTTCAATCCCTGGTCGGTAAACTAAGATCCCACAAGCTGCAAGGTGGGGCAAAATAGAATAGAATAGAATAAAATAAACTTTTTTTCTTTCATGGGAAACTTCAAGCATACACAAAGTAGAATACACATATCCATGTATACCATCACCTAGTATTAACAACGATCCGTATTTGGACAATCTTATTTCAGCTCCCCATCCCCCACCCCACATTTCCCTTACATTTCTCAATCCCTCCCCTCACCACATTATCCTAAAGCAATATATATTATTTCATCTATTAATGCATCATCTTATTTTTAACAGATGAGCACACATTTCAAAATTATTATATTTATTTTTGGTGGGTTTGTCGGTTTGCTATTCATTAGGATTTTTAGTGGTAAAATACATATAACATAAAATTTACCCTTTTTACCATACTTAAGTATATGATTCAGTAGCACTAAGCACATTCACAGTTTTGTGCAACCATTACCACCATCCATCATCAGAACTTCATCTTCCCAAAATCAAACTCTGTACCCGTTAGACGTGACTCCTTACCCCTCCAACTCCTCAGCCCCTGCAAACATCATTCTACTTTTTGTTTATATGGATTTGACCGCTCTACTGCCTCATGTAAGTGGAATCATATAATATTTGTCCTTTCATGACTTTCTTATTCGTGTAATGTTTTCAAGGTTCATCCTGGTTGTAGCGTATGTCAGAATTTCCTTCCTTTTTAAGGCTGAATGATATTCCACTTGTGTATATACCACAGTTTATTTTTCCTTCATCCAACAATGAATACTTGGATTGTTTCCACCCTTTAGCCATTGTGAATAATGCTGCTCTGAACATGGGTGTGCCAGTATCTGTTCGAGCCCCTGCTTTCAATTCTTTTGGGTATATACCCAGAAGTGGAATTGCTGGATCATATGATAATTCTATGTTTAATTTATTTAGGGGAGCACACATTTGAAAAACCACTACCACAGTTCCATTTCACACCTAAAACTTTAACAATATTTCCTTAATGGCATAGGCTTTACAACTACCGAAGAGACCATACTGGAAAGGCTAACAGCTGAGCCACCAAGCCTGGCTACCTGGGACCTTGGGCATGTCACTGAAATATCCTGTGCCTCCATTTCCTCATCTGTAAGATGGGGGAGATAGGTTAAATGAGCTAGTATACACAAAGCACTGTAGGCAGTGTCTGCCCGTTGTAAGTAGAGTCTGTAAGTGTTGGCTCTATTAACACTTGTCCTGTATCAGTGTTGCCCATGAGAACCCAAGATTTAGAGGCCTAAAATGTATAATAAAAAGATCATAAAACTAGACACACACACACAAACTCATGCAAAATTTGGTATGAAATTTATTTAGAATCAGAGAAAAATATCACAACTAAAAACTGGAGTCTAAGAGATTCAAGTCTTTCTTCAGAGTCTTCTTTAGCCAGTTGATCTGAAATGCTTACAAGGGGTCCTTGCTGATTTAAGCCTGGATCCCCCTCTCACCTAGGGTTGTTGTAAGGTTTAAAATGTGTTGTTATATGTCGTGCTTAGAACAGTGCCTGGCATAGAGTAAGTGCTCTATAAATGTTAATTACAATGGTTGGTAGGTCCATTCTCCAAGCGAGGAAATATTGGAAGAGGAGGAGTTTTGGGTGGAAGTTGGGGGAGAATAAGATCAGTCCAGTTTGGAGCAAGAGTTTGAGATGCCTTTGACAGGTCTGAGAAGTCATGTCAGCGCTCAATAAATGTTTGATGATGGTGATGATACTGATGAAGGCAACAACATTGATGACGACCTCAACAATGACTATTGACTGTGGCCTGGGTAGGTCTCTGTACTGTTAGCCTTCAAATGGGCAGGCTGCCTGGGGGCTCTGAGGATGAGGGCAAGGATTACTGCCTAGCTGATTTCACTTCAGCGAGGGAATGAATTCAGCATTCATTAGAAGTGGATTCTAAGCAAGGTTCCCAAATGCCAAAAGGTACTTTTGTACTGTGGGAGAGCCTGCACCCACCCTAGCATTCCTTCCTCTCCAGGTAGTTACTCAGCTTCTTTAGATAAGATTCTCTGGTTTTTCAGCCTGGGGGTGAAGTACTGGAGTTTGAAGGTGGTGGCAGGAGGGCAAGACCTAGCTTTACTTGCTTGGGGTTGGGAGGACTCACAGGGATGTGTGGGAGCCACAGTTGCCCCATCAACCGAGTGCTGCTCTGTTTGCAGCGGGATTGGGAAGGGGAAGGTGAGAGAGGGAGCTGATAGAAATAGTCCTTCGAAAAATAATTTCAGTTAAGCTCTTTCTCATTCCCAGCCTCTGCTGACGCTGCCCATCTTGACTGTAGTTTCTTTAGGGCTCCCCTAAGTCACTTGTCTCCTTTCTCCTATGGAGTCTCCTCCTACATACTCTGCAGCAACTTCCTTACTCCCTCTCCTTCATCCACCAATAGCCTCCTACCATCTACCCGTCCATCAGAAATTTGTCGAGGTGCCTTATTCATTGATGGCCTCCTTTCTGTGCTTGTCTTAGTTATGGGTTCATTCTTTTACTATCATTTATTGGGTCTTGGCAGGGAGAGATGATAAACACTATGGTCAACCCTTTGTTCCTAGTGGATGCATTTCTAGAGATGTCTAAAAATACCTTTCACTTGAATATTCCATTTCTAAGAAAACAATCTATTCTCTGGTGTCAGAAGTGAAGGGCAAGGCTGTACTGCTGGTAAAGAATTATCTACATCACATATGAGCAGTGACAGTTGTCCAGGGCATGTTTCTGTTATTAAATTCACTTTGCTGCCACCTTTGTTTATAGCTTCAGCAAACCTGGGCTCTAATCCGGGCCGAGCCCGGGCCACTGAAGATATTTCAGTTTGCTCTCTGCCTACTGATCTCTGCCAGCTTAAGACCAATTTTTCTATCTTTCAAGTAAGTTGATTAAAAATGCCCACATTGTCTGAATACACAGTTACCAGTTTTGCTTCCTACTTTTACCACTCAGTTTTAGAACAGTTGAGAACCTGAAATAGACTCAAATCATTAATAGCCAAAATAGGAACACTATATGGAAGTCACACAACAGTTCCCCAGACTGTGACACAGACTACAAAAACCTAGAAACCCTGGCCCCCAAAGTCACTTTACCTCTATTTGGCAGACAATGTGAACAGAGAACAGAAACTCTGTAAGAACACAATGTAGGCTGATGGTCAGGGTTAACTGAAAATCATTGCTTTTATAGAATCATTTCCTCAGCCTTCTCTTAGCTTTAGTTAAACTTATTTGGGCTTATTTCTTCCTGGCTTTGGGTGTTATTTTTGCATTTGTATTAAAGAGCAGAAAAAAGGGAGGGGGAAGCCTAATGAGGAATAAATAATGGAAAAGGGTAAAAAAAAATGTTTGTAAGTGTATTGGACCTTACAAACTTATATAATCCACGGATCATTTCTGTGGTAGACTGTTATGACTCCAAAGAGCCATTGTGCTAATGTAGCAGCTGATGATTTTATGCAGAGACTCTGCATAGTAAATGCCCTTATGAAACTGGGAATGAATTGTGGGAACCGAACATGGCCAATAACCATTTTTAAAAATAATGAAGTACTCTGCCACCTCACTCTTCCACCAGCCCCCACCAAAGTCATGAAGAGCTGAGTCAATGTAATGAACTAATTGCCTGGAAATGTAATTTTAAAAAAAAGAACTCTGTATGTGGAGTAGGAAAAAACCAAAGCCAAAATAGGGCTTATATTTTGAAGCATTAAAACATATTTTAGCACTCAGGGAAAATGAATGAGCCTGTGCCACATTTCATTTCAGCAGCTGCTGTTTAAACCTTGGAAATTAAATCATAGACACCCTGGGTTTTAGAGAAGGGACGGAGGTGGGGTCCTGGCTTTGCCAAGGCACTTTGGGCCTAAGTAGCAACACCCTGCTTGGCCTTGCTGGAGAATAGACTGCCAATTGTGGCAAATTATATGATGCTTTTGAGATGTGCACACATAGCCCATTACACTTTTCACAGCGTTCCTTCATTAAGCCCGCAGAATTGTTTTTTTTATGTTTTCCTCATAATAGCTTCTGAAAGGTCAAGAATGGCTCACTTGACTTTCTGGTGCCCTTCAGGCAATAATGCCGTTAACCACTTGTGGCCTTTGCTCTTCCAAGCTGACATTTGCCCCAAGGTCTCCCATTGGTTGTCGGACTGGGTCTCCTCCCTTCCCCAACATACACACACACACACACACACACACACACACACACGCACACACACACACACACACACCCCTCAGGTGGGGATAAGGACCGGAAGGACGGTCTGGAATCCCCGCCAGTTGAGATTTTTTGACTTTCTGTTAGAGGTGATGTTGAGCTCTGGTAGCATTTGGAAAGCAGTAGAGGGTGCTGGTTTTAAGGATCAGATAGTCTTGAGTTTAAATCCAGATCTACTCCTCTGAGCTGGGTGACCTGGGGCAAGTCATCTCAGCTCTCAAGGCTCAGTGTCCAAATGTGTAAAATGGGGACAAGAGTAGTGCCACCTCAGAAGGTGCTTTCCTGGCATAGAGTAGGCATAAAAATGTTGATTCAGAACAAAAACAGCCAGTCTTAGAAGCCTGCTAAGGGTAGGCCTTGGCTGGCAGCATCGCATATACACACCCTTTCATTACCAACCTGATAGCTCCCTCCCAGACTTCACTCACATCCATAAGGAGGCAGTAGCATTTGTCAAATGCTGTCTGTGTGCCAAGGGCCTACATCTGTTTCTCATTTAATTCTTTACACATTACTGTAAAATAGGTATTATTATCGCTGTATTTTGCATGATGAAACTGATACTCAGGGCTAATGATAATGGCTATCATTTATTGAGTATTTACTATGTGCCAGACGCTATGTTAGATACTTACTTTTATACGTTCTCTTCTCAGTGGGCAATTCAGTCATTTCCATTTTTTTGTTGTTATGAAGAGTTCTCCCGTGGACCTTCTTCAACACGTCTTCATGGGCACACGGACAGCACTTTCCCGCAGGAGTACACACCCAGGAGTAGAACTTCTGGGTTGGAGGTATATGAATGTTCAGCTTTGCCAAACACTATGAAATTATTTTCCAAAGTGACTAATAATTTATACTCCCACCAGAATGTGTAAGCTTTCCTGTTGAGCCACATCCTCCCTACACTTGGTATTCTTATTTTTCTTAAGCTATTAGGTATTAAATGGTATTTTGACCTTGATCTGTATTTTCTGATTACTAATAAGGTTGATAGCCTCTTTTTATATTAATTGGCCATAAATGTCTACTTTTCTGTGAGATGTCTGTTCATGTCTTTTGCTTGTTTTTCTATTGAATTGTTTGCTTTCAAGCAATTGATAATTTTTTTATTCTAATCTGTTGGTGGTTATGATAGTTAATTTTACGTGTCAACTTGCTTGGGCCAAAGGATTCACAGATAGCTGATAAAATATTTCTGGGTGTGTCTGTGAGGGTGTTTTTGGAAGAGATTAGGATTTGAATTTATAGACTGAGTGAAGAAGATCACCCTCATTGGGTGGGTGGACATCACATAGTCGTTTGAGGGACTAAATAGAACAAAAGGTAAAGGAAGGGCAAATTTGCTCTCCGTTTGAGTTGGGACATCCATCATTTCCTGCTCTCAGACATTTAGGTTCCTGGTACTCAGGTCTTCAGGAATAGACTGAATTACATCACCAGCTTTCCTGAGTCTCCTGCTTGCAGAGGGCAGACTGTGGGACTTCTGAGCTGCCATAATTGTGTGAGCCAATTCCTATAATAAATATCCTCATATATACACGCATTTCCCTTCTATTGGAGAACTCTGACTAATACAGTGTTTGTATCCTTGCAGATATTTTCTCCCTGCTTATGACTTGCCTTTCACTTTCTTTAGGGTGTTCTTAGCATAAGTTCTTAGTTTTAATGGAGTTGGGCTTATCAGTCTTTTCTTTAATGATTAGCATTCTTTGTATCTTGTTTAAGAATATTTCTCAATCTTTTCTGTTTCCTTCTGGCATTTAAGTCCGTACTCTATCTGTAATTGACTTTTGAGTATGATTTGAGTTAGGGATCCAAAATCATATTTTTCTATTATGGGTAACTTTTTTTCCAGCTCAATTTATTGAATTATCTCCCCTCCTCCCCCCATCCCACCCTGCTGCCATATTACCTCTCATATATCAAATTTCTATATGTATTTCTACGCTCTGTATTCTGTTTCATTGGTCAATTTGTCTATTCCTGAGCCAGTACACATGGTTACTATGACTTTATAATAAATCTCATTATCCTGTGGAACAATTCCCACTCTTTTTCTTCTTATTTAAAAATTAATAAATATCCATTTTAGACAACTGAATAAGTATAGGAAATTCCAGAGAAATTAAAACTTATTTATAATTTCATCAGTCAGGTACAACAACAGTTAACATCTGGTATATAGTTTTCTACACTATACAAATACATACTCATATGAAGACATGCACACATATATGTATATAAATACACACATTTATACTTTAACAAATTTAAAATCAATATCGATTGCTTCCTATATTCAAGGCTTATATGTCTAAAGCTTTATTTTTGCTAAAGCTGAGAAAGAATATTTAGGAAATACGATAATATTTAAGATGCTAATAACGATGTTAGAAGGAAATTTGTTTTCAATTTGGCAGCTAATATGATTCCTCTTTGGGTGCCTTAGTCCAGGAAAGCATTTATTTTGAATCCCTAAGCTTTGCTACTGCCCTAAACTAAGAAAATAAATCTCTCTCCATCCCTAAAGTAATACACTTATCCTCCAAGCAAACTACTATTTACTTGTTTAATAAAACAAAAAACATGATGTGTTACATTTTTAAAGAATTATACCTTGACTTTAAAATTAGACTTGGGTTTGAGTCCTCAGTCTGCCCCTTATTACCACTTTGACCCTGAACAAGTCACAGAACTTCTTATAGTCTCAGTTTCTTCATCTTTAAAATGATGATGATATCTACCTTGCAGAGTTGCCGGGAGTATTAATGTAGTTTTTAAAAGCCTCATAAAATGCTTGCCAGTACTGACTTTAAAATTTTTAATTAGTTTTTGTTTTATTACAAACGTAATAGGAGCTTCTTGTAAAGTTTTTGAATAGTAGAGAATAATAATAATAATGAATAATAGTACAGAATACAGTGAAAACTAAAAATTCTTTCCCTCCAAGTGTATGTTCTTCCCTCTAAATCAGTTGCACTCTCCTGAAGAAGCAACAATAAATTCTCATGACACACGATTATTAAGAACATTCTAAGAACATTCCATGACCAGCAAAAATCCTGGCGATCCTGTATAAACATCACATAACAGGTAAGCTAAAAATGTCCAGAATATTTCATTTCTTTAAGATAGCTATCATTTTACAGTTTTTCCATTTTTTTAGGAAAAAAATTAACAAATGGAAATATTCAAATTAAGAAGAGGAGGCCATCTTCAAAAAGTCTACAAACAAATGCTGGAGAGGGGATGGAGAAATGGGAACCCTCCTACACTGTTGGTGGGAATGTAAATTGGTACAGCCAGGACTTCCTTGGTGGTGCAGTGGTTGAGAGTCCGCCTGCCAATGCAGGAGACAGAGGTTCGATCCCTGGTCCGAGAGGATCCCACATGCCACAGAGCGACTAAGCCTGTGTGCCACAACTACTGAGCCTGTGCTCTAGAGCCTGCGAGCCACAACTGCTGAGCCCACACGCCGCAACTACTGAAGCGCACGTGCCTAGAGCCTGTGCTCTGCAACAACAGAAGCCACCACAATGAGAAGCCCGTGCACCACAACGAAGAGTAGCCCTCCTCGCCGCAACTAGAGAAAAGCCTGTGTGCAACAACAAAAATCCAATGCAGCCAAAAAAAAAAAAAAAAATTGGTACAACCACTATGGAGAACATTATGGAAGTCCCTTAAAAAACTAAAAATAGAACTACCATATGTTCCAGCAATCCCACTCCGGGCATATATCTGGAGAAAACTATAATCCAAAAAGATACATGCACCCCAGTGTTCACTGAAGCGCTATTTACAATAGCCAAGACATGGAAGCAACCTAAATGTCCATTGACAGAGGAATGGATAAAGAAGATGTGGTACATATATACAATGGAATATTACTCAGCCATACAAAAAAATGAAATAATGCCATTTGCAGCAACATGGATGGACCAAGAAATTATTATACTAAGTGAAGTAAGTCAGACAGAGAAAGACAGATCTCATATGATATCACACATATGTGGAATCTAATTTAAAAAAATGATACAAGTGAACTTATTTACAAAACAGAAACAGACTTACAGATATCAAAAACAAACTTATGGTAACCAAAGGGGAAATGCGGCAGGGGGTGGGGGGGTGAGGGATAAATCAGGAGCTCGGATGAACATCACACACTGATATATACACCATAGAGAACCAACAAGGACCTACTGTATAGCACAGGGAACTCTACTCAATACTCTGTAATGACCTATATGGGAAAAGAAACTAAAAAAGAGTGGATATATGTATATGTATAACTGATTCACTTTGCTGTACACCTGAAACTAACACAACATTGTAAGTCAACTATACTCCAATAAAATTAAAATTTTAAAAAAATTAAGAAGAGGATTAGAGGCTATTTAAAAACTAACAGTAAACACTTGGTTATGGGCATTTATTATTTTTAAAATTTTTTGTTATAATGGTAATGCATTCTTATAGCAATATCAAACAATTGTTGGGTATATAAAGTAAAAAATGAAATTCCCTTTTTATACTCCCCCAATCACACTCCCCAGAAATAACCTCTGGACAAGTTTTGATGTCTTAACTTTCATGTTCTTTACCTACCAGACTTAGAAATGTCTCAATTTAACTGCAAGGCTTTACTCCCTTTCATGACAGTATTAATTTTGTTTTGGTTTGGTTGGTGCTACACTTATTGATTCATTCATTCCTTTAATTAAGCATATACTAAGGTACCTGCTCTGGGCCAAGTGTCGAGCAAAGTGCTAGAGATTCTTGAAGTGTCAGTGGTAGTGCCCTCGTCCCTAACAGATAATAATATTGTTTCATAAAAGCTTCATTACAGTCAGTTAGTGCAGGATGCTGTGGGACCGACCATCAGGGAGGGACATCAAACCCAGGTGATCTGGGAAGGCTTCCTGGAGAAAGCGATCTCTAAGTTGAGAACTGAAAGCTGAATAGGCATTAGGCCTGTGCAATGGCCGGATCTGTGGGACGATAGTGCATTAGGGATGATGAGAAGCTGGAATGAAGAGCACAGCAGTACAGGAGGGAGGGCTGAGGATGTTGCAGAGAGATGGTTGAAGGCTCTGCAAGATACACTAAGACATGTGCACACAGGGGGTAGATGGGCCCCCTAAAAGGATTGTAAGTAGGGGAGTGACATCACCATGTTTGTATTGTAGAAACCTCCATCTGGCTGCTACTGGGAGAAAGAATTGGAGAAGGGCAAGCCAGGAGGCAGGAGTGATAGGAGGTGGTTGTAATAATCCAAGTGAGAAACAGTGTTGGACTCGATTAAGGAAGTGACAGTGGAGGAGGAAGAAGGAGAGAAATTCAAGAGTAGAGGAGGTCTTCTTTCTGCAAGGATAACTGATACCTGGAATAGGCCACAAAAAGTAAAGCCAGTTAATACAGGGACCAATTTTTCAAGTAAATAGCGAGGGCAAAAGACTTGATTGAAATTCTAACTTGAAAAATTAAACTAAAATTCACTTCAAAATCCCTACTTTAATATTATAAATAATTTTAAAGTTTATAATCACAGTTATGAACTAATGTTTATGGTGAAGAATGAATCAGAAATTTGGAAGGCATAATTTTCAACACAAATTCTATCACAGTATGATAATGACATCTTTCACATCATGTTTAGGTTTTGCAATAAGTTCACAAGAGAGATCATTTTGGGGAAATATTTGGGCTTGTCAATTTCCCCAAGGGTATCTTCTTTTGCTGTTCAGATTATTTTCTTTTTGAAGTGCTATTATGTCATCCCCCTTACGGTCCCCTACCCCCCACCCCAACTGGTCACCAGTTTAACTAGGCCAGTTTGTCATCTGATAAAGGCTATGCCAGTACTTGGGAACACTTCTCCCAGATCACTTTGATTGACTTTATGAAACTGTATCCTTTAAAAGATTTTGAGTTTGTCTTCACAGTTGATTTGCTTTGCATTTAAAGCATAACACATGGGTATTTGTAATTGGAAGGGCATATTTTAGTCAGGGGTGTTATCATAAATGGTAAGTTTCTTAGTCAATATTTTTGTGTTATAATGACTTTTACTTTTCTATGCAACCTGTTGCCTATGGAGACTTGGGTAATGGTTACTTGGATAATGAGAAAACCCTATAATTATCTGTCACCTACTCACCAGGATCATGCCCAACAGGGAAACACACAACAAAGCTCTCCTCAGGAAGAAGAAAATGGATAAAGTCTTCATCTTCTAGGACGAAATCCTTTGTGTACATCAAAGACACAACAAAGGAGAACATGAAATACCTTCTTCAAGTTTTTCTCCCATACTTGCTCGGTGGAAGGTATTTTCTCGGCAGTGCTCACATCAAAGACCACAAGATTTGCTGGAAGGATCTCTGTCACTCTCTGGAAAGAAGCCCAAATCTTGTTACCAATAAGAGAGCATCATCTTACCCACTGATGTTTTCTGAAGGGAAAAAAATACCTTTCTCTATTTTCTGCAAGGGAACATAGAGCTTGTGCCACCTACTCCTTGTCCCCCTATCCGTCTCCAACCAAAGGATCCAAGGAGATCCTGAATTATGCTATTGTCTTCAACCTCATAAAGATTTAATATCCTGGGTTCTGTGCATTGAGTTTACACCATTGTTAAAATCTTTTGACTGATGATGCATTGATTGTTTATCTAACTACTAATTCTCCCCCCTTCCTCCTTTTCTTCCCGACTGTCTTTCATAAATGTATATCGAGTACCACTGTGTGCTGGGAACTATGCTGGATGTTGGCACGCCAATGCAGACATCACCTCAATACGATGGGAAGCATCATAGGGGAGTGACTGGATCCAATTTATGTTGAATGGGAATATTTCCCTCATGCTAAATCTTTATTCCAGCTCTGTAAGTCATGACTTGTAAATAAGCACTAGTTTTCATAGAAAAGCCTAAGAGATGCTAGCCCTAGCCAGACATTTTATTTCACCTTTGTTGTTTGACTTCTCATTCAATGTCCTTTGTTTGGTAGGGATCGTTGTGAGCAACAGCAGTTCCCACAAGCTCAGACTGGAGTCACAGAAGTGACTCTGAAACCATGGTCCTGTGTGCATGGTCCAAGCAGCTTGGGAGGCACACAGGGCCCAGACTATGCCTGGGAAAAACTCAGGGGATTTTTTATCACACCATAACACTCCTTCTATCAAAAGCAATCCTCCATACCCAGATCTTTTCCACCCTTTCCTCTGCTCACTGTTTCCCCCTTTCCATTCTTCTCCTATCTAGGCCACAGGTGTGCCAGCCCAGACTTCTCTGCTCCTCGATCTTTCCCTTCCTCCCACACATACATATCTATTTCTTTAGGAAAGCAATTCACCTCTGACCTGGATGCTCTCATCTTACATCCCCACACCCAACACTTAACCACATGATCTTCAAGTAGGTTTAAACACACACACACACACACACACACACACACACACACATACACACACACCATTGCACTATAGACAGTGACCTTGGGGATAGGCAACAAGAGATGCTCCAGTTTGCAACCTTGGCCCTAGTGTCTCCTCTGCGTTCACTAACTCAGTCATGTGTTCATTCACTGTTACTGTGGTTGTATCAGCTCCCCTAAAAGCAGAGCCTGAAACAAAGACTTGGGTGCAGGGAGTTTATTTGGGAGATGATCTTAGGAAGCAGAAGTGAGGGAATGGGGAAAGTGAGGCTGGGAAGGAGAAAAAGCCAGTAAAGGTACATTATTGAGTTGAGTATTGCTGTGGACACCTGAGGCTCAGTCTCCAGGGGACTCTCTGAGGCACTGCGTACAACACACCTCAGAATTGTCCTTCTGAAGGATGGGAGGATGGGATATTTATCCACAAACTTGCATCCCCCTCTGGTTGAGGGTTGATCTTCAGGGCGGTCACAGCTCTCTCTTCTAAGCCAGCTCCTGCACAGGAAGCCATCAGCAGGCATGGAGCTGTCCACCACAGCTGCAGCTGAAGTCAGAGGAGGGCTGACAGCATTCAGCTTGGGGCACCACCCACGGCTGCTACAAACAGCATTCATCACAGCTGTACTGTAATCATTGCTTCTTGCCTGGTTTCTCCCATGAAGTAATGAATTCCACAAGGACAAGGACAGTTCCTTCATCTTTGTTTCCACAGTGCCTAGCACAGTGCCAGACTCACGGGAGCCCTTCAGGTTCCATTTGTTGAATGAAGGAAGGAACTAGTGAGAGAACAATAGACTGAAACTAGAAACCTGAATTCTAGTCCCCACTGGGTCACTAACTTCTGTGTGACCTTGACTATATCAAAACCTCACATACAGCAGTTTGGTTACCTATGAACTTACAAATTCATATTTAAAAAAAAATCTCAACATCAAAATGTTATTTTAAAAGGAGAAAATTTCCCATCCGTGACTGATCTTAGAATAAAATATTGTCTCCAACTTGATGGCTCTCTCTAATTCTAGGTTTCCATCCCTCCAAGGTGTAAAGATGAACACTGCTGAAGAAGTAAGGGTATGTTACAAAGTTAGTTACCCGAAAAATATTTCGTTTCCTGCCTGAAGCTTGGAAAACCTTCAGTAACACTCTTATGTGAAGAGCGACAGAATGCTAATTTCCCACAGATTCATTATCACCATGAAATGAAATTTTGGAACACATCAGAGGTAAATATAATGTGCAAATGTAGAATTCAACAATTCGAGTTCTAGCTGCCTTGTGTTTTTACACCTCTGTCAACAAGATCCTCATTAAAGACTTTTTCCCATTATTCTACTTGAAAAGACGACTGGAGAATATTATAATATTCAGGATGGAGAGAGGTTCTTTCCAGTTAACGCTTTATGAAGGGAACTCATCTGTGTATATATTCCTAATTATTTTTTATCAGATCACAAATATTGTGCTCAATACTGTGCTAGGTCTTGGGGATACAATCTTGAAAAACTTCCTACTCAGTCCCTCCTCTTGTGGGGCTTACAGTCTAGTAGGGAAGGACTATATTAATTATTTTAAATGAGTATTAAATTAACATTCCAAAATAAACACTTATGGGAAGGACACAATTTTATTAGGGCAAAATACACTGGGAATCATATGGCCTGAGAGGTTAAAAAGGTTTCCCCTCCACAAAGTGGGATTTGAATAGAAAGCTGGAGAATGAATAAGTAAGAGAAGGGGAGGACAGCATGTGCAAAGGCCCAGTGACAAGAATAACAGGATGCCTTGAAAGAAGGCCAGGGGAATGGGCTTACTCAGGGGCGGAGGAGTAGGGTGTGAGTGAGACTGAGAGGTAAGCACAGGCCATACCAGGCAGGCCTGCTAGGCAGGTTAAGCATTCTGGTCTAAGAGCAATGGGAAATCATTGTTTGGTTTCAGCAGGACCTGCTGACATGATCAGATCTGCACATTTTTAACAGGGCCTTTTTTCCACATCCTTTTATATTTTTCATAATTATATGAGAATTCAAACAAAAACATTTGCTTTTGCCTGAGTTATGCTGATAATTGCAGACACACACACACACACACACACACACACACACACACACACACACTTTTCTTCCAAAAGATGTCAGTCCAGTTTGTTCCAGTATTATCTGTACATCTCGTTCTCATTTAGGTAATATTTACTTTGTATTTCTCGGTGCACACTGCATTTACCCGATAACTAAATTCCATGCTGGGATGTCATGGGGAATAAATAGACAGTCCTATCCCCATATATTAAGTGTGCAAGTAAAATTGCCTTCCACTGCTGGAAAATGTGAGAACAACAGCCACTGCATCAACAAGATGGGTCCAAAATGAATCGTCTGGTGGTAACTGCGGGGCCTCCCTAAACGATGTCTGTAACATCTATTACCTCCCCCAAATTTCTTAGCATATCCAAAAATGGATTAAGTTGCTTTGACAGGCTCTATTTTTTATGAACCTCTTTGGCTATTACTTACTCTGTTATTTTCCTCAAGGTGCTCACGGCTGATTTATGATTTCATTTAAGGTTTTTGAGTGGTAGTTTGGATACGCTAACTAGCCCACCTTTTCCCGGATCTGCTTTTGGCTGCTTTATCTCCAACACTAAATCAGCCTGCTTAAATTCCCCTGGTACATAAGTCTCCACGACAAACACTAGTATTGGAGGTACATCCTGCCTTATCCGGTTTGTTGAATATGTTCAAATGAATCCGATCCAACTCTGCTGATTTATAAATATTTAAATTCTATAAGTATTCTTTTACCTGCCTATTATTAATTCTGTTTCTTGATATTCCCAGAGACTCATTAATATTTGTCTTACTGAGCTCCTACTTCCTTCATTCTTTCTGTTAAATGCAGAGATAAAATAGTAGTTCCATATTCACTGTTCTTTGCATCTTTCATAACATGTTCTCAACCCTGGTTTAGCAAAAGTGGCCTTTTTTCCTTGGGCATAACATCCCATTGTAGTTTTAGAAGGCTTTGCCATAATTTCTTGCTTCTTTTGCTTCTTTAATTCTGTCCTTTCAGCCATCTCCTGGAGTTATATTTTCTTCAATCTGTGTATTCTTTTCCCCAAATTCTACACAACTGGATTTTTGCTTTTTTTCCCCCGAACAGGAAATATTTATCCTTTAAACCTTGTATATCAGAATATGCTTGCTGGTTATATAATAGCACCCAGCAGCCACTTGTGTGTTCTTATTCTAGAGGATGTACTTGGATGCCCACACCCATGTTTTTCCTTTCAATACAACAACACAAGTAGTAATCATTTAGTTCCTTAGAGATGGTTGGATGCAGTCCATTAATTTCATAGCATGTCCATAAAATTGTTCTGACACCATCAGCAAGTGAATATGAAACCAAGACAAGGGGTTTCCAATTATAAGTAAAAAATAATAACACAAAGGGGAAGAGCCCAGGAATATACCTCATCAAAAACACACTGGAAATTTTAATGTGTTTTCAAAAGAGTACATATTGTTTACCACAAAAAAAAAGTATACACACTGTACCATTACATTTATGTGTTTCAAGAATAGGCAAAAGTGAATTGTGGAGATAGAAGTCAGAGTAGTGGTTACCCGTGGGGATGAGTAATGATTGGAAAGGTCCTGAAGATCCTGGAAATGTTCTATATCTTGATCTGGGTGTTGGGTACATGGATGTGTATGTATGTACTGTGTAAAAGTTGATCAAGCTGTATCTTTGTGAATAGTGCACTTAAAAAACTGGTACAAGCAAAGCAAAGCAAAGCAATTAATGTGTTTACAAAGCCAATTACTAAAAGCTGCAATAAATACTTGCAGTTGCTATGGACTATATCTGAAGCTACCTGAAATATTATTATTGTTAAAATTTGGTATATTTGTTATTGGACAAACATTTCTGCTCAGTTGGCCAGTAGAATGAGAATGATCCTAGCTACTATTGCCTGAGTGCCTGCAGTGTGACGGCATTGTACCTACAATTTGTCATCTCAATATAGGGAAGGTGACTTTACCCCATTGTCCAGATGAGGATATGGAACCAGAAAGATCTTCAGTAGTTGCCAAAGGGCACATAGCTAAAGAGAAGAAATCAGAGATTTAAACTCAGGTTTCCAAAACTCCAAAGCCTATGTAGTTCCTCCCACTCTATATGGCATCCAGGTAGATGATTATGAGTTAGTATTCTTATTAGCTTTTCTTTACTGTAGGCAAGGAATTCTGCTCTGTGCAGCCTGTAAATATTCCTATCACTTGTTTTAGAAAATAAGTGCATGTAGATATATTGAAATGAGTTATAAATGATCTTAGCTGATGTTCATTGGTGGCTTTATCCGAAAGCATCACTTTAAATTAGCACAGGAAGTCTGTGAGATTCCAAATATTTCTTTTTCCCATTTTACAGATGAGGACGAGAAGATTCAGGTTAAAAGATCTGATCGCTAGTAAATTTCAACCTCTGGTAGTCTGACTCTTCAGAGCTCACACCCTTTACCAGTCTATTATACTGCCTATTAATGATTTTTGAAGAATGTAACTGAAAGAAGAAATAGACTGATCAATTTTTTAAAATCCAAAAACAATTTACAAGAACAGACATGAGTAAAAGGAGCATTTGTCAGATTTACATCCATTATTAAGATGAATTTGAGAAACAATATTGGTTTATTGGATTTTTTCTGCTGTTCACAAAGTTTATGAGCTCATGAGTTCAGTGATTGCATGGGAGTAGGCATTTTTGCAAGGGGTTATGCAATTGATGTCAGTGCTTACACGAGTGGTTGAAAGCCGAGGTTCCCAGCTCTGCCAGTCCTCTGTCTATGGACTCGTCATCTAAGAAGACAGGTCCAAGATATCTATTCCTCTCTCTTGACTTGCTTTAATGACTATTTCTGGCACTTCCGTAGATGTCTTGGATTATTTCACTTTAGTCCTGTTATTTTAAAGGTATTTTCTTGTGCGTAGTAAAATCTATTTATATATTTTGGGTCAAATATAGTCTCTGTGGAGACTCATGTGGATGCTTTCGGTCTCCCCAAATTTTTTGTATGATTTCATACACTATCAGATCATCATATTCTCCTGTTACCCAGTTACCGCATCTTTATTTTTTGCCATTTCTCTCCCTACAGATTCGAAGCTCTTCACCGTAAAGGACTCCCCACCCTCACTTTCGGTTTCTAAGAGAAAATTCGCAAGAGTAGTACAACAATCAACTTTCTACTCTTCACCTACATTCATCCGTTGTTAACACCTTGCCACATTTGCTTTCTTTCTTTTTCTCTCCCTATATCTTTGTGTAAATGTGTGTGCATATGTGTGTGTAATGTATATATACATAATTTTTCTGAACCATTTGAGAATTGGTTGCAGACACTGTAACAGATCCTTCAACAGTCATCTCCTGAGAACAAGGAAATTCTCCTACACAACCAACAATATGCCATGACTATATATTTGGGGCATTTAACCTTAATTTAAGATCATCTAATATTCTGAGCATATTCAGATTTCTCCAGTTGTCCCAGTCATGTCCTTTATAACTTACCCCCACCAGCACCTTTTTTTTTCCAATCCAGGTTTTAACTGAGGATTCCACATTGTACTTAGTTATCATGTCTCTTTGGTTTCCTTTAATCTAGAACAAATCCTTAGGCTTTACTGTTTGATGAATAAAGGTCTTCCACTTTAAACATCTTACCTTCAGCATTCCTGATTTGTTTCATGAATTATTCTCCTGGAACCCTGCAAAAGTAAAACATTAAAATAATTCTTATGTACTCTGGAAAAGATGGAAATAATGTTAAAACACACCTTAGAATTTCATTGATTCTCTGTCGTTCATCCAGTAAACATGGTGGCTAGACAGAAGGACACAGAGAAGAGAGAGCTACCATCTCAGCCTTCGAGATGCTCAGTTTGTAATCACAGATGGGCCTAAAATCCTTTTCCGGTTGCAGACAATTTTGGTGTTTTGTACCAGCCTGGGTTTTAGAAAAGGAAGCAAAATTCCAACCAGACCCTTTATTGCTGAAGTCAGCTGGGCTGTTGGAAGCCAAGGCCACCACAAGTGGCATGATGAAGAAGAAAACAAATTGAAATGCAAAGTGTGACTAATAATGAAATATTATTCTTCCAAAAGTTACTGTTGTGACAATTTCTATTACTATCATACACAGTTTTCTTTGTTACCAGGATGAGCCTTCTGGGAAAGCAACTCAGGCTTCCTTGCAAAGCAAGGAAATTAGCAATTGTTCAACAACTACAAGGACAGTTGTGTGAGAGGTTGCCATAACAACATGATGAGGCTGTCTGTGTGGCTTAATTTCAGTCACATTGAATTGAGCTTGACGTCATGTTTTAAAATATGAGTCAATATTTGAGGGGTTTTGAAGAAAAGATGTAATTATGAATTGTATGGACTGAGTTTTATTCTGAATGCAAGACTGCCAATAGGAGAGTTTCCAATTTACTCTCCTCATTTCTGCATCAAACAAAAGCATTTTTCTATGAAGCAGAGCTTAAATGCTGTTTCTGGAAATCTACTTTCACTACAAAAAGAATTTGATAAACTATTAGGTTGCACATTGCCATTAAGCAAATCAATATTGGGTCTATCATCCATTAACAAATTAGTAGGAAATCTGAGTGTGTCTTCTCCGAACATTGAGGGCAATGTCAGCCATGAGCATTTTTGAAGATGCATCATTTTATCGGCTAAAATAGAAAATCACCTTTACAACAAGATTTTTCTATTCTTATTGTTTTGAGGAAAATATAATAGCTAACATTTATTGAGAGCATTGGGTTACACTATATGAGTGACAACTTTTCAGTGCATTCTTTCATTTAGTCTCACAGCAAACCTCTGAAGTAGGATTTTATATTATTATCTTCATTTACAGATGGGGAAGCTGAGGCTGAAAAAGGTTAAATAGCACATTTGCTGAGTGTTGGAGTTGGGATCCAATTCCTGCACTGTCTGTGTTGGAATCCAGTGCAGATTCTGATTCAGTAAATGTGGGATGGAGCCTGAGTTCTACATATCTAATCATCCCCCTAGAGATGCCGATGCTGATGATCTAGGGATGACACTTTTAGTAGAAATTGTCTAAGCCACTACACAGTGGCTGTCATGCTTTAGTATCGTATAGAGTCTGTTCAGGAAATAGTTGTGGACCACGAGCAGTACATCTAGGGATCCTAACTACAGAAACACCAATTGATAAACTAGAGTCTAATTCTATTAAACTGTCTTTCAACTAGGATGTATCACAGCAGTTTAGATTATAATTTAGGTGAAAATATGAAATACTTGTGCAACGCATGAATTGCAATATAAAATCTATGAACTCTTGGGTTATCTATGAAACCCAAATTGAGAAATGGCACACTACATCTTACATGGCAGTTTGTCAATCAGTTGCATTGAATAATACACGTTTATGAAGTAACTATTCTCCCAGTTTCTCCCGGTTGCTGCTACATTAGTAAGAGAAAGGCTATTATTTAGAAAACCTTCCATAGATCATGATCCTTTCCAAGCAGTTATATTGGATTATTTGCAAAACAAATTTGGATAATCCTTATTTTACATGCTTCCTTTCATCAGTATATAAATAGGTAACACTACAGACAGAACTAGAAGGCAAGCCTTTCCATATTTGATATTCTATTTAGAATGTGTTATTCACGGAAAATTCTAAGAGAAAAGTTCTTATGCCTTCACTGATTTGTTAGGTTAGAGACCATGGCATGCTCTAAATTAGGAGTCTCCAACCCCCTGGCTGTGCACCGGTACCGGTCTGCAGCCTGTTAGGAACCGGGCCTCACAGCAGGAGGTGAGCGGCAGGCCAGCGAGCAAAGCTTCATCTGCCGCTCCCCATCGCTCCCCATCGCTCGCCATCACTCGCATTACCGCCTGAACCATCCCTCACCCGCACCGTCCGTGGAAAAACTGTCTTCCACGAAACTGGTCCCTGGTGCCTAAAACGTTGAGGGCTGTTGCTCTAAATGAGGGATGTAGCTTTATCGTTGATAGGCAGGTTGGTACAGTAACTTACTTCATTGATATTTTAACCTAAGTGACTGGTTCATTCGGAGAGAATGTTTACTTGAGGAAAAGAGCTGGGGCGGGGAGGGGCAGGGGAGAAAAGGGAAGGGGCCCCTGAGCTGCTGTAGCAGTGTGTGCACATCAATCTTTTTATTCATGCCCCCTCAAAGTGGCGTGGTATTTTGGTTAAAAGACTGATTCAGATGGAACTCAGTTTGCATCTTGGCTCTGACACCAATCAGCTGTGTGGCTTTGGGCAAGTCACACTGGCCTCACTGACCTCTTTGGAAAACAAGGGACCCCCCACCCCAAGTCCCCTTGGATCCCTTGCCATCGTCATAAACACGAGCTGCCAGTGGGTTTTCTCTCCCAGCACACATTCCCTCCACCCCAACCACTCAGCCCAGAACCAATGATTGACAGCTGTGGGGTGTGAACACTCCTGGCTCCCTTGCCTGATCAGGACAACTCTGAGTGTCCTACACCTACACTTTAGTGTGTATCACAATCCCAGGAGGGCTTGTTAAAATCCAACACGCTGGGCCCACTCCAGAGTTTCTCATTCAGCAGGTCTGGGGTGGGGACCTGAGAATTTGCACTTCTAACAAATTCCCAGGCGATGCTGATGCTGCTGGTCTGGGGACCACACTTTGAGAATCACTGACCTACCGGATCTCCAGAGTTCCCCTGAGTCCCCCTCCTTCCCTTCCCTTCCCTACTGCACTTTCTCATTTCTCTCGCCATGCCTACTAGTCATAGAACATTTTAACACTTCCACAACCCAAACTAAGATAAGGACTCCCCTCACAGAGGTTTTAGTTCTTGTTATCAAAGCTTAGTCTCCTCATCTTTGAAAATCACTCATCTTGCATACCTTCCCACCACCCAAGATGATTTCATGATCTTTCACATAGGGTATATTATAAAACAATATGTAATTTACACTTTTCCAAAAAAATATATTTTTATAAATACATAATATTACAATTTTTATATTTTAATATAAAATATTATATTTTGAACCTCAAACTACCTCTTTCCTGCAGATGTGATGTCTCTTCCCAGGGGAGCTGCCCCAAGCCCAAAGCCCAATGCCTCTTGGAAATCCCTAAAGCAGAGTGTCCTGGGTCATAGGAGGAAGAGTGCCCCCTTGGTTGCTGTGGAGTGTGCCTGGATAGGGAATAGTGTTCAGTTCCTTTAGCTCAAAGGGCGTTTACCTGGAGGCAGGGAGATAAGGTGGGTAGTGGTTGCCTTCTCTCCAGCATTTCATGGGAACCTGGGGCATCGGGGGACATGGCAAAGCTTGGCCTGTCTGGATCCTTGTGGTTTGCAAAGTATGTTACACTGAACCTGGGATCATCTTTGAACACCTATAATTTATTTATTTGTTAATAATTGCATATTAAGACAATCTTCTGTGATGGCTAAAACCAGGAGCTCTGGAGTCACATATCTGGATCACAATCCTGCCTTTACCATCTTGTTTGGGATCTTGGGTGAGTTTAAAGCCATTCTGAGCCATTCTAAGTCACCATTTCCTTATCCTTAAAGTGAGATAAAACTAATCCTCTCATCTGTAAAATGGTAAAATAAGAGATTTTTTGTTTTTCATTTTTCACCTGACTGATCCATGTGAAGAGGTGAGTACATTCCCTGCAAGAGAGTAAGAACTCAGCAATGTTATCACTATTATTGTTTTTGTTATTTTCATCATTGTTATTGCTGGTTGTGTTGCTATCATTAGCACTAGGTAGGTGCCAATCATTAGGCAGTGGGATGGCTGTAATACTGAACCATAAATCCCAGCACCAAAATGAATGTCTAAATCCTGGGGAGCTGATGTATAATTTGAGTAGTCAGGCAAGAAGGGGGTGAAGAAATTGCTGGATGTGGTCCCTTGTGGAGTATCCTGCCCTGAGGCTCCAAACTGGAACCCTGTGTGACTGAAGTCAGGACCCTCTGTCAGTCCTGTTCCACAGCAGGGTTGATGTTGGCTTCCCCATGCCCTAGCACAACTTTGCATGGGTGCATTTCCTGCTAAGTGATATTTACCAACTCGCCTGGCTTCACCGAGTGATAAATGCATCACCAGTTGAGGACTTTACACTTGTTTGCAATTTGTAAACCAAGTTGCTATAGTAGGCATGACTGGCCACCTACAATCCCACAAGTGGAAGACTGATTGCATTTCATTATTTTCTTAAATCTTTGCTTAAGTTTTCTCATCTTGCCAGGGTGGGTCCAATTTTAACCTCGGTCATTACTGGAACACTTTTCTTCCCCATGTTCCCTCCCACCCTCTACCAAGGATGCTGTGCAAAGGTCTCACATGGGTCTCACATGATCCCAAAGAAAGCATGGGGTACCATTCTATCACGCTGCAGGACCTTCTCGGGCTTGGGCACTGGAGTCAGGGCA
The DNA here is from genome assembly GCF_949987515.2 of Delphinus delphis. Lineage (NCBI taxonomy): Eukaryota > Metazoa > Chordata > Mammalia > Artiodactyla > Delphinidae > Delphinus > Delphinus delphis. The sequence goes on along the minus strand of NC_082692.2, from coordinate 75,872,029 downwards.
GAGGTGGAGCCTGGGTGCCCGGCTTCCAGCCTGCTTAAGCACCCCAGAGTAGTACTCTCTGAGATTTTGATGCCCCCAGAGTGCTGCCATGGTTGGGCTTTATGTCCCAGCTAATCAAAGTTTCCCCAACATTTGTCCTCTTCCCCATCTTCTCTGAGAAATGCTTCCCTCTTGCCTCTTATGACCTTTAAAGGTACTCCTCCACCAGCTCCAGAAAACCCATAATAATCATTTCAGTGACTTTGGGTTTCTACACAAGACAGGAATTGCTGCTGCCTTCAGACCTCCCCTGAGATAAGGAAGCCCAAAGTCTGGCTCTCTGTTTGTAAAGAGAATCATAAAAATATAGGAAGAACCTGCAGAAATGAATACCATCCCAAAATTATCCTGCAATTTTTCATTGGATTGGGTAGCTTCATTCGTTTGATTTATTGAGAGCCCACTGTATGCCAGGCAATGCATCGGGCACTGGGGCACAGGAGTGAGCCAGACAGATCCTGCCTTCACGGACCATCTAGAAGCACAGTGGCAGGATACCCTGGTCTGTATCCAAATCCCACAGGTGCTGGAGACCACAGCCAACTGCCACTGCCAACTTGGCCGTATTATTATTTAACGTTGATGACAGTCATGGTTGCTTTTATTTCCTTGGGTGCAAAGCTTGTGAAGATAATTTGGAAAGTCACAACAGGTTGTTCTCAGGGCTTTTTGAGCTAAAGGTTCTGGCTGAGGTATGCTACTTTTGAAAGGTGGCACTGACTGATTTTCATCACCTCTTTGCAGAAGTCCAGCTTTACTTGGAGTTTTCTTGGAGAAACTAGAAGACTGAGGCCAATTATTAGCCAACATTTTCTTTCTCACCCAGAGGCCCCTGAACACTTATTACTGATACTCAACTATGTTTGAATGATTTTTTTTTTTTTTTTTTTTTTTTGCCCTTACTGTTTCATCCGGGAGAGTTTTGTTTCTTCAAGAGTCTGAGCTTCTTGAGAGCATAAATGCATTATTTCTTTGATTTACTCTTCCGTGAATACTTAAGGAGTAGAATGATTTGCATTTGTGTGCAAGTTAGACTTTGGGTGATTACCTTTTCTTTACCCTCCCATGTGCAGTATTCCATGTTACACATGTTACATTTAGCTCCCTTGATCAATATTGCCCTTTTGGGCTGTTTATACCTAAATTGCCTTTCTGTGCCTGAATGATGATTTCATTTTACTTTTCAGCAACTGTTCAAGTAAATATATGAGGAAGTGACAACACAATCGGCATGCAGTAGATGGCTTGGCTGGGTTTCTTAAGTGGGAAAGTAGAAGAGAGAGAGGTAGGGAATCGACCAGCAACAATCTTCAGCTTGTCATTTCCTATTTATTTGTAGCCCAAATAGCACAGAGTCTATTTGTAGTGCACAACTGATACCTACTTGAGAATTAATAAAGGAAAACAGAGATGCAGTTTAATACAGTGTATAAGAACGTGGGCTTTGGGATTCTACGGACCTATGTGTCACTATTCTGCCCCTTCCTTGATGAGTACGCATAGGCTGGTCACTTTACCTCTCTGGTTCTTAATTTCCTCATCTGTGAAATGACAATATATTACTATCTACTTCAGAGGGTTGTTAGGAAGATGGAGAAAGGTAATGCACAGAAAGTGTCTAGTTATTATTATCCGTTAGGATATCTTTCTGCCACCTCCCAGACAGTTCACAAAGTTCCCAGAGCAAAGCTATGGAACATTAGAACACTCACCATGGACCTGATGCTTTGGGGCTTGTAAGGAGATAATTATTAAACTAGCTGATTAAAAGAAAAAAAACAAAACCAAAAAACCTTGGCTAATATGCATAACATCAACCTTTCTGCCCCTCCTTTCTCTTGCCTTGACGTATTAACGTAAAGTAGATGAGCTTGCCCTCTAGCTCTCTTCCATGTATTTTTCATTATTATGTTGAATGTTTCGTGACTTCTTCAAGAATGATTCAATTCACCTGTGATGATTAACTTTCTGTGTCAACTTGACTAGGCCACAGTTCCCAGACACAATTGTCCCTCAGTATTCTTGGGGGATTGGTTCCAGGAACCCCTGCATATGCCAAAACCCATGGATGCTCAAAGTCCCATAGTTGGTCCTTGGTATCTGTGGTCCCACATTCACAGATTCAGCCAGTCTTGGATTGTGTAGTACTGTGCATATTTACTGAAAAAATTCTGCATAAAAGTGGACCCATGCAGTCCAAATCTGTGCTGTTCAAGGATCAACTGTATTTGGTCAAACCCTAATATAGACATTACTGTGAAGTAACGTCTGATTTAATTAGCACTTAAATCAGTAGACGTTGAGCCAAGCAGATTACCCTCTGTAATGTGGGAGGGCCTTACCCAGTCAGTTGAAGGTCTTAAGAGAAAAAAGACTGACTTTCCCTGAGGGAATTCTGCCTCCAGACTGCCTTCAGACTCAAGCTGCAACATCAGGGGAATTCCCTGGCACTCCAGTGGTTAGGACTTGCTCTCACTGCCAAGGGCCTGGGTTCAATCCCTGGCTGGGAAACTGAGATCCCACAAGCTGTGTGGCATGGCCAAAAAAAACAAAAACAAAAACAAAAACAACTCTTTAAAAAAGAAAAGAAAAGCTGCAACATCATCTCTTCCCCGGGTCTCCAGCCTACCTTGTAGATTTTGGACTTGCTAGCCTCCAAAATTATGGGAGCCAGTTTCTTAGAATAAATCTGTTGGTCTATTGGTTCTTTTTCTCTAGGGAACCCTGACTAATACATTATCATGTCCACCCCCACCTTTAGAAAATCTGATTGCAAACAGGTCAGGCAGACTTTCTATGTGTCAATAAGACGAGAGAGAAGATGGGGTACAAGTTTGGCTTGCATCACCACCCCCTCAAATAGGGCCTGATAGCTGCACCCATGCAACTGAATCTTTGCTTCACTTTCAGAGCTGTGTGTGATGCTCAATCGTCCAAGATGACAGATTCTCAAGGGAAGATGAAGCTTAGTATGCTTTCCTTAAAAAGGCATTTTAGTAAGAATTTCAACAATAAGGGTTGGAGCAGAAAGATTTTCTGGTTAATTAAGTCAACCAGAATATGGCATTCCTGAAGCAATCTGATTAATCCACCATTAACATATTTTGAAAAATATTCACAATAGATTTTGAGAATGTTTAAAGGAAATTCTAATTTTGAAAGCACAAAAGCTAAGCAACAAACACAAGTTTTTCCAATATGACCGTGTTTAATCTTCCAAAAAATCTGGCCAATTTCTTCCATTTCAGATTTTACTCTAATAGCACTAATTTATCACTTGCTCTTAAGACTAATTTTTCAACAGGTTTTCTCCACAAATGACTCAAACTACACTGGAATGGCTTGCATTTCAAGGTGTGTAATTGTTTAATATTTTCTTCAGAGGCAACATTTGTGCTTAGGTAAGCATGTCGAACTTCTATGCATTTTAACAATCCAACACCCACTTACTGGAGTTTCACACAGTGTGGTTAGCACTACGGCTAACATACTTCCTAGTTTCTTAAAAAAAAGTATGTATTTTTGATGTCTGACTTATATCAAAATAGGATTCATTTTACACTGTTAATGTAGCTTAATAGGATATGATATTTGCTGAAGAAAAAAAAACAAATCTTGCTCATCTTTTAATATCTTGTTGAGCTGTGCATGGCGTTTGAATAAAATACTTAGAAATTTACTTGGAGAAGAAAAACCCACTCCCTTACAGCCTGCATTTATTTTCAGGAAGGTTACCAGAATATTGCTGAATTTAGTGGGCCATCGCAACTACCCTTACTTATTATTGACTTTCATCAGTATTTTCTGCATGGGTTCTCCCGGGAATGTGTCTTCAGAATTTAGATGCAAATAGGATGACGCTAATATCTGCTTGACTGGTGGCTGTGTGTAGAGTTGAGAGAAATGCTGGCTGGTGTGTGTTATAATCACGGTGGCAGCAGTGGTGAAAAGCAAGTGGAGGAGCAAGGAAGATTATGTCCCAGGTTGGCTAGAAAGAGCTCAGTGAGGTGCTACTCAAATGAATATAGCTTCTCCTAGGAAACTGCATTAAGATCAAGAAGCAACCGAAGAGGCTGCACTTTTGACAGAGCAAAGATATATGTTGTACCTTCTGAGCCCTCTAGGATTACTTATTTTAAGATAACATGCTTATTATGGAAGCTTTAGAGAGTTAAATATAAAACAAACTACATTTCCCATGCATCTCTGTTCCAGACAGCCCCTCCAGTCCCCCTTGGCGGCAAAAGCACTGATTTTCCCAAGCACTTGGCTCCATGTCAGAGGGAGGTAAAACTGGCAAGCACAAGAGAGATACTAAAATCCTGTGCCGCTGTGAAGGGTTATGGAGAGAAAAAGCTTATGTTCAGGTTTTCTAAGTCGTAAGGCATTGAGTATAAACAAGAAAAGAATTAGCTCTTCCAACATACACTGAACTAGACATACTATACGTGCTCTTGACAGACTCTACTCGGCTTCTCTTTAAAAACTAAGTTGAGTTGGAGAAACTAATTAATTAAAACACACAGGGAGACCTTTTACTTTGCTTCACATATTTGAATTTGTTTTCCTATCTTATCACGGAAATAAAAAATGAGTTTTGGCTAAAGGAAAAAAATGCTTTGGGGACTAAATGTGTTTGGTTATACCTCACTGTGTACTTTGCAAAAACACTGCAGTCATAATTTTCATATGTAATGAGTAGTCTGTTGTTAGGGAAACATGTTACGACGTTGGGAATGGAAAATTAAGAAAATCCTTGGCAAGTTGGAACTACGTGTTCATATCATATTAGACAGGAGTTTTTTCCTCATTATTTCTCCTCACTGCTTTCTTCTGTTAATTCTGAAACTCTAAGTTTCTAGCTCTACTTTCAGGATTGAGATGACAGGATGTGGAGTGTAAGACTTGCACCTTCCTCAAATCAATTTTAGTTTCTGTCCTTAAAAATTATTGTTCATTATTTTTAAAAATATTGCATTCAAACTCTATTCAAAGAAGACATACAGATGACGAACACGTACATGAAAAGATGCTCAACGTTACTAACCATCAGGGAAATGCAAATCAAACCACAATGAAATATCACTTTACACCTGTTAGAATGGCTACTCTCAAAAAGAAAAGAAATAACAAGTGTTGGCAAGGATGAGGAGAAGAGGGAAAACCCTTGTGTACTATTGGTAGGATTGTAAATTGGCACAGCCACTATGGAAAACAATATGGAGGTTCCTCAAAAAATTAAAAATAGAACTACCATATGATACAGCAATTCCACTTCTTGGTGTTGGTACAAAGAAAACAAAAACACTAAGTTGTAAAGATATATACACCTCCATGTTCATTGCAGCATTATTTGCAAATACCCAAGACATGGAAACAACCTAACTGTCCATCAGTGGGTGAATGGATAAAGAAATTGTGGTATATACACACAATTTAATATTATTCAGCCATTAAAAAATGAAATCTTGCCATTTGCGATAATGAATGAAACTGAAAGGCATTATGCTAAATGAAATAAGTCAGACAGAGAAAGACAAATACCATATGATCTCACTTTTATGTAGAATCTAAACAAAAACAACAACAACAAAACAAACAAACAAAAATCAAGCTCAGAGACACAGAGAACAGATTGTTGGTTGCCAGAGGCAGGCAGTGAGAGGTGGGAGAAATGAGTGAAGGTGGGTCAAAAGGTACAAATTTCCAGTTATAAAATAAATAAGACATGGGACGTAACGTACTGCATGGTGACTATAGCTAAAAATACTATGTTGCATATTTGAAAGTTGTTAGGAAAGTAGGTCTTAAAAGTTCTCATCACAAGAAAAAAATTTTAGAACTATATATGGTGAGGGATATTAACTAGACTTATAGTGCTGATCACTTTACAGTGTATACAAATATTGAATCATTATGTTGTACACCTGAAACAAATATGTTATATGTCAATTATACCTCAATTTTAAAAAAAAGAAAAACTCTATCTTGACACTGAGTTTTTTGGCACGCCCTTAAATTTTGTTCCTGAGACAGTGCCTCGTTTGCCTCACACAAGTCCTGCTGTGTCTCTGCTTGTCAACAGCCTTTGGGAAGAAAGCTTCCATATAGTGAATGGCCTATTTATTCACCAACTGTCTTCATTGGTTGAGGGTTCCCCCTGAAGGCATTAAATTCCTGGCATTTCTTTTTTTTTTTTAATTTTCAAAATTATTTTATTTGCAAAGTAAACCCGATGCTATTCTATATAATACAATATAATGATAAAAGCTTTGAATATGAATTGATCTTGATTTGAATTCTGGTTCTGTCATAATTTTCTCCATGATTCAGGTAAAATTATCATCTCTCCAAATCTCAGTATCTTTCTCAGTAAAATGGGGATAATAGTAATTACAAAGTATTTTATTACAAGGTTTAATTGATACAACATTTGTTAAATTGCTAACTATGCCCACCACATCGTGTATATAATGATTTTAATAAGAACTGTGATCCATACACTTTAAACATTTTAAAATTCTTAGAAATATTTGCCCTGTTCCTTACTACATAAGTATTCTTATTAGAAAATGTGTGAATTGGTTTTAAAAAGCATTTTTTTAACATCTTTATTGGAGTATAACTGCTTTACAATGGTGTGTTAGTTTCTGCTGTATAACAAAGTGAATCAGCTATACATATACATATATCCCCATATCTCCTTCCTCTTGTGTCTCCCTCCTACCCTCCCTATCCCACCCCTCTAGGTGGGCACAAAGCACCGAGTTGATCTCCCTGTGCTATGCGGCTGCTTCCCACTAGCTATCTATTTTACATTTGGTAGTGTATATATGTCCATGCCACTCTCTCCCTTCGTTCCAGCTTACCCTTCCCCCTCCCCAATAAAGATGCAGATGTAGAGAATGGACTCCTGGCATTTCTGAATGCCTTCCTCAAGGGCTACATAAGCTCCCCTTGTGTGGGAGAAAAGTCCCAGGCAGAGAAGGAGAGAGGCTGGGCCTCTGAGGTGGGAAGTGGTCAGCATGTGTGAACCCTGTGCACTGTAGTTGGGGTGGACCAAGAGGATCGGGAGTGAGGGGGGATAGAGTGAGGAGTCACAGAGCAGCCAATGGCCACTATCTAGAGGTATTATCTCATTTAATCTTCCCAATAACACCATGAGGTGGGTATTAGTGACAGCTGGGTGTAGGGTCAGGTGAGTGAGTGCTGAAAAACTCAGTAACTGAGATAAATTGTATTTTAAGGCAGCACTTTAAAAACTCAAAATTAAGGTCTGAAAATCATGCTAAATAAAATAGCAACATTTTAAATAAAGACAGAACTGACCCTGGACTTGACCCTGACTCTCTTGCTTCACCCTAATGCCGGCCCTAGTTCCAATAAAATTTTATTTACAAAAAGAGGTGGCTATAGATTTCCAATTTGATTTCATAAAATATTGCATTAAAATGTGATTTATCTTGACTGCTGAGTTTTTGACGCCCTATTAACCTTTGCTCCTGAGGCTAGAACTCCTGGCTTGGCACTAACATTATTTCTGTTTTACAGATGAAGAAGCTGAGGCTCAGACATATGAAGCAGATTGCTCTAAGTCACTTGGGTGACCCCAGGTGACTCCAGGGTGAGCACTATCAACCACCAATGCAGACCTCTCCCTACTTCAGGCCACCCCCCTAAACTTGCTCCTACTTTGGGTAAATTTGAGGTTAGTAGGTGCATAGCTTTGCTGGAAAAAGTACAGCAGAGTTAAACTGACAAAGCTGTTCTAGCTGACTGCTTGTCACACGACACATAGATGAAGCAAACTGAAAACCTGCCAGTTCTACAAAGGTTTATTGACCCGTCTCAGCTGCATGTGTTTATTTCACAACCATAGAGTAAAACCTGGGAATATGTGTGCACTATAAAAAGAGAAGTTGGACATTTTCTAATTTTTCAGTATCTAATAATTGCACATAAATGCACCTGATTTTCCATTAGCTAAATGGGCTTGCCAAAAAGAGCTAATGAATATTGCATGGTTGAGTTCTGTCAGTTTTTCAAGGAGGGACTGGACATGAAATCATTTCTTTTAATACAGAGACAAAGACAAGTGACTTTGGAATTTAATGAAAGGCGCCAGATTGGAAAGCTTGCTTGAGCAGCCTTGCCTCCTCTTCACACGGACTTGCAGAGGCTCTCAATATGGGTTTATGGATTGATTGACAGACTAACTGATGGCCTGTTGGGCACAGAGCTTTAGGATACAAAGCAGGTAAACAGTACAGGTTGGTACAAAGCACCTATAACACATCCAGCTCTTTTGTGTTTGGGTCCTTACAAATGATAAAAGTGTGGGGCAGGTTTTTTTCCTACTGAAAACTGTCAGATATGTTGTTATGAAATTCCAACAGACTTGACAAGAACTCTTCTGGACTTTCTGGTTTGGCTATTTTCATGGCAAGACTTAACTAGTGGTGGTCACCAAGTCTCTTCTTCATTGCTGACCTTACCATGTCTTTGTTTTCCTGATGATTGGTGTGAAAACATTTCCCTCTTAATATTCAGACAGCGATATTTTTATGTTGCCCATTTGAATAGGCATTTATCTGCCCCTTTGCTTAAAATGATTCTAAGGTTCCTGAGAGAGCTGCTTTTGTTATGTTTCTACTGGAGATGCCAAAGTGGACAAATGTCCACTGAATGACCACAGGTTGTGTTTAAGACCCAGCTTCTTAGACATGGGATGGCCTACAGTAATTATACATTGAGTTTCTAAAATTAATTTGAAACGTTGATAAAGGGACAGAGAAGAAATGAGTTCTAATGCATTTTAGGAGCATAAAATTAGAATGGTGTAGTTTGATTGACAGCAGTCTAATGTTATTAGCAATCCTTATCTAGTTTAAAAAGGGAGGGGTCATGTTTCTTTGAAGTCACAATCTTCATTTTTGTACTTTGTAAATTATTAACCATTCTATTAGAAAAATAATGAGAATCTGCAGATTAAACGGCAAGGGCATAGTTAGTAAAAAATGCCTTTTGATAATTTTGACCTTGGGAATGTGATGGGTATGGATTAGAAGTAGACTGGTTGGTTCCTCATCTTAGTTCTTTACACTGTACCATCAGGTAGGCCTGGCACTCAAAATAAGAACAGTAAGCCCTTTTCCATAGCTTAGAATTAAGGACATTATAAATGTATGGGAGGTGTCAGAATTAATTTAATTATCTGCTGAATGACTTCTGTGGGAAGAATATTGTGCTATGATTTTTGAGAACAAAGGAAATAAAATATAAGAGCTGGTCTATGCCAATGGAGAGTTTCCTGTCTGGCTAGGGAAACAAACAGAAGCGTGTAGTAGATGTGCAATTCTTTTTTTTTCTTTTTTTTTTTTTTTTGCCGTGCACGGGCCTCTCACTGTTATGGCCTCTCCCGTTGCGGAGCACAGGCTCCGGACGCGCAGGCTCAGCAGCCATGGCTCACGGGCCCAGCCGCTCCGCGGCATGTGGGATCCTCCCGGACCGGGGCACGAACCCGCGTCGCCTGCATCGGCAGGCGGACTCCCAACCACTGCGCCACCAGGGAAGTCCGATGTGCAATTCTATATAGCTGCAATACATATGGGTAAAATGAAGTGCTACATTGTATACTGGAAATAATTTGAGAATAACTATTTTTAAAGGTGCTAATTGTGATAATCATTAATTGAGTTTAAATGGAAAGAGTAACTGTAGTTAATCAAGAAATATGAAGTATGATATGATATGCTTGCAATGTGTAGGGGATGTGCTATTACCTTCTGGCACAGTTCTTTCTCTATCTTCCTTTCTGCTCTTTTTATTTCTGGCCAGTAAATGGTGAAAGTCCTCAAGACTCAGTCCTGAGTCATCTCCTTTTCTCTCTTTACTTTCTCTGTCTGGAAAATCTTATTCATGCCCATGGCTTCAACGACCTCTAATAAACAGATGTTTCACAAATTTACATTTTCAGCCCAGATCACTCCCCTAACTCCAAACCCATACACCCAACTGCTTCATAGACAATGTTTCTTGGATGTCTCAAAGGATAAAAAAGCATATGATTATAATTTAATTATTTCCCAAACTTAGTCTCCTTCCAGTGTTTTCTAGTTTGGGAAATGATCCCAACATCTATCTGACTTACCCAAGGCAGATGCAAGCCAGAAAACTGGAGGTCATCGCTGAAGCTGCTATCCTTCTTACTATATATACTGTCCGATTCATCAAGGCCTGTCAATTTTACCCCCGTATATCTTGCAAATCCGACCAATTCACTCCACCATTCTGCAGTCTATGTTTTGTTCCTTTGCTACTCTCATGACATCACGTTTTCTCCCGTCATGACACCTAGTCATAGTAGATAGTTGCATCAGGCACATCTAGTTGCCTAATCATCATTCATTTCCACATTTTTCCTTAGTAACAAAACCTGAATTTTGTTCAGGTATCTGCCCTTCCCTATGTGACTAGGGGGAGGATGACCTTATTTCCACCTCACAGTAAATCTCCTTGCCAATGACTGGCTAAGAGATGGGTGCATAAGCAAGTTTGGGACAATGAAACAGAGAGGTATGTGTACCAGGTGGCTGTGGGGATAGCATTTCTTGCTGTTAAGGAGAGGACTCAGAAGCAAACAGTCCATTTTCTGCCTCTGCTGACCAGAATGAGCTGCCTCCAACAGCTTCCGTCATCCTGCTGCCAGCTTAGGGATGGAGACCACAGAAAGAGGTGGGCAGCACTGGGACCCCTGCAAGCAGGTGGAGTCACCTATGAGAGGTGGCAAATGTCCATACTGGTTTTGCCAATTTTCAGGTGAAGCTGGAGCTATCTTAAAGGACACAATAATTTCTCAACTGTTTATTTGATTAATTAAAAAAAAAGTTCCCACCCTTCCTCCCCAACTAGATTTTATGTATCTACATCTGATTTGCTCACTGTTGGATTCTCTGTATGAAGGACCACATCTGCACATAGTGGGAATTCAGGCAATATTTACTGAATGAATAAATGCCCTAGTCATGGAAATGACAGGTGAACATATAACAAGAAAAGTAGTGACACAAAACGGCGTTTGATCAATGCCAGTGAATGGGAGGAGGAGCTTGAAAGAGAAATACATCAGGGTGGTTCGGATGGCTGCAATAATCTTTGTAGGGGAGATAATCCCTGAGGTTATCTTTAAGCACTGGCTGGTTTTGTAGAGACAGACAGATGGAAATAGTGACAGTGGGGGGAAAGTACACAAGAAAGGGATCTAAGGGCATAGAGTAGAGTAGGATTGAGAACATTTTGGTTAATGCCTCAGCTCACAATTTGAAAGACCTTGTGAATTGACAGACATCCCTGAAAACTATTACATACAAAAAGTATGGACTACTTCTGAGAGAAAGAGAGAATCCTTAAAGATTTTTGAACAGGAGTGTATCCGGATGTTATGTATCTTGCTGGTACTTAACTCCTGGGTGTGGGGGGGTGACCCTCACTTCACAATATCTAATTATTAGAGGGAGAGAAGGGCCCTGTGTCCATGATTGTACAATTATACATACAATGGGTAATGTAATTAAAGAAAACTTTCCATTTTAAACTTTTAAAAGCATGTCTCTCAAGTTGAAATTGAAAGAATAATTGCATACGTGGTGTCTTACCTGTAGGCAGATTTCATAGTCATTCATTTTCAAATATCTGATGTCAGTAATTTAAGTAAGACTTCCAGAACATTATTCCTCTGTGCTACAATGTTGGGTACTCAATAATTTCAAATTGATTCATTGCTATACCTAATGAAAAAAATCATTTTAAGTACTCTACCTATTTTCCCTAAGGGAAAATGCTCGGGGAGCCCACTGTTCAATACCTCTCCTAATGTCATGACTTGATTTTATACATCTCTTCAATATGTTTTTAAGGGATTTGGAGTAGAGCTTTAAACATCTTCGAATGCTAGTTGGGAAAACCCATATCTTTGAAAGTTAAATTACTTTGTGCCTTAAAAACAGGAATTTCACAAATAATTGTTTTTGGAATGATGTGTTTGAAATAGTTATAAATGCTTGCTATTTTTTGCCAGTTTCAGGACTTTTTAATATTTGCAATACGGTGACACTCTTTTAGAAACACCATGTGTGTGTGTGTGTGTGTGTGTGTGTGTGTGTGTGTATAATTATATTTGTAGGCATACTTCTTGATAAAAAATAGTTTCAAACATAGAAACTCTGCCCTGCTTATTTTAACTATTTCCCAGACCTTTATTAGTTTGACTCTTTTAGTTGCAAGTAACAGAATGGGAATTTGGCTAAATGAAACCAAAAAATGAAAGAAGGGGGTCTCAGAATCCAAGGGAAAAGCTGAGGCCTCAGGGGGGGCCAGCAGGGGGATAGAAGGGCAATAAGGGAGTGCAGGGGAAGCAGGGGGCAGAAAACAGTTCCGTGAGGACATTGCTGTAAGGGGTAAAGAGGCTCTATTTGTATTCAGTTCATTTGTCCTTCGGCTCATGATTCAAATTCCAGGGAGAAAGAAAGGATGAGTATGATTAGCCTAGCTTGAGTCTTCTACTCACATCTTCTCACCAAGCCTGAAGTCAGTGGGGAAGGGTTTTCCCCAAGAAAAATTCAGCTGCTCTTGCCAAAGGAAGGTGTCCACTCATGGACGAAGCCCAGGTAAAAACACCAGATGTTATTTGTAGCACCCGATACCTGGGCTCTTAGATGTCATTTATCTCCAAATTTGTTTCTCAAATTCAGCCTCTATACTGGCTGCAGAGTGATCCCCATAAAACCCCAAACTGACTCTTTTTTTAAAAAAATTTGTTTTGGCTGCGTTGGGTCTTTGCTGCTGCGCACAGGCTTTCTCTAATTTTGGCGAGTGAGGGCTACTCTTTGTTGCGGTGCGCAAGCTTCTCTTTGCGTTGGCTTCACTTTGTTGCGGAGCATGGGCTCTAGGTGTGCGACTTCAGTAGTTGTGGCACGCAGGCTCCATAGTTGTGGCTTACAGGCTCTAGAGCATAGGCTCAGTAGTTGTGGTGCATGGGCTTAGTTGCTCCGCAGCATGTGGGATCTTCCCGGACCAGGGCTCAAACCCACGTCCTCTGCATTAGCAGGTGGATTCTTAACCACTGCACCACCAGGGAAGGCCCCCCCAAACTGACTCTTAACCTTCCTGGCTTAACACTCTTCAGTGACTCCTTTTTTTAAAATTAATTAATTAATTTTATTGGGGTACAGTTGTTTTACAATGTTGTGTTAGTTTCTGCTGTACAGTGAAGTGAATTAGCTATATGTATACATATATCCCATCTTTTTTGGATTTCCTTCCCATTTAGCTCACCACAGAGCATTAAGTAGAGTTCCCTGTGCTATACAGCAGGTTCTTATTAGTTATCTATTTTATACATATTACTGTATATATGTCATTCCCAATCTCCCAATTCATTCCACCCCTCCCCGCCTTCCCCCCTTGGTGTCCATACGTTTGTTCTCTATGTCTGTGTCTCTATTTCTGCCTTGTAAACAGGTTCATCTGTACCATTTTTCTAGATTCCACATATATGCATTAATATACGATATTTGTTTTTCTGTTTTTGACTTACTTCACTCTGTATAACAGTCTCTAGGTCCTTCAGTGACTCCTTAAGGACCTGGTGATTTTTCAGTGTCACTTTTCACATCTCTCAGCCTAGACCTGCTGTTCCAGCCTCACAAACTGCTTAGAGAATCTCTTACCTTAGCTTTGTGCTGCTGTTTTCCTGCCATGTGGATTTGCAGCTCGATTCCTGTCTGTATGTCCATCAGTGGGTTTACCACATGGGATTACAATGAGCAGCTTAAGGGTCTGTTTCTCGCAGGAGATTTATATCTCATTCATTTTTGATCTCTACGCATTGCACAACACCTGCCTTCATTATTATTTATATTATTTCTCAATAAGTTTTGCTGACCACATAAATGAATGAATGCAATGTATTTTTCCCTTACAGATAATGATGGCAAACCTGATGTCTGAAGTAACTATCACCTTTGTAGATGCTAACTAGTTTTTAATAGTGCTGTATTATTGTTCACCCCAATTCCTTAAACTAAAGGACAATTTTTATTTGGGAGCCCTATTTCCACTATGAAAAGAGTCATGTTTATTTCCATTTGCTCAGGCTTATTTTTTTATATTTCCAATTGCTCAGGCTTATTTTTTTAAGTTTCCTTGCTATTTCTGGGATATAGAGATGAAGATATACATTTTCATAGTGAGGGATATATTGCTAGGTACTTATCTTTTTTTTTAATTTTCTTTTTTTTTATATACAGAAGGTTCTTATTAGTTATCTATTTTATATATATTAGTGTATATATGTCAATCACAATCTCCCAATTCACCCCCCTACCCGCCGGCTTTGCCCCCTTGGTGTCCATATATTTGTTCTCAACATCTGTGTCTCTATTTCTGCCTTGAAAACTGGTTCATCTATAGGTAGGTACTTTTCTAAACCAGAAATTGGAAAATCATGGGATGACTTGGGATAACTTAGATTACTGCATGGTATTATTTTGTTTTCTCAGTTCCAGTAATTTCATATTGCTACTGTTCTAGAACATTTACCTCCCCTGCCTTTTTTTCTTGCTACTAGCAGCACATTGTAAGCTCTTGTGTATTTGTTATAAACTATCACCCCCAAATCCTCTTAAGCCTTTTTGCTCTTTAGAAGAATTCTCAGTTTATGTCTGTGCTTCATAGTATTTTCCCCAAAGTGTGTTTTACGTTCTTGTAAATTGAACTCACCACACTTAAACTTGTGTGCCTCAGAACACTCTATGACATAAATCACAGCAAGATCCTTTCTGACCCACCTCCTAGAGTAATGGAAATAAAAACAAAAATAAACAAATGGGACCTAAGGAAACTTCAAAGCTTTTGCACAGCAAAGGAAACCATAAACAAGACCAAAAGACAACCCTCAGAATGGGAGAAAATATTTGCAAATGAAGCAACCGACAAAGGACTAATCTCCAAAATTTACAAGCAGCTCATGCAGCTCAATAACAAGAAAACAAACAACCCAATCCAAAAATGGGCAGAAGACCTAAATAGACATTTCTCCAAAGAAGATATACAGACTGCCAACAAACACATGAAAGAATGCTCAACATCATTAATCATTAGAGAAATGCAAATCAAAACTACAATGAGATATCATCTCACACCAGTCAGAATGGCCATCATCAAAAAATCTAGAAACAATAAATGCTGGAGAGGGTGTGGAGAAAAGGGAACACTCTTGCACTGCTGGTGGGAATGTGAATTGGTTCAGCCACTATGGAGAACAGTATGGAGGTTCCTTAAAAAACTACAAATAGAACTACCATATGACCCAGCAATCCCACTACTGGGCATATACCCTGAGAAAACCAAAATCCAAAAAGAGTCATGTACCAAAATGTTCATTGCAGCTCTATTTACAATAGCCCGCAGATGGAAACAACCTAAGTGCCCATCATCGGATGAATGGATAAAGAAGATGTGGCACATATATACAATGGAATATTACTCAGCCATGAAAAGAAACGAAATTGAGCTATTTGTAATGAGGTGGATAGATCTAGAGTCTGTCATACAGAGTGAAGTAAGTCAGAAAGAAAAAGACAAATACCGTATGCTAACACATATATATGGAATTTAAGAAAAAAAAATGTCATGAAGAACCCAGGGGTAAGGCAGGAATAAAGACGCAGACCTCCTAGAGAACGGACTTGAGGTTATGGGGAGGGGGAAGGGTGAGCTGTGACAGGGCGAGAGAGAGTCATGGGCATATACACACTAACAAACGTAGTAAGGTAGCTAGCTAGTGGGAAGCAGCTGCATGGCACAGGGATATTGGCTCAGTGCTTTGTGACAGCCTGGAGGGGTGGGATAGGGAGGGTGGGAGGGAGGGAGACGCAAGAGGGAAGACATATGGGAACATATGTTTATGTATGACTGATTCACTTTGTTATAAAGCAGAAACTAACACACCATTGTAAAGCAATTATACCCCAATAAAGATGTTAAAAAAAAAAAAAAAACTTGTGTGCCTCTCCAAGGTCTCTGGATTATTCTGTACTGTTGATCTATTTTTCACTGTTTATGATTTTCTGCAAATAAGAATAATGTATAATTTACTTTGTCCTTCAGACGACTAATAAAGGTATTAAAGAGCATGTGCTTCAACTTTTGCTTTCTGGCTTCCTGCTTTTCCCAGTCTGACTCTGGCCTGTTAGCAGTTATTTTTTCATTCTGTCATTTTTTTTCTTGTTAAAATATTATATATATATATATATATATATATATATGCAGAAAGTAGCTTGTAATTTTTCTTAATTTCAGCACCAAGGAGCAGATAACCAAGATAAATATTATGTCAAAAGACATCTTTTTATTTTCCCCTGGAATATATGTGTTTGGGATTATTATAATATTTATTGAAACTATACTATATTTATAATAGTAGCTAACACTTGTATAGTGCTTGCTGTGTTCCAGGACTATCCTAAGTATTATACATGGAATATCTCATTCAATACCCACAACAACTCTATGAGGTAGGTACAGGTATCTCCTCCATTTTGCAGATGAGGAAATCGAGGCACTGTGGGCGTTGTAAAGTACGAAAGTCACACAGCTAGTAATCTGCAGAACTGGGACTCAAACACAGGCTGTTTGGCTTTGGAATCTGGGCTCTTAACCCATTATATTGGATTCGAAAAAGGCCTCGCTAAGTGAGAGATACTGAAAAGAACCCCACACGGGTCCTACTCCAAGATGTTGACAACATAATTCAGGGTTTGCAAAGAAGCAGCAGTGTCTCCTTCTTCCTCCCCTCACTCCTCTCCTCAGTCAATCAGCAACCAGCTCTTACCTCCTTAACAGTTTTTCTTTCCTTCCCCATTATTGCAACCTTGGTTCAGTACATAATGATCACATGCTGAGATTTCTACAGCCATCTCCCCACCTGTCTCCTTTATTCTATCTTGGGTCCGTACAACTCATTCTCCATAATGCAGACTGAGTTACTTTCCTTTCCGCACATCTTCCCCTGAATTCCACACTCCATGGAATTCATCCTGTGCTCATCTGTGTCTAGCCCTTTGAAGGAACTGTTTATTTATCAGTCACCACTTGTGATACCCTTACTCCCTTCCAGTATTCTGATTGGCAAGACCCGGATCATACATATGTCTACACTTGGAGATGGTAGGGGTGGGGTGGGGTCTACCTCATGCAAAATGCATGGCCTATGAATGAAGGAAGGGTAATTTTCCCCAGTGAAAATAAGTGTTCTGCTGCCAGAATGAGGGGAAGTGAACGCGGGTCAGGAAAACACAGTATACGTCCACCTTTCATCAACTATCAAGGGCATACAATGGGCACCCAATAAATGACTTATTTTATTAAGGGTAATGAGCATGTAATAGATATCGTATAGGGCTCTTTATGTGAAAGTTTCCGACTACCAAAACTGATTTATAATTTCGATTAACCTCTTCTTTTGAATAATTTTGAATTATCTCTTTAACCAGTAACTTGAATTTCACATTATAGAGAAAGTGATCTAAGAAGAGGTTAGATGACTGAAAATCATTAAAATGTCTGGAAGGAAGGAATTTGAATTTTCTTTGCAACAGAACATCTTTGAAGCAGTGCATTTTATTCATATAGAATATCACAACTCAGGGAAGATTCTTAAAATCACTCTGTAGCCAAGACACAGATATGGCTCCTCTGCTTATCTGCTTGAAAATTTATCATTATGATGAGACAAGTGTCATGAGTGAACTGGACCCAGAACTGTGAAATGCAGTCAGTCTGTTTTTCCGAGTTCATACGAACACCATGTGGAGGTTATCTAAATGGATGCGGTCAAGGTGCTTTGTCAATTATCATTTAAAAATGCTCACCCATCTCTGGAAGTTCTTAGCTTCATTGGCAAATCAAATGAGAAGTGAAGCTCACTGAATCTATCTAACCATTCCACTTTTATGCAGGATAAATTTAGGTTTGGGGCTTTAAATGTCCTGCAACAATCAGTTATATGGATGAACCATGGACCATTACCTAAGCTTTATCATAAACTCTGCCATCTCTGTATGTGCCCTGTGTTATTAGTCTTAGAAATGGTTGTGCTTTGGGGCCAATAAAAAAATCCCCAAACTTCATTCTGACCTTGAATAATATAGATAGAGAATGGAAAATGTTTAGGGATAAGAAAAGATGTGAGAATAATGTCTGTGCAAGTGAAGTATTTCTAGCTAGTCAATATTCTCAGACCCTTGAGCATATCCTAAATGATGGCTTCCTCTGTGCTGACTTCTCGCTAAAGTAGCATTCGTTCAGCTTTCATGAATAATCAATTTTATTGGCTGGTAAATGAGACCAACAATTGTTCTTGAACTTACTGGCATCTCAGCCCAATCTTTTCTAGCCCAGTCTAAACTCTAGATTTGAGTACCAATGGAATATTGAGAACTCAGGAGTATCAGAGCAGGTTGGAAAGATACAAGTGCTTTTTAGAGAATGAAGGTTGATTGCTGATCCTAGATTTTATAGACATTAAACGGCTGAACCATTATCTATTTTGTTGTAGTTTGTGTAGTGCTCTGATTATTATTGCTTTATAATAAATTTTCCCCAAAGTGAGTAGCTTAAAATAATCATTTTATTTTGCTCATTATTGAATGGGTCAGGAAATAGGGAAGGGCTATTATTTGGGGTCTCTCATGTGATTACAGTCAGGTGTTAGCTGGGACAAAGATATCTGGGCAGGACATCCAAGAAGGCTCACTCACCCAGCGGCAGTTGATGTTGACTATTGCCTAGGAGCTCAGTAAGGCTGTCTACCTGACTGCCTACACATGGCATCTGCCTGGTGGTTTCAGAAGTAGTCAGATTTCTTACATGGCACTTGGCTTTCCCCAGAGTGAGCATCCTAAGAGAACAAAGAAGAAGCTGCATGGTCTTTTCTGACCTAGCCTCAGAATTATGCAGCATCACTTCCACAGCATTCTTGTGGGTACAATATCACTGAAACCAGTGCAGATTCACAGGGAGGGGACATAGACCGTCATCCCTTAAGGGAAGAGTGTCAAAAAAGTTGTACACTTGTTTTAAAACCATGACAAAGGGTCTTTGCTGGGCATTTGGAAACATCTTGCTGCCCAAGGTGATTCCTGGGAGTATCCACCGTCCAGATACTTCAACATTCTTTATAATACTTGGAGTTATGGAAACATGATTTTTGGCTCTGTTTTCCTCATGGAGGCCCAGTATCAAATACCAATCTATTATTTCTCTTTCGAAGTAGAGCCAAGAATTTTATCCCAATTGATGTAGGGGGAAAAGAAGAAGAACTGAGAAGCATTTGGATCTGACTCAAGAAATTGGGATGGTAAATCTACCTGTAATGCAAAACCAATCTTACCTCGTGGTCTGTAAATTCTCTACTTGCTTTAATACTAGCAAACCTGTAAAGGTCTATTGCTGACCTAGAGAATCCTATAGAAAAATGAAATCTTTTCAAAGTCAACATTAAAATTCACATAATTCAGAGCTTTCTTTTTCATGGTTTATCTTAGAGTATGCCTGTGGGAGCTGTTTTGCTTCACGTACAATAGTATCACTGCTGGCTTTAGCTCGGTTGACCCTGTGGTGCTATCTGTTATACAGAAGAGTTCGCTACTTCATTAGTGAATTGATAAGGGCTCAACTACCTGCCCTCAGTTTTATTTCTCTCCTCTGAGAGACAATCTTTCAGATATGATACAGTTTGTTTATGCCATTTTACACATGATGGTAAGGCATATCTTTCTTCTTAATTATAGTAGTGGACTATTACTAGCTCTAAGTAGACTAAATTTCAGAGTAGGCACATGTAGGCTTTATTTTATTGGCATCCTACTGAATGATGGTTTATATATTTTGAGCAAATGAATTAAGCTATGATGTTGCATTTTTATCTGTTGAAAGAAAATGATTCTTCCTGACTGAGTACAAGTGGAATTCAAGATAACCATGAAAATTATTAAATATTGCTTTTGTTTTCTGTCTCTCAGGCCAAAATATGGCTGGCAGGTTTTTCCTAAAGTACTTCTATTAATGTACTTCCTGCTACCATGCTGATTAAAAAGCAAAGCAAACAAAACAGTCCTCTTCTTATTGTCTGTATGTTCCTATTTTAAAATGACATAATATTTTTAAATGTAGTGATTTTTCTAATTGCAAGGGTAATACTTTAAGTAAAAACAAGACAAGAATTTAAAAAACCTTCTTATCTCCCTGACTTAAGATTACAGGCTTATATTTTTCAATTAATTTCTCTAATACATGTATATACATGCACACATACACATGGATTGTATTTGAATCAGTTTCATGGCTCAAAATTCAAAAGATAAAAATGTTAGAAAATTAAAAATCTTCCCCCTTCAGAACCTCAGTTGTCTAGTTCCTTTCCATGGAGTCCCCCAATGTTCTCTGTTCTCTCTTCTTGCAGAGATATTTTAAGTAGATTTAAATAACTTTATGTATATTTTTTCCTTTTTCCCCCTGAGCCAAATAGTAGCTTAATATTCAAGTTGTCCTGTGACTTGTTTTTTCATTTTACAATCTATCTTAGAGATACTTCCATATTAGTACAAAATATCCTCTGTTAAAAATGATGTATAGCATTCAATATATAAGTATATATAAATATAATACAGATATATAAATAATTTATTTAATCAGTTCCCAATTAATAGTTATTTAGGTTGTTTCCAATCTTCTGTTTTTGTAATTCTACAATGAGTAATCTTGTATATTAGTTTACCAAGGCTGCTGGGCCAAAGCACCACAGACTGGGTGGCTTAAATGATCGAAATTTATCGTTTCACAGTTCTGAGGCTAGAAATCTAAAATTGAAGTGCTGGCATCATTTGTTCCTTCTGAGGGCTGGTAGGGAAGGATCTAGTTCCAGGCCTCTCTCCTTGGCTTGTAGATGACCATCTTTCTCTATGTCTCTGCACATAATCTTCCTTCTATGTGTGCCTCTGTGTTCAAATTTCCCCTTTTCACACCAGTCATAATGGATTAGAACCCGCCTTAATGATCTCATTTTGACTTGATTACCTTGTAAGGACCCTATCTCCAAATAAGGTCATGTTCTGAGATACCTGGGGTTTAGGACTTTAATATATGAATTTTGAGGGGGACACAATTCAACCCATAATACCTGTTGTATATGTCACTTTGCACATAATAAAATGTGTTTATTTTTGCACATAATAAAATAATAAAGTGTATCTTGGGACAAATTTCTAGAATTTGGATAGCTGAATCAAAGGTTATATACATTTGTAATTTTTGTAGATATTGCCAAGTTATCCTGTATAAAAATTGCAGCAATTTATAGCTCTCATGAGCAATGGATGAGTATATCTTCTCCCTTAACCTCTTATATGATGTGTTATTGAACTCTGGGTCTTTGGAAATCTAATAAATGAAAATTGTTCTTGATGTAGTTTTAATTTACACCTCTCATAAATGCATGAACTTGAGTATTTTTTCACATTTTAAATGTATGCTTTTAAAAAATATGGAATCAAACTGCAAATAACATTTTATAGCTCTTTTTTTTCCATTTAAGCAATATATAATGGGTATACTTACATATTATGCAACATTTTTCTACAACAGGGTTTATACTATCCCATTATACATCTGTATCAAAATTTATTTAATTAATTCCCTATTGTTGTACATTCATGTTGTTTCCAACATTTTTGCTTCTAAAATAATGCCGAGATAACTATAGAGATAAATCTTTGGGCACAGCTGGGATAGAAATGAACCCTTTCCTTTTTTGTAGATAGATTATTGAAGCTGAATTAATAATTAGATGGAGTCATATCAATGCCCATCTTTTGACTCTCCTATTTCCCTTACAAAATGTGTTTGCCTGTGATTTTAAGAAAGTTACTTCTCAGTAGTTGAGGTTGGACTTAGATTTTTTCTCCTGTACTACATATCAATTTTCCTGTAATAAAATTCATTTGTCTCTGAAATCAACTGTGCCATGTACTACACCATATTGTGAATATGAGTGGATGGTACTACTTGGGCAGAGCAGCAGACAACACACCTCTGCACATTTGGGGTCTGATATCTCTCAACTTATAGCTTACATTCATATGTAGAGCTAGAAAGAATGACAGAAAACAGTACTTACTGAGGGCTTGAAATGTATTAACTCATTAATCTTTTCAACAAAGACATGAGAACTAATGGGAGGAGATAGTAATAGACAATTACTGCTGCAATAACACTGTGTAACAAACTATCCCAAATCTCAGTGCCTCACAATAGCAAGCATTTAATTTTGTTTTGCTCAGGGATTGACATTTGGCTAAGGTTCTACTGTGCTTGGTCAGCATTAGCTGACCTTGGTTCCAATCCTCATATTGAGTCCAGATTTATTCTACATTTCTCTCATCCTCATTTGAAACAGAAGCTACCTGTAGAATGTTCCTCTCATGATGGATAACAAGAATATAAGAGGTAAGCCAACCTGTGTAAGCACACTTATGGTCCCCATTAATATTTCACTGGCCAAAGCAAGTATGCTAATGACCCAAATGTGATATCAGCAAGGCAGAGAAGTATGCTTCACTCATAATGGAAGAGAAATGTACAAAAGAGAAATGTACAATTATGTGGCTAATTCTATCAGAGAAGAGCGAAGAATTGGAACCAATAATTTAATCTACCATAGAGACTTTTGAAAAATGGATGAGTAAGTGACAAATTTCAAAAGTTTCACATAGAGACCAATTCCATTGCTTTTTTGGGTTAACATTGTGTCTGAAATCCTACAGGGCTAAAAGTATCACAAAAGATCTTTTAAATTTGATAGATAATACCAGTTAGGAGCTAAAGAAGTCCAAACTTCTGAAAGAACAGCCCTGCCTATATGCTGATTATAAGGTACTGGGGAAGAAAACAGGTGTTAATATAAATAATTCCATAGCAAGATGTAAGATGGTAAGGGTCCTTCAAAGACCTGTTGCAAGTAAAATGGTAGAGGGATTTACAAAGCAATATTTGGGTTTTCCTGGTTTGATCTTCCAGTTGTTAAGGTTTTTTTGTACTGAAAAATGTAGAAGAAATTGCCTAATAGCTAAATTGGGAAAAAAATTTTTTCCCAGAAATACTGATGTACTTTTTATTATGCATGTTTTAGAAGGAGACTATAGGAGCTCCACAGTTTTAGAAAAACAGATCAATGTGTTTCTTAAGCCTTCTGTCCTTCAACAAATTGAACAGTCTGGAATGCCAAATTGAAAATATAAAAGGAAAAATATCGGCTACTATGAAGAATTATATCAATAAAAATGTAAGACAATGAGATCCACTGCTGAGAAATTTAAAAATCCCTTTAGTCTTTGACTGAATTAAGAAAATGTGAAGTTAGAGAAACAAACAGAGTAATATAGCTCTCTAGAAATAATTCATTTTGGGTCACTTCTTTTAGAAATTATAGAAAATCATTCACCTGTGAATGTAGGAAACCATTGCTAATTGTCAGTCTTGATATGAAAAAAAATACAGCAGTTTGAGAAAAAAAATATTCTAGCAATCACCTCAACTTTTATTGTTATTTCGACCTAAGTTAACTGAAGGATCATTTTGATGGTGAAAAAAACATCTATTGAGGCTAAGGTTGAGTGTATTTCCACACAGCTTCTTTCAGAAATTGAGATAGATTTCTAAAGAAACATTATTTTATCTTTAATGATATAGATGTTTGAATTAATTTTTCCCAACAATTTGCTAAGATTTTTATAGCCTATGTGAGAGTAATAGAGAATGAAATTGATAAATAATGGTGTCAGTAAGCTCATTAAAATGTAAAAGAATTTTTTCTCCTGCAAGAGAAAAATTCGGGGGGCAGCTAAGAGGAACAGTTTCCACATCCATTTGATGTGTTCTAATGCATTAACAAGGATGCAAAAATAACCTAACTGGATGAAGACAATAATATAATAATTTAGGCTCTTGATTACTGTGTTATCGGAAGTCTGTGAGTTACCTTGTCTGTTAAGGTACATGTTTAAATTCAAAGTCCACATATAAGTATTGGGCTATTCTTCCATCAGGTGAAAATTTTAAAATATGAATCTTTTGTGGTCATAACAAAAAGAGCATAAAATTTAGTCTTCCAAGATATGGCTTTGAGTTCCAACTCTGCCATTTATTAATGAGTTACTCAACTTCTCTGAGTCTTAATTTTCTCCTCTATAAAATGGGGATGAAGATGTCAGTTGCAAAGGCTGTGAAATGAAATAATTTTATAATATAATAAATATAATAATATAGAACATAAAATATAATTTAGTTTATAATGTATAATTATATATTATATATTCATACAATATTCATAGCCAATAAATGATAGTTACTATTATTATAAGTATTTTATATCAGAGAGACAACACATAAAAAATATTTTCTAATTTAAAAAATACACAGGTTTGCATATATTTTTGAGTCAGTTAAATGTTGCACTGATATTCTGTGCCATAATCATTTGTCATGACTAGAGGGGCTCACAGAAATCTAAGTGTACGATAACAGTTACCAGTGTAAGATAAAATGGGGAAGAGGGTAATGCATCAGTGAAATAATCAGTATATTAGTTATCTATTGCTGCAAAACAAATTATCCAAAAGCTTATCAGCTTAAAACAATAAATATTTATCACCTTGCAGCTTCTGTGGGTTAGGGATTAGGGAGCAGCTTTACTGGGTGGCTCTGGCTCATGGTCTCTCACGATGGTGCAATGAAGACATTGGCCAGGGCTGCAGCTGTTCGAAAGCTTGACTGGGGCTGGAAGATGCACTTCCAAGATGTTTCATATACATGGTTGTTGGCAAGAAGCCTCAGTTCCTTGTTATTTGGAATTCCACTAAGGGCTGCTTGAGTGTCATTATGACATGGCAGCTGGGTTCTTCCCAAGGAAGTAATCCAAGAGAGAGCAAGGTGGAAGCTGCAATGACTTTTATGACCTGATCTTGAAAGTCACACACAGACACTTCTGCATATTTTCTTTGCTGGAAGTGAGTCACAAGGCCAGTCCATCAAAACATCGTGGACATGTTTAAAAACTACAACAGTTTATGGAAATTGTACTTTGATTCTGTGTTTTCTTTCTTAGTTTGCTATTATTTTGACATGTGACTAATACGTAAATTGAAACGCAGGGTTTAAATGGCAATGAGAGTTTAGTAGAGCTGATAAGAGTTACTTCTTAGGTAGCAGGAAAGTAAGAAGAGGGTAAGGATTAGAGTCTCAGTTTGTGAAAACCACTAAGCCTTCAGTCTCTAAGATTAGAGAATCAGTAAGTTATTTATTCACTCAAAAATATTTAATAAATCAATTTTGATGAGACAGGTATTCCTTCATTATCGACCTAAAAATAAAACCAAAAACAGTTAAAGGTGGACTAGTGAAGCCCTAGGAAAAAAAGACTTAGACCATCTATCCAGGAGAAATACTTGAGCTTATCAGTCACACGTAGGGTAGTTTTGCAAAGTTATGTTGAGAGATCTCTAAAGTAGGGAGGAAATCTATAGTTTAAATGTCTCAAAGAAATATAAATCAAATATTGATTAGCTGTGCTAATTGAGAGTACTTGGATTATCCCCAATTTTTCCCCATTTGGTCCTAGATATTATGATTTAGATAATTCACAATTCTTTTCTTGTTTGAAATGTGTTCTGGAATTATTATTAGGAGATTGCTTTCCCTGGTTATGTGAATTAAGGAGGTTGGAGTGGAGATGGGTGGGTGCACTGTAGCACAAAGGGAAGCCAGCCTTTTGGATTTGCACTTGTTTATTCTGTTTTCCATCAGTTACAATTGGTCGAGAAAGGTAGTGATATGTGTAGGATCGAAGTTGCAAAATTTTTTGACATCAAGAAACAACATTCCATAAGTATACTGAAGAAATAAACACTAGGGGGAAATCTAGAAAGGGAAAAATAGATATTCTGAAGAAAAAAAGGTTTAATTGTATGACATTGAAGAAGGATGTAATTTCAAACCTTTTTTCTCAGTTTGACTTGAGTGTGAAACATAAAAGAAGAAAGAGAGAGAGAGAGCACAAAAATAGTAAGACTGCCAATCTACATCAATTGAGATTTGGTATTTGAAATGAAAAAAAAACCCATATATATATGGTTATAATAAAATGGTGGGAAAGAAGTTGGCAGACTAAGACTGCTAAGAAGAAAATGTAGACTCCATCCTACACTGGTAGGGCTAACCTCGGTCTTGACTTTTCCTACAACTGTCTTCATCTGCAGGCGATGCGGGAGAACACTGCCAGGGACTTTGATAGTGGGTCTGTTAGCCACAAATTTACTGCATAAAGGCATCCAGTAGGAGGTAAGATGTATTTTTGTGGTGGTAAAGCACTTGTGTTGGCATGCCCTAATTGTGTTTGCAGTAAAATTGAAGACGATTACCAGAGTGGGAAATCAGCTGAACGATCACAAATAACTGGTCAAATGAGTGGCATTGCTGCCCAGTCAACAACATCATTTTTGTGGTCAGTGGTGTTTACGGAGCGCCCACTGGGTGTCTGGCATAAAGGAAGCAAAGGCCATGATTCTAAGGGAATTACCAGGCCTGATTTCCGTGGGGCTCCATTGTGCTTTGCTCTGGGGGTGCCTGATTCCTTTGTGCCATTGTTACTGCAAAAATAGTCTTCTACACTCCTGGCCCACCCCTCTGCTTCCTTCTCTCCTCATTTGAGAGGCTTAATTCCCTCCCTGCTAAACTTCAGTGTGTGGGGCTGGTTCTGACCTTGGTTGGTGGGGAGGGGAGGAACTCAAGGTCACTGCTGGGGTGTCTCAGTCTTTATGCTTTGACCTTGAGGCTCTATCAAGCCATATGAAACCACTGTATGATACTGCCTCTAGCTCTGATATGCTGGGGAGATTTCCATTGCAAACCAGAGCCTCAAACCTAATAGTCATCCTCTATGTCTCTCTTTCACACCCCATATCCAGTCCATCAGTAAGTCCTATTGCCCCTACCTTCCAAACAGATTCCAAATCTGCTACTTCTTCTCACCTCCAGGGTTACTCTCCCACCTTTTGCTTGGACTACTAGAATAACCTCTACTTTCACTCTTACTCTCTCACATAGTGGCCAGAATGAGCTTTAAAAAAAAAGCTCTTGTTGGTAGGCTGTGACTCCCAACTACAGAATCTTTATACTCCAGTCACATGTGTTTACTGCTATACTGGGAAGAGCCAACTGTATTCCACCTCACATGTTTACTTGGGCAGTTCCCTCTGCCTAGAATGCTCTTTTCCTAGCTCCTGCTTGGCTGGTCCATCTGACCACTCAGGTCCCTGTTCCCATGTCACCGTCTCAGAAATTCCTTTTTTTACCATACTATCTACATAACATTTACCTGCTGTCGTTTTCTATATCTTTACTCTGTTTTAATTTCTTCATAGTACTCATCACTACCCAATGGTGTATTATATATTTGTTTATTATCTGTCTCTCCCACTAGAATATAATGACCATGAGGGCAGGGACTTGGTTTTGTTCACCACCATATCCCTAGAACCTAGAACAGTGCCTCACATATTGGAGGCACTAAAAAATATCAGTTGAAAGTATGAATGAACAAATAATAGCTACCATAAAGTTGCTATGTCATTCACAGGCTGATTGTCTCAGATTGCATTTTCTAAAAATGACCACTACATTCTTCCATCCCATATGATCCTTTTTGCACTGTGACTTTGACATTCCTCCCTTTGAGAGGTGGAGTTTATGTTCTCCCTCCTGAATTTGGGCAACTTTGTGACTGTGGTGGAAGTGATGCTATTTGACATCTGAGACTAGGTCATAAAAAGGTGAAGCTTCCACCTGGTTCTCTTTGAATCGGTCTCTCTTGGAACCCAGCCACGATACAGTTAGGAAGCCCAATCAGATACACGGAGAAGCCATGTGGAAGTATTCTGGCTAATAAACTCAGCTGAGGTCCTAGCTGGTAGCCAGCATCAACTGTCAGACATGTGAGTTAGGAAGCCCTAGAGATGGCTGTAGCCCTCAGCCACTAAGTCACCCCCAACATTTGATTCTCCCCAGAGGAGGCTCCTGACATTGTGGAACAGAGACAAGCCTGGCTTGTGCCCTTCATGAATTCCTGTGACACAGAAATCATGAGAGATGATTGCTGTTCTATGTCACTTTTTGTTTTGGTTTATTACAGAAAAATATATAGCTACAGGGACTTCCCTGGTGGAGCAGAGGTTAAGAATCCGCCTGCCAATGCAGGGGACACAGGTTCGATCGCTGGTCCGGGAAGACCTTACATGCCATGGAGCAACTAAGCCTGCTCTCTAGAGCCCGCGAGCCACAACTACTGAGCCCACATGCCACAACAATTGAAACCAGTGCACCTAGAGCCTGTGCTCCACAACAAGAGAAGCCACCACAATAAGAATCATGTGCACCACAATGAATAGTAGCCCCCGCTCACCACAACTAGAGAAAGCCCGCATGCAGCAACTAAGACCCAACGCAGCCAAAAATAAATAAATAAAATAAAATAATTTT
The DNA here is from genome assembly GCF_949987515.2 of Delphinus delphis. Taxonomy (NCBI): domain Eukaryota; kingdom Metazoa; phylum Chordata; class Mammalia; order Artiodactyla; family Delphinidae; genus Delphinus; species Delphinus delphis. The sequence goes on along the minus strand of NC_082692.2, from coordinate 75,843,343 downwards.
ATTAAAAAAATATATATAGCTAGAAAAATAAATGAACAAATAACTACCCAACCTCTTTGCACCTTTCCTTTGTGAGGTGTGGGTAGGATGGCAGGAGCTGGAGCAGCCATCTTGGACTCAGAGATGGAAGCTACCACTTCATTACGCAAAACGACAAGATAAAACGAGCCTGGGTCTCTGGTGCCACAGAGTTTCTGTATCAGTGCTGAGTGACAAGAAATATAATTCTGCCTTGTTTATTTAAGCCTTTGTTATATTTGGGTCTTTTTATTCATTACAACAGCTGGAGCCTATATTCTGTCTCATGCAATAACCACCACCACCACCATTTTGTTAAGGGCTTACTGTGTGCTCGGCACTGTGCTGTACATATGTTGTTTCATTTAATCCTCAATACAAGTGTATGGAGGTGGGTTGTCTCTTTATTCCCATTTTGCGAAAGGGTAAACTGAGCTCAGATTAAGTAACTTAGCCACAGTTTCATAGCTGGAAGTAGCAGGGTTTGGATTTGAAGGCAGATCAAAGGGGCTTCAGAGCCTGAGCTGTTTTAGTTTACTCTTCTGCCTCACATGAGTTTAGCTCAAGCTTTCTTTCAGGGAAGTGGGAAATAAGGCTGTAAAGAGAAGAGGCAAAAGAATAAGTTGTCTGCAATAGCTGCTTTGGCAGCAGAAAGGCAGCTCATAGGTGCTAAGATGAACCATTTTTTTTCTCAGCTATGACTGTATACAGGAATAACCATGTCTTCTTCAAACCAGAACAGCAAAATATATAAATATACAAATAATCTACCTCAATATAAATCTCTCCATCTTTACCACATACCGTTGTTGGTGTTTTGCATATATGCAAATGTGTGTGCGTATATATATACACATGTACATAGTCACACACATGTGCATACATGTATATTCCTGTATGCCTCCTATCATGGTGTTGCCCACTGCATCCTGGGATGCTGCAACTCAGCAGCTGCTAATAACTCAAAATCTAAAAAGAATTTAACAGATAAACCGCTTTTATAATGCTTATTTTAGGTGATGAGGCACTAATGAAATAATATGAACTCCTTTTGTAAAAGGAAGTCCAAATAATTCTATTCATACTTGAGAGATATTACAAATAATACCTGTGTTGTAGGGAGAGAGTCACATAATCTCAATTAATCCTCACAACAATCGTAAGGATAGGAACCATTATCCTATTACAGATTAGGAAGCAAAGGCATAGAAAGGTTAAATGTTTTTCTAAAGGTCACACAGCCAGTAGTCCTTCTGTTTGACTGCAAGAGAAGCATGAAAAATACTCCATTATTTGCTTTTCAGTATGAATGAATTTGTTGTATCAATTCATATTTTACTTATTGATTTACTAGAGGAAAACACTGGAGATGATATCTTAATTACAGTTAAGATATAAGGTCAAAGATATTCTTGCTATTTCTTTTTTTTTTTTTTTTTTTTTTTTTGTGGTACGCGGGCCTCTCACTGCCACGGCCTCTCCCATCGCGGGGCACAGGCTCCGGACGCGCAGGCCCAGCGGCCATGGACCATGGGCCCAGCCGCCCCGCGTCATGTGGGATCCTCCCGGACCGGGGCATGAACCCATGTCCCCTGCATCGGCAGGCGGACCCCCAACCACTGCGCCACCAGGGAAGCCCGCTATCTCTTTTTAAAAGAGGTAAAAGCTGCCAGACTACAATTTAGTTTAATGAAATGTACATGGTAATGCTATCTTCCAATGTTTGAAAGCTGCAAATTATATGGACGTAGTACAAGGACTATCAAAGTGAATTATGAAATGATATAAAATAAAGAAAAAACAGTCATGCTCTGGAAGGGAAATTCTTATTTGCTGTACCTAATTAGGTAGTCTTTGAAGCAAGAGCTATGAGAGTTGGGTCGTTGAGGAGATATCAAATGGAACTAGACTCTAGTAAATGACGGAGTTGCAAGATCCAATCCCTCCTCATATGGGCAGTGGATTAACTCATTGGCCTTCCTGCCTCTTCTTTCTCAGCTTTTGTGGTTTTATCCAGAGATAGAAATGTTTCTTGTGAACCTTTTGCGTAGTTTTGGCTAGGATGCGAGATTTTCATTTTTTAATTTTTAATAAGGTGATCTCTGAAGAGCACCCCGGACTTTGCTGATTTCCTTCTCATCAGGCATATGGTGTGTTCCAGAAATTCACAAATTCCTTCTATTTTTCACTGAGCTTTGGGATGAAAAGAATATGAGTTGGTTTTGTAAAATCTGGCGGGGGGGGGGTGTTTGTGAGATTATTATGGGATTATTTTAGTACCAAACTAGAGACCAGACATCACGGTCTGTATACCCCGGTTTAAATGGACTGATTCTCTTTATTACATCTTCTGTGTCTTAGTTCAGGCTGCTGTAACAAAGTATCATAAACTGGGTGGTTTACAAATAACAGAAATTTATTTCACACAATACTGGAGGCTATAAGTCCGAGATCAGGGTGCCAGTATGATCAAGTTCTGTAAGGATTTTTTGCAGGTTGCAGACTACCAACTTCTCCTTGTATCCTCACATGATGGAAAGAGAGGGCTAGAGAGGTCTCTGGAGTCCCTTTATAAGGGCACTAATCCCATTCATGACAGTTCTACCATCACATCCTAATTACCTCCCAAAGGCCCCACTTCCTGATAACATCACATTGAGAGTTAGGATTTCAATATATGAATTTTGGAGGAACACAAATATTCAGTCCATTGCATTCTATTTCTCCTTGTTTCTGACAAGTGTCCAAGCATTAATGGGATCAATCAGTTGTTACATGTTTAGAGCTCTACAATTTGGAGTCATTTTGGATTTATGGACTTCTGAAGCACGTAAGATTATTAAAGTACATACACTTACAAGCAATACAAGTCCTTAAAGCAGTATCAAGAAATAAAGTCATTACCACATTTTGTTTCAAACAAATCTTTATCCTGAATGGTTATATCTCATGACCCTTTATTGGGTCCCTATCAGGATGTGTCCAAAGTACTTTGCCAGCTTCTCCAGTTTTCTTTCTACCTTTTCAGGTTGCAACATATTTGTTGAACACAGACCATGTGCTGTATGCAACAAGAGGCCTTAAATATTAAGACATGACTCCTGCCCTCAAGGAATATTCAGCTCTTTAGATCAGCAAATTAATCAAATCCAGTCATATTAGTTATCTGTTGCTATGTTACAAGTTACCTCAAAACTTGGCACCATAAAACAACAAACATTTATTATCTCACTGTTTTTGTGGGTCAGGAATCTAGGCAGAGCTTAGTGGGGTGGTTTGGCTCAGAGTTTCCCATGAGGTTACAGTCAAGTAGTCAGCTAGGGCTGCAGGTGACTGATGGCTTGACTCGGGCTAGAGGATCTGCTTCCAATCTCTCTCGTTGTTGTCACTGCCAGACCTCGGTTCCTTGTTGGCTGTTGGCTGAATGCCTCAGTTCTTCAACATGTGGACCTCTGCATAGGCTGTTTTAGTGCCTTCACAACATGGCAGCTGGCTTCTCTGGGAGTGAGTGCTCACCTCTGAAGTGGTGTGCTCATTTCTGCAGTATTATACATGAGGTAGAATAATGACCAAGCTGTACATGAGGAAGGGAAGTACTCACAGTTGTGAATACCAGCAGGTAGGGATTATTGGGGGCCATTTTAGAGGCTAGCTCCCAAACAGGTTTTTCTGAATATTCCTTGTCTTGAATAATACCATTGTCATAACCCAGTTTCTTAGTGTAAAAGCTTTAGATTCATTTTCTAGATGTTCTCTCTTATTCACTCCGTCAATCCTATCAATCACCAAGTTACAGATTCTACTATCTTAATATCCTTTGCATCTTTCATCCTTACTGTTATTGCTTTAGTTCTGACCCTTAGCATCCATTTCAAGGGCATTTCCAATGACTATCTCTTGCTTGATTTCTCTTTTAAATAGGTTGAGTCATATGGAATTGACATTTTTTTGGAGTCAGTTTCAGCAGTGTATTCGTCAACTTGAGCTGCCATAACGAAAATACCATAGACTAAGTGGCTTAAACAACAGCAATTCATTTTCTCACAGTTCTGAAGGCTAGAAGTCCATGATTAAGGTGCTAGATTGGCTGGGTTCTGGCAAGGATCTCTCCTTGGCTTGTAGATGGCCACAATCTCACTGTGCTCACATGACTCTTCTTTGGGTGCACACAGACAGAGAGAGATAAAAGGAGCGAGATAGTACCGTGGTGGTCTCTTCCTCTTCTTATAAGGGCACCAATCCTATCATGTGGGCCCCACCTTCATGAGCTCACCTAAACCTAATATTCTCTCAAAGACCTGATTTCCAGTATCATCACATTGGGGGTTAGGACCTCAACATATGAATGGGGGTGTGGCACAATTCAGTCCATAGAAGGCAATTTCAAATGATTCAACCTAACACTTGTTTGCAAGAGTAATACATGTTCATGACAGTAAACCAAAGATACAAAATGATAGAAAGATGAATATAAAAATCATCAATAATTCCACCACCTGGGGATAAGTACAATTACATTTTTATGTGTTTCCCAGTTTTTAAATGTATATAATTTTCTGAAGAGTGAACTTATACCATATATTTAATTCTGTTCTCTGAACTTTCATTTAATATTATTTCCTGGGCAATTATCCATATCGTTCAACATTTTTAGAAATATTTTAAATGACAGTGACATATTTCATTTATTTAACCATTACTTCTTTGTTGAACATTAAAATAATTTCTAATTTTTCAGAAATAAGGCTGTGGGAAGAAATATCACTGATCATATACTTTTGTCTGCATCTCTATTCTCTTACTGTTGATTCCTAGAAATAGCATGATTGGGTCAGAAGGTATGACCTTTTTGTTAATCAAAAAAAAAAAGTTCTTACTTGATTTGCATAGCTTTTGGGAAATTTACCCACTTATTATGCTACTGGGGTATTATTATTAATTTTTATCATTATTATTTTGTAATTTGACAGGTCAAAAAAATTGTCTAATTGTTAACAGTGACCTCTTCACTGATCTTTCTGGAGTCATATCCCATTCCAAATAAGCCTCCACAGTGCTGCTAGAAAGATTTTTCTCTAAAATTCAAACTTGATCATACCACTTGTATACTAAAGCCAAACATTGGTTCCCCATTCCTTAGCAGGTCAAGTCCTTGGTCTAGGGAATTTTATCAGCCCTTTCATAACATGACTTTTGCTTACATTTCCAGTGTCATTTTTACCCTCTCTACCATATCCTCCTCTTGAGTAAAATTAAACCATTTACAGTTCTCTAAAATGCCTGTTTCGCATTTCTTTTCATTTTCACGTGTTATTCTCTCTGTCTTGAATGCCTTTCCCCTCTTGGTTTGCAGCACTCACAAAGCCTTTTTAGAGAGCAGGCAGGAGATGGATGGGGTGTTCCATCCCTGAAAATGGGAGTGCTACTGTGATCAGCACTATCCTGGACCTTCTTATCCTTGTTCCCATGGAGATCTGTTCCAGCCTTTCACATGGCAACTACACTTCTGCTCTCTGTAAAACCCCTTACATCATGATGTGCCTTCTCCCAATAATTTCTTCTAAGTAGCTTTCATAACATTTTTGTTGAATCTTCCTGGCTGCAGTGGTGTTTACACTGCCCTTCATAATGCCAAAGGATATCTTTCAGTGCCCATTTGCCTGATTCTGTCTTCTCAAACACTTCTTGAAGGCACCCTGAACTTCTATAATACTTGCATTTTAGCATGGTGCTGTTACTTAGTTACGTATTGTTAAGCACTGCATGTCAAAGATGCTTTTGAATATACAAGATAAATTTCCAGTACTCAAAATACTAGTAAAAAGAGATGCAAGAATATGTATTATAGAACAATCTCAACTCAAAGTTGAATGGTAGAGTGCAATAATGGGGACTCATATTCATTGGCTGAGAGGGTCTAGAATACATTGTTGTGTTAATGCTTATTAGCTATATGGCTACAAATATACTCAGGACATGGGAAATTATTTATTTATAGTACTTTTAATATATTGTCATTATATATGTATTTACATATTTTAAAATAAACTATTACAGGGACAAATAGTTTCTTAAAGAATCAGAGATTTTCAACATGGTATGTGTGATATAAACCAAGTCCCATTTGTATTTAAATCTGTGCAAGTATCATCCCCTCTAGGAAATCTTGCCTGACACTTTCCTTCCTCTATGCCTCCTTTTATATGATTGACTTGTATTGATTTGTGATTTGCTGAAAGGTTGAGGTGTTTTATGATAAATTACAAATATAATCATCACGACCAAACTTTGACTGAATCAAGGAATCACAAAGTTGGACAGGATTTTAGATGTCACTTTGTCCAACCTCTTATTTAGCAAAAGAAGAAGTGCTGTTGCTGGTAGATGGTCACATTATGTTTGCTATGATAGCTTTCATTGTTAGAAAAGTTATCCCTCATGTTGAGTAGAAAATTTCTCTGAGTGACAAGCACTTGTGGGTCTGAGCTTTAACTCTACAGAATGAATCCAACACCCTTTTCACAAAATAGACCTTCACATGGTTGAGCCCAGCAAGAACATCTTGAGCGCTCTCTTTATTTTTATTTAAACATTTTAAATTTAATTAATTTATTTTTGAGGCTTCGCTTTTTTAGGCTAAACATCTCCAGTTCTTGCACAGTTTTGGTACGGGTAGAGCAGGGGCTGGTGTGTTTGGATTTCTTGCCTTCTAAAGCAACTTCATTATCTCTTTCATTTCACTTTCCTTTTCTGGGTAGTTTAAGAGTTTATCTATAAGCTAAATTTTACGAACTAGCTATGACTCTTTCGGCTGTAAGTAACAAAGAACTAATTCAAACCAACTTAAATAAGGCAAGTCTCATTCAACTGGCAAGTCTAAGGGGTGGCTTCAGGTAAAACTGGAATCTGGCATGCAATACCACCCAGGCTCTTTTCATCTCTCTTCACCTCTAAGCTCTGTTTACTCCTGTTTGACTTAATTCCTAAGTGGGCAAGATAACCAGCAGCCCCACACAGCTACCATTATAGCTTGTGATCACGGAAAAGCGGGGACCGTCCTTCGTGGTCTCTCTGACAAACTGTCTGAAGGAATTGGCTCAGCTTGGGCCATGAGCACATCTCTGAAGAAATCACGTGGCCAAATAGCTTGGAGTACTTTGATCAAGCCTGTTTTCTCTGAACACCTTCTTCACCTGCCTCTTTGGGCAGGAACAGATGTGGTTAGCCCCATCAGAGCCACCTGAATTGAGAAAGATTACTCTGTTTCAAGGTCAGGGTCGGTTACCCAAAGGAGGCAATCCTGGGAAGACAAGCATCCATCTACCAAGTTACTTAACAGGCTCTTCTAGAAAGGCCATGGTTCAAACATTTGAAGTCCCAAATGCAGAAATGATATGGCTGGGCAAAAACAGATGCAGTGATCAGATGGAACACCTTTTTATAATATGCAAGCCATTTTCTACTCAAAGTTTCCCAGAGGTACTTCATACATTATCAGGACTCAAGCCATATTTTACCGTAATATTGAGAAGCTGCCTACAATGTGCTTAGGTTAATATTTTTAAAAAGTCATTTTTCCTCACGAGCACAGTATATTGGTTTATGGTCATAGTGCTCACTTGCTTATATGTCTGAGTTATACTTCATTGTTTGAAGCAAGGTCATACATCCTGTTCCATTTCTAAATCTATTCTGATTTGAAAGATTCCCTTTTGTGAGACTCTTCTTTATGATATTTAAAAACTACATGGAGAGATGGAGCCTGAGCTAGATTAAAGTTGTACAAATCTGATTAACATCATCTGCTCTGTTTCAAAGGTCAGGTGCACTCAACGAATTTGCTTTGAAATTATTTTGTTTATTTTGTGGGCATATACATCATGAGCTTTCTAAAGGTCAAAAGTAGAGTTTGTTCTTGGATTCTAAAGCAATCTGATTTCCATTTACAGTGTGCTTTGGTGACCCTAAATGCAGAAGCAGGCCCAGTTAAGTCATACTTCCAGTTTGTGTTTGGTTTAATTTGCTCAAGAAGAAAATCCCTCCTAGATTAAGGCAGTGCTGAAATATCATTTTTTCTAAATTACTTTTATTTTCAACTAGGTTCATAAGAGAATGCTACTCATAAACGACACCTGAACTCTGAATGTCAGTTTCATGGACATTCTGTCTTCAAAGATGTAGAAGCATCTTAGTCAGCTAGTGTCTCATCTGGAAACTAGAGCAAAGGTCAGAAAAATTAGGACTCCTGGGTTTTAGTAAAATTTACATGGTAGGGGTCCTGAAGCTTTATTAATTAGTGTATTCAAAGTCACTGTGTGCTTCATAAAGAAGAGGCTCCAATAAATTATACAGTCTTATTTACTATTCAAAAAAATCAAGGCTCTAGTTATATACACCAAGTATTTTTTCATTAATTATTTTAAATGATTTTTTTCCACTTACCATATGTACTTTGCAAAGATAAAAAGAAAATCTCTCAAAGTATTTTGTATTCATGTTCATTAACATTCCAGTGGAATAATAAACCTCAAAACGATTCATGTATGAATCAGTGAGGCATGGCTAATTACAGTTTTCAGCCACACAGCCAATAACATTCACCATGAAACACGGCGTCTGTTAAATGCATATCTCTGAATTTTTGTTGGGGGAGAGTGCTAGGAAATAGGTAGGTTGCAAACTGCAATTTAAAAATGTCTAAATATTTTAGGGGCTTATATATTATAAATCTCTTTCAGGCAAGTATTTATCACAAGCATGACATCCTGTTATCAAAACAGACAAAACCCCCACAGATTTGCTTTAAAAACAAAACAGAAACAACCACAAGTCCTGAGAATGGACCATGTTCTACATGAAAACAGAAGAAACTTCTTGAAACATGAGGAAATACTATTTACCATAAATTTTAAAAATACATTTAATACTGAATTTTAGAATTTTCCTACTCCTTACAAAATCATCTTGATACTATGACTCTCTCCAGTCCACAAATATATTTAAAAGGTGAAAATCCAAAAAGCACACAGCGGACACAATAGAAGTTGAATGTCATGACTATAACACTCAAATTTAGAAGCAATTTTGTAATGCATATTCAAAATCTTTTCTATTACATTTGTGTTTAAAATATTTTCCCTTAATGTCATCCATATTGTTGACTACTCAAAGACTACATGAATAAAAACATTAGCATCCACATTTTATTTTTTAATTTAAATTAGTGTTACTTCAACTACATAACTAATATACGGTAAAAAAAAAAAAAGTTCAGAAGTCAAGAACAGTATAAAGTATTTAGAATAGAAGATACTTATGCCACCAATCCCATCGCATTGCTCCAATAATCTCATTGTTCACAATCATTTGGGATGCTCCCAGAAGTTTTCTACACAAGTGCAAGTACAAATCCACAATCTCTTATCTGCAATTCTGAAATCCGAAAAGGTCTGAAAACCAAAAGGCTGACCTGATATGGGGGTATTTATACTGTTTGTTTATCCAGTATGTGTTTTGTTGCAGAAATATGAACGTTTGACGACAGGGTGCTATCCCAAGACTGTTGCAGGAATGTTAGACACTAAATGGTATAAGCATATATTACCTTTCTAAAAACCAAAAAATTGTTAATTTCCAAAACTGACTTGTCCCCAAAATTCTGGATGAGTGATTACAGACTTTGATAAGTATGTGTGTAACACACAATCCTTTCGTTTACACAAATAGATCATACTATATATACTGTCTGGCAGATACATTTATGGAATAGTTTAACACTTTCCCTTAAGACCTTACCATGGCCTACATGGTCTGGCTTCTTGTGACCTTTAGCCTCATCTCTCATGACTTTTCCTCTCATTCATTTTTCTCCAGCCAAATGGGCCTCCCTGTTCTTCTTCCATAATGCCAAGCTTATTCCTATTTAAGGCCTTTGCACTTACTTTTGCTTGTCTGGAATATTCTTCTGTAGAATTCCCCATGGTTGGCCTCCTCACTTCATTGAATTCTTTGTTCAAGTGATTCCTCTTCAAAGAGGCCTTCCTGACCACCCTACCCAAGAGAAGACCATCCATCATTTTTTTAGTCCCTCACTCTGCTTATTTTCATAGCATTTTTAAAAATCAATACCTATGATATATCATGCATTTGTGTATTAGTGTATGGTCTATCTTTTCTACTAGAAGTTCCATGAGGGTAGGAATTTTTTTGACTTATTTACTGCTGTACCCCTAGCACCTTGAACAATGCCTGACATTTAGTGGGTGCTCAGTATTTGTGGAACGCATTTTTTCTTTTGCCTTAAAGTTAAGCAATTCATTTGATAGTTAACAAGGCTCTCGGTTGCTCTTATGGAAAATTAAGAAGGATGCCTACCAAATGCTCACGGGCTGACCCTTGGGACACTTCCAGCGTCTTTCACCACTGCCCTACCTCCACTCTAGGTCAGGGACTGGTGAATCTACTCTGCCTGAGCTCTGGCGCTTGCCATGTGCTTCCTGTGCCTCTGCCTAGAACCTCCTTCCTCCTCTACCGTAGGTAGAGAAACTGACTCATTCTGGTATTGATTTTATGCATTACGTTGATTTGCTCACCTGTTTACGTGTTTGTGGCCTCCATTACAGTACACTACCAGGGATTGTCTGATTCATTGGTGATTCCTATCCCCTAGCACAGTGACTGGCCCAGAGTAACCCTCCATCCATGAAAAACTAAGTTGAATTGAAGTTGCATCCCATTCTGAAGTAAATTCTCTACTAAGGAAATATACTTTTTAATTTTTAGGGAACTTTAGCTTTTAGTCGGTTTTATCCTCTAGAATGAAGAAATGCCTTTAAAACTGCAGTGAAACCAGGGCAATGTGTTTAGAGTCATAATTTCTTGAAGGAGAGTGATACAGAATCATAGCTTAACTCTGAGCCACCCTAGTGAAATCACAGCTTGGACACTGAGCTTAGTTTTATGTACCTTATGTTCTAGGTAACTGGAAGATGATTGCAAAAGATGGCAGTAAGAAGGATTAAGTGTGATTATTTATGAGGCATAGTTAAAAGGAGACAGCATGCATATGTTCACTAACCATAGGGAATAGACTGGTCTCTAAATATCTGATGAACAAATCCACCCAAGGAATATATTTAACACAGAACAACAAAAGGATAAATGAGAGAATTTAAAAAAAGATAGGGGAAAAATTTAGAGAATTTTCAGCGTATCATGAGGTAGCTCTTACTAACAATCAGGATTGTCCAATAGCAGCCAAAAAGCTGAGTGATTATGGGATGAGAAATTGTGAAGGAGGTGGGAACATTTGGTACAGATGAGTTTCCCAACCTTTTTATACTTTGTATTACGACGCATCATTTGTTCTTTATTCTAGTACAATATTTTCATATTGGATATGATTTTTTCCCAATTAAATAAATACCGCCAAGACTCTTGTCCAAAAGTCTGGACTATAACCTGTAATATATGGCTGAGATGACTTATGTAGAGGGTTCAACTCTTTGACCTCTAGGCCTTTCCAGTTTTGAAATTCTGTTTCCATGGTAAAGATTTCTTTGTAGGTCCTGTGAGCTATTGGGAGTGTTTGGCTAAAGCAGAAAAGTATGTGACGACCAGGTTTTTACACATCAGGGTGGTCCTAAGCTTTGCGATAATGAGAGGTTATTGTGGGGTTACTTTTGTCTCTTTACTTTATGGCTTAGCTGAATGCAGTGAGTGGTACAAATATCAGGTCCTTGTAGTACTTACCCTGTTTGCTTTTGTGGCCATAACATAGTCATTCTTTTACCACATATTTATTGAGTGCCTACTATCGAATAAGACAAGAACAAAGTTCTTGCCTTCAGAGGCTTACATTCTACTTGGAGGTGAAAGATGATAAACAGAAAGACATAAATAGGGACTATAATTTCAAGTAAAGCTACTTGCTATGAAGAAGTGCTGTTATGGCACAACCCACAGAGGTCTTTCACAAAACTGTCTTCTACAATTCTCCAAAGGAGATATACGAAAGGCCAACAGGTACATGAATAGATGCTCAACATCATTAGTCACTAGGGAAATGGAAATCACAACCACAATGAGGTATCACCTCCCATCTGTTAGAATGACCATTAACAAAAAGAGAAGAGATAAAAAATGCTGGCAAGGATGTGATGAGAGAACCCTTGTGCACTGTTGGTGGGACTGTAAACTGGTACAGCCATATGGAAAACAGTAAGGAGGATCCTCAAAAAATTAAAAATTGAACTACCATACGATCCAGCAATTTCACTTCTGGGAATATATCCAAAGGAAATGAAAACACTAACTCAAAAAGATATATGCACTCCCATGTTCATAGGAGCATTATTTACAATAGGCAAGACATGGAAACAACCTAAGCATTCATCAACGGAGGAATGGATAAAGAAGTTGTCGAATATATGCAATATTATATGGAATGTCATAATAATGGAATATTATTCAGCCATAAAAAACAAGGAAATCCTGCTGCTTGTGACAACATGGATGGACCTTGAGGGCAGTAGGCTAAGTAAAATAAGTTAGGGAGAGAAAGACAAAACTGTATGATCTCACTTATATGTGGAATCTAAAACAAAAAACAAAAAACAAAAAACCCCACACCAAATTCATAGAAAAAGATCAGATTTGTGGTTACCAGAGGCAGGGGGTTGGGGGAGAGGGAACTGAGGAAGGTGGTCAAAAGGTACAAACTTCCAGTTACACGATAAATTAGTACTAGATGTGTAATGTAGAACATGACTACAGCTAACACTGCTGTACGATATACAGCAAAGTTAAGAAAGTAAATCTTAAAGAGTTCTCATCACAAGGATAATTTTTTTCCTTTCTTTTATTTTTAGTTTATCTATATGAGAAGATGAATGTTAGCTGAATGTATTGTGGTAATCATTTCACAATACATGTAAGTCAAACCATTATGCTGTAAACCTTAAATTTATACAGTGATGTATGTCAATTATATCTCAATAAAATTGGGAAAAAAACCTGTCTTTTAGGTCTAAAGACACAGTTTATGCATTTAATGCTAACTTCTCAAAAATCTTTACTTATGTTTCTTCAATATCACGAAATGAACACATTGCCTCCAGCAATATTTCTTTAATTTCCCTTTCCCCTTTTCTTGATCTCATTCCTCCCCTCTCTACTAAACCCCAGTTCCTCTGAAGCTTCTCCGTAAGTCCCCAAAGATTTCCCAGTGTAAAAGAGGTTTTTGTTGTTGCCGTTTTTGTTCAGTTTTTGTTTTAGTGAGGATTTAGAAAGTGCTGTCTATTTTAACTGTTCACGTGATGAGGTATACAAGGTGGTAGGCTGCTTGGTTTTTTTGTTCATTTGGTTAGTTCTTTTTGTACGTATTTATTTAATTTTGAATTATTCTTATTCTGCTAGTCTCAGTGATAAAAGCTTGTGGTGAACCAAAGCCACCTGTAGCAGATACTACTGGTGTCCCACCAGTACATGGCAGCACCTGTATCTCTGGCTTCCTCAGGTCACTGAGCAACTCTGCCTTTCATACAGTATGATGAAGAGCCAGGGACTTAACAGCTCCTGAAAACAGCCCCCAATCATTGACTGATGGGAGATGGTGTTTAAACAATAGGGTTCTTTTGTCCCTTTGGTGGGATAGCTCAATCTAAGGCATGGGTTCCACATTGTTTCCTAGAGTTCCCCAGGAAGATTAAGCTCTGATCACCCTGAGCAGTAATATGCTTGATAGTGCACCTTCTTTGTCTGTCTTCCCTTCCGCATTTCATTTTCCTATTCTCCCACTGCAGTTTCCTGCAATTACCTCCTAAATAAACTACTTGCACTTGAATACTTGTCTCAGGATATACTTGTGGGAGAACACAAACTAAGATGCCATCTCCAGGTGATTACTAATGAAGCTGCAGATCAGATAGTTATCTCCCCACTGATTATCTCGGCACTTGCATGTCCTGGGTCCAATCTCCCAATTCATCACACCACCACCACCACCACCCGCCACCGCTTTCCCCCCTTGGTGTCCATACGTTTGTTCTCTACATCTGTGTCTCAATGTCTACCCTGCAAACCGGTTCAAGTGCCGCATCTTAAAGCTCTCTGTGAATGTATATACTGCCGAAGATCATGCCAATCAGACAGCGTCATTCACAGTTGAATATGCATATGTTCATAGTAGGTTGCCAGACAACGGTTTAATAATCATTAGATACCACTGTTTAGATCCTAAGTATGTTCATGATATTTACCTTCTGATTGCTAAGTAGGAGATGTAATGATTATAGGCTGATACTTTCTCAGGAGAAGAGTCTAGTTGTTGAGCTTTCCAGTTTCATATGGTTCAGTAATTTCTTCCACATTTAGTGTGGCTGCTGACATTTGTGTTGAAATCTCTCATGCCAATCAGCCTGAGAAAAGCTGGGACTGCTTTTTTCTCATAAAAGCTAGAAAGAACTGCTGTATTATAGGAAACCACCCCAAATTAACAGAAGATTAGGGTAGGAAGCCTGGACAGGGGTTTTAATCCCTGTGCATGAAATCAGTCTGTACACATATTGATCATATTTCTGCTGTTTTAACTGCAATTGTTTTCAATTTCACCTATTCACAATTCCCTATTATTTTATGCGGCCACGGTGTCTGTGTGATGATCTGGAAACTGACCATAATCCACTGTGACATTCTCTGAGTCAAGCTTCCTAAGACATCAGTGTTTCACACCAGGACATTTTGTAGGACACCTCGCTACTATCTGTGGGGTTCAAACATCAGAAAGGATGTGAGATCTAAGACTTGGTGTAATCACCTGCATGTAATGAAGCAGGCCAAAGAAAAAAGTGAGAGAAAAAAAAAAGAAGGGGCTTCCCTGGTGGCGCAGTGGTTGAGAGTCCGCCTGCCGATGCAGGGGACACGTGTTTGTGCCCCGGTCCGGGAAGATCCCACATGCCGCGTAGCCGCTTGTTCCGTGAGCCATGGCTGCTGAGCCTGCGCGTCCGGAGCCTGTGCTCCGCAATGGGAGAGGCCACAACAGTGAGAGGACCGCGTACCACAAAAAAAAAAAAAAAAAAAAAAAAAAAGAAAGAAAATGGTGTCAGGGAAAGTAGGGACCTATCTAAGTGTTTGTCCAAGTGTAATTGCTCTTTGTTTCTCCCTTTTAAATGTAAAAGATGACTGGCAAATGTCTCTTTTTCCTTGGCACTAGGATTGGGAGGAAAGAAAAGGGAAGGAGGCAATCTTGAAGAAGAGAGGTAGCTATAAGAAGCAGCATGGTGTAGTAACAAGAGTCTGAAGACCAGGATTCTAGTCCCTGTTTATGAGCTGTATGCCTTTGTGAAATTATTTAGCTGTTCTGCAATTTTCAGTTGCATTTATTGCAAAATTATGTTTGCTTCTCATCCTCCCCTAGACCAGGAGCATCTTGAGGTTAGGAACTGAGAATGATTCAATTTCTCCAGCACCTATATGGCACTGGGCAGAATATACTGAATGATCTTGAATTTAAAAAGGGAGCAAGCACAAGGGCCCCACGGTGGTCAGACATGAACTGAATTGATCTGCACCAAAGAAAGGGAGAATAGAGAATAATTCATTTAATTACTTGAAATACATTTACTGAGTGTCTATTATATACATATATATATATATACACTATATGTAATACATATAGTATGGGTGTATATATATACTATATAAAATACTATAATAGAAATTTTATAGTATATAAATATATGGATTATATATAAGTTTAAATTAAAATTTATAATATAAAATATTATACTATATATATTATAGATACTATTTATACTTTTAGGTGCTAGAAACACTGCAGTGACCAGAAAAAAACCCCCATATCTATAACAGATCTTTCATTCTAAGGGGCAAGATGATAAAAAAGATAAATTATATACAATGCTTGGTTAAGGACAAGAGCTAAGGAGAAAAATAACACAAAAAAAGAAGAAAGGAATGGACAGGGGAGTCTGTGGTTCAATTTTGGTTAGGATGTCCGGGAAGGCGGAGTGCAGTCATACACCGGTTCAATTAAGGCCTGCGAGCCCGCGTGCTGAGAGAAACAAAAGAAAGGAAGGCTTTAGGAATCAAAAAAGATCCAGAGTGAGGAAACGAAGCGAAAGGAAATTCAGACAGTGAGGAAAAGTGAGGGGTGGGTAAGTTGAGCGCGTGTGGGAGGAAAGAAGGAAGCAAAAATGCAGCACAGCCTAAACAATCATGTTACTTTCTACATTCGGTAAAAAACAAAGATTGTGTGGATTATGACGAAATCCCTTTCTGAGGGAATTCTCACCTCAGCTTCTTTCCAGAGAGCGACAGTGTTTCCCGTGCCCTAAACAGGGATTTTTGTCATTATGGCTTTTGATTGGCCCGGTATAAGCACGTGCTCTGCGCCTATTGGCCCGAGCGTCTGTCCCCAGACGAGTAGCCATGTTGGGGCCCTTCCCCGCCGCGGGGCCGTCTGGGAGTTGTAGTCCTTGCTCCGCTCCGTCCAGTGGAGAGGCTTTTTGCCCTCTGCTCGTGGGTCCCTCAGGCAGCCACTCTCGTGGGCACACGCCCGGGAACTGCTTCTGCCCCGCACTCCCTCCCTCTGCCTTTCACTTCCCAGCTGCCAAGATCTTGGAAGGTAGGGGCGGGGGCAAGCCCAAGTCGAACAGTGTTTCTGTGGCGCAGATCCGGGGTTTCGCGCGCGTCTCATCATTACTCCGGTGGTCCAGTGGAGCGGGGAGTGACTGGGTCCACGCAGCTCGTTGGGAGGTAGTGAGGGGTCTGTCGGGAGGACCCTCCCACCTCACCTCACCTTCTCACGGCCACTTCCTGAGCACCGGCCCTAACCCTAACCCGCCCCTCCTCCGCCGCATTTTGTAAGTGGGTAAACTGAGGCATGGGGGCATGCCAGCGGTTCCAGGGGACGCCCCAGCTCCTGGCTCTGGTGGTGTAGTTGGCATGGGCCGCTTTTGGATTTTTTTCAGTTTTACTGTCAAGTAGCAGGACTCTGTGCCCCAACAGATGTGTGTTAAACATCCAGCTCTGGGTTCCCCAGGGGGAGGGAGGAGGGTTTGAACAAGTGTCCAGGAGGAGGAGCTAGGCAGGACACGGGGAAGGCAATATTTTGGGAGAGAATTTTACATTTAGTATTTAAAAGACACAAAAAAATAATTCATTATGGTGGGAGAAATCAGTACTCTGTTGGACGTCCTTACATCTATTTTATGGCTTAATGTAGGTTTTTTTTCTTTTTTTTTTTGCTGTACGCGGGCCTCTCACTGCCGCGGCCTCTCCCTTTGCGGAGCACAGGCTCCGGACGCGCAGGCTCAGCGGCCATGGCTCACGAGCCCAGCCGCTCCGCGGCATGCGGGATCCTCCCGGACCGGGGCACGAACCCGCGTCTCCTGCATCGGCAGGCGGACTCCCAACCACTGCGCCACCAGGGAAGCCCTAATGTAGTTTTTATATGAAAACATGCGGGGATTTTTAAGGTGTGTTCATGTGGGGGAAAAAGGCCGGTTAGTGGAACTGGAGCTGGATTTGCAGCTTCCTCTCTAGGATCAAATTCTGCCTCTGCTGTATGACCAGCCACTCAGTGCTTACCGGGGAAAAAAGAACTTAACGCTCCTTGCCTAAGTGGCCCAAGGAGCTGCCAGGAGCTGAAATCTAGATGAAGTCTTGCTTGTGAAAGTTTGCCACATTCAAACTTTTATTATTGTGCGTCTCTCAGAACTGTGCTTGGGATTGGCATAGAATACAGCCTGTGGTCATGTTAGAAAGGCTCAGATCCTTGCTGGGTCCGGGACTACCGAAAGCGGCCCCGACTCGCACCTGTTAAGGTCCTGTACCTGAACTCTCTATTTTCTGGCTCCATCTTACCGCCAGCGGCCCAGGGCAGCGGAGGCTTCTGGGAGTTGTAGTCCCGCCTCTAGTTTCCCGGAGGGTTGGTACTCCATCTCCCAGCGTGTCATTTGGCTTGGCGAGGTGTCTCCTGGGAGTTGAAGTCTCACTTCCAGCAGTTCTCTGGAGCAGCCCCTTGACTCGGAACTACAACTTCCATGTGGCCCTGCGTTCTTGGCTGCTTGCCCTGCGTCCACTAGCTGCGAGCCGGGTGTAGTGAAATATGTTTAGCAAAAATGTCTTTTTGTTGTTTTTGATTGTATACGCTCTTCCAAGTACTACGTGGGGGTTTATTGTATACGCTTTTCTAAGTATCTTAGGAATTATGCATGCTTTCAAACAGTGCCAACACTCAACAGTTTACAGAGCATGTTCATACTATCTCTCGTAATAATACTGTATCTCCCATTTGTAGATAAGAAAAAAACTTGAGAAGACGATTTGTACACGGTCACACACCTAGTAATAAAATGTAATATATCTTTTATAAATAAGTAGATATTACATTTAGTTATAGTTTAATCCTCTCAAGCGCTATATGAGAGAAATAGCCATTTTCATACGCATTTTCCATATTAGAAAACTAAGGCTAGGAAATAGGGAAGTTGAGCAACGTGTCGAAGTTAACTAAGCTAGTGAATAGAACTACCGAGATTGTAACCCAGTCTGCTTGACAGACTCTGCTTAGAAAAAGACTCTATCTTATGGAGGTGGAGGGAGCCCGAGCTTTCTGAGTACGGAATTTGGAATCTTTCCACTATACCATGTTGCCTCTGTAGTTAAACACTAAACGGTAGTGCTGCAAAAACCTTTGAGATCATTTAAATCTAAGGCAAAGATCTTGGAACAGTTCCTGGCATATAGTAGAGGTTCCACAAATGTTAGCTATATAGAGTTTTATAATACTTTTATTTTAGAGATGAGGAAACTGGTGCAGGTGGTGAAGCAGTTTGCCCAAGGTCACACAGCTGGTCTGTGTCAGGGATGAGACTAGACCTGAACGTCTTGTTTCCAAGTCCAGGGTTATTTTCATTCTACCAGCAGACAGCTAGCAGGGACACCATATGTGAAGCTGTTTAGATAATGGTTTCTCTCCTAATTTGTTCTTCCTAGGCCACAGACCAGGACCAATTGTTGTAAAGTCTCTTTTCTTATTATTGGTAACGTAATATTTCATGAATTCAACAAATGTTTTCTGAACATATAACTCATCTCTCTTTAGGTACAGGGCCTCATGGATGAAAAGTAGCTAATGGGTTAGGGCTAGAAGGACCTTATAAATCATCTAATCTAACTTTTTAATTTAAAAAATTAGGGAATTGAGGTACAACATTCACAGCCTTCATCTCATGCCCTTGTGTCAGAAGCATTCTGTTTCTGCAAGGAGGCAGGGTTCTGGAGGCCTCATAGTCCTGTATGTGACCTTTTAGGCTCATGCTTTATTTTACTTAGTATCCTTGTCCTTGCCTTATTCCTGTACATGTTTGGTGGAATGCTTTAGGAAATGTTTCTGTGTACATGCAGCTCTCTTTCTTTTAATGTACATGCAGCTTCAATATGTTCCATTTGTATTTTGGGAATTAGTCTTGTCTTGGCTCCCAATACTCTTTTCTCTTTTGTCCTGTAAGACACGAGAACAAAATCTGACATTGTGTTTGCATTCACATATGTTAAAATCTAATCCTCTAATATAGGGTAACATAAATGAACACATGAGTTGATGGAATTATATAAAACTTTTGTTTTAGAAGACACATTGGCCCTTTCAATTATGTATTCACAGATAAAGCAGATTACTCTCACCTCTTGTGTGTGAAAGATGATTTCTACATAATTAGATAATAAAGTAGCAGTTTTATAAATTACTGGCTAAACGTTCCTGAGATAGTCATTATGGGAGATGTTCTCCTGGTCACCCTCTGTCCCACCAGCACTCTCCTAAATGACAGTCTGATCAGTCAGCTTCCAGCAAAGTGCGTGACCACTAGTAGACACTGAAAAAGTATTTGTGGAATTGCATTCATAAGCACCTTTGAGCTCTATTCCCACATTTTCCCCCTGAATCTCAGTTTTCTCTTTTAATGCAGAAAGGCAGCTTTGAAATACAAGCTGTTGCTACAGCTTTTGAGGTCATCCTCTGAGGGACTGTTGCTTTGGGAATGTCCAAGTCTGTGACTTCTAAGATGAGAAAGTGATCCAAATAGCAAAACATAGAGAAGCAATAGAGAGTGGTAGTCTGAAGGCCTATGACTGAAATCCCAGCCCTGCCTCTTAGGCATGTTACTAAGCCCTTGGTTTCCTCTTCTGTAAAGCAAGGATAATAAGCATTCTACCGCATAAAGTGATGATAAAGATTAAATAAGATAGTGTGTTTAAAGCTTTGAGCATGTCAGGTGCTCAATAGCTTGCATTTAATAGATGAGTAGATCTTATTTTTGTCATTATTAATGTAAATGTGTATATGAAAATATATTTACTCGGGATTTAAACTGGAGGCAGATATCTGTTTTATAAAAGGGTCTTGTCATTTGTTTTCTTAGAGTAGCAAGCTTGGCCATCACATACAAGCTATGAAGTTAACTGCAACTCTTGATAATCCATCTTGTCAGCTCAGTGAAAGTGTCTTGTGTAGGCAGAGAGATAGTGAAGCTTTTGGCTCTTCATTGACTGCTGAGAGGTCCCTGATCTCTGGTTTCATCTATATATTAAATCTTGGGTTGAAAAACGGTCAGTAGGGCCTTCTGTCCACTTCTGGAAAGGACTGGGCCTATCCCAGGAGCCTCAGGGTTAAAGTGAAGCAGTTGTCATCCAGCTGGTGAGTAATCCCGGGGCAGTGGCTATGTGGACACGGCAGTGCTTCTTTCTAAAGCTGACAACTTCAGTAGCCATGAGGTTACTGATAGAGAGGTGAGTTACAGAAGAGGGGTGATGCTGGGGATAGGGAAGGAGAAATGAAATGAGGATCATAGCGAGAGCAAAGAGCAGATGAACGAAGGAAACAGTTGAGGCCCTCAGTCAAGTTGTCTTAAGCATGTATTTATTGAGCACATTTATCCTGCTTCTAGCTCTGTGCCAGGCACTGCACTGTTATGCAGTGGAGATACAGCCTTGAATGTGGCTGACATGGAGGTGGTCATGGTGGTGGGTTGTGGTATATTCTAAGCAGGGAAGAACTTGAAGGAAAGAAGCAAGGAAGGTGGAGTGTGTTGGGATTTGATGAGCAGAAAAGTCTTTGTGCTTGGGGTATACAAATCACTGAATGGGGGAGGTGGGAGAGATGAGGCTGCAGAGGCAGGCATGGGTGATATTATGCAGAGTCCAGTTATCTGTATTGCAAAAGAATTTTGGACTTTATTCCAAGGGTATTTGTGAAACCATTTAAAAGTCTCAAGTGGAGAAATAAAATTATTGGATTTGTTTTTTAAAGACTTTGGATGCCGTATGGATGATGAATTTGTGAGAGGTAATAATGTGGGAAAACCAGATAGTCTTGCGTTTCTTTAACTTTAATGTGCATGTGAATCTCCCGCTGATCTTAAAATGTGGAGTCTGATTCAGCAGATCTGGAATGGGCCAGCAGATCTGGAATGGGCCAGCACCAGCAGGCTGTTGCTGCTGGTCTATGGACTATCCTTTGAGTAGCAAGTACTTAGGAGACTCTTCAGTGTTCTAGGTCAGAGATAATGGTGATTAAGAGAATGGGCTCTAGAGAGCAGAAGACCTGGATTCTAATCTTGGTTTTTCCACTTATTTGCTGTGTGACTCTGGGGAAAGTGAGGTAAACTCTTTGAGCCTCAATTTTCTTATTATCTGTGAAAGGTGGGTAATAATTTCTATTGCTTTAATCATGTTTTAAATTTTCAATGAGGTCACCCTTGGAAAGGGTTACTGTGCTTAATACAGTAATTGGCACTCAGTAAATGGTAGCTTTGATTTTACTCTTATGGTTATTAGTAAACATCATAATATTATGCACCCTGCTCCACATTTCCTTGTTTATCACATTTTCTTGTTTATCACATTTTGAATGCTAGGTGGAATAGATTACCTTTAATTCTACTGTTTTTGCTTCTGTCTCACAGGTGAAGTGCTGAACTTTGTAAAAATTTGAACATTATGGGCAAATAGATTTCTCTCAGCAATTGAGTCTCAATTTGATGGAAAAAAATCTGGGATTCTGAAAGTACCATCTTATATCTGATTGCAGGAACTTGAGGCACCTTGCCTAGCCTTGTAAATTTATTTAGCCCAATTATAGTGCCTCCTTCTTTACATAATTTTAACCTGTTTGGATTGTTCTCCAACCAGTGATTCTCAACCCTTGTTGCAAGTTAGAATCACCTGGGGCTGGTCCCATCCATACAAATTAAATCAGAGTGCCGGAGGGGAGGCAGGCGTTGATAATTTCTTTTTTAAGTTTCCTGGGTTATAATGAAGTGCATCTAGGATTGAGAACCATTGATTTTAAAAACCATAACATCAAAAATAAATCAAGTACAGTCTAAGGGCCTGGGTGGGGAATGAAATATCTGGAAAGTAGCTGAAGTCTTTGGGAGTGAAAGAGATAATAAGCCTAGTCACAAATCTCTCTTGGAATCTGATGAACTAACCGTAGGTTGTGCCCTGGGTTACCTTTGAGATTACTTACTAGGACACCCCCGTTCTAACCCTTTTTATCTCTAGCTGTGCTTACCCTAGTCAGGATTCTCCTTAATGTTGAGTTTCAGACTGCTTTTCTCTTTCTGGTATTTAGTTTGTTCCATTCCTCAGAGCTAAAAAAAAGTTATTAACCCATGAAAACCATGTTCAAAACAAACTGAGTTACATGTTTTCATGAGTTGTGGCCATGTTATTGAAAAGGCTTAAACTATTGTTCAGATAAAATACAACCCATTTTTACTAGCAACATTCTTACATTCTAATTCAGTAGTTTAAAAGGAACCACTTCCAGAGATGCTGCCAATTATAAAGATGGGTTTCTTTCTGTCTTTTTTCTCTTTAAAATTACTTCCATCTACCATTTTAGGGTGGAACAGTTAAGCTAATTTGATTAAATGCCTTTAATTTTCTGGATTATCCATAATATATAGGACCCCTTTCCTTTAAAAATTTTTTCCTCCATGGAAAATGTGTATTCTTATGTTTGTATCTGAATATATATATTTTTTCTTCATGAAAGTAATTTCTATTTTTTATTGAAATATAGTTGACATACACTATTATGATAGTTTCAGGTGTCCTACATAATTACTTGATATTTTCATACATTATGAAATGATCACCAAGATAAGTCGAGTAACCATCTGTCCGCATACAAAGTTATTGCAATATTATTGACCATATTCCTTATGCTGTTTACTACATCCTTGTGACTTATTTCTTATATGGCTGGAGGTTTGTACCTTTTAATCCCCTTCACCTATTTTGCTGACCCCCTCACCCATCTGCCTTCTGGCAACCACATATTTGTTCTCTGTATCTATGAGTCTGTTTTTTTGTTTTGTTTTGTTTGCTTGCTTGTTTTGTTTTTTCTATTCCACATATAAGTGAGGTAATGCGGGATTTATCTTTCTCTGCCTTATTTCACTTAGCATACCTTCTAGATGCACCCATATTGTTGAAAATGGCAAGATTTCATTTTTTTATGGCTGAGTAATATTCCTGTGTGTGTGTGTGTGTGTGTGTGTGTATCACATCTTCTTTATCCATTCATCTATCAGTGGACACGTAGGTTGCTTCCATATCTTGGCTACTGTAAATAGTGTTGCAATGAACACTGGAGTACATATATCTTTTCAAATTTGTGTTTTTCTTTTCTTTGGGTAGATTCCCAGAAGTGAAATTGCTGGATTGTAAGGCAGTTCTATTTTTTAATGTTTTGAGGAACCTCCATACTGTTTCCATAGTGGCTGCACCAATTTACAATACCACTGACAGTGCATGAGGGTTCCTTTTTCTCCTCATCTTCTCCAACACTTGTTATTTGATGTCTTTTTGATGATAGCCATTCTGACAGGTGTGAGGTGGTATCTTATGTTGTTTTTATATGCATTTCCCTGATGATTAGTGATGTTGAGTGTCTTTTCATGTGTCTCTTGGCCATCTGTATGCCTTCTTTGGAAAAATGTCAATTCAGGTCCTCTGTCCATTTGTTAATGGGTTTTTTTTTTTTGATGTTGAGTTGTATAAATTCTTTGTATATTTGGGACATTAACCCCATATCAGATATATTGTTTGTAAATAACTTCTCCCATTCAGTAGGCTGCCTTTTCATGTTGTTGATAGTTTCCTTCACTGTGCAAAAGCTTTTTAGATTGATGTAGTCCCATTTGTTTATTTTATTTTTTCTATGTTTCCCTTGCCTGAGGAGACATCTAAAAAAATATTTCTAAGACCAATGTCTAAGAGTGTACTGCCTCTGTTTTCTTCCAGGATTTTTATGGTTTCAAATCTTACATTAAAGTCTGTAATCCATTTTGAGTTTACTTTTCTATTTGGCATGAGAAAGTAGTTCAGTCTGATTCTATTGCATGTAGCTGTCCAGTTTTCCCAACACCACTTGCTGAAGAGACTACCTTTTCTCCATTGTATATTCTTGCCTCCTTTGTTGTAGATTAACTGACCATAAGTGTGTGGGTTTATTTCTGAACTCTCTATTCTGTTCCATTGATCTATGTGTCTGTTTTTGTGCTACTACCATACTGTTTTGATTACTGTAGCTTTCTAGTATAGTTTGAAATCAGGGAGTGTGATTTGTTCTTCTTTCTAAAGTTCATTTTGGCTATTCAGGGTCTTTTGTATTTCCTTACATGTTTTAGAATTATTTGTTCCAGTTGATAGAGATTGCATTGAATCTGTAGATTTGCCTTGGGTAGTATGGTGATTTTAATGATATTAATTCTTCCAATCTGTAAGCGTGGTATATCTTTCCATTTGTTTGTGTCATCTTCAATTTCTTTCATCAGTGTCTTATAGTTTTCTAAGTCTTTTACTTCCTTGGTTAGATTTATTCCTAGGTGTTTTATTCTTTTTGATTAAATTATAAATGGAATTGTTTTCTTAACTTCTCTGATACTTCACTGTTAGTGTATAGAAACACAGCAGATTTCCATGTATTAATTTTGTATCCTGCAGCTTTACCGAATTTATTTTTCAGTTCTAATAGTTTTTGGTGGGCTCTTTAGGAATATACATGCTTACCAAAAAAAAAAAAATATATATATATATATATTATATATATATATATACACAAACACACACACATATAATTAGGTATTATATATATTTTATATACATAAATATAATGAAATCTGCAAACAGGGACAGTTTTATTTATTGCTTTCCAATTAGATTCCATTTATTTATTTATTTATATTGTCTTATTGTTCTGGCTAGGACTTCCTAGCAACAATAATTTGTTGAATAAAACTGGTGAGAGTGGATATCCTTGTCATGTTCCTGATTTTACAGGAAATGCTTTCAGCTTTTCACCACTGAGTATGTTGGCTGTAGGTTTGTCATATATGGCTTTTATTATGTTGAGGTATGTTCCCCCATTCTCATTTTGTTGAGAATTTTGGCCATAAATGGATGTTGAATTTTGTCAAAAGCTCTTTCACAAACTTGTGATAATCATATGACTTTTATTCTTCAATTTGTTAATATGGTGTATCACATTGATTGAATTGTGGATGTTAAGCTATCCTTGCATCCCTGGGATAAATACTTCTTGATCATGGTGTATGATCCTTTTAATATATTATTGAATTTGATTTGCTAATATTTTGTTGAGAATTTTTGCATCTATTTTCATCAGTGGTATAGGCCTGTAATTTTCTTTTTTTGTGTGGTGTCTTTGATTTTGGTATCAAGGTGATGCTGGTCTTATAGAATGGGTTCGGAAGTGTTCTATCCTCTTCAATTTTGGAATAGTTTGAGAAGGTTAGGTGTTAACTTTTCTTTAAAGAGTTTGAACTTTGAAGCTGTCTGGTCCTGGTGTGTTCATATTTTCTATTTTTCCCTGATTTAGTCTTGGGAGATTATATTTTTCTAGGAATTTATCCACTTTTTTTTTTTCTTTCGGTATGTGGGCCTCTCACCGTTGTGGCCTCTCCTGTTGCGGAGCACAGGCTCCGGAAGCACAGGCTCAGCGGCCATGGCTCACGGGCCCAGCCGCTTCGCGGTATGTGGGATCTTCCTGGACCAGGGCACGAACCATGTCCCCTGCATCGGCAGGCGGACTCTCAACCACTGTGCCACCAGGGAAGCCCTATCCACTTCTCATAGTTGCCCATTTTATTAGTGTATAATTGTTCATAGTAATCTCTTTTTTAAAAAAATATTTATTTATTTATTTGGCTGCATCAGGTCTTAGTTGTGGCACATGGGATCTTCGTTGCGGCATGTGAGATCTTTTGTTGCAGTGCATGGGCTCTTTGTTGCAGTGTGTGAACTTCTCTTCAGCTGTGGCACATGGGCTCCAGGGCATGCGGGCTCAGTAGTTGCAGTGTGCAGGGTCTAGAGCGCGTGGGCTTAGTTGTCCTGTGGCATATTGGATCTTAGTTCCCTGACTAGGGATCGAACCTGCGTCCCCTGCATTGGAAGGTGGATTCTTAACCACTGGACCACCAGGGAAGTCCCCATAGCAATCTCTTATCCTTTGTATTTCTGTGGTGTTGGCTGTACCTGAGTTTATTTATTTGAGCTTCTCTCTTTTTTTCTTGATGAGTCTGGCTAAAAGTTTATCAAGTTTGTTTACCTTTTCAAAGAATCAGCTCTCAGTTTCATTGATCTTTTCTATTGTTGTATTTATAAAGACTCTATTTCATTTATCTTTCTCTCTGATCTTTGTTATTTCTTTCCTTCTACTAACTTTGGGTTTTGTTTGTTCTTTTTCTAGTTCCTTTAAGTTAGCTTGTTTATGTGAGATTTTTCATTTAGTGTTTTGACATCATATTTTACATCTTTTTGTTTTGTGTATCCCTTAACTACTTATTGTGGAAATAGATGATTTAACTACTTTTGTCTTTTAACCTTCATACTGGCTTTGTAAGTGGTCGATCTACTTACTACCTTTACTGTAATTTCACCAATGAGATTTTCCTTTTCATTATTTTCATATTTCTAGTTGTAGTCTTTTCTTTTCTGCTTAGAGAAGTGGTGGTGAACTCTTTTAGCTTTTGCTTATCTTTAAAATTCTTTTTTAAAAATTAATTCAGGACTTCCCTGGTGGTGCAGTGGTTGAGAATCTGCCTGCCAATGCAGGGGACACGGGTTCGAGCCCTGGTCTGGGAAGATCCCACATGCTGCGGAGGAACTGGGCCCATGAGCCACAGCTACTGAGCCTGCGCGTCTGGAGCCTGTGGTCTGCAACAAGAGAGGCCATGATAGTGAGAGGCCCGCACAACGGGATGAAGAGTGGTCCCCGCTCACCGCAACTAGAGAAAGCCCTCGCACAGAAACGAAGACCCAACACATCCAAAAATAAATAAATAAATTAAAAAATTAATTCAATCACTGATAAGTGTTTATTGAATACATATTATGTGTCAGACATTGTGTTGGGTGCTTGAAATAATGGCGCTAAGCTTGGGGATAATTATTGCTGTAGCAGGCAAATTAGCTCCCTAGTATCTTTTTTTAACTTGAAGTATAGTTGGGAATTCCCTGGCATCCCAGTGGTTAGAGCTTAGTGCTTTCACTGCAGTGGCCTGTGTTCAATCCCTGGTCAGGGGGTACTTCCCTGGTGGTCCAGTGGTAAAGAATCTGCCTTACAATGCATGCGATTCCGGTTCAATCCCTGGTTAGGGAACTAAGATCCCACATGCTGCAGGACAACTAAGCCCAGGCACCACAACTACTGAGCATGCATGCCTCAACTAGAGAGCCTATGTGCCGCGAACTACAGAGCCCACGTGCTCTGGAACCCACGCGCCACAACTAGAGAGAAGCTTGCGTGCGCACCTCAATGAACAATCTCGCATGCCTCAAATGAAGATCCTGCGTGCTACAACTAAGACCCAACACAGCCAAAAAAAAAAAAAGAAATTGAACTATAGTTGATTTACAATTTTGTGTCAGCTTCAGCTGTACAGCAAAATGATTGAGTTATATATATATGTATATATATATATATATATATACACACACACACACACACATACACACATATATGTATATTCAGATTCTTTTCCATTAGAGGTTATTACAAGATATTGAATGTAGTTCACTGTGCTATGCAGTAGGACCTTGTTGTTTATCTCTTTTATATATAGTAGTTTGTATCTGCTAATCCCAAACTCCTAATTCATCCCTTCCTCCCACCTCTTCCCTTTGGTAAGCATAAGTTTGTTCTCTATGTCTGTGAGTCTGTATTTGTTCTATAAATAAGTTTATTTGTATCATTTTTTAGATTCCACATGTAAGTGATATCATACGACTTACTTCACTTACTGACTGACTTCACTTAGTATGATAATCTCTAGGTCGCTCCTTGAAGAGAACCTCTACAATTGTGATTATCCTCGCATTTGTGGGTTGCCCACCCAGGAGTGTGGGTCTGGACGGGACTGCAGCTCCACCTCCACCCCTCCTACCCTCTCGTCACTCCTTCTTATATCTTTAGTTGTGGAAAATCTTTCTTGCTAGTCTTCAGGTTGTTCTCATAAGTAGTTGCTCCGTAAGTAGTTGTAATTTTGATGTGTCTGTAAGAGGAGATGAGTTCAGGTCTTCCTACTCTGCCATCTTGGCCACACCCTTGAATATTTATATTTAGAACTTTATATCCAGTTTTCAGGAGGATTCTTGGCCTGAATTTATATTACCCTATACCTCAATTTCCTTTTACAGCATTTCCTAAGCTTCTCTGCTCACTAGAAGGTCATTTCACAATGTAGTAGTTTTATTTTTCTGCTGTGTTGACTTAATAGAGAGAAAGACTGGGAAAAGTGTTTTTGCTGGCGGGTTTAATACAGTTTAAAAATTACATATTTTGGGGGAATTTGCATGTATGCCAAGGTTTTCTTGTAATGATAAATAAGTAGGCATAGAAAAAAAATTGAGAAACTGGTTAAGAGGTTCACAAAAGGCGCTCATTGAGTATTCTGGAACTTAAAGACTCTTTCTGAATCTTTTTATGTGTTTATTAGTGTTCCTCATTATGGATTTACCTCTTTTTATTAACAGTCAGGTTTCCATGAAAGTTCAATGTATTTTGCAGTTTCTCAGGCTCACAGCTATTGGAGCTAAAACCCATCATAGATAATGTGGAAGTATCAGTGCTTCCTCATGAGGTTTAATGCATGCGTATTTTAGTTGAGCATGGGCTGGAGGAAAGTATGGTCTACAGTCATTTAATCACTGAAGTTTGTAGTATGTGATATGGACAAAATTTTTATTTTTTGCAGGACTTGAAGGCTCTTTTGCATGTATTCAGTTTTGAAATAATAAAAAAAAAACCTCACTGCTGTCTCCACATTTACTGCAGGACAGTACTTGCTTGGTTGTGCCAGGAGATGCCTGAGTGATACCTAGAAGCTGGAGTCTGTGTATGTGCTTGGAGCCCTGAGGACAGGCAGAGGAACCTGCTGGAATAAGGTTGTTTTTCTCAACCCTGAAGCACTGGCAGTCTCTGTCCAACCTCTCCCAGGAATGAGCCTAGTGAGGGGAGAGGTTGTGATCTGCAGGAGAGCAGGGAAAAATGCATGCGCGACAAATGTGGACGGTATGGAAGAGGTATAACAAGAAGATGGTTGGGTGGAGGGAAAGGGAAGGTTTTCGTTTTTTGTTTCAGAAATATGTATGTGAATGGTGCCCTCTGGAGTTGTGCTGGACACAGCTTACATGGCTCTGTACACAGAGAGGCCTGATTAATGGGAGGTGCCGATACCTTCGTAAGTGGTGAAGTGCTACTGGGGATACAAAGGCAACAGGTGGCCACTGCAGTTTGAAATCCCAGTTGCTGGGTTCTGCCAGCTGAGGGGGTAAAAGCAAGGACAGGAAGCTTCAGCAGCCAGTGGCCACAGATAAATCTACAGCTGAGGACCTCTCTTGGCCCCTCTATGCAGGACAGAAAGCTTCCTCTAGTCTCTTGAAACTCCACAAGGCAACAGACCAACGTCTCCCTGGCCCAGAAGAATTAGCTGCATTTGGCTTCCTAGTGCAGATGAAACAGCTGGGTCCAACTCTTATGGGTCAGGGCCTGGCTGGAATTATATGCAAGGGTGGTTTGACCAGAAGCTTCTGCATTTCTGGCTGGCTCCCAGGTGATGCAGATGTGGAAGATGGGTCACACTTGGAATAGCAAGGTTCTAGTTCTTTGTGGCTTCTACTATGTTGCCATTTTTTTTTAAATTGAAATATAGTTGATTTACAATGTTGTGTTAGTTTCTGCTATACAGCAGAGTGATTCAGTTATACATATATATACATTCTTTTTTTAATATTATTTTCCATTACGGTTGATCACAGAATACTGAATATAGTTTTCCCTGTGCTATACAGTAGGACCTTGTTGTTTATCCATTCTCTATATAATAGTTTGCATCTGCTCACCCCAAACTCCTACTCCATCCCTCTCCCATCCCATTTCCCCCTTGGCAACCACAAGTCTGTTCTCTGTGTCTGTGAGTCTGTTTCTATTTCATAGAATTTCATTTGTGTCATATTTTAGATTCCACATATGAGTGATATCATATGGTATTTGTCTTTCTCTTTCTGATTTACTTCACTTAGTATGATAATCTCTGGTTCCATCCATATTGCTGCAAGTGGCATTATTTCATTCTTTCTTATGGCTGAGTAATATTCTATTGTATATATGTGTCATACCTTCTTTAACCATTTATCTGTCAGTGGACATTTAGGTTGTTTCCATGTCCTGGCTATTGTGAATAGTGCTGCTATGAATATAGAGGTGCTTGTATCTTTTTGAATTATATGTTTGTCCAGGTATATGCCCAGGATTGGGATTGCTGGATCATATGGTGACTATTTTTAGTTTTTTAAGGAACCTCCATACTGTTCTCTATAGTGGCTGCACCAACTTAACCTTCTCATCAACAGTGTAGGAGGGTTCCCTTTTCTCTACACCCTCTCTAGCGTTTGTTTGTAGACTTTTTGATGATGGCCATTCTGACTGATGTGAGGTGATACCTCATTATAGTTTTGATTTGCATTTCTCTAACATTGATAATTAGCAGTGTGGAGCATCTTTTCATGTACCTGTTGGCCATCTGTATTGTCTTCTTTGGAGAAATATCCTCATACTTTTTTATAGCTTTTATTTCATCTCTATTTTTTGATCAATGCCTCTCTTCCCTCTCAACTGTAAGCTCTGTGAAGGCAGGAATAGTGGTGATTTTGCTCATGCTGTCTCCTGAGCATGTGGTCCCTGTGTGGGGTAAGTGGTCCATGTCAGATCCCTTACTTAGAATTCGGTGTTGCACTTTGCACAACACCATGCACTTGACCACACTACTTCTAGGCCATCCTCTATTACTTCTTTGGTTAGCCGACTCCTGGTTGCATGGGGAGTATAGGTAAGTGAAATCTACAGAAGATCGCAGACCTCAGCCCTCTTAGCATTTCTCTGAACATGTACAGCAACCCATTTCTTCTGTTTATTGGAGATAATGCCTTGTTTATTGCATTAATATTGTCTATTTTCCCTCTCGAGAAAGTTTGCTCCCCAAAGGCAGGGACCTTATTATTTGTCCTATCCCCAGGCCTGTGATAGACAGAATGAGTTTTTTCTCCTCATTGCCATCAAGACCTGAAAGTCTGGGTCATCCTGAGGCTGCTGCTCCACGCAGATGGGTCATTAATGTTATATAGCTAATAGGAAGTTTCAAATGCTGGGGAGTCAAGAAGGGGCTCATAGGGAGTATAGAGAGGAGCCTGCTGTCTGGCTCTGAGAACTGACTGCTGGCTTTGCTTCTCATTAGCCATGTCATCTCGAGCAAAGTACTCAACCTCACTGCATCTTGTTTTTCTGTAAAACAAAGATTATAATACTAATTAACTCTTAGAGTTATTGTGAGGATTCAGTGAGACTGTTGATGTAAAGCATGCCTTGCACAGTGCCTGATGAGTGGTCAGTGCTCAATAAATATTACCTGTGGTCAGTGTCATTAAACCTGTTATGTTGCTCTGTCTACTTGCTGGTAAGTAGTTTTACGTGTGCCAGTTTTCAGTTTGAAGATCACAGCTAGACCTTTCTCATAGTATTGTGTTATTTGGGGAAATCTCATATTTGGCCATGAAATAAATGTAGAGGCTAGCAGTTCTGGCCATATGAAGTTTTCTGAAAACATTGGTGAACAACAACCCAGGATTCAGCACAAAAAAGTAAATGCTCATTGATGTTAAATACAAAGGAATATAAGTCAGAAAACAAACACATCTATCATACTGGAGTATTTAAATGCCTCTCATAAACACTTAAGATTCTCATTAGTCCAACATCAGAAAAATGATAAATATTAATATTTGTCATCAAAGGAAAGCTTAGAAATCAAAGCAGAATAAACAACTGTTGTATTTCAAGGATTACATAATACTGAATGAATTTTAATTCAATATCTCCTAAACCCATTTTTAAGATTTCTCTATACGACACTTTATTTTTATCCAGTACACAAACTAGGAAAGATGTGCATTTAATCAGAAAAGACTCAAGGGATTTGCTGATTTAAAGACCTGGGCTCTGTTGTGTTTTGTGTCTATAAAAGAGACCCACATGTGCCTGAGCCAACCTCCTTCTCCATTGATCTCCATCTATTTTAGGAGAATCATATTGGAAATTGGCTCTGGGTAGAGTATGAAAGGGCACTGGGTGCTTTCTGCCTTTGCTGTGGATTCTTTCCCCCAAGCTTCTCTATTCTTCCCAGTTCTGAATGTGCCCGGAAGCATGTACAGCATCCCCCAGGGTCAGGAGGGAGCAGAGGGAGAGATGACAGGCTGGCACCATCACCCTGCAGCTGTCAGGCTCTCCCTTCCTTCTTTCAGCATCTGAGATGGCTGACTCAGTGTGAGAGGGCCTCACCATGTCATCACAAGAACGCAGTCCTGGGAGTCGAGAGACCTGGGTTTTAGTTCTGGCTCTTTCACTGCCTTATGAATGTCCTGTCTTCTCTCTGGGCCTCCCTTTCCACATCTGTCAAGTGAGGGACTTGGATCTGATAAATCTGAAGTCATGTGCTCTCCAACATGCTATGACCAAGTGGAGAGCTTCAGGGATCTGATAAGCCTTTCCCCTTACCCTCTGCACAAGGGCATTTGCCTCGCGAGGCAGGCTTGAGGGCCAAAGAGACCTATATCTTGCCTTAGCTAATTTAGTTAAGTACTCAGTTTTCTCATCCACTAAATGGGAATAGTAGAAGGTTGTTGTAACCACAAGAGATGATGTTTGGAAAGCATCCAGTGCTGTTTGACACATCACTGGGATTTAATGATGCTGCCATTTTGTTATTATTATTATGTTGTTATTTTGTTACTGTTATATATTATGTTTATATCTTGACTCAGTATTTTTCTGTCTCTTTGTGATTCAGTTCCCTTTTCTAAAAAATGGAGATAATAAGAGAATCTACCTCACTGGTTAATTGTGAGAATTAAGTGAGATAATACATGAAAGTACATGGGGTGCTTCCTGGTATATAATAAGCACCAAATACACACTAGCAATGATTTTAGCTATCATTTTTTCTTTTTTTAATTAGTCACAATACCTTAAATAAAGTAAAGAACTAGATAAGACAAGGTGACTGAGAGCAGTTACCATCTCTAATACACAAGCTGAAGCAGATTTCCCAGTTGTCTAAAAGACCCAACATTTTCCCTAAGCATCTCATTTATCATAGGGAACAGTAAATAAATAATGTCAAATCTATAATTGAAAGTCAAATATCTGTATCCAGCATGAGTTCTTAAACCTGGATGCTGGAGTCTCTTTAACATCAAATGTTCCATGTATATATATAGGAAACAAAAACACTAGTTGGAAAAGATATCTGCATCCCTGTTTTCATAGCAGCATTATTTATAATAGCCAAGACTTAAGTGTCCATTGATGGATGAGTGGTTAAAGAAATTTTGGTATTTATACATACAATGGAATATTATTCAGCCATAAAAAATGAGGAAATTCTACCATTTATGACAACATGGATGGACCTTGAAGGCATGCTAAGTGAAATAAGTCAGACAGAGAAAGATAAGTACTATATGATGTCACTTATGTGTGGAATGTGTAAAAAAAAAAAAAAGCATTCCCCCCCCACCGT
This sequence comes from Delphinus delphis, assembly GCF_949987515.2. Taxonomy (NCBI): domain Eukaryota; kingdom Metazoa; phylum Chordata; class Mammalia; order Artiodactyla; family Delphinidae; genus Delphinus; species Delphinus delphis. The sequence continues at coordinate 75,809,135 of NC_082692.2, read as the reverse complement.
AAACCTACACCAAACTCATAGGAAAAGATCAGATTTGTGGTTATCAAAAGGTACAAACTTCAATTATATGATAAATAAGTATTAGGGTTGTAATGTACAACATGATGATTACAGTTAGCACAGCTGTATGGTATATGGGAAAGTTGTTAAGAGAGTAGATACTAAGAGTTCTCATCACAAGGAGAAATTTGTTTTTTCTTTTCTTTTTATTGTATCTTTATGAGATGATGTTAACTAAACCTATTTATGGTGTTAACTAAATGGTGTTAGATGGTGTTAACTAAACCTATTTATGGTAATCATTTCACAATATATGTAAATCAAACCATCATGCTGTACACCTTAAATTTATACAGTGATGTATGTCAATTATTTCTCAATAAAACTGGGAAAAAATGCAATATAGCTACAGTGGAGAAATGGAAAAATAGAGGACAACTAAAACAGGGGAACATAGATACTTCTGGGGATGACAAGTGGAAAGTAGGAAGAAATGAGGCAAGAGATTTTTTTTCCCTAAAGTCTATGTGTTGCCATTTGATTTAAGCTATTATATATTTTAGCTTATAATAAGTAAAATTTATTTTGCTAGAAGTAAAAAAAGAGAAGAATCTAATGTTCCAGGTCCATGCTGTATCTCCACATACGGAAGAGATATATTAGTTAGAAGAGACGTTATTTTTTATCAGGTTACTATGGGCCAGGCACTAAACTAAGACCTTTGTGGGGATTCTCTCATTTCATCCTCACAGCAACTCTAGGGGGTAGATACTCTTATTATCCCTGTTTACAGATGAGAAAACTGAAACACAGAGAGGTTAAGTATGTGCTTAAGGATACCCAGCTGGCAAGTGGTGGTGCTGGGATATGGATGCATGTTATATGACATGGGAGAGAGTTTAAGCTCTACTAGCTGATGTCCTCAGCTGGTCAAGAAGTCAAACCTGTTTGGTGGATACTCTTTCTGTAGTAATGAAGTCTGATGGATCAAGACAAGGATGTAAATGGACTTGCTTTTTACCAATGACATAACAAATTAACATTATTCGTATTGTTTCCAAGATCATTGCATTTCATGTAAGGGAATGAATTTCAATATGGAATAGACTTATTTAAGGAAACATCAATATTTTTCTCAAATTGGCAGCATCAAAACTGTATTTATGGAATTAAAACATATTGCATTTATATAATGCAAATTCACTTGGAAACAAGATTTCTTTATCTTTTTCTGTAACTTAGCTTGCAGCTGTTGGCATCAGTCTATTTTTAAAACACAAAAATAAATTGTTTCTTGTTAACTCCATTGGATCTGCAGGCAGATAGTAGACAGAGTTGCTGTCCATGAGGCCAGCATCTTGGTTAGAGGGCCCAGATTATTCTATGAGAAGGTGCTATTTGGAAGAAAAAAAACACCTTTTCTTACCAACTACATAAGAAAATTCATTTTAGAAAATAAAAAAAGACAAAAATGCTCAAAAGTAAAGTAACATTAGCATTTCATCCCCTCATTATAGCACTATCAATATTTCAATGTAGGGATTTCCCTGGTGGTCCAGTGGGTAAGACTGTGCTCCCAATGCAGGGGGCCCAGGTTCGATCCCTGGTTGGGGAACTAGATCCTGGATGCCAACCTAGAAGTGTGCAGGCTGCAACTAAGAAGTCTGCATGCTGCAACTAAGAGTCTGTGTGCCACAGCTAAGACCTGGTGCAGACAAAATAAATAAAATAAATAAATATTAAAAAAATATTTCAATGTATACCCTTTCCATCCTTTTTTATTGCATATGTAAGTTCTAAGTTCTGTTAGCTTTCTAAATTGGGATCACACTTTATATGTAGTTTTGTTACCTTTTTTTTTACTCATCAGGGTATTGTGTGCATTTTGCCATGTCATTAATGATTGCAAAGTACTCTTACTATTAGAACCTGCAACCTATCCTAATTGGTTTTTTAAAAAATTTTTAAATTTAAATTTAAATTTTTGGCTGCGGTGGGTCTTCGTTGTTGCACATGGGCTTTCTCTAGCTGAGGTGAGCGGGGGCTATTCTTTGTTGCGGTGTGCGCGCTTCTCATTGCGGTGGCTTCTCTTGTTGAGGAGCACGGGCTGTAGGCGTGTGGGCTTCAGTAGTTGTGGCTCGTGGGCTCTAGAGCACAGGCTCAGTAGTTGTGGTGCATGGGCTTAGTTGCTCTGCGGCATGTGGAATCTTCCCGGACCAGGGCTCGAACCCGTGTTCCCTGAATTGTCAGGCGGATTCTTAACCACTGTGCCACCATGGAAGCCCCTATCCTAATTGTTTAACATTAGGTTTCCCCCACCTCTACTTCTGGTATATGTTAGTGAAGAATATTTGCATATATGCAAATATTGCATATAATTACATATATGCAATATTTGCATATAATTACATCCACTATTCTTTTCTTAGGATACATTCTCAGAAGTGGAAATGCTGGGTTATATGGTAAGCTATAGGAGTAAGTATCTAGTTTTTCTTCACTGCAGGCAGTGCTCCCCTGCACCCCTAGAATCTCCACTAACAGCTTCTCCTGGGATCTTTTTCCCAGGAGCTTCAGAGAAGAGACTATGGAGCAGGAAGGTGGTGGGGCAGTTAACAACATCTGTTTTCAGTTTCTACTCATGGACCAAAATAAACATGTTGGGTTGCCAGTACCAGCCTTAACATATCCTCTATTATTTGATATTTAACTCTGTCAGCTCAGAATGCTTTCAGCTGCACGTAATAGAAAACTTGACTTATGGTGGCTTTAAAAAATAGGGGATTATTTCTCCCACATAATAAGAAATTTAGTGGGCTTCCCTAGTGGCGCAGTGGTTGAGAGTCCGCCTGCCGATGCAGGGGACACGGGTTCGTGCTCCGGTCCGGGAAGATCCCACATGCCGCGGAGCGGCTAGTCCCGTGAACCATGGCCGCTGAGCCTGCGCGTCCGGAGCCTGTGCTCCGCAACGGGAGAGGCCACAACAGTGAGAGGCCCCGTACCGCAAAAAAAAAGAAAAGAAAAGAAAAAAAGAAATTTAGAAATGTGTGGTGGCTGTGGCTTTAGTTCAACAGCTCAGAGATGTCAAGGAGAGTGTGTCTACAGTGTTCTTGGCCTTTTCTTAATGGTCACAGGATGGCTGCGGATGAAGCAGGCATCATACTTGTGTTCAGGGAGTCAGGTTGGGGTGTCAGAACACAGATGAATGAGACACATTTTTGACCCTGGGTGTTGTTAACCTGATTTTAAAAAGTGGTGCTTTTTTCTCTTATTGCGAAGTAATATATGTTCATTATAGAAAATGTATTTCAATGATAATCTTACCACCCACATGTAATCACTGCTCTCATTTTGGTGTTTATCCTTTTAGTTTAGTTATAAATGCACAAAAAAGTGGGATTTTTGAGTTATGTACTGCCCCATAACTGGCTTTTTAAATCAACATCCATCTCACTGCCTAGCACCCGGTAGATGGTTTAAAGATTTTACTGGAAATTTAATGAATAATTTAAAAAATACACTATGAATATTATTTTTCTGTATCTCTGAGTAGTCTTTACAGTATATATTTTATAGTATAATTTTTAATAGCTGCATATCCCTCAACTGTTTGAATGTTTCATGATTTATTTGACTCAATCTCTGTTATTTTACATGTAGATTAAAAAAAAATTTAACTATGACAAATAATACTGCATTGAACATCTGTGTGTGTGTGTGTGTGTGTACACAAATCTTATTTCCTTAAGTTCCTTTCGTAAGTGGAATCACTGGGCCCAACGAAATGCCAATTTTACAGTCCTTGATTTATGTCATCAAATTGCCCTCTTCAAATGTACCATTTTACTTACCCCCAGCAATGTGAGTTGTTATAACCTTGTTTTAGTTTTTTATTTTATTTATTTATTTATTATTATTTTTTTGCGGTACGCGGGCCTCTCACTGTTGTGGCCTCTCCTGCTGCAGAGCACAGGCTCCGGACGCGCAGGCCCAGCGGCCATGGCTCACGGGCCCAGTCGCTCCACGGCATGTGGGATCCTCCCGGACCGGGGCGCAAACCCGTGTCCCCTGCATCGGCAGGTGGACTCCCAACCACTGTGCCACCAGGGAAGCCCTAGTTTTTTATTTTTAATAGACATTTTTTTTGAGTTGGTAATATATTTGTCTGATTCAAAAATCAAGACAATGCAAAAGGCATAAAGTGGAGTTTTACTCCTGTTCCTGTCCCCATACTCCCATCTCTGCCCCCATTTCCCTTAGGGTAGCCACTTTTACTAGGTTCGTTTGCATCTTTTTGGTATTTTTAATGCACACAGGCAAATATGTATATAAATTATTTCCCTTCCTTTCTTACCCAAAAAGTAACACACAATATACACTGTTCTGTATTCTTGCCTTATTTGGTTAGGCTGCTATATAATGTTCCATTATGTGAATATTCTGTAGTTTTATTTATCTAGTCTCCTGTCTAGCTTTATTTGAGACCTGTGTCTTTTCAGCAAAACCAGGCCCAAGTGAACTACGTTATTCTGGCCGTGCAGCTACACCACAAATAGGAGTAGGAAGCTATATCTTAATTTCCTAGACCTACTGCCTGGCTTGCTGCACATTTTGACTTAGCCTCCCAGGGTGTAGTCGGCAGTGTCTGAAATATACTGAATCCAAGAAGGGAGAGAATTGCACAGGTAGGTTTATCCCCTTTGAAGACCCACTGGCTTGTCTTTTTTCCCTAGCTGTGATTGTGAGATATTTTCATGTTTTAGTTTGGGTAAAGAGTAACCCCCTCCATTCTCATCCAAGGGATGGTAGCTCCCATAGGAAATTATGTCTTATTTTTTAAGGAATTCATTGCCACAGAGTGCCAGGTGTATGGTATGCTCCCTCAAGAGGCTCTGGGGAAGAATCCTTCCTTGCTTCTTCCAGGTTCTGATGGCTCCAAGCATCCTTTGGCTTGTGGCTCCATAATAATGTACTTTACTTGGCTTTCTCTGTATCTTCTCCTCTTCTTTCTCAAATCTCTATCTGCCTTTCTCTTGTAAGGACACGTCATTGTTCTTAGGGCCCAACCAGATAATCCAGGATGACCTCAAATCAAGATTCTTAACTTAATTCCTTTTGCAAAGACCCTTTTTCTGAATAAGGTAACACTTGCAGGCTCCAGGGATTTGATGCAGACATATCTTTTGGGGGCCACCATCCAGCCCACTACAGGCTTTGAGTCTAGCACTCTGATTCCAGAATCTGTGCTGTGCCCTGTTAGACCATATCCTGTGAAGTGCCACAGAGAAAGTCTGTTTTCTCTTCCACATGGTAGTAAAAGGCTAAGGCTTATTTGCTCAGTGTTGTATCTTCATCGCCTTGCACAGTGCCTTTTGCACAGAGGAGGTGCTCAATAAAATGAAATGGCTTTAATCACTGAATTTCCATAGAATTTATGAAGTCAGTTTTCACGTCTCTTATTGCTTTTCTCCAGGCTGAATATTCCCCAGGTACTTCAGTTGTTCCTTATGTGAAGTTTGGAGCCCCCATCTTTCTGGTTGCCGTCCAGTAGGTACTTGCTAATTTGACCAGTCCTCCTCTTAATATGCCTTCCAGATTGAACTCTTGATAAGATTTAAGTAACAGGGTAGAATGAGACTATTAATGCTCATGGTTTGTACACTATAATTCTTAAAGTAGCTCTAGGTTGTATTCATTTTAGAGTAGCTGCTAAGGTCATTTCTGGTAATAGCTAAAGACAAAAAAAAAAAAAAAAAAAGAAAGAAAGAAAAGAAAAGAAAACTCTGCCATACTAGTAGTCCTACTTAGTCATTCAGTTTTTAGGGCCAAATACAGCCTCAGTTACGCTAATGCAAATTTTATCGATTTTGGATTCTTGGGATGGATTTTGAATTTGGAAAGAAAATGGTCCAAATGTCACATTCTGGGGTTTAGTAGAAAAGGCAAGCGTACTCATTAATAAATCCAGTTTTCTCTCTCCATTCCATTTTGTTGAATCCATGGAAAAAAGTTGTATGTTTTAAGAGACTTGAGTGATGATCCAATACAATTTTCTGCAAGAATGAATCAGGACTTTCATGACAAAATATTAGAGAAGAGAATGTTTTTCTTCTTAATTTCTACCTGCTGTGGCCTGAAGTTGGTAGAGTTTTTTTTTTTAATTTTTTTTTTATCACATTTACTAACTGCTTGTGTTAATTTTCATGTACTTGTACCCTGAACAAATTTATGCTCTTGGTGTTGTGTGTGCTGCAAGTTTCACTGCTGTCAAAACATGTTTTTAAAAATAACCCATGGGTTTTAACCAGTACAGTCAAGACAAATTAGGTTTTTTACGAAGTAAAATCCACCTTAATATTTAGATCAGCAAGATGTTGTTATGACTAACTTTTGGCTTTATGTGGTAAGATAGGACCGAGGCATACTAGAGGCATACTAATACTTTAAAAGTTTTTCTTTCAATCAATTAATTTTTTAAACTAGGGGTTAAAACAAGGAAAAGATAATAACTCCCGGGGTGGACTCCATGTCTTCATTTACTCCATTATACCGTCTGCATCTTGAAGCCTGGTTTCTTTGAAAGGAAACATTTTGCAGAGAAAGCCCTCTGCTTGGAACTCCTCTCCCTCACTCCTTACCTGGCTACTATTTCTACCTGAGGCTATAGCTTAAATGTCTCTTCTGCAAGGAAACTTATTCTGACCAATAAGACTAGCAGTTCTTATCTTATAAGCCCCCTTGTACTTCATTTGCAGTCTTCATTACATCAGTTTCAATCACCTTGCTAATATTTGTCTTTTACTCCAGTCTGTAAACTCTATGAGGCAGGGCTGTGTCTGTTTCCAACGCTCTCCCTAGATCAGTGTTTGGCCCATAGTAGATGCTTAGTAAGTTTTTGTTGACTGATTGGTCAGAGGCTGCAAAAGTCATTTAAGGGCTAATTTTAACAATATTTGCATTTCTCTCTCTCTCTCTCTCTCTCTCTCTCTCTCTCTCTCTCTCTCTCTGTGTGTGTGTGTGTGTGTGTGTGTGTGTGTATGTGTGTGTGTGTGTGTGTGTGTATACTAAGCTAATAGCAATGAACTCTTTTTTTGGGGGGGGGTGGGTACCACTGCATCAAATTACTGAAGTAGAAATAGAAAAAACAGTTGACATTCTGTCTTAAAGTGACTATGGATTTGACCCACTTCTACTCTAGTAATGTCATCACGATTGTATCTCATTGCTGTGGGTTCTTGGAGGCTGACAGGCAGAACAAGTTGCTTCAGCTCACGGTCCTCATCTGTCATACAGAACAGCTTGCAGAATCTTATTATATGAATGAAATATGGAGAGAGAGATATTTTTCTTCCTGGGCTATCAGGGTAATTGAAAGTAACCGTATCAGGGCACAGGGGGAAAATGCAGGAAAATAGACTGCTTTTGTGAAGGGCAACTCATCGGCTCTCAGAACTGCAGGTATCTAGCCTCCCAGGGCAAAGTGTTGCCTTTTATCAAAAGGTCTGAGATTCAACATTCTTTCAGTGAGGAAAATGCCTTGGTTCATGTTACCACCCCTCAGCTGCCTGATGAGATGCCACCACCATGGTGCCTTTGGAGGTGTATCCCACCAGATGCAGGGCACGAGCTTGGTGTGTTCTTTAGCCAGGGAAGAAAACCGTTTTAGTATTCCAGATCAATAAAGTATAGTAGAAAATTGGAAATGTGCTATGAAAAGTCATTAACCAGAGAAATTCTACTGTTCCTGAGTTTTGGATCAGAAGAAATAATAACACTTGACTGCTTTTCTAGTTTATATTTTACAAGCTTGGCCCTGGTGCAACGGAATATCAGATAATACTGTATCAGTGACACTTTGCCTTCTAAATCGTTGGTCCTGTACATATAAATTGAGCTTTATAGAATAGTTTTAGTTCACAGGAAGCTTCTTACGTAACACTGATCGAAAGCACTAATGTGGTGACGCAAAGCAAGGCACAGTTCAGCAGTCATTCAAGTCATGACTTCGTTATATTTTGAGATAGCTTTAAAATCACTTAGTCGAACAAAACTCTAAAGTACGGTAACTGCCAGGTTGCTTTATCTAATTTATGAAACGGAGGCAAAGGAAATCAACAATAACCCTCCATTTACCATGATTAGATTAGCTATTACTGAAACTGCAGAAAGTATATAAACCTTTACTTTGTGTTCACTTGAATTTGGTTATTAAGCTTTGATGGAACTTTCATTTAACCAAATGGCTTTGTTTACAACAATAAGCATGTTAAATCTTTTGTGTTCTGAATTTGATATGAGCATTTTAGTACATGCCTCCTGCAAAGGCATGTTAAAGTTACAGATTCTATTCATTTGTGTTCTGTCAAACATTATCAATTCAATCTAGTTAGGGTCTTGTTTTTCTTCCTGACTTTAAGAAATATATCTTTTTTCTATAAGCCTTCTACTTTTTCAAGAATATAACCAGGCATTAACAAACATGAAACTACTTCTCAGAGCAGCTTCATAAAAATTGATTTTTCAAAATTAAATAAGCATCTGGTGGGCTGAAAATGCTTTATACCTGATATTTAAAAGATATTTTGACTATTGCCAAAAGAAATCAATTTCTTCATGCTGTCTCCCTTGCAGATGCCGTCATATGCCGCTGGGTTGTGTAGAGCCCAGGCTCTAGAGGGAGGCAGGTTTGGATTTGCACCTCACCTCTACCACTTACCTGCCTGTGACTTTGGACTTCACCTCTTAGGGAAATCAGTTAACTCTAATCACCCTCTCCTCAGTGTGTAATTGGGTTCATAATAGTACTTATAGTGTTTGTTTTATGTGAGGGTATGCATGTAAAGAACTCAAAAACCTGACTGTTATTATAACTTGTGTTTGTGTGTCTGTGTGTGTGTCCATACTCTACATACATGTTATCGACTTGACTGAAAATTTACTGATTTTAAATCTGGTTATAATAATGGAAATGCTGTTATCCTTTCAGGACTTAATGTTCTAGTATCATGACCATATCTAGAAGTGACATGGAGCATAGTTATCATTTTGGATCTATTGAGAGCCATTGCTTGAAAACAAGTCACTGGGAAGGTGGCTATTTCTTATTGCTGAGATTGGAACCAAATCCATATTCCAAAGAAGTCTTTACTTGAAAAGTGGAACTTTATTTTAGTTCTTTTAAATTGATGTAAAAGCTGAGATAAAGAGTGTTTTAAATATGTGAAATAGAAATACATGGCCTTTCCAATAAGAAGGGCTCCTGTTGACAATTTGCTGTTGGTTTTTCACTGACTTTATCTGTTTCTCACATCTTTTAAGCTTCTCTCTAACTGCCTTGTTCTCTCTACACTTTCCATCTTCATCTCTGTCCTTTATATCCACATTTTTGGGGTAGTGTAGATGGGTTTGGAGAAATCCACACTGTGTCATCCAGCATCCTTTAGACCAGTAATCCATACGGGAGTGATAGGAGTTCAGGCTAGGAGATCTGGTCTTTGATATTGGGTTTCAGCAAATTTACACAGTAATTATGGGGATGGAATTTTTCTCCTCATGTGTACCATCTTCTGTCTGCTTGAATAATGAGTCATAGAAAAATGAAAACTTCTTTAACTATGAAAGTTTCAGCAAGAAAAAAATGTTAGGCCTTTGGTGTTAGTATAATGCAAAATAAGATAGCATTTAAAAAGTCTCTTCTTCAGCATCATATTGACAGTGCCCCTCACTTGAGTCAGGGATTGGGGACTTACTGAGATACACCATCTGGCAGAATACGGAAGGCCAGTCTTGTGCCAACTGAAAAAGCTGCATCAGTTCCAACTCTTGTGTACTTTGCACATTATTGGATGTCTTGCAAAACGTTTATCACTTTTTAATTAGGAAGGACTAAGGGATTTTAGTACCCCAAAGAAAATGTCCGCAGCCCAAAGATAGAAAAATTATCCAGTGGATCATAAGGGGCAGTAGGTGTTTCACTTTGAGCTTGCACAGAAACAAGGACAGTTTCATACTAGGATCTTTGTTGGGGGGCATGTATCCTTGGTCTGTCTGAGCAGAACTGGGGACCTGGTCTTTCTATTATTCTGACAGTTTCTCCAGCTTGTTTCTCTTGCAGCATGGCCAGGCCTTGAAAGCACATGCCAAGAGATCAACTCTGTTCTGCTTCTTGGCCTATCATGTAAACTGTGGCCTGTCATGTTCATTAAAATGAAAATTTGTCGAATGGAATTTGCCTGACTGGCGGAATAGTTTAAATGTCAGATGTTGTTAGGCCTGGATATAAATATTATGTTTCTATTGTTAATTAATTGCAGCGCCTCAGTACCAGTGATCCAAAATCCAATTTAGTCTGCAATAGGCCTGTGGATAAGGGCCAGAGACAATGAATGCAGAGGGAAAAAATGTATTCAGAGTTTCCATTGTATCCGTCAATGTCCTCTTAGAAAAATAGCAAATTTTGGTGTGTCATTACAGTTTAAGAAGGGCAAAACAAGACAGAATTAGGACTCATTGTCTTTTGAAACCTCTCAAATGTTACTTACTGTTGCATCTATTCCACTGCTAGCCCTGAGTCTGTCCCAGCATCAGAATTCCCAAAAGATGCCACTCTGTCCCCTTTCTGGGACTCCCCCCCACCCACTGTTTACATCTCTTGAGTCTGTTGTTTTGTTCCCCGCTCATTTCAGACCTGTAGAACTGAGGTGTCTAGCCCCGTAATCCTGCTCAATTCTCTTTGCAGTGTTCATTTTCCTCTCTTCCACTTACCATCAACCCTTCCTTTCTCTTTCTTTTTGTCCCTTGTTTTGGTCCCCAGGCTCAACAGCCTGTCTGTCAAGTCTGCCACTGTTTGTTAAGATCATTTTGCTTCCAAATTGAGCTGGTAGCTGAATATCACTCGGAATATTGCTGCTAGAACTGTCTGCATTACAAAGAGGAGCAGAAATCTTGCTGCTGGGGCCCAGACCTCAAAACTGACTGTTGTTGCAAAGCCGTGAGCCAGCAGGCGTTTGTGGCTGCCATTCTCAACCAATATTTTGTTGAGTACTTGCTGTGAGCATGGCATCTGACCCGGCCACCTCTCTGGGTTCCAAAGGCAAGTGGATATGCCAGGCGGAGGAGGACTAATTAAGACTTTGGAAGGCAGGACTAATGTGGTCCAATGGTCAGGGGCCCTCATTTAATTCCTGGCATCCTGGTCCCTGCCAACCTCGTTCTGTCCCTATGATTATGCCAGCTGAGAAGCAGGGAAGGGAAGATGAACTTTGGTTTGCTCTGAGTTTCCCTGTCCAGCAGTGTCTATCAGTTTAAAAATGAGAGGGAAGGAGGCCAGAGAATCTTCCAGATGGAGAGTTCAGAGGAGGGCACAACCAGACTCCCTCTCAGCAGTGATGTCACTGGGCCATTCAAGCACTGGGCCAGGAGCCTGCTGCCTGACCCTGTAGTGGAGTGGAGTGGGGGCTGGCAGAACAGTCACCCTTGGCTTAGGGTGGAAGCAGATTCAAACCAGGCACATGCAGGCCACATGGTAGAGGCAGAGCATTTACCCTGAGGACTGGCAGTCTGTTTGGAGGTGGGGCCCTTCATTCTGGACTCCTCTTAAGGGCGAGATCCCCAAGTTACGTAGACAACTGCAGAAACCGAATGGGGAATTGGTGTTCTCCAACCTCTCTGTTTCTTCCTTTAGCATGAATCAGCTGTGTAAGAAAGGTGACCTTAGATAGGCTGGAGGCAGCAGTAACAGCAGTAGCCCTACATCCTTGGATGGACGCACATGTGGACAGCAGTTCCAGGCAGCAGGGGTTTGGTGAGGACACAGTGCACTGACACTTGCCACACCTCGTGGTAGCACAATTTTTTAACTAGATTCCGTGTTCATTGAAAAGTATCCATATGGATACTCCAGGAACAGGGTTTTGCTCAAACAAGAACTGTTTTTTAGACTAAGGCGATCTGAGGTCTATGAAATTCTGGAATGATAACGAATGAGGCTAAACACTGAATATCTGGCTTAACCTTACTTAAAAATTGATTATTTTAATGTTACATCCATACAACCTCAGTTTCTCTCTGAGATGAACCTCTTTGTCTCAAATTCAGGTTATTAGAGTTTGGGGAGGGTTTGTGCTATTGGGAGCAGAACTGTTTGACTTGAAATGTCATCTCATTCTAAGAAAACATACTAGGGCCATGTTAGGGCATCCCTGTGCAAATGTCACGTTGTCTGAGTGTCTCCTCCTAGGATTAGACTAGCCACAGTGCTTCCAGCCCTGTCTTACGGTCAGACAAAGCCACTGACTTCCCCCACAGCCAGGGTGCCAACCTGGCCAGGGTCATGCTCCCCGAGATTTCATGGAATTTGATTTGTCTCTAACTCTCTGCATGTTAAGATGCTAATTATTGGTTGACTGGTATTCTGCTCCTCAGGTGTCACCTAATGATTTTCCAGGGCTCATGCTACTTGGCAAATTTATTTTTCCAATGCCTGGCAAATATTACAGCATTGAACAGGTGTGGTGAGGATGAGTAGTGTTATATTGTGTGTGTGTGTGTGTGTGTGTGTGTGTGTGTGTGTCTCAGGCCACAGAAGTGTAGACTTCTGTAGAGAGATATCTTTTTATCTTAAAAAAGCCTAGAGTACAAATTAAGAAAATGAGAAAGAAAGAACAAAAATAAAAAGCTAATCTCAAGTAAAGAATTTTCAATGTTTTCAACAATAACACAAACATAATATTCCTTTAAGCAAATTTCCTTGGGTGTATGTTGACACTGTCTTAGAGGACGTAGATTCAACAAGGAGCAAGAAAGGTGTAGTCTGAATCACCACACCTATAAGAGGTTCTTTTAAAGACGTTCGATGCTTTTGTTTGAAATAAAAATGAGGTGCTGGCCAAAAAAAAAAAAAAAAAAAGATGTGGTCTGTATCTTTGTTGAACTTAGGGTCTATTGGAAAGACTTTCATTTACATTTTGACAATATTGATCAGTTATCCATGTGAATAACAAAACTAAGGAATATTCCGATCTCCTCCCTCAACTCTAAATACATCAGTTTCATAAATTCTGAAAATTACTCTTTAAGAAATACATGCATATAAACTGAAATAAAATTTCTGGGAATACATCTGAGAAGTCTCAGGTTTGGGGGATCTTTTCTGTTGTTTGTTGTGAGGGTTTAAATCAGTCTGCAGATTCTCAAATAATTTCATGTGTTTAAAATATTCATTTATCATCAGGTAGTTTAACCAAGGCTATGTTTTCCAGCTGCCTGGTTTTCACCGATATGTAGAAAAAGGTTTAAGAATCTTTTCTTAGTTGAAAATTGGCTATCATTTGAAAGAATGTTGCAGTAATTCATCTGCAGCAACAGCTCACTGAGCATAGCACAAGAACAGAAATGAGGGCTGAATTTATTCACTGTCTTCTTTCTTGTGTCTTAATTCCTGAGTGAACAGACTTCTTTCCTAGGTATATACATAATTGTTAAAGACTTAAAGGTCAATAACCAATCGCTTAATGTGGCAGTCAAGTCAGGTGAGGGCTGCAGAATGCAGCAGTGGATGCAAATCTCTCAGTTCCAGGCAATGTTGCCTTAAGGAAGGTGCAGTTGGATGGTTCCCAAAGATAGGTTTTAATTGGGGGAAGATAAATCACAGTCAAAGGAGGTTTTTATATTTGAGAAAGATGTTTGTTTAAATTCAGGCCAGTATTTACCTGGAGGCTGGATAATGGAGTGAGGGGCTTGGTGTTGAAAAAGGTTTTCTGGGCAGCTATGCTCTGGAAAACCACTCAGATAAATCAGTGTGTTATTGGCCTGTACTGCTCTGCCTCCATGATTATGTCTTTTGGGAGCAGCTAAAGCCTAAACCTCTTTGGATTCATTTAAACATAATCTGTGTCTTGCAGAAGGTCATATGAAGGTTAGAGAGTCCACCTGCTCTACAACAAAATGGGGATGAGTTAGGCATGAGGGGAACTGGGAAAGGTATAATGCATTGTAGCTGCAGGTGAAAATGTTTTCATGGACAGTAGAAGTTTATGTCTTTGGATTTGGGGGTCAAGGTAAACATGGGAAAGAGAGGACTAGTTTGAGTGGCTATTCTTGACTTTTGTCCAGAGATTAAGTACTTTGGGCACTAGAGTGAGAGTTTTCTGATTCTGACCTGCTCCTACTTCAGATATCTAGCATACATAAATGGACAAATGTTTGGGTGCCAGAGGTATACACAAAGACTGTGGAATCCACTTGTGCAGCTGACTCTTGAATACGGAGGGGGTTAGGGGCGCCGAGCAGTTGAATATTTGTGTATAACTTATCATCAGCCTTCCATATGTGTGTCCATATCCGAGATTCTGCAGATTCAATAACCACGAAGAGTGTAGTACTGTAGTACGTAGTTATTGAAAAAAAATCCATGTATAAGTGGACCAGTGTAGTTCAAACATCCTGTTCAAGGGTCAGCTGTGCTTGTTTATTCAACAAGTATTGACTGAATGACTATTTAGTGCTAGCATAGAGTCTGGGGCTCACAATGCCCGGGCAGGGTGAGTTTGGTTTAAGCAATATAAGCCATAGGTTTTAAAGAGCTTAGACGTTCATTAAGGTCATAAAATATAAACACAGGAGAAGGTAATAATTTAAGACAATAGCATGCATGCCTGTCACAAGGCATTCTACGATTAAGGAGACAACAAAGCTCTGTTTTAAGATCAGTCCCACCACCTGTCCCTTTACCTTTCTGGGAGCGAACCTTCAGTACTGGCTACCCTTTCTCACTCTTCTGCTTTCAGCCTCTTAGTTTCCACTGCTCATCTGCTCATCACCTTGACACGTGCTCAGGTTTTTTCTGTTTACGAACTGTACAAAGAAAGCCTCTTTCAGCCCTTTCTCCTCCAGTTGCTACTCTTTCCTCTCCTTCACACCCAAACGTGTCTAATATTGTCCTTACTCACTCTCTTCATTTTAATGATTTCCACTTCATTTTAATGATTTCCATTTTCCAATCGACTCCAAACTGAATTCTGTCTCAGTCCACAGAACAGTTCCTCGTTCAGTTCCTCAATGACGTTTACATTGTGAAAGGGACAGAGCTGGCGCAAAGCCATTAGCGCGAGAGCCATTAGCGCGAGAGCCATTAGCGCGAGAGCCTTAGCGCGAGAGCCATTAGCGCGAGAGCCATTAGCGCGAGAGCCATTAGCGCGAGCCATTAGCGCGAGAGCCTTAGCGCGCCATTGCCCGCCGGGCAGAGAGTGTGCTGAGAGGAGGCTCGAGGCCTTCTCCCCAGGCCCCTCTGGAACCCGGCCTCGGGACCGGCAGGTGACCTGGGGGGCCAGGGACAGGCTGTGTCTGCAGAGCTCCAGAGCCCTCGCCTCGGCCGCCCACTGGCGGGGCCCAGGCCTTGAAGTAGCAGCGGACCTCTCCCACGTCCCCACCTCTGTGACCTAATGGCAGTGGTTGCAGTCTTCATGGGTCCCAGACCATGGAGGCCTCAGCAGCTGGAGTATACGGACACTGCCCTGAAGGTAACAGCTTCACCCCAGCCACCATGTTGTGATGAGAGGCACACCCCATGTAGAGGCCACAAGGATGTGTTACAGCTGATAGCCCTAGCTAAAGTCTCAGCTAACCCTCAGCAACTGGCAGGCATTTGAGGGGATGAACCTTCAGATGATTCCAGGCCCCAGCTTTCAAGTCTCCCAGCTGAGGCCTCAGGCACTGTAGCATACAAAAAAGTCGGCTCACTGCACCCTGTCAAGATTCTTCTTCCATAGAAACCATAAGAGATAATAAATTATTATTATGAAGTCATTAATTGTTAGGTAGTTGGCTTTGTAGCAATATGTAGTCAATGCAAATGCCTATTTTATTATTACTAACTTGTATTTTGCCTAATATTAACTTACTTCCACCAGCTTTCTTTTGGTTCATATTTGCTTGGTATATAGTTTTCTGTACTTGTCCTTTCAAAATCTCTTTCTGTCTTATATGTGTTTCTTATAAACATCACATAGCAAGGTTTAAAAAAATTCATTTTGAAAAAATTTTATTTTAACAGATGCATTTAATCCACTTACTCTGATTACTGACATATTTGAACTTCTTTTAAATATTTTGTGTTTTCTGTTCACTGTGTTTTCCTTTGTTTCTTTCTCCATCCCATTCCAGTCTTCTATAGAAAGAGAATTGGTTGAGTTTTCTATTCTCTAGATTGTTCCCTTCACTGGTTTGGATACTTCAATTCTTATGGTGATTACTCTTATGTGTTTTAAAATCGTGAAATAGAATATACATACAAAATAATTTTTGAAAATGTATATCTACAGTTTAAAGAAAATAATAAACTGAACATCCAGATACCTGTCCCCAAGCCAAGAAATAGAGCATTACCATATTCCAGAATCCTCTTAGACCATTTCCCCATTACAATCTCCTTCCTCACTCTCAAGGTAAATATAGCCTGAATTCTGTATAAATCATTCATTCCCTTGCTTTTCTTCATAGTTTTTGCCACTTACATGTAATATTTCAAAACAAGATAGTATTTATTTTTGCCTTTTTGAATATGTTATATGCGGAATAATATATACAGTCTTTTGTGACTTGCTTCTTTTGTTTTACATCATATTTTTGAAAGGCATACGTGTTGATGTGTGTAACTGATTCATTGATTTCTCAACTCAGTGTAATATTCCATTGTAAGAATCTATAAAAATGTGTTTATTCATTGTACTGTTAATACCTGTTTCTGTTTTCAGTATTTCTTGCCATTCTAGCATTGATGCTAGAAACATTCTTGTACATGTCCCTTTGAGCATATATGAAAAGATATCTTTGGTTATGTACATAGAGAAAGAAACGCTAGTTATCTTTAACAAGTTTATCAGTAGCTGTAATGCTACAACTTAATCAGTATCTTTTCCTCCTAAACATTTCCCCTCCTTTATTCCATATGATTGTGGCCAACCACTCATTTCATCTTATTTGCAAACCCTAAAAATTGGTCATTATTGCTATTGTAGGTTTTTGAAAAGCAGGGTTTAGTAATTTTTATCCAATACCCATTATTTATTTATTTATTTATTATTATTATTTTTTCTCAAATTTGCTTTAATTTTTAAACTTTATGTAATAATATACTGTGTTTCAGGAAATGTTAGAAACACATTTTTTTTTTATTGGAGTATAATTGCTTTACAATGGTGTGTTGGTTTCTGCTTTATAACAAAGTGAATCAGTTATACATATACATATGTTCCCATATCTCCTCCCTCTTGTGTCTCCTTCCTTCCCACCCTCCCTATCGCACCCCTCCAAGCGGTCACAAAGCACCGAGCTGATCTCCCTGTGCTATGTGGCTGCTTCCCACTAGCTATCTACCTTACATTTGGTAGTGTATATATGTCCATTTGAATTTACTAGATTTACTGTCATACTTGCTAATTTATTTGTTCACCATTGCTTTTTGTTCCTCTTTCCTTCTGGGATCAATTTCTTATTATTCAAGTATATCTTTTAGTATTCCTTTCAGCAAAAGTAAACTACTGTGAGCAGGAAATAATATTTTTTTTTTCTGAAAAATGTCCTTATTTCTCTCATTCTTGAATGATAATTAGTTTAGCATGGCTATAGAATTTTCCTTGATTTTTTTTCACTTGGAACTTAGGACATGTCATTCCACTGCTGTCTTGATTTTATTTTTGCTTATGACAAGTTGTTTTGCAAGGAGTCTATTTTTTCTCTCTGGTTGGATTTAAGGCTTTCTTTCTATCTCTGGTGTTCTGCGGTTTCCTTCTGTTGTATCTACCTGGAGATTTGCTTTTATTTACCTTGTTGAGGTCTTGGTATTCTTTTTCAAGAGGATTCATGTCTTTCATTCTAGAAAATTTGCATTCATTATTTTTTCATATTGGTCCCCTCCCTTTCTTTTGAGCTATATTTTGTTTAGCATTTCTTTCTGTTTGAGATAGAAACGGATACAGCTCAATCTCTTTGTTGTCAGACCATAAATCTCTCAGACTTTATAAAATGTAGTATTATACTATTTTATCTAGTCTTCCCCAAATTATGTTTCCCCCAACTCTATTGCAATCCACATAACACAGGGGGAAGGAGAAATTTTGATGGTGTCCCATGGAGGGGCCTTATCTCCTGCATTAATATTCCAAGATTTACATCATAGCCCACAAGTCTGGCCTTGTTCTTTGGTGGTCATGCATCAGCGGTAATGGGTTCTATAGTGGTAGGAGGATGTGAAGGGAAATAGCCCAGTAGGGGCGAAAGCAGTTACTTAGGACATTAAAGGGGAAAAAAAAAAAAAAAAAAGAAACATGGGAAAACCATGAAGTAGTTGACCATTCCCAACTACTATACCTTAAGAGATGTTAGGACCTAGCCATGTATGAAAGAAATAGGCATATTCCATTTATTTTTGACCATGGAGTCAACATATGAGTAATGTTGGACTACTATAGAATCAGCCCCTTGAAACCTTAAGTTATTGCTGTTGCTTGGCAACTATAGTTTACCACATCTCCTGACATATTGACTTGTGTGTGGTCAGCACATTGTACGTTTTGGTTGCAGGGAGCTTAACATGCCTAGATTTGATTTGAAATGCCAAGTTTGGCTTCCTCTGTTTTATGAGTTTCTCACTACCGAGAGAAGGCTACACTCTACCTAGAGGAAGGAGGATTGTATGTGTAAGCTTGCACACATTTACTCATAGGGGCAAGTGGTGAGGTCTGGATTGGGAGGGCCCTGCACGCCATATAAATGGAATAGGCTCCCCCAAGTAAAACTCCCGGGGAAATGGAAATCGAGTGTGCAAGAAAGATGGCGCTAAAAGATGTAAGAAAATAAAATGCTCGGTCAGATCTAGTGTGCTGCATAATGTTTAATTTGATTTTCATCTCTGCACTTTATAAGCTGTTTCATCTCTGCACTCCTCCATTCTGTTGAGGAGTTCACACCCCAAAAGATTTGACTATAGATCTGGCCAGGTTTGTGTGAGTCAATTCTGGGTAGATGTGTGTGCCGTTTTCAGTTTATGACTTTGTCTTTCATTGACCTCTTGTACAGGAGGTATGAGGCATAAAGTTTTATCAGTGGTTTATTTGGCTAGCATCACATACCATGGCATATGGAAATTCTACTTAGAGACGTGGAGAGAAAACGTTTGCTGTTTTGCTCGCAGATAACTCAGTGCTTTCGTTTTTATCTCTTTGTAGCTTTGAAGCGCAGCAAAGAAGGGAAATCCATTGAGAACAGTCTGTAAAGGTAAGTGTATTTATTACATGGCCTTGACAAACATTGCCTTTACAACATTGATTTTTCTTTTATTCAGAGATTTAAACACTCGGATTAAAGATATAGCTGACAGGACAACTTCCTTAACCACCTACTTGTCCTCCCTCCTAGGCAAAAGTGCTGAGCAATAGTTAGCAGAGAGCAGGAGGAAATAAAATGATGTGCTGAGGGTAGCCAAATGCAGTTGTATGCTTGCTGACTTTTGCTTTCTTCTCAGCAGTTAAGACATTCCAATGGAGCTAAATTTACTAAGATTAATGCTAGATGGAAAAAGAATGCACTCGTACCACTTCTGGTCAATAGTTAAATAAAACCAGCTGGCCAAATAAAGCATTTAAGATAAAATTCAAAGTGGCATTTCAATTGCGTTGGATGAAATTTATCATTAAAGTCAGTTGTGCCATTGTGTGGAAGAGCTAGTTTTGTAGAAAGGAGAAAGTTAATCAGTTTGGTGTAGCTAATTGCATTCCACCCAGTCGATTTGGACGCTAAGTGAGTTAAGGAAATGAACTTCCAAGTTTGAAGCAATGGGGAAAGTACCTACTCAGCCTCCTGTGAAACATTACAATCGAGCTGCTTTTTACATGGAAAAATGTAATTGTTTCCTCTTTCCTAGGTATATTTATAAGCATACGTCTGTACAGCATTGTTCTTTGAGCCATTGTTTAATTTCTGTTCTGCATGAAGTATTTTAATTTAAAGATTTCATTCTGGGGAATTATAGGGCTGCAGTTTCATCAAAAGTCTTTGGTGGCCAGGGTGAAATATGCCATAATTTTACATTTCTTTTCATCATCAATTATGTTTTTGACAATTTTAGGGGTTTTTTTTCTGTCATTTTTATTCCAGGAATCATGACCGTGACCACTTTAGTTAAAGTTGGAAGAGCCATTTTGATTTACTTTATATTTTAAGTTATTCCTAACTTTATGACAAATCTACTTCTGGAGCTGAATTTTTAATGTTTATTTTGAGGGTGAAAAGGAATTTTACAGGGAAATTGGAGAAAGCCCCTTTTGAATAATCAGAACATGAGCTATAAAAATATTGTTTTGAGGATTTGCTTTGGGATGATTAAACTCTGGTGCATGAAAGCTGGTTGGCTTGGAATTTTTCTGTAATGGGCACTAGTGACGAAAAAAATATCTTAAGAAGTAGATAATTCTTATATTCAGCCATATAACTTACACATCTCTGGACCATTGAGCCACATCTTGGAATAAAGCAGTACTTGATAGCTTTTAGAAATAAATTCTCATAAACTGTTGGAGTTAGTGATGATGTAGCAGTCTTCAGAACCTTGAGATCTTTAGGTACAGTTATGGTGCTCTCATTCTTCTTGGAAAGTATTTTCACACTGGTACCGTCTATTTCCTCTACTCTCAATGAAAACCCTTTGTTATTCTGGTAATCTGGAGTCAGACATGGATTTAGTTGTGGTTTGACTTTTATGAGCTATTGGACCATGGACAAGTTATTCACCCCCTCTGTATTTCAGTTTCCTACTTTGTGAAATGGAAATAAAACTGTTTTGCTCCTAAGGTTGTGGAGCTTAAATGAATTATTATGTGTTGAGGGCTTAGAACAGGTCCTGGTCCATGATAACTACTCAGTAGATATTAGCTGTTGCTGCTCTTGTTAATATTACTGTCATCATTATCAGCATCAGCGTTAGCATCCTTATGGATTTATTCATTAGATATTTTGAGGAGTCTGTTCTTTTTGGAAGTGTAGGGATAATGTTTCAAAAATGAGCATATGTTACTAAAGAAGGGCAAATTCTGCTTTGGCTTTTAAGAATCAAATGAAAAGATAACTTTCAGATAGTATGAGAAGTGAGGCCTCTGTAAGTAAAAAGTTGTCAGGTTGAAGTTTTGTTGTTGTCAGGTTGAAGTTTTGTTGGTGTCAGGGTAAACACTATCTTTGGCTGTGTGTGGGCAACTACTAATTAATATAGTCTTAGGAAGTGAGTGATCTATTGCTACTAGTTAGGTTGAGGAATTTTTGAAGAAAACCTTATTAAGTTTAGAGGAACTTCTTCCCCCTCCCCTTTTTTCCTGTCATGTATGTTTTCCCTTTTTAACTGCACTTTATTTTTTTTTGAAGTAATTACAGTAGTGGAACTGTACCCAGGGACCCTACTCAGGGCCCTACAGTCAGCATAAGGATAGGTGCATGACCACAAGCTTGGTTAACGG
The DNA here is from genome assembly GCF_949987515.2 of Delphinus delphis. Taxonomy (NCBI): domain Eukaryota; kingdom Metazoa; phylum Chordata; class Mammalia; order Artiodactyla; family Delphinidae; genus Delphinus; species Delphinus delphis. The sequence continues at coordinate 75,787,635 of NC_082692.2, read as the reverse complement.
GTGCTTCTTGTTTGGAATTTGAATCTTGAGCTAAAGGATTCTCCTTTCTCCCAGTCAGCATTCTGCCCTGACAGTACCTGCCATGAGACCACTGTAGCAGTTCCCATTTCCCAGCTTCCACATCTGTCTTGGTCACTGATGGTGTTCAACGCTTATTTTCCAGTCTTCCATGGATTTGCTGAGCCTCCAATTTCCTTCCCATAATCCTTCTTAAATTAGTCAGTTGGTTTCTGTTGCTTGCAATCACAGAACCCTAACAGAGTAGTTTACATGTTAGGGAGCTAAATTTGGAATAAGTGGGGTGTGTTTGGAGGTTTACAGTAAAAATACCATTCACTACTTTCTTCCATCATATATAAGTAGCTGAGTGTTTTGCAGCAGATTACATAAGGCGAAGAGTTCTGAATTATTATTTCAAAAGTGGGCTATTTTGTTGGACTCTCCACTACTCTTGTGTTTGGTAAAAAGAAGTCACTTTTGGCTGCTTCTCGAAGCTCTCAAAGGATATGTGTATATGTGGGGGTAGAGTTGGAATTAAGAAGAGAAGCAGACGTCATCCTTCCAATTTCTGGAGCCCTGGTCTCTTTGTGGCATGGGTATTGTGAAGGGACTGTGATTTCCTTCTACTTATCCCAGCATCCCAAAACAAAACTATTTAAATATTTGTATACTTTTGCCTGAATTTTTATTGCTCTTTTGAACACTTTTCTTGCCCTACTGAACACCTTCTTTTCAATGGTGTGTAAAATGTGATTGAAAACTCAGTTACTTAGGTCTGTGGCACTGCTTGTGGTTTCCCGAGAATGGAATGGGCAAATTTGCCCTATTTCCCCTTGTGTCTTGTTTGTTGACTGCTTCTCTGTTCTGTGCAGTGCCTAGAACAAAGCTGGTTAATGATTTTTTCACAGGGACATCAATTTTTCACTCCTACTGTGAATAAATAGCACGACAGCATTGTATGGTTGAAAGAACCTTAGCTGAAGCATTAGGAAACATACCTTCTAGTTTGTGCTCTGATGCTTGCTAGCTTTATGACTCTGGGCAAGAAACCCAACTTTTCTTAAGGTCTCAGTTTTCCTCACCTGTAAAATAGGATAACCCTTGCCCTATCTACTGCGTAGGGCTGTTCTGAGGATGACGTAAAGATAATGTATGTGGAAGTGCTTAGGAGATTAAAGTGCTGTGTAATATCAATGTATTGTTATTATTGTTAATATCATGCTATTTATATTTATTAAACAGATTGAAAAATCGAAGGCTTATTTTATGAGGCTGAATAGGAAAGGGAGGTAAATAAAAAAACAAAAATAGAAACAAAACTCTGCATAGTACTTGTGCTGGAATTCTCTGTTTGTGCCTCCAGCTCTCATTCCTCTGAAATGCTGTGTGTCCCAGGAGGCTGACTTATTGTCAGCATACCCTGGGCTCCCTTGCTCTCTGGCCTTCCACTGGAGTAGCCAAAGGAAGGCATGGGGCGAAAATCGGAGAATGCAAGGTTGGAATATTATCCCCTACCTTCCTTGCAGCACTGTGGGTTGACAGTGGCTGTATTCCTCTAAGGAAGGCCACCAGGGTTCTTGTTGGGGGCCTATCTTCTGCAGCTGCAGCTTTTTTCTACTATTTGGTAACTGCTCCTTCCTTTTGCCCCTTTAAATTAGCAGTTTATTTCTGCTAACTCCAGGATACTGTTGTCTCTTCTTGGTTTCCCTTAACCTTGCCCACACCCTTCATAAAATTCCCCTCAATTACCCCCAGTGATGGTGCTGTCTTTTTTAATGCAAATTTTTAAAAAACATCTTTATTGGAGTATAATTGCTTTACAATGGTGTGTTAGTTGCTGCTCTATAACAAACTGAATCAGCTATACATATAGATATATCCCTATATCTCCTCCCTCTTGGCATCTCCCTCCCACCCTCCCTATCCCATCCCTCTAGGTGGTCACAGAGCACTGAGCTGATCTCCATGTGCTGTGTGGCTGCTTCCCACTAGCTATCTATTTTATATTTGGTAGTGTATATATGTCCATGCCACTCTCTCACTTCGTCCCAGCTTACCCTTCCCCTCTGCGTGTCCTCAAGTCCATTCTGTACGTCTGTGTCTTTATTCCTGTCCTGCCCCTAGGTTCCTCAGAACCTTTTTGTTTTTTTTTTCAGATTCCATATATATGTGTTAGCATACAGTATTTGTTTTTCTCTTTCTGACTTAACTTCACTCTGTATGACAGACTATAGGTCCATCCGCCTCACTACAAATAACTCAATTTCATTTCCTTTTATGGCTGAGTAATATTCCATTGTATATATGTGTCACATCTTCTTTATGCATTCATCTATCAGTGGACACTTAGGTTGCTTCCATGTCCTGGCTATTGTGAGTAGTGCTGCAGTGAACATTGTGGTACATGACTCTTTTTGAATTATGGTTTTCTCAGGGTATGTGCCCAGTAGTGGGATTGCTGGGTCGTATGATAGTTCTATTTTTAGTTTTTTAAGGAACCTCCATACTGTTCTCCATAGTGGCTGTATCAATTTACATTCCTACCAACAGTGCAAGAGGGTTCCCTTTTCTCCACACCCTCTCTAGCATTTATTATTTGTAGATATTTTGATGATGGCCATTCTGACTGGTGTGAGGTAATACCTCATTGTAGTTTTGATTTGCATTTCTCTAATGATTAGTGATGTTGAGTCACCTTTCATGTGTTTGTTGGCAATCTGTATGTCTTCTTTGGAGAAATGTCTATTTAGATCTTCTAAATAGAAGAAGAATCTGCCCATTTTTGGATTGGGTTGTTTGTTTTTTTGATATTGAGCTGCATGAGCTGCTTGTATATTTTGGAGATTAATCATTTGTCAGTTGCTTCGTTTGCAAATATTTTCTCCCATTCTGAGGGTTGTCTTTTCTTCTTTTTTATGTTTTCCTTTGCTGTGCAAAAGCTTTTAAGTTTCATTAGGTCCCATTTGTTTATTTTTGTTTTTATTTCCGTTTCTCTAGCAGATGAGTCAAAAAGGATCTTGCTGTGATTTATGTCATAGAATGTTCTGCCTATGTTTCCTCTAAGAGATTGATAGTGTCTGATCTTGCATTTAGGTCTTTAATCCATTTCGAGTTTATTTTTGTGTATGGTGTTAGGGAGTGTTCTAATTTCATTCTTTTACATGTAGCTGTCCAGTTTTCTCAGCACCACTTATTGAAGAGGCTGTCTTTTCTCCACTGTATATTCTTGCCTCCTTTATCAAAGATAAGGTGACCATAAGTGTGTGGTTTTATCTCTGGGCTTTCTATCCTGTTCCATTGATCTATATTTCTGTTTTTGTGCCATACTGTCTGGATTACTGTAGCTTTGTAGTATAGTCTGAAGTCCAGGAGCCTGATTCCTCCAGCTCCATTTTTCTTTCTCAATATTGCTTTGGCTATTCGGGGTCGTTTGTGTTTCCATACAAATAATGAAATTTTTTGTTCTAGTTCTGTGAAAAATGCCATTGGTAGTTTGGTAGAGATTGCATAGAATCTGTAGATTGCTTTGGATACTATAGTCATTTTCACTATGTTGATTCTTCAATCCAAGAGCATGGTATATCTCTCCATCTGTTTGTATCATCTTTAATTTCTTTCGTCAGTGTCATAGTTTTCTGTATACAGGGCTTTTGTCTCCTTAGGTAGGTTTATTCCTAGGTATTTTATTCTTTTTGTTGCAGTGGTGAATGGGAGTGTTTTCTTAATTTCTTTTTCAGATTTTTCATCATTAGTGTATAGGAATGCAAGAGATTTCTGTGCATTGATTTTGTATCCTGCTACTCTATCAAATTCATTGATTAGCTCTAGTAGTTTTCTGGTAGCATCTTTAGGATCCTCTGTGTTTACTATCATGTCATCTGCAAACAGTGACAGCTTTACTTCTTCTTTTCTGATTTGGATTCCTTTTATTTCTTTTTTTTTCTCTGATTGCCATGGTTAAAACTTCTAAAACTATGTTGACTAATAGTGGTGAAAGTGGATAACCTGTCTTTTTCCTGATCTTAGTGGAAATGCTTTCAGTTTTTCACCATTGAGAACGAAGTTGACTGTGGGTTTGTCATATATGGCCTTTATTATGTTGAGGTAAGTTCTCTCTATACCTACTTTCTGTAGGGTTTTTGTCGTAAATTGGTGTTGAATTTTGTCAAAAGCCCTTTCTGCACCTATTGAGGTGATCATATGGTTTTTATCCTTCAACTTGTTAATATGGTGTATCACATTGATTGATTTGTGTATTTTGAAGAATCCTTGCATTCCTGGGATAAACCCCACTTGATCATGGTGAATGATCCTTTTAATGTGCTGTTGGATTCTGTTTGCTAGTATTTTGTTGAGGATTTTTTCATCTATGTTCATCCGTGATATTGGTCTATAGAGTTCTTTTTTTGTCACTTCTTTGGTTTTGGTATCAGGGTGATTGTGGCTTGTAGAAGGAGTTTGGGAGTGTTCCTCCCTCTGCTATATTTTGGAAGAGTCTGAGAAGGATAGGTGTTAGCTCTTCTCTAAATGTTTGATAGAATTTGCCTGTGAAGCCATCTGGTCCTGGGCTTTTGTTTGTTGGAAGATTTTTAATCACAGTTTCAATTTCAGTGCTTGTGATGGGTCTGTTCATATTTTCTGTTTCTTGCTCGTTCAGTCTCTGAAGGTTGTGCATTTCTAAGAATTTGTCCATTTCTTCCAGGTTGTCTATTTTATTGCCCTGTAGTCGCTTGTAGTAATCTCTCATGATTTTTTGTATTTCTGCAGTGTCGGTTGTTACTTCCCCTTTTTCATTTCTAATTCTATTGATTTGAGTCTTCTCCCTTTTTTTCTTGATGAGTTTAGCTAATGGTTTATCAATTTTGTTTATCTTCTCAAAGAACCAGCTTTTAGTTTTATTGATCTTTGTTATCATATCCTTCATTTCTTTTTCATTTATTTCTCATCTGATCTTTATGATTTCTTTCCTTCTGCTAACTTTGGGTTTTTTTTGTTCTTCTCTCTCCAGTTGCTTTAGGTGTAAGGTTAGGTTGTTTATTTGAGGTGTTTCTTGTTTCTTAAGGTAGGATTGTGTTGCTATAAACTTCCCTCTTAGAACTGGTTTTGCTGCATCCCATAGGTTTTGGGTCATCATGTTTTCATTGTCATTTGTTTCTAGGTATTTTTTGATTTCCTCTTTGATTTCTTCAGTGATCTCTTGGTTATTAAGTAGTGTATTGTTTAGCCTCCATGTGTTTGTATTTTTTACAGATTTTTTCCTGTAATTGATATCTAGTCTCATAGCATGTTGTCAGAAAAGATACTTGGTATGATTTCAGTTTTCTTAAATTTACCAAGGCTTGTTTTGTGACCCAAGATATGATCTATCCTGGAGAATTTTCCATGTGCACTTGAGAAGAATGTGTATTCTGTTGTTTTTGGATGGAATGTCCTATAAATATCATTTAAGTCCATCTTGTTCAATGTATCATTTAAAGCTTGTGTTTCCTTATTTATTTTCATTTTGGATGATCTGTTCTTTGGTGAAAGTGGGGTGTTAAAGCCCCCTACTATGATTGTGTTACTATCGATTTCCACTTTTATGGCTGTTAGTATTTGCCTTATGTATTGAGGTGCTCCTATGTTGGGTGCATAAATATTTACCATTATTATATCTTCTTCTTGGACTGATCCCTTGATCATTATATAGTGTCATTCTTTGTCTCTTGTAATACTTTGTTTTAAAGTCTATTTTGCCTGATATGAGAATTGCTATTCTAGCTTTCTTTTGATTTCCATTTGCATGGAATATCTTTTTCCATCCCCTCACTTTCAGTCTGTTTGTGTCCCTAGGTCTGAAGTGGGTCTCTTGTAGATAGCATATATATGGGTCTTGTTGTTATATCCATTCAGCCAGTCTATGTTTTTTGGTTGGAGCATTTAATCCATTTACATTTAAGGTAATTATCGAGATATATGTTCGTATTCCCAATTTCTTAATTGTTTTGGGTTTGTTATTGTACGTCTTTTCCTTCTCTTGTGTTTCCTGCCTAGAGAAATTTCTTTAGCATTTGTTGTAAAGCTGGTTTGGTGGTGCTGAATTCTCTTAGCTTTTGCCTGTTTGTAAAGGTTTTAATTTCTCTGTCAAATCTGAATGAGATCCTTGCTGGATAGAGTAATCTTTGTTGTAGGTTTTTTCCTTTCATCACTTTAAATATGTCCTGCCACTCCCTTCTCGCTTGCAGAGTTTCTGCTGAATGATCAGCTGTTAACTTTATGGGGATTCCCTTGTATGTTATTTGTTGTTTTTCCCTTGCTGCTTTTAATATTTTTTCTTTATATTTAAATTTTGATAGTTTGATTAATATGTGTCTTGGCATGTTTCTCCTTGGATTTATCCAGTATGGGACTCTCTGTGCTTCCTGGACTTGACTGACTATTTCCTTTTCCATATTAGGGAAGTTTTCAACTATAATCTCTTCAAATATTTTCTCAGTCCCCTTCTTTTTCTCTTTTTCTTCTGGGACCCCTGTAATTCGAATGTTGGTGCGTTTAATGTTTTCCCAGATGTCGCTGAGACTGTCCTCAATTCTTTTAATTCTATTTTCTTTATTCTGCTCTGTGGTAGTTATTTCCATTATTTTATCTTCCAGGTCACTTATCCATTCTTCTGCCTCAGTTATTCTGCTCTTGATCCCTTCTAGAGAATTTTTAATTTCATTTATTGTGGTGTTCATCATTTTTTTTTTGCTCTTTAGTTCTTCTGGGTCCTTGTTAACTGTGTATTGTATTTTATCTATTCTATTTCCAAGATTTTGGATCATGTTTACTATCATTACTCTGAATTGTTTTTCAGATAGACTGCCTGTTTCCTCTTTGTTTGTTTGGTCTGGTGTGTTTTTACCTTACTTCTTCATCTGCTGTATGTTTCTCTGTCTTCTCATTTTGCTTAACTTACTGTGTTTGGGGTCTCCTTTTCACAGGCTGTAGGTTTGTATTTCCCGTTGTTTTTTCTGTCTGCCCCCAGTGGGTAAGGTTGGTTCAGTGGGTTGTGTAGGCTCCCTGGTAGAGGGGACTGGTGCCTGTGTTCTGGTGGATAAGGCTGGATCTTGTGTTTCTGGTGGGCAGGACCATGTCTGGTGGTGTGTTTTGGGGTGTCTGTGAACTTATTATGATTTTAGGCAGCCTTTCTGCTAATGGGTGGGGTTGTGTTCCTGTCTTGCTTGTTGTTTGGCATAGGTTGTCCAGCACTGTAGCTTTCTGGTTATTGAGTGGAGCTGGGTCTTAGCGTGAGATGGAGATCTCTGGGAGAGCTTTTGTTGTTTGATATTACGTGGAGCTGGGAGGTCTCTGGTGGACCAATGTCCTGAACTTGACTGTGTCACCTCAGAGGCACAGACATAACACCTGGCCAGAGCATCATGACCCTGTTAGCCACATGGCTCATAAGAAAAGGGAGGAAAAAAAGAAGAAAAGAAAGAAAAAATAAATAAATAAAATAAAGTTATTGAAATAAAAAATACAAGAAAATCATTAAAAATAAAAAAAATTAAAACATTATAAGAAAAGAAAAAGAAAGAAAGAAGAGAGTAACCAAACCAAGAAACAAATACACCAATGATGGGAAGCTCTAAAAAGTATACTAAAAAAAACCTTGACTGACAGAACCGTAGGAGAAATGGTAAAAGCAAAGCTATACAGACAAAATCATACAAAGAAGCATACACATACACACTCACAATAAGTGATAAAGGCAAAAAAAATATATATATCTTATGGGAAGTCTGAGCTCTTCTGCCAGTGTTGCAGTAGGTGTTTTGTAGGAGTTGTTCCACATGTAGATATATTTCTGATGTATTTGTGGGGAGGAAGGTAATCTCCACATCTTACTCCTCTGCCATCTTGCAGGTCCCCACCTTTTTTTTCTCTTTTCCTTTGTGCTTCGTCTAGTTTCACTTGTTCTTAGGGTGCCAAGTGCTGAGGCCTTGCACCTGGCACTTCAGACCAGAGTTCCAGTGCGAAGTGGATGCACAGGACCCTTCAGTTCCAAGGGGCCATGTTCTCAACTCTGCGCACACACTGTGCTTCAGCTTCTATCTTTATATTTCTGCCGTTCTCAATTCAATTCAACAAATGTCTTTCTAGGACTTAACAGTGTGTCAGGGGCATAGTAAGTGTTTATTTACTATGAACTGGACATTTTGGTGATACAGTTGGGGGGAGTATATCAATCAGTTTTTTTTTTTTTTTTTTTTTTTTTTGCTGTACTGGCACGGGCCCAGCCGCTCCGCGGCATGTGGGATCTTCCCAGACCGGGGCACGAACCCGTGTCCCCTGCACTGGCAGGCGGACTGTCAACCACTGCGCCACCAGGGAAGCCCTCAATCAGTTTTTAAAAAAGCAAGTTTTGGTAAACTGAAAAACTTTATGTTAATCCTCGTTCATAAAGACCTCTAATGTTTATGCTTATGCACACTATGAATTATCTTTTGAAGTTCATTTTTATTTTCATCAAAGCAAGATACCTACTTGTTTATTGTTTGAATAAAACAGCACTAAAAAGCAAATACTGAAAAACTGCACACCAACCCCTTCTCGACCTTTCTCTCTTCTGACCCCCTCCCCCAAATTGCAACTTTTAACTCTGATAGTTCTGGTGTTTATCTCTCTGTTTATAAGTAACATACTTATACTTTTTTTCCAGGTACATCAAGTTTAGCAGTAGCTCTTTGACACTCCCACTCCTACCACTTTTGGTCCCCACAGGCTACTAAAATAATTATATTACAATTTTTTGTTTAAATCAATATATAATATTTACATTATTATGTTATTACGGTTGGTAATATTTTCTTTAACATATAACCTTCTGTCTTCCTTGGAATTAACGTATGCTTTAAAAAAATTGCTTAGGCTCTACTTTATGAGGTAGATAGTAATAGAATTTCCATTTTATAGATGTCGAAATTGGGGCTTAAGTCTAAGGATTTTGCCTAGAGTCACACAGCTAATAAGTGTTAGGTTTGGAATTAGACTTCAGCTAGTCTGCCTACAAAGCCTGCATTCCTGATCATGAGATTATTTACAAGCACTGTCACTTCAGTTGTTTTCCTAAAGGCTACATTAAAAAAACAAAACATGGGCTTCCCTGGTGGCACAGTGGTTGAGAGCCCGCCTGCCGATGCAGGGGACACGGGTTCATGCCCCGGTCCGGGAAGATCCCACATGCTGCGGAGCAGCTGGGCCCGTGAGCCATGGCCACTGAGCCTGCGTGTCCGGAGCCTGTGCTCCGCAACGGGAGAGGCCACAACAGTGAGAGGCCCGCGTACCGCAAAAAAAACAAAAAGAAAAACAAAAATCAGTAAAAACCAAACTTGAGTTCTTTCTTCAGAGATTCAGAATAAGTAGTTCTGGGGAGGGGACCAAAAATCTGTATTTTTAGAAGCTCCATAAGTGATTCCATTGGTCAGTAGGTTTTGAGAACTTCAATCACCATCATCACCATCATGATCATCTACATCATCACATCCACCATCATCACCACCACCACTTCCATCAGCAGCAAGAAATGACAGTCTTGTACAGTGCTCTCAGTAGCTGAGCAGAAATTGTGGTATCCATTAAGCCAGTTGCTTTTTGACCTCTTAGGTGAGCTCGCACTGGTGGGTGATTCAGGTAATGATTTATCCAGTCATTTTTAAGTTTGGCAAGTGCTTTGGGAGGAATTGTGCCCCACAGAAGTGGACAAGGTAATTTTTTTCAGCTCAGCTGGTTGTTACTTTATCTGGTATAAAGGCAATGAGAAGATTGTCCCTGTACTTAACCCTGACCTTAAAGGGACTCACTTTTTTTCTGAGAATTCCCAAAAGTGACATCTAGCGGAAATACAGAGCTCACGTAAAGGAGAAATTTTGATGTCTTTGTTCTGTTTGATTTCCATCCTCCCCCTTCCCCCACTGCTTGTGGCATTTCTTGTTTATCAGGCAGGAGAGAAGCAGTAAAATTTGGCCTGGGGTTTTCTCATCCCTAGGTGTGAAATTATTTCAGAACTAAAATAATAATACTTTGCATTTCTATAGGACTTTTATTTGAAGATCTAAAAGTGTTAATAGAGCTTGCCAGCACCCTCTGAAGTAGATAAGTATTACTAGAGAAGATTTCCTCCAAGAACATTTTCACTTCATATCCCATGTGTGACTTGAAAATGCTTTTGTATTATTTGGGAATCTCAACTTTATAAAGTGCCTTGTGTATTGGGCACTTCTTTTCTTTATATTCAATTTTCATTAATTCCCAGCACATTGAGGGAAATATAGTCATGTTTCATGAATGGGTGTGGTGTTATTTAGAGAAAAAATAAAGGCATTCTGTTATTGCCTTTTATTTTTGAGTGTTTTGAAAATGTTCAGTAGTATTCACCAGCTATGGAACTGTCTATCTTACAGTTAATTTTCCTTTTTTAAGGTAGCAGGACTTGTAATATATTGAATAACTAGTGGGAACGTGGACTGATAGTGTGGTGTCCTTTGGGAGCTCATGACATGTCAAGCCAATTAAAAATACAAACCTAGTTTGCATTCTGAATTAAAGGTTTAATTTTGAAAAATTGTTTTGAATGTTGCATGCATGAATTTTAATCACACATGCATGCATACTTGGTTACATTTTTTTTACCTCTAAATTTTGGAAGTGCTATTTCAGTGATGTTTAGGGTTTCTGCTCACTTAGTGTCATTGATGCAGAAGTGTTGCAGGTCTTGCCTAGCACAGAACATTCAGGAAAAGGCCTTCTGATTCTTAGTACACGCTGGTCACCCTGGAAAGCTCCTTGTCCATGCAGTATTAGGTGACCCTGCTGTGTCTATGCAAAGGACATAGACACAAGATCTTTTACTGTGGCTTCAGGGCCCAAATATTTATTTTCCCAGCATCCTCTCACAATTCCCATCAAAAGTCCTATCACTTCCCTAGAGTTTCTGTTAGGGAACAGGCTGCCCACCTCCACTACTTTAAGGAACTGGAAAACCTCTAGCCTCTCCCCAATAGTGGGAAAGCACAATTTTAGGTAAACAAGATCAAAGGAAACAGAATAGTTTAAATGGAACAGAACAATCGAAATTTGTCTGTATCCCTGTCCAGAAATGCTGGTGTCTAGCACCATGAGTTTAGACTTTTGAAAGAAAAATCTTTAGTGGGGGTTGGATTTTGAGGGTTAGAGATTACTTCTAGTGCTTTCTGCTTTTGGACATGCCCCTAAGATAAAGGGAATGTTGACGTTCTTGAGATAAGAAAGGGAAAAACATACACAGGAGGAATAACAAAACATACCAATTGATATCTTTAAATTATGCTGCCCCAAATTCGCTGGTGAGACAAGGAGACGCATCAGAATTTGTGAGGTGCTTTATGACTCTCATGATGGAGAGAGTGTGTCAGATGATCACATGGTCAGTACTTTTCCTGGCATCTCAGTTGTCTTCCTTTTTGGGAAAAATTCACTTAAGACCCATCATCTGACGGTTTGGAGGAATATGGGCAGAATTATGAATCTCTATACCATTTTTTCCTGAGTCTTTTGCTCAAAGGAGGTCACATTAATTTGCTGCTAATTATGTGAAGATAGATTTATCAGTGAAGATAGTTTTTGCTGCCAGTAATCAAAAATCTACTCAAAATGGGAATAGATGATAAGGGAATTTAAAAAAGAAGCTTCCTACCCTCTCCATGTCTACCTGCTGAGCCCCATGGATGTCATGATCGATGGAAAGACATTACGGAACCCTGGCTCTGAATGTCTGGAATCCAACCTTAATCCACTTTTTCCTGGTGCCAAGCAACTGGGGACCCACCAGGGTGCCTTTGATGGTTGTCACTGTGCAGCAGGGAGATGATTTTGAGCACTAGGCTGTTGACAGGTTGCTGAGCATTGGCAATTACTTTGTGAATTTCTCTACTAACTTACATTTGAACACAAAATAAAACCCATCAGAATAAAGAAAATGAGCTATCTCAAGGAACTAAACATCCTGAGGGAGGTAGTTCCAGGTTTTGTTAATTCAGTGACTCAGCAATGTCATTAGAGTCTTCATTTCTTGCTCTTTTTTCTCTGCCACCTTCAGTGTGCTGACTTGGTCCTCCGACTGGCTGCTCTCTTGGTCCTAAGATGCCTGCTTCATTTGGGGGGTCACCTGCACATAAGTAGCATCCATTGGTATAAGAGACTGTCTATTCTTGTGTGTCCCTTTTTAAATGCAAGGGGCCTTTCCTATAACCTCTCCAGCAGGCTTCTCCTTGGGTTGCATTTGGCTGATTGTAGCTACATATTCCTTCCTAAGTCAGACAGTGGCACACGGGATGGGATTACCTTGATTGGCTTAAATTGGTGCTTTCCAATTTAAGTTTGTTCTTGTCATGGTACACATAGAAAATGATAACATCTGGTTAGAACATTAAGTAAACAGAAGAGGTTGCTCACAGCTGGAGGTGGTTGGTGTGTGTGTGTGTGTGTTTTGAGGGTGTGGGTGGGGGATCTGGCTGCCCTGGCTGCCCTAGGGGATAAAGGGGTGGATATCTGAGCAAGTATAACCCATTCTCTGGTTTAAACTAATCAGGATTTACCCCTGAGCTGGGATAATCTCACCTTCCCTAGGCTCTTGGGTTTGTGGAGGTAAGATACTCCAATAAAATTGGGGTTTTACTTGTAAGGCAGCAGAGGGGATGGCTGTTCGAAAGGCCCTCAGCTGTGTCTTTGTAGGTATACCTAATGTCCTTCTTTAGTGCCTTGTTGAGAAAGGAACAAGTTTTGCAAATTTTAAGCCTTGGTGCAAATGAATGAATATGTACTCATATACGAGACTAACCTGTGTATTCAATGCCACTGACTTCCTGTGGTGTGCCAGGAACGTGCTGTATGAGGTGCAAGAAACATGAGCCCTGCTGATGATTTTACAGTCTAGGGAGGGAGACAGAGCATAACTATTAAACAATGCATGCATTATTAAAAGTTACATTAAGTCCTATACAGGAAACAACAGGAGGCAAAGCAGAGCAAACCTCCTCCTGTGGAGTGGTCTGGGAGGGCTTCTTTGAGTTAATGACATTTTAGCTGAGATCTGAAGGAATTACAAGGGGGAGGGGGACAATCAGCCATACAGAGTGGGGAAAGAGGGATTATAGTTTTGATCCTTGTAACTGTGTCTTGGGATTCATTTGTTTTCAAGAAGCAAAACAAACAGCAACAAAAACAACAAAAGATGTGACACTTCCTATAAGACCACAGGACAGCTTACTAGTTTGAGGGCAGGAAGGACCGAGAGCTTCCTGAGGCACTGGACCAGGAAATGGTTGACCCTCAAGAGCTAACAGGAGCAGGACAGGTAAATGGATAAACGTGTCTGCTCCACACTGTCTCTCAGTGTGTCTATCCTTTTTTTTTTTTTTTTAATTGTGGTACGCAGGCCTCTCACTGTTGTGGCCTCTCCCATTGCGGAGCACAGGCTCCGGACGCGCAGGCTCAGCCGCCATGACTCACGGGCCCAGCCGCTCCGTGGCATGTGGGATGTTCCCAGACCGGGGCACGAGCCCGTGTCCCCTGCATCGGCAGGTGGACGCTCAACCACTGCGCCACCAGGGAAGCCCAGTGTGTCTATCCTAAAGCACAGTGCCTGTCTTGGGAGCTGCATAGCCTCTCCTCTGCTTCCCCGGCATACTGGCTGCTCTGGTCTGCATTGCCCCATCCACCCTGACTGCCTCTGCAGCTCTCTCTGCCCCATTCAGGAGGTTGATAGAGACTAACAGGAATTACTACATTCCAATCCCTCTTTCCTGGGAGAAAATATCTAAGTGGCTTGCTGTAGGTCAGGTGCCCACCTTTGTTGGAGTCCTCTGTGTCCCAGGCACAAGGTCCACTTGGCTGGCTGCCTACTTAATTCTACTTAATTCTATTCAGCAGGATTGGGAGAGATTTTCTGAGAAGGTGGAATATAGAGCAGGCGAATGGATTAACACCCCTGTTAAATGCTGCTTTTTATTTATTTTTATTATTATTATTTTAAAAGATTTATTTATTTATTTGGCTGCACCAGTTCTTAGTTGTGGTATGTAGGTTCAGTTGCGGCATGGGAGATCTTCAGTTGCAGCATGAGGGATCTTTTAGTTGCAGCATGAGGGATCTTTTTAGTCACAGCATGTGGGATCTTTATTGAAGCATGTGAACTCTTAGTTGTGGCATGTGGGATCTAGTTTCCTGACCAGGGATCGAACCCAGGCCCCCTGCATTGGGAGCGTAGAGCTTTAGCCACTGGACCAGCAGGGAAGTCCCCGAAATGCTGGTCTTTAGATTCTCCAACATTAGTAACACTGGTAGAGTCCCAGTGATGTAAATAACTTAGTTACTACCTGAGTTATTTAGTTGACTACTGATTTCTACTGCAGGGTACTGCATACAGCACATACTTAAGAAGAAGTAATTAGCAGTGGTGATAATAACAAAGTTGACCCTGAGGTATATGGTAGTTCTTTCTCAATGGCGCAGGTCATTTATATTGGGAATGCTTTAATGGGAATGCTTCTTTGTTTTGAGGATGAAAAACACTTTTTAAAATGCCAGTCTGTATCTTTTTTTCCTCCAGTTTTATTGAGAAATAATTGACATCACTGATAACTTTAAAGTGTACAGCATGATGGTTTGATTTACATATACTTTGAAATGATTACCACAATAGGTTCAGCTAACCCTCATCTTCTCATATAGACACAATAAAAAGAAAAAAAAGGAAAAAAGGAAAAAAAATCTCCTTGTGATGAGAACTTTTAAGGTTTACTCTCTTAATTTTACTATATATCATGCAGCAGTGTTAGCTGTAGTTATGTTGTACGTTTCATCTCTAGTACTAATTTATAACTGGAAGTTTGTACCTTTTGACTGCCTTCCTCCAACTCCTCCCCCCCACCCTCCATCTCCGATAATGAGAAGTCTGATCTCTTTTTCTATGAGTATTATTTTATTTTGTAAGATTCCACATATAAGTGAAATCATAGAACATTTGTCTTTCTCTCTCTGACTTATTTCATTAGCATAATGCCTTCAAGGTCCATCCATGGTGCCACAAATGGTAGGATTTCTTCTTTTTTGTGGTTGAATAATATTTCATTGTATATATATATATACCATATATACATGGATGGACGCTTAGGTTATTACCATTTCTTGGGTATTGTAAATAATGCTGCTGTGAAAATGGGGGTGCAGATAGCTTTTCAAGTTAGTGTTTTTGTTTCCTTTGGATGTATTCCCAGAAGTGGAATTACTGCATCATATGGTAGCTCATTATTTTATTTATTTTTTTTTGAGGCTCTTCCATACTGTTTTCTATAATGGCTATACCAATTTATAATCCTACCAATAGTACAGAAGGGTACCCTTTTTTCCTAATCCATGTCAGGATTTGTTGTCACTCATCTCTTCGGTAATGGCCAGTCTAACAGGCATGAGGTGATGTCTCATGGTTTTAATTTGCATTTCCCTAATGATAGTAATGTTGAGCATCTTTTCATGTACCTGTTGACCTTTTGTATATCTTCTTTGGAGAAATGTCTGTTCAGGTCCTTTGCCCATTTTTTAATTGGGTTATTTGATTTTTTGCTATTGAATTATATGAGTTCTTTACATATTTTGGATATTAAACCTTATCAGATACATGGTTTGCAAATATTTTTCCCATTCGATAGGTTTATCTTTTCACTTTATTGATGGTTTCTTTTGCTGTGCAGAAAGTTTTTTGTTTGATATATTCCCACTTGTTTATTTTTGATTTTGTTGCTTATGCTTTAGGTTTCATATCTAAAAAAATCATGAATACAACTCGTGTTAAGGAGCTTTGTTCGTGTGTTTTCTTCTAGCAGTTTCATGGTTTCAGGTTTTACATTTAAGTCTTTAATCCATTTTGAGTTAATTTTTGTGGATGGTGTGAGATACGGGTCCAGTTTCATTCTTTTACATGTGAATATCCAATTGTCCTGGCACCATTTATTGAAGAGACTGTCTTTTCTCCATTGAGTATCTTTGGCTCCCTTGTCAAATATTAGTTTTCCATATATGCTTGAGTTTGGGCTCTCAATTCTGCTCCATTGGTCTATTTGTCTGTGTTTTTTTTTTTTTGCGGTACGTGGGCCTCTCACTGCTGTGGCCTCTCCCATTGCGGAGCACAGGCTCCGGACGCGCAGGCTCAGCGGCCAAGGCCCACGGGCCCAGCCGCTCCACGGCATGTGGAATCCTCCCGGACCGGGGCACGAACCCGTGTCCCCTGCCTCAGCAGGCGGACTCTCAACCACTGCACCACCAGGGAAGCCCTATTTGTCTGTTTTTATGCCAATATCAAACTGTTTTGATGACTATAGCTGTATAATATAGCTTGAAATCAGGAAGAAATTTACTGTGTGGCAGCAACCGCTTATGTAATTGTGTTTACAACTATTTAACATAGCATTTACATTGTATTAGGTGTTTTAAGTACTCTAGAGATGAGTTAAAGTATATACGAGGATGTGTGTAGTAATATGCAAATACTGTGCCATTTTATATAAGGGACTTGAGTGTCCATGGATTTTGGTATCCTTGGGGGGTTCCTGGGACCAATTCCCTGTGTATACTGAGGGACAGCTGTATAACTATCTCTGCTTTTTTTAGGGTTACCATTTGCTTGAAATGTTTTTTCACCCTTAGTCTATGTATATTGTTAAGGCTGAAGTGAATCTTTGGAAGGCAGTATATTGTTAGATCTTGTTTTTTACCCATTCAGCCATTCTGTGTCTTTTAATTGGAGAATTTAATTTATTTATGTTTAAAGTTACTATTGATAGGTAAGGACTTACTATTGCCATTTTGTTCATTGTTTTCCGGTTGTTTCTTATCCTGATGCCTTTTTATCATTTGATGTCTTTTGGTATCAGTATGCTTTAACTTCTTTATTGTGTTCCTTTGTGTAATTACTACGGGATTTTCCCTTGTGGCTACCGTGAGGCTTATGTAAAATATCTTAAACTTATAACACCCTATTTTAAACATATAACAACTTAATTTCAGTAGAATTCATAAACTTCACACTTTTACTTTTCTTCCTGTCCACATTTTATATATTGTATAACTAATAACAGATTATTGTGCTTGTGGTTATTTTTACTGCTTAAAAAAAACACAGAACTTTAGGGAGTTTCCTGGTGGGGCACTGGTTAAGAATCCGCCTGCCAATTCAGGGGGCCTGGGTTCAATCCCTGGTCCAGGAAGATCCCACATGCTGCGTAGCACGTAAGCCCGTGCACCACAACTACTGAGCCTGCGCTCTAGAGCCCACGAGCCACAACTGTTGAGCCTGCATGCCACAACTGCTGAAGAGCACGTGCCTAGAGCTTGTGCTCCGCAACAAGAGAAGCCACCGCAGTGAGAAGCCTGCACACTGCAATGAAGAGTAGCCCCTGCTCGCCACAACTAGAGGAAGCCCACGTGCAGCAACAAAGACACAACACAGCCAAAAATAAACAAATAAATAAGTAAATTTATTAAAAAAAATTTTTTAAATTAGAGTTTTAAGTGAGTGATGCACCACTATTACCATATTGCAGAATCTAACTGTGACTGTGTATTTATCATTACCAGTGAGATTTGTACTACCTTTTTTGTTTTTATGATGTTAATTAGCATTCTTTTACTTCCACTCAAAGACCTCCCTTTAGCATTTCTTGTAAGGCAGGCCTGGTGGTAATGAATTCCCTTAGCTTTTGTTTGTTAGGAAATGTCTTTATCTCTCCCTTGTTTCTGAAGGACAGCATCACTGGATATAGAATTCTTGGTTGACAGTTATTTTCTTTCAGTATTTTGATTTTGTGATCCCATTTTTTCCTGGCCTAAAAATTTCTGTTGATAAATCTGCCTGTAGTCTTTTGGGAATTCCTTCGTATGTAACTTCTCTCTTTTCTCTTGCTGTTCTTAAATTGTTTTCGTTGTCTTTGACTTTTGATAATTTAATTGTAATGTGTCTTAGTATAGCCCTATTTGGGTTCAACTTTTTTGGAATCCTTTGGGCCTCCGGATCTGGATATCTATTTCTCTCCTCAGGTTCCAGAAGTTTTCAGCCATTATTGCTTTAAATATACTTTGTGTCCCTTTCTCTTTCTCTTCTCTTTCTGGAATACTGTGAATATTATTTCTTTTCATTCTGTCCCATAATTCCAGTAGGCTTCCTTTACTGTTTTTTATTCTTTTTACTTTTTGCTCCTCTGAATGGGTAATTTCCAGTGTCCTATCTTCCAGGTCACTGATTCTTTCTTCTGCATGGTTGAGTCTACTTTTGAAACTCTATTGATTTCTTTGGTTCAGTGTTTGTATTTTCCAACTTTAGGATTTCTGGTTGATGTTGTTGTTTTTTTAATAGTTAAATAGTTTTGTTCATGCATTGCTTGTGTAATTTCATTTAGTTGTCTGTGTTTTCTTGTAGTTCACTAAATATCCTTAAGAGGATTATTCTGAATTCTTTGACAGTTTATACATCTCCATTTCTCTAGGATCAGTTATTGGAGCTTTATTAGTTTCCTTTGGTGGTGTCATATTTACTTGCTTTTTCATGATCCTTAATTCATTACATTGGTGTCTGCTCATTTGAGTAATAGGGCTCCTCTTCTGGACTTTACAGGCTTGCTTTGGTACAGACAGTTTTTCACCAGTCAGCTCAGTTTGGGTTTCTGAGTGTGTCTGTTAGTGATGTCCTTGGGCAGGTGGGACCTGCTGTTATGGTCTGTTTTTGGACAATGCAACTGTTTGAGCTCTGAGGATGGGGATGGGCTGAGAATAACTGGCTGAGAACAGCTGGATAGGACTGCTGGCTTGGTTCCTTACCCAAGTGAGGCTATCGGATTGTCTCCATTGTTGGCTGGATTCACTGGTCAGGCTTACTACATGGTTGGGACTGATATTTAGTAGTAGATGGGGCTACGAATTAGCTTCCTTGCCTTGGCAGGGTAGCAGGACACAGGGCCTGTACAGCTCATTGTTTGGGGACCTGAATCAGTCCAGAGTGTGAAATGTATCCCGGGTCAGGTGAAGCCACAGATTTTGCTCTGCAGATGGGGAGTGCCACAGGCTGTGCTCTCTGTGTAAGCACCAGTATGCATAGGACTACTGAATGGGCTATGCATCTTCCCATGTGTTCTGGGTATATTACCTGGATGAACAGGCTGATGGTTATATTCAGCAATGAGCGGGGCTATGAATTAGATTTCCTGCCTGGGTGCAGTGGGAGAAGCAGCTCTAAAGCTGCTAGAGATCTTTGTTATCTTAACTCAAGCCAACCTGCACCCCAAGTTCCCTGACTGAACAGGGTCACTGGCTTTGCTTTGCAAACTATTTGCTTTACCTACCTCTTGGCTCAAGTGCTGCTGGGCCACATAGCTTCCAAGAGTTATCTCCAACCCTTCTGGTCAGATGTAGCAGAATAACATGCTCCAGAATGGGCAAGATCCCTTGCCTGGTTTGGAGGGGGAGGGGGTCACTTCAGGCTCCTCTCAGTTTCCCAAACCACATCATTGGTGTGTGTGGGGGGGCAGTGAGCTACCCTCAGCCTTGGCTGTGAGTTATTCCTCCTGCTTGTGCATAGCATGGTGGTGCTCCATACCTGGTAGTAGCTTTGCTCTGGGGGCAATCAGCTCTCCTTGCCTGCCTCTTGGCTTGAGCACAGCTGGGCTGCTCAGCTTCCAGGAGTTTTCTCTAGCGCTTCTGGTCAAATGGGACCATAAGATGCTCTCCACAGTGGGTGGGGCTGTGATTCAGCTCCTTGCCTGGGTGTGGGCAAACTGGGCTTTAGGGCTGGCATAATTCCTCCTTTGAGAATCAGGCAGATCTGTACTCTGTTGGGTTCCCTGGTCAGAGTGTGCCCTCTGCTTGGTTCTGCACATGGGCAGAGCCTCTGGGATTACTACTTGGGCACTGCAGGTATGAACTTAGTCTGCAAAGATCCCTGTGCTGGTTGTTAGAAGCTCCTCCCTCATCTCCATCACAGTCAGGTTCCCAGTAGTTGAGCCCCGAAGATTCCCCTGCAGTCTCTGTGGTGTGAGATTAGAGTAGGGGCTCCTGTAAAGTGACCCACAATACTAGGGGTACTGGTTTTATCCACTGTGTTCTCCTTCCCACTGGAGGAACTAGAGACTCAGGGGAGACCTCTCCACGTGGTGCTATGCTAGCCTGGGGGGGGGCAATGTGGTCAATGTGCAGCCACTTCCCTTACCTTCCAATGTGGTCTTTGTTGGTCTCTGTAGTACACAGGGGTGCTTTAGCCTCACCCCCATGTTCTAGGATTCTCTCAATGGTTTCTTGTTGTCTTCTTGAATAGTTGTTAGTTCTTCTTGTAAAGGGGAGCAAAGTCAGGAACAACCTATGTTGCCATCTTGGTGATGTCACTCTCACCAATCTATCAATATATCTTTAAATCACTTTATAATTACTTTATTTGTATTACAAAGGTAATACATTTACATTTTAGAATATTTGGGGGGACTTCCCTGGTGGCGCAGTGGTTAAGAATCTGCCTGCCAGTGCAGGGGACATGGGTTCGAGCCCTGGTCCGGGAAGATCCCACATGCCGCAGAGCAACTAAGCCCGTGTGCCACAACTACTGAGCCTGTGCTCTAGAGCCCGTGAGCCACAACTACTGAGCCCACATGCCACAACTACTGAAGCCCATGTGCCTAGAGCCCCTGCTCCACAACAAGAGAAGCCAGTACAATGAGAAGCCCGCACACCGCAATGAAGAGTAGCCCCTGCTTGCCACAACTAGAGAAAGCCCATGCGCAGCAATGAAGACCCAACACAGCCAAAAATACAATATAAATAAATAAATAAATTTATTAAAAAGAAAAAAAGAATATTTGGGAAACAGATCATCAAAAGAGAAGAAAATAGAAATTACTCATAACCCTTCTACCTGGAAATGACCACCTATGGCATTTGTGGCTATTTCTTTCCCACAAATGTATGTAGATATGTCTTTAGAAAATTGTACATACTGCTTTTTTCACTAATGTTGTATTGTGAACATTAAAAATTCTTCTACTACATCATCATTAAGGACTGTATTCCCTCATGTGGATATAGCATATAAAAGTGGATGTACAAATTTGGAAAACACATCTGCTGCTGAATGTGGTCTTTAGGCTGGGATGGATTGGAATGCTGACCCTGAGGTTGTGTAGCAGGGCAGATACTGCAGGGTGATTGTTGAAGTTGGTCAGAAATTAAGTTTGTGTAATAATGATCACTGCTGTCCCCTGAGCCACCACTTTCCTGAGGATAATTTGCATGAAGCTCATTTACTATTTTGCAAGGAAGATGGCTCAGCTTGAGCATCCCTGTGAGGAAAATAATCAGCATCTCCCTCAGGGTTCCAGGAAGCTTCTTTGCCACTCAGGTCAGGGTGGCCCCTGCAGACTGAACTTGCTTCTCCTGATAAAGGAAATGCAAGCATGCCAAATTATTTTGCTCCGGCTTAACCCTACTCCAGAATGCATCCATAAATGCTACAAAAGGATAGCTTATGAACATATGCTACACAAAACTCAGAAAGCATCCTGCCTACTTAATCCTTTTCTTACTTCAGGGAAAAAAAAGTCTGTTTATACTTGAACTGAGAATTGAGAGATCACAAAAATGAAGATTGGATGCCATGCTAGAAATCACCTGTTGTGTTTTCTCATTTCCCTTAGAGCCATAGGTTGATTTTTCAGTACAGCTGTGTCAGTGGGGAAATATGCTGCTCTTTCTAGGGTTCTTAGATTCACTCCCAGTTATGTGACTGTGTCTAAATGCCTTTTGAGGAAATGCAGGTTCCCCTTGTTTAAACACAGAGTGTTCATTATAGTGGATTCTGAGGACTGCAGGTCATCTCTTCAGGTCATTATTTGCCACCCCCCTCCCAATACATCCCCCACCCATGATTCTAGATTCAGATGATCGCAGGTGGTGAAGGGCACTTTCCTCCTTTGTGTTCTTGGAGAGATTCTTGCACAGAGAGGTGCATGGAGTCACTATAGGTGTGCATGAGCTCAGAGGTTCAGGAATGTGCCCTGGCACTTAGAAGGCATACTGCTCCTTCTGGTTCAAGATAATTGCCCTGCAAAACAGTTCATGTTTTTCTTTCTGGCATACTTGCTTGCAGACACCCACAGAAGCTGAGCTGGCAAGCTTTCTGAACCCCAAGCACCTCAGATTTTTGATCCCACTCTGCTAGCTGTGGGCCTCCCCACCCTGGAGGTCTGGAGGGCTCTAGCAGGCCGCCTTTAGTCTTGCTCCATCTCCAGGAAGTGGATATGATTTTCCTGCCTGTGTCTTATTTAATGTGTGTCTGTATCTTCCAGCTGTCTTGGACCAGGGGTCTACGGGGCCATTCGGTTTGACACCAAAGGCACTATTTGTGTAGCCAGTCATAATGAATAACTGTAAACATGATTAGATGCCTACCTAATGGGGGTGTTAGCCAAGAGGTGTGTGAATCTGCTTGGAGGGGCAACAGCTGAGATGTCAGAGTAGTTTAGCATCTCCTGGGTAGAGGCATTGGGAGAGTGTTTTCTGTCTGAAAAATACTACAGGCGTTAGATCCTAAACTCCCCCTCCTGTGGCTGTAGGTGCTCATGCCTCTGATTTGAAATGAGGGAAACTCTATGGGTATTAGAAGAGTAGGAGATTCAGAGTGAAAAGAGGTGAAAAATTCAGGGAACTTCAAAATGGGAATGAATTGTGGTCATCATCAACCCAGGATATATTTGTTAAGATGCATTCATGAAGGACTCCAGGTAAATGATTCTGTGCCCCTTCATGCCTATAGGGCTGCTACCCTGCTGCGTTCTCCCTGTAAACATTAAAAATTCTGTTACTGGCAAACAGGGTAGATACCAGGACAGTGAATGAAAGCATGTGGGTATTACATTGTAACAACATGGAACCATTATGCCATTGATATTTATCATGGTATTGTGGTCTGGTCTGAAAATATACCCAGCATCTTTAAGCTTATGATATAATCCACGTGGTAGACACTTTTCTTGAATTCTCTCATTTAATCTTTACTGCAACTCATGGGGCAGATACTATTCTTCAGAATTTAATAGATAAAGGAACAGAAGTTCAGAGAAGTTCAGTAACTTGACCAAGATTGTACAGCTTGTAAAAAGGAGGCACTTTAAAAGCGAGAGTGCAGCAGATCTTTGTCCAGTTAGGGCAAGGGAAGGAGAACTTGTCACTTCTCTGAAAAGGCATCCTGATGGGATTTGTGCTCTTTTCCTTGGTAACTTTGGGCAGGGTTGAGGTAATTTGGTGACATGCCTTAGGCATGCAGGTGTTCCTTTCTGCAAAGCTGACCTGTTGTCATACATTTGGTCATTCGTTTATGGTTGATTCATTCAGATTCATGCCCTTCATTTTTCTATAAATTGGGCACCTGTTTTAATGAGAGCGAGGTGTAAAAAGCAATGAAAGGGCTTCCTTGGTAGCGCAGTGGTTAAGAATCCGCCTGCCAATGCAGGGGACACGGGTTCGAGCCCTGGTCCGGGAAGATTCCACATGCTGTGGAGCAACTAAGCCCGTGCACCACAACTACTTAGCCTGTGCTCTAGAGCCCGTGAGCCACAACTACTGAGCCCATGTGCCACAACTACTGAAGCCTGCATGCCTAGAGCCCGTGCTCCGCAGCAAGAGAAGCCACCGCAATGAGAAGCCCGTGCACCGCAATGGAGAGTAGCCCCCGCTCGCCGCAACTAGAGAAAGCCCACGCCCAGCAACGAAGACCCTACACAGCCAAAAATAAATAAATTAATTAAATAAATTTAAAGAAAAAAGCAATGAAAAAATGATCAGAGAATTGAGAATTTGATCAGAGAGGAGGATATCCAGGGAGAGCTAGAATATGTGGCCCTTTGTGGTGAATGTGGCAAGAAGCAGCAGAATTCAGGAGTTTGCTCCAGCAGTTATTGGGGGTGACCTCTAGGTAATGTGTCTCCTCCTACTGGGAACTCCTGTTAGTATTCCAGAAATTTGGTTTCAGCACAGGGACTGGCATTTGTTCTGCACTGTCAGCCACAATGAAGAGACCTATTAACAGCATGTGATTTCTTTGTGATGGGTAATTTGTGAGCTCAGATGCGTATGTCTAAAAGAGATGGTGCGTAGAAGGACCTTCATATCAAATAGTACAATGGACTTCCTTTATGACACATGCAGGGACAGCCCCAGAAATAAATAATTATGGAGGGGGCAACAGCCTGCTCTTTTGTCTCTTTACTCCTCATAGCTTGTGACATCCACCCCAGCCTTCCCCAAGCACCCAGCCTTCACACATGCTCCTTCAGATTCTCGGTACCCTTCCTACCTCTTTTTGGTGGTCCCTTCTCCTTTAAACAGAGGACAAGATAGAGGGGTGTTGAGAACACTGATATCACTCTTTATTGTGAATTTAAACCAATTTATTACAGTATTTCTTGTGATACATGATTTTACACAGTACGTGACTGAACACATTTTTGGTTAGCCACATTAATTTTTTTTGGTTTCCTTCTATTTGTGGCAAGTGATATTGGCTGTATACAAGTGATACTGGATATTTGCAGTGGTGATATAAAACTGTCTTTCAAAAAAATTAATTGAGCTTGGCGAGATTGACTTGATTAAAATAAAAATATTGTATTAATGATAGAATATTTGTTCACAGATAATATAAGAATCATGAAAGGAGTATGTGAATTACTGAAGTTTTAGAACAATTTACTTAGGCGTATTTGCATTTCAGACTTCAACTGTGGAATACTGAGTTTCGTCTCATAGGAAAAAAAAAGTAAGGCTCCTGAAGTCTTACTTCATAGGCGGTCACCTACTTCACTCTACAGGATTGTAATTCAGCTGCGTTAGAGATGACTCATGTCACTCCAGGCTTTTCCCTTTTTGTTAATGGTTACATTTCAGAGAAAGTGATTCTTCCTCAGCAGCATTCAATTTGGTGACACTTGTAGCCACAAGGTTCTTCTTCATTAAATACTCACGTGAGTATGGACTAATGCTGGTTTGAGTATGTAAAATAGATATGGTATCTACAGCAGCAGAATGCATAGTAGCAACCATCTAACCATAAAATTATAGAACAGAAATATAATAGAATAAACAGAATATTTATTTTATGTACCCAAAGTAGCACCTGAGTCTATTCCTGAGCTGATTTTCCAAAGGACAGGAAAAATGGTCCAAACAGAGATTTTCTCTGAAATAACAGTTAGGCCAGGACAGAGAACAAGTGACTGTAATTTGTAGTGGACCTGATGTGGCAGGATTCATGGTCTTGCTAGCATTGGACTAGTTGGTAGGGTTTTTTGGTGTTTGAGTGGGTCTGTCTTTAGGCAGAGCTGAGAGAGGGAACTCGGGAATAAGAGCAGCCTGAGATGGTGGAATTATCAAAAAGTCTACGAACAATAAATGCAGGAGAGGGTATGGAGAAAAGCAAACCCTCCTACACTGTTGGTGGGAAAATAAATTGGTGCAGACACTATGGAGAGCAGTGTGGAGGTTCCTTAGAAAACTAAAAATAGGGTTTTCATATGATCCAGCAATTCCACTCCTGGGTATATATCCAGAAAAGACCAAAACTCTAATTCAAAAAGATATATGCACTCTAATGTTCATAAGCAGGACTACTAACAATAGCCAAGACATGGAAACAACCTAAATGTCCACTGACGAATAAATGGATAAAGAGGATATGGTGTATATATATATGTGTGTGTGTGTCTCTGTACACACACACACACACACACACACACACACACACACACACACACACGTAGTTGGCCAAAAAGTTTGTTCGGGCTTTTTCCATTACATCGTATGGAGTGAACTTTTCGGCCAGCCCAGTACAATGGAATATTACTCAGCCATCAAAAAGAATGAAATATGCCATCTGCAGCAACATGGATGGACCTAGAGATTATCATACTAAGTGAAGCACCTCAGACAGAGAAGGCAGATATCATTCGATATCACTTATATGTGGAATCTAAAAAAATGATACAAATGAACTTATTTACAAAACAGACATAGACTCACAGACATAGGAAACAAATTTATGGTTACTGAAGGGGAGAGGGAAGGAGAAGGATAAATTACGAGTTTGGGATTATCAGATACACACTACTATATATGTATATAAAATAGATAAACGACAAGGACCTACTGTATAGCACAGAGAACAATAGTCAATATCTTGTAATAACCTATAATGGAAAATAATCTGAAAAAGCTATATATATATATATATATATATATATATATATATATATATATATACCTGAACCAATTTGTTGAAACTAACAGAACATTGTAAATCAGCAATAGTTCAATTAGAAAAAACTGAAAAAGATTATGGAATTAAATGGAACTTACTGGTAATGTGCACATGATGGGTCAGGTGACATCTTGGACTCCTTTCTGCCCTGTGATTCTAGATGATATTTTCCAGTCCCACAACATATTTATTTCGTTGGGTGCTTCCTGAAAGTATTAGAAAGATTGCTCATTCCTGAAGGTCTGTTTTAACATCTTTTCTTAATGTAGGGGAGAGGTTATTACTACACAAAGTAATTTTTCATTTTTTTGTAGAGACAAACATTGGCATTTCCACAGCATGTATTTGTTTATTTATTTGTTAAAGAATCCTGGTAGTTGATGAGCAAGAGACAGAAAAGAAAAAAAAAAGGGAAATAGAGTTATTATTATTGCCATTCTTGGTCATTACTTGGTTGGAGTTTTGTCTAGTTTGGGGGCCACATTCTCCTTTTTGTTGGCAAAGAACAATTAACTACTTTCAGATAATTTAGGCTTCTGTGTCACCAAAAGATGTTTTGTAGAGCTAAGAATATCACTTTAACTTAATATTGTTCACTTTTCTTATATTTGGTATGAGCAAGAGAAAATAATCCAAACTACTGAAAAAATTGTGGGAATAACCTTACTTGAAATGCATATAACTTGTAAAATATTACATTGATAATTCAAAGAAACTCAGGCCTAAAATGGTAACTGTTATTAACTATCCCTCACTTGGCATCAGCTTGGTGAAGTGAATCGTTCAGTAATCAGTTCCAATGCTCTTTCTGTAACTCTGCTGAACATACAGCTGTTATCATCATTGATAAGGTCTCTGTTCCATTGTTCTTGTGGTCTAGCTTTAAGGAAAAACAGGACAAGTTAATCAGTTAATAGATTGCTTCATACTTTTTGTGATGAAATCAACTGTTACTTCTTGGAATAGCATCAGTTTTAACTGGACAGCTATAAAAGCATAACCTTGGTATTTAGTCTTGGAAGACAGGCAAAACAGAGTTTAAAACTGTGTTCCCTGAAAACTGGTATCTGTTTTGGATAAGAGAAACAGAAGCAGGACTCCCACTGTCTTCATCTTCCATATTTATGGAAAAAGAAAACAAAGCTAGATTTAACTTACTACTTAATGAATTGATGGTTAAGAGAGAAAAAATGAAAAATCTGTTTAACATATTATCTTCTGACTTCTAGTAAAGTAAAATGAACCTAATCAGCCTGGTGTTTCTAAAAATGTATCAAGTGTTTACATTTAAATGCAATCGTTAATGAGCTGTTACCATCAAAGTTCACTATATTGCTGTAAATTGCATACTGAGCTGTCAGAGGCCTAAATCCTAGCAAACATTTTCTGGAATTTGTAGGGCATAGTTGTAATTGACTACGGGACTCCTTGCACTTCCATTATAGGAATTAATACAGTGGATTGCTGTATGAATTGTTTGACGCTTCAAGGGAAAGGAATGTTAAGAGGTTCTAGTGACACTGGCGGCAGCTCAATAGTTTGCAGTCAAACTTCCAGGTGTTTTGAGACTGCCCACCCTTTTGCCTGGTGTGTATGTTCTTCTGGTCTAGCTGGCAAGCTGCTGAAAGAAGAGAATGATTGTTTCATGTCAACTTCTTACAGAAGTGTAACATACAGGATTTGTATACCTGCAAATCCAAAGTGTATATCGTTGTGAATTTTCACAAAATGATCACACTCAAGGAACTAGCATTCAGAATAAGACATAAAACATGACCCTCACATGCCATCTTCCATTTACTACCCTGGTCCCAACCCAACCACCACTATCTTGACTCTGACATCACAAATTGGTTTTTCCATGGCTTTGAATTTTATAGAAATGGAATCATATAGTATGGATTTCTTTGTGTATGGCATCTTTTGCTTAACATTATGTTTGTAAATTAGGAATAATTTTTTTTTTCATGCTTAAGAAAGAATATAGGCTCATGGGTGTCAAATGAAACCATAGGATGGAAAGTACTTTGGAAAATTTAAAGTGCCATAGCATTGTAATGCTGGTTTGGTGGACTGGGCATTTAAGTTGTCTGGGGTATTTTCATGCATATTGGAAAAAAATTGGTGTCATTTAATTATTACTGACTAGCTCAGCCACACAGTTTTCATGTGCAAATTTGCCAGTGATTTACATGGAATAACTCATTTATATCCTAACAGATAAAGCTGTAAGATTTTTGGATATTAAGGTTCCAAAGGTCATCTTAGAAATGTACTCCCTAAGGTTTATTCTTGTACAGGTTAGTGGCTAACTTCTCATAATTGACTAATTAAATGGAAGCGATAGTATTTTGAACCCTAAGGCTATATCTTAATATTTCTATCTTTTTGTATTTAATTGCTTATCTGTGTGAAGAATCTATAACATTTTCTCTTCCACTGTCATATTACCCATCGATTGGCTTACATGTCAGACTGCATGCTGGATAACCTTCTTTTGGGAGGTCAAATAGATAATAATTTTCTTGAAAAGAACATCTCTCACCCCCACCACCTGCTCTCATCTCATCTACCCTGCTCTCATCAAAACCAAGTTAAACCCTCTCTTCTCAGCAGTACATTGAAGTGGCTAAGAACATGGGGGATGTGGGTTCCTTAGCCTCTATAAGCTTCTACAAATGAGAATAACAGTAACACCTCGCATTGATGGTTGTTGGAAGGAGTCCAGTAACACAGAGAGCTGAACATGGTGTCTGGCAACAGCTAAATGCTTAATAAATACCAGTTAGTACTGTTATAAACATTCCCTTTTATACTTTTCCTTGTAACACATAAGATTTTAATGATTCAAATCAAGTAGGTGATCCTTTGTACAATTCTTTCTTAAACTTTAAATGAAAACAAAACTCGTTACTCCATACCTCAAGCAGAACAGGCACATTTAAACACCATCCAGACCAATAGAATGCATCCCTCATAGATTAAAAATTTTTTTTTGCTGGACAAAAAGCCCCAGAAAGGTGTAGTATTTTAATGTTAGAACAAACACAGTATCATTTTTCAGTGTCTGTCTGATGACAATCTGGTTATTAGGTTGTCAGAGCTTTTTGACAAAATGTAGTGTTGGACTACCTAATTACATTGCTTCAGAGTCCAGTGGGGCTGCTGATCTGTTTCCTAATAATATTGGGCCAGGGCTGTTTTTCTTAAAGGCAAACGTATCAGTCATGTGAAAAATGTTTGCATTTTATGTTCACTAGTCTAAACATAAAAAATACGCTTAAGCCTGATATTGTGGGGAGCAGTAATAGTACATAGACCTTCTCAGAACCCAGATGTTCCATTCATCTCAAAGTTTTCAGTTGTTGGGAAGAAATGTCAAAGGGCCAAAAGTTCTGCAGTTTTCATTTTATTTTATATTTTGGTATTGGAAAATACATAATGAAATCAGCAGACTTAAGATGTACATTTATTTATTTAAATGTATATTTATTTATTTATTTTCTTATTAGTCATCCATTTTATACACATCAGTGTATACATGTCAATCCCAATCTCTCAATTCATCACTCCACCACCACCACCCCCTGCCGCTTTCCTCCCTTGGTGTCCATACGTTTGTTCTCTACATCTGTGTCTCAATTTCTGCCCAGCAAATCGGTTCATCTGTACATTTCTCTAGGATCCACATATATGTGTTAATATGCGATATTTGTTTTTATCTTTCTGACTTACTTCACTCTGTATGACAGTCCCTAGATCCATCCACATCACTACAAATGACCCAATTTTGTTCCTTGTCATGGCTGAGTAATATTCCATTGTATATATGTACCACATCTTCTTTATCCATTCATCTGTCGATGGGCATTTAGGTTGCTTCCATGACCTGGCTATTGTAAATAGTGCTGCAGTGAACATTGGGGTGCATGTGTCTTTTTGAATTATGGTTTTCTCAAGGTATATGCCCAGTAGTGGGATTGCTGGGTCATATGGTAATTCGATTTTCAGTTCTTTAAGGAACCTCCATACTGTTCTCCATAGTGGCTGTATCAATTTACATTCCTACCAACAGTGCAAGAGGGTTCCCTTTTCTCCACACCCTCTCCAGCATTTGTTGTTTGTAGATTTTCTGATGATGGCCATTCTAACTGTTGTGAGGTGATACCTCATTGTGGTTTTGATTTGCATTTCTCTAATAATTAGTGATGTTGAGCAGCTTTTCATGTGCTTCTTGGCCATCTGTATGTCTTCTTTGGAGAAATATCAATTTAGGTCTTCTGCCCATTTTTGGATTGGGTTGTTTGTTATTTTAATATTGAGCTGCATGAGCTGTTTATATATTTTGGAGATTAATCCTTTGTCCGATGAGACATTTGCAAATATTTTCTCCCACTCTGAGGGTTGTCTTTTCGTCTTTATGTTTTCCTTTGCTGTGCAAAAGCTTTGAAGTTTCATTAGGTCCCATTTGTTTATTTTTGTTTCCATTACTCTAGGAGGTGGATCGAAAAAGATCTTGCTGTGACCTATGTCAAAGAGTGTTCTTCTTATGTTTTCCTCTAAGAGTTTTATATTGCCCAGTCTTACATTTAGGTCTCTAATCCATTTTGAGTTTATTTTTGTGTATGGTGTTAGGGAGTGTTCTAATTTCATTCTTCTACATGTAGCTGTCCAGTTTTCCCAGCACCACTTATTGAAGAGGCTGTCTTTTCTCCATTTTATATCCTTGCCTCCTTTGTCATAGATTAGTTGACCATAGGTGTGTGGGTTTCTCAGTGGGCTTTCTATCCTGTTCCATTGATCAATATTTCTGTTTTTGTGCCAGTACCATATTGTCTTGATTACTGTGGCTTTGTAGTATAGTCTGAGGTCAGGGAGTCTGATTCCTCCAGCTCTGTTTTTTTTCCCTCAAGACTGCTTTGGCTATTGTGTCTCCATACGAACTTTAAGATATTTTTGTTCTAGTTCTGTAAAAAAGCCATTGGTAATTTGATAGGGATCACATTGAATCTGTAGATCGCTTTGGGTAGTATAGTCATTTTCACAATGTTGATTCTTCCAATCCAAGAACATGGTATATCTCTCCAACTGTTGGTATCATCTTTGATTTCTTATAGTTTTCTGCATACAGGTCTTTTGTCTCCTTAGGTAGGTTTATTCCTAGGTATTTTATTCTTTTTGTTGCAATGGTAAATGGGAGTGTTTCCTTAATTTCTCTTTCAGATTTTTCATCATTAGTGTATAGGAATGCAAGAGATTTCTGTGCATTAATTTTGTATCCTGATACTTTACCAGATTCATTGATTAGCTCTAGTAGTTTTCTGGTAGCATCTTTAGGCTTCCCAGTGTATAGTATCATGTCATCTGCAAACAGTGACTATTCTACTTCTTATTTTCCGATTTGTATTCCTTTCTATTTCTTTTTCTACTCTGATACCTGTGGGTAGGACTTCCAAAACTACGTTGAATAATAGTGGTGAGAGTGTACATCCTTGTCTTGTTCCTGATCTTAGAGGAAATGCTTTCAGTTTTTCACCACTGAGAATGATGTTTGCTGTGGGTTTGTCATATTTGGCCTTTATTATGTTGAGGTAGGTTTCCTCTGTGCCTACTTTCTGGAGAGTTTTTATCAGAAATGGGTGTTGAATTTTGTCAAAAGCCTTTTCTGCATCTATTGAGATGATCATATGGTTTTTATTCTTCAGTTTGTTAATATGGTGTATCACATTAATTGATTTGCATATATTGAAGAATCCTTGTGTCCCTAAGATAAATCCCACTTGATCATGGTGTATGATCCTTTTAATGTGTTGTTGGATTCTGTTTGCTAGTACTTTGTTGAGGATTTTTGCATCTATATTCATCAGTGATATTGGTCTGTAATTTTATTTTTTTGTAGTATCTTTGTCTGTTTATGGTATCAGGGTGATGGTGGCCTCATAGAGTGAGTGTGGGAGTGTTCCTTCCTCTGCAATTTTTTGCAAGAGTTTGAGAAGGATGGGTGTTAGCTCTTCTCTAAATGTTTGATAGAATTCACCTGTGAAGCCATCTGGTCCTGGACTTTTGTTTGTTGGAAGATTGTTAATCCCAGTTTCAATTTCATTACTTGTGATTGGTCTGTTCATATTTTCTATTTCTTCCTGGTTCATTCTTGGTAGGTTATACCTTTCTAGGAATTTGTTCATTTCTTCCAGGTTGTCCATTTTATTGGCATAGAGTCATTTATAGTAGTCTCTTAGAATGCTTTGTATTTCTGTGGTGTCTGTTGTAACTTCTCCTTTTTCATTTCTAATTTTGTTGATTTGAGTCCTCTCCCTCTTTTTCTTGATTAGTCTGGCTAAAGTTTTATCAATTTTGTTTATCTTCTCAAAGAACAAGCTTTTAGTTTTATTGATCTTTGCTATTGTTTTCTTTGTTTCTGTTTCATTTATTTCTGCTCTGACCTTTATGATTTCTTTCCTTCTGCTAACTTTGGGTTTTGTTTGTTCTTCTTTCTCTAGTTCCTTTAGGCGTAAGGTTAGATTGTTTGAGATTTTTCTTGTTTCTTGAGGTAGGCTTGTATAGCAATAAACTTCCCTCTTAGAACTGCTTTTGCTGCATCCCATAGGTTTTGGGCCGTCGTGGTTTCATTGTCATTTGTCTCTAGGTATTTTTTGATTTCCTCTTTGATTTCTTCAGTGATCTCTTGGTTATTTAGTAACGTATTGTTTAGCCTCCATGTGTTTGTGTTTTTTACCTTTTATTGCCTGATTCATTTCTAAGCTCATTTCGTTGTGGTCAGAAAAGATGCTTGATACGATTTCAGTTTTCTTAAATTTACTAAGGCTTGATTTGTGACCCAAGATGTGATCTATCCTGGAGAATGTTCCATGCACACTTGAGAAGAAAGTGTAATCTGCTGTTTTTGGATGGAATGTCCTATAAATATCAATTAAATGTATCTGGTCTATTTTGTCATTTAAAGCTTGTGTTTCCTATTAATTTTCTGTTTGGATGATCTGGCCATTGGTGTAAGTGAGGTGTTAAAGTCCCCCACTATTATTGTGTTACTGTCGATTTCCTCTTTTATAGCTGTTAGCAGTTGCCTTATGTATTGAGGTGCTCCTATGTTGGGTGCATATATATTTATAATTGTTATATATTCTTCTTGGATTGATCCCTTGATCATTATATAGTGTCCTTCTTTGTCTCTTGTAACATTCTTTATTTTAAAGTCTATTTTATCTGATATGAATATTGCTACTCCAACTTTCTTTTGATTTCCATTTGCATGGAGTATCTTTTTCCATCCCCTCACTTTCAGTCTGTATGTGTCCCTAGGTCTGAAGTGGGTCTCTTGTAGACAGCATATATATGGGTTTTGTTTTTGTATCCATTCAGCAAGCCTGTGTCTTTTGGTTGGAGCATTTAATTCATTCACGTTTAAGGTAATTATAGATATGTATGTTCCTATGATCATTTTCTTAATTGTTTGGGTTTGTTTTTGTAGGTCCTTTTCTTCTCGTGTTTCCCACTTAGAGAAGTTCCTTTAGCTTTTGTTGTAGAGCTGGTTTGGTCATGCTGGATTCTCTCAGCTTTTGCTTGTCTGTAAAGCTTTTGATTTCTCCATCGAATTTGAATGAGACCCTTGCTGGATAGAGTAATCTTGGTTGTAGGTTCTTCCCTTTCATCCCTTTAAGTATATCATGCCACTCCCTTCTGGCTTGTAGAGTTTCTGCTGAGAAATCAGTTAACCTTATGGGTGTTCCCTTGTATGTTATTTGTCGTTTTTCCCTTGCTGCTTTCAATAATTTTTCTTTGTGTTTAATATTTGCCAAATTGATTACCATGTGTCTCGGCGTGTTTCTCCTTGGATTTACCCTATATGGGACTCTCTGCACTTCCTGGACTGGAGTGGCTATTTCCTTTCCCATGTTAGGGAAGTTTTCGACTATAATCTCTTCATATATTTTCCCTGGTCCTTTCTCTCTCTCTTCTCCTTCTGGGATCCCTATAATGCAAATGTTGCTGCATTTAATGTTGTCCCAGAGGTCTCTTAGGCTGTCTTCATTTCTTTTCATTCTTTTTTCTTTATTCTGTTCTGTAGCAGTGAATTCCACCATTCTGTGTTCCAGGTCACTTATCCATTCTTCTGCCTCAGTTATTTTGCTATTGATTTCTTTTAGTGTAGTTTTCATTTCAGTTATTGTATTGTTCATATCTGTTTGTTTGTTCTTTAATTCTTCTAGATATTTGTTAAATATTTCTTGCATCTTCTCGATCTTTGCCTCCATTCTTTTTCGAGGTCCTGGATCATCTTCACTCTCATTATTCTGAATTCTTTTTCTGGAAGATTGCCTATCTCCATTTTATTTAGATGTTTTTCTGGGGTTTTATCTTGTTCCTTCATCTAGTACATAGTCCTCTGCCTTTTCATCTTGTCTATCTTTCTGTGAATGTAGTTTTTGTTCCACAGGCTGCAGGATTGTAGTTCTTCTTGCTTCTGCTGTCTGCCCTCTGGTGGATGAGGCTATCTAAGAGGCTTGTGCAAGTTTCCTGATGGGAGGGACTGGTGGTGGGTAGAGCTGGCTGTTGCTCTGGTGGGCAGAGCTCAAGAAAACTTTAATCTTCTTGTCTGCTGATGGGTGGGGCTGTGTTCCCTCCCTGTTGGTTGTTTGGCCTGAGGCGACCCAATACTGGAACTGTCCCTGGGCTCTTTCTTGGGGCTAATCGTGGACCCTGGGAGGGATCACACCAAGGAGTACTTCCCAGCACTTCTGCTGCCTGTGTCCTTGTCCCTTTGTGAGCCACAGCTGCCCTCCACCTCTGCAGGAGGTCTGGTTCAGCCTCCTATGGTGTCACTGCTCCTTCCCCTGGGTCCCGATGCGCACACTGCTTTGTGTGTGCCCTCCAAGAGTGGAGTCTCTGTTTCCCCCAGTCCTGCTGAAGTCCTGCAATCAAATTCCACTAGCCTTCAAAGTCCGATTCTCTAGGAATTCCTCCTCCCGTTGCCAGAACCCCAGGTTGGGAAGACTGATATGTGGCTCAGAACCTTCACTCCAGTGGGTGGACTTCTGTGGTATAAGTGTTCTCCAGTTTGTGAGTCACCCACCCAGCAGTTATGGGATTTGATTTTATTGTGATAGCACCCCTCCTACCATCTCATTGCGGCCTCTCCTTTTAACTGCTGTGATTCCTGTGTTTTCAAAAGAGGGAGTGAGAGCATGTCCTTCTACTC
Organism: Delphinus delphis; assembly: GCF_949987515.2. Taxonomy (NCBI): domain Eukaryota; kingdom Metazoa; phylum Chordata; class Mammalia; order Artiodactyla; family Delphinidae; genus Delphinus; species Delphinus delphis. Next base: position 75,752,077 of record NC_082692.2, on the reverse strand, counting down.
CACCATCTTGAACCAATCTAAAGATGTACATTTAAAATAGCTTTTCTCTATCCCCTTGCCTTTATTTTTTATTTTTAAAGAACAGGATTTTCTTTATAGATTGAATACTTGAACAATGGACAGGACAAGATAGAGAAGTAGTTTTACATGCCTTCCTCTGTATTAGGGCAGATTCAGGGTTTGTGGAGTCAGACACTTATGTAATTTGTAGAGTTATCTTTAAGAAAAAGAATAACAAATTATGAATACAAAATTAGATACAAAGGTGTTTGTTTCTGTGATTCAGTTAGATGATTTGGGTCCCTTTCTGTCATGTTATCTTTACTAGAAATGCTTACATAGAAATGCTTCTTGGTATCTCCTCCCACCTAGACCACTGACCTCCAGCACTCCTGCGGTCTGTGCAGTAGGAGCCCTGAAGATTAAGCTTCATCAGCGCATGGTCAGTCTTTCTTTGACTATTTGAATATATTGCTCAGTCAGTGAGAATATAACTCATTAGATGATACCTTGAAAGCTAAAGAAGACATCTAGTTGGAATAAGCTGTGAAATCAAGTTTCAGGTCTAGATATTACAGATTCTTAAGTGGACTGGACAAAAATGTTTTACAAAATATGAAGCTTTCACGGTGGTTCTCAAAAAGTAGAATAATTTCAGGATACATGGCCTCTAAGAATAAGTTGTTGCAGTGAAAGATCCATTAAAAAATGTTTTAATGAAAAGAAGAGGTATTGATATTTTCCAGAAAGCTGTATTTACTGAGGTGTTGATTTCTTTGTACGACTCACAGAGTAAGCTCCCTGGCAGCAGAACGACGTCTAGTCTTGACATCTGTGTAAATCTTTATGTTATCTTTGGAGTAAGATGATTGCAGCACTGACCTACCATCAGTAGGGCATGAGTTGCTGATTTGTTATTTGACGAGTGCAACCACACTTCTTGTTTTTATTTCCACGGACCTCAGTGGCTCAAACTCTGGAGTTGGCTGTTCAGGTAGGAGTTTGAGTCCTTGGCCATGGATGCCCCAAGATTTAAGGAAATCTAAAACTTAGGTCAACCTTTTCATTCTGTACATCTGTCACTTATGTAAACATTTATCGCCTGCCAGTCACTTTGTTGAACACACTGAGATACTGGTATTTGTCAACTCTAATTGACTTATACAAAGGTGAAAAGAGACCTTACTGCTTTGTCTTTGCACTTCCAAGGGATGTCAAAAACACATTAGTTTGGGAATGTAGATTAATCAGTTACCTATGTTGTAAGATCAAGCTGAGTTGATAGTACCTATTATGTGTTCATTATTTAATGAAAGATTACCTAGAGCTGTTTGATGACTTTGATGGAAGGGTCAAGCCGCTATCTGGCTGGAGGATGATGAGTGGCAGAGATGGACAGAGAGAAGTTTCAGTAGAGTTTGTGCTGGCTTAGGAATATACTTTACCCATGTAACACTTTTTTCCAAGAGAGAATATATGTTTAAGTTGCCTGTACTAGTTTTAATTATTTTGTTTGCTTTTTTAAAATGTGCTTTGTGTAATAGACTACAAGGCTTTTTATATGCTTTAGTGCTTTGTTTTTTTTTTTTGTCTTCCTCCCACAATAACAGTAGGTAATCTTACCTTTGTCATGTGCTTTATTGGTTTCTCATTCTTTCTTGTGGGTTTCACAGCAGCCTGTTAAGATCCAGGTCTGCTAGTCTTCATTTAACAAAAGAGGAAATGCAAACATAGGAAGATGTGCTTTTGCCGTTTTTGAAAGATTATACAGTTTTTGAAAGATTATACAGGACTGGATTATACAGGACTGGAACCCAGCTGCCTGACATACACCTCTAATGCTTGAGAAAGACTGATACATAGGCCACTTTGGATAATGGGACCCTCTCAAGCATCCCTTTGTAAGTAGGTGCATAGAATTGCATGGTGACATTCTAATTGCCCACTTAATTTATATAGCTACAACATTTATAAGATGTTTAAAATACCAACATATCCTGAGAAATATGTGCAAATAACTTCCTGAAATTAATAAGTGGAAAAGATTGAAAGATATACCAGTGTCTTAACAACTGAAAACAAAGTGTGGCATGGCTATATCATGTGAAAAATCCACTTTCTACAGAAAACGCATGCTAAATAAAGTGTTTTTATTTGGAAGTATAGCCCAACATTGGGCTACAAAGGTAGAATCTTGAGGTTTTTTCCCCCCTAGAGCAAACTCTGTATAGATCACATTCACCAATGTACATGGATCGTACAGGTTTTGAAATCTTTCCTGATGCTTTATATTTAATGACATGCCTATTTGTGTAGAAATTTAAGATGGTTATATTTACTTACATAAATTATATCTATAATTAAATGTCTTCTTCCTCAGAATTGCAATGTAATTGTTTTATCCTGGTGGTTCTTGCTTTTGAGACTCTGTAAGAATGGTTAGTTGTTGTATTTCCTTTAGAGTTAGGCCATAATCAATGTAAGCATATTTCGTATGTACAACGAGATCTGGAGTTTCCTAATCTGTTTTTATGTCACTTAAAGCAGAGTAGAAGGCATAAATAGATGCAATACTGAGTCCATGAATCGTTGGGGGAAGATGTACGTTGGTACCTTCTTTAGCAGTTGCAGTTTCTTTTAGCCACTCATCTACATCCAGCCTTTAGCAGTGGGACCGACCCCCACCTCCATCAACTTTACACAAGTGTCGTGGGGTTCCCCACATAGGTTCTCAAGCGGTGCAGGTCAGGACTCAACTGCAGGGGTCCTTTTTCCATTGCTGTTTGTTTAAATAAAACAGTTTTATAGTTAGAGTCGAGAGCACGGTGACAATAAGCAGATGACAATTTAGAAGGGACACACTGGCTGTGATGACTTGGTTACTGGTCTTAAGCGAGAAGTAGTGAAGGTTGGAGATTAGGCTACTGTTATGATGTGTGTATAAAGCTACTTCTTCCTAACCTGGCTGGGTGCCCAAACCTCCTGCTAAAAGAGTCACTTTTTAGTGTTAAATTTATCTCTCAATTTCCTTCTTTATAGCCTAATAGTCTCTTTAGGTTTTCACAGGGTAGAGTGGTAGGAAATTTGCATTTTTCTCTATGAAACTTTCTTCCACTGAAAGCCTGTTGGAAAATGAAAATCATGTTTTGCAAATAAATCCCAGCAGTATAATGAGCTATGTACACATATATTCAACTGTGAAATAATGTCCATGGGAGATACCTCTCAGTTCCTGCCACCAAAGACAATGATAAATATCAAAGGTCTTTAGAACAACAACACACACATAGAGAGACACACACACACACACACACACGCACATACACAAACTGTGGTTGTTTTTAGTCCTTAGGCAAGTACAATTACTAGCAAATTATCTAGCTGGATTAGTAAATTGTCAAACCAAATCAAAATACAACTGATTGAGTTTTTTGAAAAGAGACTATTTTTTTTGTTTGTTTTTCTTTCTGGGAAATCCAACCAGAATATAACAAAAAGAGAAGTTCTCGTGGTAGCTGGAGGAGAGATGACAGGATGCATTGTAAACTGGTGGCCTACAGGCCACGAGCTGCACGTATATTTTGTTTTGTCTGCAGTGTTCTAAAAAATTAGTTCAGTTGTCAATATTTAAAAGTTGAGGTATTTAAAATAAATTTATTGGTTTCTAAAATCCTAAGAAGATATGGCAACATCAGGCCCTCTTTCCTCCATGGCATTATTTTCCTTGGAGAGGAATAGTTGCTGCCTCTCTCAGTCTCCTGGCCATGGTGCTCACTCCCATTGTGTTTCTTGTGTCCACATGAAGGGGTGCACTGGCTGTTTTGTCTTGCCTAGGCCTGCCTTACTCATTTACATTGCCTGCCTGCCCTGCCAGCTTTTGTTTGTGACCTCTGACTAAGGAAAACTACAATAACTTCTGCAAATGTTGCAAAGGCTGGCAGAGGAAGAAGCTTACTCTGTGTTGCAGAGAAAGCACTAGCATCAGCACAGGGTGGGGGTGGGGGGGGTTCGGGGTTGGGAGGTGGGGCGGTGGGGCAGCATTCTAGGACTTCAGCTCAGTGTCAGAATGAATTCTGGACATTTCTCAGCCCAGAAACTGTCCTCGAAAGTGTTTGGACACAGTCAGATGACCATTTGTCCGGGAAAATTAAGAAGGGATTCCTCTGTTCCCTTTGGAATTGGACTGTATCTTCTTTAAGGAATTCTTCGTTGCTCAGATTAAAAAGTTTTTTAAATTGGATAATATAGTCACATAATTCAAAAGGTGTTAGGAGGTACACAATGGAAAGTCCGTCTCCCTCCACTTCTGTCCCTCATGCTTCAGCTCTGTCCCTCATGCTTCAGCAAACATTGTGCTCTTCTTATGCTTTTCCAGTAATGTTCTATGTATGTGCACACTTAGGTATTTTTCCTTACATGAATGATAAGTCACTGTATATGCTGTGCTGCCCTTGCATTATTTTCCCTTGGATTTTTGAAGTCAAGATTACCTTAGCATATTGCCTATCTTAGATTATTGTGAAGAACGATCTTGTTCTTTTTAATGCCTTCATTATGTTCTCTTGTGTCATAATTTACTTAACCATTACTGTATTGAGTACATACATATGTGTAATTTAGATTGTTTTCAATCTTTCATTGGTAAAATTCAGTGGATCCATAATCTTCCTGTTTTTGCACCCTCTCCCTTTTCCTCATGACTTGGATTTTACTCACAAGACCAAATAATAAACATGAAACTTTTCCACTCCCAGCCTAAAAATGCAGGCTACCTGGGTCACAATAAAATCTTTTTCTCACTTTCCCTTTGTATCAAAAGAAACCGCTTGTATAAAAAGACATAATTGAGGGAATGTGCTACCAGTGGCAATTTTAGGGGTAGTTATGTTATCCCACAGTTCTGGATTGGTGTTTCTCAAACTTTAATGTACGTAAAAATTATCTGGGGATCTTGTTACAGTGCAGATTCTGATCAGCAGTTGAGGCCGGAGATTCTGCATTCCTAACAGGCTCCCAGGTTGCAGGGGGCCAGACCACACTTTGAGAAACAAGACTTGTAGAACTCTGTTGCCATTTTGTATAAATAAAGTAAGTAGTGTTGTTTGATTTCATAGAAACAGTGTTGTTTGCATTTCACAAATAGCTATAGTCACCCTGTTCTTTAGGCTGGGGTGGTGAATTTGGCAGGCCAGTAGTGATATCTTTTGCCTATGTGAAAAGTAGGGTAAATAGTGTATGCTTTGTTTCTGTGTCAGTATATTTTATCAAATCCTTGGTTTAGGTATATGATGCACTTTAGTTGGCATACTGTCAAATTATTACTTTAGTCTCTAAACTAAGATTATAGAGATTGAACCAGTTTTTAACTTATGTAATATTTTTCTTTGAAGAGATTATTTACATGTGGATTTTTCTGGGAATAAAATGTAATTTCAAATTAAAACCAAGGTAGTTTGGGCAAGTCGGGTGACTTATTTATCTCTTTCATTAGATTGTAAATTCCCTGAGGGCAAGAGTTGTTTAATTGTTTGTCCTCTTATAAATTTGCTTGTGACAAAGACTCTCTCCTTGACCAGACTTTAGCTAGGCTCCTCTGAGCTGCCTTCTCGATCTTGGCTCTCATCCTGTCTTTGGCCTGCCTAGCCCAGTTTTAGCAAGAATCCTGCTAAGTGATATCTGTTGATGCTTCTTATCTCCCACCCTTGATATCTAGGTCCTTGGCCTGTCTTTTTTGTTTTTGTTTTTTTGCTGTACACGGGCCTCTCACTGTTGTGGCCTCTCCCTTTGCGGAGCACAGGCTCTGGACGCGCAAGCTCAGTGGCCATGGCTCAGGGGCCCAGCTGCTTTGCAGCATGTGGGATCTTCCCGGACCGGGGCATGAACCCGTGTCCCCTGCATCGGCAGGCAGACTCTCAACCACTGCGCCACCAGGAAAGCCCGCTTGGCCTGTCTTAAGCATGAATCCTCTTAAGCCACTTCAGCAAGAATCTCCCTACTCTTTTTTTTTTTTTTTTAAGAATCTCTCTATTGTCGATGTTTCCTATTACTGATTTTCCTTCCACACACTGACCCCCTGATTCTGCTCCTTGGCTATAAATCCCCAGCTGTCTTTGCTGTATTTGGAGTTCAGCCTGATTTCTCTCCCTACTGCAATAGTCCTGAATAAAGTCTCCCTTAATGTTTTAAGAAGTGTCAGAATAACTTTTCTTTAAAAAAATTTTTATTTATTGCCTGTTTATTGCCCCTCTACATAATTTTCATTTTGCATCAATTCAGAAGCATTAGAAAGGGACAAAAAAAACTTATTTCTCATCACATTTCACTTTTCTGTATGGTTTTAACTAATTTAATATTACAACTAAATTCACATTCAAGGTGAATATCACTCAGAATTTAAAGTTTTTAAAAATAGAATTTGAAATAAATCTGAATTCATACCAATCTTTTAGGTTGTTAAAAAATAGTTTTCAGAGAAAGGTAAACTCATGATTCTCATATAGATATGAAAATCAGCACGTGCTGAAGATCTTATTTTACTTATATGATATGAGGGAACTGGGCAGATGTTATAACTGGCTTGAAAGAAAAGTCATAATAGCACAGATGTATGTAGAGTAAACCAATGTTGAGATGAAGTGCAAATCAGTACAAAACTAGTTTTTCCACAGTAGGGTGGAAGTAAATTAAAACGTTAACTGTCAACAAAATTTACATATCTATCAGTTACCTACAACTTACAAAGTGGTGCAAAATAGCTCAAAGATTGTGAACAGGCTAGAATCCAACAGCTGGGAAGGGTATGATGCATACCTTATAGATGATGCATAGTTTTCTATTGAAGTGCAACATTTTTTTCTCCTACAAGATGAAGGCCATCTTTGACTTAAGCTGTATGCCCTAAGTATTGACTTGGTACTTAACGACCCAATATTTAGGGATTACCATACACAAGTAAATGACAAAGAAGGTATAGAGATCAACATAAGGTATTGGCACAAAATATTTGAAAAACTGGAGACATTTTATAGCATGTGGCTTCTAGCCTTCGACCTTGTAGCCTGAAGAATGAAAAGGAAAAGTAATATTTTCCCCTGTACTGTAAAAATTGAACTTCATGGTGTGAATTGACTACCTACCCAGATTGGGCTATTTACAAGAATTCATTTTCATAATTGAGCATATTCACTTGAACCAGAAAATATTTAGAGAAGACAATATAGTTGGAAATCAACAAAAACTGTTTGAAACCATGCCTGGAATTAACCCATATTGTTAAAGAACCAAGTTGAGCCAAGGAATATGGAGTGGACACATTGTGTTGCTTCCTTTCTGAGAATGTGAGTTGGAAGGCAGCTGCTCAAGTTGAGATGTGACAAATCCCTGTGATGAGATTGACTTAACCACTGCCTCACTGGCAGAGAGGGCTGGAAAAATGAAACTTCCAGGTGAAACTGGGAATGTGTATTGTGCTTCAGACAACTACCATTAGGTTAAATTCTTTTAGAGGCGTTTTACAGTCATTCTTTGCTTATGTTTTTGTACTCATACTTAAAGTAACATTTCCAAGTGTGTTTGTTACTTTTATTTCTGTGGATTCTTTTCTACTTCAGGGGTTTGCAAACTTCTTCAATAAAGGGCCAGATAGTTAATATTTTAGGATTTGGGACCCTACACATTCTATCAACTGCTCAACCCCGCCTTATAGAGTGGAAGTAGTCAAGACAATAGCTAGTGTGACTGTGTTCCAATGAAATTTAATTTATGGGCACTTAATTTGAATTTTACACAACTTTCACATGTCATGATATATTATTTTTCTTTTGAATTTTTTCAATCATTTAAAAATGTGAACACATTCTTAGTTCATGGCTGTACCAAGAAGCCACTGCCAAATTTGACCCTTGAGCCCTAGTTTGCTGACCCTGGCTTTGCCAAATGGACACAATACAGTTGCTGGATATATGTCAGATTTTTATGTTCATGTTATGTTTTATCAGATTTTCTGTTCTGTCATTTATTTGTTGAGAGATCTTTGGCAAATAAGCTTAGCTCACTGAAGTCAGGTTTTTTCCTTTGTAAAATGTGATGGTACCTAAACTCAGAATTATTTTATGGACTAAATAAATTATGTTGAAACGTGACGCTCCACACTTAAAAAGCATTGAATAACTTCTATTTCTCCCCTCTGTTCCTTTCTACCTCATGGTACCTTACTTCTTTTAGTTTCTATACATGCAGGTTTTGGGCAGTAGCTGTTTAATTTTATTATGAATTGAATTTTTGTAAACATCCAACTTTTATGTTTATGTTAAATAAATGTAAAGTATATTTAATAAGGGTAGGAATATAAATTATATTCACATTAGGAGACTGCTCAAGAAAACCCCTAGATTGAATCCTCATGTTAAAGCAGATAAGCCACTCCTACCTCATCCATTCTCTCAGCTCATATTTCCATGTATTGGATTTCCATATTAGGCTTTCTGTGTCAAGATATGCTTTAGAGTGTTTTTTTCTGATGAGAGGCTTTTTCTGACCATCCTGTATGGAGTTGCTTTCCTGGGCTTCTCCAGTCCTCACAGAGATATAGGTGACCACTTCTTTATCATTTGGCTGTTGCTCCTTTGCATTGGTTACTTACCACAATCTGGGGCTCTTATCCTTTACTTGTTGGATTATTGTCTGATTCCTCCACTCTCTCGGGATGGTAAGCAGCACATCTGCCTTGAAAATTCATCTCTGTCTGCCCAGTGCCTCCCCACACAGTGCCAGGCAAGGGGAGGTGCCTTATGAATAATCATTGCCAGAATGAATAGATAGCGTTTGTGAAAGTGACCATATTTTAAGAGCAGAGAAGATGCTTCATAGCTTTCTGTAATACAGGTGTATATTTGAAAAATTCAGCTTTTAAAAAGCTGGTGTCAGATTTGAGTTCAGCATGAAATAAGTGTATTAAAAATAAAACATACAGCAGAGGGGACCAATTATTGCTTCTAAGGAGTTTAAAAATATGGACTGCTCCTTTACTTTTTTATTATTTTTTTCCTTGAATTCAGTTTTTTTTAATTTTTTAAAATTAAAAAAAAAATTTAACATCTTTATTGGAGTATAATTGCTTTACAATGTTGTGTTAGTTTCTGCTTTATAACAAAGTGAATCATCTATACATATACATATATCCCCATATTCCCTCCCTCTTGCGTCTCCCTCCCACCCTCCCTATCCCACCCCTCTAGGTGGTCACAAAGCACTGAGCTGATCTCAGCCACGTGCTATGTGGCTGCTTCCCACTATCTATCGATTTTACATTTGGTAGTGTATATATTGGACTGCTCCTTTAAATGTGGGGTTTATAAGTAAAGACAATCGGAAGAACCATATGCCAGGGTCCAAGAAACTCTCTAGAGAATGTCAGGCTTATTTTATTCTACAATGTGTCTGGTGAGTGTCTGTTTCCTTGGGAAAGCGATACAAGAAAAGACAGAAGAGTAGGCAGTGAGGAGTAGAGGAAAAAAGCACTTAATTTGGAATCAAGATACCTGGTTTCAAGTTCTAAACCTGCAGATAACTTGGAAGGACCAGCAGTGTGTGACCTTGGGTAAGTCCACTAACTTGTCTGAATGAAATAACAGCTCTCAGGTTTTTTCTGAAGATCAGATAGTGCTGTGTTGTTGTGGCTGTGTGACCTCTTAAGCACTGTACCCATCTGAGTTGTATATTTTATCATATACCACTGACCAAAAAAATGGTGGTGCCCAGTTTTGAATCCTTCCTGCCCCATCTCTAAGATCCCAGTGTAAGTTCTGTTGATTGTACCAGGCCAAAGGACTACACAGCTTTTTTCCTACTCTGGGTTTCTAGGCCTTAAGAATCTGGACATGATGATGATGAAATTAATGAGAATAAACGCTAGCAGCTATTATTTAATTAGTATTCATATTTTGTCAGTCACTTTGCTAGGCAGTTTATAAATATTACTTTAAAAAATTCTCATGACAATCCTGTGATATCGGTTTTATTATTATTATTACATATATTTTTAGAGAGTTATTTATTATTTATTTATTTTATTTATTTTTGGCTGCGTTGGGTCTTAGTTGCCGCATGCGGGATCTTCGTTGAGGCATGCGGGATCTTTTGTTGCCGTGTGTGGATTTTCTCTCTCTAGTTGTGGCACAGAGGCTCCAAGACATGTGGGCTCTGTAGTTTGTGGCACATGGGCTCTAGTTGAGGTGCGCGAGCTCAGTAGTGGTGGCGCACAGGTTTAGTTGCCCTGCGGCATGTGGGATCTTAGCTCCCTGACCAGGGATGGAAGCCGCATCCCCTGCATTATAAGGCAGATTCTTTACCACTGTACCACCAGGGAAGTCCCGTGTTTCGTTATTATTATCCTGCTGAGTACACTCAGGCTTAGAGACTTTTTTTTTCTTTTAAATAAACTTATTTATTTATTTGTTTTTATTTTTGGCTGTGTTGGGTCTTGGTTGCTGTGCGCAGGCTTTCTCTAGTTGCGGCGAGCAGGGGCTACTCTTCGCTGCAGTGCACGGACTTCTCATTGTCCTGGCTTCCCTTGTTGCAGAGCACGGGCCCCAGGTGCGCGGGCTTCAGCAGCTGTGGTACGCGGGCCCAGCAGCTGTGGCTCACGGACTCTAGAGCGCAGGCTCAGTAGTTGTGGCGCACGGGCTTAGCTGCTCCACAGCATGTGGGATCCACCCAGGCCAGGGCTCGAACCCGTGTCCCCTGCGTTGGTAGGCGGACTCTTAACCACTGCGCCACCAGGGAAGCCCAGGCTTAGAGACTTTAAGTCACTTGCCCAGGGTCTCATAGCTATGTAGAGAAGAGACTGGGTGACTCTGGGACTTATCTTTATTCTGTGCCAGTGGTTTTCTAACTTTGACATGCATCATATTCACTTGTAGCGCTTGGCTCCTTTTCCAGGATTCCTGATTTAGTAGGTTTGAGGTGAAGCCTGAGAATTTCCCAAAGATATTGGAAGTATAGGGACCACACTTTGAGAACCATTCCTGTATACCCTGCTGCTCCTGTTCCATAAAGGACTCAAGCTAGTCCCTTTTTAATTCTTTACCTTTGTTCTGGTTCAAAATACCTAGGAATTCCCAGGTTTTCTTGGATTTTAGAACTCTCTGGAGGAGGGGAGAGGAATATCAGAAAGGTTTTAATTTGATCTAGGTCCCTTCTAAACTCTGAAGGAGTACCATTGAACTATCTTAATAGGTTATCTCCATGGTTTTCCAAATCACTGGCACTTATATCTCAGTAAAGTCTCTCCTTTTCCTTCTCCTTGGTTGACTTTGGTCTAGATCTATTCCGATTTGTAACAGGAGTCTTCATAGCCCACTGCATTCACTGATCCCTGGATCTGTTGCTTCATTGATGCATGCAAAAATTTTCTGTTTACATTATCTACATATATTTAAGCCCTGTGTGCCAGACATCTGGCTGGAACTGGGGGTACAGTGGTGTGCAAAACCAGATATGGTCCCTGCCATCACGGAACATTTATTCTAGTGAGAAAAACAGATATTAGAAAAATCATATAGATAAAGGTCGATGGTGTTAAGTGCTATCAAGAAGAGGTACATGATGCAATGAGAGCAGGTAACAGGGAGGTTTGAACCTGTCTGGAGAGGAGGGATGGTCAGGGAAAGCTTGTTTATGGGAGTAATGAGTGAGCCAAAATCTGAAGGAAGATGAGGAATTAACTAGGTACAGAGGCTAGAGTGGGGATGAGGGAGGAACACTCCCGGCAGAGGAATGGCATGTGCATAGGCTGAGAGAGGAAGGAGCATGGCATAGTCATACAGCTTAAGATTCTACATTGGATGTCTCTAGGCCAAGATCAATACAGAAATTAAAGGATAATTCTAAAAAAAAAAAAATGAGATCATGACTCTCATATTGATATAAAATGAATATTTATTAAAGATTATATTTGATTCAGAGTAAGAAAACTAGTCAGATATTATAACCAGTCCCAAAAGAAGCCGAAGAACACATTTATCGATCAGGAATACTGAAGTGAATGTTACAAATGGAGGCATAAGTGGTTTCTAGGGTGGGAGTGGTGTCACCTGAACCTCCAATGGACATGACAGAATTTGCAAGACAATTATAGACAAGAATTACATTGAATTACTGTCAATTATCTATAATTTACAGAGTTGTAAAATAGATCTCAGAGAATCACAATCTGATAACCTGATAGTTGGGAGGAGGTCTCCTTTATAATCTAGACAATGCATAGTTTTCCATTGAAGCACATTTTTTTTGTTTTTCTTGCAAGTGTTTCGGTCATGAATATATTTTTGTTGTTTAGGGCTAGTTGGATTTGATCTCCAGAGGCCTGTGGCTCATATGTTGGACACTCCAAAAGTACGGGATAGAATTTACTGCTAGACCATTTATACTCCACCTTGACTATGACAGATTATGATGCATGTCCAGCTTGTCACACCTTGCTAAATCCATTTACATACAGGTCTAACAAATGTGCTATGACCAGTTTCTTCCTTCTCATAGGAGAAAGCAAGAAAAAAACTCTTTGAGAGAAGGCAATCAGAATGTGAGAGTAGAACTTGGCTTTCATTCAGGAGCCCCTCTGAGAACAAAGGGAGACACCTTTCCAGTGAACCTGAAAACCAAAGTAGTTTTGCCAAGTTGAGGTCTGGCACAGCCTCCAGATGGTTCCCAACAAAGAAGAAGAATTTCAAGTGTGTCAGGTGGACTCTTAACTAGGAGAGGAATAATCATTTAGTCAATTAACAGGATGGCTGATGCTGGTGGGTTTAAATTGGCTGGTTTGCTTTGTTGAAATGTTAAACCAGCATTGACAGCTACTACAGTTCTTTAATTGGCAACCCCACTCAGGAGCCATGTGTTAAAAACTTCCTTACTGAGAATGAAAGCATCATCCTCCTTTTTCCATTGTAAACTGGGTGTGTTCAGTGTAGGCTCCCTGTTTTCTGTATCAATGCAGCATTGTGCCAGGAGACAGAATTAGAACAGCACCTTTTAATTTAATTTGTAGCAGGTCAGAGTTCAAAACTGCAATTTCACAAATGTTTGATAAAAAGTATCACTGGTTTTGATTGAGTTGTGTTCTTAACCTCTAGCTAGAGTCTTTTTTTTTTTTTTGAATTAGTGTTAATGTGTCTGACTTCTCAGTAATACATGCTGTTTCTAGTTTTATTTTGCTAGAAAACTCCTACCAGTGGAATAATGCATTTCATTGTCTAGTTCAGCACAAAGACTTTAAATAAAGAAATGGCAAGATAAGTAAGTTACCTACAGGAGAAAGTGCTGCTGATATATATATATAGATAGATATTTATTTATTTATTTATTTTTCCTTCAAATGTAGTAAAAGATATTAAAACTGTCTCTTAAAAATAGCAATTTGTTTCCTTCTGCCTGTAATCATGGGTGAAAGTGCTGTGAAATGTGTATCTTTTTTTTTTTTTTTGAACTGTGGGTGATTTAGTTGAAAGAAATCAAGTAAAAAAATCCCCAACCCAGAAAAAGGGGTCTTACTGTTTGCTAAATCAGGCCTCTAATAGTAAACAGCTCAAAAAGTCTTCCATAATATTTATGAACAATTTCTGTTATACTCTGCAAAAGAAATAATCCTGGATGAACAAAAGAGAAGGGCCTTTTTTAGATTGAATACACTGGACAGTTCAGTAGCGAAGTGTGCGATTACCAATCTTTCAGGCAAAGCTTTTATGTAAGGCAAACTTTATAACTTCATCCATTCCAAAGAGAAAAAGCATTAAAGACCATAGGGAAAATAAAAGGCAAAAGAGAAATGTAGAAAAATGTCCCATCCTTTACATCTCTATAGCCACTTGTTTCATGGCTATACACATTGAGTTAACCCAATTTAAAGCCACAATGTAACTTTGAAAAAGGCGAGTCATTGTTCCCCATGGTAGTCAATCTACACAGATAATGAGTGGACATGACTATCGTTATTTTTCTTTCCTGTTTTGTTTTAGAATATACTTATTTCTTCCACTGTACATTCGTATGTTTTACTGCACAGGAAAAGGTAATAAGAGTCATCAGTAATAGCCATCTTAACATGCTACAAGAACTGTCAAGCAACAGTGATCACTGAAAAAAAATGGGCTTCCTAATTTCCTTGTGGCTCACCAGTCCTATCTTTACAAAGAAATAGATACCATTCTTTTTTCCCCTGAGTAGATGAATCCATGTGTGCAATTTCCACCTGATGGTAGATCACGACACATTTCTCAAAGCTTGGTTCTTCAGCCATGGGCCTCAGAATCACATGAGGCACTTGAAAAAATGTAGATTTGGGGGCTCTATCCAGGACTGATGAAATCTGAATTTCAGGGACGGGGTGGGGTGGGGACCAGGAATGTGTAGTTTTTTCAAGTTCACCAGGTGAATTGTTAGCACATTTAAAGTCTGAACATTGCTTTATGGGAATGAAGAGCCTGGTGATTGGAATAAACTGTTGAATGTGGTTTAGGAAGAAAATATGCAGCAGTTATGGTAGATGTTGTGGATTCTTGATCTTACTCCTTCTTTCACTCCCTGATGTCACAAACTCAAGACAGAATCATCTTAACGTGGCATCAAATTTCTGGGGAACCTCTCCTCAAAGAAGCTGGCAAGTGCATACAGGTATATCATTTTGCACCCAACTTCAGGGGGTTGATGAATCCCTTAAAATCCATTCGTGGATCTCTTTGGATGTTCCCTCTATTTCAGGAACCCTTCACCTGATGGGATTACATTAAGGGGAAAAGAGAAGTGAAAACACCAAGTGAATAATGAAGAAACACAGCATATGTATCTAGACCACGCTCATGGTTGAATATTCTGTGCACCCCATTGGGGGTGTGGATGGGGGTGAAATGCAGCTTGTGCACCACTGGCCAAGTTGTATACTTTGGGGTGGGACTTTTTCTCTGGAGGGAGGGGAACCTTTTTATAATTTGCCCTGTATGTATAAATCTCATCAAACACAAGCCAAACATATTCTACCTGTTTTCATCAATGAGGCATGCTTACTTCCTTAGTGTCCTTCTCAGTGGATCAAAAACTTCGTGAAGATCAAAGAGAAAATATTAGCCTTGTTTATCTCAAATAGCATCACCTCAGGTCACAAGAGACAATTATTTTTTGAGTATTTTAAAAATAAATTGCAGACTTCCGGGAAGATGGCGGAAGAGTAAGACGCGGAGATTACCTTCCTCCCCACAGATACACCAGAAATACATCTACACGTGGAACAACTCCTACAGAACACCTACTGAATGCTGGCAGAAGACCTCAGACCTCGCAAAAGGCAAGAAACCCCCCACGTACCTGGGTAGGGCAAAAGAAAAAAATAAACAGAGACAAAAGGATAGGGACGGGTCCTGCACCAGCGGGAGGAAGCTGTGAAGGAGGAAAAGTGTCCACACACTAGGAAGCCCCTTCGCGGGCGGAGACTGCGGGTGGCGGAGGGGGAGAGCTTCGGCGCCGCGGAGGAGAGCACAGCAACAGGGGTGCGGAGGGCAAAGTGGAGAGATTCCAGCACAGAGGATCAGGGCCGACCGCCACTCACCAGCCGAGAGGCTTGTCTGCTCACCCGCCGGGGTGGGCGGGGCTGGGAGCTGAGGCTCCGGCTTTGGATCCCAGGGAGAGGACTGGCGCGTGAACACAGCCTGAAGGGGCTAGTTAGTGCACCATGGCTAGCCGGGAGGGAGTATGGGAAAAAGTCTGGACCTACCGAAGAGGCAAGAGACTTTTTCTTCCCTCTTTGTTTCCTGGTGCGCGAGGAGAGGGGATTAAGAGCGCTGCTTAAAGGAACCCCAGAGACGGGCGCGAGCTGCGGCTATCAGCACGGACACCAGAGACGGGCATGAGACGCTAAGGCTGCTGCTGCCGCCACCAAGAAGCCTGTGTGCGAGCACAGGTCACTATCCACACACCCCTTCCGGGGAACCTGTGCAGCCCGCCACTGCCAGGGTCCCGGGATCCAGGGACAACTCCTCCGGGAAAACGCACGGCGCGCCTCAGGCTGGCGCAACGTCACTCTGGCCTCTGCCGCCGCAGGCTCGCCGTGCACTCCGTGACCCTCCCTACCCCCGGCTTGAGTGAGCCAGAGCCTCCGAATCAGCGGCTCCTTTAACCCCGTCCTGTCTGAGCAAAGAACAGACGCCCTCCGGCGACCTACACGCACAGGCGGGGCCAAATCCAAAGCTGAGCCCCTGGGAGCTTTGTTCCCCTGTGGGAACAAAGAAGAGAAAGGGAAATCTCTCCCAGCAGCCTCAGAAGCAGCGGATTAAAGCTCCGCAATCAACTTGATGTACCCTGCATCTGTGGAATACCTGAATAGACAACGAATCATCCCAAATTAAGGAGCCGTGTGGATGAAAGGCTCTTGGTGCTGCAGCCAGGAGTTAGTGCTGTGCCTCTGAGGTGGGAGAGCCAACTTCAGGACACTGGTCCACAAGAGGTCTCCCAGCTGCACATAATATCAAATGGCGAAAATCGCCCAGAGATCTCCATCTCAACGCCAGCACCCAGCTTCACTCAACGACCAGCAACTACAGTGCTGGACATCCTATGCCAAACAACTAGCAAGACAGGAACACAACCCCACCCATTAGCAGAGAGGCTGCCCAAATCATAATAAGTCTACAGACACCCCAAAACACACCACCAGACGTGGACCTGCCCACCAGAAAGACAAGATCCAGCCTCATCCACCAGAACACAGGCACTAGTACCCTCCATCAGGAAGCCTACACAACCCACTGAACCAACCTTAGCCAGTGGGGACAGACACTAAAAACAACAGGAACTACGAACCTACAGCCTGCAAAAAGGAGACCCCAAACACAGTAAGATAAGCAAAATGAAAAGACAGAAAAACACACAGCAGATGAAGGAGCAAGATAAAAACACACCAGACCTAACAAATGAAGAGGAAATAGGCAGTCTACCTGAAAAAGAATTCAGAATAATGATAGTAAAGATGATCCAAAATCTTGGAAATAGAATAGACAAAATGCAAGAAACATTTAACAAGGACCTAGAAAAACTAAAGAGGAAACAAACAATGATGAACAACACAATAAATGAAATTAAAAATACTCTAGATGGGATCAATAGCAGAATAACTGAGGCAGAAGAACGGATAAGTGAGCTGGAAGATAAAATAGTGGAAATAACTAATGCAGAGCAGAATAAAGCAAAAAGAATGAAAAGAACCGAGGACAGTCTCAGAGACCTCTGGGACAACATTAAACGCACCAACATACGAATTATAGGGGTTCCAGAAGAAGAAGAGAAAAAGAAAGGGACTGAGAAAATATTTGAAGAGATTATAGTTGAAAACTTCCCTAATATGGGAAAGGAAATAGTTAATCAAGTCCAGGAAGCACAGAGAGTCCCATACAGGATAAATCCAAGGAGAAATATGCCAAGACACATATTAATCAAACTGTCAAAAATTAAATATAAAGAAAGCATATTAAAAGCAGCAAGGGAAAAACAACAAATAACACACAAGGGAATCCCCATAAGGTTAACAGCTGATCTTTCAGCAGAAACTCTGCAAGCCAGAAGGGAGTGGCAGGACATATTGAAAGTGATGAAGGAGAAAAACCTACAACCAAGATTACTCTACCCAGCAAGGATCTCTTTCAGATTTGATGGAGAAATTAAAACCTTTACAGACAAGCAAAAGCTGAGAGAGTTCAGCACCACCAAACCAGCTCTACAACAACTGCTAAAGGAACTTCTCTAGGCAAGAAACACAAGAGAAGGAAAAGACCTACAATAACGAACCCAAAACAATTAAGAAAATGGGAATGGGAACATACATATCGATAATTACCTTAAATGTAAATGGACTAAATGCTCCCACCAAAAGACACAGATTGGCTGAATGGATACAAAAACAAGATGCATATATTTGCTGTCTACAAGAGACCCACTTCAGGCCTAGAGACACATACAGACGGAAAGTAAGGGGATGGGAAAAGGTATTTCATGCAAATGGAAACCAAAAGAAAGCTGGAGTAGTAATTCTCATATCAGACAAAATAGACTTTAAAATAAAGACTATTAGACAAAGAAGGACACTACATAATGATCAAGGGATCGATCCAAGAAGAAGATATAACAATTGTAAATATTTATGCACCCAACATAGGAGCACCTCAATACATAAGGCAAATACTAACAGCCATAAAAGTGGAAATCGACAGTAACACATTCATAGTAGGGGATTTAACACCCCACTTTCACCAATGGACCGATCATCCAAAATGAAAATAAATAAGGAAACACAAGCTTTAAATGATACATTAAACAAGATGGACTTAATTGATATTTATAGGACGTTCCATCCAAAAACAACAGAATACATATTTTTCTCAAGTGCTCATAGAACATTCTTCAGGATAGATCATATCTTGGGTCACAAATCAAGCCTTGGTAAATTTAAGAAAATTGAAATTGTATCAAGTATCTTTTCTGACCAAAACGCTATGAGACTAGATATCAATTATAGGAAAGGATCTGTAAAAAATACAAACACATGGAGGCTAAACAATGCACTACTTAATAATGAAGTGATCACTGAAGAACTCAAAGAGGAAATCAAAAAATACCTAGAAACAAATGACAATGGAGACACGATGACTCAAAATCTATGGGATGCAGCAAAAGCAGTTCTAAGAGGGAAGTTTATAGCAATACAATCCTACCTTAAGGAACAGGAAACATCTCGAATAAACAACCTAACCTTGCACCTAAAGCAATTAGAGAAAGAAGAACCAAAAAACCCCAAAGTTAGCAGAAGGAAAGAAATCATAAAAATCAGATCAGAAATAAATGAAAAAGAAATGAAGGAAACGATAGCAAAGATCAATAAAACTAAAAGCTGGTTCTTTGAAAGGATAAACAAAATTGATAAACCATTAGCCAGACTCATCAAGAAAAAAAGGGAGAAGACTGAAATCAATAGAATTAGAAATGAAAAAGGAGAAGTAACAACTGACACTGCAGAAATACAAAAGATCATGAGAGATTACTACAAGCAACTCTATGCCAATAAAATGAACAACCTGGAAGAAATGGACAAATTCTTAGAAAGGCACAACCTGCCAAGACTGAACCAGGAAGAAATAGAAAATATGAACAGAACAATCACAAGCACTGAAATTGAAACTGTGATTAAAAATCCTCCAACAAGCAAAAGCCCAGGACCAGATGGCTTCACAGGCGAATTCTATCAAACATTTAGAGAAGAGCTAACACCGATCCTTCTCAAACTCTTCCAAAATATAGCAGAGGGAGGAACACTCCCAAATTCCTTCTACGAGGCCACCATCACCTTGATACCAAAACCAGACAAGGATGTCACAAAGAAAGAAAACTACAGGCCAATATCACTGATGAACATAAATGCAAAAATCCTCAACAAAATACTAGCAAACAGAATCCAACAGCACATTAAAAGGATCATACACCATGATCAAGTGGGGTTTATTCCAGGAATGCAAGGATTCTTCAATATACACAAATCTATCAATGTGATAAACCATATTAACAAATTGAAGGAGAAAAACCATATGATCATCTCAATAGATGCAGAGAAAGCTTCTGACAGAATTCAACACCCATTTATGATAAAAACCCTGCAGAAAGTAGGCATAGAGGGAACTTTCCTCAACATAATAAAGGCCATATATGACAAGCCCACAGCAAACATCATCCTTAATGGTGAAAAACTGAAAGCATTTCCACTAAGATCAGGAACAAGACAAGGTTGCCCACTCTCACCACTCTTATTCAACATAGTTTTAGAAGTTTTAGCCACAGCAATCAGAGAAGAAAAGGAAATAAAAGGAATCCAGATCGGAAAAGAAGAAGTAAAGCTGTCACTATTTGCAGATGACATGATACTATACATAGAGAATCCTAAAGATGCTACCAGAAAACTACTAGAGCTAATCAATGAATGTGGTAAAGTAGCAGGATACAAAATTAATGCACAGAAATCTCTTGCATTCCTATACACTAATGATGAAAAATCTGAAAGTGAAATTAAGAAAACACTCCCATTTACCATTGCAACAAAAAGAATAAAATATCTAGGAATAAACCTACCTAAGGAGACAAAAGACCTGTATGCAGAAAATTATAAGACACTGATGAAAGAAATTAAAGATGATACAAATAGATGGAGAGCTATACTATGTTCTTGGATTGGGAGAATCAACATTGTGAAAATGACTCTACTACCCAAAGGAATCTACAGATTCAAAGCAATCCCTATCAAGCTACCACTGGCATTTTTCACAGAACTAGAACAAAAAATTTCACAATTTGTATGGAAACACAAAAGACCCCGAATAGCCAAAGCAGTCTTGAGAACGAAAAACGGAGCTGGAGGAATCAGGCTTCCTGACTTCAGACTATACTACAAAGCTACAGTAATCAAGACAGTATGGTACTGGCACAAAAACAGAAATATAGATCAATGGAACAGGATAGAAAGCCCAGAGATAAACCCACGCACATATGGTCACTTTATCTTTGATAAAGGAGGCAGGAATGTACAGTGGAGAAAGGACAGCCTCTTCGATAAGTGGTGCTGGGAAAACTGGACAGCTACATGTAAAAGTATGAGATTAGATCACTACCTAACACCATACACAAAAATAAGCTCAAAATGGATTAAAGAACTAAATGTAAGGCCAGAAACTATCAAACTCTTAGAGGGAAACATAGGCAGGACACTCTATGACGTAAATCACAGCAAGGTCCTTTTTGACCCACCTCCTAGAGAAATGGAAATAAAAACAAAAATAAACAAATGGGACCTAATGAAACTTAAAAGCTTTTGCGCAGCAAAGGAAACCATAAACGACCAAAAGACAACCCTCAGAATGGGAGAAAATATTTGCAAATGAAGCAACTGACAAAGGCTTAATCTCCAAAATTTATAAGCAGCTCATGCAGCTTAATAACAAAAAAACAAACAACCCAATCCAAAAATGGGCAGAAGACCTAAATAGACATTTCTCCAAAGAAGATATACAGACTGCCAACAAACAGATGAAAGAATGCTCAACATCACTAATCATTAGAGAAATGCAAATCAAAACTACAATGAGATATCATCTCACACCAGTCAGAATGGCCATCATCAAAAAATCTAGAAACAATAAATGCCGGAGAGGGTGTGGAGAAAAGGGAACCCTCTTACATTGTTGGTGGGAATGTAAATTGATACAGCCACTGTGGAGAACAGTATGGAGGTTCCTTAAAAAACTACAAATAGAACTACCATATGACCCAGCAATCCCACTACTGGGCATATACCCTGAGAAAACCGTAATTCAAAAAGCGTCATGTACCAAAATGTTCATTGCAGCTCTATTTACAATAGCCCGGAGATGGAAACAACCTAAGTGTCCATCATCGGATGAATGGATAAAGAAGATGTGGCAAATATATACAATGGAATATTACTCAACCATAAAAAGAAACGCAATTGAGCTATTTGTAATGAGGTGGATAGACCTAGAGTCTGTCATACAGAGTGAAGTAAGTCAGAAAGAAAAAGACAGATACCGCATGCTAACACATATATATGGAATTTAAGAAAAAAATGTCATGAAGAACCTAGGGGTAAGGCAGGAATAAAGACGCAGACCTACTAGAGAACAGACTTGAGGTTATGGTGAGGGGAAAGGGTGAGCTGTGACAGGACGAGAGAGAGTCATGGACATATAAACACTAACAAACGTAAGGTAGCTAGCTAGTGGGAAGCAGCCGCATAGCACAGCGAGATCAGCTCGGTGCTTTGTGACCACCTAGAGGGGTGCGATAGGGAGGGTGGAAGGGAGGGAGACACAAGCGGGAAGAGATATGAGAACATATGTATATATATAACTGATTCATTTTGTTGTGAAGCTGAAACTAACATACCATTGTAAAGCAATTATACTCCAATAAAGATGTTAAAATGAAAATAAAATAAAATAAAATAAAATGAATAAGGGACAATAAAATAAAAATAAGTTGTAGCTGGGGGCTGGACCAAAACCAGAGCGAAATCAGATATTTGTCAAAAGAACCTGTAGTTTTATTTTTCCCCTTGAGGGGT
This sequence comes from Delphinus delphis, assembly GCF_949987515.2. Taxonomy (NCBI): domain Eukaryota; kingdom Metazoa; phylum Chordata; class Mammalia; order Artiodactyla; family Delphinidae; genus Delphinus; species Delphinus delphis. The sequence goes on along the minus strand of NC_082692.2, from coordinate 75,729,915 downwards.
AATAGTTAGTGCTGCGCAATCACAACTGGGTCTAAAAAAGTTAGCAGCAATGTTGGATTGATCTCCAATATCATGAGACTTTTCCTAGTCTACTTCTTTTAGCCATCCAGGCTTCACAGTTGGTAGGTCGTCTAATGGACTGCTAGAGTTTAATTTTACGTTGTTGTGACTCCTCACTCTCCAGCCCTACACCTGACATAGGTTATGGAGCTTTTTAAAAATAGGGATCATTTGACTGTGTGTTCTTATTTGTTAAGAAGCATTCATTCTTTTGGTTCTTATATATGCTATTGCTATAGTGAACTTGGACCTGGTGTTGCTATTTTGTGGCAATGTCCTCAAAATCAAATGGCATTGAAGATAAAGACATTTCTAAAGCAGTTAATGATACGGAAAAGGTAAAAGGAGTGAGTGTATGAGGACCGTGTGAAGTGTCCTGGCCTTTATGTCAGAGGTGATACCATATTTGTAATATGAAGAAGGTAGCAAGGATTGCCTTCATCAAAGAGCAAGAGATGAAATGCCTGTGTGAGTGTAGCACTATGCAGTTAATTAGACATCGCTCTTTAATTTACAGTTTCCTGAAAAGAGTCGTGTTCTTCCGGCTGCCTGTGGTTTTATTTGGTTACCAATTATGGAAGTGAGTTGTGTTTCAGGAAGCTTTCTGAAAGATGTGCGTAGATAATAAATCCTGTGCCTTGCTTGACATATTGATGGTTCTGTTGATGAGAGGTTGCACAAAGTCAATAGTTGATTCTGCTTTGTGGTGATATTTGCATTTAATAAAAAGTCATGTTTATTGTAGCTGCTGTATAAACACAACTGGCACCTAGTGTGTCATGGCTGAAAATACTAATGGAGAATGTGTACCTGAGAAGGAAAGGTGGGTAAGGATGATTATTGTGATTTCTTTGGTTTAAAAACAATTTGGATCTCTGGTCACAGAGATAGATTAATTATAGTCCTTGGTTCATTTTGCACTGTCATCCTTGGTTCATGCATTAACCTTATTCTGATGGATTGATTGATTGATTTCATACTGTAATGCATAGTCATAAACCTAAGAATAAAATATTACCAATAATTGACATCCAAATGTGTGCCCTTTTAATCCCATCTCTTCTTCCTCCTAAGAGGTAACTACTAACCTTGTGTCCCTCATTCCTTGTGTTTTTTTTTTAATTTTAAGTTTTATATATACTAGCATCAGTGGCTATTTGATTTGCTTCTTCTCCTTTCATTTTTTTTTCTGGTATGAATGGTACCACTATGAAAGTTCTTACACACATTTCCTGGTACATGGCCCTGCTGGCAACGGGAACATAAATAGTTCTCACAACAAGACATAACAAAGCAATTCTGTGACCCTGTAAATGATTAAACAAAATGGCTAAATGTCCCTCTCTTCTATCACTGCCTTTCTCTGAGTGATGGCTGCTTCTAGGCCAGCTGCAGGCTGCCTGGATTCCCCCAGCTCCTAGAAGGTCCTTGTAACTCCCCATTATGGAGATGTTCCTAAGGTTCCTCTGTGGTGCCTTCTCCTTTGCTATAGTAAGTTGAAACACTTAACTTTGACTACCATTGTGTTCCTGGTGGCCTTTCACTGATGGACTTTGACATATGTGCTAAAGTTTCTCATGGGTATTAGTATATACCTACGAGTGAATTTGCTGGATGAGATAGAGTATGTGAACACTCAAACTTACAATTTAAAAAAAATCTTGCCAGTTTCCACCCAAGTGTGTCCCATCACATTTTATTTTCATCTACCATGAAGAAAAAAGTCTACTTGACCCATTTCTGCACACAAATTAAATGCACAAGACAGTCTGTGTATATATAAATATCTCCCTTACAGCATATGAGCAGCTCACTTCTTTTCTTTAAAGGAATATATATTTATTCTATTTGTTGTCATATGGTGTTTCAATAGTGGAATGTACTTAGCATAGTTTCTTTCACATTTTAGCCTGTGGTACATTCATCTTTTAAAAAATTCAGCAGAAGTGTCACGTCTGTGTGTTTTCTTACTTATAGTTGTCCTTCTGTTTTTGAGAGTAACCCAGGTCAGTGGTTCTCAAACTTTACTGGACATATAAGAATCATCCCAAGAGTCTACAGTTGAATTAGAAACTCCAAAGGATTCTAAGGTGAAAAAGAGGGTCCTACACTGTGTTGCAACTAGTTAGCTGTATTAGTCACCAGTTCCAATAGGGGAGCCCCCATGCAGATTTGTCTCCTCTCCTAGAAGATGAAGCAGTGGCATGATCTTGCTAATTAGAAAATGATGGTAATGAAGTAGATATTAATCTGAATTGGACATAGTAAGGATTACACAGTAAGTATGTAGTATTTGGTGAATGAATGAGTAAAATGCAGGGGACGTTGTAGAAAATGTACCTCTTAAGCAGAAACTGTGGCTCTTAAACTGTACTTGGAGGGAAGGTTTGGTATTTTCTTGGATCTTTTAAAAATTCATACCATCAATACTCATCACTAGGGATGCATGGTGAACCAAACAGATACGGTTCTTGCTTTTAAGGAGCTTAGACACTTGGGTTGGGAGATAGACTGTAAATAAATAATTTTTACAGTATTTAGGAACAGTTTTGATAAATGCTGTGAAGGAGAAGTTCTGGGTGCAATGAGAGTGGGCAACAGGGGTCTCCTTAGTTTGGTATCTCTCCATGGTCAGCAATGTTTTTGTGAGGAGGTGAACTTAAGTTGAATGGTAGGCAAATGGGTCAGGGGTCCCAAGACCACCCCCAGGTTCAATGATTTGCTAGGAATACTCACAGGACTCAGCATGTATAGTCATACTCATGGTTATGATTTATTACAGCAAAAGGAAGAAAAGCAAAATCAGCAAAGGAAAAAGGCATATGAGGGGAAGTCTAGAGGAAACAGGTGCAAGGTTTGGAGTGTTGTCTACCAGTGGAGTCGCTCAGAGATGGTGCTAATTGTGACAACATATGTGAGATGTTATCTGACAGGAAGCTTCAGCGCCCTAGGTCGTTACTGGGGGCTGGTCATGTAGGCACCCTCTGCCTAGTATGTGCCAAAACTCCAGACTTCCAAAAGGGAAGGAGGCATATTGTAAAAGCATATTGTTTGTACAAACAGTTTAGGCAAAATGAGCCACTCTGATCAGTTCTGGGAATGCTGGTAACCTTCCTGAAATCCGGGTTCCCAGATGACAGTCGAGAATCAACTTTGAGAGCAGGCCTTTCAAAGGATAGCAGCCTCAGGCCTGCTGTGTTAATAAGTTCTTTCTGAGCAGCATAATGACGGAAGAAATTAGGGGTGAAATGACATAATGTTTTTGCCTTGCTTTAAAACATTTCAGCAAAGAAATAAAAGGAGGGGATAAATTAAATATGGGAAAATCTTGATCCTTGTTGGCCATGAGTCGATGGATGCTTGGAGGTTCATTATACTTATCTCTCCCTCTGTTTGAGAATTTCCATAATAAAAAGTAAAAAAACCAAAACCCAACCATGGAGATAAAAAAAAGAAAGGTAATTGTTGGCCCAGCATAAAAGGGGCTAGATTTTGCTTAGTTCAGTTCAGTTTGGTTCAGTTTAATTCAAAACAATTGAGTACCTATTTCAGTTTAATCCAATCAGTTCAAGAATTGAATTTTATTTCAAGCCTATTATTTGTCGGGGCCTTAGCTACATCCTGTGACGTGTATAAATATCAACCGGACACCTAATCTTTGGGTCTGTGGGCTCATCTATGAAATGGGTGTGCTTAAGAGTCCCCTTTCACTTGCGTGTTGCAAAGAATTGTTGGCAAGTGAGGGAAACCAGCTGCTTCAAGTTTCACTAGCAGCAGGGAATGCTGTAATAGATGAAGATTGCTACTTTGGGGAGGCATGAGATTCTCTCATTGGCTTAGAAGAATATTCAGTGAGGCAGAACCTTCCTGAGGGGAGCAGAAATGATGACAGGGAGATTGCCCTGGACAATTGCCTTTGGCAGTGGCTTGGCTGGGGAAGAGGGCCTGTTGGGTCTTCCCTTTGAGGAGATCTGGATGTGGAAGGAGAGATGATGGGTGCTAGCTTTTATTTGAAAGGGAATAGATAAGCTATTGAATTGGAGCACATCAGAGGTGGCTTTATTTGAAAATGCTCTCAAAAGCTGTTTTGACGAGATGGGGGAGGAGGCAGTGGTATCATTAAATAAGCTGGCAACTTTTGTAACCAGCTTTTTGGTTTTCCACCTCAAGGGAGAGTCAATAAACTTTGATTCTCAGCATTAATGTAATTGTTCTGATTTTTCTGGCTCATTCTAGGGAAGGCTGCAGAGCTCCAATATCAGATGGCCGTAAGCAATTCAGAAATCCCGTGTCCCCAAGGACACCCGCTGCTGTTCAGAAGTAGCAGGAGAGGGGGTGGAATAAATCATTTCCTCTGATCTTGTTAGTGTTGAGAATATTATGGGGAAGCAAATGCATTGCAGCACTAACATCAGAAGGCTACTGCAGGCAGAGGAAAAAAAATAACAAAATTTCTCTGCTTTTCAAAGCTTTACTTTACATATGATTTCCTCTTTATATATTTTTTAAATTGTTGAATGAGGGGTTCCCCCCCCACCTTCTGACTCTGAAGTTTCTTCTTTCTATATCATCATGTCATCTGTCATCCAGGGATTCTCCCTGATACTGTCCTTGGCAGCTCTAATATACTTCTTAGTGTCAATTGTTACTCCAGTAATATGTTCGGTTCATTTAGTGTAAACGGTCCTATCATTCTGGGAGGTTTCCTTGGGCCCAGTGAAAAATGGCTTTCATGAATAATCAGGCGTGCCTGGCTAGATGGATCTGCCACATATGAGCCTCGCTATCCCCATTCCCCCCACCCGCCCCCATGAAAATGCACTGTATTTCATTTTTTAAATCCAGCCAATTTGGGGTTTTTAAGATGATGGGCAGAGTAATTGAAATTCCTAATGATGGGAGCAGAGTCAAAGAATACATTCATTTTGAGAAGCTAAACTTTGAACAGAGGAGATGTATATAGTCTCAAAATGTTTCCCCCTCCACCCCTTTGGACCCTAAGCACTAAACTTAAAAGATGATATGTATTTATATAATTCTTCTTTTTTTTTTTTTTTTAACTTCAAGGGTTGCTAACAATAATTTAAGGTTATGCTCCTCTTACTGTAAATTGTAAACAAACCTCGAGGCCTAGCTCATGGGCATTGGCTATAAATCATCGTATTAATAATAGCAACAACCAGGCCTTGACTTTCAGAGTGCTGTGAACATTGTTTCCTGGAAGCAAACTTCAACTAACAAGTTTTAGGCCTTTGATGTTAGAAAGCCAGCAGGCCAGTATTCCTTACTCAAGTGTATCTTTAGTTGAGAAGGGATTTTCGTTCTTATTTTCTTCAGTGACCTTCTCAATTTTAGACTCCATCTATATCACCAATATTATCTACGTCAATTAAAGATAAAAAGCAAGTAAAGCCACGTCACTAGATGTTTGCAATTCTGAGAACAGAGAAACCTGACAATTTCAACTTTTTCCAATGGGTTGGTTCACTATCATCAGTCATCTGATTAGTCTCCACATCCAATTTTCTAACCTCTAAAAATTGTATTTCATCCATTCTAAGAAGCATAGATTTTCCATATTTTATTGTTTCTGAAATAATGATATCTTCCAATTGATATGCTCATTTAGTATCATATGTCTTCATGTTGTCTGAAAAGCTATCATTAAGCCAATGATCTTTCAATTTATGGCATTTTAGATTCCAGGATTTATGTTATCTCTCAAATTCCTCTTCATCTCTGCTGCTTTCACCTGGTTTGGGCCACCACTGTCTCTTATTTAGACAGTCGCAACAGCTGTCTAAGGGGGCTACCAACAGCCAGCCGTCTGATCTACTTTCAATCTGTTTCCCACATTGATGCCATACTGATCTTGTAAAAGCACAAATATGATCTTGTCATTCCTCTGTTTAAAGTCCTTTAATGGCCTTCCATTGCTTCTCAGATAAAGACCTGAAACATTACTTTGGCCTGCAGGACTTTGCTTCCTTTGTCTATCTTGTCTCAAATCCTCTCCCTTCTCTTGACCTCTGTGCTCAGAGCATCCCTAAATTCAGTCATTCAGAAGCTATATATTTACCGTGTTTTTGTCCTATCTGTACTAATACTTACTAAAAGAAAAACTTTTCTTACTTTTGCTTAAACTTAAATTTTATTTTGAAAGGAAACTTCGTTTTATCACCCTAACTGGAAACTTGTATTCTTCTAAAATGTATTTCAAAACGCTTGAACCTATTAAAATTAAACAGCCTTTTTACACTTGAACCTATTAAAATTTAAGTTAGCTTTTTTATCAACAAAAACTATCTCTGTGCCTTCAGTGGTTTACTCACCACCTTTTAGCAACCATTTCTCCAGTTCAAGTTCTCTGCTCTCTGTTTTCTCAGTGTTTTTTTTTCCCAAAAGGAGATTCTGTTTAGAGGGTTTGGCCTCTCTTCCCATATTCCCTAATCCCTCCTTCTTCACTTAGCTAACTCTTACCCTTCCTCTAAATTTCAGCTGAAACAACCAGTGCTCCAAATTTGATTCAACTGTTTAATCCCATCAGATAGACTTCTTTCTTTTTATAAGAAATATTTTATGTCCTCTTTATTAGAATAAAATGAAGTTCATAGGTAACATTACCTACCTTTCACGTGCTTTAAAAAATGGGTTCGTGCCCCGGTCCGGGAAGATCCCACATGCCGCAGAGTGGCTGGGCCCGTAAGCCATGGCCGCTGAGCCTGCGTGTCTGGAGCCTGTGCTCCTCAACGGGAGAGGCCACAACAGTGAGAGGCCTGCGTATCACAGAAAAAAAAAAAAAAAAAAAATGGTTTAATGCTTTAACTAGTAATGGAAAGGAAAAATAAAAGGGAAGTGACTTACAATAAACTAAGTATTTCAGTATTATTGCCAGAAACAACTATACTTGCAGATGCAATGAATTAGTCCAGTGCTGATATCTTCTTGGTCTTAATAAATTAGATTTAAGAGAAGATCAGAAACCATCCTGTGGAAGGAGTACAGAACTGAAAGAGGAGAGGTATGGGGGACACTAGAATAAAAACTAATCTTGGGATAAATAATAACATACATGATGAGAAAAAGAGGGAAATAATCTTAGTTGATAATCTTAGTTGAAATAGGGCTAACATGTTAAGATAAATTACACAGTTTGGAGGTAGGAAACATAAGCAAGTATGCCATTCCTGGAAATGAGTTGGACTTATTTATAGGGATAGTTGCAAAATAATTCCCTATGTTATGTATGTTAAGGGACTGAATGGTATTGAAGAATCACAAGGAAAATACCTCTAATCTTGAAATCCTCCCTCAGGTTTAGGCATATATTTGGTTTCTAGTTCTTAAAAAGCCCTTCGGTAGGCAACAGGGAATAGGGAATGGACTGGAAAAAGAAAGAGTAATATAAAAAGTCATGAAGAAGTGATGTGGGAGACCTCTAGGGACAGTTTCAGTGTAAGATTGAGAAACAAAGGGAAAATCCAAAATAAGTAAGTAATTTTAGTCAGTAATTTTTACAATATACATTTCTTATCATGCTTCAGAACTTTCAAAAGGCATATATTACAGCAATAAAATGAAATATTTAAAGACACTCTCCATGAATGCAATTCATTGATATCCCTGGGTGTCATGTGTCACGACCAATTTAATATTTCCTGCCCAACTTATTTCTCTGTTATGTATTTACATGTGACAGATAGGAATGCAGACTAATGTAGTTGTGTTTTATATTGGTAGACTGAGTATCATAAGTTCCATTGAAGTCAGTGATGTGATTTTCTGAAATAGTGAACAATTGGTTGAACAAAATGAAGTACAGTCTTTCTTCAGTGTATATGCTAGTTTCATTCTTGAAAAATTCAGTGAAAATTAAATTTGCAAAATATACATTGGATTGATATATAAAAGAGATAATCATAATGTTTTTTTTTTTTTTTCCAATATGTGTGAATGTCTGGTGGGACATTTGAAAGTCATGAGGGACACAGGACCACCTCGCTCAGTGTGGGCCTGTCCTGCACATTGCAGAACATCTAGCGTCCCTGGAACCCTTCAGAAAATATTAGTTACGTTCTGCATCAGTGAGACAGCCCCTCACAATTCCAAAAAGTCACCTCAGGGGACAACGTCAACCCCCTGAGAACTAGTATTTAAAAGACTTTCAGAGGGCTCCTCATTTTCCTTCACATTTAGCACACTTGTAGCATCTTGTTCCTTGGCTTGCTCCTCTGACAGATTGAAGGTTCCATGGGTTTGGGGATGGTTGAACTCATTTACCATTGTATCCCCCATGTCTCGGCAATGCCCAACATATCGAAGACTTTCAGAAATTATTTACTGAATGATTAAAAGGACAGAGGCAGCACCTTGTTAAGTCCATTGGAGAGAGAGGTGACACTTGACTAGAGTACCCAGTTTGCTAGGACTAGGGTCTGAGTTTGCTTCGGATAGTCCCAGTTTATATCCGTTGTCTACATCTTGTCCACATTAGCATTTGTCCTTGATATATAGATAGAAGGGGCTCAGGATATGTCACCCCAAAACATGCTATTAATACTTTGGCATATTGATTGTTTTGAATTAAAGGTATTTAGGAAACAGCCAGTGCAAGGATACTCTGACCCTCCTTTGTCCTCCTGAAAGCAGATTAGTCTCCCATGTGAAAGGTATCCTCCCTGCACTAGGATAGAAGACATCCTTATCATTAGATGCAGGGTATTTAAGGACATGAAGGCTGTATAAACAAACCTTGTTAAACTAACCTATATCTCCCTAGTTACCTCTTCACCATTTAGTACCCATAGCCTAAACCTCTTTGTCTTATCAGTTCTTCACAGATTTATTGTTTCTTTGTCAAATGTGTAAAAGCTTCCTGCTCTGGCCAGTCTTCGGGTCTTTGTTCTTCTGTGAAGACTCCCATGTACATGTAAAAATTTACTAAAGTTTACATTTTATTGAAATTTGTATTTTATTCTGTTAATCTGTCTTATGTCAGTTTAATTCTTAGGCCCAGCCAGATACCCAAAGAGTGTAGAGAATAATTTTTTCCTCCTCCGTAATACACACATATGTACACACACACACACACACACACACACACACACACACACACACTTTAATAATATTATTTTAATATTTAAATAAAAATATTTTTTGGAAACCATTTTCAAATAGGGCTATTATTTAAATGTCTGCCAGTATAATAAAACCAATTTGAAAGTCAACAAGTGGGCTTCCCTGGTGGTACAGTGGTTGAGAGTCTGCCTGCTGATGCAGGGGACATGGGTTCGTGCCCCGGTCCCAGAAGATCCCACATGCCCCGGAGTGGCTGGGCCCGTGAGCCATGGCCGCTGGGCCTGTGCGTCTGGAGCCTGTGCTCCACAATGGGAGAGGCCACAACAGTGAGAGGCCCGCGTACCGCAAAAAAAAAAAAAAAAAAAAAAAAGAAAGTCAACAAGTGAATATTTTAAACATTAAATAATTGTATTTATTTTTAGCACCTCCTTTCAGTCTCAAAAGTGTTTCCGTTGGATGATAAATTATTTATAGCCACCTTACACATGATCCTTAGCAACATGATCATAAGATTGTACTTGTCATTGTCCCCAAAGAAAACCTTTCTTCTTTTTCCTGGTATGAGGTAGATGCCATGGAAATGCCATCTATGATTCTGCCATCCATGGTCCTATTTCAGTGGTTTCTCACTTCCCTGAATTTTTTCTCTGACTGATGATGACCTTTCAGCCTCGAAATATTACCTCTTAATTACTTGATTGGTTTACTTTTAACTTTATGAATTATATTTCTTTTCCTACTATGCTTTCAGCTAAAGGGAAGTTTTAGTCATTGAAACTAATGGATTGAATCATGTTCCTATGGCAAACTTCATGCCTTTGGAAATTTTACTGTTGGAGGTGGTGAAGATCTAGAGAAGGAGCAGAAGCAGTTTTCTGGGGTCCCAACGAGGTTTATAATTCCTTTAGCTTGGTTTGAACTCTGCATCTGGAAGCCTAAAATTTTACAAATTTATGCTTTGAATTTTGTGTATCGTGTTTTGCTTGGGTTGAAACCATTAAGATCAGAGTTTTAGATATTTTCTTTTAGCTTTAAATACAATGGCCATAAAAGAAAATACTAGACCTTACTTTAAAGAATTATATGGCATATATAACCCTCATAAGATTTAATCCAAGAGAAATTAGTGCATTTGCCCACAAAAAATGACCAAGAATGCTCATAGCAGCTTTATTCATAATAGCCAAAAACATGAGAAAATCCAAATGACCAACAATGGATAAGTGTGTTAACAAATTGTGCTATAGTTGTACAGTGGCATACTACCCAGACGAAGAAAAGGAACACTGATATGTACAATATGGATGCTTCTCAAAAACATATGTTGACGAAACCACAAACAAAAGAATACAGACTGTATTATTCCATTTATATAAATTCAAGAACCAGTAATATGAGTCAATGGTAATAGAAGTCAGAAAAATGGAGGGTTGGGGAGGCTATTACCTGGAAGGGGTCACAAGAGAATTCTCTGGAAATAAATTTATGTCTTGTTTTGGGTGGAGGATCATGAAGATGTCATGGAGATCTACACTTAAGATTTATGTATTCTACTGTATGTAAATTATTCACCTAAATAAAGCATAGAGGAGAAAAGATATATACAGTGTTTCTTTTTCATTGAAAAGTGATATGTGATTGTTTAGAAAACAAATAATAATTGAAAGAAACTAAATCATCTGTAGCCTCACAACAAAAATGATTTGGTTAATTTCCTTCCAGTCTTTTGTTTGGGCATGGATTTTTTTAATTTTTTTTTTTTCTTTTCTCCCCTCTGTCCCTCTTTACCTCCCTTTCTCTGTCTCCTTTTGACATATTTAATGTTTGTATTTAACTGGACTTCTGAATCTGGGGATAATTCTTTCTGAGGGAAAAGGATTTTGGAGGAAGTTTCTTTGTTCATTTGTGAAGTTTCATCCATGACAGATAGCCTTCACATTTAAAAAAAATCATGAAAATAATAGCCAAGTTATAAAGGTAAATATAGCTAGAAGAACTTGGGATTTGTTTATACTTTTTTTTTCCCAAAGGGAAAAAATAAGGACTGACTTATCTGTAAAAGAATGATAAGTTCCATGATTCTCCCTGTATTTTTCCTTATTTTTTTTCTGTTCTGTGCTCTCACGTTGTAAAGCAGGGTTGCTGCTGCAGACAAATCATTCTAAACCTATGGATGTAAATAGTATTTTGTGTTTTTTAAAATACATTTAAAGGTCTTCTACAAATCTTGATCAGGTTTTTTTCTTATCTTCAGGGAATAGCCATGAAAGTTTTAGTACTGGAAATTTTGGGGATATTTTGCAACCTGACAATTCATCACACACTGTTTTTAAAATTCATATTGCAGCGTATTAAAATTGGATTCCAAGATCATTTGCGGAAGAGCCTTGGCACTCTGACTCACCGTATATTGAGCCAACCTGACAGAAAAATACATCATTTTTCCCTACTACGAAAGGAAACAAGTGTTAAAATAATGGGAAAGATGTGTAGTCTAAAACAACGCAACATAATTTGCAGTGTGAGTTGTTCAATGTAATGTATTATATAGTTATTATCTCGCTTAAGCTCCCGAGGTAGTATAATTGCTCATATTAAAAGAATCTGTTTTGTTTTGTCACCTCCACATAAAGTTTTGCCTTAAGACTTAATTAATGCATTTCTCTCTTAAGCATGTGTTTAGACACAATGGTACCCTTAAATAACCTTCAGGAACACCACACATTTCAGCCCTATTTCAAGAGGCAGAAAACAACAATAAAAAAAACTTGGTACTCTATGTTATGTCTGTAACCAGAAGAGAAGGATTTTGTTGGAATCATCTTTATTAGAGGCAGCTGTCAGTATAGGTTTTTCTTCCCCTGGGTGAAAACAAAAGGTGCTACAGAGGAATGTACATAAAGATAGCACCCACGAGGCATTAGGATAAATAAAAGTAGGCAATATTAATGATGCTCATTAGCAGATGTCACTGTTGGGGATGAAGTAAATTCCGTGCCAAAGTGTTTCATATATTACACTTTTCAAAACTGTCAACTTTTTGACTTTGATGTATGTCCACGTGAATAGTTGTAATAAGTTCCTACAACCCTTTCTTTGCATATACCCTGAAGAATCATGTGGAATTGCTGGCAGCAATATCTCAAAGACATTATTGCCTAATGATTGGTGCTTCACTTGGAAATGTGAAGGCTCAAATCTTTACATTCCCACTTATTTGTGGTGCAAATATTTGTCTAAGAATTAGTTAAAAAATACTGTATGACCAAGCAGATTTTATAGTTTAAAGCAATCTTCCACAGGCTGTTGCCTGTATAACTAATAGAATTGCATATGCGTAAAAGTGCTTTTACTGTAGAAGCCAAAATGCAGAATAATAGCTTGTCAAACTGTCATTTGCAAGTGAGATCATAGATTTTATAGTCCAAATTAGGTTGTGTTCTTTTCCTTTTTGTCAGGTCATATTCTAATAACCATATTGTGCACTAAACCCTGTGATTATCCCAACACTTGACAGATGGTAGGCTGTTAATTTGTATGTAAGAGAGAGTGATTGCCAGCACCCTAACAGTATTCAACAAAATATGAAATGTCAAAATCCACTTTTGGTTACGTTTTGCTTGACTTCATTTTAGCAAGGTAATGCTAGGAAGAAGAGTTTCAGTACCTTAGCATATGTTTAATTTTACTACTCCGAATGATTTTACTAACCACTAGAAACAGAAAGAATTTAGGAAGAAGTGATTTTCCTTATTTATGTCATTCTTTACACTTTCCTGTGGAGAGTGGGCATCAGCCTGAGGGGTTAATTGAAAGGGCTGCATGAGAGCAGGAAGCAGGGAAGATTTAATTGGTAAATATTGAGGATTATTGTTATATAATAGTAGCATACACTGATGTTTAGAAGTATGGTTTGGGTCAAAATAATTTAAAAGTTTTAAGTTAAAAGTGCATTGGCAAATCCACTAAAAACTATTAGAACTAATAAACAAGTTTAGCAGTGTGACAACATACAAGATCAATATACAAAAATCAATTTTTATTTCTGTACACTAGCAATGAACAGTCTGAAAATGAGATTAAAACAACCCCATTTATAATAGCAGCAAAAAAAGAAGAAATAAAATTCATAGGAATAAACTTAATGAAAGAAGCATAAGATATATGCACTGAAAACTATAAAATATTGTTGAAAAATATTAAAGAATAAATAAATAAAAAGAATCCTATGTTTATAGATCTGAAAACTTTACACTGCTAGGATTCCAATACTACCCCAAATGGGTCTACATGTTAAATGCAAAATTCCAGCTGTTTTTTTTTTCCCCCAGAAATGGACAAGCTGATCCTAAAATTCTTATGGAACTGCAAGGGACCCAGAATAGCTAGAACAATCTTGAAAAAGAAGAACAAAGTTGGAGGACTCACACTACCTGATTTCAAAACTTACTACAAAGCTATAGTAATCAAGACTGTATGATACTAACAAGATTTGAGAGTCCAGAAATAAGCCCTCATATTTATTGTCAATTGTTTTTTGACAAGAGTGCAAAGGCAATTCAATGGGGGAAACATAAGCTTTTTCAACAAATGTTACTGGAACAGCTGGCATCCACATGCATAAGTATAAATTTAGGGGCTTCCCTGGTGGCGCAGTGGTTGAGAGTCCGCCTGCCGATGCAGGGGACACGGGTTCATGCCCCGGTCTGGGAAGATCCCACATGCCATGGAGCGGCTAGGCCCGTGAGCCATGACCGCTGAGCCTGCGCGTCCAGAGCCTGTGCTCCGCAATGGGAGAGGCCACAACAGTGAGAGGCCCACGTACCACCAAAAAAAAAAAAAAAAAAAAAAGATGGACCACACACCTAAATGTAACAGCTAACACTGTGAAACTCCTAGGATAAAAGAGGAGTTAATCTTTGTGATCTTGGGTTAGGTTCCTTAGTTACAACAGGAAAAGCACAGATGATAAAATACAAAATAGATAATTTGACTTCATCAAAATTAAAAACTTTTGTGTGTCAAATGACACCATCAAGAAAGTGAAAAGATGACCCACAAATGTGAGAAAATTATATATCTGATAGGGGCTTTGTGTGAGTATATAAAGAACTCTTACAATTTAACAATAAAGAGACATATATTGGGTTGGCCCAAAAGTTCATTTGGGTTTTTCCGTAACATCTTACAGAACGAACTTTTTAGCCAACCCTATAATTCAAGTGAATAATGGGCAAAGGATTTGTAGGCATTTTTCAAAAGATGTACAAATGTTAATAAGCACTAGAAAAAATCCTCAACATCATTCATTGTTACGGAAATCAAATCAAACCAAGTCAAAACCACAATGAGAGACCACTCTATGTGCACTAGAATGACTAAAATAAAAATGACAATGACAAGTGTTGGTGAAGATATGGAGAAATTGGAACCTTCGTATATTGCTGGTAGGACTGTAAAATGATTCAGCCCCTTTGAAGACTGCTTGCCAGTTCTGCAAAATGTTAAACATCGAGTTATCACACAACCTGGCAATTCTAATCCTAGGTATATATACCCAAGAGAATTGAAAACATATAACTACACAAAACCTTGTACTTGAATGTTCATAGCAGCATTACTCATAATAGCCCAAAAGTAGAAGCAACCCAAATATCCATCTACAGTGAATGGATAGACAAATGTTGTATCAATAGAATATTATTCAATTTTAGAAAGGAATGAAGTACTGATACATGCTACATCATGAATGAACCTAGAAAACATTATGCTAAGTGAAAGAAGCCAGTCACAGAGGGCCATGTACTGTATGGTTTCATTTATGTGAAAAGTCCAGAATAGGCAAATCCATTGACAGAGAGTAGGTTAGTGGTTGTTAGGGGCTGGATGGGTTAGGAGGAAATGGTGAATGGTTGCTAAATGGTCCAGTGTTTCTTTTTGGGACGTTGAAATGTTGTAAAATTGATTGTGGTGATGGTTGTACAACTCTGAATATATTGGGTTGGCCAAAAATTTCGTTCGGGTTTTTCCATAATACTGGAAACTAATGAATTGTATAATTTAAATGGATGAGTATTATGGGATGTGAAATATATATCAATAAAGCTGTTTTTAAAAGCACATTGGCAGTAGAATAGAAAAGATAATTCATTTATTATGTTAACCTGACAGTAATTGCCTAGACTAATGATACTGTATTACTTAAAGAGAAAAGAATGTAGTTTCTCATTGAAAAACACTCCAAAACTGGATCTGCAGAAAATTCTTTTTAGTAATAGTTTTCTTGCCAAGTCTGCAGGCTAAATAACGACAGGACCAACGCTGGTCAAAATCTTTCTTGTACAATACCATAACTGTTTAGATATGCCAAATAACCAGTGGTCTCCTGATTGTGTAAGACTCTATCTCTCAAAGACAATCAATACTCATGGCACATACATAATAAGCATGCCCTGTGTATATATTATATGCCACGTGTACTATACCAATACATTATACATGTAAACATGCACACATTTTTCATAAACATTAGAAGCCTGTACATAATTCGACTCATGATTTATTTGTCCTGCTTAATAATTCTTCACAAGGATTATGTCACTTAGCATATTTTTATCTTATTTTTCCTTGTTAATTGGTTGAATGATTTCTATCTGTAAAGTATTTCTTTTATATAAAATGAATTGTTGAAATCATGATTTATCATAACTGAAAAACCAGTTGGGATCTTTTCCCTCAATCCTGTATCTTCATGATTGGTTAGGCTATCATTACTTTTGTCATTTTGTAGGAAGTGAAGGGCACAGTCAGTGCAATTGAGAAACAAATATGAAATTTACTAAAGTTAAAAAATTCCTTGGGTTTGGTAAAGAAATGAAATTCTAAAATACACTGTAAAGTATATATTATCAATCTTTGGTAAGATAGTGAAAAAAAATTTTTTTAATGGTTTTAGGGAGTTAATATTTGCCTTTTGTTGTTGTTGTTCTACCTCAGAGATACATTTTTTCACCCGAAAATATGGCCTTTAAAGGCTAACTGCCTAATTTTATTATTTAAAATATGTATTACTCTTTTAACAGCCTAATTTTAAATGGTAACTGTTACTCCGACGTATTTGGATCACCCCTTTTGATATAGCATGTTTTATTTTGAGAAAGTCCTAATGAAAAAAAAGTTCACAGAAAATTTGTCAAATAATTTTTTGTTTCAAAGAAATGTAAATATTATATCATAAATATTATTTTTCTGTTTTAAATGTCATTTTTCTAACGATCATTTTCAGTGTTTGCGTGACTTTTCATATTGCTACATCATGAAGTATTAACACACAACGCCAGAATTTCAGAGATAAGCTGGAAAGTCTCCAGCCCACTCATTTCAAAGAGGAGGAAAGGTGATCACAGCAGGGTTGGAACCTGGGTATCTTTTTCCCGTGCCAGTGATTAGAGTCACGTTCAAACACACCATTGCCTTGACTCATTTTGCATGCAGTTCTCAGGTGCACATCCATAGCATGAAATGATGCATACTCACATTGTTCTTAGATATTTGGGGGGGGTGGGGATAAAAGATGGAGATTTAATATTAAAGCTGCTTTTGATTGACCAGACTAAACTTTAAGTATCAGGGAGAAAAGGGAGTAAATGGAGAGAGCAATCTGGTATTTCTATACTTAAGAGTGAAACCAAAAATGGGAAAAAAGATATAATCAGAACCTACCACCATTCTATTTCAGCACAGCATGTAATTCTCAGTTCAAAAAAAAGTTTTGTATTTTTTTTTAAGAGAAAGCACTTTAAGATAGTATCTTTATGATCCATTTCTGTGATAAATGAGTGAAGCTTTGACTCCCTCTGAGAAATTGCTTTGCAATTGTGAAGCTGCTGAGAGAGCGTGGCTCTAGAGGCGGATTGGTCATTGGGTGTGTGAATGAGCTGATCTGCGTGAAACCTGAGTAGTAAATGAGAGCCCACTATGGGGACGCGTTGAACTAGAGTCCTCATGGTGATGCAGATTGGCCAAGAATGAAGCCCTGGGTAGCCAAACAAGCTATATGGCTGGGAGCTGGTTAAGAGCTTGGTAACTTGCTTGACTGCTTTTGAGAACTGACATTGCCATTACAATCATCTGGCTTCTGCTCTGGTTCAGTCAACTGATGAAGCTATAAATGACTTCTGTTTTTGACTGAATCTGGGAAACACAAAGCAGAAAACAGCAGTCCTTCCCCCCTGCCTCCCTCCCTCCCTCCCTCCCTCCTTCCCTCCCTCCCTCCCTTCCTTCCTTCCTTCCTTTTTTTTTTTTGCCAGGAACTGTAAAAAGGAACTGGAAGCCACATCCAAGTGATGGCTTCTGTGTTCTGTTTTTGTGATACATTCTCACTGCTTTGGTGGAGTGGCTGGGAGAGAGTGCTTGGTATTGACATTCAGATGAACGTGTCAAGTATCTCTCTAGGCTGCAGAATTTCTTTATCTGATATTGCCACAACAAGCAGCTCAGAGGTATTTGTCTGTATCACGCTGGTTCTTTTATATTCTGACTGTTGAATGAAAGGAGCCAGACAACTAAGTCTTCTTTTTGAAAAGGAGAAGTCCATTATCAGGGTCTTTGAAGCTCCAAAGAGTGAGTACATTCTACTTGGATAAAGCCCCACAATAGGTGGAAGGAAGCAAAGACAGCCTTATAAATTTCCCTGTGAGCAAGCAGACCTATTGTTGTCTTTATTAAAAATATGCCTCTGAGCTGGTGGTCCTGTTCTGAGTGATACCTCAGAGCTGGCTTGAAAATGATAACTGGGAACTTCAGCGTGTCCCTACAATAGCTTAGGCTGTCTTGAGAAAAGTAAAAGGAGATCAAATTGCTATGCCGAGAGTGCTCAGTATGTTGAACAAATTTATTCTCAAATTTCAAAAGTTAAAACTTCAGCATTTATATTAATAAAGATAAGTAAGCTAGTTGACATCAACACATGCATTCTGTTTGTTCTTTGTACATCCGTGTACCTCCCAGAGAGGGCTGTGACCCAGATTTCATATGCATTCAAGACTTTCATTAGATAAGAATGACATATACTTATCATTAGAGCTTACTAATTAAAGCAGAAAGTGACATTTCAAAGTAATGATGCTCCCTAGTGTCTCAATGTAAAATACTCCCTTGTCTATTTTTAATGACCTGGTATGTGATGTATGTTTAAAATATTATTTTGTTATGATCTTGTGTTTTCATTATTGTCAGTGGTGGGGATGACCAGCAAGGTAGGACATTCTTCTGGATGAATAAGGAGGGAGACCAGTGAAACGTACCAAGGGCTTTGGGCTTTGATCACAGTCACATCCTGGGTGCATCCATGCATTCTTGCATTCGTTCAGCATTTTGATTGCATTCTTTCTACCTGCCATCCTCTTTGCTAGGTGCTGGGCATGTATCGGTTATGAGGACACAGATGGTTCCTGCCCTCAAGGAGCTTGCCCCCCCTCCCTTTGATTATGATCAAAGCTCCTTTGTATTTCCTCTTTTGCATCCTTAGTAGCAGCAGAGAGGATGATGTATTCAGTGCTGGTTTTATATATATATATATATATATGGTCTCCTCACCTGCTGTCGCAAACTTTTAGATATTCTCAGTTGATAAGGATAGTGGAAAAAAGTGTCTCCTTATGTATTCTCTACTTTTTCTCACATTTGTGTCTAGTTTGTCAGCTAAGTTTGTATTACATACATTCAGTGACGCAGAACAGTGTCTGCTGCTCCAGTTCCCTGCCTGGTGTACTGTTGGTGCTCACTGTCTTCCTCCCTCTCCCTCTTATCCCCTTAAGTAATAATAGCACTGAACCGGCTGGTTCTAGTGTTTACATTGTGAATAGGTAATACTCTCAATGTCAATGGGACTTATGTTTTGGGCCCTGGTTGTGAAAAATTTGCAAACCAAACCAGCTGTCATGGGCTATAATAATATATAGGGAGGAGAGTCCCTTTTCATAAAGATTATTTATTTCTAATGGCTTTTAGCCCTAGTGGTGATGCCCCCTGCCTATGACCAAACCATTTAGAGTCTTCAGGCAATTTGCCCAAAGCCCCAGAGCTAGTAAATGACATAGTCAGGACTCCCCCTACCCCGGGGCGGGGGCGGGGCTGGCTGTCCCCAGAGTGCTCTTCACCACTACCCTCTACTACCTCTCATTGTCTTTTATTCTTTTTTATTCCCTTTCTTGTACAAACAGCTCGCAGAGCTCTTTAATCTCAAATATGACGATGAGTTAAACATTCAGGTTGTCTTCGATCTGTGAATGAACATTGCCATTTTCTGAGTCTTTTTTCAGATGAATTTTCTAAAAGCAAATTCCAGGCCTTCCAATGACTGTGCTCAGTGATGGTGACTGATTTAAGGCTGCTCTTGTTATTCAAATCCACTTAAAGTACCAGCATTCCTAAAGTGGTGTGTACCATAAACCCTACTTGGATGATTATAATGCCGCATGCACAGGAGCCAGGATTCACCATTTGAAAATGAGATTGCTCTTCATGCTACAGCAAAATTTATTGAAGTGTTTATTATATGGCTACCCTCCCTGCTATTCAAATTCCTAAAAGAAATCCTGGCTATTTACTTACTTTCCTGCCTGCTTCTAGAAAGGATTTGAGGTAGTTACTAGTATATTCATTGAGACCTAAAAATTCACAGGCAGAATATTTTTATGAAAGAGAGCCGTGATGAGATCTTGTTACTGGTTCTGGAATTGATTTCTTGAAACACTAGTAATGGTGATTTAGAGCCTGGAATCAGATAGTTCTTGCTTTGAATATCTTACCAGGCTATTTGCTATGTGACATTCGGCAAGGCTAATGGCTTTGGACCTCAATTTATTATTTTATTTTACTTTACTTTAATTTATTTTTAAATTGAGTATAGTTGATTTACAGTATTGTGTTAATTTCAGGTATACAGCATAGTGATTCAGTAATTTTGCAGATTATATTCCACTATAGGTTATTACAAGATAATGGGTGTAATTCCCTGTGCTGTACAGTAAATCCTTGTTGCTTATCTATTTTATGTATAAAAGTTTGTATCAGGGCTTCCCTGGTGGTGCAGTGGTTAAGAATCCGCCTGCCAATGCAGGGGACATGGGTTCTAGCCCTGGTCCAGGAAGATCCCACATGCTGCGGAGCAACTAAGCCCACGCGCCACAACTACTGAGCCTGCGCTCTAGAGCCCGCGAGCCACAACTACTGAAGGCTGCGCTCCTAGAGCCTGTGCTCTGCAACAAGAGAAGCCACCATAATGAGAAGCCCACGCACCACACCGAAGAGTAGCCCCCCCACCGCAACTAGAGAAAGCCTGAGCGCAGCAGCGCAGACCCAACACAGCCAAAAGTAAAGAAAGAAAGAGAGAGAGAGAGAGAGAGAGACACAGAGAGAGGGAGGGAAGGAGGGAGGGAAGGAAGGAAGGAAGGAAGGAAAAGAAAGAAAGGAAGGAAAGAAAGAAAGTTTTTATCTGATAATCCCATTCCTCTAATTTGTCCCTGACCTCACTCCCTCTCACCTTTGGTAACCACAAGTTTGTATTCTATGTCTGTGAGTCTGTATCTGTTTTGTATATACTGGGCCTCAATTTCTTGATTTGTAAAATGGGGGTGGGTAACAAAAGTACCTCATCACTGTGAGGGTTACCTGAGAGAATGGTTGTAAAGCACTTAGCACAAGTGTCTGGTATGCAGGAAGTGTTAATAAATGTGATGATGGTAGAGGTGGTGGTGGTGAAAGAAGTAAGGTACACTGCTTCATTTCTTCAAATGAAATCTTGCCAAATATATGAATGTATGAATTTGATTATCTTTTCTGGTTGGGTGGGTACAGACCTAACCTTACTCAGCACTGCCATAGAACACTGGTGTGCAAATGTGTACACACAAATAGTTTAGAAATGATGATTCTCGGTTTGAAATTAGGGAAAAGAAGTAATAGCAGGCAGTGGAACGGTAGAGAAAGCACCATGGGCAAGGTGCTAGCCGATTTGGGTTTAATTAGGGCTTTGCTGCTTTCAGCTCACAAGATGTTACGCAACTGTCTTACACTTTATGAGCCTCACTTTCCTCTCCTATGGAGTGATGACAGCAATACCCACTCACCAGGGCTGTTTTCAGAACTGCGTGAGATAATGTATTGTTGATGGACTTTGAAGATGTACTGGTCTACAAGTCTTGGTTTTTGTTGAGGAGATTATACTAGGATAAAAATGAGTTTGATATAGAGTTGCAAATGGGACTTTATGGCTACGTTTGTGCCCAAGACTTTCTTTTTATTTTAAAGATGCAACTCCCCAGCTGACCTCATTTACTTGGAAATTCTAGAGGAGCAACATAATACTTTGAAGCCAAATGGTTAATTTTCTCTGGAGGTCTTTCCTCTTCTGGTTACTGGATGCTTATGTTCTTTAAACCCTGGCAGTGAGGAGGAGGCCCTTGTATGACAGTGGATTTAGTGGGGTATAAATCTACCTAACTAGCAGGTGGATGGGAGCTGATGAGGGTCGGCTCCAGAGCCCAGCCACATTAGCCAAGTTAGAAGGATGTGTCGACTTCAACTTCAAACCATGGGGTCCAGCAGCAAACTGCAGGGAAGCAATAGCAGCCCATGGTGTGGCTTGTTGTGCTACCCTCATTCTTGTCAGTGTCACCATCATCACCATTAAGCCTGACTTATTAAGTGCTGGCATGTAGAGCTCCCTTAAGTGCCATTGCAGGCAGATGGGCAGCTGTGTGTTTTAAATAAGAGCCTTGCAAAGGACTGTGAGGTGAAGGGGCCCAGCTGTAATGCAAGGCAGGCCCACAGGTGTGGCTGCGTGGGCTGATAAGAGGATTGTTGGTGGCTATAGTAGGCATTTGTTCATGGTGTCAGTTTAGCCCATGGCCCTTTTCTTTGAGAACTGCCCCCAACTCTCCCCTTCAAGGGTGGCCCTGGCTGTCATGTTTGTACTGTGTATCTTGGCTCCCATGGTCATGCCTGAGTGGATCGAGGATACACAGTTGACCCAGTCAGATTGAATTTCCCAGAAGCTGGACTTGGGACTAAGACATGTCTGTAGGTAGATGGGGTAGGTAGGTACACTTGGAAACTGTGGGAAGCCATGTCTTTGGTTAATTCTCATAACAGTCCTTTGAGGTAGGTCCTCTTCTCATTCCCATTTTATAGAAGAGGAAGCTGAGTCATAGAGAGGTTAATTAATTTACCCAAGATCATATAGTTGGGTAGTGGTGGAGCCAGGCAGGAACCCAGGTAGCATGAGCTCATGCCTTTAGCCACTATGAAACTGTCTCTCTGAAGATGAATGGATGAAGAAGATGTGGTATATATACACAATGGAACATTACTCAGCCATAAAAAGAATGAAATAATGTTATTTGCAGCAATATGGATGGACCCAGAGATTATCATATTAAGTGAAGTAAGTCAGACAGAGAAAGACAAATATCATATATCACTTATATGTGGAATCTAAAAAATTATATAAATGAACTTATTTACAAAACAGAAATAGACTCACAGACAACAAACAAACTTATTGGTACTGGGGGGATAGCAGGGGGCGGGGGGAGAGAAATTAGGAGTTTGGGATTAACATATACACACTACTATGTATAAAACAGATAAACAACAAAGACCTACTGTATAGCACAGGGAACTATATTCAGTGTCTTGTAATGCCTATAATGGAAACGGGTCTGAAAAAGTGTACATATATGTGTGTCTGTGTGTGTGTGTGTGTGTGTGTGTGTATATAAAACTGAATCACTTTGCTGAACACCTGAAGCTAATACAACATTGTAAATTAACTATAGTTGAATAAAACAAAAAGCTGTTGAAAAAAATAAATAAAACTGTCCTTCTGTGGCACATATATACAATGGAATATTACTCAGCCATAAAAAGAAGTGAAATTGAGTTATTTGTAGTGAGGTGGATGGACCTAGAGTCTGTTATACAGAGTGAAGTAAGTCAGAAAGAGAAAAATATATACCGTACGCTAACACATATATATGGAATGTAAAAAAAAAAAAAAAGGTTCTGAAGGACCTAGGGCCAGGACAGGAATGAAGACGCAGATGTAGAGAATGGACTTGAGGAGACAGGGAGGGGGAAGGGGAAGCTGGGATGAAGTGAGAGAGTGGCATGGACATATATACACTACCAAATGTAAAACAGATAGCTGGTGGGAAGCAGCTGCATAGCACAGGGAGATCATTTGGTGCTTTGCGACCACCTAGAGGGGTGGGATAAGGAGGGTGGGAGGGAGACGCAAGATGGAGGAGATATTGGGATATACTTATGCATATAGCTGATTCACTTTGTTATACAGCAGAAACTAACACAACATTGTAAAGCAATTATACTCCAATAAAGATGTTAAAAACAACGACAACAGCAACTGTCTTTCTGAGAGAGAGGGAGGAATACAGCAGGCCTACTGAGCAATGCAGGTTAAATGACTCTGAGGGCCCAGGGACGTAAGGTGGGAGGGGGAGAATAAGACTGATTGACTTGATTTTGTAGGCTTTCTGGCTCTAGGATCCAGACCTTAGTAAGAGTGATTCCTACCATTGGGATTAGAGAAGTATCTCTGTGTCCTTATAAGTAAATTTCCCTTTTTGTGCACAAAGTAGTTTCAGTGGATGTCTGTTACTTGCAACCAAAAGAGCGGTGACTAAGGGACCACACTGTCACAAGTTGTTAAAATTGGCTTTTGTAGCCCCAGGCGTCTTTATATTATCTCTAGGTAGGGTCCAGGCTAGTGGAGGAGAAAGGCAAGTAAACCAGTTATTGGAGTATAAGGTGACAACTCTCTGACAGAGGTAAGCCTAAAATGCTTTAGAAATGCAGCAGTGTGGCAGAGGGTAGGGTGTGGGGAATCAGGAATGGCTTCTCAGAGAGGGGATATTTGAGCTGTTTTTGAAGTGAGTGGGGTTTAGTTATATGAAGAATGGTTGGGAGGACGGGTGTTCCAGGTAGTGTAAATGTTATAAGCCAAAAAAAAAAAAAAAAGAAAGAAAAGTGAAACCTGTGACACATTTTGGAAAGGACAAGCAATTAAATGTGATGGAGAAGAAGGAAGGAAGAGGGATATGCAACTGGAGTTCTTGGCTGTACTAGATCATGCAGGGTCTCTAGTGCTAAGTTATGGAGTTTGAACCTTATCCTATAAGCTAGCAGTTCATTCACTACTGGGCTCCTTCCCGCCCTCCGACATGAAGAAGTGTAAATTTTGAAATGGAAAAGATGACATTCTGACAACATTAAAGACAGTTTTAGGGGAAAAAAAACCCCCACAGAAAAACACACGCAGAATCCCAACACCTAACACTGCTGTTTTCATTTTTGAACATCATCTAGTTGTCCTCAAACATGCCTATTTTGTACATGGTTGCAATCCATCTACGTATCATTTTCACTTCCCAGTAGATCAGAAAGCTTTTCTATGTTTCTATGTCCTCCTCTCCTAATTATTATAGCAGCATGATAAGTTTTTCCAAATATCTGCACTGCTCCAGGCAATGCGTTAGGTTCTGGTGACAAAGATGTATGAGCTGAGGGTTCCTGCTTTTGTGCAATACAGGAACTGGTATAATACTTCTGCTGAAGTATTTAGCCATACACATTTAAAAACATGTGGGTTTACTATTATTATTTTATGAAAAATGTACTTATTTCTTTGAGAACTGATTTCTAACCTTTTATCTGTACTTACTGTCCCCCTGCTCCCGCCCCCATCATAAATGTTCTGTGGCTAACAAATAGCCGCAGCTTCACGTGCTTTTACTGTTCACATGCTACTTACCTAGTATCTTTTTCATATCTTATGCTCTAAGTCCTCTGAAAGCCATTTGATGGTTAACCATAAACAGGCTCCAAATCAAGTTCTTGAGCCGAGTTAATTTGATTGTGAAACATTATCTTGATTGTGGCAAGTGTCCAGTTGTCATCTGTGGATGCAAGTGTCCACAGCCTAAACTAATTACAAACCAGCTCCATCCCAGGGAAGGTGGCATTGCCTAGCCAGCCTCCCCAGGCCAGACCCGAGTGTGTCGATGATGTGATCACACCTGCTTTTCCTTCC
This sequence comes from Delphinus delphis, assembly GCF_949987515.2. Taxonomy (NCBI): domain Eukaryota; kingdom Metazoa; phylum Chordata; class Mammalia; order Artiodactyla; family Delphinidae; genus Delphinus; species Delphinus delphis. The sequence continues at coordinate 75,704,663 of NC_082692.2, read as the reverse complement.
TCTGGCCTTCTCTTTCCCTCCCTGCTCCTGTGTTAAAGAAAGCAGGGGCGATTGGCCAATATAGCTCCTTAAATTAAATTTTGCTTCCTACTTCCGGCATAATCGTGAGCCTCCAAATTAAAGATGCAGATAATTTTGCAATCAGATTTACATTTAGGTCTGTAATGAGTTTAAAGTCTTTTTTACATGCTTTAGTTTTCCCTTTTATGATGCATTTTGTTGACTTAATTTAGCTCTCTGGTTTGGGTCATATCTTGTTGTTGGTTTTTCCTCTAGTCTCTGTATCCAGAAGTCTTCATTTTCTTCATTCCTAGTCTTATATATATTGTAGAAAAGACAATGATCGGTTGGTGTAAATAAAAAAAAAATAAAGATGTTCATTCAATAAAGAGTCTAGAAGTGCTTCATTATCTGTATAATGATGAAATGGACAGGGAGGCTAAGTAAACTGTATTCTCTGGAAATCCTCAAATCTGGTTTTACTGTGTGTGTATGTTCAGACACAAGTATTCAAGTGTGAGTTACTGACACACATACTTAAAATGAAATAGGTTGTTACCTTATAGACTGTAAAAGCTTGGAAAAGCTCTCTTAGCCTCAGTTTCCTCCTCTGTAAAATGGAACAGTAATAGTTCTTACTATATGTGGTCGCAGGGGTAATTCATTTGATGATGCTGCAAAGTGTGGGCATATAATAAGTGCCAATAAATATCAGTGATTAATATCATGGCTCTTGTCTTGGAAGAGTACAAAGCCTTTTTCATGATCTTAATTTTGAGCAACTAAATAAATCCCTAAACTCACCTCTTTATAGAGAGGCCAAAACTCACCTCTTTATAGAGAGGCCCATTGGAAGAAAGCTTAGATTTTAGAAAAATTTCTCAAGCTATGTTCTCCTAGCATCCTTTCCCTTCTCACTCAACCTAGGCTGAATGTGTAGTCTTTTCTACCTGGTTCTCACTGGTACTCTCTTTGTGGCAGATTCTCCTGGTGGCCATTGTCTGATTTCAACAGCCACAGTGGTGACCAGTTTTATATGTCAGCTTCCTACCTCTAGCACCCACTGTGCTCCTTTTCTGCCATCTCTCATGTTGGAAACCTGTTGGGCCTGGGCCAAAGAAAAGCCTGAAAGTACGGGGGAGTAAATGCCTTCAGGGGCTGCCCTCAACCACTGGGCATTTGAACATGTGAATAAATGCTCCAGTCTTCCATTTTTCAGGTGCATAATTCTGGATGCATACTGCATACTTCTTAGGAGGTCCTGGCCAAATCAGGCCCTTTGCTGTCAGTGGCAAACTTCATAATGTACCCTTATGTTGGCTTTTACTCCTTCCCTATCTTACTCTGTATTCCCTCATCCCTGCTTTCTGGAATCACCTCCCAAATAAACTCCTGCATGTAAACCCTTGTCTCAGTCTCTCCCTTCAGGGGAGCCTAACATGACAGCTCTGAAATCTCCTACCTCATTGATGTTTCTAGGCCCTGCCCATGTAGTCTTTAGCCCTAGATCATTGCTCTTTCCTTTTTAGTTCAGAGGAAAGGGATGTCTCATGAGTTTTCAAGGCTAGCCTCTTCTTTGATCTTGATTCTGTCTCCTCTTAAATCCTCTGGACCCACAGACCATCATGTCTTGTTTACTGCTGCACCTCCAGTGGAGAGTGCTTAGCTCATAGTAGGAGCTCAACAACTACTTATTGAATGAGTGAGAGGGAGAATTGTTCTCTTTCTCTTGCCTGTTTTTTATTTTCCTTCTCTCCATTGGTTGATCTTCTTTGGAAGCCTAGCGGTCTTTTGCTTTGGAAATAAACATCATTACTGGGACTTCCCTGGTGGCGCAGTGGTTGGGAGTCCGCCTGCCAATGCAGGGTACATGGGTTCAAGCCCTGTTCCAGGAATATCCCACATGCCACGGAGCAACTAGGCCCATGTGATACACTGCTGGGCTTGCGCCCTGGAACCTGCGAGCCACAACTGCTGAAGCCAGCATACCTGGAGTCCATGCTCCGCAACGGGAGAGGCCACTGCAGTGAGAGGCCGCACACCGTGACGAAGAGTGGCCCTCACTCACCGCAACTAGAGGAAGCCCTCACGCAGCAACGAGAACCCAATGCAGCCAAAAATAAATAAGTAAAGAAATAAATTTAAAAAAATAAACATAATTGCTTGAATCACAGATCCGTCCTCTTTATTAGACCTACTAGCCAACTCCCAACCCCTTGGTAATGCTGGATCTTCCCGAACACTTTCTCTTTCTTGAACTCTGCCTCGCTTGATCTCTTCAACTCTCTCCAGGTTCTTAGACTTTTCTTTCCTAGTGTTTTTGCTGGCTTGTTTAGCTGATTCTAAATTTGGCTTCCTCCAGCTCTCCATCTTTGATTCTCTTCTTTTCTGAAGTTATATACTCAACCTGGGTATAGCAGTGACTCCTTTCTCTTCAGCCATGTGGATGATTTCTAAATCTGTCATCTCTAGATTGACTCTCCTGAGTTCAAAGCTATCGGAAATCTCCATCTGGAATTCTTGCAGATATTTCCAGCTTACCGTGTTCAAGCTGGAATTCATTTTCTTTTCCCCATTTTCACCTCTTCCGTCTTTTCCATACCCTGCCTTAATTAATGGGCTCACCATCTGCCTGGGTTTGCAGTATAGATGTGTGATCCTTAATTGCCTTCCCTCAACATTGCTTTCAAGAAATAATTTTTGAGTTCCCACTGTGATCCAGACACCGTGCTAGGTGATAGGGTTACATGGACAACAAGACAGACCATCAAGAGGCTCACAGCCTGGTAACAGATACAGACATTAATCTGAGTTGTCACACAAGTACAGCATTACAAACCTGAAGTAAGGACTGTGGAAGAAAAGTCCAATGTACTTTGAGAGCATGTCACAAAAGGACTTAATGTATTCCTGGGGTTTGCACAGCTTCCTTTAGGAAGAGTGGCATTTGATGTGAGGTCTAAAGAATGAGTAGGAATTAATTAAGAGAGAGAAACTCTTCCCTCTTTATCACTAGGCACTGTAGTCATTAGGTCCCATTAATGCTACCTAGGAAATGTCCCCATTTTTCTGTTTTCTGTTCTCATCCTGGACCACTGCAACTCCCACCTTCACCTCCCACTCCCCATCCATTAATTTTCACGTTTCTGGCAGAGTGCTTTTACCAAACACAGATCTGACCATGCGTCTTCTACTTCCAGCTTAAAACCATTGGTAGCTCCCTAGTACTTCCAGGGTAAAATCCCATCCCTCTGGTACAGCAGCCAAAGACTTTCCAATTTTTGTCTCTGACGTTTGTTTCTAGCCTCATCTCCTGTCACTCCACAGTACATTGCCTGTTCTGTGGCTACTAGACACTTTGTCATTTGTTGAAGATACCGTGTCCTCATAGGCTTTCATGCCTTTATTCATTCATTTATCAGGTTTGAGTTCTTCTGTCTGTCTTTTGTACCTGGTGAGCTGCTGCTGATCCTGTTAGACCCTACATAAATGCCACATTCTCCATGAAACCTTCCCTGGCCCCTGATCTGCATCCCCTTATTTGTATTTGCACATTTCTCTCCTTAGAGTTCCCATCCTTTGCCTTATAGTAACTTAGTTGTCTAGAGCATGTGTTCCTCTGGGATCAAAATTGTGCTGTGCTCCTCTCTCCCTTCCCAGGGCTTGAAATGTAGCAGGTGTTTAGTAAATATGTGCAGTTGATTTGTCCATGTGTGAATAGGGTAAGGGAGGCAAAGACACTGAGGGATGGGAGGAGAGCTGAAAGAAAAAGCCAGACCTTTCCTAATTAAATGAACTGGTGACCCCAAGCAGGGCTTGACCAAGACATGTCGGTGGCCCAGGCAGACTAATTATTTGGTATTCCTTCAGCAACCAGGTGACATAACAGATTTGAGCAGTGCTGCTTGTGGAGCAGGATGATGACAGATTGCAGTGCCTGGCCTCCATGCCCAACTCAGCAGAACGAAAGCCCTCTAAGGTGTCAACCCCACTCTACATAAAGGCATTTTATTGACTTTGTTTTGTTGCAGAGATTGCCACCCCTACTCCCACCTCAATTGTCTCATCAAGGTATTTTTTACAATTAAACCCAATTCCCTTCTTAAAGAAATTTCTGATAAATGGTGGATTTTGGGGTTTTTTTTCCCCACTGTGTTACTTTTCTGGGGAACACTTTAGTACCTCTTCTAGATTGTACCCTGAGCAGCTGCTGGCCAGTCCTCCTGTTAATGCTGCTCTGATACCAAGGAAGGAAGACTGGGTTGTACAAAGCTCTTTATCAATATTACGTCAATAACCTATAAAGAATCCTTTTCCAGGCCTGTCTTATATCCGTTTTACAAAGAAATCTGTTTTTTATTTCAAAGTTGTCAGGACGTTGCTGTGAAGTTCATGGCAGGGGAGGCTTGTGTTCTCTTCCATGTTTTAACAAATGGCAGGCAAAAGGGCCAAGAGTGGGCTGCCCCTCCCCAAGTTTTCTGAGACTGCTTGGTGCCTGGGCCTCCTCAGAAGTCCACCACCCACCCACACCATCCTCTCCTGAGCAAGGCTGGGAAGGTTTAGTGATGTCACTGTTAGGGAGTCTTTCAGTGCAGACAGGCTGCTTATGGCCTTCACTTGAGTGTGTTCAAGAAGAGAAGTGTGTAAGTGACGAGGAAACCAGCACGCTTTTTTGCCCATGTGACTTTGTCCCTGATGGCAGCTTACCGATGCTGATGTCCACTAAAAACGCAGCAGACGGTTAGTAGTTGCTAAGAGACAAGAGTCCTGAGTAATTAATTACTCTGCTCCAGGCACTGTGTAGACACTGAGGGAAAGAAGGGATCTGACATATCCTTTATTTATCGAGTTATTTAAGCCCTTCCCACTTCTAAGGGTCAGTAGAAGTGGCATTTAGGGACTGGTCATTTGGAAAATCCAGATTTATGTCCTGAGTCTACAAATCTTTCATTGGAACTTAGGCTAGCTACCTTAACCTTGTGTGTTTTATGAAATACTTTATACAGTGTTTTATAAAATGATTTCAAATATATGATCCATTTGAGCCTCATAGAAGGCTAGCATCATTATTTTTATTTTAATGATGAGAATTATGATAACCAGTGGGTTAATTGTCTCATTCAAGATCTCTCAGCTCATCAGAGACTGAGCTTTCTTTGACCTTTGGCCTCCTGATTCTTTTCTTCTTTATTCAACTATCGCTGCCTATATAGAGGCAGTGATAAAAATTTGAATCTTTTCACAACCACAGCTTTTACATATTTCAAACTCTTATCCTACGCATCCCTCTGTCTAGCTCTCACGTACTAAGTGTTAAGTGTGTGTGGAGTACTTCCGTGTTGGTGTGGCTCTTATTTGTCTCTCTAACTTAGGTCTTCTTTATTCGTCCAATTTTTTTTTTTCAAAAGGGGCAAGGGGAACTTAACATTTGTCCTTTTCCAGTCTTTAACTGTTTTTATATTTTCCCCAATTCCTGTGCACAATGATAATGGGAAGTGACTAATGATCAAATGATTTTCTTTCATGTTTGCCTTGCTTGGAGGTATGCAGTGAATTCAGAATTGTTGAATCTTTAGAGAAATGGTAGGAAAGTAGGATTGAGAATGTTACTCGAAAGCTCTTAGATCTTAGTTTAGGAAGTCTAGCACACAGCAGCAGGACTTAAAAGGATCATGACACCTGGAGTTATAGGAAGTGGCAGAAACAGGATTCTTTTTTGCAAAGGAAGAATCTTTCCTTGGATATACTTTGCTAGAAGGAATTTCTTCCTTGTCTGACTTCCTGTAGCATTTCTTTGTGCCTTTCTTATGGCTTACATTGCTTTTTATACTGTATTTTAGTTATTTTTATAGTTACCATCTCTATTACTAGACTGGTTTTTTTGAGGACAGGAGTGTTGTCTGATGTGCTTTGACAACCCCATGACACCTCTGCATAGAGCTACAAAGTAGTGATTAACAAATATACATGTTTCTGGGATTTCCAGAGACTTGTACTTTCTCCATTATGCAATACTGTTTCATTTGAATATTTTACAATAAGAATGTATTACCATGCAATCAGGAAAAATAAAAGTAAAGATATAAACTTTTTCTGAATGATTAAATGGATGAGTGAATGATTAAGAACTCAAAGCTGCTAAGGAAATTTGGAAGCAAGGTATCATTTACCGAACATCTAAAGCACTGGTTTTCCAAGAAGTATAACATTTTTCATACTTATTACTCTAATTACTTTTGCAGCGTTTTGATGAAATGGAAGGGCATAGGCATATAGTAGCTAAGGTATCCAAGGTTCAAGTCTTTCCCCTCCCGATTCTGTGCAGTCTCTCTAAGCTTCAAAGATCTTGCTTTTGGATTTTTTTTTTTTTCTTGGTCCAGGTGTTCACTAATGATTTTAAGGCTGCAGAGAGATTATTAACCAAATTGACCCCTGTGGTGTGAAAAAGTGAATTTAGCATTTTTCTTGGGCTCCGTCTCTAGAGTCGAGCCAGTTCATTGGGGAAATCTGGCTCATTGATTCCTGAGCTCAAGCATGCTCTGAGGTTCTCATCCATTTGAGGTCCTTCATCTCTATGCAGTCGATCCATCACCGTGCGGTTGCATACTCTTATTTCAGGCTGTGCGGAGCCAGAACACAAACCAGGCTGGAAAAGACCATGCCTGTGTTTAGATGCTGCAAGTCACCGAATTTTCTCATTGTCAGCAAACAAAATGATTTCATTATTGGCAGCCTCTTATTCAAGGATCACACGTTTCGAATGTTTGCCTCTATGTCTGCATCTTAGATTGGGACTGCTGTGTTATAGATGAAAACACAGAACACTTCTGGAAAATACAAAGGAGGCAGATGCTTTCCAAGATCAATACTTTGATTGCAGGATGTCATAGTCTTTTTAGGTTCAAGGATGTTGTTTATTCAGTTATTGAGGGCTGTGAGGCTTTAAGGGACTTGCAGATCAGCTTGTGTGGCACAACATATATAATTCAGCAGGGCCTCACTTGACCTCCTTACATTTGTACCGTTGAATTTATGTAGGTCACTGTTATTGGAGCTCGGCATTTTTCCTACGTAAGAACAGATTTCAGGTAGGAAGCATGTACAGAGCCCATACTTATGTATGCCAGTAAACCTTTTGAATGACTTTCAAGTTAAGCATTGGAGAGGAAGAAAAACAGGTAGTAGATAACCTTGAATCTCCCAGAATAAACACTGACAATTTAAAAAAATATATAACTTGTTTTCTCACAAGGTAAATGTCTCCCTTTTGAGAGCCTGCAGAGTTTATTATTCTTTTCAATCTTGAAACGTCAGTTAAAATCCCAGTAGTGCAGGGTTTGAAATCGACAGACTACAGAAGTGTCCAATGATGGCTGCTGCTGTTTTGGGATCATCAGTTCTTTGTCTCATAAAGAGAACACCCACCTAGGACAGGCCCACTTATGACCCATGTGAATGGGACAACCTCTTGAGGCACGTGTAGCTCGTGGAATACTGGGAAGCATGTTCCAGCTCTGGAGAAGCTATGGCCTATAAGTAATTGCAGGTCAGAGTAAGAAAAAATTAGGGAAGTATGCTAACCGTTATTGAATCCTTACTCTCTGCTTTGAATTGTGTTAAATTACATAATTTAACCCTCCTGACAAATTTAAGAGGTATTTACTTTTATCTTTCATTATAATTGAAGAAACAGAGGATTGAAGATGTTAAGTGATGTGCCCAGCAAGTAATTGGCAGAACCAGAATTAGAACCATGACTGTTTCACTTCAAAATTGTAGATTTTCCATTCATTCTCTGGCCTTACACTGTCCTCTGTGAATCTTAAATTTAACGAACAGGTCTTATACAGTTTTTATTTTTCAGTGGAGTTTATATTCCCTTTTATTTTTTAATTATTGTCTTTTATGTCCATTATGTCCTTGCCTTAAAAAATTTTGTTTACTGATTTTTCTCTTCAGATTTTAAAAATTAATGACACGAACCTTTGTGAATCTCTGATTTCTGGTATAGCACCTTGTCTATAGGAAGTATTCAGTAAATACTTAAATAAGTGAATTAAAAATACAGGGGACTTCCCTGGTGGTCCAGTGGTTGGGACTCCACGCTTCCACTGCAGGGGGCATGGGTTCGATCCCTGGTCGGGGAACTAGGATCCCTCATGCTGCGTGGCATGGCCAAAATAAATAAATAAATAAATAATTTTAAAAAATACAGTATATGGTCATACAGCCTTGATGTTTCATTTCTTACACATTTTTTATATTTCTTAATACTAAGGTCTCTTTTAAAACCAACCAGCCATAGGCATTTAGAATACCTTCTAAGTGTAGAGCAAAGTGGGAAATATAAAGAGGTATTCTTTTTTTTTCCTCCTTTGAGCCTAGAAATCTTTTTTTTTTTAATTAATTAATTTATTTATTTTTGGCTGCGTTGGGTATTTGTTCCTGCGCGTGGGCTTTCTCTAGTTATGGTGAGCGGGGGCTCCTCTTCGTTGCGGTGCGCGGGCTTCTCATTGCGGTGGCTTCTCTTGTTGCAGAGCATGGGCTCTAGGTACGCAGGCTTCAGTAGTTGTGGCATATGGGCTCAGTAGTTGTGGCTTGCGGGCTCTATAGCGCAGGCTCAGTAGTTGTGGTGCACGGGCTTAGTTGCTCCGCGGGATGTGGGATCTTCCCGGACCAGGGATCGAACCCCAGTCCCCTGCATTAGCAGGCGGATTCTTAACCACTGTGCCACCAGGGAAGTCCTAAAGAGGTATTCTTGAGAAAGCTTAATATTTCATTGTCGGAGACAAAACTGTTTGGGGGCTCCATTTTCTACCCATATTTTTAGGTAACCGATACTTTGCCTATTGTGATTATTGCAAGTATACCTTCCTGGCATGTCATTTGCCTGTTAACTTTATACTTTCTTTGCTTTGTATTTAAGAGTTTGAAAAAAAAAAAAAAAGAGTTTGACATGCTTATCTCATTTATATAGGTCTTTTATATAACATATTCCATCTTGGAGTTTAACTGTGTCCTGCCAAACAGTTAAGTGGCAGAACAAAATATGCGTGGCCATGGCAGTGTCTAGTCTTCTGCCCAGCATCCAACCACTCCTTACCACTCCACCGCTGCCACTCGGGGCCAAGCCACCAGCACTTCTCACTTGGATTATTTAGGCAGGCTCCTACCTGGTCTTCTTGCTTCTTGGTTTGCCTCTTTCTGTTGAGTCTCAACACAGAAGTCAGGTGATTCCATTCCAACACAAGTTGGATAAAGTCACTCCAGAGAAGAGACTTCAGTCGTAACAGTGGCCTACAAGGTCCCCTGTCATCTGCCCCCACCCTGGTAGTTCTCTGGCCTCATCTCCTACTTTCCCATTGGTCACTCCATCCAGGCTCTCTGCTGTTCTTCCAGCCTTTCAGGGGTGCTTTGCCTGTGTTCCTTTAGCCCATTATGCCGTATTCTCAGGTACTTGTAGGGTAGAGGTTGCTTCTTTACCTTCTTGAGATTTTTAAAAATATATTTTTATTGAAGTTGCTGTGCAATATTATATAAGTTACAGGTATACAATATAATGATTCACAATTTTTAAAGGTTATACTCCATTTATAGTTATTATAAAATATTGGCTATATTCCCTGTGTTGTACAATATATCCTTGTGGCTTATTTTATACCTAATAGTTTGTACTTCTTATTCCCTCCTCCTATATTGCCCCTCCCCCTCCCTCTCCCCATTGATAACCACTAGTTTATTCTCTATATATGTGTCTACTCCTTTTTTTGTTATACTCACTAGTTTGTTGTATTTTTTAGATTCCACATATAAGTGATGTCATATAGTATTTGTGTTTCTCTGTCTGACTTGTTCCACTCAGCGTAATGCCCTCCAGGTCCATCCATGTTGCTGCAAATGGCCAAATTTCTTTCTTTTTTATGGCTGAGTAGTAGTCCATTGTGTATACACACACACACACACACACACACACACACAGAGATGCTACATCTTCTTTATCTTTTCATCTGTTGATGAACACGTAGGTTATCTTTACTTACAGATTCCTCCAAGGTTTACCGTGACCACTCCATTGAAGTTTCAGCCTCCCTCACTGCCTACCTCAGGACCACGCCCATCCCCCTTCTCAACTCTGGCTTCTTCTACATTACTTATCACCATCTTACATGCAGTATTTTTCATAGTTTATTTTGTTTTATTGTCTATCTCCCCCAGATAGAAATAAGACCCAGAAGGCATAAAGACAAGTTCTTTGCTTTTGGTTTTTGTTTTCTGTCTTGTTCATTGTTGGCCCTAGTACCTAGGATGGTGCCTGGCTGAAGTAGGTGCTTGATAAATATTTGACTGAAGAATGAATGAAAATGTAACTGTGAGACTCTTATGTGTCAAAGGTGCCACATTCAACTCTTTGAGTATTAAGAACTTTAATGATTTATTCATTCATAAAATGCTTTTTGAGCACTTACTATATGCCAAGCCACAGGCTATGTCTTGAAGATACGGTGGACCTCCTGGAGCTTACTGTGTAGTTGGAGAGACTGACATTAAACATCAATAAATGTCTAATTATGCGGTGCTACACTATGGCAGGGGAGCTCAGGGAACATTCTGGTGTTGAGAGCTTGGAAGGCTTCCTGAGGAATATTTGTCTAGCCCTGCTTTGTGAGCTTAGCTATGAGCCAGGGATGAAAGTAGGACTGCCAGGCTGCTACTTTCACAGGCCCAAGGAAACTTCTGTGCAGATTTCTTAAGCCACTGTGGTTTTCAAACTTGATTGGCATCAGAATCATCTGGTAGGCTTGTTAAAACACAGATCTGGGCCTCCTCTTTAGAATTTCTGATTCAGTAGGTCTGGGGTAGGGTCTGAACGTTTTCATTTCTGACAAGTTCTCTAGTGTTGCTGATTCTACTGTTCTGGGGGTCACGCTTTGAGAACAACTGGATTATGGGATGGGTCTGGCCTGTCTCTATCTAAAATGGGGAAGCTTATTCTGAGGCAAGGGCTGGGAAGACTTCTGATCTTGGAGAAAGGGCCGTCTGCAGGGAACTTTGCAGTTAGTTACAGTTGCCAAAAACCATAGGGTAGGCATAGAAGGAACTGGAGATAATGACTTATTAATTTTTTTTCTGGGCACATTCACAGATAGCTTGATCTAATCACTACTATTGTTTTCCTTGTGAGAGGCAAAATACATTTGGCCTGGAATGTTAAAATTTTTGCTTCTCTGGAGTCAGACATAATTGAGTTTGAATGTTAGCTCTGCCACTTACTCATCCTGGAACTGCAGCACATAAAGAGCTGGGGTGAACTGGGAGTGCCTCTGAGCCTATCCTGAAGAAATAGCATGTTTTTAACAAGTTTTAAAGGTGGTGAAATTTAAAGGTTGCTAAGACTGTGTTTGGAAATTAGAAGCTGCAGCATGAAAGCAAGTGGCTTATGCTTTCAACCACACGGGCTCCACCCCTGCCTCTACCCATTGAAGATAAGACTTGGCTAAGCTCTGAATCTTGGTCATTTACTTAAAATTCTGAGTGGTAACTCTCTCTAGTTACTTTATCTGTAAAATGAGATTAGTAATACCTACTTCACAGTGGTGTGGCTACTGGAGAAGATTATGTTAAGTCGGGGTTTACTGTATTGCTTGATACTTTATAAATATTAAATATTGCTGTTATTGTTTTTAAAATGCCCTTCAAAGATGACACCTCCTCCCATTCATCCCCCCTTTTTCCCACCCCACCACCCAAGGAAATGCAGGCTGCTTTACCATACTCACCGTTAACATGCAACTCTGGTCTAAAACAGGGAATATTTGACTAGTTTTAAACAGTTTAAACCTGATTTTTTCATTGTTCACCTCTTGAGTAGCAGGTAGGTGTTTGCCAGAAGAATTTTTTATAAAACTGTGGAAAACAGTACCCATTTGAAGTCACTGTTAGAGTGAGTGGTTTGGTTTTTTGTTTTGTTTTGTTTTTTTGAGTGGTTTGGTTTTTAGTGTTTTTGAGGCATTTACTTCTGGGTTCCTCTTACATGCTTGGGAATTTGCAGGTAATCCATTAGTTTATTCAGGAACTCTTTATGGAGGATGATCATGTATTCATAAAAATCAAATTAAAAGCAAATGAAAAACTTTTTTCTTGATCCTTCCTTTTACATTATTTTTGACTAAAATAATTTTGGAAGTCTACTGTATCCTGAGTTTTCAAGCATTCACATGCCTAACATGAGGTAGTTTCAGCTTCCTTTGCTTGTAGCAAAAATATTTTGATTGAATAGGTTAAAATACCGACTTATTCATGTACTCAAATATATTAATTTTTTGCTTTTTGTTCAGTAAAAAAAAATGCCAGTTGAAATAATGCTTCTTAAATACATGTGATTTCTTGTTCCAGTGTATAAACCATCTTCCATGAATCATGTTTTTTTTCCCCATTTTTTGATGATTCCAAGGGAAAAACCTTTCTTTTGTACTACATTAACCTCACACTTTATTTATATTAAACAACATTCTTTGGAGAAAAAGAGGTTTGGTATACTTAGTGAATTATGTACCCTTCTAGAGGCACTGCAGACTGTTAATGCTCAGTAGAACCCAGCAGTTGTAACTGATGAAACATCAGCATGTAGGCTATAAAATAAAAAAGAAGTAATTGGGGACATGTTGGGAGCTGGCAAATGGAAAACACTAGCAGATGTAGAGCTGAAAAGAGAAAAGAAAGTTTAAAAAATCACATTTACTAGAAGAGGAACTACACAGATAGATGATAGAAGTTAACATTTCATTCAGATAGAAAGTGGATTAGAAATTATCTTTCCATTTCTAGTACTTAAAAGAAATAATGCTTGAACTCTCATAATTAGCCGTATAAAAGCTATTTTGACATCAGCCACATATACCTGAAAAGGATATTTGTCAGTGAGGTTTTCAACCCTTAAAACACAGTTTAGGCATCGCTGGAATCCACTTGTACCTATTTGTCAGAGCTGATTATATGCATCTCTTCTAACCTTCCTGTGCAGTGATATCAGACATGGTGAAAGTATTTACACCACAGAAATTGGCAAGCACTACAATAAGAGCATCTTCCTGACCCCCAGACAGTTGATAAATATTTACCAGAGCAAGTACCATGTATGTACTTTAACTGCCCTCTGTTAAATGAAGGATGATGGGGGTTGAAGAGATCTGGAGCATTCAAAGAAATCCTCTTTGCCTTGGCTGGCATTATGGCAAGTCCTGGACCATAGGGAATTTTGACCTTTTACTGCTGAACTCATTCAGGCACATAGGCCAGTGTTATGCCTATACAGTTTCAAATATACAGTTCTGTTCTTAAAACACATTTTGTTCCAGCAGGCACCCCAACCCAAACTTGATACGTCACTTGTCAAGTACACTTGATGTGTACTATGTTGTTTGTTGTGTAGGAGAGAATATAACTTATCCCTTTTCAGTGGTATGAGACTGTTTTTTACCCCCTGCCTTCCTAACTTTTCTTTTCTGTTCACATAGTTCTCCATGCTCTGAACTGTGAAGAATGGGTTGGTGGCTCAACAAACTAGATTCTATTGATGCTACATTCTTCACATATATTTTTCTTTTCCTGGGCTAAAGAGTATCCATGTTCTACTATTAAGGGAGCAAGCATAATGTGAGGGATGGGGCAGGAAACAGAAGTATGTGCTTCCTGCTTTTTCTAATGTATTTTGGTCATCCTCTTAACAAATTTCATGTTAACGTCTTACTACTTTAAAAAGTGTTGAAAAAGTGCCACTTTCGAAGAATGAATCCTAAAAACCAATTAGCAGTTGGTATTTCTAGAAACATCTCTGGAAACGAGAAAGGTCTCCTGACATTTTAGGTAGAGATGGCTTGCTGGAAAGCTGAGGGATGATGGACCCTCCAACCTGTGATTCCTTATTTGCTGTGAATGAACATTTCTCTGTAGTCTTTTAAGGGCAAGGCCCTGAGTTCAAATATGGTAATGTTTGCTCCACTGGAGGACTTGGTCTATATACAGTGACCATCTAATATAAACAGACTTCTGGAAGCCACATACCCAAGACCTGTCTAAAATAATATGACCTGTCTAAAAATAATAATGTTTACTGTATCCTATATAAGTTATAACATTACTAAGGGTTTATAGAATAACCCACAATAATCTCATTTAATCCTTATAACAGCCTATTGAACTTGATATTATTCTCAACTCTATTTCTGTGTGGTGAACTGAGACTTAGAGTATTAAATGACATGCCCTGTACAAATGAACTTGTTTACAAAAAAGAAGTAGAGTCACAGATGTAGAAAACAAGCTTATGGTTACCAGGGGGTAAGGGGGAGGCGGGATAAATGGGGAGAGTGGGATTTACATATACACACTACTATATATAAAATAAGTAACTAATAAGAATCTACTGTATAGCACAGGGAACTCTACTCAATTCTCTGTAATGGCCTATACAGGAAAATAATCTAAAAATGAGTGGATATATGTATATGTATAACTGAATCATTTTGCTGTACACCTGAAACTAACACAACATTGTAAATCAACTATACTTAAATAAAAATGAAAAAAAATAAAATTAAAATAAAAAAAAATGACATGCCCTGTGTGACAAAGCCACCTCTGTCACCCTGTTGACAAAGCCAAGAATCAAACCCAGGTCATTTGAGTATGCTCTTAGCTACTATACTTAACTACCTCTTGTAACTAAGGGGCCATATAAGAAATCGACCTTGCTTTGCTGCTTCTCACTGGGAAGTTTTCATCTAATTTTCACAGGAATCTGTGTTTGTGGCGGAACTCTAAGGATGTTTATGCCAGAGAGCTGTTTGTGTTCTCACAGCCCAATGCAGTGAGAAGCAGGGGAAGGAGGTGCAGAAATTTGAAAAGGGAAAGAGTGGAGGCTGAGGCAAATTCCATAGCCTGGAGATTTTGAAAAACAAATGGAGAGACTTGTTAAGTAGAAGATTATTGTTTCCACTGATTTTCATTTGTCTAACACACAGAACCCATGAGTGCCTTTCTTCAGCTATATACACAAGTAGAACAACCAGTCAAAAATGAAGTTGAGTGGAAATTCAAGTCCAAGGATCTTCAAATCCAAAGTCTATATTTGTAACCATTGTGCTTCAAGTAAAAAAGATGAGCAAAGCATCAAACCTAATCAGAAAATCTTTGTGGCACTGTAAGCAGGAGTAAAGAAAGTATTTTGGGAAATGGGGCGCCCTTCTTGGTAAGAACAACAGCAATTATAATGGCCAATATTTATTGAAATCTCACTCTATACCTAGTCATTGCCCAACCCATAAGTCCACTGGACTGTGGATAGTATCTGTAAGAAGCTAAGCTCTCGTGAATGACCTGGCCGGTCATCCATGGACACTCCTGAAGTGAGGGAAGTGCACTGGGAGAGAAGTCTGCTAGTAGGATCACTATAGTGGAGACAGGTGAATTGCAGCCATCATCTGACTAAATATAAAAATAGGCATAATTTGGGGCTGGTGACTTCAGTGACCTCTAAGAGCTTTCCCACTTTCCCCTGCCAAACTGAAATGAAGATGCCCAATGTAGGATATTTTCTGGTCAATATTCACTCTCTATTGGGCTGGTTCACAAATAGTGAAATTTGAATGCTTTAGTACCATTGATGGGTCCATTGGGACTTGGATCATAATTATAAATAATTATCGTAAATAAATAGGAATAGATCCTGTTTGTAAATGGGCTACCAGAGACAATGATGATGATAACGGTAATTAAAATGTTAATAAAGAAATAACATTATTGAGGACTTAGCATGTACAAGATATGGTTCTGTGTACTTTACATTTAATTCTCATGATGACACTACAGACCAAAAATGGGTCTTATTTTACGAATGAGGAAACTGACACACACAGAATCTAAGGTACTTATCCAGAGTCACAAACTGCAAAGCAATAGAGTTGAGGGTTGTGCCCAGGTAAGCTGGAGCCAGAGCCCACATCCATGACCCTATATGTTTGGAACAGGATATATGTGCTATGAAAAGTGATATATTTACATTGTAGATGGCAGCCAGTTTGTATGCCAGGAACTTATCTCTCTTGGCCTTGATTCTGGAAAGAGGGTGACTTATCTGTGTTTAAATTCTAGGCCCTAGAGTCAGAATCATCTTTCCTTCCTTAGTTGCAGCTTCAGAAATATCCTCTGGTAAACATGACCCTCCTTTCTGTGCTCACCTGTCAGACTGCAGGAGTGTCCACTAAGAGCAACTTCCCTGGGAATCTTTAGGAAATAGAAATAACCAGGGGAAAATGAACAGTAATTACCTGGCATTAAGTTGAGACCTTTTGTGTGAAAGGCATGTGAAGATAGGCCTTTCAGCGACTTAATGAGCCTTATCACAAGCCTTCAGCTTCGCTGAATAAATTTGAAGGTAATAAAATGTTGGACCTTGCTTTCAAACCAAATTATACTACAACATCATTTTGAAAGACCTTTGGAACAAGTGACTGAAAGTTTTTTCCCCCTCATCTCTGAAGATAGAATCAGTTTCTCCCTATTAATGAGAACCCAGAGTAATTTCAGAAGACAGCCAGTAAATAAAAGTATTTAATGAAGTGAAATAGAATCTGATTTGTAAGAATGAACTCAAAGGAACATTGCATCCTGTTTGCTATTCATAACTTAGTTCATTAATTCAGCAAATATTTTTTAGAATTTCCTGACTGATGCCAGGCACTGAGCTAGGCACTGGTGATACTACAAAGAACCTGGCAGACAAAGGGGTCATAGATAATTAGCAAGCGGGAAACTAAAGAGGAAACAATTAGAGCTTTTGAAAAGTTTTAGGAAGGAAATAACAGGAAACTGCATTGGGAGAGTAATGACTTACCCTAGCTACGCCAAGGACACAAGCTCAAGGGTGATGGCATTTCACTGAGGCCACTTCAGAACCACTTATAAGATAAAATTAACAGTCAGTCAGTGTATATGTTTGTAGAAGAATAAATGTCTCTTTCAGTGACGATGCATTTAGTCTTTTTGTATAGTTTTGTCCCTGTGTGCATTGCTGTGCCCTCTTACATCCTCTTTTGTATCCAGGGCTGTCCAGGGACTTTTTATTACAAAATATACAGACACTCTTTTTCTGAATAGGTACTCTTCCAAATCAACTTCTGGCATTGTATCTCATGGCTCATTTGCTAGAAAAGTAAGGTGATTTGAGTTAACACAGGAAGAATTTCAGGACAGGAATATGCCCCATTTTCCATTCCGTGGTACGTTTGGTTGAGTAAACTGAATTTAGACAGAAGACACCTGCCCCTTAAGCAAGGTGACCTCTCTTGGGTCTTTTGAATTAAATCCTGTTTCATGTTGCTTAAAAGACGTTGCCACTCTAGAGAAATGTTGAGAGAAACAGTAAGCATCACAGAGTTTACTCTCACATTTCCTATTTGTATTCAACTTATAAAAGAGAACCAGAGAGTCCATTTTTATATAGACTTTAAGAGTGAAATTATTGGATACTACCCAAAGCAATCTACAGATTCAGTGCAATCCCTATCAAATTACCAATGGCATTTTTCACAGAACTAGAACAAAAATTTTACAATTTGTATGGAAACACAAAAGACCCCGGTTAGACAAAGCAATCTTGACAAAGAAAAACGGAGCCGGAGGAATCAGGCTCTCTGACTTTGGACTATACTACAAAGCTACAGTAATCAAGACAGTATGGTATTTGCACAAAAACATAAATATAGATCAATGGAACAGGATAGAAAGCCCAGAGATAAACCCATGCACCTGTGGTCACCTAATCTATGACAAAGGAGGCAAAAATATACAATGGAGAAAAGATAGCCTCTTCCATAAGTGGTGCTGGGAAAAGTGGACAGCTACATATAAAAGAATGAAGTTAGTACACTCCCTAATACCATACACAAAAATAAACTCAGAATTAAAGACCTAACTGTAAGAACAGACACTATAAAACTCTTAGAGAAAAACATAGGTAGAACACTCTATGACAAATTACAGCAAGATCTTTTTTCATCCACGTCCTAGAGTAATGAAAATTAAAACAAAAATAAACAAATGGGATCTAATTAGACTTAAAAGCTTTTGCACAACAAAGGAAACCATAAACAAGGCAAAAAGACAACCCTCAGAATGGGAGAAAATATTTGCAAACAAAGCAACTGACAAAGTATTAATCTCCAAAATATACAAGCAGTTCATGCACCTCAATATCAAGAAAACAAACAACCTAATCAAAAAATGGGTAGAAGACCTAAATAGACATTTCTCCAAAGAAGACACACAGATGGCCAACAAACACATGAAAAGATGCTCAACATCACTAATCATTAGAGAAATGCAAATCAAAACTACAATGAGGTATCACCTCACACGGGTCATAATGGCCATCATCAAAAAATCTACAAACAATAAACTCTGAAGAGGGTGTGGAGAAAAGGGAACCCTCTTACACTGTTGGTTGGAATGTAAATTGATACAGCCACTATGGAAAATAGTATGGATGTTAATTAAAAAACTAAAAATAGAACTACCATATGACCCAGCAATCCCACTACTGGGCATATACTCAGAGAAAACCATAATTCAAAAAAGACACATGCACCCCAATGTTCATTGCAGCACTATTTGCAATAGCCAGGACATGGAAGCAACCTAAATGTCCATCAGCAGAGGAATGGATAAAGAAGATGTGGTACATATATACAATGGAATATTACTCAGCCATAAAAAGGAATGAAATTTGGTCATTTGTAGTGATGTGGATGGATCTAGGGACTGTCATACAGAGTGAAGTAAGTCAGAAAGAGAAAAGCAAATATCATATAATAATGCGTATATGTGGAATCTAGAAAAATAATATAGATGATCTTATATGCAAAGCAGAAATAGAGACACATACATAGAGAACAAATGTATGGATAACACGGGGGAAAGGGGTGGGGTGGGAGGAACCGGGAGACTGGGATTGACATATATACATTATTGATACCATGTATAAAAGAGACAACTGATGGGAACATACTGTATGGCTCAGGGAACTCTATCTAATGCACTGTGGTAACCTAAATAGGAGGGAAGTCCAAAAGGGAGGGGATATCTGTATGTGTATGGCTGATTCATTTTGTTGTGCAGTGGAGGCTAACACAACATTGTAAAGCAACCATACTCCAGTAAAAAAAAAAATAAAAAATCTTAAGAGATATAACTAAATGCAGTACATGAACCTTGGTTGAATTTTAAATTGGAGAAAAATCATATGAGACATTTTTGTAAAAAATGGGGGAACTTTACTTCATATATTAGATGGCATTATGGAATTATTGTTAAATTTCTTAGGAGTGATAACAGTATTGTGGTTATGTAGCAAAATGTCCATTTCTTTAGATGATGCATGTAGAAATAAAAAAGAATGAAATATAATGTATATGACTTTAAAATTGTTTAGCAGAAAGAGAGATAGAAAGAAAAAAACAGTGTGGTTGGATCTCAGTGAGGACTGTACAGATGTTCTTTGTCCTATGTCCAAGTTTCTGAACATTTGCAAGTTTTTAAAAAAATTTTTTGAATTTTATTTTATTTATTTTTTTATACAGCAGGTTCTTATTAGTCATCAGTTTTACACACATCAGTGTATACATGTCAATCCCAATCGCCCAATTCATCCCATCCCCACTGCCACTTTCCCCCCTTGGTGTCCATAACTTTGTTCTCTACATCTGTGTCTTAACTTCTGCCCTGCAAACCGGTTCATCTGTACCATTTTTCTGGGTTCCACATACATGCGTTAGTATACGATATTTGTTTTTCTCTTTCTGACTTACTTCACTCTGTATGACAGTCTCTAGATCCATCCACGTCTCAACAAATGACTCAATTTCATTCCTTTTTGTGGCTGAGTAATATCCCATTGTATATATGTATCACAACTTCTTTATCCATTCGTCTGTCGATGGGCATTTAGGTTGCTTCCATGACCTGGCTATTATAAATAGTGCTGCAATGAACATTGGGGTGCATGTGTCTTTTTGAATTATGGTTTTCTCTGGGTATATGCCCGGTAGTGGGATTGCTGGATCATATGGTAATTCTATTTTTAGTTTTTTAAGGAAGCTCCATGCTGTTCTCCGTAGTGGCTCTATCAATTTACATTCCCACCAACACTGCAAGAGGGTTCTCTTTTCTCCACACCCTCTCCAGCATTTGTTGTTTGTAGATTTTCTGATGATGCCCATTCTAACTGGTGTGAGGTGATACCTCATTGTAGATTTGATTTGCATTTCTCTAATAATTGGTGATGTTGAGCAGCTTTTCATGTGCTTCCTGGCCATCTGTATATCTTCTTTGGAGAAATGTCTGTTTAGGTCTTTTGCCCATTTTTGGATTGGGTTGTTTGTTTCTTTAATATTGAGCTGCATGAGCTGTTTATATATTTTGGAGATTAATCCTTTGTCCGTTGATTCATTTGCAAATATTTTCTCCCATTCTGAGGGTTGTCTTTTTGTCTTGTTTATGGTTTCCTTTGCTGTGCAAAAACTTTGAAGTGTCATTAGGTCCCATTTGTTTATTTTTGTTTTTATTTCCATTACTCTAGGAGGTAGATCAAAACAAATCTTGCTGTGATTTATGTCAAAGAGTGTTCTTCCTATGTTTTCCTCTAAGAGTTTTATAGTGTCCAGTCTGAAATTTAGGTCTGTAATCCATTTTGAGTTTATTTTTGTGTATGGTGTTAGGGAGTGTTCTAATTTCATTCTTTTCCATGTAGCTGTCCAGTTTTCCTAGCACCACTTATTGAAGAGACTGTCTTTTCTCCACCGTATATCCTTGCCTCCTTTGTCATAGATTAGTTGACCATAGGTGCGTGGGTTTATCTCTGGGCTTTCTATCTTGTTTATTGATCTGTGTTTCTTTTTTTTGTGCCAGTACCATATTGTCTTGATTACTGTGGCTTTGTAGTATAGTCTGAAGTCAGGGAGGCTGATTCCTCCAGCTCCGTTTTTTCCCTCAAGACTGCTTTGGCTATTCGGGGTCTTTTGTGTCTCCATACAAATTTTAAGATTTTTTGTTCTAGTTCCGTAAAAAATGCCATTGGTAATTTGATAGGGATTGCATTGAATCTGTAGATTGCTTTGGATAGTATAATCATTTTCACTATGTTGATTCTTCCAATCGAAGAACATGGTATATCTCTCCATCTGTTAGTATCAGCTTTAATTTCTTTCATCAGTGTCTTATAGTTTTCTGTATACAGGTCTTTTGTCTCCCTAGGTAGGTTTATTCCTAGGTATTTTATTCTTTTTGTTGCAGTGGTAAATGGGAGTGTTTCCTTAATTTCTCTTTCAGATTTTTCATCATTAGTGTATCGGAATGCAAGAGATTTCTGTGCATTAATTTTGTATCCTGCAACTTTATGAAATTCATTGATTAGCTCTAGTAGTTTTCTGGTGGCATTTTTAGGATTCTCTGTGTATAGTATCATGTCATCTGCAGACAGTGACAGTGTTACTTCTTCTTTTCCAGTTTGTATTCCTTTTATTTCTTTTTCTTCTCTGATTGCTGTGGCTAGGACTTCCAAAACTATGTTGAATAATAGTGGTTAGAGTGGACATCCTTGTCTTGTTCCTGATCTTAGAGGAAATGCTTTCAGTTTTTCACCACTGAGAATGATGTTTGCTGTGGGTTTGTCATATATGGCCTTTATTATGTTGAGGTAGTTTCCCTCTATGCCCACTTTTTGCAGTTTTTTTTTTTCTTTTTTTTATGTGGTACGTGGGCCACTCACTCTTGTGGCCTCTCCTGTTGCAGAGCACAGACTCTGGACATGCAGGCTCAGCAGCCATGGCTCACGGGCCCAGCCGCTCCGTGGCATGTGGGATCTTCCTGGACTGGGGCACAAACCCGTGTCCCCTGCATCGGCAGGCGGACTCTCAACCAGTGCGCCACCAGGGAAGCCCTTCTGGAGAGTTTTTATCATAAATGAGTGTGAATTTTGTCAAAACCTTTTTCTGCATCTATTGAGATGATCATATGGTTTTTATTCTTCAGTTTTTTAATATGGTGTATCACATTGATTGATTTGCATACATTGAAGAATCCTTGCATCCCTGGGATAAATCCCACTTGATCCTGGTGTATGATCCTTTTAATGTGTTGTTGGATTCTGTTTGCTAGTATTTTGTTGAGGATTTTTGCATCTATATTCATTAGTGATATTGGTCTGTAATTTTCTTTTTTTGTAGTATCTTTGTCTGTTTATGGTATCAGGGTGATGGTGGCCTCATAGAGTGAGTGTGGGAGTGTTCTTTCCTCTGCAAGTTTTTGGAAGAGTTTGAGAAGGATGGGTGTTAGCTCTTCCCTAAATGTTTGATAGAATTCACCTGTGAAGCCATCTGGTCCTGGACTTTTGTTTGTTGGAAGATTGTTAATCCCAGTTTCAATTTCATTACTTGTGATTGGTCTGTTCATATTTTCTATTTCTTCCTGGTTCAGTCATTGAAGGTTCTACCTTTCTAAGAATTTGTCCATTTCTTCCAGGTTGTCCATGTTATTGCCATAGAGTTGCTTGTAGTAGTCTCTTAGGATGCTTTGTATTTCTGCGGTGTCTGTTGTAACTTCTCCTTTTTCATTTCTAATTTTAGTGATTTGAGTCCCCTCCCTCCTTTTCTTGTAGAGTCTGGCTAATGGTTTATCAATTTTGTTTATCTTCTCAAAGAACCAGCTTTTAGTTTTATTGATCTTTGCTATTGTTTTCTTTGTTTCTATTTCATTTATTTTTGCTCTGACCTTTATGATTTCTTTCCTTCTGCTAACTTTGGGTTTTGTTTGTTCTTCTTTCTCTGGTTCCTTTAGGTGTAAGGTTAGATTGTTTATTGGAGATTTTTCTTGTTTCTTGAGGTAGGCTTGTATAGCTAGAAACTTCCCTCTTAGAACTGCTTTTGCTGCATCCCTTAGGTTTTGCATTGTCGTGTTTTCATTGTCATTTGTCTCTAGGTATTTTTTGATTTCCTCTTTGATTTGTTCAGTGATTTCTTGGTTATTTAGTAACATATTGTTTAGCCTCCATTTGTTTGTGTTTTTTACATTTTTTTCCCTGTAATTCATTTCTAATCTCATAGCGTTGTGGTCAGAAAAGATGCTTGCTATGATTTCAATTTTCTTAAATTTACTGAGGCTTGATATGTGACCCAAGATGTGATCTATCCTGGAGAATGTTTCGTGCGCACTTGAGAAGAAAGTGTAATCTGCTGTTTTTGAATGGAGTGTCCTATAAATATCAATTAAATGTATTTGGTCTATTGTGTCATTTAAAGGTTGTGTTTCCTTATTTATTTTCATTTTGGATGATCTGTCTATTGGTGTAAGTGAGGTGTTAAAGTCCCCCACTATTATTGTGTTACTGTCGATTTCCTCTTTTATAGCTGTTAGCAGTTGCTTTCTGTATTGAGGTGCTCCTATGTTGAGTGCATATATATTTATAATTGTTATATCTTCTTCTTGGATTGATCCCTTGATCATTATGTAGTGTCCTTCCTTGTCTCTTGTAACATTCTTTATTTTAAAGTCTGTTTTATCTGATATGAGTATAGCTACTCTAGCTTTCTTTTGATTTCCATTTGCATGGGATATCTTTTTCCATCCCCTCACTTTCAGTTTGTATGTGTCCCTAGGTCTGAAGTGGGTCTCTTGTAGACAGCATATATATAGGTCTCATTTTTGTATCCATTCAGCAAGCCTGTGTCTTTTGGTTGGAGCATTTAATCCATTCACGTTTAAGGTAGTTATCGATATGTATGTTCCTATGACCATTTTCTTAATTGTTTTGGGTTGTTTATGTAGGTCCTTTCCTTCTCTTGTGTTTCCCACTTAGAGAAGTCCCTTTAGCATTTGTTGTAGAGCTGGTTTGGTGGTGCTGAATTCTCTTAGCTTTTGCTTGTCTGTAAAGCTTTTGATTTCTCCATCGAATCTGAATGAGATCCTTGCTAGGTAGAGTAATCTTGGTTGTAGGTTCTTCCCTTTCATCACTTTAAGTATATCATGCCACTCCCTTCTGGCTTGTAGAGTTTCTGCTGAGAAATCAGCTGTTAACCTTATGGGAGTTCTGTTGTATGTTATTTGTCGTTTTTCCCTTGCTGCTTTCAATAATTTTTCTTTGTCTTTAATTTTTGCCAGTTTGATTACTATGTGTCTCGGTGTGTTTCTCCTTGGGTCTATCCTGTACGGGACTCTCTGCGTTTCCTGAACTTGGGTGGCTATTTCCTTTCCCATGTTAGGGAAGTTTTTGACTCTAATGTCTTCAGATATTTTCTGTGGTCCTTTCTCCCTCTCTTCTCCTTCTGGGACCACTGTAATATGAATGTTGGTGCATTTAATGTTGTCCCAGAGGTTTCTTAGGCTGTCTTAATTTCTTTTCATTCTTTTTTTCTTTATTCTGTTCCACAGAAGTGAATTCCACCATTCTGTCTCCAGGTCTCTTATCCGTTCTTCTGCCTCGGTTATTCCTTTATTGATTCCTTGTAGTGTAGTTTTCATTTCAGTTATTGCATTGTTCATCTCTGTTTTTTTGTTCTTTAATTAGTCTAGGTCTTTGTTAAACATTTCTTGCATCTTCTCATCTCTACCTCCATTTGTTTTCCAAGGTCCTGGATCATCTTCACTATCATTATTTTGAATTCTTTTTCTGGAAGGTTGCCTATCTCCACTTCATTTAGTTGTTTTTCTGGGGTTTTATCTTGTTCTTTCATCTGGTACATAACTCTCTGCCTTTTCATCTTGTCTATCTTTCTGTGAATCTAGTTTTTGTTCCACAGACTGCAGGATTGTAGTTCTTCTTGCTTCTGCTCTCTGCCCTCTGCCTTTGCAAGTTTTTAAAAGAAAATTTGAGGGGGAAAAAAAGAATAAAATTTTGGAAGCTTTCTTTAAAGTTGGCTTATTGTACTTTTTGTCCTGAACCTATCTGGTAAATCTAATTTAAATGCAATTTTATTTAATGATGAGTGTTGATATTATGATTCGTCACTCATTTACTTAATTAGTAGCACTTGACTTTATGTACCCAGAATGTGCCATTTGCACACTGATATTTTTTCAGTTAAATAATATTATGTTTCAGGAAGATAAAGCGTTTTCTCTAGTTTGAAGCGTGCCTTTTAGTTTTTGGTTTTGACTAACACTAAATATAAACCACTGGTGAGAGTAGCAAGAAGAGCATATTAAAAACGTGTAGCAAGCAAGGTGATAGTAGTTTGGCATAGACTAGTATTGTCTGGGTTCTAATTATGATACCAGCACTCATAGGCTGTTCCCCTTTTGGAAAGTTCTGTCACCTCTCTGTGTCTCAGTTTCCTTGTCTTTAAAATGGTAACTTCCTCATAGTACATGTAGCTACCATGTGCCATAGTGACTACCTCTCATGTGACTGAATTTAAAAACCACTGCGGTTTCCCTGGTGGTGCAGTTGTTAAGAATCTGCCTGCCAATGCAGGGGTCACAGGTTCGAGCCCTGGTCCGGGAAGATTCCACATGCCACAGAGCAACTAAGCCCGTGCACCACTACTGAGCCTGCACTCTAGAGCCACAACTACTGAAGCCCGCGCGTATAAAGCCCATGCTCCAACAACAAGAGAAGCACCGCAGCGAGAAGCCCACACTGCAAGGAAGAGTAGCCCCCGCTCACTGCAACTAGAGCAAGCCAGTTCACAGCAACGAAGACCCAACACAGCCAAAAATGAATAAATAAATTTATAAAAAAAACCCCACTGAGTGTGATTTAATATTAATGTTATTGTTAATATATATTATAGAATTAGGGAGAATGAAGAGTGACTTCCAGAGGTCACGAGTCTAGTCCCTGCTCCAAGGAAAAACCTCCTTAGTCCATCTCAGATTAATTTCATGGTTTTCAACTTAGATAATGAGTTCTACACTGCATGCAAAACTCTGGACAAGGGCATCCCCAAAGTCACAGGGTAATTGAGGCACATTCATAGCACATTATTTTCAGTTCAGTATTTGGGGAAATTAAACCTATATATGTATTAAACCTATATATGTATTAAATTACACCTATATATATTAAAAGTATCACATGGATATATGTACTATATATATAAATACATATATATATTATGCAGTAGCATGCACATGCACAACTTGAATGAATTTTTAGAGTACTAGACTAAGCTTTAAAAATTGTTTTCATTTGGAGAGGAAAGCTTAAGATAGTACCTGCCAGGACCCTAGGATCATTCTCTTTTGTTATTCTGGGGATTTCACATAGGAAAGTTCGAGAAACACTAGAAAAATTGATTTACCTGTTGTAAATGATGTAAAGAAATTCCAAAATTTCCGTCAATCATTCCTTTTATCTTTGCCAGCACTTTTTGGTGGGTGGGAGGGAGTTAATATTATACAACTGATTTTGTGCAGCTGATACAATTCTAAAGTGACTCTATGTTCATTTGATATATAGGGTCTTTTGGCTGTTTGGGAGGTGATTTTGGTCCTAGAGAAAAATTACTGGCTCTTAGCTTGTGGAATTCTGCTATTGTTTTATTCATGCATTTCTCATTTTAAAATGCATTGTCTTTGTCTGTATTCAGTGCTCCTAAGCCCTCTTCTTCCCAGACTCTATTCTTTCCCAGAAGCCACAATGTCCAGCCCCGACTTTTCCTCTGAGTTGTATGAACTTAAATGTGATTGTCTCCTCATCATCTCCTTTTAGCAGTCTCAAGGCATTTTGAAGAATGAATTCCTAGATTAATAAATGGCACCTTCATTCATCTATTTACACATGCCACAAACCTAAGAGTCATTCTGGCTACCTGCCTCATCCTCACCCTGCCCCCTTCCTCAAATCCGTTCTGTCAGCAGGTTATCTCTGTTTTATCTTCTGAATATCTCTGGAATAGGTTCATTTCTTTTCTTTTCATTACTGGCACCCTTCCTTGTCTAGCTACTGTCATCTTCCTCATCTTCTTTCCAGCAAATAGCTGGTCTCTGCCTGTTTCTCCACCTCTTTATGCACTGCTCTCCCTTACTATCTGCATTCCAGACTCCTTGTTAGGCTTTCAAAGCCACTGTTTTGCCAGGTTCTCTCTAGACATAGTGCTTCCTCTTTACCTGGTAAACTCCTAGCTATCCACCAGGCTTTAGCTTTTTGTCTTCCAATCTAAGGTTGGTTACCTTGTTTTCCACTTATTTCCAGTTGTGATTGTATATTTATTATACATTTAATTTAATGTATAATAAAATTAATTGTGTCCCTTCTAGGATGTGGGCTACATGAAATCACCATTCTTTCTCATGTATCCCCAGCACCTAGGGGAAGCTCTCAGTAATTAATTGTGAATGAACTAATAGATGATTTGCTACAGTACAGCCAAGAGAAGTTTATATGTGGATGGAAAGGGAGAGGCTATATTGGCATATGCCCCGGGAGTCTACTGGATTGCACTGCTATTCTTAAGGGAAAAAAAGCATCTTTCAGCCCTGGTGTCAAGCACAAAGTTGCTTGGACTAAATAATGTTGGGCCTTGAATGGCAGGTTAAGGAGTTTAAAAAACTGTGTATTAGATGCATTGGAGAACTTCCCTGGTGGCTCAGTGGTTAAGAATCCGCCTGCCAATGCAGGGGACGTGGGTTCGATCCCTGATCCAGGAAGATCCCACATGCCGCAGAGCAACTAAGCCTGTGCGCCACAACTACTGAAGCCCGCTCGCCTAGAGCCTGTGCTCCACAACAGGAGAAGTCACCACAATGAGAAGCTCGCGCACCACAACGAAGAGCAGCCCCCACTCGTCACAACTAGAGAAAGCCCGCGCACAGAAACAAAGACCCAATGCAGCCAAAAATAAATAAATAAATAAATAAATTTAGATGCATTGGAGAGCTACTGTAGGTGGGGAGTCCCTGGTCTAATGGTCTCCAACCTGGATATCTCTGGCAGGGTTGCCGTGAATGTATGTTTCATGCTTTGCCAAGACTGGGAGGACCCCTGGGTCCTTGATAGAAGGATGGGACCACAGGTGGGGGATGGGGTGGAGAAACACCTGAAATAAAACCCATTATCTACAGCTCTGCATTCATAAGACAAGCGTCAAAGATCAGATTTCCAGGTTCCAAGGCAAGACTCTTTCTATTCACACCTGACTAAACAGTGATCACGAGGAAGGTGATGAAAATAGGTACCATTGATGGATTTTTTTCCTCTGTGCCAGATTCTATGCCAAGCACTTATGTGAAATAGCATTATTATCCATATTTTATGGGTGAGGAAACATGTTGAGGTTATATAACTTGGCCAATGCCTCACAGAAACATAAGTTGCTGAGTTAGAATCAGGATCCAGGTCTGACTGAGCCCAAAGCTCAGGCTGCTAGCTGCCAGTAATCACAGGAGGACAAATATTAATAAGAATAAATGTTATTAACAACAATGGCATCATTATTATATGCCAGGCACCAACTCAGGGATGCACATTTATTTTCTCCTGTGAGCCAGGTAAGAAAACACTAGTTGCTAGATTTACTTGCTGGAGGACTAAGAATTTGGCATATTCCACTGGCCATCATCCCTTGGGTCCTAAATGTTCAGTTATAATAATAATAATAAACTTGAAACAATATAAATAGGAAATAGAGAGACCCTGAGGAAAGATTGGACATGATTTCACTGTACTCTTGAAACTTCTCTAATATACTTTTGTGCCCACTAGTGTTTATTCTGTAGTGAGTCTTTTTTTTTTTTTAATTAATTTATTTATTTTTGGGTGCGTTGGGTCTTCATTCCTGTGTGTGGGTTTTCTCTACTTGTGGCGAGGGGGGCTACTCTTCAATTCAGTGCGTGGGCTTCTCATTGAGGTGGCTTCTCTTGTTGCGGAGCACGGGCTGTAGGCGCACAGGCTTCAGTAGTTGTGGTTTTCGTGAGCTCAGTAGTTGTGGCGCCCGGTCTTAGTTGCTCCACAGCATGTGGGATCTTCCTGGACCAGGGCTGGAACCCGTGTCCCCTGCACTGGCAGGCGGATTCTTAACCACTGTGCCACCAGCGAAGCCCTGTAGTGAGTCTTTAATATATCTCAATAGCCATAGAGAAACCCCCTTTTGCCTTCTCATATCTGTACAAAGCTGTGGTAATAGTAATAGTTGCTCTTGTTTGTTCCTTGATTTATGTATTTTGATGCAAAAGCCTCCCAGCCCAGAGAGAGACCATGTGCTGGTCTCTGGAGACTGAGTTCAAATCCCGACTCTTATACCTACTGGCTATATCAACCTGGGAGGTGTCGTAACCTCCATGTGCTGCCATCACTTGTTTGTCAAATGTTTATTGAGCACTAGCTGTATGCCGAGTCCTGTATTTGAAACTGGGGTTACAGTGGGGAACAAAAATAGACACAGTGCTGGTGAGCTTATAGTTCAGTTCAAGAGAGAAGATGTCAGATAATCACACAAATGAGTTTATGTTAAGCTTCGTGACAGAGAGGTACTTGGTGCTGTGAGAACACACAACAGGGAAATGACCAGGGACAGAAGGCTTTCTTGGGCTACCTCAGGCTATGTAACTCTGTCAGTGGATGTATGCAAAGCTCACAGTATGGTACCTAGTACATAATAAGGGCCGAATAGTTGATAGCTCTTGATAATATACACTTAATTTTTCCAGGAAAAGAACCATAGAAACAAATATATTTAGTGCAAAGCAACTAATATGGTTGACTTTTCTCAGTATCTGGATTTTATATTTTATAATATAATCCTTTGAACCTCTTTATTTTTCTGAGAAAGAAATGAGGTTGGGATGGTTGCTTGGAAGAATTGTCCAAGGATAGGCCACTAATGAAGACATCTAAACACGGTCATCTTGTTCCATAGTTAGTTCCAAGATAAAGTCAAACAGAAATATCTAGAAGCCAAGGCCTTTGAGGGCATTGTTTGTTTGGTAAATTTTGATTCATAGTCTCATGAATGCCTCATCCGCCTTCTGACCATTAGTCTGGGCAGGTAGCTCTGTGTGGGGACTTTTATTCTCTGGCAGCCAAGACAGGGATATCCTAATGATGATTGGTTTCAGTGTCTCATAACCACTGGTCCCCGAATATAAAGCAGTGTGAATATCTAAACAGATTCTCATTGCTTTCAGCCTGTATGCAATTTACCAGCAAGAGATTTCATATCTCACAGTGTTCAGCAGTCCTACTTAATTAGGAACTGCTTTGAGTCAGGTCAGCTGATGGTCATAACTACTGAAGTGGACATGTTTGCCCTGAAAAGGCAGAGAGTTGAAAAGAAATTTCAGTAGTCCTTGGGTTACTGAGAAAGGGACCAGTGACTTGTCAGGGTATTCTCACTGGCCTTCCTGATGGCAGAACTGCCTTCCAGGTTATAACAGCACTGTTGGGACACTCACTACCGGAAGGACCAGTATGAGGAATTAGAACTTGAAACGAGGCCTGCCTACTTAGCTGGGTTGCCCTCTTGTCTCATTGTTAGAATTTCCCCTTATTCCCAGACATAGATTTTCACTTTGGGGGGGAAAAAATTAAGGCTGATAGAGTGCTAAAGCAGCTCTTCCTTAAACAAAAAGAGAAGCACCAAAATGACTCAGCACACATTCAGTGATAAATTTACGTGAATGTACTGCATAGTACATACTGGTGAAGAGCATGAACTTGGAGTCAGACAGTCAGATCCTGACTCTGCCTCTTGCTAACTGTGGACTTGGAGCAAGTTACCTAACTACTGACTCTCTGTTGCCACATCTGTAAAATGAGGAATATAGCTGTAGCTACCTCAAAAAAATCTACCTTAAAAAATTAAATGAGGGACTTCTCTGGTGGTCCAGTGGTTAAGACTCTGCCTTCCAATGCAGGAGGCATGGGTTCGATCCCTGGTTGGGGAACTAAGATCCCACATGCCATGGGGTTGTGGCCAAACACTAAATATATATATATATATATTAGAGCTTATGCCTTCAAAACACCATGTATAGAAGCTGGCATGTACTAAGTACTAAATGATTGTTGACTGATTTGTGAGTTCAGTTTTGATGCAGTTTCTGACTTCTACTGGCTAGAATTTGTGACTAGGTTGAGATAGTAGGGTTGGTTCAAAAGGTACAAGACTCAAATTATATATATATATCCCTAGGAGATCAGAAGGCCTCAATAAATACTAGTTTCTTTCAGGTTGGGTTAGCATTAAATTAATAAGATATCCAAGGCTGAACTGGGCAAGTGTGGTAAATCTATGATGATAATTATTAACATTTGTATTAACTTTACAATTTAAAAAAGCTCTTTCAACATACATTGCTTTAGTAAGTCCTTACAACGTATATGACTGTATTTAGGCCATACAATAGTCCTGACAATCAGGAGGTAGGGAAGTGCTTTTTGGTCTGTTTGTTCATATATTCTTTCCTTCACCCCACCAGTGCATGTAGGTGCCTGTAAGGTGTCAGGTGTTCTGCTCATCCTGGTAAACAAAATGCATGGGGTCCCTGTCCCCAGAGTCCTATCTTAGGTGATCCTCCAAGTGTACATTTTAAGATATTGAAAGGTGAAATGTGCAAGGTAGGTATTTCCAGTGATTAATGTTTTATAGATGAAAAAAATTAAGATTCAGTCAGGCTGGTGAGTGACAGAGTCAGATCTCAACCTCCAAATCCCAAGTCCTTTCCATTGGATCCTACTGCCTGCCTTATAGAATATGTTAGTTGGAACAAATGCCAGAGCTAGCCTGGTGTAGCCATTCATTTTACAGATTAAAGGTGCTGATGTTTAAATTGGGTAAATGCGATGCTCAAAACCATTCCTGCTTTAGGAGTAGTTATCATTCCAGTGAGGAAACCTTTTGACAGCATGCTAAATCTTTGCATGTATACAGCTTATTCTGCAGTAATATAATAGCTACCTTTTAATAAACCTTGTGTTATCAAAAATTGAGTGTAACATGTTTGTTTCAGGAGTGCAGCTTCAGACCAGCAGATCAAAAGTTTTGGGTTTTGGTTTTTTTTCTTAGAAAAGAATGTAAGAAATAAGAATATTGCTTTATAGCCATAAAACCTAAATGCCACTGAGCAAATCTACCATATGATCAAATCTGGCTTTCCTTCAAGAGTAAAAGACTTTCACTTCCTGTCACCCCAGCACTATCATTATGTGTTTAGACCTCGATCACCCACTGTTATGGAAGATCGAGCTCAAGCCACTCAAGCAAAGCAGTTGCATTTTGTAGATGCAATGCCTTCTTCCTTCTGCAGTGTGGGGCCGCTTCTCTGCGGTGACTGAGTTTTAATCAAAGCAGTTGGAGTGCCCGCTCTGGACCTGACCCTATTCTAGGCACAGAAATGACCAGAATAGACCATGCCCTTATTCTGATGTAGCTTATATTCTATTGGGGGACAGATAGTGATTGAGGGAATGAGGGAGGGAGAGAGGGAAGGAAGAAAGGAAAGTGATGAGATGATGTCACGTAGTGATGGTGCCATGAAGAATTATTCAACAGGGTAGAGTGACGGGGTGGAGGTGGGGGCTGGTCTGTGTGCTGTGTTAGATGGGGAGATGCAGGAGGGCCTCTCAGGGCCATAGCAAAGATGCACCTGTCACGAAGGAGCAGCCATATGACTCACTAGAGGAAAAGTATCCTTGGCAAACGGAGCAGCAAGTGCAAAGCTCTTGAGGCAGAAACGCACCAGGCCTGTTGGAGGAAAGCAAGGAGGCAGGCCAGGCTGGAGGGAAAAATACAAGGGGGAGCGATGGAGAAGAGCCCCGAGAGATAGCTGGGGACCATAGCAGGAAGGGCTGCGTAGGATTTTACTCTGGGTGAGATGAGAAGGTACAGGTGGTTTTTGACCAGAGTTGGGATGTGACCTGACTTAGGTTTTAGGAGGCTTCTGAGTGGAAGCAGACAGTACAGAAGCACAGGCAGAAGCTGAGACCGTCAGAGAGTTATTGCAGCCGTCCAGCCAAGACAAGGCGGTGGCTTGATTTAGGAGGTAGAGGTGGACTTGGAGAGAAATGGTTGGGTTTTGTTAATCTTTTGAAAGTCGGGCTGAAAGGGTGTGCTGATGAGCTCCAGGGTGTTTGGCCTGTACACCTGGAAGAATAGAGCTGCCATTTGGGAGCACTATAATTTGTGGGCTCAGCTAGGTGTCTGTTTGAAAGACATAGGTACACTAATGGAGGTGGTTCCTTCCAATCACAGGGTGTGTGGAAATGCCTTATGACATGCGTTCAGACATGAATGTAGGTGGGATTATAAAATGTGTCCTCCCTTCCCTGGTATGCATCCCCCGCAACCCCCATACACTTAAAGCATTTCTTCTTAGCTACTTCCCACCACTGATAGGATGTACTCTTGGGAGAGAACCAGTCATTTGGTGCTTCGTGTGATTTTTAAGTCAGTGTGATACCTTTCCTAGATGTATTTACATTTAAACCTTACTTCAAACTCTGTGATGACACACAGATTTCATCTCTTATGCTAACCTGAATCACTGACAGTGGTTGCCTAGAGAACTGTGCTGAGAAAATTTGTGAAGCTGGTACCAGGCTCAGCAGGGAAGAGGAAAACTTGATTATATCTTCCACTCCAGGAACTAGGAGTGGCATCCCATACATGCCTAGTATTTGACAGCCAAGCTTTCGCTGCCACAGAAAGTACCTTCTTTGTCCCATCTCTCCCCTTGCATTTAGATATCAGCAAGTAGGCAGAGGAAATATTTTTCCTTTTCACTGTTTGAGCACTTGGCTCTGAAATCACACCAAGAAGACCACTGGCCCAAAGATCAGATTTTAATATCTAAAGGTCTTGAGTTACATGATATAAAACCCAAGTGCTCCAGAAGAGATAGGGCCTTTGCCTTAATGGGCAAGGCCTTTGCCAGGTCAAAATCCACTTTTTTTTCCCCTAGCATTCCTTACTGATAGATCTACTGTAATTACATTCCCTTATGTGTACTGTTTCTCTCCCCTCCAGAATGTGAGCCACAGGGCAAGGACTTTGCTGTGGATTGTTCAGTACTGTTTCCCCAGTGCACAGAACAGTGGCTCTAGGAAGTATGTGTTGAATGAATGTTGAATGAAATGCCTGAAGAAGCCTGAAGTTGTATTGTAGCCCAGAATTAAGGTAAATGATTATTAAGGTAGCTACACTTTTTTCAAAGTGGAAAGCTCCTATTAGAATAAACATCACTATAGCTATGTCGTTTAATGAACATTGTTGATAATCAGAGTAGTAATAATAGCTCTTCTTGAGCATGTCTGTATGCCTGATCCTAGCTTAAGTGCCTGATGCTCATTATTTCCCTTGGAAAGTAGGTCCTCATTTGTTAGGTGAAGAAATTCAGACTTAGGGTGTCTTGCCCAATGATATAATGCTAATAAACGGGAGGTTCCAAAGCTAAAAAGAAGACACAAAGATTTCTCTGTATAAGAAATCTTCCTTTCTAGCTGATAAATTGTGGTTTCTATTTGATAATAAATGGCTGCTTTTTACCATTAAATCCCCAAAGTTGTGGGAGTCTGGAAGGGCCTTTGGATTGGTTCATTGTTTTGTTTTTTTCTGCTAATTTCTGGTAAGAAAGAATCTGACCTTCTCAGTTCAGACAGCTTTTCCCAAATGTGTTGACAAGCTGGTTGTGAGGATCCCAAGTGAGTGTCAAGGTAGAGAGGAAAGGAGAGTCTCATAACCTTTACACCTAAACTCATGCTTTTGAGGAAAAATGGGTGGCTGGTGGAGTGGGAAGAGCTGGCTTTAAGGGAAGCAGATCCCACACTTCGTTTCTTTGCATCCAGGCTGTAGACCACTGTGATGGTTGTTATTATAATATTTTTCTTTAAATTGACTCAATTCTGTTTACTTAATGTAGTTAAAACAGAATCTGTGAACCCCCAGCATGGATGGAAAACCAGCATGGTTTGCCATAGAGTAACAATATATCAATACTGCATATGGTAAGAAGATACATATATAGTAATGATAATAAAATAGAAAGTAATATATAATGAAAATAAGGCTATGTTATTTCATGTTTAAAATTAAAGAATAAAAATAATAAAATATAAATCTAATGAACATACTAGAAAATAGTTTTCTCTGTGAGCAGAGTGAAACTGTTTATGATTAATTACCAATACAGGGATATTTAGCTCCTTTTCACTTATTTTAAAGAAAAAGCTGAAACGATGGTTTTTGGATGCTAATGCACATATATGGATTATGGAATCTAAAAAAACTGTACTGATGAACCTAGGGGCAGGACAGGAATAAAGACGTAGATGTAGAGAACGGACTTGAGGACACGGGGAGGGGGAAGGGGAAGCCGGGAGGAAGTGAGAGAGTAGCATTGACATATATACACTACCAAATGTGAAACACATAGCTAGTAGGAAGCAGCTGCATAGCACAGGGAGATCAGCTTGGTGCTTTGTGATGACCTAGAGGGGTAGGATAGGGAGAGTGGGAGGGAGACGCAAGAGGGAGGAGATATGGGGATATACGTATACATACAGCTGATTCACTTTGTTGTACAGCAGAAACTAACACAACACTGTAGAGCAATTATACTCCAATAAAGATGTTAAAAAAATAAAAATTTTTTTCCCCCAGCTTTAATGTTAATCAGTACCAAGAATCCTAACATATGCATATAAAAATACATATGGATGATATATGTATATAAGTATATTGTGTTTATTTAAGATATATTGTACATAAAGAAAAAATATATGTAGTAATTTATAAAAACCAGTTTTTAATTTAACTTTATAATAAATAATCAATGGTCCTTTGATTATGGGGACCTGGGTAAGAGGCAGTAAGCTAAGTCATTAATTTCCATTTGTCTCAGGCCAGGAGAGTTTGGCTGGGTCCTTCCTGTGGAAAGATAGTTTAAGAAACTTGTGAAATCAAAGCTGCTTTTTCCAGCTAGCTCTTCCCAAGCCCTCCAGTTCAGGCCTGAGCTCTGCCATT
The DNA here is from genome assembly GCF_949987515.2 of Delphinus delphis. Lineage (NCBI taxonomy): Eukaryota > Metazoa > Chordata > Mammalia > Artiodactyla > Delphinidae > Delphinus > Delphinus delphis. Next base: position 75,668,658 of record NC_082692.2, on the reverse strand, counting down.
GTAGAAAATTATGACTCCCCTGGAATAAAGCCTCCTGGCTCAACACTGTGGAGAGTAGAGCAGCCCAGGCTTCCTCCACAGGAAACCCAGACAGATGTGTATCCACACTGCTTTAAGGCATTTCTGTCCCATCAGTGGGAAACACTGTCCCAAACTCATTCTCTACCCCTCAGCTCTCTATGGGGCTCCAGCTTGACACTGCTTCAAGCAACTATAATAAAGTGAATTGGTTCGATCTTGCCCAACTGTGTCCTGGGGCTCCTATCATTCTGCCACCAGAAAGTTCATATGCTCAAAATTGGTTCTTAGGAGCCACCGACCTTAGTGCTCGTCCTCTGCAAAGATATAATTTAGGAGTAATCTTGGTTAGATTATGGCAGGATCTTTGTGCTTCTGTCTCACAATCAATTAGAGATTTTGCAAGGCGGAGACATTATTATTATCACAGGCAGATGGTGAAATGTTACTCCATCCTTCTGTGCCTGCTTTAACTTCCTTGTACAACATCATTTAGAGGGTTTCTTTACAATTGCAGTTTATTCGGAAAGATTTAAAGCCCTGAGGATTTGGCAAGAAGCTCTTGGTTATGAGTGCATGTACTTTGTCAGTAGCAAAAAGGGCACCTCTGATTAATACTGACTTTGCCCTGTAAGCCAGGTAGAGAGCAGATGAGGCCTTTGTTTCTTCAGTACTGTTCTGGGGCAAGAAGAGGTTAGAGGGTCATCTACTTGCAGCTCCTAGAAGAAGGTTAAGTGGTACTGAGCCAAGGATGGAGGACTTTCTTGTGGTGGGCTTCCTTGTGGAATGAGATGGAAAGCTTATTAACCAGAATTCCAGGGGGCTGCTTCAAAAGAGAGAAAGACATTCAGGCCAGTCTCTGCCTTGCAGGAGTTATACCCTGAAGAGAGGGGATGGGTGTCATAAACACAATAAATGTAGTGGCAGGGAGGAAGCAGCATGGCACTGAAGGGAGCTGGGGTGGGGTGGGGTAGAATGAAGGAATGAGAGAGATGAGTTTTTTTGTTTTTTTTTTAAGCAGCTGCTTGAAGGAAGGGGAAATAGATGGATAAGGAAGGAATTTAGGCTGTTTTTCTGTGTAATGCACTGGCAAATCCCTAGAATCATTCTTCACAGATATATTGTTGGGCAGAGGCAGGCTTCAAGGCAGCCTGGGTGGATTCAGGTTAGCTGGGCATAAAGTCTTGTATGCATAGGTACCAGGAGGAATAAAGGATATAGACAAAAGTCCTTGTGGAGTATGTATCCTATATGTATGTGAGACAGGTTTAGAATTGTCCCAGAGTAAGGAAAAACCAAGCATATCATTGTGTTTATGGAAATCCCAGGAGACTTCCATGGACACTTATCAGAGGGGGGATGTTTGAATGAGGCTTTCAGTTGTAAAAAGATGTTTTGTGGTCGGATAGCTACTTCTCCTGTTCACTTTCTGATGTAGTATAGATATTGTTATAGAAAGGATGCATCCGAATCAGTGAATCCTCTGGCTGAGCTCCAGTAGATGGATGGTATAATTAGAGAATTCCTGCAGTTTTTCTGATAGTGTATGTTATATGGAGTCAAAGAAGGCTCAAGCCATCTACTACCATCTGGGCATATAACAGTTTATGCAAAACCCATCATCATGAAGCTGATTCTTAGTAAGCATGTACTACGCGCCAAATTTACTGGAATTGTCTCATTTTATTCTTCACAAGATCCCTTTTAGGCAGATACTAAGAACATTCTAACTTAACAGGTGAGAATTGTTATAGTTCAGTCAGTCTCCAAGACTGTACAGCCAGTAAGTGACAGAGGCAGAATTCAAACTCCCACATCTGAGTTCTTAAACACTCCAAGGTACTCTTTCACATTATAATCTCTTCAGAAATTCTACTGCATCCTAGTTATTACTTTCTATCGAAAAATGTATACCCTCTAACCCAGTGGTCTTTAACCAGTTTTAGATCCTCTTCAGAGAAATATACACACACATATATAATGCTTTTTAAAAATTTCAGAAGTTTTGAGGATCCCAGTCGAGTCTGCTTGTTGATATCTTCCGTATAAGAGGAAACTAAGTCTTGCGTAGGTTAACAAAGCCTTCCAGATATTTCCAACATAGCTGAGTCAGACTTCCAATCTGGCTGTTTTTCTACCATGTAACAAGAATAGTAACCATTTCTTGTTAAGTACCTAACAATTAGGATTGCTAGTCAGTGGAAACATACACTGGTGCAGTCCTACTGGTTATACAGTGGACATCCATTATGATTTGGTCAAGGGTGAATATCATAACTGCTCACAACCTTTTGAGGCAGGTGGTATTATGCCTGTTTTACAAATGAGAATCCCGAGGTTCTGAGCACTTCAGAGTTTATGTGTGGCAGAAGCTCAGTTAATCTAATTTTAAATCTGTTGTTCTGATCCACTCTCCTGTCTTGACACTGAATGTACCTCCCTTTGCAAATCCTTTCCATGTTCTGCATTATATCACATTGCTTCTCACTTTCTTTCTCTCTCTTGTTTCTCAGCCTCAGCATTATTGATATCTTGTTTTGGATAATTCTGTTGTGGGGGCCTGTCTTGTGCATTGTAGAATTCTTAGCTGTATCCCTGGACTCTACACATTGGGTGCCAGAAGAACCCCCCAACCCCTCACCCCCAGGTTGTGACAGCCATAGATGTATCCAGACATTGCCAACTGTCCTCTGGGGAACAAAATCACTGTCTATTGAGAACTGTTTCTCTCTCTCTTGTCCCTCTACCCTATACATACAAATATTAACATTTATCCTTGAGAGCTTACAGTGTGCCAGGTAAAGTGTCAAGTGCCTTCCATGCAGTATCTCAGTAAGTCCTCAAAACATCCCATCATGTTTTAAATTTTGTTTTATAGGTGAGCAAGGCCTAGATGCTTGGGTAGATGAGTAAATTGCCCAGAGTCGCACGGCTGCTAAGGGTGGAGCTGGGATTAGTCTCAGCTCTGTGTGTCTCCAGAGCCCTGGGCTTTGTGAGAAATGTTTTCACTAAACTACTTAGTTGTTTGGAGCTCCAAATTAATCAGACTGAATATTTTTCTTGTTTGGGATTTGTTCAGCTAGCAAGCTGGAAGAAAATTTTAATGGAATTGTAGATCATATATTTCTTTATTCTTTATTATTATTTTTACATCACTGCTTTTTATTGTTAATCCTTTCTCACTAAAATATCATCAACAAAAAATTATCAAAACAAAATCTTGCTTCTGATCCTAATTTCTTATCATAAATCTAATCTTATTGAACATAAAAAATAAAATAATTTCTTTGTAGACGAACAACTACTTCTCTAAGTCATCCTTCAGAAAACGGTTTTCAGTGGGTGCTTTATGTGCCTCTTAACAGGGCAAATCATTGCTAAATAACTTGACCATAATAAAGGCAATGAATTTTCTGGAAGTTTGAATAGGAAAGTTTTCAACAAAATAATCTTTTTCTGACAAGCAGTATATATATATATATATATATATATATATATATACACACATATACATATATGTATATATATGTATGTATATATATTTTTTAAAGGGGCATATGTACCTTAGTGCTCTGGGGCATTGTTATTTTTCTCAAAATGAGTTTCAACAACAACTTTAAAAATTAATAACATATTAAAAGAGGCTGGTAAAGAGAGAAGAGGGTGCGGCCTTATTTGAGCTTAATGTAGTAGGCTCTTGGGATGAGGTAGGCATTTGGTATATGTTAGCTGCTGAGTATCTGTACCCTCCTTCTTTGGACTACAACATGTAGATTTTCCCTTGGGGAATAGCCTTCCCCCATGGTGTGCAGTATTATTTTGGGACTGTCAGTCATAGACCTTGCTCTCCTCTGGCCAAGGGGTGGTCATGTGATCAAGGCAGGTCTCCGGCTCACTTTCCAGGGATTCTGAATCTTGAGAGCATTGATCCCAGGATGTAAAATGGTTGCAGCTGATGCTACCTGATGGCAGTAGCCTGAAGACCTAACTGCCCATTAGTTCCTGGGGTCGTGGTTCCTGTTGCTTCTAACTTTAATTTAGCTTTACTTTGAATTTTAGGAGCAATCTGGTACACATGGAGTAAATTTCTTTTCCATTTTGCTGAAGTTAGGCAGGGTAATTTGTGTTGCTTGTCAACAAAGAATCTTAACTAGTACATTGATTTGATAATGATGGTGATGGTGAGGACTCTGAGTCAGCAGAGGAGGAGGCGAGTAGTAGTGTAACAGCAGCTAACATTTATTGGCTATCTTATTTAATCTTATGAGGTAGATATTGACACATGCCTCCATTTTACAGATGAGGAAAATGAGATTTAGAAAGGTTACATTGTCTTGCCAAAGGTTACATAAGTGGCCTTATGTAAAGCCAGGATTTGAACCCAAGTGTGATTTGAGAATTCAGACTCCTAACCACTACACTAATTGAAATCTAGAGAGAGTATACTGAAAGCATACATTCATTTGAGGTCCATTTTTGACTTAATAAGTTATTTTTTAATCTCAAGAGGGGACTACTTCTCGTCTCTGTGTTCCATAATGCAAAGCAAGCTGCAAAATATGAATGCTTTTTTCTTGCCTTCATGTGACAAATTAGAATAATTATTGTTATTTAAGGGATGTGAATGAAATGTGTTTATCAGGCAGCAAGTTAAATGGAGTTTCTGTTTTAAACCACGGAAGATAATGCTCTCTTGACAGATTGTGAGTGACAGAAAGAGAAGTGTTTTCAGCAGGATCCGAATGGAGATGTTGCAGGAGAAAGCATAAACAGCAGAAACAGAAAGCTCTGGGGGTTTGGTGTGGAGTGATGTCATCAATATATTTCTACTCTTTTGGTTCCTGACAATAAAATAACTTGGTACCTTTACATTGTGTTTTTCTTGCTGATTTAAAAATGAGTGACCAAATAAACGGGAAAAAAAGAAATACCACCAGTGGTTGCTGGTGGCAGATACCAATAGTAATGGACTCCGTATCTTATTTATTGTTTATCATTAAATGGTTCTTACATGTAATTATAAATATATGTTATCCTCTTCCCTCTTATGATTGTTGGTGCCAGTATCCATTCATTCGTATTCCCTCCCACTTTACCTCTGTGTAACACACACTCATAGCCAAACATACATATATGTTCTCTCCTGAGCACACCTGCACAGTAAAATGCACTTATCCATTGGGAGGCCAATGGCATTCTCTGTCGTGAATTTGGATAGACATCTGATCACTTTGTCAGCTGCTAGTTTTACCTAATAAAAGAACATGAATGAAAAAATTATCATTCACTATTCTTTTAGAAGAGACTAGTTATTTTAATACTAAAAGAGTCGAAGGCATAATGTGAGAATTAAAACGATCAAATATATTGAGCTGTATAAAAAGTCACAATTTTGTCTTTGTTTTTGTCATTTTGCCACCAATGCATGAATGCTTCGTTGTGGATTGTCATCAAAGTTCTAACCAGCTTTTAGGAGCAACTCTTTTACCCTCATCTGATGTTTGCTCCTCCGAAGATTTTTGGCAAAGGACTATTCCATTTATACTTAAATACTTCCAGTGAAGTGGAACTCATTATTTATAAAAACAATCCATTCTATCTTTGGACAGCACTGTTGAAAGTTCTTTTCATTGTCAAATTGAAATCACTCTACTTGTAGCTTCTTTTGCTCATTCGTTACGTGGGCATGATTTCGGGCTGAATAGAACAAGACTGGGCTTCTCAATGCACAATGTCTCTTTGAATTGACAATTGCTGTCATAGTCATCTTCTCATCTTTCCTTGCCCCAGAGCTAAAATGGTCTAAGTGGAACTGTTCTTACTGTTTTTCTGATTATTTGCTTTAAAGTTAAAAAAATTATTAAAAAGTTTTATTGTGGTAAAATATATATAATATAAACTTAGCCATTTTAACCATTTTTAAGTGTATAGTTCTGTGGCGTTAAGTACATTCACATTGTTGTGCAGCTTTCACCACCACCCATCTCCAGAACTTTATCTTCCTCATCTGAAACTCTGTATCCATTAAGCAATAACTCCCCTTTACCCGCTCCATGCAGCCCCTGCAACCACCATTCTGCTTTCTGCCTCTGTAAATTTTACTACTCTAGGAACCTCATGTAAGTGGAAACATACAATATTTGTCCTTTTGTGACTGGGTTATTTCACTTAGCACAGTGTCTCCATGGTTCATCCATGTTATTGCATGTGTCAGAATTTCCTTCCTTTTTTTTTTAAATAAATTTATTTACTTACTTTTGGCTGTGTTGGGTCTTCATTGCTGCGCATGGGCTTTCTCTAGTTGCGACGAGCGGGGGCTACACTTCATTGCGGTGCGCGGGCTTCTCATTGCGGTGGCTTCTCTTGTTGCGGAGCACGGGCTCTAGGTGCATGGGCTTCAGTAGTTGTGGCGCATGGACTTAGCTGCTCCACGGCTTGTGGGATCTTCCTGGACCAGGGCTCGAACCTGTGTCCCCTGCATTGGCAGGTGGATTCTTAACCACTGTGCCACAGGGAAGCCCCTACTTCTTCTTTAAGGCTGAATAATATTCCACTATACGTATATACCACATTTTATTTACCTATTCATCTGTTGATCAATTAATGAATGGATGTTGGGTTGCCTGATTATGGGCTTTTCAATATGCACATTCCTACCTATCAAAATCTATTTCACACTGCTGGGCTTAGAGCTATCCACACTGTTTCAAAAGTGGTTGCTGACTCAAGGTAGCAAATCTTAATATCTGAATCATTCTGTAGGCCTGAGTCTATTGCATATTATGTGAATAACCCCATTAGGTACTATGAGCCCTACTGAAATGAGTCAGCTCTGGATCTAGTCCTTGGCTTAATCCTGAAGTGTAGTGGATAGATAAGATATCCACATTTCTAAATTGCAAAGTAGACAGTGGACAGTGCCATCAGAGAACTAGAGATGGACTTGATGCCAGAATTGAGAGGAAGCACTAAATGCTTCCAGTTCAGAGGATCCAGGTAGCTTTCAGGGAAGTTCTGGCTCTGGGGCTCAGAAAAAGAGAAGCATTAAAACACGTAGAAAGTAGGGTGGCCCTGGTGGCCTAGTGGTTAGAATTCTGTGCTTTCACTGAAGTGGTTAGGGCCTGGGTTCAATCCCTGGTCAGATAACTGAGATCCTGCAAGCCACATGGCACGGCCAAAAAAAAAAAAAGAAAGTAGGGAAGGTATTCCTGATGGAGGAAGTAGCATGAGCCGAAGAGCAGAGTACAAATGTGTTTCTCACTTTTGCCTTATTTATTGACTTTAGGCTGTCACATAGGGTGTTTACATGGCACTGACCCGTTGCCAGTTCATGGGACCTCTGGTATTTTCTGTCTGTACCACAATGAATTGTCTTTTATTCTGAGATTATGTGCTTCTTCTCATTTTGTCGGGGGAGGGCATTCAAATGGCCTTTTCTTCCTTTAAAATGATGCAGATAATGATAGATTTTTTTTTTCATACCATGATTGGTCGACTAAAAATCTGGTAACTCAGACTGCTGTATGTGGTTTTCTTTTTTTTTTATGTTTTATTTTACCAGATAATGGAAATTATATGACCATTTCTGTTTTTCTTTTTTTTTTTTTAATTTATTTATTTATTTTTGCTGTGTTGGGTCTTCGTTTCTGTGCGAGGGCTTTCTCTAGTTGTGGCAGGCTGGTGCCGCTCTTCATCGTGGTGCGCAGGCCTCTCACTATTGCGGCCTATCTTGTTGCGGAGCACAGGCTCCAGACGCGCAGGCTCAGTAGTTGTGCCTCACGGGCCTAGTTGCTTCGCGGCATGTGGGATCCTCCCAGACCAGGGCTCGAACCTGTGTCCCCTGCATTAGCAGGCAGATTCTCAACCACTGCGCCACCAGGGAAGCCCCTGTATGTGTTTTTAATGTAGTTTTTCTGGAGTGTTAAAGACAAAACTGTAAAAATAATGAGCCTGGCAAATATCTATTAAAGAATGAAAGAAGAGGAAGAGCAATAAATATTCATAAAGTGCTTACTATGTGGCAGAAACCATGAGAAGCCTTTTACGGTTGTTGGCTCTGTTCTCTACGTCTGTGTCTTTATTCCTGCCCTACCACTAGGTTCATCAGTACTGTTTTTTTTAGATTCCATATATGTGTGTTAGCATACAGTATTTGTTTTTCTCTTTCTGACTTACTTCACTCTGTATGACAGATTCTAGGTCCATCCACCTCACTACAAATAACTCAATTTCATTCCTTTTTATGGCTCAGTAATATTCCACTATATGTATGTGCAATCTGTTGATGGACATTTAGGTTGCTTCCATGTCCTGGCTATAGTAAATAGTGCTGCATTGAACATTGTTTTACATATATCTTTTTGAATTATGGTTTTCTCAGGGTATATGCCCAGTAGTGGGATTGCTGGATCATATGATAGTTCTATTTTTAGTTTTTTAAGGAACCTCCATACTGTTCTCCATAGTGACTGTATCAATTTACATTCCCACCAACAGTGCAAGAGGGTTCCCTTTTCTCCACACCCTCTCCAGCATTTATTGTTTGTAGATTTTTTGATGATGGCCATTATGACCTGTGTGAGGTGATACCTCATTGTGGTTTTGATTTGCATTTCTCTAATGATTCGTGATGTTGAGCATCTTTTCATGTGTTTGTTGGCAATCTGTATATCTTCTTTGGAGAAATGTCTCTTTAGATCTTCTGCCCATTTTTGGATTGGGTTGTTTGTTTTTTTGATATTGAGGTGCATGAGCTGCTGGTATAATTTGGAGATTAATCCTTTGTCTGTTTATTTGTTTGCAAATATTTTCTCCCATTCTGAGGGTTGTCTTTTGGTCTTGTTTATGGTTTCCTTTGCTGTACAAAAGCTTTGACGTTTCATTAGGTCCCTCTTGTTTATTTTTGTTTTTCTTTCCATTTCTCTAGGAGGTGGGTCAAAAAGGATCTTGCTGTGATTTATGTCATAGAGTGTTCTGCCTGTGTTTTCCTCTAAGAGTTTGATAGTGTCTGGCCTTACATTTAGATCTTTAATCCATTTTGAGTCTATTTTTGTGTATGGTGTCAGGGAGTGTTCTAATTTCATTCTTTTACATGTAGCTGTCCAGTTTTCCCAGCACCACTTATTAAAGAGGCTGTCTTTTCTCCATTGTATAGTCTTGCCTCCTTTATTAAAGATAATGTGACCATATGTGCTTGGGTTTATCTCTGGGCTTCCTATCCTGTTCCACTGACCTATATTTCTGTCCTTGTACCAGTACCATATTGTCTTGATTACTGTAGCTTTGTAGTATACTCTGAAGTCCAGGAGCCTGATTTCTCCAGCTCCGTTTTTCTTTCTCAAGATTGCTTTGGCTATTCAGGGTCCTTTGTGTTTCCATACAAATTGTTCAATTTTTTGTTCTAGTTCTGTGAAAAATGCCATTGGTAGTTTGATAGGGATTGCATTGAATCTGTAGATTGCTTTGGGTAGTATAGTCATTTTCACAATGTTGATTCTTCCAATCCAGGAACGTGGTATATCTCTCCTCTGTTTGTATCATCTTTAATTTCTTTCATCAGTGTCTTATAGTTTTCTGCATACAGGTCTTTTGTCTCCTTAGGTAGGTTTATTCCTAGGTATTTTATTCTTTTTGTTGCAATGGTAAATGGGAGTGTTTCCTTAATTTCTCTTTCAGATTTTTCATCATTAGTGTATAGGAATGCAAGAGATTTCTGTGCATAAATTTTGTATGCTGCTACTTTACGAAATTCATTGATTAGCTGTAGTAGTTTTCTGGTAGCATGATGTTTGAGCTTGACACTTGGGAAAGAGATGATTGGTCTCAGAATAGGCATCTGACCTGGTTATGCCAATCAGATTCTTTTTTCTAAGAATTTGGAATTTTGAACTGAGAGCAAAAGATAGGTTTTGAAGCTATTTCAGTCACTTAAATGGGAGTGGGATGGAATCTTAGAGGGAGGTCTTTAAGTTCCTGCCTCCTATTTCTCTTGAGCTACCTTGATTCCTGTTCTTTGCAACTCTTGGTTATTTGATTCTTCCTTCAATTTTTTGAGCTACTGCAGCATTTTTCCAAGAAGTTCTTCTTGTGCTTGAGTAGACTTTAAGGCTGGTCTATTTTTCTTGCCACCAAAGTTAATGGCAATACAGGAATTAGAGAAACTAGCTCTTTACCACATTTGTGAATGCAGGTGATAAGGTCTGCATCTACTTGGTGGAAATTATTATAATATTTAATCGTGTGTGCGTTTGATGGAAAATTAGTATTTTACCAGATACTATAGAGTCTTATTGTTTTCATCATCATTATCATCATGAGTATCATTGTCATCATAACAGCTCTTGTTTATACAGAACTTTCTATGACCCAACCACTGTATTAAGCAGTTTGTGCACAAAATAACATTTATTATTTGATTACAACAATACCATCAAATGGATACTGTCATTCTACCTGTTTTATAGTTTGGGAAGCTGAAGCAGAGAGCCTTGCTTGAAGCCATAATTCTGGAAAGTGATGTAGAAATGATTTGAATCTAGATTTGTCACACTTTGAAGAAAGATGATACTCTTATGTTCTGCTTTGTAGTACAGAGATGTGATTCTGCCCCAGAGATATTGTATTCCCTGCGTTATTGTTTTCTTTATGTTGAATATGGAAATGGGAAGGGGATAAAATTATATTTTTGGTAATTTAATATTCTATTTTAGTTGGCTTAATTATATTATCACTTCTTTTATGTAGGTTATATTGTTTGAGGAGGGTAGGAGTTAGGCAGTCAGGGTACCAAATTAGATCACTTGTCCTGAGAAGGCCGCTTTGAGGAGGTGACACTGGAACTGTGACAGAATGATAAAAATGAGGCAGCTATGCAAAGGTCAGAGAGAGGGTGTTCCAGGAAAAGAGAAGAACAAGTATAAAAGTATTGATTTGGGAATGAACTTGGTGAGGTTAGAGGAACAGAAAATAGATTCACACGGCTGGAGAGGAGTGAACAAGGTAGTCAGTGATAAGAGATGATGGAGGGGAAGGCTAGAGCTGGATCATTTAGGATCTTCTGGGCCATAGTAAGGAATATGGATTTTATTGTAAGCGCAATGAGGTAGTCATTAGGAAATTCAGAGGAGATGAATAATATGATTTAATATGTAATATAAAAGTGGATTTCTCCTTCTGGGAATGGTAGAGGAGCCAACATCCCTCCTATAGAACATATAGAAAAGCTAGACAAAATAAAGAGAAAATATTTATTTAAAGGCATTGAACAGCTACCAAGGCAGCCAGGACTTCAGGAGCCAAAATACTGGAGAAAGGAAGTATACTGAAGTGACTTCAACTGTCTCACTCTTTTTCTTTCTCTCTTTTTTAAAAAAATAAATTTATTTATTTATTTTTGTCTGCTTTGGGTCTTCATTGCTGCATGCAAGCTTTCTCTAGTTGCGGTGAGTGGGGGGGCTACTCTTTGTTGAGGTGCACGGGCTTCTCATTTTGTTCGCTTGTCTTTGTTGAAGAGCATGGGCTTTAGGTGCACAGGCTTCAGTAGTTGTGGCACACAGGCTCAATAGTTGTGGCTTGTGGCCTCTAGAGCGCTGGCTCAGTAGTTGTGGCGCATGGGCTTAGTTGCTCCACAGCATATGGGATCTTCCCGGACCAGGGCTCGATCCCGTGTCCCCTGCATTGGCAGGCGGATTCTTAACCACTGTGCCAGCAGGGAAGTCCCTCTTTTTGTTTTTGAAGCATTTGTGGATTTGTAAATGGTAAAACTCTGAGAGGCTAAAACACCCAATAAAAAGTCCCTGCTAAGAAGTAGGGAAGTTGAGCATAGATTTTGGCAGTCCTAAGGATGCAAAAATCCTAAACAACATAATAGAAAACTGAGCAGTATATAAAAAAGGTATTATGGTATGACCAAGTTGTATTTATTATAGGAATGAGAGGTTGGGTAACATTAAAAAATCAAATAATGTTAATAAAGAGAAACCATATGATCATCTTAATAGATACAGAAAAGTATTTGATAAAATGCAACATCTAATCTAGACAAAAACTTTTAGCAAACTAGGAATCTAAGTAAACGTCCTTAAGAAAGAATATTTAGAAAATCCACAGCAAACATCATCAGGCTTATGTGAAATATTGAGAGCCTTACCCCGTAATTAATGTATGAGTTCAGGATGACATCACCACTTCTGTTCAGCCTTCTACTGGAGGTCCTAGTGAATGCAGTGAGGTAGGAAAAGAAATAAACATGTAAGGATGGTAGACAAAGCAATAAAATTATATTATTTGCAGAATATATAATTATGTAAATTTAACAAATGAATGTAGTAAGTTTGCTGGATACAAAGTCAATATAAAAAAACTATTGTATTTCTATATATCAGCAAAAAATAATTACAAAATGAAATTTTAATAAGTTACCATTTAGGGGACTTCCCTGATGGTCCAGTGATTAAGTATCCGCCTTCCAATGCAGGGGACGCGTATTCAGTCCCTGGTCAGGGAACTAAGATCCCACATGCCGTGGGGCAACTAAGCCCACATGCTACAACTAGAGAGGTGGTGTGCCGCAACTACAGAGCCCACCCGCTCTGGAGCCTGTGCGCCACAGCTAGAGAGAAGCCTTCATGCCACAACAAAAGATCCCACATGCCTCAACTAAGACCCAATGCAGCCAAAAATAAAAAGAAATAAATAGATAAATATTTTCTAAAAATTTTAAAAAGGTACCATTTAAAATGAATCCAGCAACATATAAAAAGGATTATGAACTATGACCAAATTGTATTTCCCAGTTAATGAAGTAGAACAATTATATATCTGTATCCAAAAATTACTCTATGCTATTTATAAAATTAACTTGAAATGCATTACAGATAAAAATATAAGCACTAAAACTATAAAAAATCTAGAAGAAAACATAGAAGAAAGTTTTTATGAAATTAGGTTAGTCAGAGATTTCTTGAATATAACTCTAAAACCAAGATCCCTAAAAGAAAAAAAAAGATAAATTGGGCATCATAAAATTTGAAACTTAAATGCTTTAAAATATACTATTAAAACAATGAAAAGATAAGCAACAGAATGGGATGAAATATTTGGAAATGATACCTGATAAAGCACTTATCCAGGCACGCAAAGAACTCTTATAAGTCAATAATAATAGGACAAACCACAGTATCTATATTAATGGTAAATAAGCACATGGGAAGATGCTCATCATCACTAGGGAAGTGCCAATTAAAACCACAAGGAGCTATTAATTCACACCCACTAGAATGGCTAAGATAAAAAAGACAGATAATAAGAAGTGCTGGTGAGGATATGGGGAAATTGGAAACTTCATACATTGCTGGTGGGAATGTAAATGGTACATTGACTTTGGAAAACAGTTTGGTGGTTTTTGAAAAAGTTCAACATATGCTGTATTTACCATATGACCCAGCAATTCCAGTTACAAGTATTGAAGTGAAAACTCATGGAGAAATGAAATGTATACCTATGCCAAAACTTGTGAGTGAACATTCATAGCAATGCTATTAATTATGGCTCCAAACTAGAAACAATCCAGTTATCTATCAACTGGTAAGTGGATTTAAAAAAAAGATGTATTCATACAAAAGAGTACTACTCTACAATATAAACTGATACATGAAACAACCCGGAGCAGCTAAGCCCATGCGCCACAAGTACTGAGCCTGCACTCTAGAGCCCACGAGCCACAACTACTGAGCCCACGTGCCACAGCTGCTGAAGCCCACGCACCGAGAGCCCGTGCTCTGCAACAAGAGAAGCCACCACGATGAGAAGCCCACGCACCGCAACGAAGAGTAGCCCCCGCTCGCTGCAACCAGAGAAAAGCCCACGTGCAGCAATGAAGACCCAAGGCAGCCAGAAACAATAAATAAGTAAAATAATAAAATAAATAAATTTACAGAGTCTCAGAGGGAGGGTGGCCTTATTGACACCTCAGTTTAGGACTTCTCACCTGTAGAACTGTGAGATATTACATGTCTTTCCTTTAATCCACCCAGTTTGTGGTATTTTGTTATAGCAGCCCTAGGAAACTAATATAGGGAGGATGGAAAGGACATGCATAAGGATGACTACCTGTTTTCAACATCTGGGAGGATGGTGCACTGAGCTGACCAAATCAAACTTTACATGGACCATCAAAGCAGAATTTGAACATTTAATTATGGGTGTCATGATGCTTTTAGCAGACAGTAGAACATAATGCATGAAGGATTGTGCACCTCAAGAAAGCATTTTGTTCCTCATTCAGCATTCAGCCAAGTTCACCTAAATCTCCTTGCCAGTCAGGAATATATCTTCTTCTTAAAGCATTTTGGAGAAGGGCTCACAACCTCCTGTAGAATTATTTGGAAGAATGGCAGCAGGAAGGGCAGGTTGGTGTGAGTAGTTAACATGTCCTTTCTTGTTTTTTCCAACTTGTGGAGCACAGCTGGAAGTGACACCCTGGAGACACAGCTTCTCTGTTTTATTATGCTTTGGAAATCTGAACAGGGAAGCAGGGTTACTGCAAATTAGCTGCATTTCCCTTTCTGTTTCTCAATTCCGAGAACAGGAGATTGGCTAGGGCCTGGATTCTTTTAATCTTCTCAGGGGCAGTGGGAGATGGCTCTCTGTCAGAGACTTCTCTCCAGGCTGCCATGAAATGAAGAGGTAGCAAAGTGGAACTAAGTTTAGGTCTCTGCTCTTTCTTTTTACAGTGGCCCTTTGACAAGGCTGGCCTTCTCCCTGTTTTCTGCAGATTTTATCCAGTGGCCTGCATGTGAATTCGTACAAACTTTCTCACTGTTTTTCCTCCTGCTGTGACAGCTGGGAATGTTTGCTCATTGGTGGGAAATGCCCCACTAATCCATCACTTTCAAAGTTGTCAGGGCTTTCTGTTGGCTCCAGAAGAGAAATAATTGAGTCTAATCAAGCACCTTAAATATTCAGTATGATTAGAGGAAAATGAATGGATTCTGTAAACTTGTATTGATACTAAATTCTACTTGCAGTTAGTCTTGGACATAAATTTCAGAAAATTATATGTAAATGTACTCATTAGTGTACTATAATATTGAACATCTATTTTGTCTCTGGGCAATTTTTCTTTTCTTACCACAAAAGCTATTACTACTGTTATTAAAAACAGTAATTGATTTTCCATTTTTTAAAAACTTGGGTTTTTTTTTCTCCAGCTCCATTTCATTTCTGCATTTTTGCCATGCGTTCCAATAATATTTTCCTAAGGCTTGTAAAATAATTACATTATGCTCTAATAATTCTGAGGGCAAAGGGGAGAAAGGGCAGTGTGATGTTATTGGAGAAGCTATTTTAAACTGGAGTGGACCCAGAAAACAGACCTTGGAATGACACATTGAATGGCTTCATGCCAAGGATTTGATTATATTGTCTATTGTTTCATTTGAGCATCATAGACCTTATTTTGTAATTAAATGTTTTGATAAAGCCCCAACTAAATAGTGCTAGAGTCAAAGGCTCTATTATTAAAAGGCTTTAAAACTTACAAGTCAGCCATATAAGTTATTTGTAATATGAATGCTCCATGTGTTCTTACAAATATTTGGTTTCAACTCTGGTGTAAGTTCGTTTCGGGAAAAAAATATTTTCAGGATTTTGATGATAATTTTAATTAAAAAGTTTATTTATTTCAAGTAATTATTATTTTTACTGGTGTATAGAATGTGTTCCATCTTCAGAAGTAAACTTTTTTGGGGGAAAGAAATAAAAATACTTTGTACATTTAAATTTGATTTTGCAGGGTGACTGTACAGTGTTGTTAATGTAAATACATTATTATGTATCCTGAAGGGGAAGTGAATGAATTTCTTTTTGCAATTATGTGAATCCATTTTTTAAATGTTTTCAGGGCTCAGCTGAAGACAAATTGAGTACAAAGTAATTGTGATAGTGTGGGTTTTGTGAGTGTGTGCCTGTGTGTATCTTTAATAATGCCTCTTTCATACTATCAAATCAGATAGGCACAGGAGATTTAGAAATCATATCCTGTAACAAAATGAGGAGGTTTTAGATTTTTTTGCATTATCCTATTTTCACTGTTTATTGTGAACCTCAAATTGGCAGCCTTTCTGATTCATGATGTCCATCAGGCAAAGTTCTTTGTTGAGTGTCTTCCTCCTGCAAGTCCATATTCCATTCTGTGGCAGGTAAACAGGCTGGTATCTAAACTTATTTAAAGTTGCTTACAAAAAGCCAGAAACATAGTAGTGTTCTCAATGTGAGGTTGATTGTGTAGTTTGGATTAATGGCTTTGGCAAACACATTTGGCTGTTTATACTATTATTTATTCAGTAAGCTCTCTGTTCAGTCCCTGAGGCAGTATGTTGGTTAAGATTGAGTTGGCAGAACCTCAGCTATCAGCCTCAATTGAAATCTCAGCTCACCAGCTTTTGTAACTGCAAGCAACTTTTTAAACCTGTGCGCCTTAGTTTCCTCATATATCACAGGGAGAAAATTTTGATACCATGTGGAATTTGGAGGAGGGTTTAATGCATTTAGTATTGAGAACAGTGCCTGACACATAGTGAGAACTCAATTATTAAACAATTTTAAAAAATTGATTGTGACCAGCTTTTGAAAAAATCTCACCTGGTTTGTAGAGCCTGAGTTGACTTTCATATTTGGGGGAAAGGAGATAGAAGAAAATATTTTAAAAATGATATGCATATATTAATATTACACTAAAAAATACCGACTTACAGAGGCTCATTTTAAAGAAATCAGATTACAAAACTTTTCCCAACTACTGCTCTACCACTTTGGGCTTTTAACAAGGTATCTGTGTGTGAGTGAACTATGAATGTTGTTGAGATTATGTGAAAAGCTGTTGAGAGTATTTTCAGCTTTTATGAACATTATTATTTGTTTAAAGTCAGCTCTTCATGGAGTTTGCAACTTGGCTTCAAGACTTAGGTAATAAAAATATTACTGGAGAAGTGAGATGTATGTTATCACCTAAGCAATGATCAGTTTTTAAATTCACTAGAATGATGTCGTTCTAATTTGTGTGGGGGGGATGGGAGTGAAAGGTGAGGAGTAGAAGTAGAAGTGGGGGTTGATTACTTAATAAAAATAGTGACTATCAGGTTCCTGTACCACATTCTCCACTAATTCCTCATAGGGAGAAGAGGGTGCTGCCCCTTTCTTGTAGCAAAGAAAACGGAAACTCAGTGTTTTGATGGAAAATGCACCACAAAATACAGACGACTAATACCCTGTCTATTGTTTATCCCACTGAGATTTTCTGCCTCTCTAGTTACAGCGATGGGTGTATAAAAATTAATTAGAAGCTGGAATCGGATTTTAAGATGGGATGTCAGACACATATATCAAGTTGTTAGGTTAGCTGTAAAGCATAACCTGGGGTTTATATATTTAGAAGTCATAATAAATCTGTCTGTCATGAAAATCAGATTACGCAGTCTTGCATGCTAATGGCTCATCATACTGTGGAAACGTGGTCTCCCCAGCAGCTGCCTGGTGGCTCTGCTTTTCTCTGATTTGCTGTCTCCCTTGACCAACTAGTGATTCCACTCTCCCCACTTAGCAAAGTGCCTACTTTAATAAATGCTTCTGAGCCTTTATAAAGAGGAGATGTTTCCCCCTGGACTACAGCAGCAACCTCCTATGGCTCTCCTTGACTGAATATTCTCAGCAGTAATCAATCAGTCCATCAATTACTCAATTAACCAACCTAACAATTACTTCCAAGGTATTTATTGAGTACCTGTTATGTGCTGGGCTGTCTGCAAGGCACTGGGAATCTAACAAAGATAGTGCCTGCCCTCACAGAGGGCAGTGATGGAGGAGAGAGATAAGAAAACTTACAATACATTTTGAGATGGACAAAGTGTAAGATATAAGGTACCCAGATTTAGGGG
Source organism: Delphinus delphis (assembly GCF_949987515.2). NCBI lineage: Eukaryota > Metazoa > Chordata > Mammalia > Artiodactyla > Delphinidae > Delphinus > Delphinus delphis. The sequence continues at coordinate 75,650,707 of NC_082692.2, read as the reverse complement.
CATTGAGGAAGGATTCCCAGAGGCCAGTACTTCTGAGTTGAGACTTCTGAGCTAAGTAGTGGGAGTTAGCCAACCTGAAGGAGGTGAGGACTGATGGACAGTCTTCCAGGTCAAAGGAACACCTCATGCAAAGGCCAGGAGGATAACGATTAAGGTCCACTCTAGAGTTGTAATGGTGACAGTTGCTCAAAGTGATGAGGCTGGAGAGTTTCACAAGGCCTTGCAAACTGGGTTAAACAGTTAGGATTAGTCTAAAGGGCAGTGGGGAGCCACTGACTGATTTAAGTGGGGGAGATATCTTCCTACTGTTGCCCAAAGTTGACATACTACTACTTTTCCACCTAAGGTGGCTGCCCGTGTTTCTTACCATGGGCTTATAGGCTCTGTGCGAAGTGGTACCGTATGACCCTTTCTGACCTTAGTCCTCATTCTTATTCCTCATCTTTCCTGTGCTCTAGGCATGTTTGAACTCCATTACCCAAATGTTCCATGGACTTCTATGCTTCTGTACCTGTGTTCACCCTGAGCCATCAACCTTCAGCTCCTGTCATCTCATTTCCCACCTGTCCATACCTCATCATTCTTACAGGCCCAATTCAGTGTCATCTCTCTGGGAGGCTTTCTTTGCTTTACCCCAGTCAGAGTTAATCCTGCCTTAAGTTTGTACTTTGTTAAGTGTGGCTGTCTTCATTTATTCTTCCATTAAACAAATGTTTGTTAGTTTTAGACTGTGTTCCAGGTGTGTGACAGTGAACAACAAACCAAAGTGCCTGCCTTCATGGAATTTATTTAGATAATAAACACATTTAGCCTCCTTTGTCCTGCCCAGAAGTGTGTTTAGGTATTTACACATCTGTCTCCTTGATTTACTTGTCAGATGATGAGGATAAGTACTATGTTCCTTGTATGTGCAGAATAAATTGGTTTTGAATGAATAAAGAATAAAAACAATCATGGTGAATACTTGCAGAGAGACTTGGCCTGATACTTTGCGCTTTGGTATTAGGGAGAAAGTTTTGATTTTGGAGTTGCATTGTTCCAAGTTCAAATCATGCCTCTACTATTTACGACCTTTGTGGCCGTGGATAAATCACTTGACCTCTCTAAGCTCAGTGTTCTTTTCCATAGGGTGCTTTCACATGGTGCTGTGGGGATTAGAAACTATATACACAAGGTGCCTATTGGTTCATCCCAGGTTCCTTTACCAGCCGTTTGTATCTCTGGCATTCACACCTTGAACTAAGCCATTTTGAAAGCCAATTATACTTTTTGCCTCTTGGGGCTGATGAATTCTGGAAGCTTACTCTCTGTATGGGAAAGTGCTTTGTGAATTAGGAAGCATATAAGGGCCTTCCACTGTGCTTCTCCTATCCTTGGCATATCTCTGTTGTTGCTGGTATTGGGTTGATGTGACAGATAATCTGTTGATCTAGTGTGGAAAGCAGGCAGTGTACAAGTCTCATATTTTCCACTTGTTAGCTGTATAACCTTAAGCAAGTTACTTAGTCTCTCCATGGCTCACTTCTTCTCTGTAAAATGAAGATGATATTAGTACCTCAGTCATAGGACACTTATGAGGGATTAAATGAAAAGTAATGTAAATTGCTCAGTGCACTTCCTATCACATACTGAGCACATAATGAAAGACAGCCATTGTTAACTCCTTGTGTCTTGCCATCACATTTATAACAATTATTATTTTCATCAGAGTCTATCTCCCTGTTAAATTCAAACTTAACAACAGGAAAACCATGTCTTTAATTTTCTATATCCCTAGAGGTGCCTGACACATAGAAGGAAGTGAATAAATACTTATTTAATGAATGTATGAACAACAAAAAGCATTATTTATTATCAAAATGTGTTAAATGTTTCTACAGTGCTTGGTACATAGTAGGAAATTCATATACAGTTGTTCCTTACTCTACTCTTTGTTTAACTTTTCCAGTTATATTCAACAGATTTCCTTGGGTTTTTTGCTATGGGATTTGGTGAAAAAGACTGTGTGTTCTACTCACTTCTTCTGGCACTCTGAAGAGTTTTATCTTTTTTAGTTTGTTTCTATGCAGTGGTCTTCCTAACCTTACATCATTTCGGATTTGTGGGGTCCTAACACTTTTAGTTCTTCTATATACCAGAAAACTATTTCTCTGTGAAATCCCCAGTGGGTGTGGGATGCCATCAAATATTATTTTCTGAGTATGTGTGTGCATGTTTGTTTATTTTTTTATTAAAAACAAACATCCCTTATAGCGCTACCCTGCTCCTTGCAGGAGGAGAGAGAGATTATAAAACCACATGGGCAGTGAGGGTTAATAGTTCTAGACCAGACAGGAAGTGATGCAGCTGCTCACACCAAGAATGTCTGGATGACTTCAGAGAGTGAAGGCAGCTTCTTGTTGTGCCTAACTTACTCTGAAAGGACCTTGGTCAGGGGCTAAGACGTTTTTGGTAGAACATTGGGCCCTGCTTTATCCTTCCTAGTCCTCAATACCACGCTTGCTATTTGCTCAGTTTTTCTTACAAGTGGAGCACTTGCTTTTCCCTTCTTGGTTTGACAGCTTTTGTCTGAGACTGAACTTAGCCTGGCTTTTCCATGTGTCTGGCATCCTTTCCACAGAACTTCAAGCTTGATGCTTTTCACAAGAGGTCACCCATTCAAATGCCCTTAGAGGCCAGCTGGGGAGATTCTGTTATTAAGGAAAGGAGGTTAGGTAAGGAATTCTGTACTTCTGTAATGAAGTATAGTCTTTTCATTTTTCTGGAAACACTCAGTCCTCTTAACCCATCTTTTGTTTTCCCACTTGTGATCAAGACACACCAGCATGAAATATTTGCTTAGATCTTTACCATAAGAAAACTAACACTACAAATAAGAAGAAGGGAGGTAATTGACATTTGGCCTCAGTGACAGGAGACTATAGCGGATGATACCATTGAGACAAACTGTAGAGTGCATTCTCCACTCCAACAGAGCAACCTCAACGCAGCCCCAGAGGTTTATCGTCATGTTAGGAGTGTGACGGCTGTGGGGTCAGAGCTTCCAGCCTTTTTTTTTTTCTAGAGATTTGTAAAATCTCTAGATTTTACAAATGTTGAAAAGAATTTTAAAATGTTAATACACTGTCAGCCATTACTGTATGGTTTAAATGAAACAGAGCAATGGACTGTATTTGGCTTGTGCATCACCAGTGTTCACCTCTGTGTAATATGGTAGATGCACAATTAGTGATTTCAGGCACTCTTTCATACTGTTCCAGTTCTGAGCAAAAACAAGATTACGGTTAGAGCTGTCTCGTTTCGAAAAATCACTAGCATACCCTTTCGAAAATAGAAGACTCTGGTATGCTCTTCTGTGTTTATAGCAAATGCCTAAAGGATTCTATAGGATAAATGGGTTAGTTGTTTTTCACTTAGTTTTGAAGGCTTAAGGTATTTTGTGTATTCTTCCTCTTGTTTTCCATTTGGTATGCGCTACTTACGCTTAAAAAAACTTAAACTGACAAGCAGTGAGAAAAAGTTACTGGAGCCTGAAAGTTGGTTAATATCAATTACATTCTCATGTCTAATAACCCATGCCTGGGAAATGCAACTTGTTTGTTATAAATACCCAATGCCAAATCAAGAATAAACAGCTGCTTTGTTTTAGTCTCTATTTACAGCATCGCTTTAACTACTTTGACCCTATTCGAGCAGGGAATGAAGAGCTGGGTGCCAGTGATGTTGATAAACTGTGGCAATTCTGCATTGTGTCCTTAGAGGTGCCTCTGCTTCAGCCTCCATTATTTAAATTGCTAGTCATTACAGTCATGCCATTAACTGGAAATGCAGCAAGATGACACATGAGAACAGGGCCAGCAAGACACTGTTAGCCCTTCTTATTGAGTGCCATATTCTGGGCTGGGTAGCAGTAGTCCTAAAAAGGAAACACACACACCAACCTCCAAAGGCTTGAACACTCATGAATTCTTTGCATTGCTGGTAGGGTGATTTTGAGTTCCTAGTTGTACATACCTTTTGGACATTAGATCCAAATCACAGATAATGTTCCAGATTTTAAAAAAATTAATATTTTATTTTTCACTACAATAGAAAATATCTAAACATATCTCAGGCTGGTTTATTCTTCCTCATGAGGATCAGATGCAAAAGGATACGGGAAAAGGAGGTTGTTCTGTTTGGGATCCGGAACTAAATAGCGTAATGTCCAGTTGCTTGACTCTTAGCAATGTCATTTTTAGAAAAGTGCATATTTTGTTATTATAGAGCCCCATAGACCAAGGCGACTGTCAGTCTTCATTACTTCATTAAGACTCACAGTTAAGGTAGCCCCTGCGTATTCAAGTAGGAAGTGCTTTCTTTTGATCTAATAGCATCTACTCCATCCATCTGGATCTATCTAGGGAACCTCTTACAAAAGCATGGCCTCTGGCCAATTGTTCAAGACCTACAGGGAGCACCTACAGTTCTTACTTACCTGAACTGATTATCTGTCTAGCGTAGTGTGTGCACGTAGGTTTGACTGAAGCTTGGTTCTTCCAGCATCTGCATTTTGAAGAGGACTTTGTTCATACTTCTTCAACATTTACCACATCACTTACTGAACATCTACCACGTGTGGGACATTGTGCTAAATTCTGGGGATACAGTGAGATTATAGTCATCTGGGTTGGTAATGATGGTAGAAAAGGATGATAGTGTTGAGTGTGGAGTTGTACTCCCCTCTATGTCTGGCCTTTTCTTTCAATCCTCAAAATCACTCCTTTAATTTGGTTGGGTGGGAATTAAAATACACAGAGCAATAGCAGGTTTTCTCACTGTGGTTAGAAACTGAGCACTCTTAGGGACTCAGGAGAACAGGGTTATCACCCACCATCTTGGTTCTTAATTATGGCTGCCCACTGGAATCACCTGGAAGACAGTCATGACGTCCATGCCATGCTCCGGACCAATTATATCAGGATCTTTATGGTGTGTGACCTAGGCGCCTAGGTTTTTTTTTTAAGGTCCTGAGATGATTGCAGTATGCAGCCAAAGTTGAGAAGCACCAGCCTAGAAAGTGAAAGTGTATTGAGTTACCAACCTTTCACCCCAGAGCAACCTTTACCACTGCGTTTTCTAGAGAGCCCAGTTCCATGATATGTGCCATGAAGAGAATGGTCCATGCCAGATAGTTTTGAGAAACTCTGTCCTCCTCCTTGGATGATTACAGAATATACTGGTGCTTTAAGGGCCATGAGAAGTCTTGTCATAAAGAAGCCTATTAAATTTTAGTGGAGTTGACTATTGTTTTTGATCCAGGATTAGCTTGCTTACATCCTCTCTCTTTCTCTTAATTAAGAATTTCACTGAATTTTGAGAAATGGCTAGATTACGTAAGAGCTGATTATCTAGTCTGGATGATTTTGGTTCCTTGTTTCTCTGTTCTTGGGTCCCCTTTGTGCCCCTTTTCTCATTGCTTTTTGAGTAGGCATGAGGCCCAGTGAAGAGGTAAAACTGCAGTCAATCCATTTGTTACAAGCTTTTATTCATGCTTCCAAACAAAGTAAAATAAGCTGTGCTGTGGAAGAGACTGGTAGTTCTCCCCTTTCTTATAGTGGTGCTTCTCAAAGTGTGGTCCCAGAATTAGCAGTATCAGAATGAAGTAGTGTAGAAGGCAGAGTTATCACCTCCTCAACGATGTCTACACCCTAATCTCCAGATCCCTTGAGTATGTTGTCTTACACAGCAAAAGAGACTTTGCATACATAATTAAGATTATAGACTATGAGATGGGGGATCATCCTGGGCCCATTCTAATCATATGAGCTCTTAAAGCTGGAGGACCTTTCCGGGTTGCAGTCAGAGAGAGTTGATGATAGAAGAAAAGGCAGGAGAGATTCAAAGCATGAAAAGAACCCCAATCCTCATTGCTGACTTGATGATGGAGGTGAAGATCCACATGCCAAGAAATGTGGATGGCCTCTGATGTTGAGGATGTCCATCAGCTCACAGCCAATAAGGAGATAGGAACATCAGAACTGAATTCTGTCAACAACCTGAGTGAACAAGAAAACAAGAGTCCCCCCTAGAGGCTCCAGAAAGGAAAGGAGAAAAGGAACAGAGCCTGCCCACAACTTGATTTTAGCCTGGTGAGACCTGTGTCAGACTTCTGACCTGATCTGAACAGTAAGATAGTGAATTTGTGTTGTTTTAAGCCCTAAGGTTGTGCTAATTTGTTCTGCCAGCAAGAGAAAACAGTACATCTGAAAACTTGTTAAAATGCAAATTCTCAGTGCTCACCACTGACCTACTGAACTTGCTGGATTAGAAAGAAGCTGGGGGTGAGGTAGGGGGTGCAGCTGCAGTCTGTTTTAACGAGTTCTCCATGTGATTCTGACATGCTAAAGTTTGAGAACTGCTGTTGTACAGTAATAGAAATCCCAAGTGTTAAGTAGACACGTGGATGCCTACGACAAAGACTGCACATCCTACTTCATTGCAGGTAGGTATGGTCATTGAACTAAGTTCTCACCAAACAAGTTGTGCAGTAAAGGGTTAACTAATTTACCTTGCAGTGTTAAAACTCTGCACATTCCAAATTAAAAACTAGCTTTAATGGATTCTGGGAGATAACCTCTGAGCCCTTGAAATATCCTGCAGGATTAGAGTGTCTTTGTGTACCACACCAAATAGTTTATACAACTAATGTGATTTATGGTGAATGCCTGTTTTTGTTCACCTGAGGCCTTGGGTCATGCTGTGTCAGTTTGACCTCTGGAGGGCCTGGAGAAGTTGGTAGATAACCACCCCAGCCTCTGTCAGTTAGATGAACAGTTGTGAGATAGGTTTTACACAGTATCTCATGTGGTCCCCAGAAGCCCACAGATGTAACTTCAGTTGCCCATAGACAAAACCAACTTGATAACACAAGCTTTATTACTGTTCTCCTTCCTTTCCAGTTTACTTCTCTCTCATTTCAGTTTCCTAGAATCACTTTCCAAATAAGTTACCCGAACATAAGCCCTTGGTCCTTGTGTTAGGCTCTGCTTTCAGGGGGAACCCAAACTAGGAGCATCCTTAAAGAGACAGTGTCGAAGCTTCCTTTTTGCTGCTGACTGGGATGTAGAAATAATGGCTCATCTGCTGCTTTTGACGATATTAAGGAAGGCCATGCTCCAGGAATGGAGAAGTGGTAAGTTAGAAGGCATCTGGGTCTGTAATTTATCTGTAGAACTGCCATACCAGCCCTGGACTGCTGACCTCCAAACTTATTAGATGAGAGATTAAAAGCTTCTGTGTTTATGCCACTTTTAATTTAGGGGCAGGAGGGTGGGTAAAGGGGTGGCCTACGTACAACTTAACCTCATTCTGACCAACATAGCAACTAATGGATAAATGGAGGCTTTGGTTTGTCATCAGGTTGAAATTGAACTGTCCCTGACCGTTATCACCACCATGATTAAGGGCTGATTGCATGAGGGACAAGCACATTATTTTTGGGAAAGAGCATGAGACCAGGAGTCAGGCAACTTGGGTTCTGTGTTGACTCCTAAGAAGATGTATGTTCATCTTACATTCTCTTGGATTGGACTGCTTGATCTCAGGGTTTCTCTTGATTTTTATGTACTATGATCCTATGAATTTAAAGTATTCAAAAATTCACTTGCAAAAACAAAGCATTTGGATCATTATGAAATGTAAATATGGGACATCATCTGTATTTGCATTTTGAAATTTCCTTACTTATAGAATGGTAAGTACATCTTAGCCTGAGTGTGGTTTTTTTTAAATGGCTCATAAGTTAGAAGGCCCTTGAGGCATTATTAAAGTTCATCATATCAGTCACTGTGAAAACTCAAACTTTTCCTTGAATGTTGGAAGATGTTTACAAAACTCTGTTCGCCTGACTGATTCTTCAGGCTGATAAGAACCTTCACATGTTCTTTTCCTTTGCCTGGATGGTACCCAATCAGTCTGTATAATGAGACAGGCCAAAGGACAGAGAATTATGCCACAGGACAGCCTTCACTCTGTCGTTTGGCTTTGCATGCAGAAACCACAATTTATGATGTGATCAAGAATGATATAAGTTGGCAGTATAATGAGCTTTGGATTGTTGGATAGCCCAGATGTACACCATGACCTTTGCTGGATGTAAAGTGTCAGACTTGGGCACATGCATATTAGTTGTGGAAAAAGACCCTCCTCTGGGGAGTCAAGGGTCATGAATTTTGTTTCTAGGCAGCATATATGCAGTTGCCTGGCAACCGTGAGAGCAGTTAAGTTCTTGCTGTATGATACTGTATGTATTCATCCATCTTGAAAAGCTAACAGCATAATTTAAATTTTGAAGCAGAGTGTGGGTGTTCTCAAGTAGCAGAGCCTTATCTCACATCTAGTTGCAGACTCTAACTGCATAAACTTGATGTTGCTGAAGTTTTTCTGCATTAGGGATGTTGTAAACAAAAGGGTGGAACTCTGAATTGAGACTGAGACATCCTTCATTAGAATGTATTTAGTACCAACTAACAACAGAAAACCCAACTAACAGTGTCCAAAAATACAAGGACATTTAATGTTTTCTGAATAAGAAGCCTTGTTTTAGCTGCTCAACAAGGGCCCAAGCCCCTTCCATGCTTCCATTACACCATCATTGGTGTGCTAGCTTTCATCCTCAGGATTGTTGTCTCATGCTCACAAGAAGGCTGCCAGAGCTTTCAACACTGCAGTGTCCCAGATTAGCATCCAAATCAGGATAGGAGAGGAAGAGGCAAAAAAGGCCTTCTTGTGGTGGGTGTTTCTTATTTATTAATTTATTTTCAGAGGAGTAAGTTTTTTCTTAAAGACTCTTAGCAGGTATCTCTTCATTTTTCTTTACCCAGAACTGAGTCACATATGTATCCCCTCCTAGACTAGTCATTGGCAGAGGAGAATTCAGTTACCTTCACTGGCTTAGGCTAATCATGATTTAGCCTTTTGGGCTGGGGGCAGGGCCTGTCTTCACTGAGCACATTACCACCTTCCAGATTCTTGAGCAAGATCAGAGTTTGTTATGTTAGCAAGGATGAGGGCCAGATGGTTGCTAGGAAAGTGTCTCATGGTGCTGCTACAACTCCTTCCATGTTATTGCTTATGTGTAGAGGTCATAGGCTTCAAACTCACCCTTAAAATGTTTTTAAAATGTTCAAATTAGAATTTAGAAATAGAAACATTTTGCATTAAAAATTGGATTTTTCCCTTCTCTTGAAATAATTTGGTGATCTGGCAACACTGCTGTCTTCAGATGGGGTATGTGCACCACGCTCTTTACCATTCCCTCTGTCATACAGTTGGCCCTCTTTACTCATGCATGTTACTTTTCTGGCCCCTAGGGACATTTGTGCCTGTGAACTTTAATCTACATTTTTTTTTAGTTACATGCAGACATTTTGAAACGAGACTTACAGTCACACCGGTCCATTTTGCTTAAGAGACTAACTGCCACTATTCTCTTTCAGTCTTGCTGTATTTGGGATTCTTTTGCTCTTCTGCTATGTTTCTTTATTTTATGACTGGAAGGGAGTGTAGTGTAATGGTCAAGAGATTGGCTTTTGACATAATACAGAAGTGGTTGAAGTCCTGGTAATAGCACTTATTAACTTGTGACTTCGTATTCACATCTGTAAAATTGTGTAATAATGATATCTACCTCACGGGGTTGATTAGAGAATTTGCACAGTGCATGGTTCACGTAATGCTAATCTTGATGAAGATGGTGATAAAGATGATGATGTCTCTATAAGCCTGTCTTTATTATATCAGTTAGTCCTTTGAGGTGCCATTTGGGAATGCAAAACACAGCATCTTCAGTGAGTGGAGCTGATGAATGGCAACTATATATCTTGTGGAGCTAGAAAAGGATGCTTTGAGTGACTATGCTTGAGGGGCACTTACCATGTGGAATAATTTTTTCTATTCCTTTCAAAATAGAATCAGATCCACCTAATTCATGCCTCCAGGTAACCTTCAGAGCTCCCAGGAATTTAGTTCTGCACTCAAGATTTGCTCATTTCTATTCAAACTGGGACACATTCTACGTTTATACTGTCAAAAAGCAGTGGATATTTTAGTTTATGCCTGGGGGCATGGGAGACAATTCTGGATGCCTCTAATGACCTTTAAGAGTTACTTCCCTTACCAAAATATCTTTTTATTTTATTGTTAAATTTTAGTCTAGGTTCCATGAGATTCATCCATCTGTAACTCAGTCTGGAAAAAGTTGGAGGTCGCCATGTTAATGAGGTCAGATTAGAATTGTTATTTGGGAAAGGCAGGCATGATATTTTGAGTTTGGGTAGTTGCTTTATTTCATTCTTAAGGCTGGTTGAGTAGGTCCTAGTAAATTTGGAAGGGAACCTTAGGAAACTCATTATAACCCAATTTTCATAATTAAATTAAAAGATTATTTGGTTGGGATAATAATCACTGAGTAAAAATCAATATAGTAAACTTTGGAATGGATAGTTTGCAACTATCAACTATAGTTTGAAATGTTTTGACCTAGAAATTATTTGAAATTTCTAACAACATATGCTATAGATATTCTTGATCAAGTATACAAAGAACTTCATTGCAGCATTGATAGTAGTAGTGAGAACTTGAAAGTGGATAAAATATTCATCAAGGGGGACTCTCTAAATAAGGTATTATGTGTCTGTACATTGAAATTACTCTGCAGCCATTAAAAAGCATGGAGTAGATTCCTATGAATTGACATAAAAAGATGCCAAGCATGAGGCAGAACAGTATGTATTATATAAACATGTGTAAAAGTATATGTCTGTATTCAAAAACAGAAATACATGCCAAGGTGTTAATATTGACTCCCTCGGGGAATGAATTTATAAGGATGTGAAGATAGAGGGAGAAGAGGAAGGAGAGGAGGCCAAGTTTAATTCTTAATTTATGTACTTGCATGCATGTTTTGCAAAGTCATGTGCTCTATTTATAATTAGCATTTTACACTTGAGGGTTTGGAGTGGAAATCCAGGGAGTTGTAATGCTCCTTCTGAGGAACAGTGTCACATAGAGGTTAAGTACACGAGTTCTAGACCCAGGCTGCCTGAACTGGAATCTTGGCTGTATCATTGGTGAACTAAGTGTCCTCAAGCAAGTCTATGGATTTCTCTAGGCCTTGGTTCATCTGTGAAAGAGGGTAGTGCTACCTCCCCTATAAGGCTGTCGTGAAGATTAAATGAGTTACTGTAGGTACAGCATTTAGAAAAACATAGCTATAGATTGTTATTCTGATTGCAAGTTTATACCAAAAAGGCAGAAATAGCTGAAATGAATTAAAAAGTCACCATAGGCATCTGGAGGAATGCCTATGAATTTATGAAATGCAAAGAAATTCCTTTGATATGAAATCACATATATGTAGTTTTAAAAATTGAGGCTAGAGAGGAGAAAAGTGACTGGATGGATTAGGCCTGGAAATGCAGAGGCCCTTCCCTATAACCGAGGAGCAAAGTCAACAGCTTTGAACTAAACATCTATTGCAATGGGAACATAAAACAAACTGGCTGAAACTGGCAGATCCAGAGAAGCAGAGGAGGGGGGGAAAAGGGACGGTGTTCAATAGCCTCCTAAATGTTTCATAAACTTCAATCATCTCTCTCATCTTCCGATCTTTTACTAATTCTTCACCTTATCTTTTCTCCTCTGACAGCAAGTCCTGTATTTGATCCAGATTTTATCTCTTTATGGGACAGCTGATATGACAGTAATGTATAGTTCATTGAGCTAGAGCTAGAATATCCTGCAGAATAGTGAAACAGTCACTCGGAAAGACACACTCAAGGATGAATGCTATCTAAAGAAGCTACTATAAATGAGTGGGCAGCAGAAGGCAAAAAGCAAGTATTTGGTGGAGAATGCTTAGGAAATGGGGAAAACTCGACTTCCAATCCTCAGACTTAATTGAGCTTAGAAAGTGAGTGTCAAAATCATTCTCTGTTGTTGCTTAGTTGAAAAGCCAGCGGGGCTGTAGCAACAGTGACCGACTGACATTGACAGTCTTCCATCTGGAGCTTAATCTGTGTCCAAACGTCTGTGACACTGGTGTGTCTTTCACAACAGGTTCACGTAATTCTGAAGGCCAGGCATCAAGCAAGAAGCCAGAGTTCTAGTCATTAGTCACACATCCGGGCCACAGGGCAATTCCTTTGCTTGCAGCTGGAGAGGATACAATGTTCCATAATGTGGCTTGTAATGAGGGGTACACAGAGATGATGGGGTTGGATTGCAGCAGTGAGGCACTGCTAGCAAACAGCTCCAGCTTAAGGGAGCTTCCCGTCCGCTGCTGGCTTTCTCTCCTGAGCCGTAGATTTGGCTCCTGATTGACTCTCTCCGCTGGAGCTAGCTCATTAAGGGGTCGGGCTGCAGCCTGTCCAGCTATGGAAAGGGACAGAGCTGCACAGTTGCTCCCTGCCTTCAGTGTGCCCTGATGGTCATTGTCTTGATGCTTCAAAGGGACAGTCATCAGCTGTTTTATTTGAAGCAGGTTTGTGGGATCCAACGGTTCCTTGAAACATTTAAAGCCTGTTTCCTCTTACTTTGAAGAGAATCTGTTTACAAATGAAAATGTTATTTGGATAGGGTAATGATGAGAAAAGGATACATTATGATACAGGGTCTCATAAAAAAGCACAGGAATAGGTGTAATGAGGCACCCCAAATTAACAGATTTTCTTCAGTTTGTGGGTATTGTTTGTTTTGGTGCTTTCTGGACAAAAAAACACCCCACATTGAATTAAATAGTTTTCATTATCTGACAAAAACAAAGCAACCCCCCTTGCCTTTTTTTTTTTTGAACTAAATTCAAGGCTGAATTAATTAAGTTAGCTGTGGTCATTGGGACGTTATATAAAATGTTGAACAGTGTTTTCAAATTGTTTCATTCATGAAAGTCACTTTAACACAGTTCAAGTAGATTTTTTTGTTATTGACTCTGTATTAGCTTAACAGCATAACAATAAATTGTAATTTAGTGAAAAGTCTAGTTAGGGAATGATGCTCCCTAGTTTTCTGTGCCTAGAAGCTGGAGGATCTATAGGAATAAACAATTATGTGTGTTTGACCAGCAGTTCCCAGTGTTTCTCTTTTCTGGACTCAGAGGAAGGACGTATACCTAGAGGAACAGTGTTGTGTGGTGATTCAGAAGACAGATTCTGTACCCAGACTTGGATTCAAATCCTGGCTGCATTGTTTATGTCCTTGAGCAAGTCCATCCTCTTCTCTGGACCTTGTTTATCTGTAAAATAGGAATAATAATGGTAGCTACCCTATTAGGTTGTCGAGTTATTTGAATGAGAAGGATGTTATTTTAAGGATAATCTTAAATGTGCTTTACTTGTGTATGCATGATTAATCATCTGGAATCATCGTGGAGTATGTAAAATATGGAGACACTGTTCTGGGGCTGTAGAGTTGAGTTAAAGCATTTTGTTGAGTCATCTGTGGAGATTTGTGCTTATATAATGATAAAGCTGTAGCATCATAAAAATCATTGTGCATATTTATGGAGCCCTTACTGCATGACAGGCAGTGTTCTAAAAGGTCTGTGTGGATTATCTCACTGAACCCTTTCAACAACCTTGTAACAAAGGTACTATTTTATCTTTATTTTTTCTGTGATATTAAAGAACTTGCTCAGGTCTCAGAGCTGATCTCTGTTGGAAGTGATTCTTAAACTCCGGTCAATTTGAGTCCAGATGCCAGTTCTCACCTACTACAGTTTTAAGGTCCTATGACCCAAGGAGCCTTCTCCACCAACTGCCTGAGCTTCCCAGACAATTGTCTTGGCTCTTGTTCACTTTTCTTGACAAAGAAAGCCTTGTGTTGTGAGAAAAACTTTTCGTTGCAGGTGAAATATGTTTAGTGGAATTTATTTTGCATTTTTAGTGACGCTTGACTCTTCACCTGGCGCTGTGATTAATCTGCCACGGGAGTGCAGTGAACCTTTAATTATAGCTTCTTCACCCTCACTCTTTCCCCTGTGTGCTTTTCCACTGTTTAAGGTTCCAATGGGCTGGTTGTTCTGAAGGAGGTTTAACCTATATGTTACATAAATTATGGCCTTTGTGTACAGAGAAGAAAGATTACAGTTTCTGATTTGTGATATTTTTCCTACCAAAGATACTCACCTCCTTTCTTTGCTGTACTTACTGTGTGGTTCGTTGAAAACCACCCTATTACCTGGTGGTGGTTCTGGAAAACAGACTGATCCCTCTCTTTCACTGTGGCCAAACTTGAGTAACATATGGATGCCATTTAAAGGGAAAAGTTTTTACAAACTCCCAATGTTGACTTAATTTTTTGTATTTGGTTAGTAAACATGTAAAAATATAAAACTAGCTATAAGCTTCTACGTGTGTAGTTCTTAAACAAATATGAAACCAAAACACATTTACAAATTAAATGCAATCAGAATGACAAAACCAAATTCAAGTTAGCAACATTCATTTAACATGATGGATGATGTTGTTTAAACAGAATCATCTCTGGAAATATCAATATGAGATGTCTGTTATGTCGAAGGTTCTATACAGCTTGTCAAACCTGTATTATTCTGGACTGTGTGGTGACTCTGTTTCCCCCAACACTTTGAGCTGTATCTACTGGGACAATTCATTTGTACCCTAGCCCTACTCTGAGGTCTTGGGGCACAAACACATTATTGAAATAGTAATTCTGCCTCTTTTGTCTTTGGCTTGTGACAATTAACATAGCACTACCTGACATCACTGCAATTGTAAATGCAAATCCAGGCACAGAAATTTTGTGCTGGTTCCCATATTTTAGGTGCCATGTAGCTGATCCAGAATACATCTGGAACATTTTAAATGAGTGTTATCTAAACAAAAACAAAAGTTAGAAAAATCTCATCAAGAATTTCTAGACCCCGAAGAACATGCCCCAAGACCCCAGTTTGAAAAAGAAGTTATCAGCACTTTTTCATCTGTGGACAAGACTGCTGTTTTCTTTGCTGGGAATGCTCTTCCCATGGAGTGTTGCGTGGCTCACTCCCTCACTTCATTTAGGCCATTGTTTAGTGTCATTGCCATGGGAAACCCTCCCCTGACCACCTTGTCTCAGGTAGCACTCAACATCGTCTTGGCCCCTTAACTCTGTCCTGTTTTACTTCAGAGCACTCGTGCCCACCTGGCACTTTTGCTTGTTTGCTTTTATCTGTCTCTCGCATTAGAATGCAAGCCCCACTGAGAACGGAGTTAGGTTTACTTAACCACTGTATTCCCCAAGCCTCACATAGGAGGTGATAAAGATCTGTTGAACCAAGGAATGAGTGGCCTTGCTCTCCACCTCTGTACCTTTTTGCTGCATCCCCAATCCCACTCTCCATCTGGGTAAGACTCATTTATAAACCATCCCCACTTGAGCCTGTATCCCCTCTGTGCCTCATTGGAACATCAAGAGTCTTTATTGAGACCCCTTTTATGTTACTCCTGAGGTTTACATCCTGATCTTTTTTCTTCATTTTTTCTCTTGAGCTCCTCAAGGATAGCATCTGTGTTTGATTAACCTCTAAAATTCCCCCAGTATCTGGCATGAATGCAGAAATGTCATAAATGGGAATCTGAAACTGTAGAGTACTAAATATCATTTACTTCTGTTCTACAATGTCCTACAGAGTGATTGGCAATCATAGGAGCTTGATGAGAATCAATGGTTAGCAGGTGGTATAAAACACGGTAAGTTGTAGGGGTTAAATTCTCTATGGCCAACCTGATGCTACTACTACAATAGAAGAACTTCAATTTAATTCAACTGAGTTTTGTTCATCTCCATTATGTGCAAAGCCCTAGTTAGATGTTATGGTGGCTACAATGAGGGGTGTGTTGCTTTTGAGTTCACAATCTGATGGAGAAGACCAATAGCAGGGGAGAGAGAAAGAAAGATACTATTTGTTCATTCATCCACTCACTTTTTCATTCTTTCATCAGATATGGAGTGTTGTGTGCTTGCTACTAAGTTTAAAAAAATCCCAACAAACCTGGGCTATAACCTAATCCTAATGGAAGAGAGAGACAAAATGATACTAATGACAACTTTGGTTAGTGCAAGAAAGGAAAGGAATGCAGTGCTATGAAAATGCATGTGTAATATTCCCTAATCTGAGGTAGGGAAGGTTTTCCTTCAGGCAGTACATTGAACCGAAACCCCAAGGATGAATGGGCCTTAACCAAAGGCAGCAGTAGGGGAATAGTATGTGCATGGGGATCTGAATTGTAACACGGTGATAGGAATTTGGGGCGAAAGAGAAAGTAATTCTGACTATAGGTCTGGAGAGCTTCATCAAGAAGGAGGGTTTTGACTGGGACTTAAGAGACACAGGTCATTAACAGGTACATGGAAGAGGAGGAGAAGGTGGTCAAGACAAGAAGAGCAGCCTTATCATAAGCTCACAGGTGGCACCTTGTAGAACTGGCTTGAGAACTGTTGCAGGGTTTATGAAGAACCTCTCCAGTAGAATAATCAGGATGAGGAAATATATATATATATATATATATCTGTGGACCATGAGTCATAAATTCAAAACATTTGCTGGTTGAAAATTAAAGCTTGTTATGCTTAAAAGGTTAATAGTGTATAAAGAATCAGCTAAGATCATTCTTAGCCAAAGCTACTATTAATATTTCCATAAATTAAAGATCTTTATCATTAGCTCTGTATGTCAGTCTTCTAAAGCAACTTATCACATGGAATCACAGATACCTCTTTTCAGGAAAAAATGAGATAATTTGTTAGAAAAACATTACAAATTTTATTGAGTTGACCACTCAATTACAGCTACATTACTGAATTGCACCTGTTCAGCCCAGTGCTGGGGAATTTATTAGTACAGCCTCCTCTAGAGCTAATGGGAAATATAGTTCCAAAGCTCTTTGAATCTATTGCATATTCTGTAAGAAGTGCTTTTCTTGTTGGGACTGCATTCCAGGCTTGACAAGGTGAGCTGTGAGGTCTTTATTTCTTACAGGATTTGGGAAAATCACACCAGTACTTTTTGTTCACATGGGCTGTGACATCAGGGACCAGCTGGGCTGTGAAAGCCTGTTCTGATGTGTCTTTTCCACCCTCTGGATAGATGACCCTCTCCTTAGCCAGAGAGACATTGAAGAGCTGTTCTGTTCCCAGCGCTGAGCTACCTGCATTTAAGTTTTCCTTACCCAGCCAGTATGCTCACTGCCCACAGCCATCTCCTCTTATTGATTTGGGACCTGTGCCAGTTTCTAATTGTTTCCTTCACATTGAGTTTGTTCCAGGTTGCTGACTCCTATCTACTAATTTTTCTCCTCCATATTGTCCCCTTCCATGCCCTCCCTCACTAATTTTTTGAGTAGCCTCAGAAGTCATGGGTTTGACCCATCAACTCATATCAGTGCCACAAGAACAATGGTGACATTTTTTTCTTATTACCTTGGAACTTTAGGGCACATTAAAAAAAAAAAAAGGTATTCCGAGAGGTTCTGGCTTCTTCCTCTACCCCCCTCTCCCTCCCAGAACATCTTTTTGTGTGGGAAGGTATTGTGGATGTGATTACAGTTATTTAACTGAGAACTTCTCAAGGGGTGTGGCAGGTTGACTGATTCCATATGTCACCATGTATTTGAGATCTCTTAAGTACTTTTTTTTTAGTTTACCAACAGCCACTCACTTCTCAGAAAGAATTTTTCCCTGCGGAGGGTGGGTAGGGGGCCCTTGCTGTCCTGATGCTCTTTTCTCTGTCTGCCTTCACTCTTACTCAGTGTTCTGTTGGCAGGGTAATGTATTTCGTGTTTTCCTATTTTCCTCTTAACATTTTTCAAAATACCATAGCAGTTGTATCATAAAGCAGCCCAGAATTCAGAAAGTTCTTTATTTTTGTTTACTTTGCAACTGATATTGAGTATGTGGAAAAATATTTTTATGATAGAAGAAAAAGCTAACAATCATCTTACTTACTTAAAAAAAAATAGATTGGGCTTCCCTGGTGGCGCAGTGGTTGAGAGTCCGCCTGCCGATGCAGGGGACACGGGTTCGTGTCCCGGTCTGGGAAGATCCCACATGCTGCGGAGCGGCTGGGCCCGTGAGCCATGGCCGCTGAGCCTGTGCGTCCGGAGCCTGTGCTCCGCCACGGGAGAGGCCACAACAGTGAGAGGCCCGCGTACCGCAAAAAAAAAAAAAAAAAAAAAAAGCCAACACAACAAAAAAAATAGATTAACTAGCATCAGTAGATAGAGGAACTTTGGTATCTTATTGTAAGCAGTGTTCATTCTAAGCATGCATAGAATAGTATACCGGCAATCTCAGAGATATTGTGGGCTCAGTTCTGGACCACCACATAAAGTGAAAAAAAAATCACAATTAAGCAAGTCACACAATTTTTTTGGTCTCCCACTGCATACAAAAGTTATGTTTACACT
Organism: Delphinus delphis; assembly: GCF_949987515.2. NCBI lineage: Eukaryota > Metazoa > Chordata > Mammalia > Artiodactyla > Delphinidae > Delphinus > Delphinus delphis. Next base: position 75,632,261 of record NC_082692.2, on the reverse strand, counting down.
ATACTATAGTCTATTTAAAGTGTGAAATAATTGTCTATTAAGTGTGCAATAATAACATTATGCCTAAAAATGTACATGCCTTAATTAGAAAATTCCTTATTGCTAAAAAATTCTAACCATTTTTTGAGGCTTCATTGAGTTGTAATCTTTTTGCAGTAGTAACATCAAAGACCACCGATCACAGATCACCATAACAAATATAATAATAGTGAAGAAGTTTGAATATTGTGAGAATTACCAAAATGTGACAGAGACACGAAGTGAGCAAATGCTGTTGGAAAAATGGCGTTGACAGACTAGCTCTATGCAGGGTTGCCATAAACCTTCCATTTGTAAAAAAACACAGTATCTGCGAAGCACAGTAAAGCAAGGTATACCTGTAGTGTAGTGCAGTACTCAAAGGGTGGTCCTTGCACTGGTGACAGTGTGTGACAAAATAATCACAGAACTTGAGTAAGAATTTAGAAACTTGTGTGCAAATAAGCATAAATTTGTTGAATCTAGTAACAAATTTTAATTTGAAAGCCTTTATCTTTTTTCACTTTGGTAGTAATTAATTTTTATTGTGTTTTGTAAAAGTGTTTATCTGTGGTGAATTGGGACACCCTTCTGCCCCCTCTATCATTCATTACAGTTTACTGGAAAAACACTGACGTGTTTAGGTTAAAAACACAAGCCCGAGCATTGATCTTTCATTGCCCTTGGGTATGATTCCTAGATATGCTATTTACTGGCTGTTTGCCTGAGCCAGTTACCAAGTTTCTCTAAGCCTCATACTCTTTATCTCGAAAACGTGGAAAAGATAATACTATATTTACCTTGCAGCGTTTTTGCTAGGATTAATTATGATGTTGTAGGTAAAGCTACAGGGCACTATTCAGCCAAATTTGGCAGCTCTGGAAAGAACTTCAGTGAGATGCTTGGTACGTGATAAAACTCAATATATGTTTATTATGATTTGTTACTAAGTAGAATTTATATATGCCATATATCCTATCTCAGAGATATTAGGAAACAGAATATAATAATATCCTCATTTAGGTTACACATATATAAAGTTCTCTCAGGACATGGACTTGAAGGAAAACGTTATATTTAGTCTCTTCTACATCCCCTCTGCTCCTCATTGGAACACCAGAGTCTTTGTTGAGACCGCTTGTATGTTACTCCTGGGTTTTACCTCTGATATTTTTTCTTCATTTTTATCTCCTCTACTAGACTCTTCTCAAAGATTATATTCTTACTGTTTTTCTCAATCTTATGTGTTCTGATGTGTATGGAAATTACTAAAACTTGTATAGAGAGAGCATCTTCAAAGAGCAGATGTGTATTGTTAGTCATCATTATAGGCAGTGTAATTTTGATTCTGCCTCATGAATTTTGACTCTACTTGAGTAAAATGGTCACACAGAACTCCTTGATAGGTGTTCTCAAATTAGCTTCCAGAACTTTGTACAGAAGGGTGCTAGGCTCCCCCACCTTTTTGCATGTGTGTATTTCTTTTCTGGCTTAAAATTTGCATATTTGTTATTCATGCAACGAATATCCATCGAAAACCTTTTTTTTTTTTTTTTTTTTTTTTGCGGTACGCGGGCCTCTCACTGTTGTGGCCTCTCCCGTTGCGGAGCCAAGGCTCCGGATGCGCAGGCTCAACAGCCATGGCTCAGGGGCCCAGCTGCTACGCGGCATGTGGCATCTTCCTGGACCGGGGCATGAACATGTGTCCCCTGCATCGGCAGGCGGACTCTCAACCACTGTGCCACCAGGGAAGCCCCATGAAAAACCCTTTGATACCCTGTCATTTGCCAAACCAGTGACAAAAATGATGGTATGTATAAGCTAAAAATGACCCAGGAATTATAGGAGATAAAGATACTTGTTGAGCTAAAGTAGGAGATGCCTTGTAGGTATTTAGATATCTCATTGTCTTCTACATTTTAATCATAGCCTCTGTCTGTCCCTTTTTTCATAGACTCTTAAATGTAAATTTTTTCACAATTTTAAACTCTTTTAAGTTGGGATGTATCTCATAATTGATGGTCACTTACATTCACTCTAGGTAGGTAGCATTTGTTTAGGCTTGCAAATGTGTGAACTTTGAAAGGGTCAGCGTCAAAACCCACAGAATGGATAGTGGAGGTTTGGAAGAAAATCCCAGAAACAATATTGGCGTACTCTTAGAAGAAATGCCTGTTCACTTGATGACACAGAGGGTGGCAATGTGCAGGCTGTAATGTTCTCTCCAGTTTGGTAGTCAACCACAGCCAGACTACAAGCTTGTGCCTTTAAAAAAATTTTATTATGGAAAATTTCAAATATACACAAAAGTAGAACTAATAGCATAGACACCTATGTATGTATTACCAGCTTCAATAATTATTAACATTTTGTCAATATTATTTAACCTATCCCCATTTTCTTTCTTTCTTTTTTTTGCTTGGGTATGTTATTTTATTTTTTTATTGAAGTGTAGTTGTTTTACTATGTTGTATTGTTTCTGGTGTACAGCAAAGTGATTCAGTTATACATATATGTATATATTCTTTTTTGTATTCTTTTTCATTATAGGTTATTACAAGATACTGAATATAGGTTCCTGTGCTATACAGTAGGACCTTGTTTTTTATCTGTTTTATATATAGTAGTGTGTATCTGCTGGTCCCAAACTCCTAATTTATCTCTTCCCCGCCTTTTCCCCTTTGGTAAGTTTATTTTCTGTGTCTGTTTCTGTTTTGTAAATAAGTCCATTTGTATCATATTTTAGATTCCACATATAAGTGTTATCATATGATCTTTGTCTGTCTTACTTCAGTTAGTATGGTAATCTCTAGGGCCATCCATGTTGCTGCAAATGGCATTATTTTATTCCCTTTGATGGCCGAGTAATATTCCACTGTATATATACACCACATCTTCTTTATCCATTCATCTGTTGATGGACATTTAGGTTGCTTCCATCTCTTGGCTATTGTAAATAGTGCTGCAGTGAACATTGGGTTCATGTATCTTTTCGAATTAGAGTTTTCTCCAGATATATGCCCAGGAGTGGGATTGCTGGATCATATGGTAACTCTATTTTTAGTTTTCTAAGGAACCTGCGTACTGTTTTCCATAGTGGCTGCACCAATTTACATTCCCATGTAGAAGGGTTCCCTTTTCTCCAAACCATCTCCAGCATGTATTATTTGTAGATTTTTTAATGATGGCCATTCTGATTGGTGTGAGGTGATACCTCACTGTAGTTTTGATTTGTATTTCTCTGATAATTAGCAATGTTGAGCATCTTTTCATGTACCTGTTGGTGTTTGATTGAGGTGTTTGTTTTTGTTATTGAGTTGTATGATTGCTTGAGTATTTTAAAACACATTCTGGATAGCACATCATTTCACATGGAAATTCTTCAGTGTGTATCTCTAATTGATAAAGACGTTCTTCCTTTACTTAAATACCATGCCATCATCACACTTAATGAAATTAACAGTAATTCTTTAATATGTCCTTTTGTAGTTGGATTTCTTAGAGGAGAATCCAAATGAGGCCCCCACACTGTATTGAGTTGTTATTTTTTTTAGGTCTCCTTTACTCCACAACAGATCTTTTACCCTCTCCTCTCAATGTCCTTGATTTGTGGGAAAAACTGGACTATTTGCTCTGTAGTATGAACTTGGTTGTTTGTGTCCTTGTGGTTGTGTTTAACTTATCCCTCAATAGCTTGGCATTTAGTCTAGAGTTTTTATTAGATTTTGTATGTTTTTTTAGGCAAGAATACTTCCTAGGTGGTGCTCTGTTATGTCCTGTTGCATTGCAGCATGAAGCACATAGTGAAGGATTATCCTTCTCTTAGTGAAGCCAAGATTAATCAGTAGGTTCAGGTTGTCACCCTGTTCTTCTGTTACTAAAATGGCTTTAATGTCCGCTGATGATAGTTGACTGAATCTGGATTTAGGCCTTATTTCATTGGGGTTGCAAAATGGCAGTTTTCTAATTCTGTCATTCTTCCTGCATTTATTACATGAAATTCTGTAAAGAACTTTTTTTTTTTTTGCGGTACGCGGGCCTCTCAGTGGTGCGGCCTCTCCCGTTGTGGAGCACAGGCTCCGGACACGCAGGCTCAGCGGCCGTGGCTCACAGGCCCAGCCGCTCCGCGGCATGTGGGATCTTCCTGGACCGGGGCACGAACTCATGTCCCCTGCATCGGCAGGTGGACTCTCAACCACTGCGCCACCAGGGAAGCCCTGTAAAGATCTTTTTATTGTCAATCATTTGACTACCCTGAAATACAGTTCATATAGACAGGAAAATATTTCAACTTTCAGGTTAATGAATGAATACCTAGTAACCTCCAATTAGTAACCAGCTAGGGTTTTGAAGTATCTTATGAACTTAAAAAAATCTTTCATATGTTTCAATTCATCTCAGTTATTAATCTTTTCAGTGCTCAAATTTACTCATCTTAGGTCTGTAGGGACTCCTTCAAGTATCCTTTCTGTTGATTTCAAGTGTCCTTTGTATTATTTTTTTTAATTGTTTAAATTTTTATTGTATGAAATATTAAATGTATGTAAAACTAGACAAAATAATCAAATAATAATAACAAAATTAATCCCCATGTACCCATATCCTGTTTCAAAAGTAACCAATTCATGGCCAGTTTTATTTCTTGTATGCTCCAACTCACCTCTCTCCTCCCATATTTCTTATGGCTTCATTCTTAAATATTTCCGTTTAATCCATTAGCTTTTAATTTCCATCTTTCTACCACAACAAGATGTCCCAGGTAGAAATATGCTTTTAACGACTTAACGCAGTGATTAATTAGGGTGACACCAGCTGCTTTGGCAGATAAACTTGAAAATGTAATATGGCTTAAACAAAATGGAAGTTTTTCACTCACATCATAGTCTGGTATTGGTGTTCCTGGTGAAGGAGTTTTTCTGTGGGATAATTCAGGAATCTAGGCTTCTCCTATCTTGTGTTTCTGTCACCCCCTAGGTCCATGATGCTGTCTGCATCCAGCCAGTGGAAGGGGAAGAAAGAAAAAGAAATAACCACCCGTTTCTTAAAAGTCTGAATCCAGAATTGGCACATATTCCACTGGCTAGAACTCAGTCACGTAGCCTCACAGGCAGGTCTCATCAATGAGAATGAATGTCTGGAAAGAAGAATATATGAATTTTTGATGAATAGCTTTTAGTTTCTCCCATATTACACTATACATTGAAGAAATCCACAGATCTGAAATTCTCACTTTTGTCGTCATCTTCATAGTTACCTGTATTATGTCTGTAAGGTGTCATTCTAGTTCATTACATGTGTTTTACTGGCTTAAAAGAACTGATGCTTTCCAAACAAGGGCAATGAAGGAAATCAGTGATGACTAACTCTTGAATTGAGTAGTTGCTTTTTGTTTTCTTTCTTTTTTTAAATAGGATCATACCTTTCTATAAATTACAGATGGGTATTTCCATCTTTGTTAGGAGGGAAGAGTGGATGCCAGCAATTGTCAGTTTGTCTGATTTCTGGAAAACAAGGAATTATATCAAGAACAAGAAGGGCTGATTAATATCCATGCTTATACACTGGTAGAAGAAGGGCCAACAGTATTGATAATTGACAGGTAAGTCAAGAGACCCAAGAGCAATGGGTGACTGCACAGACTTGATGTCCACCTCTTAGGAGGTGAAAATTTTGGGTAGTCCTGCTAATTTTAATATGAAGGTATTGAGCCTTATTTTAGTAAATTCTAAACTGACTTGTGACATCCATTGCTCAGGATGCACACCAAGCCAGAGAGAGGAAGCCCGAGGGTAGAAGGGAAGGCAGGGACAGGCTGCCAAGAAGAGGAAGCCCTATCTCTGAACTATATCACTGACTTAGGTGCTCACTCCCTTCCCACTGGGTCAGCAGACTGGGCCATGCCACAGCTGATTATGGGCTCTCTGGAGAAGACAAGCTTTTCCTTCTGAATAGGGATGACTACTATGGAACAGATAGCAGATACCCATATTTCATGTATAAATATTTAATAGATGGAACAAATACCATCCTTGGCCACTGGGCCACAATTCTAGGTACACACCTTAATCTAATTAAAGATTAACAGTTAGAAAATTGCCTCTGTGTTGCTTCATCTCAAACATGCCAAGGTATTAGCATTACGGTGTTAAAAAAAAAAAAAGCAGGGACAATTTTCTCATTGATGTACTTTTTTTTAACAAAGTAGATAGTCTAACTTGTTAAGAATATAGCTTTTCCTATGGGACTCTATAAAACTAGTATCATTTTGGGTGGACAAGTAAATTGGTGATCCATAAATTTAAACATTTTAACTAAATTTCTCTTTGTGCAAAATAAGGTTTTCAGTAATCCTGTTGATCCTCCAGAGTACTTCCAGTCCAACATTTAAAAAACAAAAAAGACTAAGGAATTCTCTGGGTCCATGAAACTTGTTAGGTAATGGATTACTGTAGACGCTGGTAAAATCACTGTGCCTCTCAGTTTTGTGAGGGGATGAACGTTTTTATTGTAATTCAGCAGACATTTTACATACACAATATCATACACAATAATCTAACTTTTACATTTTATTTCTTTTGGGGTGATTTTAATCTAAAGTAGGAAACTACCTTTCCCATAACATCACACTTTATAGACCTTCTTGCACTGATTCTTTATACTATAAACATGGATGAAATATTGTCATCGAAAAAGGGCTTAATTTGGACATTTCAAGGGGAAAATGAGGTTCCAGTATACTCCTTTGAAGTTTGCAAATGACTTTCTCATCCAAAGAAACCTAAAGTATTATTCACAAAGACTCCAACCTACAAGAACTTATTTCACTCTGATGTTCCTTCCTCTCTGCCATAAGTAATGCTACTTGGCTTGTGAAGATGAGCCTGGCTTTCCAAAGAACCTTCAATTTGGTAACAATATTCTCTTCTAAGTGCTGCAGTAGCCCACAGTCAAAAATCCCTCACAACAGGGGCTTCCCTGGTGGCGCAGTGGTTGAGAGTCCGCCTGCCGATGCAGGGGACGCGGGTTCGTACCCCGGTCCGCGAGGATCCCACATGCCGCAGAGCGGCTGGGCCCGTGGGCCGTGGCCGCTGAGCCTGCGCGTCCGGAGCCTGTTTTCCGCAACGGGAGAGGCCACAGCGGTGAGAGGCCCGCGTACCAAAAAAAAAAAAAAAAAATCCCTCACAACAAATTTTAGAGAGGCTAGGGTACAGGGGAGCAAAATATAATTAGAACAACTGTAAGACAAGTTTAAGACTTGATTGGTTTCCATGTTTAGGTAGGTCTCCCAGTAAGGACTTCAAGTGTCTAAAATAATCTTTCCCTAAAATGTTGGAAATTGTGGTGTTTCTTACCAGCTACGAGTATAGACTTTGTAAAGTAGTAGTGCTAGCAGGAGCAAAGCTGGGCATTCGATTTGTGCTAGATACCACTCTGACTGCATTTCATGATTACCTCAGTGTTTTAGAGTTGCAGCCCCATATCTACAGCCTTTATGATTTTTGCCATTTTCTTGTATCTTTACTATAACTTGTTTATTTTTTTATTTAACTGAACCCCTTTAAAGTTATTATGAACAATTTGAAAGTACACAGAAGTAGAATAGTACAGTGAATTTCCATATACCCAGCACATGGACAAGACAGGTTTCATGGGCATCCAACCTGTGGAGTCATTCAGCACCCATGGTTTATTAGGGCCCCATGTTTGGTTTAAAACTCTACTGTCACTGTTTTGAATTCTCAATAATTTATGAGTAAGGGGCCCTGCATTTTTTTTTTTTTTTTGCGGTACGCGGGCCTCTCACTGTTGTGGCCTCTCCCGTGGCGGAGCACAGGCTCCGGACGCGCAGGCTCAGCGGCCATGGCTCATGGGCCCAGCCGCTCCGTGGCATGTGGGATCTTCCCGGACTGGGGCACGAACCCGTGTCCCCTGCTTCGGCAGGTGGACTCTCAACCACTGCGCCACCAGGGAAGCCCGGCCCTGCATTTTTATTTTGCATTGAGCTCTGCTAATTATGCAGTCGTCCTATACCTAAACTCAGTAATTATCAAGATTTCTGCTCCATTTTCTTCATCTATTCTCCTGTCATTTTTCCTCCCCCACCCCTTTCTTTATCTCTGTCTTTCTCTTTTTTCTGAAGTATTTTAAAGCAAATCCCAAACATCAGTTCACTTTACTCTGATGTGCTTCAGAGTGCATCTCTAAAAAAATATGGACATTTTGATACTTAACTACAATGCTATTATCACATCTAGCAAAATAAACAGCAATTGGTATTACATAATCCCGCTTCACAAACATCCTCAACTGACTTGAAAATGTCATTTACTACTTTTCTATTCACTTTTTTCTTTTTATCAAATCCAAAGTCTGTATATTACGTATGTCCCTTAAGTCTCCCCTAATGTAGAAGTCCTGCCTCTGTTCCTGCCAGAGCCTTGTTACAGAAACAGGGTCCCTTGTCCTACAGAAGGTCTCACATTTTGGTTTCTTATGATGTTTTCTAACTTGTTCCTCTATCCGTCATATTTCTTATACTGAAGTTATCTCTAGACTTGATTTAATGTAAGTGTTCTTGGCAAGAATGCTTCATCAATGGTAATTGTGCTTCCTACTGCTTCATCAGGAGGCATCCATAGTTTGCAACCACTTTTAGTGATGCTAAGATTCATAAATGGGTTTGGCAGGTGACAGCCTTACCATTCCATAGTAAAGTTCCCCATTAATTTTTCATACAGTGATCACTTCTATTGATGGATATTATCTGAAGCAATTATTTCATTACATGATTACAAAAAATCATGCTTTTCTAATTCTGTTATTTCTTTATATTTATTAACTAGACTTTTTCAGTGAAATACTTTCCCTCATAAACTAGGACTATTTGGAGCCCAGTTTTTCTTTTCCTTAACTTAGTTTTGTCCTAAGCAATTATGTTAGTTAGCTTGATGTACTAGTTATATATATATTTAATATGCTTAGAATCAAGCACATAGTTAATAAAATAAAAAGTCACTCATATACCATCTAATATCGTCTGTTATACTCCCAGTGGTACATGTGTTAGATTTTGCAAAACACTATTATTTCCCCTGCCTTACAGATGAGGAAACCAAGGCATTGTGAGGCCAAGCAACATTCCCTGGGTGGATCTTGGGCTAGAACCCTGTGCTCTGACATTAGAGCCAAGCTATAACCACTCTGCTGTCATAGCACTCTATTCTTGGTGGCCAAAGTGTTGTATATAAAAAAGGCACCCTGATGTTTGAGATGGAACCAAGAAAATGATTTTATAATAGCAAGCCAGTGAGAAAGCCCAAAACTCTCAGATAATTAATTGATCTGTGTTCTCGTTTTCATCTGGTGCCGCCTCCATGACCAGTGTGATTTATTGCACCTACAAGTTTAAATCAATTATCTGAGTATATTAGAGCCTAGATTGACCTAATAAACTTCTCAAACTTCCCCAACATAATGCTTTTGTAGCTTTTGTATGAAATACTTAAAATTTTTTTTGTCTTTTCATTATTATTCTTAATAATTTAAAACATATCTCCGTAAGACAACAAATGGAAACCACGATTGTTGTTTTTTAGAAAGGAGAGGCTGTTGCACAAACCAGTCTAGTCAAGGCAGAAGGCTAAGTTTTCTTCAGGCAAATTATTTCCCAGACCTTTGAATCACAAGAGGAACTTTTGAAGTGCCCTTGAGAAGTCCCTATACCACAATCCAAATATTTAGTTGTGAAGCTTAAATGCAAAAATTTTGAGCCTTGTCTCTGACCATTTCTTTTGATGTGCTTTTTCATAAGCAGTGAGACTAAAAAAGTCACACTGAAGACCTTGGAGGGATTTTGTCTGTTGGAACATACATGTTAAACATTATCAAGGAGCCAAAGGAGTGAGGTGGAGGAATAGCTAGAGCAAACGCAGAACCTACCTTGCAAATTTAATTCTTCCTGGGAAAATATCAAACCACCACTGTCTGACAGTGATCTCTTTTTGGTTAATGTTGAGAAATAAGATAGAAACATGTTTGTTATTTTATGTCATTCATGTTATTTTATAAACTTTTAGGAATAATTTAGTCTAATCTTTTCAATTTGCTTGTAAGAAAACTGAAGTCCAGCTACTTTAAATAATTTCTCCTGAGATTAGCAGATAATTAGTTGCAGACCTAAAATTAGAGGTTTCCTCAGCTTTCCTGAATGACACACTAAGGTACTATTTCAACTAAAGTATTTAATTGCGAACAACAGAAACTGATTCTGACTAACTTGAGCAGAAGTATAATTTATATAGGGTAGATTTGGGGTAGCTTACAAAGTCTAATGTCAATTTTACTGTAATTTTTTTGGTGAGGAGTTGAGGAGTAGAAATGGTTAAGTGAGGAAAAGTGTATTTTAAATTTTAAAATCACAGTTATCATGGATAGAATGCAAAAAATACATTGTTTTAAAAATTGTATTGAGGGGCCAATTTGCCCCTTTGTTCACCTTAGTGTCTTAATGTGTCCAGTCTCTGAAAATAGCTTTTCTCTGCTCTTTCTGGTTTTTCTGTACCAGAAAGCGGGTGAGGTGAGGAGTGGTGCTTCACATCTTGGGGGTGACTCCTTTGGTTGGATGAGGGAAGCAAAAGAGGCTCAGGTGCTCTGGCTTCAGGGTGGAGTATATAAAAGTTACCGTGTAGATTTGCCTGTGAAGAGCCACCTTCTGCTAGTATGTCTCCCTTTCCTTTTTTCTCCAAAATGATCTCTGAATCCTTCTCATCCATAGAAGACCTCTTCAGGTTTTCTCTTCAGGTTGAAAGGTTCCTGGCTCCAAAAGGGAGCCATAAGGAGGTCAAAATTGAAACTGTAACTTAATGTGGATAAGGTGCTGTAGCATGTGAACTGCTGCATTTCCAACAGTTGGAATAGTCCTTGCCCATAGTGGGTCCTAACAGGTAGTTATTTAATGAATGAAATAATAAAACAGCTCCACTTCTGGACTCCCATAAGTCAAACTGGTAATAATTTAGTTGCTAAAATCTCCTCTTATGTTCTGTTGTTCAAAAATGTTATGCCCAGATGCATAAAAATGATGCTCCTTGATCCACTCACTTGTCATGAGCATCTGAACAGTTAGTTCCCAATGACCTGGCATGCTTTGATTTATTGTTCATTTGATTTAATTTACCGAAGGTGACCTTACTCTATTTTTCTGCCAGAACTCAGGCTGGATCACGGTTGTTGGTGATCCCCAGGGAATAAATCATAAGTGATGACTTTTAGTCATATTAGGCCTGCCTCTCCAGTATAACTTCCATGTAGTGAACCTAGGCCTTGAGGCTGATGACGGCATTTTCTAGACAGGCTACAGTGACCTCTAGTTCTTAGAACTGTCGTTGGATTTACCTGCAAGACAACAGCATTCTCAACTGTGGGTAGAATGTGCCATTGTTTCTGGGAACTCTGGAAAAGACAACTTAAAGAAAACCCCATACCTTGATTTCCAGAGCTTTGGCATTTAACTGGGATGGGGTCAGGGTGGGGAAAAAAAAAAGATTGGAATCACTGTATGGATTTCTCTATCATCAAGAAATATATGTAAATTAGTAATAAAGTAACCAAGAAATTTTGAGGATGATACACTTAGGCAGAGTTCCACCTTTTAGGCAGTTGGGTGAGTCTGATTTGCATTCCTTAGGATTTGCTCAAACTGTTTATAGCAAGTATGGCTCCAGATTCTGGGTGGGAACCTGTAAGACCTTGTGACTGCATATTAATTGAGCCTCTGAAAAAGTGTCTGAATTTCACAGTGATAAATTTTAATGACTTCTGTTTGTGTATCATTAACAAGCTTCTGGTGGTTACCAAAACTTGTAAACAAAGTCATTTTGCCAGTGCAGATAGTGTGTTTTTACCCTTGAATATGACCTTGAATTAAAACAAACAAGTAACTTTTGTTTATAGTCCTTTTCTGCTGAACTAGAATAACTTTGAGATGGTGTTGAAGCATCTCACTCCTTGGCTCAGAACCTTTCAAGTCTCCTCATTTCACTCCAAGTAAAAGCCAGGTCCTTTACAATGGACAAGGAGGCCCTTCTCCCTACCAGGGAACCTTAGCCCTCTGATCTCCTACCCTTTTACTCAGCCTTCTTTCTCACTCTCCTCCAACCCACGTGGGTTCCCTTGCTGTTCCTCAGACACCTGCCATAGGGCCTTTGGACAGATTTTCCCTTTGTCTGGAACACTCCCCCTGCTGGCTAGCAACCTGCCTCTCCTTTAATGTGACCTCTTTGTTGAAACCCACTAGACCTGCCATATTTAAAATCTAACTGTCCCTCCATCTTCCTGATCCTTCTAAGGCTGCTCTAGGTTTTTGTTTTTTTTTTTTTTTGGCCGCACGGTGTACTCGTGGGATCTCAGTTCCCTGACCAGGGATTGATCCCAGGCCACGGCAGTGAAAGCCTGGAATCCTAACCACTAGGCCACCAGGGAACTACCAAGGCTGCTCTATTTTTAATATTTGTCTTTAGCATTTAACCATCCAACATACCTTTAATTTAGTCACTTAAGTTGTTTACTGTTTATTATCTGCTTCCCTGCTGCTAGAATCTAAGCTTCATGAGCATAAGAATCTTTCTCTTCTTTCTTCAGTGGTGTGTCCCAAGTGTCTAAATCAACTATATCCAATAGAAATTTCTGTGATGATGGAAACATATCTGGTAGACACTACCTACCTGTGCTAATTGAACACTTAAATTGTGGTTAGTTCCAATGAACCCCTGAAATTAAATTAAAACTTGATTTAATTTTAATTAATTGAAATTTAAATATCCATGTGTGGCTAGTGGCTACCTATCATATTAGCAGTACAGATCTTGAAAGTTTATTGAATGAATGAATGAACGAATGAACGTCTAGCTCTCTAGATCAGTGCTTTTTTTTTTTTTTTTTTTTTCGGTACGCGGGGCACTCACTGTTGTGGCCTCTCCCATTGCGGAGCGCAGGCTCAGCGACCATGGCTCACGGGCCCAGCCGCTCTGCAGCATGTGGAATTCTCGCGGAACAGGGCACGAACCCGTGTCCCCTGAATTGGCAGGCGGACCCTCAACCACTGCGCCACCAGGGAAGCCCCAGTGCTTTTTTCTTTTAATTTTTAAATTTATTTTTGGCTGCATTGGGTCTTTGTTGCTTCGCACAGGCTTTCTCTAGTTGTGACGAGTAGGGGCTACTCTTCGTTGTGGTGCACGAGCTTCTCATTGCTGTCTTCTCTTGTTGCAGAACATGGGCTCTAGACGTGCAGGCTTCAGTAGTTGTGGTTCATGGGCCCCAGTAGTTGTGGCTCACGGGCTCTAGAGCGGAGGCTCAGTAGTTGTGGCACACGGGCTTAGTTGCTCCACGGCATGTGGGATCTTCCCGGACCAGGGATCGAACCCGTGTCCCCTGCATTGGCAGGTGGCGTCTTAACCACTGTGCCACCGGGGAAGTCCTAGATCAGTGCTTCTTAAACTTCAGTGTGCAAAGAGATCACCTAGATTCCTGGGGATTATTGTTAAAAGTGCAGATTCTGATTCAGGAGATCTAGGGTGGGGCCCAAGATTTTGTGTTTCTAACAAGGTTCCAGCTGATATCTTCTTATACTTTAAGTAGCTAGAATCTGTAAGGCTAATGTTGCCTTGCTTTTAGTTTGTGTGTTTACTGAGGCCAGGTGATTCTTCATTTCCTGGACAGGAGAGATTACTAAAAATTACCTGTTAGACCCATACAGCAGCCTACAGGCCGAAAGCCTACAAAAAGAGAATGATTTATTCCCTTCTCCATGATAAGATGACTCTCCTTGTCCCTTTTCTCTCTAATTTGGTTGAATTCAGTTGTGGCTAATTTAGAAAAAAATTGTTTTCTTCAATTCTGGTTGCTTTTATGCCAGTTTGCAGCTTCTGTGCCAGTTTGTGCCCACTTGACTTATAATCTATTTTTCCAGGTCACTGAGGATATGTGCTATTTACCCTTTACAAAGAATTTTCAAGTGGTGCTGGACTACTTAGTCCTGCATCCTACTATTACCTGAGATAGCTGGCTAAATCAAACTCCCACAGGGGAAAAAAAAATCTCATCAATCTCTTCCATTGTTACAATCACATTGTTCATCTACAGAATAAACATCATCTAGTTATTCCCTCAGGGAGGAGTTTAAATCTTGTTTATAGTCCTCACATTGCTGCAAATCTGTGGTCATTCTTCTTAATTATCATGTATTCTTTTCCAGGTGGATTTCCGTCAGAGCAGTAAATCTTGGTGCAGATCAATTTTAGGTGTTGTGAGTATTTAATAACAATTAATGTACTGATGAATATATGTAACATCACCTGATTTATCATCCCCCTATAGGCTCTTCAGAAATATATCAGAGGCACAATTTACAGTACCTGTCAAGAGAAAAATGATAAGGCCATCTTAAAAACTCAGCTTTGTATTTTCTCAGAAGAGGGGGAGGAATGGCTGTGTATCTGACATCTTCTGGCTGACTGCTGGTCTAGTCTTCCAGCCTTATCTGCTGTGGCGGTGCATGGCCTTGGCCCACATGAGGCCCGTTCTCGTGCCTCCGGGCTAACTAACTGGTCCCCAACATGTCTTCTGTGTTTTTTGCTTATTCTCTTTCCTCTGATTGCAATGTTCTACCCAATTTCCTGCAGCCTTCCCCACAACACCTAAAGATAACCTTTTCAACACTTGAGTCTGACAACAATAATCACGGTAGTAGTTACATTTATCGGCCAATTGTGTGGCACTGTTCTAAGCACTTTATGTATGTAATCTCATTTGATTCTCACTACTGTGGTCTGAGCAAGAAGTTACCATCCTCCTTTTGCAGATAGAAACAGAGGCTTGCCCAAGTTTACATAGTGAGTAACTTGCCCAAGTTTACATAGTGAGTAGGGGAGCCTGGGTTTGAACCCAGGCTGTCTGATTCTAGAATCCTTCCTCCTAACCGTTCAGCTATACTGCTCAGATTTTTCCTTCTACCTGGGACGTTCCTCCTTTCTCTCGTTTGCTTTGAGGCAGACGACATAGTTGCCATTGACCAGGACCTGGGTTCCAAACTCATGGCTCTTTCCCCAGTCTTCTCCTAGCATTTTGTACCTACCCGTACCACTTCTCTTGTGTTATAGGATAATGTGGTTTTTCTCCCTGCTCTTGGAGGCAGAGAGGGGCATATTTTACTTACCTTTTAGTGCTTTCATGAGTTGTAGAAAGCTATCCTGACTTTACCAAATTTGGGTTTCTAGATAGTAAATTTTCCATAATTATGGCGGAACTTGAAGCTCTATATGCTTGCTTTATCATCATGCAGGAGGGGGATATTCAGTGTACCGTATTTAAATATAATAATCCAGTTGGGTAGACTCAACTGAAGCTAAAACCTTTTAAACCCCACCTTTAGTGCTTTGAAGATGGGCCTGGAGCTCTGCTGAGAGCTTATAGGTTCCTTGTAAGTTAAAGCAATGGTTAGCTTAGTGGTGTGCTGGTAAGTTTTTAACCACTGGCTCTCCAGGAAAAGAATGTGTGTGTGCGCACGTGTGCATTTATTATAAATTTTACTGATGTAAAGGATATGTAGCTATAATTTATAAATAATAATGAAATAATCACTACTCTTTATTGTAAGTTCCAGAAGCCAATAGATTCTCATATAACACTATTGTTGATTTTGTCAAACTCTTGAATCCATAGCCACTCTATGTTTGCAATTGATGAACAAGTGTAGTTCTGTGAAAAATATTGTATAATAGTTTTAAATGCTGGAAGAATACATCAATAATTTTTTTTTGTTCTACTCAGAGTTAACAGCTACAGATGTGGCACACTTTTAAGTCTGATATGCATATTCTCCATCTCTCTCAAATGAACAAAACAATATCAAATCTTGATTTGTAGCATTTGCCAATTTGGCCTCTTTTTTTTTTTTTTTTTTTTTTTTTTTTGGTACGCGGGCCCCTCACCGCCACGACCTCTCCCGTTGCGGAGCACAGGCTCCGGACGCGCAGGCTTAGCGGCCATGGCTCACGGGCCCAGCCGCTCCGCGGCACGTGGGATCCTCCCGGACCGGGGCGCGAACCCGCGTCCCCTGCACTGGCAGGCGGACCCCCAACCACCGCGCCACCACGGAAGCCCAATTTGGCCATTTTTAAACTACCGATTTGACTTGACTGAAAGTGGACTTGGGCAGAGATGCAGAATAGCAGTATGTTAAACAGCATTTCCACCATACAGCTATAATAGATGCAAGTAACCTTAAGAGTAAAGATGATAGTAAAAGAATTGGAAAGTGATGAGTTTTGTGTATTTATTACCCTTTTAAAATATTTTTACTTAATTGTGAATTACATATTATAGTTTATAAAATTATATAACTTAATTTTTAATAATGGCTTTGTTATATATATGGAATCTGAAAAAAAATGGTTCTGAAGAACGTAGGGGCATGACAGGAATAAAGACATAGAGACAGACATAGAGAACGGACTTGAGGACATGGGGAGGGGGAAGGGTAAGCTGGGATGAAGTGAGAGAGTGGCATGGACATATATACACTACCAAATGTAAAATAGATAGCTAGTGGGAAGCAGCCGCATAGCACAGGGAGATCAGCTCAGTGCTCTGTGACCACCTAGAGGGGTGGGATAGGGAGGGTGAGAGGGAGACGCAAGAGGGCGGAGTTATGGGGATATATGTATATGTATAGCTGATTCAGTTTGTTATAATGTAGAAACTAGCACACCATTGTAAAGCAATTAGACTCCAATAAAGATGTTAAAAAAAAAAAGAAGAAGCTACTGGTCAGAAATTTAAAAAATAAATTAATTAATTAAATAATGGCTGTGTTTAACAACTGGCTTGCAAAATTCTTGAAATTTAACAATGGGCTCTTATAAGTCTAGAGGTGGCTTCAGCACACCACTGGGTCAGTCCAGCTCAAAAGTGCTGTTTGGTTATCAAACTCAGGCATGAGGAGGATAAGGCTTGAATTTCAGCTCTGAATTTTACTTTCAGTTTATAGATTAATTTACTTACTGTTTGTTTAAGCATATTGTATGTCATAAAGTATTTTGTAAGTCTTAAGATTTCCCAGATCTGGCAAGACTGGTGAAGAAATGTGCATTTAACATTGTTGAGTCCTCTCTTTGAGCCAGGCCCTGTGCTAAGAACTGTACTTGCATTATCTTGCCTGGACTTCTTAGGAGATAAGTACTATTATTATCTTCATTCTGTAGAAGGGAAAACCAAGGCTTGGTGAGAATCAGAGGCACACTGGTCAGTGCTGGAGGAGGGAGTCAGCCCATACCCCAGAAGAACTCATGGCTTCTGCCGAGGAAAGCAGAGAAGAGAGGAAGAGGAAAAATGGCAGATGAAGAGGATAAAGCAGGCTCTTTTATCATATTTCTGTCCCCTCTTCGTACTCATGCTTCTTCTTCTTGACGTGGGTGTGATGCTAGGAGAAGAATGTCCCCTTCTTCCCCTGAGTATAAAATCATTCCATCTTCATTGTAGAGCAACAGAAAATGCATAAAAGTATAGAGGTAAAAATAAAAATGACTTCTGATTTTATTACTCAGTGGCAACCAAGATTTTAACTTTTAGGAGTATATATCAATAAAATTTTATGCACATAACATATAAAATGTAAATAATATATAATATGGCAAAATATATGTTTACTTTTATTTATTTAACAATTATTTCTTTCCATTATTATTCCCTTAATTTGGAAAGGGTTATCTTTTTGATAACTGCAGTCCTTGGCTATTTGGAAAATAAAACTTAGGGGCTGGAACTGCAGAAACAGAAGCTACATATAATCACCACATCTTTTCCTATTTATTGCAATCTTTTCCCACAGAAGATAGTCAACACATATATTAAGAAGCACCACATGAGTAATTTGAGCTTCTGTTATTTCTGTTTCTTACTTTTCTCCATGCTTTGGTAGATGGCAAGTAGGAGAGCCAACATTTGGATGTTCCAGAAACTTATTATTTACTTCCTGGATAATTTCATATTTGTTCTGACACTGAGAACATTTGCCATATTTCTTGATCTGTAAATCTGAATTCTTCTGAATTCTGTTTGTTAGTGCTTTTGTTGATAAGAAAGAAAGGTGATATTTTCATGCACCAAGTGCTTATCCACTCAAAAGGGAAAAGCAAAACAAAATTCATACCTGGGTTCAGGCTAGATTTTTACAAATCTAGCCCTTTGGAGACATTGCCCATGAAGAACAAAATCATATGGAGTGACATTTGGTCCCCAACCTAACTAAGAGTACTTCTGGGACCTTTAATCTACTGCGGCAACTATCATGTTTGACCAAAGTCAGTGAAACGTTTCCCCTTTTATATTCAGTTATGTGACTAGTGGAATCATTTAATAAGCTTTGTCTTGCAGCTTATTATATATAAGTCCTGTGTGGTTTGACCTAATAAATCATTATCCCTGTCTTGATCTTCAGATGTCAAACAGGTCATATTACTCTGAAAGAAATGTCATCAAATTTTGTGTGTAAGATTATGTTGGTTATTTTCCTGTTTAGGAAGACCAACCTATATAGAGATGGAAAAATAATGTCTAACTAGGCAATAGAGGGTGGAGAGAAAGTAAAATAAGAGATATTTTGTATTGACAATTGCTAAATATAGGCAAGGTGACGTTTAAAACATTATCATCTTTATAGCTTTTATAAACACTCTCTTGGAAACAATGGCATATGGTTAGGGCTCAAAGAAGAAAAGCTGTCTCTTGTACATTAATCAGACTTGCTCTGTAAAGATTGTTTCCTGAGAAACTGTAGTAGTTATTAACAGAAGCTATGTCTAGTATATTTATTTTATAGCATATTGTTAATAGCAATGATCGTATTTCATTTTAAAAATCATAAAATTTGTTCTCTTTTGAAATATTTTGATAGCTTGGTTTAAATTACAGTGTTGTTACAGTATGTATTTCGTTGGCGTTGTTAGACTATTACACCTTTACGTACTTAGTGATAACTAGCTTCTTGATGGTCCATTTTTCTTTCTTTATCCATACTTTGTTCCACACATGTAAACATAGACGTATAATTATACAGATTTCTTTTCCTTAAAAAGAAAAAGAAAACCCAGACAGAAGCTCTTCCCTCCAGAAAGAAAACTCAGTTTTACCAGATAATTTAAAGCTTAGTAGAAGTCTTAGCTGGGCCTCTTACAAGACCTAGTGTATTCATTTTCAAGTGCTAAGTGGAATAAAATTAGTATTTAGAGTTTGCTTCTCTGTTGTTTGATTAGATTTTCTTTTAGGCAGAACAAGGTTGAATTTCATATGAAAATGCTAAGTATTATATATGTTTGTAAAAGTGAGCCCTTTAGAGTTTAGCCTTCTCCCTCCTTTTTCTTCCTTAGAAAGAGATTTATGTGTAGGTCATGTGCAAAGACACTTGTTGATGACAGGAATATAACCCTCGTGTGCAGCAGTATCTCTTCTATTCTGTTTGGATCATAAATTTCATTTTATAATATATGTCACATTATCCCATTATTTTCCCAATTTATGACTGGCTTTTATAATACTGTCCAAGATGAAAATCATATGAATAAATGAAGGTGTTATCTTAGACATTCCTTTTACTCTTGGCGTCTGGAGACGAGGTAGTCTGACTTGAATAGAACAAGAAATGACAGCTTTTCTCTGAGAGTTCTGAGTAGGAATGTGAAAGGCGTCCATGGGAGCCAGCTCCCGGATAATGTTTAAAGCTATAGAGCAAAGAATTTCCTTTTACATTAAAACACCAAGGCATAAAGAGCATTAAATGTGCTACATAGTATCACACTATGCAGAGTATAAGTGTGAAAGAACCTACAAGTCACTAAATTTTTGGAATATCATTAGATGAGATTCTGTTTCTGTTCCCATACGTGGTAATCTATTAGACCTCCTAGGCAATATGTTGAAGAGACTCAAAATATACTTATTGATTTGTCTTATTTTCAAAATATACTATAGGTCTGTTCATTCCTTCCTCCCTCCCGCCTCCTGCATGCCCCTACCAGACATAGAATAGTACCTTATAACATTTGAAGGAATAAAAAGGAAAATAACATGACTGAACCGTTTTATGTTGGGGACTTGCCAAAATAGTTTCAAGTCCAACTAATGAAGAAAAATTCTTTATAACCAATCTTAACTGTTCAAACTGATCTAAAAGATATTGTGTTGGATATAATATAAAGGCAATACATACTTAAAGTTAATTATGAGGTAGATAAGGGTGCATTGTAGCTGATATATCAGATATTTTATATGTAAAAAATAAGCACACAGATCCCTTCTAAGGAAAGTTCCTCCTAAGGAAGGCCAGTACAGCCTAATTTTTCTACTGAGTAAGAACAGGAAAACCAGACTTCAAATCAGAAATTGTCATTTAATTTAATTGTTCATGCTTTATTTATTCCATTACTGTGAGGATGACTGCTGGTCTGTCTAATTTAGAATCTCACTGCTACTCTGTCCAGTTTATTATCTTTAAGGTTTATCAGCTGTGCAATCAAGCTGAACTATTTGTGTTTTACTGAAGATAGACACATTGAAAGAGAATGAGGAGCCTGGGGACAATGGGAATAGTTACAACAGAGGTTTAAATGAGAATACATATTTGTTCCCTACATGAGAGAAGGACCAAAAAAAATTTTTTTAAGGTAAATATGTGATTAAATTAGACACACTGTGATTTATAATTTAGTTTTTGCTAACTTGGTTCTGTAGCAAAGGAAAGAATATTGGAAAGATTCATTTTACCTTATCTCAGTAGCCTTAAAAATCTTTGCTTTGAACTTCCATTGCTGGAATGATATATCAGGTTGATAGACTGTCTGTTATGGATATCTGACTGACCAACAATCTCATGGGCCTTAGGAAAGGTTTCACAGTCAAATCCCCTTTGTGGTCAAACTTAGGAAACCCAGAATTAAATAACTCTTTAGAGAAACTGAAAATTGGACATTTACTTCTTTAAGGTAGGTGATAAACGTACATGGTGTTTAAATTATTTAAGAGCTAGTTGGTTTACCACTTGATCACAAGTAAAGGTTCTAGAATTGTCCTGCATCATTTCTAAATTGGGAAAACAAAACCCAAGCCTTTCTTTCCATGATTAGTCACTTGTACTAGTGCTGTATTCATTAGGGCCTCTTTTGGAGTCAGACAGACAAATGTGTATTTAAGTTCTGGTTCTATCACTTACTAGCTGGGGGGACTTTGGGAAAATTCCTTACCATTTCTCAGGCTCAGGTTCAGTATGTAAAATGAAGGTGATAAAAGTACTTACCTAAAGAAATTTTATGAAAATTAATTTAGGTTATGCCTATATACTGCCTGACACATAGTGACTAATAAGTAATTGCTGCTGTTTTTATTATTGCTATTGATTTGTCTTAGTGCTCTAGTCCTCTCCTTGAATTCCAGTAGAGCTGTTGCTATTGTCTCCTCCTTTTCTTTTTCTTAACATCTTTATTGGAGTATAATTGCTTTACAGTGTTGTGTTAGTTTCTGCTATATAACAAAGTGAATGAGCTATACGCATACGTATGTCCCCATAAACCCTCGCTCTTGCATCTTCCTCCCACCCTCCATATCCCATCCCTTCAGGTGGTCACAAAGCATCCAGCTGATCTCCCTGTGCTCTGCGGCTGCTTCCCACTAGCTGTTTTACATTTGGTAGTGTATATATGTCCATGCTACTCTCTCACTTTGTCTCAGCTTCCCTTCCCCCTCCCCGTGTCCTCAAGTCCATTCTCTACATCTGTGTCTTAATTCCTGTCGGGCCCCTAGGTTCATCAGAACCATTTTTTTTTTAGATTCCATATATTTGTGTTAGCATACGGCATTTGTTTTTCTCTTTCTGACTTACTTCACTCTGTATGACACACTCTAGGTCCATCTACCTCACTACAAATAACTCAATTTCGTCTCTTTTTATGGCTGAGTAATATTCCATTGTATATATGTGCCATATCTTCTTTATCCATTCATCTGTAGATGGACATGTAGGTTGCTACCATGTCCTGGCTATTGTAAATGCTACCATGTCCTGGCTATTGTAAATAGTGCTGCAATGAACATTATGGTACATGACTCTTTTTGAATTATGGTTTTCTCAGGGTATATGCCCAGTAGTGGGATTGCTGGGTCATATGGCAGTTCTAGTTTTAGTTTTTTAAGGAAACTCCATACTGTTCTCCATAGTGGCTGTATCAATTTACATTCCCACCAACAGTGCAAGAGGGTTCCCTTTTCTCCACACCCTCTCCAGCATTTATTGTTTGTAGATTTTTTGATGATGGCCATTCGGACTGGTGTGAGGTGACACCTCATTGTGGTTTTGATTTGCATTTCTCTAATGATTAGTGATGTTGAGCATCCTTTCATGTATTTGTTGGCAATCTGTATATCTTCTTTGGAGAAATGTCTCTTTAGGTGTTCTGTCCATTTTTGGATTGGGTTGTTTGTTCTTTTGAAATTGAGATGTATGAATGGCTTGTACATTTTGGAGATTAATCCTTTGTCAGTTGCTTCATTTGCAAATATTTTCTTTCACTCTGAGGGTTGTCTTTTCGTCTTGTTTATGGTTTCCTTTGCTGTGCAAAAGCTTTGAAGTTTCATTAGGTCCCATTTGTTTATTTTTGTTTTATTTCCATTTCTTTAGGAGGCGGGTCAAAAAGGATCTTGTGATTTATGTCATAGAGGGATCAATGTTTTGCCTATGTTTTCCTCTGAGTTTGATAGTGTCTGGCCTTACATTTAGTTCTTTAATCCATTTTGAGTTTTTTTTTGTGTATGGTGTTAGAAAGTATTCTAATTTCATTCTTTTACATGTAGCTGTCCAGTTTTCCCAGCACCACTTATTGAAGAGGCTGTCTTTCTCCATTGTATAATCTTGCCTTCTTTATCAAAGATTAGGTGACCATAAGTGCTTGGGTTTATCTCTGGGCTTTCTATCCTGTTCCATTGATCTATATTTCTGTTTTTGTGCCAGTACCATACTGTCTGGATTACTGTAGCTGTGTAGTATAGTCCGAAGTCCAGAAGCCTGCTTCCTCCAGCTCTGCTTTTCTTTCTCAAGATTGCTTTGGCTATTCAGGGTCTTTTGTGTTTCCATACAAATTGTGAAATTTTTTGTCCTAGTTCTGTGAAAAATGACATTGGTAGTTTGATTGCACTGAATCTGTAGATTGCTTTGGGTAGTATAGTCATTTTCACAATATTTATTCTTCCAATCCAAGAACCTGGTATATCTCTCCATCTGCTTGTATCATCTTTAATTTCTTTCATCACTGTCTTATAGTTTTCTGCATACAGGTCTTTTGTCTCCTTAGGTAGGTTTATTCCTAGGCATTTTATTCTTTTTGTTGCAATGGTAAATGGGAGTGTTTCCTTAATTTCTCTTTCAGGTTTTTCATCATTAGTATATAGGAATGCAAGAGATTTCTGTGCATTAATTTTGTACCCTGCTACTTTACCTAGTTCATTGGTTAGCTCTAGTAGTTTTCTGGTAGCATCTTTACGATTTTCTATGTATAGTATCATGTCATCTGCAAACAGTGACAGTTTGACTTCTTTTCTGATTTGGATTCCTTTTATTTGTTTTTCTTCTCTGACTGCTGTGGCTAAAACTTACAAAACTATGTTGAATAATAGTGGTGACAGTGGGCAACCTTGTCTTGTTCCTGATCTTAGAGGAAATGGTTTCAGTTTTTCACCATTGAGAACGATGCTGGCTGTGGCTTTGTCATATATGGCCTTTATTATGTTGAGGTATGTTCCCTCTGTGCCTACTCTCTGGGGAGTTTTTATCATAAATGGGTGTTGAATTTTGTTCAAAGCTTTTTCTGCATCTATTGAGTTTAGCATACGGTTTTTAGCCTTCAATTTGTTAATATGGTGTATCACAATGATTGATTTGCATATATTGAAGAATCTGTGCATTCCTGGGATAAACCCCAGTTGATCATGGTGTATGATCCTTTTAATGTGCCGTTGGATTCTGTTTATAGTATTTTGTTGAGTATTTTTGCATCTCTGTTCATCAGAGATATTGGCCTGTAGTTTCATTTGTTTGTGACATCTTTGTCTGGTTTTGATATCAGGGTGATGGTGGCCTCAGAGAGTGAGTTTGGGAGTGTTCCTCCCTCTGCTATATTTTGGAAGAGTTTGAGAAGGATAGATGTTAGCTCTTCTCTAAATGTTTAATAGAATTTGCCTGTGAAGCCATCTGGTCCTGGGCTTTTATTTGTTGGAAGATTTTTACTCACAGTTTCAATTTCAGTGCTTGTGATCGGTCTGTTTATATTTTCAATTTCTTCCTGGTTCAGTCTTGGAAGGTTGTGCTTTTCTAAGAATTTGTCCATTTCTTCCAGCTTGTCCATTTTATTGCCATATAGTTGCTTGTAGTAGTCTCTCATGATCCTTTGTATTTCTGCAGTGTCAGTTGTTACTTCTTCTTTTTCATTTCTAATTCTGTTGATTTGAGTCTTCTCCCTTGTTTTCTTGATGACTTGGCTAATGGTTTAAAAATTTTGTTTATCTTCTCAATGAACCAGCTTTTAGATTTATTGATCTTTGTCATTGTTTCCTTCCTTTCTTTTTCATTTATTTCTGATCTGATCTTTATGATTTCTTTCCTTTCGCTAACTTTGTTTTTTTTGTTGTTGTTGTTGTTCATCTTTCTCTAATTGCTTTAGGTTTAAGGTTAGGTTCTGTATTTGAGATGTTTCTTGTTTCTTGAGGTAGGATTGTATTGCTATAAACTTTCCTCTTAGAACTGCTTTTGCTGTATCCCATGGGTTTTGGGTCATCGGGTTTTCATTGTCATTTGTTTCTAGGTAATTTTTGATTTCCTCTTTGATTTCTTCAGTGATCTCTTGGTTATTTAGTACTGTACTGTTTAGCCTTCATGTGTTTGTATTTTTTAGATTTTTTTCCTGTAATTGATATCTAGTCTCATAGCGTTGTGTTTGGAAAAGATACTTGATACAATTTCAAATCTTAAATTTACCAAGGCTTGTTTTGTGACCCATGAAATGGTCTATCCTGGAGAATGTTCCATGGACACTTGAGAAGAAAGTGTATTCTGTTGTTTTTGGATGAAATGGCCTATAAATATCAATTAAGTCCATCTTGTGTAATGTGTCATTTAAAGTTTTTGTTTCCTTATTTATTTTCATTTTGGATGATCTGTCCATTGGTGAAAGTGGGGTGTTAAAGTCCCCTACTATGATTGTGTTACTGTCGATTTCCCCTTTTATGACTGTTAGCATTTGCCTTATGTATTGAGGTGCTCCTATGTTGGGTGCATAAATATTTACAATTGTTATATCTTCTTCTTGGATTGATCCCTTGATCATTATGTAGTGTCCTTCTTTGTCTCTTGTAATAATCTTTAATTTAAAGTCTATTTTGTCTGATATGAGAATTGCTATTCCAGCTTTCTTTTGATTTGCATTTGCATGGAATATGTTTTTCCATCCCCTCACTTTCAGTATGTATGTGTCCCAGATCTGAAGTGGGTCTCTTGCAGACAGCATATATATGGGTCTTGTTTTTGTATCCATTCAGCCAGTCTGTGTCTTGTGGTTGGAGCATTTAATCCATTAACATTTAAGGTAATTATCGATATGTATGTTCCTATTACCATTTTCTTAATTGTTTTGGGTTTGTTTTTGTAGGTCTTTTCCTTCTCTCGTGTTTCTTGCGTAGAGACATTCCTTTAGTATTTTTGTAAAGCTGGTTTGGTGGTGCTGAATTCTCTTAACTTTTGCTTGTCTGTAAAAGTTTTAATTTCTACTTTGAATCTGAATGAGATCCTTGCTGGGTAGAGTAATCTTGGTTGTAGGTTTTTCCCTTTCATCACTTTAAATATGTCCTGCCACTCCCTTCTGGCTTGCAGAGTTTCTGCTGAAAGATCAGCTGGTAACCTTATGGGAATTCCCTTGTATGTTATTTGTTGCTTTTCCCTTGCTGCTTTTAATATTTTTTCTTTGTATTTAATTTTTGATAGTTTGGATAATATGTGTCTTGGCATGCTTCTCTTTGGGTTTATCCTGTATGGTACTCTCTGTGCTTCCTGGGCTAGATTGACTATTTCCTTTCCCACGTTACGGAAGTTTTCAACTATAATCTCTTCAAATATTTTCTCAGACCCTTTCCTTTTCTCTTCTTCTTCTGGGACCCCTATAATTCCAATGTTGGTGCATTTAGTGTTGCCCCAGAGGTCTCTGAGACTGTCCTCAATTCTTTTCATTCTTTTTTCTTTATTCTGCTCCCTGGCAGTTATTTCCACCATTTTATCTTCCAGCTCACTTATCCGTTCTTCTGCCTCAGTTATTCTGGTATTGATTCCTTCTAGAGTTTTTTTAATTTCAGTAATTGTGTTGTTCATCACTGTTTGTTTGCTCTTTAGTTCTTCTAGATCCTTGTTAAATGTTTCTTGCATTTTCTCCATTCTGTTTCCGAAATTTTGGATCATCTTTGCTATCATTACTCTGAATTCTTTTTCAGGTAGGTTGCCTATTTCATCTTCATTTATTTGGTCTTGTAGGTTTTTACCTTGCTCCTTTGTCTCTAACTTTTTTTTTTGTCGTTTCATTTATTTATTTATTTTTTTAATGGGTGGTGCTGTATTCCTGTCTTACTGGTTGTTTAGCCTGAGTCGTCCAGCACTGGACTTTGCAGGTGGTTGGATACAGCTGGGTCTTGGTGCTGAGATGAGGACCTCCGGGAGGCCTCACTCCGATTGGTATTCCCTGGGGTCTGAGGTTCTCTGTTGTCCAGCGGTTTGGACTTGGGAGCTCCCACCACAGGAGCTTGGGCCTAACCTCCAGCCTGGGAACCAGGATCCCGCAAGCCGGTCACTGGGTTTTCCTCCCATGCCCTTAGGTGTCTGTGGTCCCTCACGGGTGTGTGGTTGGTGCCCTAATTGTGAGGAGACATGAATTCCACGTCCTTCTAGTACGCTATCTTGATTCCGCCAGGGCTAAGTCTTTACCTCCTCCGTATCTTCGTTTTCCCTTTTTGGTAGACTGCCCAACTTTGAAATATGCTTTGTTACCATCGTTTTCAATGTTTTGTGGCAGGACTTTTTTTTTAAAGTCACTTCTGCCTGAGGCAGGTGTTCCTTTTCAATATCTGCTGATTAGTCTTGCGATTCTGAGAGATATTATAGAATAAATCAATGCCTTTGTAGAAGATGATGCCCCTCTGTTACAAAATTCTTCACAATATTATTTCAGCAAATCATTCATTTGTTCATTTACTCATTCATTTGATCAGTTCATAGAAAGCTGTGGAGCATATTGGATACCAAAGTGACAAATGAATCTTGGAACCTTGTCTTCAGGGAATCTTATGTGAGCCCAGCTGTGTCCCTAATCATGGGAGATGGGAGTGCAAGTTGTACGAGTGATACACCTGATTCAGAGAAAAGTAGAAAACAAAACTGTCATGCGAAATGAGGCCTAATTTTTTCAAAACATGTGTTGCCATCCTTCATGGTTCTTGCATGTGTCCAGAAGTTTTCTGAATAATCTCCATAACTGTTTTTATGAGCTCAGCTCATCTTCCAGTTAAACTTGTTTTCCTTCAACTAACATTCAAAATAAGTAAATCACACACACATTATTATTTTCAGTTGTTCTCATTGCTTGTCTTGCCATAGGGCTTGTTTTGTGGTATCTTGCCCTTGCATGTGTACAGGTCAGCTTTTGGGAAAAACCTGGGTGTCTATACCCCTTTGTGGTATGTTTCTGTATTCCTATCAATGTGCAGCTTGTGTTTATAAATTTCCTCTGTGCCTCATATGAGTTTTCCCTTAGGTTGTGCACACACATAGGTAATTCATACACAGAGTGCTCCTCTGGGAGCCCAGTGTATACCCTATGGTTGCTCTGAAAAGCCAGGAGCTCATTTCATTAGTGATGGAGCCATGCAACTGAGGGTTCTCCTGCACTCTAATGCTGTGAATCAGATTTCGCAAAGAAAGAAAAGTTGAACAGACACAAAGTCTGGCTTCCGTATATACCTGGGTGGCTGCAGGCTCTTATCCATAAATGGCCCATTATCAGTAAGTAACTTTTAGGAAATCAGGCAACATAAATTTATTTTTGTTTAAGCAAATAACTCGTAAATGCTAAGTTCCCAAATCCCCTGTTTCCTTTCAACAATGCTTATACTGAAATGGGCATTTCTTTGTCCTACTCTGTTTGTTTGTTCTACTCTCTTATTTTACTGTTTTGGCAATTTAGTACTCATATTTGTTTTGTCCTGTTTTGTCCTGTTTTCCACCCTAGGGATGAATGCTTTATTACTTTTTAACATCTTTGTTCCATTCATCACTAGATTTTCATTAATCATTCATCACCTTTCCTTTTCCTCCACTTCTCATCCCTCTGTCTTTATTCTACCCACATGCTCCCGTCTTAAATCATGGTTAAGGTAATAAGAGGCTCTGCCTAGGAAATCAGGTAGCTGATGAGCTTTCACAGAATTCTTTAAATGCGTTTACAGCTTTTTTGAGAGCACATTCTCTTTGGACCTCCTTCCTTTTGTTTGGAAGAGGCCTGCGCGCATGTTGCAGATGTTCCCAGGGACCTTTGAGAGTAGACAAGTGAAGGAGCAGTCTCAGCATCATTATGTCTTTGGACAGCTTAGCAAATAGTCTTCAACACTTATTAGACTGACAACAGTTTTTAAAAAGAAAGAAAAAGAAAAAAATGTCCCTTTGAAGATCCATATCGTTTCTCTGTGCTTTGACCAGTGCCAGTCCTTGGAAAGTTCTGTCTTCCTGTTCTGCTTTTCATCCCACTTGACCCTCAGGTAAACAAGTAAACGTTTGCCAATAGTTTCTATGCTCCCAGCTCAAACCCAGAGGCCTCAAATCACTATACTGAAGTAGAATACAAAGGAGAGAGAGACAGAGAGAAAGACAGAGAGAGGGAAGGGGAGATTGAACCACATTACTATATGTCTTTCACCTGCTTTCTTATTCTAGCAACCAGGAGTAGAACCATTGCACTGTATCTAACTGAAAGCACAAAATTGCTAATCTGAACTAAGTTCCAGAGTGCCGGTTTGCTTTAAAGCAAACAAACAGAAAGCCATAGTGACATTTCTGAAGGCATGCCTCCAAGTTCTTAATGTAATTACTTCTTGGTTCCTGAGATGTGATTAATTAGATGAAAAGAGATCAAGCATAAGCCTTCCCTGGTGGCGCAGTGGTTACTAGTCCGCCTGCCAATGCAGGGGACATGGGTTCGAGCCCTGGTCCGGGAAGATCCCACATGCTGCGGAGCAGCTAAGCCCGTGTGCCACAACTACTGAAGCCCATGTGCCTAGAGCCTGTGCTTACAACAAGAGAAACCACTGCAATGAGAAGACCCAACACAGCCCCAAATAAACAAATAAATAACTAAATTTATTTTTTAAAAAAAGAAATCAAGCATAATCTAAAAGGATATAAGAGATTTTCTAAATAGGAGTGACTCTGGCCTTCAGAGCCATGACAATAATCACTAGATCCAGGGACACAAACGTCTTCACCAGCCCATCATTATGGCTGGAAAACCTCCTGAAATCAAGAACCTCTGAACTTTACATAGAGTAAGGTGAGTTGGGAGGATAAAAAAGAATTTTTATTCTCAAGTCTGTGGGATGTTTTCTTAATTTATTTTCAGCATAGTCATTCTTTACCTGGGGTTTCTGCTTTAACTGACATCAAGGCTGTTTTATTGAAAAATTTTCAGTTTCTTGATCAAGCACTTAGTCTGACATACTTTTTCTATTGTTACTGCTAAATTAAATTTCACTCTGACAGCTGACCACCAAGTCAGGCCCCACTTTGTCTGGGAGCTCCTTTGATTTAGAAAAAGTACCTTATCTGGCAACCTCTTCTTTTGTACCTCCTTTTTACAAATATGTTTTAACAGGCTTCAAGATGAGAGAAAAAGGGATCTTTTAAAATTCCTAATAATTTTTTTTTTTTAAGCTGGGAGAGTTGTGAAGTCATGAAAGCATAGAACTACAGATTAATGTAGCTCTTGAGCCTCATGGCGGCTGAAAACATGTCCCCACCTACATCTTTTATCCCCCTTCTCCTCCTAGGCACATACTTCATCCTCTTCTAGGCTGCAAGGAGTAAATAGTGATCCTTGCCAGAAACAAAGGACATAGGAGAAGAGAAACAAATGAATATCACTGTTTTCTAGTCATAGCTGAAGAATATGGAATCTCTTTACTGCAGGGACCTTAAAATTATACACTGTGATGGCAGCCTTTTGTTCATTTTGAAGGAAAGAATACAAATCCCCATAGCAGGAGTTCTCGATGTTGACAGGGGTGTAGGGTAGTGATGCAGCTTGAGTCAGAATCTGGTTGGGCTAGATGTGGGTATTCTGTCAAAAAATTTCGTCCCTTGAAACATGGACCTTCTCGTCTGCCCTCCTTGCCCCTTTCCTTCCCCTCCTCAAATTATTGGTTGAGAGCTACCTTCTCATTTTATAGATAAGAAAATGGAGTTCCATAGAGAGGTCAAGGGGCTTGTAAGGATCATCAGACCTCAAGAAATACTTATCCCCTGTTTCATTAGGAGTTTCTTGTCTCCAAGAGAAAACCAGGAAAGAAATCTGGTTATAGGGACAAGAACTATGTGAAACCAATACTTATCTGTGTTCTCAGATAAAAAATGATTTGTGTTTTAATCCTGTTATGAATTAGTGATAAAATTTGGCGATGCCATGTTTGAAAAGGCCTGATTGCTTAAAGTTGCCCACCTCCTTCTGTGATATCATCGTACCATTTTCACCTCCTCTTTTTTCTTTCTCCCTTCTCTTCTGTTTTCTTTTTGTTGCCATGCTGAACTCAATAACATATTTGTGAAGACACTTAATAAGGGATTATTCTTGAAAATCTGCTACAGGATCAAAGCATCACATTTGTATTTTGGACTTAAAAAGTGAAGAGCCTGTAAATAGAATTCAGTGATGAATTTTTATAATCATGGAGCCATATTTCAGAAGCGCTAGAGGAGATTGTTATTTAAAAGAAGCTTGTAATGAGTCGTATGGTAAAGCAAATAATTAGTATCGTATTTGTTTGGGCAATTCATCATGTCCACAGTTCTGTGACTTGGAGACCTCAATTTCTAAGGGAACAGTGGATCAAAGAGCAAATGTTAAAGTAGGGCCAGGAAAGCACACTTTCTAATTCCAGAAATAAGAAGGCAGAAAAAATAAAGCAGAAAGCTCCAATTTCTTTGTTCCCTACACCTTGAAAGATTTTTGGAATAATTATAGACCTCAAAATTTTCATCATAAGTTTAAAGAATTACCAAGAACATAATTTCTGGTGTATTGTAAATGTTGGAATTTTAAAATTAAAAGTCTAAATCATTTTAAAGTATACCCATTTAGATCCTATAATACTATTATAATTTGATTCTCACCATCGTCTATTTAAAAATATAAAAGCAAGTTCTTTCTGAAAACTGTACACCGATACTTTTTCTCTTTTAATTCATGTTTTTATTTACTTACCTTACAGAATTTTATCAATGAAATATGCATAAACATTTTTATTGATCATTGTATAGTCTCAGAACCTTAAAATAAATATAACTTCCTGAGTCCATAATCCTCTAAATTTCAAAAATGACATCTGGATTGAGTTTTTATTACCGTTGTTATTAGCACAGATTGACCAAAACCACGAATAATATTAAATATTGATAAATAATCACTAAATATAAAAGTTAAATTTATTGGAACTTCATCTGTTAATGAGATGGACATTTTTTTTTAAACTAGTTTTGTATGAAGTCAAATATTATTTATTTCTGGAACAAGATAGGATTTATCACAATGCCAATTTTTCATATTTCTGGATGTAAACATTGAGAAATCTTTCTCACACAAATAAGTAGATGAGATTGGAGAGATTATTTTTATCGTTGAATTTAAAAAAATTCCTTACTAGTTTTATGCCCAAAATCACACAATGATTTCTCATCAAATTATTGTTCATGATTCATCCTCTGACACCTCAATTAGTTGTCCTTCAATTTTGTTGAAAGGAAAGACTGACTTGCAAAAGTATTTGTTAATCAGTCATTTGAGATGTTAACTTTCTGTGTTTCTGGGAAGTACACCAAAGACTTACCAAAGCCTCTCAAATACCCATTGATTATACTTGTTGCTCTTTCTCTTAGAGGCACCATGTTCATCTTGATACACTCAGACTTGGGGAAAATAAAAATATTCCAAAACTCAATACAGCTTGGCAGAAATGATTTTTATTTGGACAAAATGCTTTTATCTGGTCACATGCTTTAAATATATTTTACCGGAACCGTGAAGCTGCTGATTTAGCTCATTAAGCTTATGAAAAATGTCTACCTATCTAAACTATTTTGAGAAACTTATTTGTTGACTCAATCAGCTAGGTCAGGTTTTCTTTCTTTAAGGTTGAATTTTGTATTCACATAAGTTTTCTCATGAACTTCTGAATGACTTATCTTTTCAGTTCTGAATTCTCAGTCCAGAATGAATTTCTAGACACAGTAAGGAGGAGGCTTGAAATGATTCTGCCGCTGGTGAAATAAGGTACCCCCCTCTGTTGTATTTCTTATTGAGTCCCTTTTTGATGGCATCTTATGGGACTTTTTCTCAGGAGCAATGTCTTCTTTGACAGTGGCTTTCAGATGAAAAGACAAGGTCTTTAAACAGAAATTGTCATCCCCATGATTCCTTGTCTGAGAAGTGCATTCTCAGACAGATCAATTTTAGGAAAGAAGTTGAGCTTCTGGTAATTGAGTCTTGTAAAAATAACTGATTCTGTGAACTTTAGCTAGAAGACCACTATTACAGAGTCTGTAAAAAATCAGAGGAATGAAGATACCTAACAGCCTAGGGCTATTTGGTATATTGATGATTAGTTTTAACTCCCTTCATATGTTCTGAGGATTTCAATAATTAAATAATTCATATTGATGATCTGGATTCATCAAGAAAAGTTTAATGATGAGGACAAATATCTGCCTAAAATGGCATTTCAGATCAATTTCCATGCGACATGAGTAAGCTAAAAGTAAATGTGAAACCCTTTAATATCAAAAGTGGTAAATCCTTGCAATTCATGTCTCTTGCACCTAGATCTCATGCTGAAATATTTTATGAATTGTCACAAACAGGAATTTCTTCAGGATCAGTTTTCTGGGATTCTATAATCATGTTTGTGAAGAATTTAGACGATTCTTTAGCTAACACAAGAAACCTTCTATAATCTAAATTTAAGAACTGATAAATAAGCCAGTGTATGTAATTGCTCATAGCCTTTAACTTCAAAATTTCTACCTTGCAGAGAGAAAGGAAGTTTCAGAAGCTTACCTAAATAAAACAGAAATTCTTCATATTGGAGAATGTGAATTTAAATTATTTTATTTTTCCAGTAATGTATTACTCTTACATGTACTAAGAGTTCAGTGGAATTGTTATTATTTAACATCTTTATTGGAGTATAATTGCTTTACAACGTTGTGTTAGTTTCTGCCGTATAACAAAGTGAATCAGCTGTTTGCATACGCATATCCCTATATCCCCTCCCTCTTGCGTCTCCCTCCCACCCTCCTTATCCCACCCCTCTAGGTGGTCGCAAAGCACCGAACTGATCTCCCTGTGCTATGCAGCTGATTCCCACTAGCTATCTATTTTACATTTGATAGTGTATATATGTCAATGTTACTCTCTCACTTCGTCCCAGCTTATCCTTCCCCCTCCTTGTGTCCTCAAGTCCATTCTCTGCTTTTGTGCCTTTATTTCTGTCCTGCCCCTAGGTTCATCAGAACCATTTTTTTTTTTTAGATTCCATATATATGTGTTAGCATACATTATTTGTTTTTCTCTTTCTGACTTACTTCATTCTGTATGACAGACTCTAGGTCCATCCACCTCACTACAAATAACTCAATTTTGTTTCCTTTTATGGCTGAGTAATATTCTATTGTATATATGTGCCACATCTTCTTTATCCATTCATCTGTCAATGGATGCATAGGTTGCTTCCTTGCCCTGACTATTGTAAATAGTGCTGCAACGAATATTGTGGTACATGACGCTTTCTGAATTATGGTTTTCTCAGGGTATATGCCCAGTAGTGGGATTGCTGGGTCATATGATAGTTCTATTTTTAGTTTCTTAAGGAACCTCCATGCTGTTCTCCATAGTGACTGTATCAATTTACATTCCCACCAACAGTGCAAGAGGGTTCCCTTTTCTCCACACCCTCTCCAGCATTTATTGTTTGTAGATTTTTTGATGATGGCCATTCGGACTGGTGTGAGGTGACACCTCATTGTGGTTTTGATTTGCATTTCTCTAATGATTAGTGATGTTGAGCATCTTTTCATGTGTTTGTTGGCAATCTGTGCATCTTCTTTGGAGAAATGTCTCTTTAGGTGTTCTGTCCATTTTTGGATTGGGTTGTTTGTTTTTTTGATATTGAGGTATGTGAGCTGCTTGTATATTTTGGAGATTAATCCTTTGTCCGATGATTCATTTGCAAATATTTTCTCCCATTATGAGGGTTATCTTTTCGTCTTGTTTATGGTTTCCTTTGCTGTGCAAAAGCTTTGAAGTTTCATTAGGTCCCATTTGTTTATTTTTGTTTTTATTTTCATTTCTCTAGCAGGTGGGTCAAAGAGGATCTTGCTGTGATTTATGTCACAGAGTGATCTGCCTATGTTTTCCTCTAAGAGTTTGATAGTGTCTGGCTTTACATTTAGTTCTTTAATCCATTTTGAGTTTATTTTTGTGTATGGTGTTAGGAAGTGTTCTCATTTCATTCCTTTACATGTAGCTGTCCAGTTTACCCAGCACCACTTATTGAAGAGGCTCTCTTTTCTCCATTGTATACTCTTGCCTTCTTTATCAAAGATAAGGTGACCATAAGTGCATGGGTTTATCCTTGGGCTTTCTATCCTGTTCCATTGATCTATATTTCTATTTTTGTGCCAGTACCATACTGTCTTGATTACTATAGCTTTGTAGTACAGTCTTAAGTATAGGAGCCTGATTCCTCCAGCTCCGTTTTTCTTTCTCAAGATTGCTTTGGCTATTTAGGGTCCTTTGTGTTTGCATACAAATTGTGAAATTTTCTGTCCTAGTTCTGTGAAAAATGCCATTGGTATTTTGTTAGGGATTGCATTGAATCTGTAGATTGCTTTGGGTAGTACAGTCATTTTCACAATGTTGAGTATTCCAATCCAAGAACATGGTATATCTCTACACCTGTATCATCTTTAATTTCTTTCATCCGTGTCTTATAGTTTTCTGCATACAGGTCTTTAGTCTCCTTTGGTAGGTTTATTCCTAGGTATTTTATTCTTTTTGGTGCAGTGGTAAATGGGAGTGTTTCCTTAATTTCTCTTTCAGGTTTTTCATCATTAGTGTATAGGAATGCAAGAGATTTCTGTGCATTAATTTGGATCTTGCTACTCTGCCAAATTCATTGATTAGCCCTAGTAGTTTTCTGGTAGCATCATTAGGATTCTTTATGTATAGTATCACATCATCTGCAAACAGTGTCAGTTTTACTTCTTCTTTTCCGATTTGGATTCCTTTTATTTCTTTTTCTTCTTTGATTGCTGTGGCTAAAACTTCCAAAACTATGTTGAATAATAGTGGTGAGAGTGAGCAACTTTGTCTTCTTCCTGATCTTAGAGGAAAGGGTTTCAGTTTTTCACCATTGAGAATGATGTGGGCTGTGGGTTTGTCATATATGTATGGCCTTTATTATGTTGAGGTCGGTTCCCTCTATGTCTACTTTCTGGAGAGTTTTTATCATAAATGGATGTTGAATTTTGTCGAAAGCTTTTTCTGCATCTATTGAGATGATCATATGGTTTTTATCCTTTAGTTTGTTAATATGGTGTATCACATTGATTGATATGTGTATATTGAAGAATCCTTGCATTGCTGGGGTAACGATTAAGAGGTAATGATCCCCTTGATCGTTGTGTATGATCCTTTTAATGTGCTGTTGGGTTCTGTTTGCTAGTATTTTGTTGAGGAGTTTTGCGTCTATGTTCATCAGAGATATTGGCCTGTAGTTTTCTCTTTTTGTGACACATTTGTCTGGTTTTGGTATCAGGGCGATGGTGGCCTCGTAGAATGAGTTTGGGAGTGTTCCTCCCTCTGCTATATTTTGGAAGAGTTTGAGAAGGATAGTTGTTAGCTCTTCTCTAAGTGTTTGATAGAATTCGCCTGTGGAGCCATCTGGTCCTGCCTTTTGTTTGTTGCAAGACTTTTAATCACCATCTCAATTTCAGTGCTTGTGATTGGTCTGTTTATATTTTCTATTTCTTCCTGGTTCAGTCTCGGAAGGTTGTGCTTTTCTAAGAATTTGTCCATTTCTTCCAGCTTGTCCTTTTTATTGGCATATAGTTGCTTGTAGGAATCTCTTATGATCCTTTGTATTTCTGCAGTGTCAGTTGTTACTTCTTTTGCACTTCTAATTCTGTTGATTTGAGTCTTCTCCCTTGTTTTCTTGATGACTTGGCTAATGGTTTAAAAATTTTGTTTATATTCTCAATGAACCAGCTTTTAGATTTATTGATCTTTGTCATTGTTTCCTTCCTTTCTTTTTCATTTATTTCTGGTCTGATCTTTATGATTTCTTTCCTTCCGCTAACTTTGTTTTTTGTTGTTGTTGTTGTTCATCTTTCTCTTATTGCTTTAGGTTTAAGGTTAGGTTCTGTATTTGAGATGTTTCTTGTTTCTTGAGGTAGGATTGTATTGCTATAAACTTCCCTCTTAGAACTGCTTTTGCTGTATCCCATGGGTTTTGGGTCATCGGGTTTTCAGTGTCATTTGTTTCTAGGTATTTTTTGATTTCCTCTTTGATTTCTTCAGTGATCTCTTGGTTATTTAGTACTGTATTGTTTAGCTTTCATGTGTTTGTATTTTTTAGATTTTTTTCCTGTAATTGATATCTAGTCTCATAGCATTGTGGTTGGAAGAGATACTTGGTACGATTTCAATTTTCTTAAATTCACCAGTGCTTGATTTGTGACCTAAGATATGGTCTGTCCTGGAGAATGTTCCATGAGCACTTGAGAAGAAAGTGTATTCTGTTGTTTTTGGATGGAATGGCCTATAAATATAAATTAAGTCCATCTTGTTTGATGTGTCATTTAAAGCTTGTGTTTCCTTATTTATTTTCATTTTGGATTATCTGTCCATTGGTGAAAGTGGGGTGTTAAAGTCCCCTACTATGATTGTGTTACTGTCGATTTCCCCTTTTATGACTGTTAGCATTTGCCTTATGTATTGAGGTGCTCCTATGTTGGGTGCATAAATATTTACAATTGTTATATCTTCTTCTTGGATTGATCCTTTGATCATTATGTAGTGTCCTTCTTTTTGTCTTGTAATAGTCTTTATTTTAAAGTCCATTTTGTCTGATATGAGAATTGCTACTCTAACTTTTTTTTGATTTGCATTTGCATGGAATATTTTTTTCCATCCCCTCACTTTCAGTCTGTATGTGTCCCGAGTTCTGAAGTGGGTCTCTTGCAGACAGCATATATATGGGTCTTGTTTTTGTATCCATTCAGCCAGTCTGTGTCTTTTGGTCAGAGCATTTTATCCATTAACATTTAAGGTAGTTATCGATATGTATGGTCCTATTACCACTTTCTTAATTGTTTTGGGTTAGATTTTGTAGGTCTTGTTCTTCTCTTGTGTTTCCTGCCTAGAGAAGTTTCTTTAGCATTTGTTGTAAAGCTGGTTTGGTGGTGCTGAATTCTCTTAACTTTTGCTTGTCTGTAAAGGTTTTAATTTCTCCCTGGAATCTGAATGAGAACCCTGCTGGGTAGAGTAATCTTGGTTGTAGGTTTTTCCATTTCATCACTTTAAATATGTCCTGCTACTCCCTTCTGGCTTGTAGAGTTTCTGCTGAAAGATCACCTGTTTATCATTATGCGGATTCTCTTATATGTTATTTGTTGCATTTCCCTCGCTGCTTTTAATATTTTTTCTTTGTATTTTATTTTTGAAAGTTTGATTAATATGTGTCTCGGTATGTTTCTCTTTGGGTTTATCCTGTATGGTACTCTCTTCCTGGACTTGATTGACTATTTCCTTTTCCATGTTAGGGAAGTTTTCGACTCTTCTCTTCAAATATTTTCTCAGACCCTTTCCTTTTCTCTTCTTCTTCTGGGACCCCTATAATTCGAATGTTGGTGCGTTTAATGTTTTCCTAGAGGTCTCTGAGACTGTCCTCAATTCTTTTCATTCTTTTCTTTATTCTGCTCCCTGGCAGTTATTTCCACCATTTTATCTTCCAGCTCACTTATCCGTTCTTCTGCCTCAGTTATTCTGATATTGATTCCTTCTAGTGTCTTTTTAATTTCAGTAATTGTGTTGTTCATCACTGTTTGTTTGCTCTTTAGTTCTTCTAGATCCTTGTTAAATATTTCTTGCATTTTCTCCATTCTGTTTCTGAGATTTTGGATCATCTTTACTATCATTACTTTGAATTCTTTTTCATGTAGGTTGCCTATTTCATCTTCATTTATTTGGTCTTGTAGGTTTTTACCTTGTTTCCTCGTCTGTAACATATTTTATTGTCATTTCTTTTTTTATTTTGATGTGTGGTTCTGTATTCCTGTGTTACTGGTTTTTTGAACTGAGAAATTCAGTAGTGGAGTTTGCAGGCAGTTGGATAGAACCGGGTGTTGGTGCTGAGATGAGGACCTCTTGGAGGCCTCACTCTAATTAATATTCCCTGGGGTCTGAGGTTCTCTATTAGTCCAGCAGTTTGGGTTTGGAGCTCCCACCACAGGAGCTCAGGCCCAATCTCCGGCCTGGGAACCAACATCCTGCAAGCTTCATGGCACTGTAAAAACAACAAAGAAAGAAAGAAAAAAGGGAACAGTGTAATATTAAAGAATGAAAAACAAAATAAAATTAGAAAGATAAAAAATACATTAGGAAAAATAAAACTATAATTGAAATAACTTTAACAAGGTAAAATAAAACCACAACAGAGAAAATAAAGTGGTGGGGGGGGGACAAGCCAAAAGGAGAGAATAATAAGAAAGTCTAAAGAATAAAGTAAAATTCAAAAAATAAAAGATTTACTAGGAAAAATAAAAATATAAAAGACTCAACAACAATGAGTCAACAAGGTAAAACAGAACTCCAATCTAATAGAGGAGAAAAGAAACTAAAAGTCTTGGCTATGGCAGTGGAGTTTAGGTGGGGGTGGAACTGAGGCAGGGGCGGGGTTTAGGGTGGGGTGACCTATGCGGGTGGGGGGGGTTTACGTTCGAGCATTGGCAGGAACCTAGGCTCAGGACCCACTAGCCAGAAAAGGCCCTGGGGGCGGGGCCTTGGCAGGGTTACCTTCAAGCATGGGGTGGGGCCTCTGCTTAGGACCTGTGCTGAAGGGGAGAGGCAGCACTAGGAAGGAGGGCCTCTGGAGTGTGGGGTTCTGGAGTTTGGAGTTACGGCCCTGAGGAAGGGTGTGTGGGTGGGTTTTAGGCCCAGTGCATTGGAGGGGTTCTCCGAGTGTAGAGGTAGGGCCCTGGGTGGGGGTGTAGGGGCGGGGCTTGGGTTATGCCCAGCAGCAAGGAGACTCTGAGGGCAGAGGATTAGGCCTGGGAGTCCAGCCGGCTCCCCAGTGCCTAAGTGGACAGGGAGAGCACTGGCCATGTTCCCTTCTGTTCCTTTGCACCCCTCCCCACCATCTCCCCCAGGGTTTCCCCCATGTCTGCTGGACCCCTAACCGTGAGTGGGTCCTGCTGGGTGTAGGAACTCCTTCCCTCCGCAAGCCACCCCTCAGGGGTGCCGTCCCAGATGTCTGGCTGTTACTTTTGCTCCCCGTTTCCTCCCTCCCACTGTCTCAGGATCCGCATGGCTGGAGGGGGCCTCAGTGGGCAGAGGATTAGGCCTGGGATCTCACCATGTTCCTAGGGGCCCAAGTGGGCAGGGGAAACCTGGCCACTCTCTGTTTTGATCCTCTGCCCTCCCATTGGTTCCCCAATATCCCCCTTCGGGCATGGGATCCCTTCCCCTCCCTCAGCTGTCCCTCAGGGGCGCCAGTCCTGACCTGCCTCCACTTCTCCTCCCCCTTCACTCCCCCCATGCCCCATGTCCTGCCTGGTTGCTGGGGGTTCCTCCCATCCCCTTAGGTATCCATGGACCCCCACTGATGCCTGGTAGGTGTCCTAGTTGTGCGAAGACGCGAATTCTGTGTCCTCCTAGTACGCCATCTTGACTCCACCCCCACTTCAGTGGAATCATTGAGATTATATTTTTCCCAACTTTTACTTTCTGTTAAACAGAACTATCAGCTCCCTATATTATTTAACTCTCCTTATATAATTCTGCTACAGTGAGAAATATTCAAATAGATCTTACATCCAATTAATATGTATTATATGCAATTAAACTGGTGATATAAGAAATATCAGAAAGAACTTTAGATATATCTCTTACAGTATTCGCAGTACTGAAGGTAAGCTTGTGGTCTTGGGACAAGTTATTGTTCAGACATTTCACAGTGTTTTCCTTGACCATTAGAACAAAATATCAAACTTCACACCCCCACTACCTCTCCCTACCCCCTCCTCCATCCCAGTCATTTGGTCCAGATTGACCAAGGAGCAGGTAAACACAGATGCCATATAGCTATGCATGATACTTAAGTAAACTTTAGTTTCTTCATCTGTAAAGTGGGATGATAATAGTACTTCTTACATAGGGTTGTTGAGTCAAATAAATGATTGAATGCACATAAAGCACTTTGTAAGAGCTTAGTAATGTTAGACATTATTAGTAGTAGTAGGTCTAAAATAATAGCCTGAATGAAAAATGTGGACTAATTTTGGATCAGTTGAATTCAATATTTTCATTTTGATGCAAATTTAAGACCACTCCAAATCTGATAAATTTAGTCATTTGTTTTCCTTATACTTTTTTTTGTCATCAATTGTAGGAACACTCTGTCATTGTCTTAGTCTGTTTGTGCTGTTATAACAAAAATACCATGGGTGGCTTGAACAGCAGAAATTTATTTCTTTTAGTTCTAGAGGCTGGGAACTCCAAGATCAAGACGCTGGCAGATTCATTGTCTGGTGAGAGCCTTTTTCCTGGTTCATAGCCCATCTTGTCACTGTGTCCTTGCATGATGGAAGGGGCAAGAGAGTTCTTGGGGTCTCTTTTATAAGAGCATTAATCCCATTATGTGATCTAATCACCTACCAGAGGCCCCACCTTCTAATACCATCACAATGGAGTTAGGATTTCAACATATGAATTTAGGGAGGGACACAAACATTCAGTCTGTGGTGGTCAAGAAGTGTATTAATAGTGTAGACATTTTTTATAATAGTTGAAGATATGCCTGGAGATACTGTGTTTCAGGTGATATGATTATATTAGAACATTGGGACTTGATGTTAATTACCATCTCTTTCTAGTTCCAAGGTGCCACTTGGGTAGATAAAGCTTCTTGCAGTTTAAAAGATTGTTAATATAAATTTTCTTCACTTATACCTATTAGGGTAGGTCTAGGACATCACCTTGTCATAGAGTTCCCTGTCTAGAAAGGAGATCTTCACACTCATTTCATTATTTCCTAAAGTGTATGAGTAGCCACACTGACTGTGAAGAAGGTACCCAAATGTTACCTTTTCCTATTTTTCCCAAGGATTATGTTAATTCTGTGTCCTAATGTTGATTTGTTGATCAGAAGTTTCAACAGAACATATACCTTCCTTAATAACACCAAAAGGGAAATTAGTTGATTATTAATCTTGGATATATAGAATATTTAAAAATTTATACTCCATTCTCAGATGATAATAAGAGGAGTCCTTGCTAATGCGACTGTTGGGAATCACCTTTTGGGTAGGTGGATTTGAGAGCTGTGTGGGGATGAGGGGGAATAGGCACTACTGTAATTCATACGTGGTATCTATATAATAACTCTATTGTATTAATTTGATCTATATTATAGGTACATGATTCTATAGCAAACATTTTAAAACAATTTTATTGACTTTCACCAAAGCAAGAACTTAATTACCATTCTGCCAATTGGTCAAATTTGTACGACTCCTCTTAAAACCAGATTTTCTGTAGATAGACGAGGAAAGCACTTTAGCATTTCAGAGAAGAAAGCACAAAAATAGAACTCAGTTGACTCTGAGAATACATAAGAAAGCAAACCAGAGCACACCGTGTGGCTTTCTGACACCGAATAAAAGTCATGCCTCTACCCCTGTTGTTCTTTCCTTCCCATGTCAGTGTCAGTCTTTGTTTTGAAGAAGACACAATGGGATCCTGTCTATTACTTCTTAAGCTGGGTCAGAGTTTGTGTTTTGTCTGATTGGCTGCCTCCTCACTCTTCAGGAGGCCCAATAAGATATAGTAAATACTATCCGTGAGTGAAATTGCTGAGGGAGGAAACACACTTATTGTGCAGTATTTGTTGGGAGTTTCAGGAATAATAGAGTTTAGAGTAAGACGATGTAAAATATTGAGTAGCTGTATCAGACTGTGGCATTTGTTTACTGGTGGGTTAGCTACCAGTTTTCTGCAAAAAATAGTCCAAATTAGATTATTTTAGTAATTATTATTTAACATGTGCTAAGTGCCCACAACATGTTGGTCCCTTCCTATGATATCAGAATGCACTGTGGAAGGAACTGAACTTGCTGTTGATTTAATTAATCTCTCAAGTTAATTGCCAGTATGGGCCACATTTCTTTCATGAGTAAAATTGGAGTGTGAGAAAAGGTAATGTCCCTCCCTCATTAAGCTGTCCATGTTAGATTTACACGGCAACAGTGAGGTGCATTCAGGCTTAGTTTTGATA
The DNA here is from genome assembly GCF_949987515.2 of Delphinus delphis. Lineage (NCBI taxonomy): Eukaryota > Metazoa > Chordata > Mammalia > Artiodactyla > Delphinidae > Delphinus > Delphinus delphis. The sequence continues at coordinate 75,589,301 of NC_082692.2, read as the reverse complement.
GCTTTCATTACTGACAGCACAGAGTAAGTGGTGATCCGTCCTTCTATTATTGGATTCAACTCAATAGGTATGGCACAAACACCATCATCTCTATCAGGGAGGTTTCAAAGAGCTGTTTGTAGTTTGATGCTCGGCTTGTCGTATTTTTTCCCTCCACTAGCCCCAGACTCCTTTTGTTCTCCCAATGAGTGGGGAATTGCAATGCAGGACACCACCTGACATCTGCCAAGAAGGGCAGCCCTTGCCAACTGCCACATTCCCCAGAGTAGGAATCAGTTAGTGACTCCTGTCAGTGAGGTGAGTTTGTAGATCTTAGGAACTTCCCTTCACACAGTTACATAATGGCATGTGACATTCTCCCCCCAGCACCAACTTGGGCTTGTAAAGCTCTGTAGACAGGGACTTTAAAAATGGCTGAGATGTTGTTGCTTACCTGCCCAAACTGGAAGACCAATTATGTGCCTGTCTTTTCATCAGTGTTTGCTTCTACAGAGTCTTAGGTTGGGTTCCTGGTCTTCAGACAGGGATTGGTGTGCAGGTGATTTATTAAGGGAGAGCTCTTGGGAGAAACCAGGAGGGGAGTGAGAGTATTAGGATAGGGCAGGGGAAGAAGCTACCAAGGATGTGGTTTCCGATAAGATTAGCCGGATCGCATGAGGCGCTCTGGAGCATGAATCGTACCACAAGGGCAGTCCTGCCTTGAGACAGAGCGCTCCCCTTTCCACTAGTCAGTCATTAGCTATGGGCCCTGGGTAGGGGGTGGCTATGGTGGTACATCTCCCAGGCACCTCTGGGTGAAGGGGCTCTTTCGCTCAAGGGCAGTCCTTTGGAGAAGATTGGCAGCAACACCCGTAAGAAGGAATGGGCTACCAAACTGGTAAAATGGATCCCAAAACCCAAACAGGATCTGGGTGAAGCATCAGCGACTTCTGCTAAGTGTAGAGAACACATTCTGTAGTGGGATAGGGTATTTGCATGCACACGGGAATACAGTTCCCTTCAAGTTACAAAATTCTGTGGCAGAGTCAGAGTGCATTGTAATTTTATTCTCTGATTCAGTCTTTAATAAGAGACCTTGGTCTGATAGAGAGATGAAAATCACATAGTACTTTCTTCTTAGCTTTATGGGAAATGAAGTTGTAGTTATCAAGTAGACTTTCACCTCAGAAAAAGAATATGACAAAACAAATATCCCTCCACAGATTTTTACTAATATATTGTTAATGCCTATAAAGGTAATTAAATATGACAGATGAAAAAACCATTATACTCACATGCCAAAGAGGAAGTGGGGTATGCTAAGTGCCTGTGTGCTACAAAATACAGCCTCTTGTTACATCAAACGACAGGGCCTAACTTTCTGATGTAAACACATTATTGCAAATGTCAGTGCACAGACGGCAAAGATGATTACTAAGGAAATAGCAAAAGCAATAAAATATAGACAAACAACCTTTCATTGACTAAGTTATAATTCAAACTTGTTATCACTATGGATGAACCATTTCATATAGAGGCTTAATTTTTCATTGATAGGCTTTTTTAATAAGACAGCAAGATGAAAGAAGCAACATTTGATGTTAAATATTAAGTACCTTAATGGAAATAATAAAACTTTTATATCTTAAACTGCAGAGGATACATTCTGAGGTTTATATCTCCCTTCCTCTTTTCTTTCCTATCAAAAATATCAATAGCTTACTATAACAAATCAAATTATGAAACTTTCCACTATGTAGGTTTCTGAATTTAGCCATGTGTATATTTTATAAGTAGATATTTTCTGGAGGATGAAATAAAGACTTTATTCACTCTGTATTTCATGTATTTTTTACTAAAGCTTCAACTTTGCTAAGTTACTCCTGAAAGATTCAATCTAAAGAGGAAAGTTTTGGTATATATTTTGTTTAAAAATGCATGTGTTTCTTTGAATGCAATCAGTTGTAGAAAAAAATTAGGAATTTTTTTCTCCAGTAAGTTGGTGTTTCTTTGGTGGCTTCTTTTGATTTTTCGTACAATTTTTTACATCAGAAAGGATATTTTGTACACAAAAAATTGGTAATGGCACATAGCATAAATACAAAGTGTCATGAGTTACCCCTAAAATATTTATAGCCTTGGGTTCATGAAAAATGTTGAATTTCATGAAGAATTTTGTTTAGCATTTATTGTGGTCATTGACAGTGCTGTTTTCATGGCAGAATAATCTTTAAAACACTCTGGTTCAGTTGTTTGTTGAAATGACAAAAGAAAAACTATTTCCCTAAAAATGTTGCTTGAGGTTGATTTCTACTTCTAGGTCCTTTACTCAAAGAAAGACTTGCCAAGAACCCACACGTGTTTGAAGCAACCTTCCATCAGTATTAAAAGGCTAACTTGACTTTGTGTTCTAGGCCCTGATCCAAGGTGCTCTAAACACAGTCTGTCATTCATACCTCACATCAGCTCTAGGCACCACATATATTATTACTGCATTTCACAGACTGGGAAACTGAAATTCAAAGGGTTCAAGCTGCTATACCACACAGCCTGCTCTGAAAAAAGCTTCTTATGACTGAGGGACCAGTATTAACAAATAGTTATCATATTAACAATAGTCAAATGTAGTCTTCAGCTACATACTGATACCCTATTTTAGGAATTCTTGGTGTCAGTTATAGAAGCTCTTTAGCCCTTTGTTAAGATGAGGTGTTTATCATCATCACCAGCACCACCATCAGTCGTCACCATCACCATCACTGTCGTCACCATCATCATCATCATCATCACCATTCTTCTCCTCTTCTTCCTCATATCTATCAGTTATTGACTGTTTCTTAATGGCAACCCTAAGATGGATGTTTTACCTTTAGCAAGCTTGTCCTCTGGTTTCCCTCGGTTTGATGAAAAATATTTCTCATGTGGGCAGGTAGCCCATCTACAACTCATCACATATAATAATGGAGAAATCATGGGTTTAGGAGTTTGACAGATCTGAGTTCCTAATTTTGATTGTAAGCAAGATGGTTAATGTATCTGAGCTTCAGTTTCTTCACCTATCCCATAGGCTAAATAATTCCTATCTTGTAGTTCCTAGGGAAAGTTAGATGAGATGGCATATCCCAAATGCTTAGCACTGTGCTGCAAATGTAGTAGTCACTCCAGAAATGTTGGTTTCTCTCCCCTTCCTGTGTACCTTTCGTGTGGAGAGAAAATGATAGGAGGCATAGATAATTGCTAAATTGAATTGTATAATGAAGAAAATCCTTATTATATATTTAATAACTTCCATTTCTCATTCATGTGCTATGTTTGAGGTTGTGTTTGTTTGCATAATATGCCTTATATCATTTAAATTTCAGAGCAACTCTCCGCCCTAGGCAGTTGGTAGCTCCTGATTTTCTCAACAGTGGGAATCAGGAACTCTATTCTCTTCCATCTGCTCATCTATATGGACTTCATCAGTGGATTTTTTGCCTTCTGGCCAGTTGGAAACCCAAATGAGATCAGAGGAACGGAGGAGAGTGAGGTCAGTGTATTAGTTGCCTTGGATCCCTCCCAATGGCTCTTACTTGGTCTAGCTGTGTTCCTCTATCTAAATCTCTTCTTAATATTAACTCCCAACCAGACCTTCTCCTTCTAGGTTCTGGGCACTGCTCCTTTCCCTTCTCCTTTTACAGCTAAGGATGATAATAACTCCAGAGTGTTGGCTATTCCTTATCGTTTCTGTGTATACTACCCAAAGTTTTGTAAATGGTCTCTTTTATTAAACCCTCCTCAATCTATTTTAATTAGAGTGGGCCATCTGTGTCCTGCTGGGACCCTGACTGATAGATAAGGGGAAGCTAGGGGACATTTTTTGAAACTGCAGGTACCTAACAGGTACATAACAAATAGATTTGTTTATTTGAGGTGACTTGGTGGATGCTGGTAGAGTGGATTAGGGAGCCAAAGACACTCAAACCATTCTTGCTATTACCACTATTCTTTTCTATTTTTATCAGTCTCAACTGATGTTAAGGACTTCCCTTTCACCGTGGACACACTCTGTGCTTGAGTTCTTTCATTTGCAGACTCTCCATGTGGCTCCAATACTAGATTTTGCACTCCTTTAGGGTGGGAACTATTTTATTCATCTATGTGCCCTTGACACAAGTACATCACTATGCTTTAGTAGGTACTTAGCACAGCCATAATTTAATGATCCATCTGCCTACCTCTAAGGATGAGCCGGAACTGAAGTACAGTGGCAGAACACATTTTGCTTCTTGACGTTGGCTTCCATAAAACCTCAAACAATATATTGCTGATGTGTTATATATGTAAACATTATATAAATGGACGAGTCTGACTGTATTTTTTTTTTTGGCATCTGCTAGAGGAGAAAAATTGGATAGATGCCTTGGAGGCATGGGCAGTTGTAATATATCAGTAGCATATACTGATCTGGTTACAATTTGAAATAATACAGAACATTTTCCTTTTCTCTCCTGAGTTTTTGCTGATTAAAATTTGTTCCAAAATGTTCTCAATTACTGGATATTGATGTTTCTTACTTTAAAAGCCTGATTGCAGATACCCTGGTAATAGTTTTTTACTTTTTAATTAATGATAAGCACTGAAGAAATCAGTATTAGAGCAGTTCCAGCTTTGACTTTTAAGGGTCATAAATACAGTGTGGTAGTGAAATGCATATTATAATTGAATAACAGGATTTTTTAAATGAAGGTTTTCATCACTAATTGTTTTTTTTATCACTAATGTTTTGATAGGCTTACATATCAGAAGGATAAAAGCGGTAGTGCTTGGTCAATTTACTGGCTGTGTTTTAAAGTCTAGTTTGTAAAAAGAGTAAGAATTCAGCTAACTTTTAAACTAGAATAAATTTCTTAATCTTACAAAGGAATAACAGTGTGGTGTTCCCCTTCAGATATAAAAGATATATTTTTTTCTTTGCAAATTGCAAATGGCTATCAGTGTGCTGAAATACAACTGGTATGAGTCCCCTGAGAGAGACACTTTCTGTAGACTGACACAAATTTATCTTAGGGGAATTTATATAGAGTAAATTATTTATATAAAAGCCTAAGGACCTTCTGCCATGCTTTAGGGTTTGTTTGTTTGTTTTGTACATATCACTATAAAATGCCACAAGCAATCACAATTGGTCTATTTGTAAAAATCAATTAATTAATTATTTTTTTGGCTGCGTTGGGTCTTTGTTGCTGTGCGTGGGCTTCTCATTGCAGTGGCTTCTCTTGTTGCGAAGCATGAACTCTAGGCACTCGGGCTTCAGTAGTTGTGGCTCGTGGGCTCTAGAATGCAGGCTCAGTAGTTGTGGCGCACGGGCTTAGCTGCTCCACGGCATGTGAGATCTTCCCGGACCAGGGCTCAAACCCGTGTCCCCTGCATTGGCAGGCGGATTCTTAACCACTGTGCCACCAGGGAAGCCCAAAACTGGTCTATTTTTGATGAGGAAAGGCTGCAACCAAACCTTTTTCAGCAGCAACCCTGATGCATCAGACATGGAGAAAATGATGACAACAGAAGTGGAATAGAGCCATAGCAGAGTTGAGGACAACCTGAGAACTGGCATAGAGTTTTGCTAAGCCATTGAGGGGGTTCCCACCCTGCTAGTTCCCTTCTTTAAACTCTAAGAAGGGGCCTAGAGGAGGGAATTGAGCCTGGGGATTGGAGAGGTTATTGGAAGTATGGGCATCTGAGATGTGCTCATGATCTGCTTCCAATGATCAGTGCAGATGCTGGGTAAACTGCAGAGGAAACAATACCTAGATTTGGAATTTTTACTCTGAGTAATCAGTAGGTCTGATTTTTAAAAAATTAAATTTGTAAATAATTATAGATTCAGAGGAAGTAGTAAAGAAATACACAAGGAGGTCCTGTGGACCCTTTGCCCAGCTTCCCCCAATGATAATATCTTGCTTAACTATAGTACAATACAAAAACCAGGAAATTGACACTGGTATAATCTGTAGAGCTTATTCAGATTTTACCAGTTATACAGGCATTTTCTGTGTGTTTATGTATATTACGTGTGTAGGTGTAGTTCTATGCAGTTTTATCACGTGTAGTTTCATGCAATCACCAACACAATCAAGATACTTACCTGGGGCTTCCCTGGTGGCGCAGTGGTTGAGAGTCTGCCTGCCGATGCAGGGAACACGGGTTCGTGCCCCGGTCCGGAAGGATCCCACATGCTGCGGAGTGGCTGGGCCCGTAAGGCATGGCCGCTGAGGCTGCACGTCCGGAGCCTGTGCTCCGCCACGGGAGAGGCCACAACAGTGAGAGGCCCGCGTATCGCAAAAAAAAAAAAAAAAAAGATACTTACCTGTACCGTCATCCCAAGACTCCTTCCTTCTACTCCTTCATAGCCACACCCATCCCCTCACATCATCCCCAACCACTAGCAACTGCTAATCTGTTCTTGATCTTGATAATTTTTATATTTCATGAATGTTATATAAAACTAACTGTGCAGTATGTATCCTTTTGAGATTGGCTTTTTAAAAATTGCTAAATATTGTTCCATGTTACGGATGTACTGCAGTTTGTTTAAACATTCACCTGTTGAAGTATGTTTGGATACTTTCTACTTTTTGGCTATTACAAATAAGCTGCTGTAAGCATCCATGTACAAACTTCTGCATGAGAATAAGTTTTCATTGCTCTGGGATAAGAGTACAATTGCCTAAGTACAATTGCTGGGTCATATGATAAGTCCATTTTTAATTTTAAAAGGAACCACCAAACTTTTTTTCCGAAATCACTGTACCATTTTACATTCCCACCAGCTACGTATGAGTCATTCGGTTTCTCTGCATCCTCACCAGCGTTTGATGTTATCACTGTTTTAATTTTTGCCATTCTGAAAGGTATATAGTGGTATCTTATCATGGTTTTATTTTATTTATTTATGTTTTAACATCTTTATTGGGGTATAATTGCTTTACAATGGTGTGTTAGTTTCTGCTTTATAACAAAGTGAATCAGTTATACATATACATATGTTCCCATATCTCTTCCCTCTTGCGTCTCCCTCCCTCCCAGCCTCCCTATCCCACCCCTACAGGTGGTTACAAAGCACCGAGCTGATCTCCCTGTGCTATGCGGCTGCTTCCCACTAGCTATCTACCTTACGTTTGGTAGTGTATATATGTCCATGCCTCTCTCTCGCTTTGTCACAGCTCACCCTTCCCCCTCCCCATATCCTTAAGTCCGTTCTCTAGTATGTCTGTGTCTTTATTCCTGTCTACCCCTAGGTTCTTCATGACATTTTTTTTTCTTAAATTCCATATATATGTGTTAGCATACGGTATTTGTCTTTCTCTTTCTGACTTACTTCACTCTGTATGACAGACTCTAGGTCTATCCACCTCATTACAAATAGCTCAATTTCATTTCTTTTTATGGCTGAGTAATATTCCATTGTATATATGTGTCACATCTTCTTTATCCATTCATCTGATGATGGGCACTTAGGTTGTTTCCATCTCTGGGCTATTGTAAATAGAGCTGCAATGAACATTTTGGTATATGACTCTTTTTGAATTATGGTTTTCTCAGGGTATATGCCCAGGAGTGGGATTGCTGGGTCATATGGTAGTTCTATTTGTAGTTTCTTAAGGAACCTCCATACTGTTCTCCATAGTGGCTGTACCAATTTAAATTCCCACAAACAGTGTAAGAGGGTTCCCTTTTTTCCACACCCTCTCCAGCATTTATTGTTTGTAGATTTTTTGATGATGGCCATTCTGACTGGTGTGAGATAATATCTCATTGTAGTTTTGATTTGCATTTCTCTAATGATTAATGATGTTGAGCATTCTTTCATGTGCTTCTTGGCCATCTGTACATCTTCTTTGGAGAAATGTCTATTTAGGTCTTCTGCCCATTTTTGGATTGGGTTGTTTTTTTTTTTGTTATTGTCTTATCATGGTTTTAAATTGCATTTCTCTAATGGCTAATGATGTTGTACGTCTTTTCATGTGCTTGCCACCTGCCTATGCTCTTTGGTGAAATATCTCTTCTTGTCTTTTCCCCATTTTCTAATTGGATTTTTGTTGTTGCTGTTTTGTTTTTTTGCTATTGAGTTTTGAGAATTCTTTATATATTCTAGATACTAGTCTTTTGTCAGATATGTAATGAGGTCAGCCTAGGACTTCACTGCTGCTGCTTCCAGATCAGACTGCCCATTGGTGCCTCAGAGACTAGGGCTCCTCACTGGGTTTCTATTAGGCTTCCCCTTTTCTGGTCCTTTGGCTAGAGAGAGCAGGCTCTTCCTGCTCTGGTGCCCAGTCCAGGGTATATGGGAAATAAACAGAAAACCAGGGGACTCACCACATTGTTGTCCTCCAAGTTCTGAGGTCCCTAGCCAGTGACCTTTTTTCCAGGTTTCAGAGTTCTTTTATCATTTTCTGATGAATAATTTCCAGGGTATTTAGTTGTATTTAGAGGGAAAAATGAGTAGAGCAGAGAAAAATGAATTCACACCATCTTTTTCTAGAACCACCTTTTAGATATGATACTTAAGAAGTCATTTTGTATCAAAAAGCAATAGGAATGATTTTCCTGCAGATGTTATCTGACAATATGAGAGCATTGTAAGCTTTTACTTTTTACCATTGTTATCTTAAGTGGCCTTTGCATTATGGTGACCTCTTAAGATTAAAGGCTTAAAGGTGACTGTCTTTAATGCCAGTGCTTGAAAATATTTTCACTAGTTTGGGACAAAAGTGTTGTATGGACTCTGATGCATTGCCCAGATCCTCCTTCAGGAGCTAAGGACTCATTACCCCGCCTGCTGGGGATGCTGCCCACGGACAGCCCTCTTTCAAAGGCACATCTCTTTCATGAGGTGGTCTATCTCCAGTAACTCAACACTGGAGGGTATAAAGGACCCTGCCCTCTCACCCCAAAACAAGACAGCCCATGTTCATTATTCCCCACAAGTTACCATTGGAACTTCTGCCAATTCTGCTTCCTTTCTCTCCCTCCCTTTTTTTCTATAGATGTTGATCCCCAAAGCACTCCGTTAAAAACCTCCTTCAAGATAAATGTGTGAAGAGTCTGTTGCTGGGGAATCCAACCTGCCTTAAAAGTTTTCTTTTCTGTAGGTTTTCTGCTGTCTTTTCCTAAATGAAATTGTCCATGGAAAGAAATCTAGTTCTCCTAGAACTAGGATGTTTTTATTTATTCTTATAATGAAGCTATGGCCACACTAGATGGAAATGCTATTTGTTTTCAGAATCTTCACTTGGAAGAATAAAAAGCTGGGATGCTAAACACTTCTCCCCCGTTTTTGAAATTTGTAAACTGTGGCTTACAATTCTTATAGATTTCTTGGACCTATCTCTTTTCATGAAGCGTGATCACCAAACACAGCCAGTTTTGTAGATGACTGTTTCAGAAAGTTTATTTGAGTCTGCAGTCACATCTTCTGCAGTTGCTGTTAACATTTAGTTCTAGCATGCTAAGTGTATGGTCCCTGGCACCGTGTTCTCCATGTGGCATTCTAGTCTGAGTTTCTCTGCTTAATTCAGAAGTTTAGAACAAAACCATGGTAGTGGCAGTGCCATTATCTTTAAGCTTTTTTCTTAGCAACCAGCTGATTGCAGTGTGTAAACAGTAGGTTGCACATTACTCACTCATGTTTACCTCCCACCAAGAACTGGTTACTCTTTCACATATCTCCTGATTTATTTCCCACAGTGCTTCTAAATTAACTACGTGGAGATCTCCTACGTACTTTAAAGTCACTCCTGTGCTTGTTCATTTAGAATTTTCTCTACCTAAATTACGGTGAACCATGGAAGAAACTTAAATAAGTCCATTGCATTTTTTTGAAAAGTTATTATGAAGATAATATATATTTGATTTTATTCAGTAAATGTGTACCTAAAGACACCATTAAATTGAATTTTTGTAAGCGTATTAAAAATGTAAATGCATTAGAAAGGCCTACTGTTCCTATGGTGAGTCTTTTCTGAAAGGTAAGTGATAAATCTTTACTTCATGTTTAAATCAGACTTTTTACTATATCAAGGTCTTCTTGAAAAGGTGAAAGTAAGCCAGGTCCATTCTCATATTTCTTTCTGAACTGCAGTATGGTTCAAATGGGCTAAAATAGAAGGTAAGGAGGGGGTTAATATAAGTAGATTTTAATAAAATTAAGGGCATTTGTTTCTCATAGAGGTTACTGAATACCTCCTTACTGATAACAGTCTCCAAGAAAATGATATAATGTTGAGAAACATTTAATAAGAGAGTACATCCTCAAAATCGTTAACCCTTCCAGTTTATTAAAAGTCTATATGAGTGTCAATTATAAATATTTATTCAAGATATTTCCCTGATATTACAACATATAATATCCTCTGAAAAGTGTGCCCCTTCAAAAACTGTACTCCTGTACTCCTTCTCTGGAGTTTGTCCTTGGAAAAAGATGGCTCAGCTTACTGGTTAGTCTTCCATTCTGTGGTATCAGTTGTTCATGGTCTCTTCATGGGTATTAAAATTATGGTAACAATCTTGAAAGTGGACTTGATAAAAATATTATGATGGAGCATGTCCCTTGATCCTTTTCAGCCTGGGTTTTCTTTTTTTTTTTTTTTTTTTTTGTGGTACGCGGGCCTCTCACTGTTGTGGCCTCTCCCGTTGCGGAGCACAGGCTCCGGACGTGCAGGCTCAGCGGCCATGGCTCACGGGCCCAGCTGCTCCGTGGCATGTGGGGTCCTCCCGGACTGGGGCACGAACCCGTGTCCCCTGCATCGGCAGGCGGACTCTCAACCACTGCGCCACCAGGGAAGCCCTTGAGCCTGGGTTTTCTTCATCTACAAAATGGATAAAGTAATATTTGTCACATAGAAGTCATGTGAGATTCGATTCAGTTGAGAATACTTTGTGGTCTTTACAGTAATAATCAGACACAGGCTGTTATTTCTGACTTTCTAGATTTTTTTTTTCTGAAAATATAATTACGACAAGGCTAACTCTTTGGTCAGTGCTTCCCAGATTTTGAAACCGTTCTATAGATTTCTCTTTGGAGATTCACGATTGCCATGCGCAGAAAGCAAAGTTGGTTTGTTTCGTCTTATTATCTTTAATTTTTGTCTTTTTTTTTTTCAGAAGAGAAAACTGAAAGCTGAGGGTCAGTGGGTTAAGTCATTCATCCTAGGTCACATATTTAATAAACAGCAGACCCAAGGCTATAGCCAGGCTCTCTGACTGCTAGTCATTTTTAGGAGGGGCAACACTCAATACTGTAATATGAGGACCAAGTGGATAATAGAACTGAGTGATGTGTGAACCTAACGGGAGTGATGGGAACATTGGTGAACTAGAGAACGCACATGCAGTGATCTGGGAAGTACAACGCTGCCACCTGGCTCCAGTGAGCTGTTGCCAAGGGGGATTTCTGGTCTAGTATGCTAAGATCTGATTTTTTTTGTTTTAAAGAAAGAAGCCAGAAATTCAGATTTTTATGTTAAAAATATCACCACCTCGTAAAAGAAGGAAAGAGACAGACACACAAACACCGGGTGGTAGTAGCATTTTATTTTTCCTTGTTGCAGTCTGTGGCTGTGAGGTGCTTCTATTCCCTGGCTTTGGATCCATTAGATGCTGAGTGAAGAAGATTGTAACGTGCCTGAGGGCAGGGATTATTGTTGTGTCCCAAAATCTAGCAAGGTGCCTGCTATTACACAATGCGCTAGTACAGGCTCTTGAATGGATGAGTAAAGCAGTGGTCCCCAATCTTTCTGGCACCAGGGACCTGTTTTCTGGAAGACAATTTTTCCACGGATATGGGGTGGGGGAGGGATGGTTCAGGAGGTAATGTGAGTGATGGGGAGCGGCAGATGAAGCGTCCCTCACTGGCCCGCCACTCACCTCCTGCTATGTGGCCTGGTTCCTAAGAGGCTGCAGACATGTAACGGTCCTTGGCCCGGGCGTTGGGGACCCTAGAATAAAGAACCACAACAACAGCCAAAGGGTTCCTACAACATGCGTCTTGGGACCTGAGTCAGCAGCCCACAGGTCAGCACTGTGTCATCTTTTCTACTCCAAAAATATTCAGGCAGGTGATAATTTCTAGATTGTTTCTCAAATGGAAATTATAGTAAGTTAAAATTAGGGTGAAATTTTTTTATCTGTTTCTTGAATTACTGAAAAATATTAATTACACGAAGTACAGGTATATTCCGAAAGTTTTAATAACTTAATTTTCAATAATTTCAGTATCTGAATACTCATATGTTTTAGGCATGGTGGTGTTTGAAAATTATAACTTTGTTCAAGGGAATCTCAATTCAAATATGCCTATACTTAAGTATAGATATGAATTCATTTTTCTTAAAACATTTCCAGGGACCTCTGTTTATTATAAAGGAAGAAAAAAATGCCATATGTCACTTTGGTTGATGTTGATTATATGTATATGTAGGTGTGTTGTCATGGATTCAAACACATAATTCTAAAGAGTTTAGAAATACTTTACCTACTATATTATGGACATCAAGATTTTTCATGGGCAAAACCTTGGCTCCCTTATTTTTCTTTAAACGATAAAATATAAGCAATGATATTTAGGTTGGGTCCTCATAGCAACAACCAAAAGCCACAGTTAAGACCAAAATCAGAAACGTGAATGATAGGAGCTGTGATTGTCTGTCCTATCTGTGATTGGTTTCAAAAGGTAGAGATATAGTTTTGTTTTGTTTTGTGTTTTTTGCGGTACGCGGGCCTGTCACTGCCGTGGCCTCTCCCATTGTGGAGCACAGGCTCTGGACGTGCAGGCTCAGCGGCCATGGCTCACGGGCCCAGCCGCTCCGCGGCATGTGCGATCTTCCCGGACCGGGGCACGAGCCCATGTCCCCTGCATCGGCAGGCGGACTCTCAACCACTGTGCCACCAGGGAAGCCCAGAGATATAGTATAATGTAATATTTTATTCCACCCTCAGAACATGTCATTGTTCCCATTTTAATTAAGAAGATTAATAGTTAGAGAAGCACATACCCAGAAACCTCCTTGCACCATGCCATGCATCCAGCCTTTGGGTCATGCATCCAGCCTTTGGGTAACCTGTTGAAAGCAATACCAAACAATCGACCTCCAACCATCTCACCACACTCCGACTTGAAGTTCAGCTTCACAGTTAAATAACTTGCCAACTTCAAATTAGCAATAAACAGCAACTCAGGATCTGTAGGGTTTATAAGCAAGTCAGAAGTGGTGCTTAGAATGATTACATTCCTAAGCTCACAGTTATCACAGCTTAGAACTAATTTTTATGCCTTAAATAAAACCAAAAGAATCTACACAAAGCACTTCATTTTCTGGGAAGGTTAAATTAAAATTAAAGTGTTCACTGGGAAGTCATCCTCTTTCAAATGAATTTCCTAAGAATCACCTACTTGAGGAGAGAGTAGCTACTGTAATTTTAATTTTTCGGGTATAAGTCCTTTTACTTTCTAACAATAGATATAGAGAGGCCACTAGTATTTTTTTTAAGTATGATATTTAAAAAATTATTCTGCAAGGCAGTTCTTCCAGGTTTACAGATTGTACACATTTATACAGTGTGGTAATTTATTTACCCAGATGGGTAGCAGAGAGAGTCTGAAACTGAAACAGACAATATTCCAGAGAGATCTAAAGTAGGCAGTGAATAATAGCCAGAGTAGCGCCTTGGATTATGTCACGTGTCTCCTGCAGAGTCCAAGTGACTTTGCAGCTCTCTTTGAAACATTCTACATAACATCCAGGTCAGGGTCTGGGAGAGAGAGAGAGAAAGACCCCTGGGACAGCTGTAGCTGTGGCAACTGGGTTCTTGCTGCATGAGGAGCTAAGAGGAGAGAGAGGTAAATCTCCCTCTCCAGCTTTGGCAGCTCAGATGTATTGGGGCTAGGGGGAATTCCTTTTGAGATCTCCACTAACTTTCATATGGTAGGAGTCTAACAAGTTATCTCTTTGACCTTCTAGGCAGCAGATGTATTAAACTATTTTCCCATGAAATCTGTCTGGAATGAGTGCCTTTAAAATTTTTTCTAAACATTAAAAAATCTGAATTTCTAGAATCTCTTTAAAAATTGGAAAATCTGACCACACTGTACCATTATTATACCCTCATGGTCCAAATTGGCTGGATCTGAGCTGTAGCTGTGTGGTTTAGATGGGGTATGTGCTCCCCACATGACCATACACATACACTTACCCACACAACTGGTTTCACTTATTTTCTCACCTGTCTGGCTCCGGAGTACTCCCGAGTTTGCAATTCCTGTTGTGCAGACTGGTTGAAGTGATTTTATCTATTCATTTGTCTATTGATCTCCAGGCTCAGATTGCCAGTTCCTTAATGAGCATTTCTATCTCAGTGTCCCTCCACCTCCTGGCTCCACATGTCCAATGCCAAAATCTTTTCCATTCCCTCAGTGCTCAATGATATTTTAAGCATTAATCTATATTATCTCATTTAATTTTTAAAAAAGTAGGTATATGTATTTTTCTTTTCACAAATGGGGAAACTGAGGGTATAGAGGCAGAATTCAGATTTAAGATGGTTTGATTTCAAAGTTCATTTTCAGTGTCATTACTGTTTCAGGAGGATAAGGGACTACACCATGCTTTTTCTCTGTCTTTTAAAAATCTTTTTGCAATGTGCTTAGGAACGTGTAAGCATAATGAAACGTAATACACTTGGTGATTATGTTACTGCCTCTTCTTTATTCTCTATCTTTCAAGACATACAAAACATGTCTATATACACTGTTAGGATTGCAATTCACCATTTCCACAAGGCGAGACTCTTAGTCCTGATAGCAATTCAGAATGATCTAGATCAGTGCTATACAAATGAAATACAATGTGAGCCACATATATAATGAAAAAAAAAAACTGATGGCCATGTTAAAAAAGTAAAAGGAAGGACGTAGAATTAATTTCAATATATATTTTATTTAACCTAATATATCCAAAATATTATCATTTCAACATGTAATCAATATTTTTAAATTATTGAGACATATTTTGTATTCTTTTTTTAGTAGTAAGTCTTCAAAATCCTGTGTATATTTTATACTCTCAGCGTATATCAGTTCAAACTAGTCACATTTCAGTTGCTGAATTGACATGTGTGGCTCATGGCTACCGTAATGGGCAGCCCAGGCCTAGGTCATTAGCCTTACTTACAGAGGGAAAGTCGGGCAGAGGGGTATGGTTCCTGTGGTGGCCAAGGCACAACTCAAACTTTCTAAGCCCCGATTCATACCTTCTCCTGCAACTAATGCTGTGAGCCCTGGGCTGTGCAAAGAAAGAGAGTTTTGGAATGAATTATTTATTCTTTTTTTATGGATACAGCTGCTCAGTGTTTGGGAAACCAAGGAGTTGGGATAATTTTAGTATTTCTCTCCTCTGCTCTCAGTGCAGTTCTAGGGTTTTAATGGAGGGACTTAGGATATGATTTCACAGGAAAGTGTTTTATCTCTTGGGGTAGTTCATAGTCCCTTGCCAGCCCGAGGTGAGATCGTAAGTCCAAATCAGTTCACTTCTAGAGGAATTTACCTTTTGCCTACCATCAGAGAGAGTGGGTGAACATACAGAGAGAAGGATGTGTAACATTGTTGGGAATGTGAAAACTTCACTGAAGAAGAAACTAAAGAACAACGCACTAAAGTGTGCAATAGAGTCGCTAAGGTAGTTTCTGGCAGCGCCAGAATGGACAGCCTGAATGTGGAATGAAAGTAACTTTGGTTGAAGCTCTAGTAACTATGATTTGTAATACCCGGAGATGCAGACTAAAGGCAATCAATTATGTATGACCTGTTATTACTTTGCGAAAACTGGTCCTGGATTGTTTTATTATTTGATAGTGTTTTTCCAGGAAAAATAAACTTTCTTTTGCTCCCATTTTTCACTGAGATAGATGCAGAAAAACTCAGAACTGTTCTAGTGAGCATATATTTCTAGCTAGTCTACCGATCTGAATTTCAGGTTGTGATGATATGGTCATAAAAATTTGCCCTGGGCACATTTTTGGCTGATCTTAGCTGAAAAGCATTTTTTAACGCCACATGATGAGATTTAATGACTCTTGTATTGCAGGTTGGGGTGCTCTGTCAGGAAAATGAAATAATTCCATTTTGATTCTTTTTCTATGCTGGAAGCCCTCTGAGTTTCCCTTATTAAAATGACAGAAAGTGCTGTTTAAACATATGGTCTGCACTTCAATTGTTCCATAGTCTCCTGTTATTATTTTTATTCTTTATAGAGCACCCAGATACCTGAGGTATATTTCTCATATAGAAAAGAAGGGACCTTGCCCCCTTGAACTTTCATGTCATGTAGACTAATTCAGCACAAATGAAAGATAAGGCATGAAGAAGGCATTGGCAATCACTGAAGTGGTTTTGAGAAGCTGGTCATGGCCATAGTTTGACATGCTTTCTGGTTGTCCTGCAACTAAGCTGAACTTTTCTTCATCTGTTCCCTGTGGTTAGTTGCCTTCCCTGTGGCTGACAGTATGGGTAGAGCTGTTTAATACAGAAACAGGGAAGCAGCTTTGGGAATTAACAGGCTCCCAAATGGTCCTGAGGTTAGACTTCTCTCAAATAGAGCAGTCAGGGACTTCCCTGGTGGTGCAGTGGTTAAGAATCCGCCTGCCAATGCAGGGGACATGGGTTCAATCCCTGGTCTGGGAAGACACACATGCCACGGAGCAACTAAGTCCGTGAGCCACAACTACTGAAGCCTGTGTGCCTAGAGCCCATGCTCCGCAATAAGAGAAGCCACCGCAATGAGAAGCCCACGCACCGCAACAAAGAGTAGTCCCCCTAACCGCAACTAGAGAAAGCCCACGTGCAGCAACGAAGACCCAACGCAGCCAAAAATAAATAAATAAATAAATTTATTTAAAAAATAGAGCAGTCAGCATTTGTTTATTTAGCTAACTCTGATCCCCTGAAGTTATATTTTAAAATTATTAAGGTAAAACATACACACCGTAGAAGTTTATAAAGTATGCTGATCTTAAGTTTACAGTTTGATGTTATTTTTAAATACATATATATCTCTGTGTAACCATCGTCTAGATCAAGGTAGAGAACCTTTTAAAGCTCCCCAGCAGGCTCTTTTGTTCTTCTTCCAAATGTGTTCCAAATACACTCCCTCAAGAGGTAACTATACTATTTTGATATCAACAACAATTAGTTTCACCAGTTCTTGAACTTCATATAAATGGAATCACACAGCATGTAGCCTCTCCTTTCTAGCTTCTTTCAAGAACATATTTGTAAGATTCATCCATGTTGTTGGGAGTGCCAGTTCATTCTTTTTGTTTCCATGGAGTATTTCATTGCATTAATAGACCACGTTTTATTGATCCATGTTCCTGTTTGTGAGCATTTGGATTGTTCCCAGTTTTTAAAAAATTCTATTTTGGTTCAGATTCTACCATGCTCAGTACTCATGCAGGGACCCTGGAGCACAGAGATGCTCTATGCTGATGGAAACCTCCATCCTATCTCCAGTAGGTTTGTATTCTACCCTAAAGGATATGGGTAATTGCTTAGTCCTCCACCTCATCCTTCCCTCTCTTCTTCCTAATAGTAATACTACTACTACTAACAGCTGTTATTCCCTGAACACGTACCACGTGCCAGGCACTAGTGCTACTCTGTGTTGTGAGTAGTGTCTCATTTAATTCTCACCAAGACCCTGGGAGGAATTATTATCACAGGTTTTACATGGAGAAATGAAGCCTTTAGTAAGTTAAATGGATTCCCTAAGACTACACGGCACATTAATGGCAGAGCAAGGATTCAAACCTAGGTTTCCTGACCCACACTGTGTTCTTAATCACTGTACATACTGACAAAGACAGGATCCTTAGGATCTATAAGGAACTGACACCTTTGAGTGGAACACAATTTTGTCCATTTTCTTCCTCCATGACCAAAAAAAAGCAGCTGTAGATTTTAAAATGTTGGAATCCATCATGCCTCAGCTTTAGGACTTCAGTGGCTCTGCTCGTTGTTGATGCAGAAGCCGAAGTCTGTACCATGGCCCCCAGGGCACCCCACAACCCGTCTACTTCCACCTCCCACCTGGACCTTATCTCCCCTCCCCCAGCCCTCCCTCAGTGCCCTCTGGCCACACTGAACTTCACCTGCTCTGGAACAGCCAAGCTCATTCCTGTCATTGGCTCTCCTGTTTTGCCATTCTCTCTGCCCAGAGCACTCTTCTGGCTCCTTCTTGTCAGCCAGCTCTCAGCTCAAATGTCACCTTCCTAGAGAGTCTTTTCCTGACCACCCATTACGAAGGATCTGTCTTTCTGTCACATTGCCTTACTTGATTTCCTTCCTAACACTTACTACACCCAGACTTATTTTAATGGATTATGTACGTGTCTGTTTTATCTAACCTTGGTCCTCAGGTCCTAGAAAAGAGTCTGACACTTTGTTTTTCACAAATACTGACTGAACGAGTGAAGGAATGAATAAGTGTGCATTTCCAAGATTCCTGGGGCTCTATGAGATATTTCCTTGTGTATTTTATAAAGGAAGAAAATCTTAATTGAAAAATGTGACTTTATAGGCTGAGGGGTCCAATCTGCCTGAGATAAAATGGTGAGGGGAGGGGAGCTATGCACATTATTAATTGTATGTGTGCAAACGTGCTCACAATCGCAGAAATTGACTTCTGGCAGTAAAGCAATTTTCCAAATGTCAGAACTAACCAGACGGTTCTGGAAAGTGGTTCTTTTCTTGTTGTCATTGTTTATTGTTTTGTTTTCTTTTTTTTATTGCTCTTTATGAAATACTAGAATGGGGAAACCATCCCATATATATGTCCAGCCTGGAGCATAGCATAGCATGTGATACAAATCCTACAAATTAACACATACTTTTATACTGGAGTTTAAAAATAAGAAATGTTACAAGAATAGCAAAAGTAGATGCTCTCTCATCACCACCACCTCATTCTAATATGACATACCTTGGAATCATTAATGATCCTTTGTTCTGCTTAATGCATGGGGTCAATGTGAAGATCTTTAGGAACAAGCTGCTCCTTATCTTCTGCTGCTGCTTTGCCATTTGGAAGGCTGCAGGCCAGTTCCTGTAAATTACAGTTGCCGTTCTCCTAGCTATTGCTGAATTGGTAGGAAGTTTTTAATATAAACGTCTTCAGTTTGTGGATATAGATTAAAACTCCTAGGCCCCAAGCAAGCTTTGTCAAAGGGACTTGCAGCCCATTGCTCCTAAAATATTGTATGCCGGGCACCCTAGGGCATGCACAAGAGTTGTGTGTGTGTGTGATGGACAGAGTTGGGATTTTCATGCCCTGTGGATGAAAGAAAAGCCATGTTAGGAGAATTGTATCCACATGGTTGGGCTAGAAGGGGTTAAAGATTGGGTGTCTCTTCTAGCCTAGGCAGAATGTCTTATTACCTCACATCAAATTGCATCCCTTACCTCTGATTCAAGTCTGCACATTCATCTCTTCCACCTTAGGCTTTTATTGAAGCTTCCACCTCTAGGCAGTGCACAAACGCAAACTTCTGTTTGCTGTCTCTGAGTGATGATATTAATTCCAATGCCCAGCAATAATGCATTGCTTATTAAACACTGTAGCAATAACCATTAGATAGTAATTCAAAGGGAAACTAAAAAGGGTGGAGAAACACCCTTTTCCCCCCTCAGCAAAAATGGCCAGAATTGAACAAAAGCAGAACTTCCCTGCATAGCAGTGGGGAGGGGTTAAGAGTCTCCACTGCTGACATGCTGTGTGATCTATGAAGAATTATTTAACTTCTCTAAGCTTCAGGTGACACATCTATAAACTGAGAATAATAACTGTACCTACCTTCTAGAGTTGTCACAAAGGTTAAATGAGAAATATATGTAGAACCCTCAGCATATGAGACACTTATCTCATATGTAGTAAGAGCTTGATTAAAGGTCATCAGAATAAGATCTCTTAGTAAGAACTGTGCTGTCATCTACATGTGGCATGCTGTCTGTGCACTGTGCAACAAACCCAGTAGAGACACCTTAAAATACAGATGTTGGTTTCCAACACTGCTGGGCAGGGGTTTGGGGGGACGGTATATAAACCAAGGACTTCAGTAGAAAAACCTACGTCATGTCTCTGCCTTATCACCAGATTATCTTAAATCCCTTTAAAAAAAGTCATGGGCATTTGAAAAAAACTTTCATCAGGTATCTTTTAGAATCAGGATTATGTACTAAGCAATGCATTGATTTAAGATTCTTGAGGTTCTCAGTATACTCAGTTTCATAAAGAGCCCCTCCTTTCTAGAAAGTCATCTTGAACCAGGAGACTTAAAATGCAAAATTCTGAGGGATTGGGCTCAAATTGATGTGTCAACTCTCCCCAACCATCTTGTCCAGGCTGAACATTATTGAACAGCCCTTGATGCTCCCAGCCCATCCCCACTATTCCTCCTTCTTCTATGTTGATCACTTGCTGGAAGATTCTTTCCCCCTCTTTGTTGCCAGTCAGCTAACGCTCATCCTTAGGATCTCAAATGGAATATCATTTCTCCTGGAGAGCTTCTTGGTCTCCCACATCTGTTCCATGCTTGGGTCTATGCTTGAATTGCCCTGGAATGCCTCCATTTTATTTTGTCCTACTTAATTATTCGTGATTATTTCCTTAATGTCTGTCCTCCCCACTAGATTGTTAGCTCCATCTGGATAGAGATTCTTCTGTTTAACACTGTATTACACAGTCCTTGGCACACGTTAGGTGCTCTATCTGACAAGTATGGTGAGTAAAGCTTACTCTTTATGAGAATTTTTTCTTTCATGTTGCACATAAATGGCTAACAAACTAGATTACATTCTCCTCTTATATTGTAACAGTTCTCATCCACTATATTTATTTATTTAATTTATTTTTTGATTTTTTATTGGAGTATAGTTGATTTACAATGTTGTGTTTCAGGTGTACAGCAAAGTGACTCAGTTATACATATACATATATCTACTCTTATTTATTTAAAAATTTTAAAATATATATATATTAATATTTATCTATTTAGGCTGCACTGGGTCTTAGTTTCAGCATGCGGACTCTTAGTTGCAGCATGCGGGGGTCTAGTTCCCTGACCAGGGATCGAACCCCGACCCCCTGCATTGGGAGTGTGGAGTCTCATCCACTTCATCCACTATATTTAAAGTTTGCTTTTTGTACCATTGAGATGATTGTGTGCTGCTTTTATAGGTTACAATTTAATAGCATTTCAAGAAGCAGCTTTTGATTTTTAAAGAAGTCACTATTTAATACATTGGTACGATAGTACAAGGTGACATTCCCTGTCTCTCTAAGATGCCTTAAGTCTTCAAAGCACATCACACAATTTCATAAAAGGTAAAGATATTGATTTTAAAATCCTGATGGAAAGGAAGGCAGAGTCTAATGTTTGAATCTGAGTTACAATCAGATACAGTAAATCACCGAGAACAAAGGACAGATAACTCAATACCTAGAATCAGGAGGCTGAAAGAGAACTTGAAGGACCCCATTTCAATCCTCTTGTCTCATTGAAGAATCATACCTCCTGGAAAACCTTTGGTCCTTGTCTAATTGTTTCTGAGCTAAACTGTGGACATATTGCTATGGCTCTATAAAATGATGTTAACTTTATGTCCTTGTTTAGGATTGTGTAGTAGCTATGAGCTGCCTGCTATATCATGTTTATGTTCTGCCTACTTCTCAAGGCAATTTGACCTCAGGCCCTATCCCAACTTGGCTAACTTATTCCCTACTACTCACATATGGTCTGGCCTCTCTGTCATTGTACTATAAATGCAATGTGAGGTATGTCACTTAGTTTTATGCTGGAAACAAAATGAGAAGACCCAGTCCCTACTCTCAAGGAGCTTATGGTCTGCTGAGTGAACCAGGTAATGTAGGCTTTTTAAATATATGCTATATGCAAAGCACTATCAGAGATATAAAAATGAACAAGACCTATAAGAACTAATGAGTAAATGTCTATAGGGAATATAGAACATTTCCAGGTTCGTAGCACTTGTGGAATAAATGTCGGCTGCTGTTCCTGTGATGCTGATGAGATATCTGGCTTTAATATTTGAGTGTGTGGTAAAGCCATCTTTGAGAACCAGAGCCCATGAGGTGGAGCTCAGGATGGGTCTGGATACACAGTTTTGGTTAGAGAAAAATTCAAAATATTTGGGACATCAGACTGGCAATATCCAGCAGTCAGCAATTGAGGAATGTGAGATTCAGGAGCATAATTAGGTAGAAAGATGTATGTTGAATAGTAAGGAATCCAGACAATTTTATCAGCCAGTCTCTTTCCATTTCAGGCCATTAGGTACACAATTTTTTTCTGTTAATATTTCAGTTTGCTTGCCTATTCCTCAAATTTAACTGAAAGATGTATATGCCAGTATTCAGAAAGGAGGATGTAAATAAAATTAAATTATTTTTTTAAAAAAAGGCCACGATTCAAACCGGCCTTCAGAACACCCTGAATCTAGTGGGATAGAGCAGGGGCAGACAGACTAAAAAAGAACTAAAATACAAGGCAGGCTTTTATCGTGATGGTCATTCAGTGGTTCTTAAAATGTGGGCCGTGGACTATCAGGATCAGTATGACCTGGTGGGGCAGGCAGAGTAATGGCCTAACATATGTACATCCTAATTCCTGGAGTGACTTTTCAGGTGTGATTAAGGATTACAGTTGTCTTACCAGCTATATTTGTCACATGGTTTCCCTCGTGACCACAGGCAATGGGGCATTATGATTGACAACACTGCGAGGAACACAGGAAACTTTGGGGAGTTCCTCAATGCAAAGAGAATAATATTACCAGAAGGAAGATGATATCGTTTGCTGGAGGGACAAAACAAAACTATCTGCTATGAGCTTATGACTTTACTGGTCACTTAGAGAAGGAAAGGCATTCTTATATGAAGGAGGAATTTGTGCCGGGGCCCAGTGGTAGCAAAATACAGAATATATTCAGGAAGTGGCAGAAAGGGATTATAGCCCTAGTGTGGCACGAGAGGGTGGGGGTGGGGGGGACACGTGGTGGGAGATGAGTTTGGAGGCCCTCACCTGCCATACTAGTGAGCTTGGATCATATTCTGTGGTGATGGGAGCCACATACGGTGTTTTCTGAGCAGGGGGTAAAATGATGAATATGGGCTTTAGAAAGCAAAGTTTGGGTTCTCGCCATTGCTTAAACGTCAGGTCTACTTCTCAGTAGTACTAGTTTTTACCATCATATGTGCATGTTGAATGCTGATGATGTGTCACTCTAGGGATTCTCCACGCATAGATTTTGTTCAGAGATGGTTTTCCCACTGTGGGAAACTTTGTCTTTGAAACTCTTAGATCACCCACAGTAAGGAATACATTTACACACACACACACACACACACACACACACACGCAGGTACACACAGCTTCATGAAAGTATACCCGCTCTGTGAGATATTTTCTATTTTCTATTCAATTCTATTTTAGTTTTTAAAAAAATTCTGGTCACAATTCCCTAGATTGATTTCTTGACCACTATTGGGTTATATCATGCCGTTTGGAGCATACTACTTTAAAGGAAAGAGGCAGTATCTTATTCTTTTTGATATTTGTTTATTTATTTTTATGTGATTAAAGCTTTACCGGGGATCAGGCAGGGACCATGTTGGGGAGCAAGGCCTGAATACCAGGCCAATAATCATATATACAAAGCTCTGAATATTTGGGTAGGTATGTTTGGTGGATGAGAGAGGAATGAAGGGTCAGTAGAAATAATGACACATCTTTACTATAATAAATGTCAAAGCTTAAGAACAACAGCATTGACAGATCGACTTGTAATTACACCACAATGAAGATCAGAACTGCTTTATATGAAATGAACCCCGCTCCATGAATAAGGTATGGATCACTATGTGATGCCAAATCTGTAAAACTGGTGTCTGATGCAGAATGATGAGAGCTACTATGCAAGGGTGTACACAGTTTGATTTCTAGAATGGTATTCTCTTTTCCCAAAATGTCAAGGAGAGCCATATACACTGACTTCTGAGCTATAAGGCTGGGTGAGATGGAAGATGCTGTGGAAAAACTTCCCTTTTATGGCATTTCCACTTACTGAAATTTATCATTTTCATTAGGTTGATAGTATTTTTTGTCCAGGTCTGAATTTAAAAAAATATATTGTATTATCCTTATTTGCATTACTGTCATGTTCTTTTTAGCATCTGTTTTCTGTCTGCCAATTTATGTTAAAAAAATAAAATAGAGAATAGTCCTTAAGAACCACAGTATTTATTCTCTTATGGTTAAATTAATAAAATAATTCTTTGATTCTCAGTCATTGGGTTACAGTATATGTATATTAGGTTTTTATACATAGCCAGGAGTCAGAAAATCTAGGTTCTGATCCCTGCTCTGACGGTGTGTGACTGTATCCATACCAGGTACTTTCTTTTTTTTTTTGGTACGCGGGCCTCTCACTGTTGTGGCCTCTCCCATTGCGGAGCACAGGCTCCGGACGCACAGGCTCAGCGGCCATGGCTCATGGGCCTAGCCTCTCCGCAGCATGTGGGATTTTCCCGGACCGGGGCACAAACCCATGTCCCCTGCATCGGCAGGCGGACTGTCTACCACTGTGCCACCAGGGAAGCCCCAGGTACTTTCTTTAAGTCTCTGTTGCCCAGCTGCAGAATAGAGGTGAATTTTGCCTTCCCCACTGAGTGTTGCAAATTTGTAGAGATCAAATTAGTTAATGTATAGGAAAGAACTTTTTTATTGCAATGTTCTCTCCTGGAGATACGTCAAGTCTTACTGGATAGAGTCGCTGTTTACCGCCCTGTATTGAGAAAGATTCTGAGGCTGGCTGGGCTCAACTAGAAAAAGTACTGTTGAACATTTGGAGATGTTTGCTGTGAGTGCAAGCTTTGGGAGTGGTGAGCCTATGGGTCACATGCTTGCCATTCTTGAGCAATACATTTAGATGGCATCACCTTCTAATCCATCTGTGCTGGCCTTAGGTTAGGCCCTACTCCAGATCTGTACGCTTGCTATGTGCTGCTCTTGTGGTTATCAAGCCGGGCCACTACTGCTGCCTTTAGTGGCTGAAGGCTATTGCAGTGACTTCTCCCAGCCCCTCCCATAAGCACTCACCTCGCCTCACCTACAGCCCCCCACCCACGCCGCTATTGCCAAGGCTGAGATGCACTAGACTGGCTCACCCACCTCCTATGGCCATGGGGTGGAAAACATTTGTCTCCCTTCTTCTGCCTGATCAGCTGTCCTGAGAAGATCCCACAATCAGTTGTGCTTGAGAACAAGACTGAGGAAGGTACCGTTGGATCTGCTTTTCCTCTTTCCTTACCTCATTTCCCTCTTGCTTCCATGGGATGGCACGCTCTAATAAATTAGGCGCACATAGCATTTGGCTCAGGCAGTGCTTTTCTGTGGAATTTGGGATAATGTGACATCTAAATATACACAACAGTGTGTATACTCTATATACAAATAGCCATACACACAGACACACACACACCTATGTATACAGAGATGGAGAGAGAAGATGAATTGGGTTGGGCCAAAAGGAGCATTTAGAGTTGGGTTTGCCAAGCATCTGCCTGAGGGAAAGGGAGGCCTTGAAGAAATTTCTGTGTATATTAAGGGTAGTGGGGTAGGCTGGGCCGTGAAGAGACCAGTGATGGTGTCTGTTCTGTAGCCTAGCACCAGAGAGTTTGTCTGAGCTTCAGGAAGAGAGGACCGGGTCCCACGAGGCCTTGTTGGCCAGGGCGGAGAGCTTAGATTTGATCGTGAGTGTAACAGGAAAGCACTGAAGGGTTTTAAGCCCAGGAAGATATAGTCCATTTAATTGATTTAGAAAGTCTCTCTTGCCCCTGTGTTCAGAATAGATTAAAAGAACAAGGATGGAAGCAGGATATTAGAAGGCTGTGGAAATGTGGTTAATATTCAGAATGTCTGCTGAGATGGAGAAAAAAGGGTGGGGGAGCTCAAGAGATATTTTGTAGGGCAAAGGTCTTTTCTGTGGATTAGAGATGAGGAGTAAGAGAAAGGGCCTAATCGGAGATGTTTCCTTGGGGTGTGAGCAAACCTTTATTAGGCCTGGTGATAGAGAGTGACAGCATTGTCCTTCTCCGAAAGGGCATTATCTGCATTTCTGCATGGAATACCTCAATGTGGCTTTAGCGCGGGGAGCACTGAAGCAGCCACGGCTGCTGCTGCCTTGAGAGTTTGCCACTTGCAGAGCACTTGGTCTTGGCTCCTGGATTAAGGAAGCAGCCTTTTCCTGGAGGATGCTGGAGACTGAGTTCCTGGCTAGGTACCATCCTCAAGCAGAGACCTCAGTAGAGAGGCAGAGCAGGGTACCACGGGAGGGTCTGTGAGAGCTCGCAGGGAATTGCTGAAATGGCCAGTGAATGTGTGATACTAACATGGCCTCATTTGTAGCTAAATCAGTATTTATAATATACTTACAGCTATGGCCACTTTTGGTTATTGGCAACTGCTCAGAAAGGTTGAAATTCAGAATTAAGAGACATCATAAAGTTAGTTTAAATGCTAGGCAGCCAGGATGCTGCAGTTTATATTGAGGTACATACCCTCAATCACCCACCTCCACCCCATCATAGTGAATTCATCTAGAGAGAGAAGTGTCCAGCATAAATGTCCCTGTTCTTCCATCTTTTCCTGGGATGGATCCAACAAATGAGAGGGCGTGGTCTGAGACTTACTGGGGATATATCTCTGAGAATGTCATCCGGGAGTTATGAGTAGGCAGAGAGGCGATTTTCATTTTCTGCAATAACTTCCCACAGTAAGTAGGTGGGAGGGTACAGTGATTGATGAGCTAAATTAGATGGAAAGTGGCTCAAATCAGATTCTAGGTGATTGCTCCTGCCTCTCTACTCACTGCACTTATTTTCGATTCTACTCATTTAGCAAATGATTATGGTCTGTCTTGTGACATTTCTTATACTGTTGCTTCATTCTTTACCTTTCCCACATTGTTCTTTCTGCTTTCTTCAGCTAGAGATCAGTTACTCCTTAGAGACAGAAATGGGGTTTTGTTTATTGTTCTGGCCTTCTCACACCTTCCACAGAGTAAATGCACAGTGATTGCATGGTGTTTGACTGATAGTTCCTGCTCGAGATGGGAGGTTTCCTAAAGAAGTTTGCTGAATTTATCTTGTCTCAGAAAAGTAGACAGTAAGGGTGAGGGCCATACTAAGTATGCTTTAGTTTAAAATATGCAGCCTTTTACTAAATGAATTTGAAATAACTTTGTTCTGGCCAGCATAGCCCAACCATAGAAATGGTTTAGTTTTTTGTAGCAGTGAAACTCTGTTTCTGTAAATAGGATATAAGCAGTATTCGAACTACAAATATGGCAGTATCATACAGATCAATCTAATAAGACAGATGAGCCAGTAATAATTCATTCCTCTGATTCAGTCTGGGATGGAAATGAGCTAACAGGAAGCAGGCCCCACTTCTGCTGTAACAGCTTGGGGGAGAGAGGCCACTGGGGCAGAGGAAGTGATGTCAGGGGCATCCCTGAACGATCATTGATTTTTCTCATGAATTGGGACTTCTGTAGTTGGCATGTGCTTCCTGTTCTAATGGTGCTCAAGACCCTTTAGTGTCACCTAAACAGAAGTCATGACAGGGCCCAGAAGGGTCAAGGAGATATACCTAGGAGTTATAACACCCATCGACTGCCAGCCCCATCCTCCTTGGAGATGCCAGAGGTAGTCAGGGGAGGCAGGATGTGGCAGCTGATATCACAATTTCACAGTTTTCTTCTACTTCCTTCCTTATTTCTAGTATATTCATTAGAATAGCCCCATCTCCTTTCCTCTCTTTATTAAACCCTGAGTTTTGAGTGCTGGGATCAATCTGCGGATGTGGGAGGGTTAGGGAAGGTTTACTTTAGCTGTTTCCCCTTAATTCCTCTGGTTAACTGAGAGGAACCTTTTAGATTCACCTAGAGGAACTCAGATTCACCACTGGACAACATGGGTAGGAGGGGCGCCTTTGCCTTATTTACTGTGGGAGCAAAGGGGAGCCTGACTTTATATCAGAGAAGAGAGACTAGAAGGGGCAGCTTGAGAACAAGGAGGATCTGTCATTGGAAATAGGAGCCAAAGTCCAGAAGAACAAGTCTAGGAACTGAATTAATCGAGGGAAAGAAAATTATCAAGTATATTTTTACCATTAGACAGAGCAAGAAATATTTAGAACAAATCTGCCCCGGATTCCATCATTACTAAAAGCATGACCAGAGAGTAGCTTTATAGAGTCAGAAAAGTATTGGAAATGGGGAGAAATGCTTGACTTAATGTGCTTAGAACTCTATGCAACCTGTAGTTGTATATCTAAGACAGAGACAAAGCCATAGTATTAGCAAAAGTTAAGGTGTATTCAAACATTGTAACACACCCCCAGCCCCTTGTTATTGCGTGTGGATAGAATTACGGTGCTTTAAACTCCTTATTCATTTATTCCATGAATGAACTTTCCAGAGTGTGCACATGATATCATTTGTTCTTTGTAGCAGTTAGAAAGATAGTTAGAAAGATAGCATGCCCCATTTATAGATGGAGAAAGGAACCTCAGAGGGGTTAAAAAAAAAACTCACCTACAACACACAGTGCAAATCAGTTTTGCAGAGATGGAATTTCAACCCAAATTTGTCTGACTCCAGAGCCAGTACTTTTTCTACTATGCCGTGCTTTTTGCCTCTCTACTGGAGGTGTCTTTAAAAAGGAATGGAGTCAGGTGAAATTTCTCTAAGAAAAAGGCTAAGTGTATGCCAGTGGACCAGACCCGAAGAGCAGCAGTGGGGCATGACATGGGATGCCAGCTTGGGTTTCTTCTGAGAGCAAAATTGCAGAATCTGAGGCCCCACTCCACTCTCAGAATCAGCATATTAACAAGATCCTCATGGAGTACAGAATCTAAGGCCCCATCCCAGAATCATAATCTACATTTTAAAAAAAACCCAGGTGAAAATGTAAAATAGATGGCTAGTGGGAAGCAGCCGCATAGCACAGGGAGAACAGCTAGGTGCTTTGTGACTGCCTGGAGGGGTGAGATGGGAGGGTGGGAGGGAGGGAGATGCAAGAGGGAGGAGATATGGGGATAAATGTATAGGTATGGCTGATTCACTTTGTGATACAGCAGAAACTAACACACCATTGTAAAGCAATAATACTCCAATAAAGATGTTAAAAAAAAAGAGAGAAAGAACCCCCCAGGTGATTTGCAGGCATGTTAAAGTTCAAGAAGCACTGCCCTAGCCATCCCAAAGCTGCTTCTCTGCACTTGCTCCATCTCAGGTCCTTGAAGGACCTGACTCAGGGAAGGAACATGGCTGGTTACTGCCTCTGGTATCAACTGCCAGGACAAATGACAAACTTTGGGGGTCACACTTTTGTTTCCTCTTCCTTAACATCCCCTGTTGTCTTTCTAGTCTTTTTCACTTGCCCATGTGTCAATGAAGTAAGGAGAGAATGAAAGAAAGAGATAAGATTAAGGAAAAGGAATTTCTGACCAAGTTTTCCTGTGCAAGCTTTACGCTTCTTTCCCAAATTGTGCTAAGCCACGTGGCTAACCATGTCTCCCTTAATGGAGGATACCAGCATCCCGACTGTTCAGCACACCCTTTTGGAATTATTACAGTACCTTCAGTTATTTGGAGGTTGTGAACTTATGGTGTCTTATTCAATTCAGAAAACAGCTCTACAGGTTTTATTTCTGTTTCACACACAGCCATACACTCAAGCATCTTAAGGGTGGCTGAGCATAAGTATGACAAATTTCAACCTTTAAGGACAAATTTGAGAAAACCCCCACTGACTGAACCCCAGAGCTTAGAGTGGCCCATTTTGGTCATAATGCTGAACCAGCCACACTACAACACTGGCTGCTTTTTGCCACACGGTTTTACTCTCCATGCTGAGGATTATGGCATTTGCTTCTGCTTTCAGCATCAGTGGGAAACGGCTTCTCTGATTTTCTTCTCTCTTATTTTTTTTCTATGTGTGATTATGAGTGATCTGTGAAGCAGAAAGAAGACAAAAAAATTCATAAGCTGGGTCTACCCTGTGGTCTCAATAGAAATTTAGTCAGTGTGGTGTGGGAGTTGACAGGAAACCCATCACCCATCATCAGTCTGTCATGTTGACGATGAGCACCATGCCTAGTTTCTGCAGGGTGTACTTTCAAACATGCCAACATGTAAATTCTTAGGCAGGAGTTAATAAAGGAAATCATTTTAATAGGAGTCACGATTACTTTTTTTTGAATGGAAAAAAAGACATTCAGGGCACTGGAATTTTCAGTTAATAATGGGTCTGGAAAGGAAACATTCCTTCCCACTTCCTGCCTCCAAGGTAAAAGGAAATATCGGGGAGGGGAGTCATCAGGAGGTTAGAGCTTTAAGAAGGTCTGGGTAGCCAAATGATATTATATACACTGGTGTGGAATGAGGAGTGTTTTGTTTTACGTGTCACATTTTTCATTCAGCAAATCATTGTCTTCCTTTAGGTTCATTAAGAATACATTTTCTTTACAGAAAGAGTAATCAAACAGTAGTTGATACCAAAAGGTAAAACAGAACAAATAATGGGATACCTCCTTGTTACATTAGAATATTACCCCATAACATTCTGTTTCACTGACTTTTGTAGAGACATGCGGTTTTTTTTGTTTTTTTTTAAAGGAAAAGTTTAGTGTCTTTGGATTCACTTTGACACGGTGAGCTTGCATTGAGTTTTTTCAAAATATGATCAGAGGGAGATCATTCTGAATGAAACATCTCACTTCAAGTGCTTTATGAAAATATTTGGTGAAGTTAATGAACAGTATAAGAGATTTCACTGTGTAGAGCTGATTTGATTTCATTTTGGAAAAGTCAATCTGAAATTAGTGTTGGTATTCTGGTTTTTCAGATTTCATTTTATTTGTAATTAAATGCCATGGGTACAAATATGTGATTTCCAGTATGTGCACATGCTTGAATCTGTGTCCACTTAAAGGACAACAGGATTACTGGAGGAATTCTTATTTTATTTGTTGGCTTTCTCCTAGGAATATTATTTATGGCTACCACCAACCCATTGTATAAAGTCAGAGCTGAAGATATCATTTTAAAAACATAAAACACATGAATGTTTCCCCTAATTAGAACTTTTTATAACTTGTTCCAGTCCCCAAATAACTAGCGTCTATGAGGAACAGGATAAAATGCCAACAGTAATCCATTCTTGGAGTCTGAAGAATTGAGCTACATTATTTGATGTTGTTGATAAATGTACACGTCTCATGTC
Source organism: Delphinus delphis (assembly GCF_949987515.2). Classification (NCBI taxonomy): domain Eukaryota; kingdom Metazoa; phylum Chordata; class Mammalia; order Artiodactyla; family Delphinidae; genus Delphinus; species Delphinus delphis. The sequence continues at coordinate 75,557,925 of NC_082692.2, read as the reverse complement.
TTGGATGTAATGTAAATGGAGATGAGAAATGAAAACATTATCGGTGGACTGGAATACATTTTACCTCATACCTGAGAAGTGTTCCTAATGCTGCTTCATCATTTCATTTAGCAGCCAGAGTTTTGTCTTAAACCTGAGGGTTAATCACTCTTGTCAACAGACTTGGTTGCTGCTATGTACTTTTTGGATGTAGCTATGTTAGTAAAGACTCCTGGTTGCTGGTCTGAAACCCAGTCTTACTAGCCTAGCTTAAGCAATAAGGGGCATTTACTGACTCAGGTAACTGAGAAGTCCTAGGTAGTTTTGGCTCCACTCGTAAGCAGACCTTCTTTATGTGGTGATCACCACACTGGACCTTCCATTCTACCAGTTTAGCTATCCCAGCAGAGTTAGTCTTTCCAGTAGTTTTTATAAGTCCAAGTACTGTGTCTCATCAGAATAACTTGGGTCACATGCTTATTGCTGTACCAGTAACTGTGGTCAATGGAACAGAACAGTGATTGGCCAGACCTGGGTCACATTCCTATATCTGTATTCTAAGGATTGGAGGGGGAGCAGGCTCTCCAAAGGAAAAAAAAAAAAATGGGCCACTATTACAAAGGCAAGGTTTTATATAGATGCTGGGCAAGAAAAACAGAAGATGCTACTACAGAGGTCTTATTTTGACTGTTTAAAAAGCTTAAACATGTTTAATTAAAAAACAAACAAAACAGTGATATTATCTTTATCTCCTCATTAAGTTAGTTATCCATTGAAAAATTATGTATTGAGCCAGGAATAGACATTTCCTTCAACTTCTCTGAGCATATGAATTGTGTGCATGATTTTGATCAAGTGTCTGTAATATTTTATTAGATGATTTTCATCACTCTGGGTAATAAGTAGGTGATTTGACTTAGCAGAGTACAGGTGCTATTTTTAATACTTAGTGCTCTCTGGAGGGCTTCCAAATAATAATAGCACCTTTAAAAGCTTTGGATTCCCCAAGGAGCAATAAAATTGTGCTGAGTATTGTCTGTGATAAATAGCACATCTCGCTTCTCTTCTCTTCCATATTCCTACTTGAGAAACCTGCAGATTTCCTGACCTTAGCTCAGGTTTGATTGCCTAGTGAAGGTCAATACTTTATTGCTTTCTATTTCTACATGTTTCTTTGTGTTTGTATTGGAATAATGAGAATGTGACGGGCTTTTAAAAATATTAAAAATCAGGGAAAGTAAAAGCATAAAAACATCAATAAGGAATAGAACTTAAAATTTTGTTTTCTAAAAGGGAAATAATTTAATTTTTTTCATGATCAATGGAGTTCAAGGCTTAAGGAACCAAAATCTCAGAGGAAAGGAAGCACAGAGAAGTGAAGTCAAAATGCCGCATGGAATTTTCCCTTGAGGCCTTGTTGTGTACTTCTAGGGTGAGACCAAAAAAAAAAAAATTGTTGAAAACACCTGATAAGAGATTAAAAGGTAAATATGCACAGATTTTAGCAGTCTCATAGACCTTCTGAGGAGGTTAGGACCATGATAAACACTCAAGGCTTTTAATCGGGTCTCCTGAATAGCTATATCCTAGGATAAAAGCAAACTGGAAATATACCACTCTCAGTTGAATAAAGATGATCTGCCTGCCAGAAGAAGCTCAAATCATCTTTGGAGGAAGGTAGCATTGTTCAAACTTGTATAATTTTCCATAAACAATGTATCTGTCATTTACTAAAAAATTAGTAGGCATGCCAGGAAATAGGAACAAATGACCAAAAATCAAGAAAGAAAAAATAGCCAAAAGTGATAGGTTCAGAAGTGATTCAGATATTGGAGTTATCAGACGCAGACTTCCAAATAACTGATTCATGTGTTCAAGAAGAGACAGAGTTTCACTAGAGATCTGGAATCTGTAAAAGGAATCAGATGGACAACTTCAAATTTAAAATTATAGTAACTGAAATTAAGAACCCAGTAGATGGTTTTAAAAACATATTAGATACACCAGAAGAGAGAATTAGTGACTTAAAAGATAGGTCAGTAGAAAATACCCAGATTAAAACACAGAGTGGAAAAAAGAATGCAAAAATAAAATTCCATAAGAGACGTATTGGATAGTGCAAAGGTCTGGGCCTGGTCATTGGACACCAGAAGGAGATTAGAGAGAAAATAGAAACAGAAGCAGTATTTGAAGAGATACTGATCAAGAATTTTGCAAAATTGATGAACAATATCAAGCCAGAAATTTAAGAAACTCTATAAGCAAAGAAAATCAAATAAATATATATATATATAGTAGTACAACTACTGAAAAACCGAAGAAAAAAAGAAAATCTTAAAAATATCTAAAGGAAGAAAGATACGGTTTCAAAGGAATACCCGTTAGACTTATAACTGATTTTTAAACAGAAACAATGGAAGCTAAAGAAAAATAGTATGACATATTTAAAAAGCCAAAGAAAGTAATTGTCAGTCTAGAATTCTATATTCAGTGAGCATATCCTTCAAAAAAGATATTTTTAGAAAAGTTAAAATGAGAATTAATTAACAGCTTCTCTACAATGAAACTGTCAAAGGGAGCTCTGCAACCAGAAGAGAAATGGTCTCAGGTGAAATCATGGAAGTGCAGGAAGGCACATAAAGCACCAAAAAGGATAAATATAGAAGTAAATATAAATGCATATAGACTGTTTGAAACAATCCAAACAATGTCTAGCAGAGTTTAACTCCCTGTAACCAAAGATGGGACAATTTAAGCCTCCATTGGAATAGGAACTGCAATTATTGGAATTAAATATTTTAAACCCATAGTTTCATAATCTTAATAATAACAGTTGGTTACCATAAAGGGTGGTTTATTTATTATTTTAAAATATAGTATAAAAATTTAAGAATTGAACATTTATTCTGCATTTCTTATACTACTGAGTAAGTTAACATAGATGGGGAGAATTTTCTCTTGATAATAGTATTCCAGCTAATAAATGAAAAAATAACAATTAGAATATTCTTATTTTTAAATTCTAATGAATTAATGGATCCAGGCATTGGATATTAATGACTAGGAATATTACAGAGTACAGCCAGACATGGTGTGCCTGCTGAGAGAGAAATACACATCATCAGCCATGAGGTAGTCTTGCCACAAACAAAACAACAAAAAATGAACCTGAGTCTGACTAGGCCTCTAGATCTAACTACCAACAAATAGAATTTACAGATAGGGGACATTTTGTTTAATATAATACCATACCAAAAAATCAGATAATGGAAAACCTTAGTTCAAAGAATCCAGTTTCTGTAATGAATAAGTAGCAAGGGAAAAAAAGATTTAGGGAGATTTGTAGGTTAAATAAACATTCAAAGACATATCAACCAATTACAGTGTACAGAACTTATTTGGATCTTGATTTTAGAATACTTGTAAAAATAGCTATGACATTTGGATATTTGAATATTTACAGAATATTTGATGGCATTCTGGCATTACTGTTAAATTTTTTCATGTTTGATAATATTATGGTTATGTTTTAAAAAACTGCTTATCTTTTAGAGATACATCCTAAATAGTAAGTGACAAAAAATAGTTACAAGAGATATGATATGATGTTTGGAATTTTCTTTAAAATAATATGGTTGAGGGAGACGTGGGTGGGAATAGAGATGGAACAAGACTTGTCATGAGCTAATGATCATTAAACAAACTGTTGGATATCGGGGTTTCATTGCATTGTTAATTCAATTTTTATATGTTGGAATTCTCCATAACAAAAAACTTGAAAGATAAAATATATGTAGCATTACAATAAAAACCAATAATAATAACTAAGATGACAGTGGGGTGTGGGATAAATGAAGTTAAAAAAACGTGAAGTCCTTATTCAGGAAATGGTAAAATATTGATTATGGTAGTGTAATAAATCAATGGAACATATTTTAGTTTCTAGGGTAGCCACTTAAAAAATGTATAACTAGGGGCTTCCCTGGTGGTGCAGTGGTTGGGAGCCCACCTGCCGATGCAGGGGTCGCGAGTTTGTGCCCCGGACTGGGGGGATCCCACATGCTGTGGAGTGGCTGGGCCCGTGAGCCATGGCCGCTGAGCCTGCGGGTCCGGAGCCTGTGCTCTGCAACGGGAGATGCCACGGCAGTGAGAGACCCGCTTACCGCAAAAAAATAAATAAATAAATTAAAAAGTATAACTAGCAAGCTGAAAGAGGAACAAAGTAGAATAATGAAAAAATTTTTTGTTTAGTTGAAGATAAAAGGAGAGTTAAAGAATAAAGAACCATGAGACAAATAAAGAACATATTAAGGTGGAGATTTAACACCAATGTGAAAGACTAAAAACTTCAATTTAAAAACAATGATTATTGGACTGGATCATAATAAAGGACAACTATTTGCTGACTATACCTGGCACACTCTAAATATAAAGCCATAAAAAGTTAAAAGTAAAAAAGAAATACCATGCAAACATTAACCAAAGGATGCAGTGCAGTTTTATGTATGCATAGAAATACCTTAAAATATTAAAAAGTAAGCAACTAATAGTACTAAAGCAAGACATGTACAGATCCTCAAACTTATTTGGGATTTCACCATACCTCTTTAATAATTAACAGAACATGCAGAAAAAAAGTCAGTAAACATATAGAAGATTCAGATACCACATTTAACAAACTTGACCTAATTGTAATATATAGAAATATATATACCTACACCTACCAACTGAGGAATATTCATTTTTTAAGTGCACAAGAGACATTTGGCCATTAGTATGTATGCCTAGACAGAGGCATTTTTCAACAAATCTCAAAAGATGGAAGACATGGAGTTTATTTTCTGATCACAATAGTATTAAAGTGGAAATAAGCAACAAAATGAAAATGAGAAAATTCTAATATTTGGAAATTAACTAATACTCTTTCCCTCATGTGTCAAAGTAACTAATCATAATGAAAATTAAAAATATATTCAAGTGATAATGAAAATTCAACATATCAAACCTTGTGGGTTGCAGCTAAAACAGTACTTATAGGGAAATTTATAGCCTTAAATTCTTACATTAGAAAAAAGAAAGGCTGAGAGCCAGTGATCTAAATATCAGTCTCAAGGATCTAAACAAGCAAAGTAAACTCAAAGAAATTAGAAGAACATAAAGATAAGAACAGGACTTCCCTGGTGGCACAGTGGTTGAGAGACTGCCTGCCGATGCAGGGGACACGGGTTCGTGCCCCGGTCCGGGAAGATCCCCCATGCTGCGGAGTGCCTGGGCCCGTGAGCCATGGCCACTGAGCCTGCGCGTCCGGATCCTGTGCTTCGCAACGGGAGAGGCCACCACAGTGAGAGGCCCACGTACTGCAAAAAAAAAAAAAAAAAAAAAAAAAAGATAAGAACAGAAGTCATTGATACAGAAAACAAGCAGTAAAAGAATAAATAGAGCCAAAAATCAGTTCTTTGAAAAGGCTAACAAAATTTATAAAACTGTGGTAGGAATAATTAAGGAAAAAAATAAGTTGCAAATTGCTAAAATCAAAAGTGCAAAAAGAATAACACTAGAATATAGATATTAAGAGGATGATATAATTAGATATTACCAAATTTTATGCCAAAAAATTTGAAAATTTAAATGAAATGGTTAAGTTCCTTAAAAACACACTAAAACGGATATAACACATTTTAGAAAATCTGAATTATCCTATATCTATTAAAGAAATTTGCTTCATAATTAAAGATCTTCTGATAAAGAAATTACCACTTAAATTCTCCAGCAAATTCTTCCAAACATTTAAGGAGGAAACAGTCAAATATAAATTCACATTAGGACAGCATAACCTTGACACCAAAGCCAAGAAGGATATTAAAAGAAAATCATCGTCCAATTTTTCTCCTGAAGATAGATGCAAAAATCCTAACTAGAACATTAGCAAAAGTTAGTAAATCAAATTCAGTGACATATAAAATGGATAATATATTACTAAAATGTTGGGTTAATTCTAAGAATGCAAGTTAATTATTGGAAAATCAGTCAACACAGTTTACCACATTAATAGAGTAAAAATGAAAAACCATACAATCATCTCTGTAGGTGAGAGGAAAAAAACTTTTGATAAAATTTACCACTCATTTATGATAAAAATTAGCAAAATGGGAATAGAGCAGTACTTGCTTAATCAGATAAATGGTATCTACAAAAAAGCTACAGAAAACCTCGACTACATAATGTTGAATTATTGACAGCTTTTTTGTTGAGATTGTGAATAAGATAAGTATATCTTTTATTTCCACTTTTGTTCATCGTTGTATTAGAGACTCTTGCAAGTTCAATAAGGTAAGAAAAATAGAATGTCCTCATAATCTTGGGATGGGCAAGAATCTGTACATTTTTTTGAACATCTTTATTGGAGTATAATTGCTTTAGAATGGTGTGTTTCTGCTTTATAACAAAGTGAATCAGCTATACATATACATATATCCCCATATCTTGTCCCTCTTGCGTCTCCCTCCCCCCTCCCTATCCCACCCCTCTAGGTGGTCACAAAGCACCAAGCTGATCTCCCTGTGCTATGAGGCTGCTTCCCACTAGCTATCTGTTTTACATTTGGTAGTGTATATATGTCCATGCCACACTCTCACTTCATCCCAGCTCCCCCTTCCCCCGCCCCGTGTCCTCAAGTCCATTCTCTATGTCTGCATCTTTATTCCTGTCCTGCCCATAGGGTCCTCAGAACCATTTTTTGTTTTTTTTCCTTAGATTCCATATATATGTGTTAGCATACAGTATTTGTTTTTCTCTTTCTGACTTACTTCACTCTGTATGACGGACTCTAGGTTCATCCACCTCACTACAAATAACTCAATTTCATTTCTTTTTATGGCTGAGTAATATTGCATTGTATGTATGTGCCACATCTGCTTTCTCCATTCATCTGTCAATGAACACTTAGATTGCTTCCATGTCCTGGCTATTGTAAATAGAGCTGCAATGAACATTGTGGTACATGACCCTTTTTGAATTATGGTTTTCTCAGGGTATATGCCCAGTAGTAGGATTGCTGGGTCACATGGTAGTTCTATTTTTAGTTTTTTAAGGAACCTCCATACTGTTCTGCATAGTGGCTGTATCAATTTACATTCCCACCAACACTGCAAGAGGGTTCCCTTTTCTCCGCACCCTCTCCAACATTTATTGTTTGTAGATATTTTGATGATGGCCATTCTGGCCAGTGTGAGGTGATACCTCATTGTAGTTTTGATTTTCATTTCTCTAATAATTAGTGATGTTGAACAGCTTTTCATGTGCTTCTTGGCCATCTTTATGTCTTCTTTGGAGAAATGTCTATTTAGGTCTTCTGCCCATTTTTGGATTGGGTTGTTTGTTTTTTTGATATTGAGCTGCATGAGCTGCTTGTAAAGTTTTTGGAGATTAATCCTTTGTCAGTTTCTTCATTTGCAAACATTTTCTCCATTCTGGAGGTTGTCTTTTCATCTTGTTTATGTTTTCCTTTGCTGTGCAAAAGCTATTAATTTTCATTAGGTCCCATTTGTTTATTTTCATTTTTATTTCCATTCCTCTAGGAGATGGGTCAAAAAGTATCTTGCTGTGATTTATCTGATAGAGTGTTCTGCCTCTAGGTATTTCATCCATTTTGAGTTTCTTTTTGTGTATGGTGTTAGGGAGTGTTCTAATTTCATTCTTTTACATGTAGCTGTTCAATTTTCCCAGCACCACTTATTGAAGAGGCCGTCTTTTCTCCATTGTATATTCTTGCCTCCTTTTTCAAAATTAAGGTGACCATATGTGCATGGTCTTGTCTCTGGGCTTTCTATCCTGTTCCATTGATCTATATTTCTGTTTTTGTTCCAGTACCATACTGCCTTGATTACTGTAGCTTTGCAGTATAGTCTGAAGTCCGGGAGCCTGATTCCTCCAGCTCCGTTTTTCTTTCTCAAGATTGCTTTGGCTGTTTGGGGTCTTTTGTGTTTCCATACAAATTATGCAATTTTTTGTTCTAGTTCTGTGAACAGTTTGATAGGGATTACATTGAATCTGTAGATTGCTTTGCGTAGTGTAGTCATTTTCACAATGTTGATTCTTCCAATCCGAGAACATGGTATATCTCTCCATCTGTTTGTATCATCTTTTATTTCTTTCATCAGTGTCTTATAGTTTTCTGCATACAAGTATTTTCTCTCCTTAGGTAGGCTTATTCCTAGGTGTTTTATTCTTTTTGTTGCATTGGTAAATGGGAGTGTTTCCTTAATTTCTCTTTCAGATTTTTCATCATTAGTGTACAGGAGTCCAAGAGATTTCTGTGCATTAGTTTTGTATCCTGCTACTTTACCAAATTCATTGATTAGCTCTAGTAGTTTTCTGGTAGCATCTTTAGGATTCTCTATGTATAGTATCATGTCATCTGCAAAAAGTGACAGCTTTACTTCTTTCTTTCCGATTTGGAAAAAAGTAATACTTTTCTTTTCTGATTGCTGTGGCTAAAACTTCCAAAAGTACGTTGAATAATAGTGGTGAGAGTGGGCAACCTTGTCTTCTTCCTGATGTTAGAGGAAAGGGTTTCAGTTTTTCACCATTGAGAAGGATCCTGGCTGTGGGTGTGTCATATATGGCCTCTATTATGTTGAGGTAAGTTTCCTCTATGCCTCCTTTCTGGAGGGTTTTTTCATAAATGGACATTGAATTTTGTGAAAAGCTTTTTCTGCATGTATTGAGATGATCATATGGTTTTTATCCTTCAGTTTTTTAATATGGTGTATCACATTGATTGATTTGCGTATATTGAAGAATCTTTGCATTCCTGGGATAAACCTCACTGTATCATGGTGTATGATCCTTTTAATGTGCTGCTGGATTCTGTTTGTTACTATTTAGTTGAGGATTTTTGCATCTATGTTCATCAGTGATATTGGCCTGTAGTTTTCTTTTTTGGTAACATCTTTTTCTGGTTTTGGTATCAGGGTGATGGTGGCCTCGTAGAATGAGTGTGGGAGTGTTTCTCCCTGTGCTATATTTTGGAAAAGTTTGAGAAGGATAGGTGTTAGCTCTTCTCTAAATGTTTGATAGAGTTCGCCTGTGAAGCCATCTGGTCCTGGGCTTTTGCTTGTTGGAAGATTTTTAATCACAGTCTCAATTTCAGTGCTTGTGTTTGGTCTGTTATATTTTCTATTTCTTCCTGGTTCAGTCTCAGAAGGTTGTGGTTTTCTAAGAATTTGTCCATTTCTTCCAGGTTGTCCATTTTATTGGCACATAGTTGCCTGTAATACTCTCTCATGATCCTTTGTATTTCTGCAGTGTCAGTTGTTACTTCTCCTTTTTCATTTCTAATTCTGTTGATTTGAGTCTTCCCCCTTTTTTTCTTGGTGAGTCTGGCTAATGGTTTATCAATTTTGTTTATCTTCTCAAGAACCAGCGTTTAGTTTTATTGATCTTTGCTCTTGTTTCCTTCATTTCTTTTCCATTTATTTCTGATCTGATCTTTATGATTTCTTTCCTTCTGTTAACTTTGGGGTATTTTTTGTTCTTCTTTCTCTAATTGCTGTATGTGTAAGGTTAAGTTGTTTATTTGAGATATTTCTTCTTTCTTGAGGTAGGATTAAATTGTTATAAACTTCCCTCTTAGAACTGCCTTTGTTGCATCGCACAGGTTTTGGGTCATCATGTTTTCATTGTCATTTGTTTCTAGGTATTTTTTGATTTCCTTTTCTGATTTCTACAGTGACCTTTTGGTTATTTAGTACTGTATTGCTTAGTCTCCATGTGTTTGTATTTTTTACAGAGTTTTTCCTGTAATTGATATCTAGTCTCATAGCGTTGTGGTCGGAAAAGTTACTTGGTACAATTTCAATTTTCTTAAATTTACCAAGGCTTGATATGTGACTCAAGATATGATGTACCCTGGAGAATATTCCATAAGCACTTGAGAAGGAAGTGTATTCTGTTGGTTTTAATGGAGTGTCCTAAAAATATCAATTAAGTCCATCTTGTTTAATGTATCATTTAAAGCTTGTGTTTCCTTATTTATTTTCATTTTGGATGATCTGTTCCTGGTGAAAGTGGGGTGTTAATGTCCCCTACTTTGCTTGTGCTACAGTCACTTTCCCCTTTTATGACTGGTTGCATTTGCCTTATGTATTGAGGTACTCCTATGTTGAGTGCATAAATATTTGCAGTTGTTATATCTTCTTGGATTGATCCCTTGATCATTATGTAGTGTCCTTCTTTGTCTCTTGTAATAATTTTTCTTTTAAAGTCTATTTTGTCTGATATGAGAATTGCTACTCCAGTGTTCTTTTGATTTCCATTTGCATGGAATTTCTTTTTTTATCCCCTCACATTCAGTTTGTATGTGTCCGTAGGTCTGAAGTGGGTCTCTTGTAGACAGCATATATATGGGTCTTGTTTTTGTATCCATTCAGCCAGACTATGTCTTTTGTCTGGAGCATTTAATCCATTTACATTTAAGGGAATTATCGATATGTATGTTCCTCTTACCATTTTCTTAATTGTTTTCAGTTTGGTATTGCAGGTCTTTTCCCCCTCTTGTGTTTCCTGCCTGGAGAAGTTCCTTTAGCAGTTGTTTTAAAGCTGGTTTGGTGGTGCTGAATTCTCTTAACGTTTGCTTGTTTGTAAAGGTTTTAATTTCTCTGTCGAATTTGAATGAGATCCTTGCTGGGTAGAGTAATCTTGGTTGTAGGTTTTTCCCTTTCATCACTTTAAATATGTCCTGCCACTCCCTTCTGGCTTGCAGAGTTTCTGCTGAAAGATCAGCTGGTAACCTTATGGGGATTCCCTTGTATGTTATTTGTTGCTTTTCCCTTGCTGCTTTTAATTTTCTTTTCTTTGTATTTAATTTTTGATAGTTTGATTAACATGTGTCTTGGCATGTTTCTCCTTGGATTTATCCTGTATGGGACTCTGTGTGCTTCCTGGACTTAATTGACTCTTTCCTTTCCCTTATTAGGGCAGTTTTCAGCTATAATCTCTTCAAATATTTTCTCAGTCCCTTTCTTTTTCTCTTCTTGTTCTGGAACCCCTATAATTCGAATGTTGGTGCATTTAATGTTTTCCTAGAGGTCTCTGAGACTGTCCTCAATTCTTTTCATTCTTTTTTCTTTATTCTGCTCTGCGGTAATTATTTCCACTATTTTATCTTCCCAGTCACTTATCCATTCTTCTGTCTCAGTTATTCTGCTATTGATTCCTTCTACAGAACTTTTAATTTCATTTATTGTGTTGTTCATCATTGTTTGTTTGCTCTTTAGTTCTTCAAGGTCCTTGTTAAGCATTTATTTTCTCCATTCTATTTCCAAGGTTTTGGATCATCTTTTCTATCATTACTCTGAATTCTTTTTCAGGTAGACTGCCTATTTCCTCTTTTTTGTTTGGTCTGGTCGTTTTTTACCCTGCTCCTTTATCTGCTGTGTGTTTCTCTGTCTTCTCATTTTCCTTAACTTACTGTGTTTGGGGTCTCCTTTTCGCAGCCTGCACGTTCATACTTCCCATTGTTTTTGGTGTCTGCCCCCAGTGCCTAAGGTTGGTTCAATGGGTTGTGTGTGCTTCCTGTTGGAGGGGACTGGTGCCTGTGTTCAGGTGGATGAGGCTGGATCTTGTCTTTCAGGTGGGCAGGACTGTGTACGGTGCTGTGTTTGGGAGTGCCTGTGACCTTATTATGAATTTAGGCAGTCTCTCTGCTAATGAGTGGGCTTGTGTTTCTGTCTTGCTAGTTGTTTGGCATAAGGTGTCCAGCACTGTAGCTTGCTGATTGTTGAGTGGAGCTGGGTCTTAGCGTTGATGTGGAGATCTCTGGGAGAGCTTTCGCTGTTTGATATTAAGTGGAGCCAGGAGGTCTCTGGTGGAGCAATGTCCTGAACTTGGCTCTCCCACATCAGAGGCATAGGCCTGACCCCTGGCCAGAGCACAAAAACCCTGTCAGTCACACGGCTCAGAAGAAAAGGGAGAGAAAAAGAAAGAAAGAAAGAAAAAAAAATGAAATAAAGTTATTAAAATAGAAAAAATTATTAAAAATTAAAAAGTAATTTTAAAAAAATTGGACAGACAGAAGCCTAGGACAAATGGTAAAAGCAAAGTTATACTGACAAAATTGCACAAAGAAGCATACACAGACACACTCACTAAAAGAGTAAAAGGAAAATATATATATATATATATATATATAGTAAAAACAAGGAAGAGAGCAAGCAAATCAATAAACAAATCTCCCAATGGTAATAAACCCTAAATCCTAAACTAAGATAAACATAAAACCAGAAAAAAATTAGATGCAGAAAGCAAACTGCAAATCTACAGTTGCTCCCAAAGTCTACTGCCTCAATTTTGGGATAATTTGTTGTCTAGTCAGGTACTCCAGAGATGCAGGGTACATCAAGTTGATTGTGGAGATTTAGTGTATAGATAAATGCCATGGGTTAGTCAGATCGTGGACCTTGAAAAGTAGTTGTTTGTAATGAAAGTCTAGTGTAATACATTTTGTTTCTGTGATAAATGTTGCCTTCACTATCCTGGCATTACAAAACAGTGATATTATTTTATTGATCTTCTTTTTCATATCTGCTCTTTTTTCTTTTATTTTGGTTACCAAATAATGCCTGCTTTTAAAATTCAAACATATAAAGTAATAGGCAAAGTCCCCTATACTGGCACCCCAAACCCATTCCTCAGAAGTAACCACTGTAAATGTTTTTATTCTCTCCTTTTTATTTATGTATTAAATACACTTTTAAAATATTGTTTTCAAAGAGTCATCAACTTTCTGTCTAAATCTTTTAAAATTCAAATGTATATATTGAGACCAAGTTTACCCTTCCTGTCAAATTCAACAAATGGGCAGTCAGTCCACTAAACTCTTAAGTATTTGTAATCCTTGTTATTTTACTGTGTTCTGTTTGTTTGTTGACGAGATTAAGCAGCAATTTTGGGAAGGAAGGATAACCGCCAATGTGATGTACAGTACTGTTCCTTTGTTCCCAGAGCAAACCTCCTACATATTCCCACAAATAAATTTGCTCTCATCTTGAGTGAATTGTAGGCAGGAACAAGTAGTCCATATTACCAGTGCTGATGGAAAATGGGTGAGGAGGTGAGCACTGCAGTTTACAATGTATTAAGCTAAGAGTAATGATAATGTACAAAAAGACACATGATATATTTAACATAAATGTATTTTAAAGTTTTTGGTTCCACTATTCCATAAGGCATAAACATCCAACAATGACCGTTGTGGAATATGATTAAGAATCATGACAGTTTTTGAAAGAGGAGAAGTATTATAGTAATTGAGATAAATCTGCCATAATATAGTAAAGAAAAAGCATCAACTGATTTGGAAGTACATTTTACATACCAGATCAAATACTGATGCTTAAGACTTGATTGTGTAAAATGAACCCAACTCCTTTACCCAATTCATTACCAATTGTTAAATATCTCTCAGATTTGTTGTAATTCTACTGTATCTACTGTTCCCATAATAGTCTAAATTATCATTATTACTGCAATAGCCTCTTGACTGATTCCCTTGCATCCACTTTTGTCCCCATCCAATCCATTTTCCAAATATAGCCTGAGGGAGATTTTCAAAATGCTAGTTTGATTATGCCACTCTCCAGGTGGAAACCATTTCCACCATTCCAAAGCCTAACACAGCCCCCTGTCTTTCTCTCTTGATTCTTTTCATATTATCTCCCTTAGCTCTCTGAACTCCAACTACACTGCCCTTTCTCCTCCTTAAAATCGCTCTCCTCCCTTCTGCCACATGGTCTTTACACATTCTTGTTCCCTTAGCCTCTAGAATTCTGTTTCGTTTATCTCCACTAACTTAATTTCATCTCCTCAGATTTCAACTCCAATATTTCTCCCCTACAGTTTAGGCCTCTTGTTATAGTCTCTCTTTTTGGTACCTGCTGCTAACCTGTGTTAAGATTTCATCACTGTCTCCCCAGCAAGACCATCAGCTCTGTGTATATTGATATCCTGTTACTAGCTTAGCCTGACATATGCCAAATGCTTAATAATTGTTTGTTGAATGCATAAAAGAATGTATATATATTTTGTAAATTGAATAGGAGATGGATTACTGCAGCTGAAGATATTTTGTTTTTTTAAAAATTATTTATTTATTTATTTTTGGCTGCGTGGGTCTTTGTTGCTGCACATGGGCTTTCTCTAGTTGTAGCACACAGGCTTCTCATTGTGGTGGCTCCTCTTGTTGCGGAGCACAGGCTCTGAGCATGCAGGCTTCAGTAGTTGTGGCATGCAGGCTCAATAGTTGTGGCTCGTTGGGCTCTAGAGCACAGGCTCAGTAGTTGTGGTGCATGAGCTTAGTTGCTCCGCGGCATGTGGGATCTTCCCAGACCAGGGCTCGAACCCGTGTCCCCTGCATTGGCAGGCAGATTCTTAACCACTGCGCCACCAGGGAAGTCCCTGAAGATATTATTATCTGTTACTAATTATAGGAAGTAACTTCAAAGGAAAGTCAACGACAGAAGTTCTGATGAAATGTAAATTAAAGGACTAAATTTTCAAATGAGGTTACTGATGCTCAGCGGGGTTAAGAAATTTGCACATGGATGGGAACACAGCTACTAAGTGATAGAGCTAGAATTTTGACCAATAGCACTAGTATTCCCAAGAGTGGTAAAGCCTTTATATAGACAATAAGCATGGCAAATTCTGCATACTCTATCCCCTCCTGAAAATTCAGGAGGACCATTATGAATATTAAAGGCTGACAATTCCTGGAGTAAGGAAAGTTGTTGAACTTGATATAATCCAGTATCCCTTTCATTTGGTGATACTCATGAATGGAACTTGCCTTAGCAAGTGTTGCTATACATTTCTTCATTTATCCTTTTATCCTTCAGTTTGCTTTATCTTTCCTTATGACATTGACTATAATTCCATTGCTAAATAATGCTTTTCAAAGAAGACATTTGCCAGATACTTCCATCTAGCTAGAATGAGAAAACAAGACTCCCCCCTGTTCAAGATAAAACATTAAATCTTTTAAAATTAATTTGTCTTAACTTAGGCACAAGTGTCTGAGACGTGAACCTCACTTCTTTCCGTCGCAGATATACTTATTGGTTTGAAATTACGCTCTTTTTCCCCCACATTATTTAGGTTACCAAATTGAACATGATGAAGCACCACCAGACCTGGGATAGCAGTGAGAATCAGAACATTGCATCTATATTTCATGAGAAAAGGGAGACAGTTGATCAAACTTTGTCCAACTACCAATGATAAAACATACCAGTGTCAGCTTCAATAATTACTGAAGAATAAGACTTATCTATAAATAATACTACATTTATTTCATTTTTGGCTTATTTCATTTAAAAATTAATTCCTGCTAAACAGTTCTTGGCACTAGGGAAGTGTGCCAAGACTCGTTTCTTTAGAATGGAACATAAGTCTTTCAGGACATGCATATACTGTACTTCTCCAAATTTCTCCTAAGTTTAGGTATATGGATTTTATGTCCTTAGGTAGAGAATTTTACCATGCCTTATTCTTCTATATTTATATCTACATCAATATAGGTTTATTGGGAAGAATCTGTGCATATCTACAAGCTGACAGAGGGTGCCTTTGAGGATTTTTAGCCTAAATATGACTACATATTACAAAAAACCCCACAACTGTGTGGTTTTGAGTGTAATAACTCAACATGATATATGTACTTCTAGTTTGAGTCAAAGTGTTTTTATTGAAAAATTTTAAGTTCATACAAAAGAATAGGGAGGAATCAAGTCTAAATTCAACTTTTCTTCCCTGAATTGATTGCTAAAAAATAGAAATAAAATTTTCAACATGCCTGACTCTATGAATTTACTCAATGAATAGGCACTGGGGCATAAAGGAGGACTAGACATTATCCTTGCTTTGAAGAAGCTCACCTAGGGGAATGTAAATGTGTACAGCTACTGTGGAAAACACTATGGAGGTTCCTCAAAAAATTACAAATAGAACTACCACAGAATCCACTTCTGGGTGGATTCTGCTGGATTTCCAGCAATTCCACTTCTGGGTATTCTTCTGCAGAAAATAAAAGCAAATGCTAATTTGAAAAGATATGTGCACCCCTATATTCATTTAAGCATTATTTACAATAACCAAGATATGGAAACAGCCTAGGCGTCCACTGATGGATGAATGGATAAAGAAGATGTGGTACACACACACACACACACGCGCACACACACACACACAACCATAAAAAAGAATGAAATCTTGCCATTTGCAACAACATGGATGGACCTAGAGAGTAGCATGCTAAGTGAAATAAGTCAGAGAAAGACAAATACCACATGATTTCACTTATCTGTGGAATCTAAAAAGCAAAGCAAATGAAGAAATAAAACAGAAACAGACTCATAGATACAGAGAACAAGTGGTTTCCGGAGGGGAGGAGAGTGAGGGAATGAGTGAAATAGGTAAGGGAGATTAAGAGGTACAAAGTTCCAGTTACAAAATAAATGAGTTATGAGGATGAAATGTACAGCATGGGGAATATAGTCAGTGATATTGTAATAACTTTGTATGGTGACAGATGGTAACTTGATTTATTGTGGTGATCATTTTGTAATATATAGAACTATCGAATCACTATGTTGTACACCTGGAACTAACATTTTGTTGAAAGTCAATTACACTTCAATTTTAAAAAAAGTAAAAGGAAGCTCACCTACATGCAGAGATAAATAGCTATGCACGGATATTACTGGTTAGGTGCCATGGCGGGCAGGGGGTTGGGCATGTAGGCGAGCAAGGGCAAGATGCTGTGGGAACACCTAAGGGGGCACTTGCCTAACCCAAGATCAGGGATTCAGGCGCGGCTTCCTAGAGAAAGTCACATCTAAGTTAAGACTTCTGTATCTAACAGTTCTGGTATGATGAAGAAATTGAGATAAGAGCACCTGTGTCACCCTTAGTTAATTGAAAAAAGAATCTATAATTGCTTTGTAGTGAGTAGTCTTTTTATGGCAGCATTTTTGGCTATCTGTGGATAGAAAAGAAGAAGGTGATGATGCTGTCTTTTTCTGGCTCTAGTTTGCTTTGTCTCATTTCTTTGTGTACTTTACTGATTTTTTCTGTGAACCCATACAGAGCCACATGAAAACTATCTCCACCCAGTTTAGTATCTGATCTTGAACAAGATAATTTTAGAGTCTTAGCTATGTGTTTGTGTGTGAGGGTGTATATGTAAGAGTAATGCGTAATCCCAGCTTTGTTGGAGGGACTGCCTGATCCATGACCCCTTCTGCGAGAACTGGCCTTTCACCCAAAGGGCTGGCACTTAACGGTTGTGTCTGTCCACTGTGACCCTCTGAATCTGGCATATCCACAGTTCATTCTTTGTAGGACACTGACAGCAGAGACCCGTGGCCTAATATGGCCTGCTGATAAGTTTTGTAAATCAGGAAATTTCAGTGAAAACCTGGATTTCTGCTATTACACAGCCAAAGTTGAGAAGCGGCAGGAGCTCTGTTTGTTGTAGGCCCTTTAGTCCCAGCTCCTTGTTTCACACCTGGTCAGCTTCACATGTTTAATTACCTGCCTTACCTGGTAGGTATTTGAATTGGTAACTCCTTGCAGATAGTTGTGGCTGATTAGACCAGGTGTGGACTGATCTTGACCTTGGTTGGGTTAATCAGATTCTTTTCCTCTGGTCATTTTGAAGTGGTGTGCACTTGGTTTCCACTTAAGCTGTGAAGAGATACAAATATTTGGTCATGTCAATGCCAAAGCAGAGAAAGCACATCTTAAGGTAGAAGCAATAGGGTAAATGTTCCAGAAAGAAATAGAGATAACAAGATCCTATAGCCCCAGAATGTATCAATATTGGATCTGAATGGCCCCCCTCTTTCTGGCTCTGGCTCCTCATGAGACCTGGCTGTACTTCCTGTCCTATGTGCTATGGGATACCTCTAATTTCTGATTCTGACCCCCATTTTTCTTGAGCTCCACAGTGGATTTTTGTTTTTTTGTAACTAAATGAATCCTAATTAAGAGGCTTGCACATGGTTTTTACGATATTTTTGTTTGAGTGTGGAAATGGAACTTTAGGTGTCCATCTAATTGTTATGAAAACTCTTAGTTGGATTAGAACAAAATCTTGTCATCATCGAGTAGGGTTTTTTTTTTAAAAAAAAAAAAAAACATTTAGGGCTTCCCTGGTGGCGCAGTGGTTGAGAGTCCGCCTGCCGATGCAGGGGACATGGGTTCGTGCCCCGGTCTGGGAAGATCCCACATGCCGCGGACCGGCTGGGCCCGTGAGCCATGGCCGCTGAGTCTGCGCGTCCGGAGCCTGTGCTCTGCAACGGGAGAGGCCACAACAGGGAGAGACCTGCGTACAGCAAAAAAACAAACAAACAAAACAAACAAACAAAAAATACATTTAATCATTTATTTATTTATCACTGCGTTGGGTCTTCGTTGCTGCGTGTGGGCTTTCTCTTTTTTTTTATTTTTTTTTATTTTATAATTTTATTTTTATTTTTTACATTTAACACTTGTAGCTATAATATAGTTTTGAATACAATATTGCTAATGTGCTTTTACTGTTTAAAATCAAGTATTCCAACACAATTGAATATATAGTAGTTTTTCCTTTATGCTTTTTTTTTTAACATCTTTATTGGGGTATAATTGCTTTACAATGGTGTGTTAGTTTCTGCTTTATAACAAAGTGAATCAGTCATACATAAACATATGTTCCCATATGTCTTCCCTGTTGCGTCTCCCTCCCTCCCACCCTCCCCATCCGTGGGCTTTCTTTAGTTGTGGTGAGCAGGGGCTATTCTTCACTGTAGTGCACAGGCTTCTCATTTCGGTGGCTTCTCTTGTTGCGGAGCACGGGCTCCAGGCACACAGGCTTCAGTAGTTATGGCTCACGGGCTCTAGAGTGCAGGCTCAGTAGTTGTGGTGCGCAGGCCTAACTGCTCTGCTGCATGTGGGATCCTCCCGGACCAGGGCTCGAACCCGTGTCCTCTGCATTGGCAGGCAGATTCTTAACTGCTGTGCCACCACGGAAGCCCCTTGAGTAGGGTTTTGACCATTAGAAACCTCTGGGTTAAAGCCTTCCCTGAGAAGTTGTATCTATGCTTGAGATGCTTGAGATTCCACTGTGAAAAAGTGATCCTGCATAAGCTAGAAAGTTGCCTGGCTTCTTAACTTTGATATTTTAAAATGAGCATTATGTAATATTTTATATTTATAAAACAGTATATTTGGAGCACAATAAACTAAACACCCATGAACCTACCATCCAATTTAAGAACTATAAATTACTCATGTGTTCCTTCCCTATATCTCATCTCCTGTGTTTCCATTTTGATAGTAGCCATTATCCTGAAGGAATGGATGTACTGGATGCATTTTCCACTCATCCATCCTTTGCTTTTCTTTTCTCCTATAAAATAATTTTGCCACATGTGTATATATCTCTAAACAAGATATATTTTAGTTTTTGAGCATTATAAAAATGGCTTTATACCATATGTCAGTGCTTCCCAACTTCTTCACATCTTGGCATACACTGAACTTGAAAATATTGTACAGTGCCTTGGGATAAATGCTATTCAAGTCCCACTAAAAGACTCTGGCCACTCCAGCTACTATTCACCCCCAGAACTAAGGGGATCAATATGTTAAGACCTTTGTAACCTAGTCACTGAGGTACATAAGTTGGAAAGCACTGCTATATGTAGTCTTCAGCATATGCTCTTTCCACTTTATTCTTTGTTTCTAAGATTTATCCCTGTAGATACTTATGACTGTAGGCCATTCCTTTTCAACACTGTATAATATTTTTCTGTGAACATATAAGCATTTCCATTTTATTCTGGTTAGACCCCTTCTTTGCTTTTTATTTACCCTAGGGATCATACCAATCTACCATGAGTCAGAGAAACCTGCTGAATTTGATTTCATGTTTTCCTAGGATTCAAAATGTTGCTTTTAAATTTTGGTTTTAAAAATCTGTTTAGTTTTATATTGGGTTTGGGAGTCTATGACAACAAGAGAGAATCAATTTGAGAACTATTTAATTATATTATTAAGGCACAATAGCAATGTGTGCCAGTGAATCCACCTTCAGATCACTGGAAATTTAGTTTAGACAAGCAAATGAAGGAGTACTGAATTATGAGTATTTCGTAATGGCATTACTGTTCTTGATATTTAATATGTATTGGGATCTGAAATGAACTGTATGATTTAGTTAGGCAATGGCAAATATATTTCACTTCACGTTCCAAGTCCATCTTTTTGGTAGTGTTTCCCTTGAGTAGTACTGGAAAAGTGTTTAGTCTATGTCAGAGCTCTTGGTTAAGAATTCAGTGATCAGTTATTGATGTCTGCCCTGAGTATGCAAAGTGGAAATAAGGACATACCTGCTACACGTTTTCTTTCCCTAATCTAGTGTATCCATCTTCCTCTGTTTCTATGATTATCTTGAAACCATCTTGATCATCTGATTAATATTTAATTTGTAGCTTACCCCTTTTGGAAAAGAAAATTCATAATTAAAAAGTCAAAGAGCATCATATAGTTGTGCTCTTTTCTCTGGTTGTTTATTATAGTCTCTAATTACCTTCTCCACAGGATGCTTTTCTCACAAGTATCCAAAATACTCCACTCCTTCGGTAAAGCATATTTTACTATCATTATTGAGCCTTAACTGGAAAATAGATAAAATGCCCTTTAATATCCTTGGTCTTAGGGTTTTGAATTCAGCTTTACATAGATCTTATCCACTGTATTTTAAAACAATTAGAGTAACAAAGCTTCCTTAGACTTTCCAGAGCCTATTAAATGTTATTTTTAAGGTAACATCTTTTCTTGTCCTTCATTTATGAATATTTGGTCAGGAAATGGTCCTAAAAAGCTTCAAATCCCAATTGAATAATGCGTTCTCCAAAGTAGCTGCCAAATGTAAATACCACCGATATACATTCATGCATATGATAGTATATAAATAACCAGGAAAGCATAGCAAAGGTCAATCAATTATGTATAGGTCAGAATGCTTTCTATCTGGATTGAGTCATTTTAGCAAATGACATCATGTGTCCTTTGGAGTCTTGTGAAATGTGGCTTGAGTCATTATAGATTGGCTTCTTCTCTGGGTTACCAGGATGGCAGTGGTAAGGCTCAATAAATAAATGTATTGGACTCTGCAGGAGCAGGTATGCATAATTAGGATGTAGTGATGAAGGCTTCTTATTGTGTAGAGAAACTTGGGCCCCATCTGCCAATTCCTAGTTTCTTATCCTCTTGGTTGATTTTTTTTTAAAGAACTTGAAGACAAAATAGTTGGAAACGAGCCAGATGCTCTCTTTATTTCTGTGATGGATATCCTTTCATGAAATTGCCAGCAGGGAATCAATAGTAATAAATCTGGCACCCTTCTAATCTCTTCTAACTTCACCATTGCTCTTCTGGAATGGGGCTACTAGGACCCTTTAAATTTGGTTTATAATTTCTACTTGATCTGATGTGGAATGGTCACACCAGATTGCCAGACTCTAGAGTGACTGGTGGGATGTGATGTTGTGTGAGGTGGCAAGGGATGTTGTCATTTTCCAGTTGGCACAATAGGAGCTGAATTTAGCTTATAGACCAAGTGGTGAAAGAAGCTGCCAAGTCCAGTCATTTCTGATTAGTCAGGGCTTGAGGAGGTAAATGTTACTTGACAAGAATTTAATGTGTGATTTTCCCCTTCCTTCAGTATATTTTGGAAATGTTAAAAAGTTGTTGACTTTTTTTTAAAGTAGGATGACTTAGAATGAAGAAAGAGTCAAAATTGCTACCATGTTTTATAGGCATCTATCATTGGAGACTAAGTTTGGTTCTGAGAGCTTGGAAGGAGGAAGACTTGGGCATCCTTAGCAAAGATGAAAGAAACTGGTTCTTGCTTAAAGGGAGGTTATAGTCTAGTGGGAAGATGGACATGCAAACAGATTGCCACAGTGTAAAATGGTAGCTGCTCTAGTAAGAGATATATGTAAATCTAGGCAGTATTGATATTTCTGTCACTTACTGATATTATTTTATCCCTTGTTTATTTGGGCCATAAATGGCTGAGATACATGCCTATATTTATTCCTATTATCAAGGTATATTGAGAGTGAATTTTCCAGCTTTCAAGATGACTAGCTTGTATTTTGCAATTGAGAGGAAATGTGGCTGCCCTGCTCTTGGAATGGTGCTTATTATTCTTCACACGACCCAAAGCCTTAACTTCGTTTCATTAAAACTCCATAGATTCCTAGGGGCTATTCTTTGATTATATCTACGTGGACAATAAAACAAATGGTTAGGGGCTTCCCTGGTGCCGCAGTGGTTGAGAGTCCGCCTGCCGTTGCAGGGGACACGGGTTCGTGCCCCGGTCCGGGAAGATCCCCATGCTGCGGAGCGGCTAGGCCCGTGAGCCATGGCCGCTGAGCCTGTGTGTCCGGAGCCTGTGCTCCGCAACGGGAGAGGCCACAACAGTGAGAGGCCCGTGTACTGCAAAAAAAACACCCCAAAAAACCCAAATGGTTAAAAGATGAGTAAACAGATCAAGTTGCAACTGTTTTTGGTGGTATCTAATAGTTGATTGCAAGGATTTGTCTTTCCCCCACTGTTGACTGAGAGCACAGTCTGTGGTTATGGATCGATCAGCTGATTCAGTCTGGTATAGACAACAGAAGAAGGAGCCCCATCTGCCCCCCTTTTAATCAGGACAAAAAAAGCACCAGCAAGCAGACTTCTGTTTATATCTCATTTATAGAATCACCCCTAGCTTTAAAGGGGGTGCTGGAGTAAGGGGGCTGTGAACAGAAAATGAGTTAGCTAATCAATTGCCAAACTTTCAGTCTTATCCAAATAAGGCCATTGTCAATAAATCTGATAATACTATACCTTACTGTTTTTTCAATGTGTTTTTTCCCTTTAATAATACCATGAATATTTTTTCATTTTATTAAATATTCTGCTACATAACTTTCAATGTCTACATAATATTCCACTTGATGACTATACCATAGTTAATTTGAGCAGTCTTTTGTTTTAAATGTAGGATTTTCAACTTTTACTTTTATAAAATAAATAATGTGGTGATGAACATCCTCATAGCTATTCTTTTTGAGAACTGTTTTGACCATTTTTCTTTCATTTTGATTTTTTTTTTCAGATCCTCAAGTAACAATGATATTGATCCCCCCACCTTTTTTCAAATCTTCAAATAACAATGATATAAGTAAATAACCAGATCTTTAGGTAATCTCTTTAAACAGAGTCTGGGGAGAAGAATTCTTCAATAAATCAGGTAACCTAGATTATATCTACCAGATGCAAAATATCCTATTGATTTTACTAAATCAGAGAAGCAGCTGGTAAATTCAGAGACAGGATAGGGAGGAGGGAAGTGGTCTGTTTTTTGATGGAATCAATTTAATCAGTTCAGTTAAAATGACTTTTGCAGCTCTGGTTAAGGGGATCTGGCAGTTTGCAGTTATGTTAATATTTAGAATCCCTCCAGCTTGAAAATGTATTTTCATCTGGTATTGTGTTCCTTTTTGTATAAAGATTGTCAAATGAGAGTGTAAAGGTAGTTCATCTCCCAGCTCATTTGTCAGAATGTATAGTAGGCATGTTGAGATCGAAAGCCTGGCATCCACGCCAGCTAGAAGCAGAAGCTACAGAGAAGTCTGGCTTCCAAGGGAGTAGTAGGGGAAATGCTGACACTAGCCCCTCTCCTGCCATTATTGCTGTGGTCTTTGGGAGAGGATTAATGGTGCGTTCCCTGGTTTGAGTACTAACAGTGGATCAGCAAAGCTGAGCATAGGGCAGAGGGTTCTGGTTCTTGCTGAGTACGTTACCTCTTATAACAGGGTTTTAAATGTCAACGCTTTTTACAATGTATATGAGGAATTCTAACTGAGAAGCTGGCCCATATGCTTAGACTACATCCAACTATATGCTTCTATTTTTGATGTTGCAAAATATGGTTAATTTTTATGGTGAATATTTTATGGCCTGCTTTTTGTTATGTGCCAGACAAATTGAGGGCAATGGAAGCTGATGGGTGGTGAAGATAAAAGAGCAGTGTTGACCTTTTGGTAAATCATTCATCACACTGCTTCATCTGTAAGTGGTTTTCTAGCTGTAGCTCATGTTTGCTAATCACTACGTTTGACTCTCAGTTTTACAGGGATTGATTGTCTTGCTGTGGATTGCCTTTTCTTGTCTTCCTTTCTTTCCTTTTTTTTTCCAAATTTTGGTTATTGTTATTATAACTATTTCATTACCTAGTAGTTCCTCCACCAGAGGGAGCTTGTGGACAGAGAGGCAATGGGAATTAATAATTCAGTTTCTTTTTGCTGCTCTTCATTGTGACTTGCAGGGTTTCTTCTCAGTAGCTGAGATGGACTTTAAGCATTCCATTCACCTACTCTCCTTTGAATCTTATTGATCCCAGTAAAATTAAGTTGCAAGATGACTGTCTTTGGCAGTGGCCAGAGAATAGAATAGTTAACTGGGGTGCCTAGCACCAGGATGCTTTTTGGCTTACATGTTGATTAAAGTCCCATCAGGGGAAACCAAAGGGGAAAGCAAGAATAACTTCTTAATTTAATGGATCAACTACTGGAAACTATGGAATTCATTACAGTGGAAGCTTAAATCCGTATCCTGGACCCGAAGTGATCCAAGGCTAATAAGCATCTGATAGAATACATCTCGCCAACATTGTGGACATCTATTGCTCTTTGTTTTTTGATCCTTTTGCCTAACTCTAGCCCATCCTTAGCGTTCAGAAGCATGGTTAATGTATAAGGCCCTCAGCCTACAAGATACAGAGTGGACATGTACTGGCATCTGGTGAGGACACTTAAGGGAAAGACTCTGCCTTAGGACCAAGAGAAATTAACATTTGTCCACTAAGGAATCTGACCAGCTATAGTGCCATGCTGATTAGCCCTGCAGAGGTTATTTCTTAATTATGTATTTTAGGGTTTATTAAAACAGGGACTGTGTCCCCTCTCTGGGGGCAGAGAATATTTTGATAGTTTGATTGCAATTAAGTGGAAATTGAGACACTAACAGACAGAAACTAATCAGAAGTGTTTTACTGTTCCTTTATTCCCAATCAAATGCACTGTCAAGCAATATCTAGATATTACCTGCACTCTGCCTGTCCCCTGCCTGAACCTGGGATTCTTCCACCGAGAGAGTGGTCCTGGGTCCCACGTTGGCGTTGCTCATTTGGTTGATGAAGACATATTGACAGGGCTTCCCTGGTGGCGCAGTGGTTGAGTGTTTGCCTGCCGATGCAGGGGACACGGGTTCTTGCCCTGGTCCGGAGAATCCCACATGCCGTGGAGCGGCTGGGCCCGTGAGCCATAGCTGCTGAGCCTGTGCGTCCGGAGCCTGTGCTCCGCAATGGGAGAGGCCACAACAGTGAGAGGCCCACGTACTGGAAAAAAAAAAAAAAAAAACATATTGACAGAGTTGTTGTTGGTAAGTTTGCAGCCAAGCCTCTAAGGGTATGGCCATGGGGCCATTCTGGAAGTGTGTTTGTGTGTGTGTGTGTGTGTGTGTGTGTGTGTGTGTTAGGGTGGCCGTGGTGGTGCATGACCCTTTTTTATTATTTTGTGAAGGCACAAATCATAGGCCTATGGCTGCGGCCAATCAGAATACTTCTACCTCATTTTGGATAACAAAGAACATGTTCTTATATGTTCTTCTATTCTTTTATAGAAAAGAAAGAAACATGATTTCTAAACAACAGCATCTTTTAATGGGGAATTTTCAGAAGTAACTTTTTTTTTCCATTTGTTAGACATAGAAAGCCAGTCTTTGGAGAAGGGACACTTAGATCCCAGAAAAATAGGCAATAGCCACAGTCTATTAACAGGGGCTTCTCATGAGAAGGAACAATTCTTACATGGTGGTGACATTTTAGACTTTGAAGGAGATTTTCTCAAGTGCCTTCCATAGCAATATGGTACAGAAGTTGATTTCAGGAGGAGGCAGAAATGACTTAAGATGAATTTTTGGAATCCTGTTTATTGAAAATGCTGATGCTGTTGAGTGTTACTTCTCTCATCTTCCTTCTCCAGAAACACCAACTTACCTAGAGTCACACCTACCTTTGCCCCTTTTCTCAAGACTTGAACATTAAGAAGAATTTCCTGTGTCTTCAAATTCAAATTTATTTCTAAATGCTCCCTTCACCTTTTACTCTTCTCCACCGTAGAATACGGTAGTCACTAGCCACATGTGGCTATTTATGTTCAAATTAATTTAAATTAAACAAAGTGAAGACTTCAGTTCCTTAGTCACAATGGCCTCATACCAAGGGCTTTGATAGGCACATGTGGCTATTGGCTATCTTACTGGACAGTGTCACTATACAACATTTCCATCATCACAGGAAGTTCTGCTGGACAGTGCTCCTCTGATACTCTTGGCTGCCCACTAAGGATATTGCTTCTCTGTCACCCTCAGGTGGTGTGTGGGTTTTTTTCAGTGTCTGGCGTGGAGTTGGTGTCTTCTTTTCATCCTCATTGTCACTTCTAGACAGCTTCTTTTTTCTTCATCCACAGAAGTACTTTTAAAGCATGTGGGATCAGCCTATCCTACTGCCTACTATTCCTCTGTATTTATTGATGATTTTATTCCCTAGCTCCCTGTCTTTGTGCCCATCACTCTCCTGCCATCATTCTAGGTAAGAATGTCCACATAGATTATTCATATCTGGCCTCTCAGTTCCTTGAAATTCTCACTTGCAAATGTCACTTTCTCTACCTCATGGTCAATGGCCAGTGGCTCTCAATCTAGGAGGTACTTCTCTCCTTGGGAGCATTTGTAAATGTGAGCAGTCCTACTGGCCTTTAGAGGGCAGGAGCTAAGGATGCTAAATGTCATTCAGTGCATGAGACAGTCTAGGCAATGAAGAATTATTTCACCCCAAATGCCATAGTGCTTTTGTTAGGAAACACTGTGCTAACCTTCTAAAACAATGTACATATCTTAATTAAAAATACTTTATTGCTGAGAAATGCTAACCATCATGTGAGCCTTCAGTGAGTTGTAGTCTTTTAGCTGATGGAGGGTCTTGCCTCCATGTTGATGGCTGCTGACTGATCAGGGTGGTGGTTGCTGGAGGTTGGGGTGGCCGTGGCGATTTCTTAAAATAAGTCAACAATGAATTTTGCCACATCAATTCCCTCTTCCTTTTATGAACAGTTTCTCTGTACTATGCAGTGCTGTTTGATAGCATTTTATTTCCAAGTTGGGCTCAATCCTCTCAAACCCTGCCACTGCTTTATCAACCAAGTTTTGTAATATTCTAAATCCTTTCTTGTCATTTCAACAGTCTTTACAGCATCTTTACCAGGAGATCTTTTCTATTTCCGGAAACCATTTTCTTTGCTCGTACATAAAGAAGCAACTCCTCATTTGTTAAAGTTTTATCATGAGGTTGCAACGATTCAGTCACATCTTCAAGCTCCACTTCTAATTCTAGTTCTCTTGCTATTTCTACCACATCTGCAGTTACTTGCTCCACTGAAGTCTTGAACCCCTTGAAGTCATCCGTGAGGGTTGGAATCAATTTCTTTCAAACTCCTGTTAATGTTGATATTTTGACCTCTTCCCATGAATCACAAATCTTCTTACTGGCATCTAGAATGGTGAATCCTTTCCAAAAGGTTTCCAATTTACTTTGCCTAGATCTGTCAGAAGAATCACTATCTGTGGCAACCGTAGTCTTAACAAAAACATATTTCTTAAATAATGAGTTGAGGGCTTCCCTGGTGGCGCAGTGGTTGAGAGTCTGCCTGCCGATGCAGGGGACACGGGTTCATGCCCCGGTCTGGGAAGATCCCACATGCCGCGGAGTGGCTGGGCCCGTGAGCCGTGGCCACTGAGCCTGCGCGTCCAGAGCCTGTGCTCCACAACGCGAGAGGCCACAACAGTGAGAGGCCCACGTACCGCAAAAAAAAAAAATAATGAGTTGAAAGTCAAAATGACTCCTTGATCCATGGGCTGCAGAATGGATGTTGTGTTAGCAGGCTGAAAATAACATTAATCTCATTGTACATCTCCATCAGAGCTCTTGGGTGACT
The DNA here is from genome assembly GCF_949987515.2 of Delphinus delphis. NCBI lineage: Eukaryota > Metazoa > Chordata > Mammalia > Artiodactyla > Delphinidae > Delphinus > Delphinus delphis. Next base: position 75,529,795 of record NC_082692.2, on the reverse strand, counting down.
AGGTGTATTGTCAATGAGCAGTAATATTTTGCAAGGAATCTCTTTTTTGCGCAGTAGGTCTCAACAGCGGGCTTCAAATATTCAGTAAACCGTGTTGTAAACAGGTGTGCTGTCATCCAGGCTTTGTTGTTCCATTTATAGAGCACAGGCAGAGTAGATTCAGCATAATTCTTAAGGGCCCTAGGATTTTTGGAATGGTGAATGAGCATTGGCTTCAATTTAAAGTCAGTGACTGCATTAGCCCCTAGCAAGAGAGTCAGCCTGTCTTTTTTTTTTTTTTAAGATTTATTTATTTTTGGCTGCGTCAGGTCTTAGTTGTGGCATGTGTGATCTTTGTTGAGGCATGCGGGCTCTTCATTGTGGTGTGCGGGCTTCTCTCTAGTTGTGGTGTGCAGGTTTTTCTCTCTCTAGTTGTGGCATGCAGGCTTCTCTCTAGTGGTGGCGTGTGGGTTTTCTCTCTCTAGTTGTGACGCACAGGCTCCAGGGCACATGGGCTCTGTAGTTGTGGTGCACGGGCTCCAGAGCACGTGGGCTCTGTAGTTTGGGGCACACAGGCTCTAGCTGATACACGGGAGCTCAGTAGTTGCGGCATGTGGGCTTAGTTGCCCCACAGCATGTGGGATCTTAGTTCCCTGACCAGAGATTGAACCCCCGTCCCCTGCGTTGTAAGGTGGATTCTTTACCACTGGACCACCAGGGAAGTCCTCAGCCTATCTTTTGAAGCTTTGAAGTCAGGCACTGACTTTTCCTCTCTAGCTATGAAAGTCTTAGGTGGCATATTCTTTCAATATAAGGCTATTTCATCTGCATTGAAAATCTGGTGTTTAGTGTAGCCATCTTCATGAATTATCTTAGCTAGATCTTCTGTATAACTTGCTGCAGCTTCTATATCAGCACTTGCTGCTTTACCTTGTACTTTTATATTATGGAGAAGGCTTCTTTCCTTAAACCTCATGAACCTCTCCTAGCCTCAGACTTATCTTCTGCAGCTTCCTCACCTCTCTCAACCTTCATAGAATTGAGAGTTAGGGGCTTGATCTGGATTAGGCTTTGACTTAAGGGAATGTTTTGGCTGGTTTGATCTTCTATCCAGACCGCTAAAACTTTCTCCATATCAGCAGTAGGGGTACTTTGCTTTTTTAGCATTTATGTGTTCATGAAGTAGCACATTTAATTTCCTTCAAGAACTTTTCCTTTGCATTCGCAACTTGGCTAACCGTTTGGTGCAAGAGGCCTAGCTTTTGGCCTCTCTCAGGTTTCGACATGCCTTCCTCAATAAGCTTAATAATTTCGGGCTTTTGCTTTAAAGTGAGAGATGTACGACTCTTCCTTTCAGTTAAACACTTGGAGGTCCTTGTAGGGTTATTAGTTGGCCTAATTTCAACATGGTTGTGTCTCAGGGAATAGGGATGCCCGAGGAGAGGGAGAGGGACGGGGGAACTGCTGGTCAGTGGAGCAATCGGAACACACACATTTTTTGATTAAGTACACTGTCTTATATGGGTGCAGTTTGTGGTGCCCCAAAACAATTACAATAGTAACATCAAAGATCACTGATCACAGTGATAATAGTGAAAAAGTTGAAGATGTTATGAGAATTACCAAAACGTGACACAGAGACATGAAGTGAGCAAATGCTATTGGAAAAATGGCACCAACAGACTTGCTCGTTGCAGGATTGCCACAAACCTTCAATTTATAAAAAGCACAATATCTTCTAAGCACAATAAAGCAAAGTGCAATAAAATGAGGCATGCCTGTATTCATTTCTCCTCTCATGCCCTCACTTCCCTCCTTACCCTGCCTAGGTGCTATGGTCAGTCTCTCCTCTGCTTGTCTCTCTGTGTCCTGTTTACTGGCATGACTCTGACTCTATGTCCACTTTGGACCTGAGTTCAGTTGAATGGAGAACACAAAACTATGCTGAATGGCATTACTTTGAGTTTATGTCCACAAATTTCAAGTGTATCCTCTTCTCTATTTAGCAATCCTTCATCATTTGCTTAATACTTCTGACTCTGTGAGGCAACAGTTTTACACCTTCACCTATACCTCAGACCTCCAACTCCCATCCCCAATTCTCCCCTCAGCTGATTCCTTCATTTCATTTTTCATTGGTGAAATAGAAACAATGAGAGTCAATGACCTCATCTCCTCCAGCAAATCTGCACTGACTCTGTTTCTGCACCCGCTGTCTTGGTCCAGCTTCCGGTACTCTACATGAACTATATGGAACCCTGTAGTAGCTCCCTATCGTCCTCAGAATAAATCCAGTCTCTCTGCCATAGCCTCAAGGCCCTTCAAGATTGGGCTCATGCTTGTCTTTCTCACCATGTCTACTATGACTCTCTTTTTTTGTCCCCGAGTTCTGGTCACACTGGTTTTCTTGCTGTTCTTCGTGTATGTCAAGCTTATTCTCACCTCAACATCTTTGTGTTTGCTGTTGCTTCTGTCTGGAAGTCCTTTCCCCTAGATATTTCTATGCCTTGCTTCTTCTTCGTTACACTCAGGCTTCTGCTCAAATATCATCTCAGAGAATCCTTCCTTGACCACTCTGCCCACAATAGTTGTCCTTCTCCCCCATCATTCTCTAACTCCTTACCCTGCTTAATTGTTTTCCACAGGACTTATCACTACCTGACATAATATTATAAATTTGTGTTAATTTGTTTATTATCTGAATATAACTTTATGAGGGTAGGGATTTTGCCTGTCTTTTTTGCTTCTGTATCTTCAGGGCCTAGAACAGTATTTAGCACTCATTATCTATTGATTAAGTATTTGACACATTTTTGATAAATGAATATTGAATAAAGTATAGTGACTATTGTGACAAAGGCTTTTTTTATTTGTCACGCTGTTACTATTCTGAGGCAAGGACGACTCAGTTCTCTCACCACTTTTCTCTATTTGAAAGATTGGGAAACCTTTTGCGCAGTGTCGCATAATATCATTGGGCTTTCGTTTGATATAAACACATCATTTACATATTAATTCTGCCTTTGTTCTTTTCTCATTAGCCCATAACAATTAAAAGAGACCATTACTCTGCCACACTATGGGTTTTTATGATGTCATGTCAAAGTCTCCATTAATTAAATAACTTAATAAATTAAAGCCTTATTCGATGACAGTATCTTTCAATTGCGAATCATCTCCACTAAAGAGCACAATGGCAGACGTGGGACAATTTTAGCATTAGGACATGCCAACCTAACAGCCAGATGTGCTTATTGACACAGTGAAAGTTAAAAACTATCACTTTAGTTGATCATTTGGTGCCAATGACACTGCGAACAGGATAGTCGATGGGGTAAAAAAAAGACAAACTCAGGCACTGCTATTGGAAGGCACAGCTCAATTATCAGATTGTCATTTCGACTCTTTAGAATGTTAATTGGATAAAATCACAAATTAAAAAATAAAGTGTTTGGAACTATAAGACTGTGTCTTCAGGTTTCGGTTCAAGAGAGATTGATGTGCAGGGTAACATTCAAACTTCTTAATTTATAATGCAAGGTCCTCATTTAACTGGAATGTGAATTGGAGTGGAAGATAGTAAGACGAAGGCAGGGAGACCAAGGATACTCATGTAATTATCTAAGGAAGAGATGCTAAGAGATGGGGTTGGGAAGAAGAGATGTAGGAAAGGAGGAGAAAAGATGAAAGCTGCATAATATGGAAGTAAAAAAAAAATGGGGGAGAGTGAAGTACAGCAACATCAGAGGTAGATGACAAATGGATTCTTTTATATTCATGTTACAGGTAAAGACATAGAGTAGTGGACTGGCCGCCTGAATTTGGAAATTTTTGTGTGTTACTTGTGTAAGGATTAATTAATTACCTTATAGCTTTAAGAGAGTATGGTTTGCTAATGTGTCTAAGTGACTTATTGAGAATAGCTAAATTATGAGCCTAAGCTAGATAAAGTCATGCCTTCTATGGTGTGTAGACTTGGTTCATTTGGATAATCCTTGACTTTTGGGAAAGTGTAAATCAATCTCATGGTTGAAATAAAGCCAAATACACCAGGAATCACAACAAATGTAAAGAAGATTCATTCTATGTGTCAATAGACACAGATTTTTAAGTTGCATGGGGAAGAAGAAACAGTTACACTCTCTTTACACACTGTTTATAAGGAATACCCCTATTAAGAATAATGGCATGGGAAGATTGAAAGAAGATAGAGGGAAATTGATATCATATACCATGCAAATACCTTTCAAAAGAAGGCTGGTGACACTGTATTAATATCAGACAAAATGTACTTTAAACAATGTTATTATAGATAAAGAAAGTCATTATTTAATGATAAAAGAACAATTCACCAGAAAGATATATTAATCCTGAACCTGCATTATTACCTAGTCACATCATTTCAAAAATATATAAAGTAAAAATTGACCATATCACCACGAGGTATTGAGAACATAGGTAATCATGATTGGGAGGGTTTTTAAAAATATTTATTTATTTGGTTTTGCCGGGACTCAGTTGCAGCAGGTGGGCTCCTTAGTTGTGGCTCACGGGCTCCTTAGTTGAGGCTTGTGGGCTCCTTAGTTGTGGCTCGTGGGCTCCTTAGTTGCGGCTTGCCGGCTCCTTAGTTTCAGCATGTGGGCTCCTTAGTTGTGTCAGGTGGGCTCCTTAGTTGCGGTTTGAGGGCTCCTTAGTTGCAGCACATGGGTTCCTTAGTTGCGGCAGGTGGGCTCCTTAGTTGCGGCAGGTGGGCTCCTTAGTTGTGGCATGCAAACTTTTAGTTGCAGCATGCATGTGGGACCTAGTTCCCTGACCAGGGTTCAAACCTGGCCTGCATTGGGAGCTCAGAGTCTTAACCACTGTGCCACCAGGGAAGTCCCCATAATTGGGAGTTTTAAACATTTTCTCTAAAACACTGAAAAATCAAACAAACTAAACAAATTAGAAAGGATAAAGAAGATTTAAATAACATAACTGATTAGCTTGATTGAATAGACATACATAGAACTCTGAACTCCTGAATTCCACTACCAGAGAATATACACACATTGAAAGCCTTACCACTGATTGCTAAAAATTATATTTCCTCTTATCTCGGAAGAAAAAATATTAGGAGACCAAAAACAAGTAGACCTCAAAAACTTTATACATTTGGAAACAAGATCATACTTCTAAATCTTGTCAAAGAAAAGTGATGATAGAAATTAGTTGATACTCTATTTTAAATCTTGTGGGTTACAATTAAAGAGGTACATAAAGGAAAATTTATAGATTAAAATGCATATATTTGAAATGAAGGAGGACTGATAATTAGTGAGTTAAGCATTCAACCAAAAAATTATAAATAAGATAGCAGAGTAAACCAAAATAAAGCAAAGGGAGAAGATAATACGAAGTACTGCAAAAAGAAATGAAATAGAATACAAAGGAATAGCAGAGAAGATCAACAAAGCAAAGGATGATTCCTTGAAAGACTAACTAAACACATCTGGCAAACTTGATCAGCTACAGAGACAAAGACAGAAGGAAGGAAAGAGAGTAAGAGTGACAGAGAGAACACAAATAGTATTAGAAATGAAAAGAGGAACCTAATATATGTATAATAGAGAATAAAAGGTCAAAAGAATGTACTATGAGTAACTTCATGGTAATATATTTAAACATACATTTTAATAAATAGGGGTGCCCAATACATTTATGATACACACATTCTAAGCTCATGTCACAACAGGAGACTGAGAAACATGATTTCTAACTGAGTTTGAATAAATGAATGGAAGAGAAAAATCATTCACTCATATGAAACGTATTTATGGACATCTGCTATGTACTGGGAATTGTGCTGGTGCTACTTTATATTTTCATGAGGGGGATGGACATTAAACAAATCATTACAAAAACAGATATTTACAGTTGAGGTAAGTGCAGTATAGGAAAGTTTAGAGCATTTAACAGGGAACTTAATCTTATTTGGGCAAAGGGCAGATTAGCGAAGGTTTCCTGAAGAAGTGACATTTAATCTGGGACTTAAATAATGGGTAGGAGTTACCCAAGCTAGAAGGGGTTACAGGGTCCAAAGACATAGATCATAGAGTGGATGGTTGGAAAGGTGTGGAAATCGGTTTCAGCAGTTGCCTTTGGAATATGGTAAGGATTTATACAAGCCAAATACATTAAATTCACATGTCTAAGTAGAGCACAAACATATTTCCCTTTCTTAATAGCTTTATGTAGATGCTTAAGAATGTAATCTGTAAAGAAAGTATTAAAACAAGGATGGGAAGGAAATAAACCAGCTTCATTCAGAGTAGTGTTTGCTTCTAGAGAAAGGAGAGCAGAGGAGGCTTCTGCATCCATCCCTTGTTAATGGTGATTCCCTTCCTGAAAGGGAGGATAAAGTAAGCCACAATCATGAGTGTGCTAATTTCTTTAAGTGTTGGCCTTATCTGAAATGGAGACCTCAATTATAAAACATCAGGCAGAAAATCACAGAAGAGAAACTTAGAGATGCTATTCTGAAGGGAGCAGTGGTTTAGACAGTACTACTCAAAATGTGAAGAGGGAGGTCAGACACTGAGAGTAAGGATTTAGGACTGCCTTGTCCAGCACAGTAGCCACATGTGGCTATTGAGTACTTGAAATGTGGCCAGTCTGAATTGACATACTCTAAGTGTACAATACACTCTGGATTTCGAGGACAGTATTAAAAAAGAATGTAAAATATTTCAATAATATTTTTTATTGAAGTATAGATGATTTACAATATTAAAGTGTACAACATAGTAATTCAATATTTTTATAGAGTTTACTTCACTTAAAATTATTATAAAATATTGGCTATACTCCCTGTGCTGTGCAATATATCATTATAGCTTATTTATTTTATACATAGTAGTTTTTGCCTCTTAATACCCTACCCCTTTTATGCCCCTCCCTGCTCTGGTAACTGGTAGTTTGTTCTCTATATCTGTGAGTCTGTTTCTGTTTTGTTTTATTCATTTGGTTGTTTTACTGGGTTGGCCAAAAAGTTCATTTAGGTCTTTCCACAAGAGTATATGGAAAAATCTGAACGAACTTTCTGGCCAACCCAATATTTTTTAGATTCCATGTAGAAGTGGTAACATATAGTATTTGTCATCAACAATATTTTTATATTGATTATATTATATGAAATGATAAGATTGTGGATATATTGGGCTACATTAACATATTACTAAAATTAATATCACCTGTTTCTTTTTACGGTTTTTAACATGGCTACTAGAAAGTTTAAAATTAAACATGTGGCTGACATTTTATTTCTGTTGGACAGTGCAAGTTTAGAAACTTTTATAGCAATTTGGCATTGCCACAATATCCAAGTGTATGTCTCATCAGCCCACAACATATTGGAAAGGAATAATACAGTCAACTAGTATTTCATCACAGATAATTAGTGAAGCACTGCTTGAAACCATTCATATCTTCCAAAGTGTTTAGACACTATGCTTACTATTGGAAGATACGTATATTGTCAATTTCTCAGAGGTCTGTGAAATAGTCCAAGGAGGCAACTCTTAAATTGATGTGGCCTTCTGAGTATGAAAAAAGTGATTGATAAAGATGTTATCATATAACCCTTCAGATTTGCTTGTATTTATTTTCAATTGCATAACTTGTATATTGGAGTTGGACAGAATATAATAAAAACTGTGGTAAATAATACATTTTTAAAAGTCCAGTTGAAAGACCAGTTTGGCATCAACTAGTTTTTTTTTTTTTTGAGAATTGAAAAAACAGGGAGTGGGGAAGCTCATATCTCAAATTAGTTACATTGCAGCATTGATAATATACTTATGTAATTGTCTTCTTTAGATTTTGTTCTATAAAATTGACTTATTTTTCATCAGAATGGGCTAGTTAACATTGGACTTGGAATTGGCACAGGTGAGCTTGTGATTTACAGGGCAATTTTTCTCATCAAAACCTGGGCAGAACCATTTATTTTAAAACCAATATTTATTTTACAATGGGAAGATGGAGCAGATTAAAGGAGCATAAAACCATGATAAATCACCCAATCTTTATCCCATAGAAAATCTTTTAAATGGCTCTTTAAAGTAATGGCAGTAAAACCGGCTCATAGAGTTTGTATTTGGATGGCTTTCTAGCATATGGTATAGTCATGTAGATTAAAATCTAATTAACGAGGAATTTGTAAATATTCAGACGTGGTCTGTGTGATTCTTTTTCAGTGAAAAGTTAAATGTGTTCTTTCCGTAGCCAAGTTTCTGAGTCTTGCTCATGAGTAAAGGGAATCCAGCCTCAAATTTTTAGCTGTTTGAAATCAAAGGCCAAAGAAATGAAATATCTTTTAGTCTTTTTATTTAATAATCAATTTTTATATTAAATGTTTAAGAACATGTTTATCTATGTTTACTATAGATTATTATACAAGAAAGGAATTTTTATAACATCTTGTTTGATTTGGTTCCCATTTATATCTTAGGTTACAGTAATTTCTATGGTTAAAAATAATGGAGTTAAATTTCTCTAATAGTATTCTTTAACACTATTCTAATGATAAGTGGACTTGTATAGAACCTTTGGACTGATTAAAAAATGCTAAAGAGTAGAAAACATTTGAAATGGATGAGATCTGCTTGTAATCATGGTGAATTTTACAAATGGGGAGTCTGTGTCCTGTGGATGTTCCATGTGGGTGTTCTGTCTCTACCTAACTGAAGACTCCAGGTCAGCAGTTGGCAGACTTTTTTGTAAAGGATCAGAGACTAAATATTGTAAGCTTGTTGGGTCCATATTCCAACTATTCAACTCTACTGTTATTGGGTGAAAGCCGCTGTAAGTAATATATAAATGAATGGGTGTGTGCACACTCTCTGACCCAACAATTCTATGTCTAGCAATGTTCCCTAAGGAAATAATCAGAGGCTTTGGCAAAGAAGCATGTACAAGAGTATCTGTCATGATATTACTTTATGACATGGAAAGCTATTTATGGGCCCTGGTTAATTAAAAGAAAAGCAGCAAAACAATGTAATATGTGATCCTACTTTGATATAATGTATGTACAAACCCATATATTAGGTTGGATCATGTGAAATTGATGTTAAATGGCTGTTTTTTATCTGCAAAATGGAAGTTTTATATGGTCAGCCTAAGAAAGAGACTGAAAGATTATCCACCTGTAATTTCTTAGATGGAAGAAATAGAATAATTTTTATTCTACTCTTTTTCATATGTTCATTTGTTACAAGGAATATATTTTACTTCACAGTGAGAAAATGATGCAGGTTTTTTAGGACAAAAGAAGGATTTTGCCATTCAAATTGTGGGTACGTTGCAATGGAAATGCAGAAGGCATGTGCATGTAGTCCTCTCTGGAGGAGATGTGTCTCCTGTGAGGAACTAGGAGCTTTGTTTTGTTGGCAAGGCCATTCCTGTTATGGCAGTGGATACAGGGAGCTGCAGCCAGCGCACGTTGTGTATTTTCTCCCATTGGTTGACTCCATTCTCCTTGATGCCATTTAACATTCAATTCATCAAATGAGCTCCTCTTGTTCAGATTGCTTTCACATCAAATTGCTGTCTGATTAGGATTTGGCTTTGCATGGAGGACATCTTCAGGAAGGGAACGTTCTGGTCATTCTCATGTCTGTGCGGCAGTTGTATTACAAATTGTAGACTTATACTTCGATATTTTGGGTTCATGTTGCTGGACTCGTGAGCTTTGTTTAATGAAGTCCACCTCCTGAGAGAGGGATTCTGTCTTGTGTGCTGAGAACTCCAAGGCCCAGGATGCCAAAACCTAGTGAAGGAACTTCCTAAGGTATAGATGACCTTCAGTTGGGTCTCTGGGGAGGGAGCCTGCTGCCCTTCCTCAGATGGCATTCTATATTTCTGCACAGTAAGTTGCTTGAGTCTTTTCTTATTTGAAACTTTGCCCCTTTCCAGCTCTCAAGTTCTGCACTTCTTCAATTTTTCTCTCTTCAGCCCTTGCTTGCTCCGTTTTCCTCACTGTTTCTTGTCACCAGGCAGAAACACAGTGGGGAGAGACTGGTACACAAGAGACGTTTTGCTGCTGGTATTTAACTTTCTCCTGAAGTTTTTGTTGGTTGACATTGATTTCTAGTGCAAAGGGTGCTCAGCTTTGGAGCAGACCTGTAGAGAAATAGAGTCCCTCAGGCCTGCTGTGAGGCTAGAACCCCCTTGTCCCAGCAACAGGGACTGGCATTTGTGTGGGACAGTGGGACATGCCCCTGATGCCAGGAACTTCTTGCAGTGACAATCAGCGTGAAGAAAAGCGGTGAACCATTTCTCCACCTGAGGGAGGCAGACATTTTGTGAGCTCACATGTTTTTCTCATCAGACTCTGAAAGGGCGTTTTACTGTATTTTGATACAATGTTCAAACTACACATTAGGGGTAATTTCTGCCTTATTTGGAGCACCAGTCAGAATGATCTTATCTCCATCAGAGGACATGAAGAGGCCTCTATATCTGACACTACTTTGTTAAAGAGAAAATATTTTCCCAGGAGGCAAAAGTTACTGGCTAAATACAGCCCCAAATCAAAGATCTTTTCTACCAAGAACTCTTATGTCAGCTTTCTTTTTCATAAATTAATGTGGATCTGTGGAATTTACATTTCCTACAAATTGTTTACCCATTTTCCCTTTTCATAAGGTGAGAAAAGATCCTAATTCAAGATACATTCTGTCACTTTGGAGGCTGATTGGGGATGAGAGTTTTTTTGTATTCAAAGAAATCCCCAAAACAATTGGTAAAACTGCTTGTAGAATTTGATGTTACACATCTTGAGGAAGATTTAAGTCTGAAAATTTAAAAGACTTCAATTCACAAAGTGTTGATTGCATCATTTTGCTTAGTAGTACAGTTAAGTCATTTTTAAAAAGTCAAGTGAATACGTTTTGGCCTCATCAATGAAATGTACCAAGAACCATAAAGTAGTGAAATGGTGTTAAGAAAAACAACATTTCATTTTTTTCTTTGTATTCTTTGTATTGAAAAAAGTGAAAATTACCCTCTTTCCCTTTGAGTTCATGCTACAAAAGCTTATACATTTTATGTTGGGTATTCAGATGTTTATGTGAGGGGAGCTCAATTTATAAATCTGAATGCTAACAATGTGACGATTAATTTTAGAAAATTGTCAGTTAGCAGACATGCTGGGCCTAGAATAAGATGATTCATTTGCTATATAGGCAATATTGTATGTTATAAAAAATCAGGGGATAGTCACATAGAAAGGGGGAAAATGAATGGATCAATAATTTAATTTAGCTCTGACCTGGCTGAGTTCTATAGCATGGTTCATAATTTTTCAATGAATGACCCTTAACATTTTACATATAGTGCCTCAGTTTTGTATTGATCTTCCCTAATGTATTCTTCATGTCAAAGAAGGAATAAAAACAAACAAAACACACTGTTTAACAAAAACACATTGTGTCGCCTGCAAATGTTAACCAAAATATGACAACATATTGGCATTATTTATTCTGTTTTCAGAACTACTTTTTTCCTGGCTAATTAAAAAATTTAGAAGAGAAATGGGTAGTAAGTGAATGATAACTTGAAGGGCAAGTTCATGGAGTTCTCTCTTAGTTAAAAGATTCTTAGCCCCTCTGCATTACTTAATTGCTTATTAAAAGTGGAACCCCTGATGTACTATGTGTAGTGTGTATTTATTCCATGGAAAATTATTAATTTTTAATTGAACTAAGTGAGTGCTTGGACAAGGGACCCTAGCTATCAATCAGGAAGCAAGTGATTGACTGATGTTCATGTTCATTAATTATTCAAGGAAGTTCAATTTTAAGGTCTGTAACAGTAGAAGAAAGTTTTCATAAGTGAGTGTGTTTGTGCTGGTACATTTTAGTACTGTATTTATTTGTTCATTTAACAAATATTTAGTATGTGCTATGTGCCATGCAGTGATGAGTCAGTGATGAGCAAGCCCATGGGCCCCTGTACGCACAAAGCTTCCAGGGCAGTACGTAAAACAGAGGTATATCAGTGCTGTTTAGGAGACTCAGTTTTGCTTGACTCCCCTCTATGTACAGAAAATGATTCTTCTCTGCACAAATTTCCTGAGTCTCCTGGAAATTCAAGCTATCAAGTTCTAATTACCATCTGAGACAATATTTTCTTTAGAATGATAGAATCATAGTTTCTAAGAGCTGAAAGAGACCTGCGAAGTTGTCTGGCACTGGACCCTTTTGTTCTCCGGCCTCAGCCTGGGCCTGTCCAATGTCAGGAGGGGGAAGTGTACTCATTCATGGGGTCATTTCTGGAATGTGTGGATTATTTCAAAGTTCTTCCAAATAATGAACTGAAGCTTATTTCCCTGCAAAATCTCTTGATCGATTCCAGTTTTGTGTCTTGAACAAAATCATCACATCTTATTTACCTATTATTTGGAGTATGTATCACAGTTTTCCATATATTTCTGTGATCTTTTTATTATGAACATGTTATCCCTGTTAGATGCATGTATCCTGACAACAGAATTGTGTCTGGTTTTGCTCACTGCTATTTTCACTAGCACTGTCATAAACTAGGCAATGAGTGAAGGAAGGAATGTTTTATCTTATTCCAAAAAGGCTTCAGGGAAGAATACATAGATTTAAACCATACATCTTAGTCCATTAACTATTTGACAACTATCATGGTTCTTTTACTTCAGTTTTTCTCATCCTTAGGTTCAGATTCTCCTTCCTAACTTTCTTTACATGTGACATGGTGTCCAGCCAATTATACTGAAGTTATCTCCTTCCTAATGCCTCCCACCTTGTTAATATAAAAAGAAAGTGCTGGTCTCACCAGGAGGTTTGGGAAAGGCTTCACAGACGAGGTGCGGATTGACCTGTGCTGAGTCTTGAAGAATGAGGAAGTGTTCTCCATGTCAGTGAGGCCAGAAAGGGCACTTTTAAGGTACACTGAGAACAGTGGTACCAGAATGTTCACCCACCTTGCAGATTTCCATTAGGTCACCTAACTTCCTAGTTAGATCCTCTTTGGGGAATTTTTGCTGTTTTCTTTCCATCTTCCTCATGAACTTCAGTATTCTTTCACCTTGATCACTTCCTTACCACTACCGCAAAGCTGCAAAGCTCGAGGCAGAGCTGCCCAAGGTTTAGAGCTTACGTGGGGGAGTTAGTCTGTATTCAAATCCGGGTTCAACCCATATTTTGCATGGCCTTCGGTGAGGTAGGTACTTCTTTGAGATTTAGCGTTTTCTTCTTTAAAATGGAAAAAATAATAATACCTTATAAAATAATTGAGAGAATTATCAGGTAAATTATATGTGAAGTGCCTGACCTGTAACTGTTATTCCCCACCTCCCTCCCTGGGAAACTCCTGCTGTAGTTCACTTCTGCTGGTATAGCTATTGGTCCAGAGGCCCCAGCACATGCACGTGGCTCAGACATATTTTCCACAGAAACCCATCAGGTGTTAATAGTGACAGAGCTATTTCAGTTTCTTTCAGGTCCTCAGTCCAATGGATTTACATCTTCACCTTTATTTCTCTCATCCTCCAGGCTCCTGGGGTCCAGTAATCTTTTAGTTTTTTTTGGTAGGACTGTAAAGGCATCAGATTTGACACATTTTCCTCTGATTTCTCTCCTTTCGGGTCTCCATTTCTCCTGGTATAACAAGAGCCTGGATTTCTCTGATCTCATCTCTCTCAGCTTCATCTGGGTAATCAACATACTCATTTCATTCTGGTCAAGATTTCTCTCAATAGGTTTATTGCAGATGGCTGCAGCTGCGATCAGTGTTTACAATCTGATGACAAGTTGGAGATTAAGGCTTGTCATCACTATTTAATTAACCTCAAATTAAGCGCTTTCCGGTCCCATTCCATGCCCTTCCACAAGCCCAGGAGAGCTTCTAAAACAGTGCTTGGAGTCTTGATAGATTCGGGGTCACATCACTGGAAAGCAGGGGCTTATTTAGCTGTGACTCTGAAGAGCAACACTATTTGATCCTTAAGTCACTTGCCCCGAGGGCTGAAGCTAGGTAGCTATTCAAAGTCTCTATAAAGAGAGGGGAAGAAAGGAGAGCATTTTTCTAATTCTAGGAAGCAGGTAGTCTGTGAACTGCAGAGACGATGAGACAAAAAGCATTCCAGAGACAGAAAAAAAACCTCTGTTCTTAATATTTAAAAACAACTTTTTTTTGTATCACAGAAGTAGTATATGTCAACAGCAAAATTATACATGGTAATTGTAAAAGGATGGAGAAACGAAAGAAGAAAGTAAAAATCATTCAAATTCCTACTCTCCATACCTGCTTTTAAGGCTTCCCCGAGCTGTCCAATCTGGTAGCCACTAGCCACATGTGGCTCATAAATATTTAAAATGTGGCAAGACTGAATTGACACCACGTGCTAGAAGTATAAACTACACACCAAATTTCAAAAAGAGAATTTAAGCTATTGTTATTTTGTGTATGTTGGATTAATTAAAATATATCTTTAAATGAATTTCATCTTTTACTTTTTTTTCATCTTTTACTTTTTAAAATATGACTACTAAATACTTTAAAATTACGTATATTCCTATTGGACAGTGCAATTTTAGACCTTTTTCTTATATCAAAATTTTTTTAAAAGAAAAATTACGTTATTCTACGTAAAACTTTGTATCCTCCTTTTTCAGTTAATGCGAATATGTTCATGTCATGAAATATATGATATGGCATTATGTTTAATCATTTGTAGTATTTCATTATATGATGTGCCTGAATAGATTAATCCAATCCACTGTTGCTGAACACTTAGGTCATTACCATTTTTTAAAATTTCAAATTATTCATAACATACTTATAACTATATCTTTGGACTCATCCTTAATCGTGCTTCTAGGATTTGTTTCTGGAAGCCAGTTAGCCGAGTCACTTGTTTGTGGTGTTTAAGCAAATTGCCACATAGAAAGGTAGCACTGATTCATACTCAGTACAGTGGTTTATAATAATGCTCATTTCACCTCATCTTCATCAACACCAGATATCATCATTGTTCTTAATTCTTATTGTAACGAGCAGCACTGTTATGGGTTTGCTCAGCAAATTATTGAAAAAGTCTTAGTTTTAAGCTTTGTGCAGTGGTAGTATCGTAGCCAATAAGGTTTATCCGAGGCACGATTACTGCTAATTGAAAAGGTCTTATTAGGCTTGGTAGCTTCTATCCTGGTCCTGCAGATACTTCAGATGATTTTCTCTTATCCATCAATCATTCTTTTATCCATCCACTCTTGAGCATC
The DNA here is from genome assembly GCF_949987515.2 of Delphinus delphis. Classification (NCBI taxonomy): domain Eukaryota; kingdom Metazoa; phylum Chordata; class Mammalia; order Artiodactyla; family Delphinidae; genus Delphinus; species Delphinus delphis. The sequence goes on along the minus strand of NC_082692.2, from coordinate 75,514,526 downwards.
CGTAATGTGTCCAGGCCTGCCCAAAGATTTGTAGAAGACATGGTATTTGATTTTAGGAAATCCCTTATATTTAATATTTAAGTTGGAAAAGAAAGGAAGAGAAAATAAATAGGGCAAGGGCCACGTGAGTCTTATTTACTACAGTATTTCAGCACCTAAATAGAGTGTCTGGTATGTGGTAGACTCCCAGTAAATATCGTTGAATGAATTCATGACTAAGTGTATGCTAATGTTTACATAAGTGATGAAGAAAACAAAATAAAGGGGTAATGATTTTAAGGTAGGGACAATAAGGGAAAGCTGTCTGCCTCCTGTCTTAACCCAACAGAAGCCAGAAGGCATGAGAGCTGCAGAGGGCTGCAGAGGAGAGGCCACCACAGGGCAGACAAAGGGTCTGCAGGGGCAAATAGAGGATAACCAGGACACCAGCTCTGATACCTGCCCTCTGGGGTAGGGCACTCACCCTTTCTGAGTTTGGTTTCCTCATCTGTAAAATGTGCATAATTTTACCTACCTCAGAAAGTTGTATTAGAAATAAATGGAGAGCACTTAGCACAATGGTATTTTCTTCACTTGTATTCATTAGTGGCTTAGCTACATCAGTTTCTAAGCATCTTGTTCATTTATCATTTCTTAGAAGTTATCATAAGGAAAAACAGAAAAGAAACTTACCCCGATATACCTGGACCTTATATTTAGACTTGAAAAGTTCTACATCCCCCCAGTGAGGTAGCCGTTTGCGTTCTGAACTGTGCATATCAAACCCTTATACTCTGGTTAAAAATCCATAGAAGTTTTCATGTAGTTGGATAATTAGGCCACATGCTGTTGGCTCTGCTCAAAAACGGTCATTTAAGTGTCCTTTTATTTTTTTAGCATCCACTGGGAAGTTTAAATAGCCACTGCCAGTGTGATTTCTATATGCTCTTTAAAAAATGCTGAAATTGAAAAGAGTTTAATAAAATTGCTGGACTGTTAGCTTTAGCAAGCTGTCCCAGACATAAACCTGAGAAAACAAACCCCAAACCCCAAAGTAAATACTTCTATGAATCAGGGACTTTCACAAGTGCTCCATGGAGAGTGTAGTTTGACTCATATGGAGTTAGTTGACAAGCAAGGGTGGAAACCAGCAGCTTCTGAGGTGATTTGACTCCTTTATTCTCCTTTGCTTAACAGATATCTGTACTAAATATGAGTGGCAGCATTTGGAACGAAGGGACCCTGAAGTATCATCTGCCTAATTCTTATGTAGAAAAATGAGTAGTGCAATAGTGTAAAACAAATGAATATATGTCAGGTATATGAATGTTCTTAGATTACCAGACCCTTAGGGAAATATAGTTATTAAATGAATAAAGTGTCCAAGAAGAGGAACAGCTTATATTTATTCAGCCTTTACAAGGTCCTAGTCACTATTCAAAATGCTTCATGCATGTTATCTCATTTAATCCTCACAGCAGCCCTAAGAGTAGAGAGTGTTTTCTCCATTTTGCAGATAAGGAAACTGAGACTCCAAGAAATAAAGCCAAGTGATTACAGTCTCATGTTTAGAAAGTAGCAGAGGCAGGGTTGAAACACAGCATTTCACTCCAGAGCCTGAACTCTCTCAGCTGCTGTTCTGTACTGTTTCTTTCTTAAATGTTTATGGAGTAAGCTGAGAGTGTGAGGAAATCTTGTTGAAGATAACAGCTCGGGTAAGCCCGTGTGGGATATTCAGGTACAATTTTTTTTTTTTTTTTTTTTTTTTGCGGTACGCGGGCCTCTCACTGTCGCGGCCTCTCCCGTTGCGGAGCACAGGGTCCAGACGCGCAGGCTCAGCGGCCATGGCTCACGGGCCCAGCCGCTCCGCGGCATGCGGGATCTTCCCAGACCGGGGCACAAACCCGTATCCCCTGCATCGGCAGGCAGACTCTCGACCACTGGGCCACCAGGGAAGCCCCAGGTACAGTTTTTATTCCCATAAATTCCTTGCAGATTATAGACATGTTCCTTGGTTTATTACTAGAAAACACCTTTTTAATTGATCTCAATATCAAATCTATTGCACTAGTTGAATGAAAGGAGTTTTATGGCCAGTGTAGCAAGATGTTTACTGAATATTCTCTTCACGTTCATGATTTTTTTTTTTTTTTTTTTTGCGGTACGTGGGCCTCTCGCTGTTGTGGCCTCTCCAGTTGCGGAGCACAGGCTCCGGAAGCGCAGGCTCAGCGACCATGGCTCACGGGTCCAGCCGCTCCGCGGCATGTGGGATCTTCCCGGACTGGGTCACGAACCCGCGTCCTCTGCATCGCAGGCGGACTCTCAACCAGTGCGTCACCAGGGAAGCCCCCACATTCATGACTTTTGATTTTTAATAGCCAACTGTTATTAAAAAATGTGACATATTAGTTACATCATGTGTTGAAATGTATCCTTAATTGTAGTACTTTTATTGACTGTGAGAGGATGCAAAGTGGATTCCACAATTTTAATTAACGGTTCCTCCTCTGACATTTCATTACCAGTTTCAGAAGTGATAGAGGATGGCAGTTACCTGTGAGAATTTTTCTATAAAGAAGCTAAGATGGAGGAATGTTAGAGTTGTCTTGGTGATTGAGAGGAAAAACAGAGAAAGGAGAGGATTGGCTATTATCCTCACATGTTAATAACACGGTCAGTAAACAAAGCTTCTGTTATTTTAGGTAAATTTTAAAAATTTGAGCAGATAACAGACCAGTTGAAATAAAAAATAAAGAAATCACTTAATTCAACTATGATTTTTATGCTGCAAAAATGGTGTCTTTTTTCTGAAAGTGAGAATTTCTCAGACATCACATATCTTTCCCTTAAAGAGTTTTTGAGGATTTTCTATGAGTCAGAAGAGGCAAAAACATGAAGGTCAAAGATAATGGGTCCCTATCTAACACTGGACTGATTTGCCAAGAACCCATGACACATTTTTTAAAATAAATTTATTTGTTTGTTTGTTTGTTTATTTTTGGCTGCGTTGGATCTTCGTTGCTGCGCGCGGGCTTTCTCTAGTTGCGGCGAGCGGGGGCTACTCTTCGTTGTGGTGCATGGGCTTCTCATTGCGGTGGCTTCTCTTGTTGTGGAGCATGGGCTCTAGGCACGCGGGCTTCAGTAGTTGTGGCGCATGGGCTCATTTGCTCTGTGGCATGTGGGATCTTCCCAGACCAGGGCTCGAACCTGTGTCCCCTGAATTGGCAGGCGGATTCTTAACCACTGTGCCACCAGGGGAATCCCCCAGGATACACTTTTATTTCCTTTTTATGGTAAAAGCCAGAGAGAACGCTGTGTAGTTTAAACACGGTTTCTGTATCTGGTGCCCACACGGGAAGTTGAAGGTAAGGAGACCAGTTTATCCAGCAAATGTGCCCAAGCACATAATTACCTCCCTTGATGTCTGTCGATACTTTACCACATCCCCCGGGAAAATCTCTGGGCAGTCCTTCCAAGTCATTTTCAGACATCTCATCATGGCAGGTGAGCTTATTTATTTATTTCCATTTTGAGAGCTTTACCTTTCCTGACTCCCTTTTAATGTTTACCTCTCGTATTAAAGAATGGAGACTGGGGTATTTCATTACCAGCTATCTCCCTGCTGCAGGCACTGCCTGGAGAAGTTTCCCTCTGTTTGGCTTGCAAGCCTCATTTATTTCCCCGAGCTTTCTAATCTGGGCAGAGCCCAGCGGACGGCATTATTAAATTACCATTATTACACTGTGTTGTCTTGGCACGATCAGGGGCTGAATTGGAAAAGTTCGTGTTAGGCAGGGAACACATTTTCTCCCCTTCTCAAGCTGCCCCAAATGGACCTTAGCTGACTTTCTGGGTCTGTATCAGCATCAAGATTCTGTGACGTCAAAGCAAAGATTTAACCACATTTGAGGCATTTCTTCTGATCAGTGTAAAGAATGGGCATTCCCCTTTTAAGTACGTTGCTTTGATTTGGGATCAGCTGGACAATTCATGATTGTAATTTTTTTTTTTTTTTTTTTTTTTTTTGCGGTACGCGGGCGTCTCACTGCCGTGGCCTCTCCCGTTGCGGAGCACAGGCTCCAGACGCGCAGGCCCAGCGGCCGTGGCTCACGGGCCCAGCTGCTCCGCGGCATGCGGGATCCTCCCGGACTGGGGCACAAACCCGTGTCCCCTGCGTCGGCAGGCGGACTCTCAACCACTGCGCCTTCAGGGAAGCCCCATGATTGTAGTTTTTTTGATGGAGGGGGTAACATTTGACATTCAAAGTTATTTGACATTTCAGAAGTTATAATGTCATTTTAAAAGCTCTAATATCACTAGTATATTTGTATGTAATTCATTTACACAGGCTTTCAAAGATTGTCTATTCTCAGTAGAGAAGTTTTAATTAAAAATGTTTTATTGCCACTCCAAGCGTCTTTAAATTAAGGCACTGCTCTTTTCTTTCTTCCTCACGTACTCTTGATAATCAACCTAGTGTTGTCTGCAATGATAAAAGTTATTCTTGTCATATTTTAAGCATTTTCTTGTCCATCACTGTGTCACCAGTGGCTGTACAATGCTAGCACATAGTAGGTACTCACTAAATTCTTATTGAATGAGTGTTTCAACACTGCCCATGCACTGTATATTCTAACCATTCTGGAATATGTTTTATCACATGCACTCTGCTTGCTCCCACCTTAGGAATTTTACCCACCACTCAGAAATGTCCTTTGCCTCTCAAATCTTAAGCACTTTTATACTGCTTATGTGTGAGTTTTCTTCTCCTGTCCCTATTTAAGCACAATTCCTGGTATATATATTAGGTGCTCAATAAATGTCTTAATGAATGTACATGAGTTATTGAATGAACACACATGTATAGTTAAGCCAAGGAAAAGTTATGTGTGACATTTATAAACCATTTTTATAACATTTTACAACAATTTTAGTTTTAGGCATTCACTAAAATGATAAAAAGTAAGTTTGAAACACCATTTTTCTTGTCCAGTCCTTGACTCAAAACTCTTCAATGGCTCTCCATTCCCTTTAGCAGTGGTTTTCTAACTATGACAGTCTGATCATGGGATTATGTCTTTTCCCAGTTTAAAGCCCTTCAAAGGTTTCTCACTGCCCTCATAAAAAATATGATTCAAACTCTTTAAGCATGGCTGAGAGTTCTACCTCTCCAGCTAGAGTCTTCCCCAAGCTCCCTTTACTCTTTCACGTCTAGATCATTTGGTTCATTAAACCTGTAATGTTTCCTCTTCTCCAGGGCCTTGGCACTTTGGGTGCCCCCTGCTCCCTCTTCACCCACCTCTTTCTTCAGCTGACTCCTCTTTGGCTTCAGATTGGTCTCGTTTTAAATGTTGCCTTCTCCAGGAAGTCTTTACTGTCCACTCCCTGCTGCTGCCACCACCATCACCCCTACCTGCCTCTGCTAGTTTAGATAATTTTCCTGCTTTGTATGCCTTGCAGATATTTTATCAATAGAATAGAATTTTGTGGGGTTTTTTGGCCAAGTCATATGAAGTATTAAGTTAATGGAATTTAAATTGAGAATTTCCACAATTTTAAGTTTTCCTCCTGTAGGTTTCCCAAACATTTTGGTGGCTAACATGACCCTCTCCCACCCCCTGACGTGCACAACACATTTATTGCAGGCAAAGTATGCTAAGTGCTTCATATACATTTACTCATTTTCTCTCACACCAGCCCTATGGTGAATACTGCTATTGTCCCCCATTTCATCAGAAAAACTAAGTTCAGTGTCATAAGAAACTCACATAGCTGATGAGTGGCAAGCTGAAGTTTAAGTCCAGGCTGTCTACACTCAATCTCTGTAGCCCAAAGCCCAACCTAAAGCTAGTGATTAGACAGTAGTAAATAATTACCCAGCAGGTATTTGGAAATAGCCTTATTTTTGTGCTGGGTATCTTCCGTTTATCCCTTCATACCCACTTTCTACTCAGTTCTGTGCCTGGGAGGTTCTTCTCTGTTGGCTTTATAAATGGGCTCCTCCCTCAACTCCACATACTGCCTTAACCCTTGGTTTCCCCACACCATTACCACACCTTTGTAAAAAGCTCTGCAGCTTACCCCAGTTGGGTGTTTTGTGTATACTCTGTTTCTGCCCAGATCCTTATTGATACAGACAAAAATTTTTTAAATTAAAACTGTAGTTATGGTTGTGCTTTTATATTTCTCATACAGTATGGAGTAATGTTAGCTTTTTTCTACTTTGTCTTTAACTTTTTATAATGGAATTGACGATTGTCATAGTTCATGCAGTCTTAAAAATAAGAGGCATGCCACACTCTTGTGCAAAGGGCATGTTTCCAAGGAATTTGTAACCAGTTGGAAAACAGGCCTACATAATATTTTCTAAAATCTTTAGCCTGCCATGAGGCCTCTTGCGTTTTGACAAGAGTTTCCCTTTCTGCTTTTCTCCACTGAGCACCCTTTGCTTACTTTAAAGCTGGGCTCTGCTGTGTCTGGGCAGGTAGTGTCCCAGCCACCTGGTCCAGGATTGGTTTAATGTCTGGCTTTAAAATAACTCATTTTACTTACTTAAATGAGTTTATATATAAAGAAACTCACATAGTGTTCCATAAATGGAAAATAAAATCCATTACAATAAATAAGGGAATGAAACTTTAAAGGGGAATATAACAAAAATAAAATGATGCTATTCATGGTAGCCAAGTGTTAGGAAGGTGTTTTGACATGTTAGCACTAATAAATATTTCTCATTGGATGAATTAGAAAGATTGAAAGAGAATTGAAAGGGACATAACTTTATTAGTCTTTGTTTTGTCCTGTCAGTGACCATCTAGCACCAGGGTTCCATGCCCTGAAGTCTGAGGATCACTGGTATAATCTGTTTTTCCCTATGCTGTGAGCTTAACCGGAATGCTTTCCTCCTTCTAGTTTCCTTTTCCTGATCCTCTCCATCTTTCTTTTTGAAACTTTCCTTCACCCTCTTAGCCTACACAAGTCTCTCGTCCGAATTTCCTGACATTTATTATCTGCCCTACTTATGTTGGCTTCTGATTGTTAATGTTTTGACCTGGTATTTCAATAGCTCATATTTTGTGTCTTGTCTCCTAAACACTGTAAAGTTCTGTCTGCAGGAATAGACACTGGGACCTGTGCTTCTGGAATCCCATATTAATTAAATGTTCATTATATAATATATATTCTGTTTATAATATGTATTATATCATATAATATATATTATTTATATATAATATTATATTTATATATTATTAAATTATGTATTATATATATTTACATATACATAATATATAATACATATTATGTAATATAATGCATATTATAAACAGAATATATAATAGCCCCATATGTAACTAGAAGTTCATTAAATGTTTGCTGTGTTGAATGAATTTGACCCAAAGTAAGTTAAATGATGTTTTAACAACTATGGATATAATTCACAATCACAGCATGATTTTGTGTCTGGTTGGGATGCACAATTTGTATTTTTGCTTCTTCTTGCCTTCATAGAAATTATATTTAGAATCTAGGAGATATAGATAATAAATTGATACACATATGCATATTATAATGTAATGTAAAGTGGAGTAAGTGGTGTAAGGAATGTAAATCAGCATGCATTGTGAGAGCTTTGGGTTGCTTTTTGGATTGGGTAGTCAAAGAATACCTCTCTGATGAGGTGACATTTGAGGACAAATGTGATTAAAGTTAAGAGGAGGGGGTACATATGAATATTTGAGGGACAAGCATCCTAGCTAGAAGCAATAGTAAGGCCTGAGGACCTGAGTTGGGACTGTGCTTGTTGGAGGCCAGTGTGGGGATGAGAAGGGAGCAGTGGGACATGTCATTGAAGAGGTGGCAGGACTGGATTGCATAGGACCTTTTCAGCCATGGTGAAGCTTTTAGATTTTTATTGTGAGAGAAACTACAGGAGGACTGAAAGGAAAGACATAACATGATCTGATTTATATTTTTAAAAAGTAATAGTTTCAGCTGCTCTGAATAGAAGAGGCTGAAAAGGTGGTCAGTTAGGAAGACATGGCTCTATGCCAGATATGGTAGGGGTGGTTTGGAGCCCAGTGATAGTAGTGGACAAGGTGAGAACTGGAAGGATTAGGAAAAATTCCGAGAGGAGAGCCAACTGTGTTTATGCCTTCTAATTTATTTACTACTGTACAACGCTTTCAAAGCAGCATTCTCCGTTGGTATTTATTTTCATCTTATAATTCTATTTAAGGCAAGTATTTTTTCAATTTACCAAACATTCTTTTATTTATACTTGCTTTTGGGATAACACTTAATGACTAATTAGTCAATAAAAACCAGAGTTCTATCTGGGGCAAGAATGTGTTCCTGTGGTGAATTTATTTATCCATCTTTTTCAAAAGTAATTGCATTTTTGTATTCGTTCTTGAATACTATGTCATTTCCCAAATAACTATTTGGGAGGTGGAATTTTTTTATGCTATTCTAATTTTGTATCCTCTTCCTTCTAATATCCCCATCTGTACTTTGTATTACAAACTTCATCAGACCACTGCACGCTATCATAGCTGTCGTCACCATGGGGAGAATATGACTAATTGAAGCTGCTTATTGATACAATAGAGCAGGTTGTGACGCGTGGCGAGAATACTGGAATGATGGGCTCCAGCTGATGTTATGTAAAAATATTCAGCCATGAAGTATGCACTTGTGGATGGCTTTTTGCAGATGTCTGCAGAATGCAGATAATCTGTATTCTGAGGAGATCTGCAAATTAAAGATCTATATGACCAGTTAGAATTATAGCACAGTGAGGAGAGAGCGGTGCGGTAGGTAATGATATAGCCTTGAATCTTGGGTAATAATAATTATAACCTGCCTATACTTATAAGCAAAAGTAGATGATATTTACCCCCAACCCCCATTTCAGAGGGAATGGAGCAATTGGCAGAAAAATGATGTGAACTTTTGGATATTTTGGAATCCCTTCAATGCAAGATATATTGGTATCATGAATGGAAGTATAAATTGGTATATTGTCTTTGGAAAGTTATTTGGCCGTAACTATCAAAATAAAATTCACACAACCCTTTGACCTAGCAGTTTCATTTCTAGTAATTTATTTTAGAAATATAGTCACTAGATGCACAAAAATCTCTGTATTAAAATATTCATCATGGCATTTTGTTTAATAACGAATGATTTAAAATAGTCTAACTGTACAAGAAATAGATTAGGTGAATAAATTATGGAATATTTATGCACTGTAATATAGTTAAGCCTTTATAAAGCCTGTATCTATATAGAACCATCTCTAAGTGAAAGAAGGGTTAGAATATGCTATTATTTGTGGTCATAGAAATGTAAAGTGTATGTATATATATTTATATATGCATATGTTGAAGACTGCATAAGAGATTTTTTAAAGCATGGGTCAGAAGACATTTTTCAATGTACATTGCTACTTTGGTATTATTTCAATTAATTACTTCTTGGATGTATCATCTATTCAAAAATTATAAGTTAAGAAAATTATAGGGGTGGTATATTTGTATGTTTTTACTCCCCTCTTAGATAAAGATGTCTTTGCTTGATTCTCTGCTGTATTGCACCTGACTTCTCTTTTGAGAGTTTTCTTATAATTTCTGTTAGAACACCTTTTATTAGGATATCATTGCACTGACACTTTTAGTAATGAGGTGGCAACTCCCCTTATTCCTTTATTGCTTGCCATGACTCCACAGAATATAGCTCTACCACTTTCTTCCAAGGTTCGGGTCCTTCCTGTCCAGGAGAACTATTTAGAAATTTGTTTGTGCCAATAGTTTCCGCCCACAGCGGGGGCGGGACCAGGGTGCAGCGAGAAAATCAGCGGGAAACGCGTCTCCACTTCTGCTTGTGGTCCCACTGCTGGGGTCTCGCTGCTCCCGCCATGGCGCAGTGCCATGTGCAGAGTGATGCCATCATTGGGCATTATGAATGCGAGACTGAATAATTAACAGCCACCCCTTAGACGGAGGACCAGGTGCAAGGTAGACTCTTTCTGGATGTTGTAATCAGAAATAGTGCGGCCGTCTTCCAGCTGTTTGCCTGCAAACATGAGCCTCTGCTGGTCAGGGGGGATGCCTTCTTTATCCTGGATCTTGGTCTTCACATTCTTGATGGTGTCACTGGGCTCCACCTTCAGGTCTTGCCCGTCAGGGTCTTCCCGAAGATTTACATACCACCCCTTAGACGCACCAAGCCGGTCTGGTGCACCCTGAGCCCTGCGCCCCGGCCCCAGCTGGGCCCAACCCACCGAGCCCCAGCGCGATGAGCCTGCTCTGCCCCCGCGCAGGAGGCTGCGGCTGCTGACCAACGCAGTCTCTGGCCCTAGTTCCCCAGCTGTCCCTGGCTCCCCAGAGCACTCTTCTCCCCAAAGCAAGAAGACAAAGGCCACCCTCTCAGCTGGTCAGCGACCCTGACTGGCAGCCCAGGAGGACACAAGGTCCCTACAAAGGTCACCCTTTCTGAGCTCAAGTCTTGCCTGCAGTGGGCGCAGGAGCTGGGGGCACGGGTCCAGGAGCTGAAGGCAAGGGCACAGAAGAATGCTGAGGAACCCAGAGCACCGGAGGACAAGGGGCACCCAGCGGGGCTACGTGGTGAGCAGATGCCTGCCTATCAGCACTTCCTCGCCCTGGCCCAGCAGGGGCCCCTGGGCCTTGTGCTGCCCTACAAGTACCAGGTGCTGGCCGAGATGTTCTGCTGCATGGACACCATCGTGGGCATGCTTTACAACCGCTCTGTGACTGTGACCTTTGCCAGGGTCAAGCAGGGAGTCCAGGACATGATGCACAAGCGCTTTGAGGAGCGCAGTGTGGGCCGGATCAAAACCGTGTACCCTGGCTCCTACTGCTTCCACCAGGAGCGCTACGCCACCACATTCAAGGACGATGGCAGGAGGTCTGATTACCAGCTCACCATCGAGCCGCTGCTGGACCAGCAGGCTGGCAGTGTGGCTCCCCAGCTCACGGCATCGCGCCTGCTGCGGTGGTGCCAGATCTTCAGCCAGAATCTGGTAGCTCGTGTCCGGTAGTATCACAGGGCCTTCCTGGCCTCCCTAAAACCCCCCCACCCCCCGCCGCCCATGGAGGTTCCTGAGGACCAGCTGGCACGCTGGCACCCCCGCTTCAATGTGGACGAAGTGCCTGACATCGAGCCGGCCAAGCTGCCCCAGCCGCCCACCGTGGAGAAGCTGGCCACCGCCCAGGAGGTGTTGGCCGGTGCCCGCAGCCTGGTGTCATCCAGGATGGAGAAGGCTCTGAGTGACCTGGCCCAGCTCACGGCCGAGCCTAGCAGCCCCTGGTCCCCCAGCCCGGCACTGCCAGCCGCCCTGCCGCCATGCCGCCTGCCGCCCTGAAGGGGATGTCCCAGGTCCTGCTGGAGCGGATCCGGCCCAGGAGGCGCAGAAGCAGCTGGCGCAGATGACCCGGCGCCTGGAACAGGAGCAGCGGCTGCAGGGGCTCGAGCGGCTGCCTGAGGTGGCCCGCGTGCTGCGCAGCGTCTTCAGGTCAGAGCACAAGCCAGCGCTCAGCGTGGAGATGGCCTGCACCAGGATGGTGGGCAGCTACCGCACGGCCACGAGCCCCTGGGAGATGGAGAAGCTTGTGCACCTCCTCTCTGAGCTGCTGTCTGACTGGCTCAGCCTCCACCGCATCTGCACGGACACCTGCGTCAATCTGGGCAAGGCCGCCAACCTGGCGGATGTCTTGGCACGGCTGGCCCACCTTGCCCGTGCTGAGGAGGCGCTGTGAGCCCGGCGGACAGGTGCCAACACAGACGGGCCGCCAGGCCTGTGTCTTACTCTCTTTAGGAACACGACACACTTTGCTTTCCCTGTCCTAAGTCCCCATGCGGGTCAGGGCTCTAGCTGCTGGGCTTGAGGGCCTCTGATTAGTGTGGTGGAGGCCCCCCTCGTATACAGGGTGCAGGGAAGTGAGGTGGGGGAGAGGTAGTGTGGTTGGCAGAATAACCCTCCCAGGTGTCCACGTGGGATCCTGAGGTGGTCCTGGAGTATCTTGGTGGGCCGGGTGTCACACAGGGTCCCCATAAGAGGGAGGCAGATGCAGAATCTGAGATTGGAAGGTCCCGGCAGGAGCCACGAGCCAAGGAACATATTCTCCCTGGAGAACCAGGAACCAGCCCTGCCCACCCACACCCTGATTTTTGTACTTGGCCTCTAGAACTGTAAGATAAAGTCAGAAAAAAAAAAGAAAAGAAAAAAGAAAAAGAAACTTGTTTTAATAAATGGTAAAATCATTCAAATGCACTGGTTCTGAATTTCTGATGGGTGCATTTGTGAAAATGCTGAGGAGCTTCTGGAGTCAGAGGCCTGGTCCTTTTCAACAACAGATAGAAATTAAAGGCTATTAATGATGCTTATTATTAACTTTTAAAAAGCTCTCTCTACCCCCAAGTTAAAAAGCTATTGTTTGAAATGTATGACCCGAAACTATGTAATTCTCTATTACATGTGATCGCATAAAGCCCAAGAACAATGTTTAAAATTGTCTTAATCATTGTTATAAAAGGAATTAATGAGTGGTAACATTCAGAAACCCCGTTGTTCATATTATGTTTTGGGGGTATGGAGGAGGAAAAAGGAGAAGGAAGAAAAATACATTTAAAAGAAAGTTAAACAACAACTTGTAAGTTTCATTCTCTGTTGCTGGAAAACCAGCTGATTATACATGAATGTATAATAAAACAAGTGTTTGGCACATTGAGGTGTATGAACTATGTAGCGTAATCAGAGCTTATTTTCCTGCAATGGAGATTGAAATTTATGCTTCTTCTAAGCAGTACCTTTCATTCCATTTTTATTTTCTAAGGGAGAGTGAACTTTACAAGTTGCTGCTTAACAATACCAGAAGTGCTAATTCCTATACAATGAATAGTGAAGTTTACAAGTTGCCATTTGACATGCCCACATTTCTGTTTGTTTGTCCTCCCTCCTCACCCCCCAACAAGGTATAGTAAAATTTATAAGGTTAGTAAAAACCCTTCATTATTAATACAAGGTTACATTGCTGTTGGGAATTCCATAAATGGCATATGAACATATCTAAGGGGGAAGCATAAAGGTGGACGTTATGAGGCAAGAAATTCTTTCAAGAACATTGAATTTATAATCATCACTCAAGAAACAACATGCAGAGACACTCATTCATGGCTTTGCGTCCCCATGACCCCATTCCCTTGGCTCCTTGGTTCTGTTATCCTTCAAGTATGTTTCATTGGGTCTTTTTTTTTGGAAATCTATCTAACTCTTCCTTTGCAAATCTTCCTCAGCTCAGGCTATACATCCCTCCTCTTTCATGGTCCCTTTTTCTCCACTTGCATGCTCTTCCCTGAGCACTCAAAGTGGCTACTGTGTACACAATTAATTAAATGAATGGTTCACAGCCTTAGGCCATCACTTCTATTATTATCTGGTACTGCTACTTAAATATTTTATTATTACAGCATTTTATTGTTATTAAAATTTTAAGATATACATGCCTTATTTCACCAATTTTATTATAACAAGATCCTTGAGGGGAGATATCAGGCCTTAAAATTCCTTATGCTCCCAATGGGGGCGTGTATATAATTGTGTAATCGAAATGAAGTGGATGTTTTTACCAATCACAAGAACCGGGAGAGAAAGGAAATGATAAAGGAACGGACACCCTGTCGTACGTAACTGGTCTGAGAAGATGGTTGCAACAAATTCTTCCATTTCTGTCTGTGCATGTCTCTTCTCCCGTAAGGAGATAAAGTCCTCTTTCCCTCCCCGTGAGTTTTGGTTGACATTTTGACTTTTTTTGGCCAATAGAAAATGGCAGAAATAACACTGTCAGTTCTGAGTCCAGCTAGACTTTAGGTTGGCTGGAGATAAACACTCTTTAGAGCCCTGTGCCATCTCTTTAAGAAGTCTGGTTATGCAGCAAGAGAGAGGTCATCGGGATTGAGTTCGTGGAGGATTACGAAGATATGGAGAGAGGCCCAGCCATCCCCCAGCTGTCCCAGTCATATCAGCTGAGGGGCATGGAGGGAAGGGAAGCCAACTTGGATCTTGCAGTCCCAGCTGGACTGCCCCGGTCAACATTATGTGGAGCAGAGAGATGAGTTGTCCCACTAAGGGCTGCCCAAACAGAAGATGTAGGACAAATAAATGGTTGTTATTCTTATTGTTTTAAGTCACTAGTTTTGGAGTGGTTTATTGTATAGCAGAGATTACAGAAACACATCCAAAATGGGTTAAGTTGTATATTAAATTTTGTGGTCTACAATAGTGCTTTTTGAGCTTTAATGTGCATACAAATCACCTAGGGTTCTTGTTAAAATTCTGATTCTGTAGATTAGGGGTGGGGCCTGAGATTCTGCATTTCTAAGAAGTTCCCTGGTGATGCTGATGTTCTGGTCTGTGGGCCACATTTTGAGTAGAAAAGGTCAAAGCAGGGAAGTCCATTCATCCAAAGATTAACAAGTTGCTTATTACAACCAGGAAGGTTATACTTGCCTTTCTGTTGAGATTGCAGATCCTGCACAGGCTGTATCAGCTGCCCATTAGACATGCCAATGCCAAAAATATAAAGTCAGACAAATGTGCATTTTAACCAAAGTACTAGGCAAGTTCTATTTTCTTAAAGTCTAACTTTCCTGAGAGTGACTTTATTCCCCTAAGCTTCATGTCTGTTTAACCAAGAAGCATGCTCTGTGACTATTGTTGATAATGGTAATAATGACAGCAATTACTCTACACTTCACAAGTGCTTTGTTGTGAGCCAGAATCTGTACTAAGTGCTTTATATACATTTCATCATTTAATTCCTATAACATACATGACTGTCACCATTTTGCAGATGAGGAAACTGGGGCTCAGGGAGGTTTAGTTACTAGCCCTAGTCACCCAGTGACTAAGATAGGATTCAGTTCTGTATGATGTGACTCCAAAGTTCAGGTTGATAACTACTCTGCCACACTGCTTCCAACTACAAGCCTAACACAGGCCTCAGGTTAGTGTATTATGGCTCACATTCTTTCTTTTTGGACTTGTTTCTTGGTAGTAGTGGTGGTAGTAGGAGGAGTATAGATATTTTCGTTCCATACAGTATAGTTGACTTTGGGAAATCCTAACAGAGATACCCGAAATGTTCTTGCGCATGTGCACGTGTGTGTGTGTGTGTGTGTGTGTGTGTGTGTCTGTCTGTCTGTCTGTCTGTGTATATGTGTGTAAGGCAGGAGCGGAAACACCTTTGAAACCCATTAGTCGGGAAATTTAATTTTTTGTAGCAACATTCACATAATTATTGTCAGCATTTTACAGTGGTGTTTAAAGTGCTGATATGAGGAAAGTCTTTACCAGAATAAATATAGATGATTTGTTTAAACTTCAGTAGTCTCTTGTTTTCACTGTGTTGCCTATTGCAGCAAAATAATTTCACCCCCCTCCCTTTGCTTTAGACTTACTGTTTCCCCCTCTATGGCATTTATCAGACAGAGGCTACTACTGTTTTAGGTTTCCATCAGAGTAGCATAAAATACTTCTAAAAACCATAAAAGACTCTGATATGACCTACTTTGAAATTAGACGGCCAGGACATCTCTCTACTCGTCGGTTTGAATGCCTCTTCTCTGCTCTCTTGAAGGTTAAAGGAACTGGCAGTGCTGGAAATGGCAGTGCTCTGTGGCACCAAAGCCAGTGCCCTGCAGGGACCTACTCCATAGTGACTTGGGATTAGATGAAGACACCAGGACACCAGGATCTCTGGCTAGAAGGTTTACGTAACTCTCAAATCTCTTTACTGCTGAGGTGGCTGTTCTGCAACATGATGGTGGTGATGGAGGGGTGTGTGTGAGAGAGAGTGTGTGTGTGTGTGTGTATACAGAGTTCTTTGAAGTGAGATCATTTGGCTGCACACTTTTTGGAGGGGTCAGTACAAATTTTATTGTCTTCTTTAGGTGAAGAGGCAAGGTGTACGGGGGTGGTGACAGGACTTGATTGGGACTTGAATCATTGCTCGGAAGTAACAGTGATTTTCTTCAAAATCACAAAATCCATGTTTCTCTGACTGCCTGCTTTTCTTCAAAATGAGCTGGTCACTTCCTGGTACAACAGTGATTTTCTTTGTCATTCTGAATGAATCATTTACAAGACAAATGGTCCATTTCGATTGATTTCCTGATCTTTTGGACATGAAATATTTCATGTTTCTTTTAAGATAAATATCTAATTTTTCCAACAAATGTAGTATTGTAAGTACCTTTTGAGAAATATTTAATAAGCACATTTTATTTCCTTGGAACTACGTGGAAGAACTCTCTGGACCTTTACTAGTTTGCATGTTGCTATTCAGAAAAGTGTGGAATATCCTCCATTAAATTTTACCACTTTGTAAATTATGTTCTTCAAAGAAAAATTCCAAGAAGGCAGAGGCTTGCTTAAGTGAAACATTGCTGAATATGCTTTTCTTGCAGGTTTCCAAGAGTCTTAGATATCTAATGTAATTTGTTTCGAGGAGACTGTGGGTGACAAAGCACTGCTGGTAGGGGTTTGACACATATAGTATTACGAATGGATTCCTTAGCAATCATGTGGATTGGCCAAGAGAGGAGAATTTAAATGGAACGCTCAGTAGAAAATAAGTACTCTGTGCAATGAAGAAATAAAAATACATTTGGTAAACACACAACATAAAAAGGTTACACTTATTATTATCATTATTTTAACCAATTTATTTATTTTTGGCTGTGTTGGGTCTTCGTTGCTGCGCACGGGCTTTCTCTAGTTGAGGTGAGCAGGGGCTACTCTTTGTCGAGGTGCATGGGCTTCTCATTGCAGTGGCTTCTCTTGTTGCGGAGCACGGACTGTAGGTGCGTGGGCTTCAGTAGTTGTGTCGCGTGGGCTTCAGTAGTTGTGTCGCGTGGGCTGTAGAGCGCAGGCTCAGTAGTTGTGGTGCACGGGCTTAGTAGCTCTGCAGCATGTGGGATCTTCCCGGACCAGGGCATGAACCCGTGTCCCCTGCATTGGCAGGAGGACTCTTAATCACAGCTCCACCAGGGAAGTCCCAAAAGGTTATTATCAAATGAGACTTTTTGTAATGTCAGCATAATCTTTCTTTTTTTCATTTATTGCTAATTAATTAAAGGAAAAATATCTTTGAAAAATCTGTAAAGGTTGTCCTATGGTTTGTTTTATTAAAATTGCTTAAATCTGATGTGGGAACTTTCTGTTAGCAACATTCTGAAATTTGGACAAAAGCAAAGTAATAGCTTATAATATATATATTTTGAAAGTTGAAAGTAGTATTGATTCATACTATTTTCCTGAGAGGAAGTTAAGTTTATTGTTTTCATAAATTCTCCAAATTCTTTTGGTTATGTAGAGGAGGAAAAATAATTTCCCCTCTGCCCTTCTGAATTCTTAGCTGAGACCACCCCAAACCTCCCAGTAATAAAAGATTAACAGGAGAAAAACCAACAGAAATTTATTAACCTGTATACTTCCTGTATACATGGGAGATACCCAGAAAAACTGAGTAACTCCCTGAGATGGTGCATCTACTACCTTAAATACCATCTTCAGCTAAAGACATAAGAAAGATAAGGAGGGTTGGGGTAGGTAGTTATGGAGTTTACTAGGAAAAGCGGGGTAAACCAGGGTAAGATTTGTTCTGTAGATTTAATGCCTTCTCCATTGAAAAGATTCTCTTGTGATTTAGTCATCCTTCTCTTCTTGGTACAGAGAGGGAGACACTTACTAATGGAGATTTCCTTTATAAATGTAAATATCTCTTACAAAAGGGTAAGTTCTACTCTATTTTCAGAGCTTCTCCTGTGTCTGCTGTTTCTTACAATAATTGGCTCAAAATAATCCTTATGCTGAAGAGTCATATTTTGGGGTGACATATTCTCCTACCCTTCAGTTGTAAGTGGGTAAAACTGAATTCAGGATATCCCGAGAGAAATGAAAATGGGAATTTAGGCTCACATAATTTCAGTTTCCAGTGGGATGAACCTGACTTTTGTCATGGATGGCTATAGGTGCTTCATTGTATATTCAAAACTGTTTCTTCCAGGGGTGAATCTAGGTTTTGTGTAGCCTGAAGTTTACACAGTTTGAAGAAGCTTCTTTATTAAAAGATCATAAATGGGGCTTCCCTGGTGGCGCGGTGGTTGCGAGTCCACCTGCCGATGCAGGGGACATGGGTTTGTGCCGCGGTCTGGGAGGATCCCACATGCCGCGGAGTGGCTGGGCCCGTGAGCCATGGCCGCTGGGCCTGCGCGTCCGGAGCCTGTGCTCCGCAACGGGAGAGGCCCGCGTACCACAAAAAAAAAAAAAAAAAAAGATCATAAATGACCATATTGCTCTAAAAGGACCTGGAAACTTAAGTTGCAATAGCTTCATGGTTAATTTGCCTCTGCTCCTCCCCATCTCATAGCCCATTTCTTCTCTACATGCTCTTAATTTTCCTTCAGTCTAAGTCCTTGTGGTGGTGTGAATTTAACTACTATTAAAAAACAAAATTCAACTGAGTGAATTTGAAGATCTCATTGGCTTTATTCAGCGATTCATGAATCAGGCAGCATCCCGTCTAGTAGATAGAAAAGGGCTCCGAAGAGCCTCAGACAAGGAAAGGGCAGAAAGCAGGTGGGATAAGAAAGTCATAAATAAAAGAAAGGATTGTTTCAGGCAAAGTTACCTTGTTGGGGGATGGCAGAGTTCCATCAGATGGATTATCTCACCAGTGCTGGCCAGGAAATTTCAGACTGAGTCGTTAAGATTACACTTCCAGGAGAGGCTGAAACTACAATTAGATTAGGTATTAACTCTTGATTTGTTGACATGGGGCTTAGCGCAAGTGACTCCATTCTGGGCCTGTTTTCTTCTTCTTTTTTTTTTTAATACTACCCACGTTCTCAGAAGAGCCATTCTCTTACAGCTGATTCATATAAATCCCCCCAGATGACTCAGATTGGTTAGCTTGAGTCACATTCCTACCTCTGGTGAGGGAGATGAGACACCTCAGTTGAGATCCCAGGAGAAAACAATGAATTGGGGAGGCGCAGTGCTGTAAGGGAGTCAGATGTTGATCAGTCTAAATAATGGGTGTTGACTTCCATGCTCTTCACCCTCTTTTGTTGACCTGGGGGGTAGAGGTGGGTCCTCTAAATTGGATGTATGAAACACCCATTTAAACTTGAATTTTCAGCTCTCTTCAGGGATTAAGCTGACCTTAGTAAGAGCAGAAACCATACACAGGCAGGCTGGGAGGTCAATTTCTGATTTTCTTTCAAGTAAACCTCACTTAGGTGTTTTCTGCATGTGAGATACTGGGAAAGGATATCTGGTTGAGAGCCTCTCCCTTGTTGTATCTTCCTTTACCCAGAATTCGTTCTCAGACACAATATGAAAAATACTCCATTGGTCAGTATTGCTTTTTTTCATAGAAGTCCTGTGGAAAATTACAAAGAAAGTGAAAACTTGATTCCTAAACTCCTTATCTGTCTTTCTGCTTCCTTTAGATTTCCTTGTCCTTTGCCGATGTTCACCTTTCTGGAATAAGATAATGAAAAGAAAATGGATGATATGTTTCCAGAGTTGAAAGTATCTATACATCATAGCACCACTTTATGATGCTGCTTTAATTAATGATGATACTATCAGTATATCAGAAATGTGAACACATCTCCTTTCATAATAAACTCCTTCAGTACAGCAGTTGCCATTAAGAAGTACCCTCTTTTATGGATGATGTAACTGCTGTAATATTTGGAAGTACGTGCTGAGTATGAGAATATTAGTGTATTAAGGTTCTTCTGAAAAACAGAACCAATAGGAGGTATTTATGTGTGTGTGTGTGTGTGTGTGTGTGTGTGTGTGTGTGTGTGTTACCGAACTCAGGTCCAGCTGCTCGCTGCTTGAAAATCAATACTCAAGAGGCAAGTATTGGTAGAAATGGAAAAAGTTGTTTTTAATCAGAAAGCTGGCAATCTGGGGAGAAGGTGGACTTGGGTCCCAAAACCAACTCTGAAGACTCTGCTCAGCCATGAACATTTTTAAAGAGAAAAGGAGAAAAAATCTCAGTTAATCATTGAGATAGGGGATCAGACTCATTGCCATTTTCCACTACGTGCAGGCTTGTCGACTTCTTGTGATCTTTCTTTAGATGCTATTTTGTTCACACAGTTTGTTCACAAGATTACCGAAGGGGAAGCTAGGGAAGAGATTTAGTTATCTGTTAATTACTTATTCTTCATTTCTATTTCTTTGATGTAAGGAAAGAACCAACAGGTTAGGCAAGGTATTGTGTGATCAAAAGATTTGAAAGTGTGCTTGGGCCAGAGATGAATAGTGCCTGGCTGAAGGTTAGTTACAATATAGCAGTGGTCCCCAACCTTTTTGGCACCAGGGACTGGTTTTGTGGAAGACAGTTTTTCCACAGACCGGGGTGGGGGAGTAGAATGGTTCAGGCAGTAATGGGGAGCAGCAGATGAAGCTTCGTTTGCTCGCCCACTGCTCACCTCCTGCTGTGCGGCCAGCTTCCTAACAGGCCGTGGACCACGGCCCATGGGGTTGGGGAACCCTGCAATATAGCTTTGCTAAAGTGACAAGACAAAAGGGGCCTCCTGCAAAGTGCTCTTTCCTGCCAAAAGCTGTTTACCTGTGTGTGTGTGTGTTTATTTATAAAGGAATAAATAAATATATTTATTATATATAGGAATTGGTTTATATGATTATGGAGGCTGAGAAGTTGTACAATCTGTCATCTGTAAGCTGGAGATCCAGGAATGCTGGTGGTGTAGTTTTAAGAACCAGAAGGCGGATGGTGCAAGTCACAGTTGATGGCAGAAGACTGTCCCAGCTTAATCAGTCAGGCAGAGAGGATGCATTTCCCTTTTCTCTGTCTTTTTGTTCTATTCAGGCCCTCACTGGATTGGATGATGCCCTCTTATCTAGAAACACCCTCAAAAACACACCTAGAAATAATGTTTAATCTGGGCACCCTGTGTTCCAATCAAGTTGAGATATAAAATTAACAACCACAGTTAACTAAGGTATGGCATCAATAATTAAAATCACATTTAAAAAATAGGAACATGCAAAAATGAGAATATCTTGAGCAGCTAGGCTCTTTGAGGACCGGGGTCCCTGCTTATCATTTTTGTGTCTCTCAAAGGTCCACAAAGTACCTTCTATATTCTAGATGTTAAATGAATGAGTAAATGAGTGAGTGAATGGCACTGCTAATACCACTTCTTTTTGTCTGTTGCCTTGTGTTTTCAGGCTTCAACTCTGGTCATGATTTTTATCTCTCGACTTGTCCCTTTTCTTTTATAAGAGACTTGAATATCTTTTTTTTTTTTAATCCTGATCTTTTCTCTTTTAACCTTTGATTCCTGACATTTCCCTTTCCATTTCTCACTTTCTTTTATAGTGCAACCACTTTTGTCTGTTTCAGTCTCTCTTCTCCATAGCTTTTTGTGTCAATTTTTTTATTCTTGTAACTTTTCTCTTTTTTAGATACTGTTGGTGAGCTGGTTACTGTATTGAGTTAAAGAAGGCACCCCATTGAGTCATTGTGAGAGAAAGCTGATTAACTGACTAATGATGTAATTTTTACTGTGTTAGGGTCTTTAGCTGCTACAATCTGGGGAAATGGATTGCTTTATAATGGCATTTTTATCATAATCCAAACCTCAAAGCACCTGTACTTTTGTTCCTTTTTCTTTGATTTTTTAAACCTACTAGTTATAAATATTGATTCTTTAACTTTCTCTATATTCTCTGTTTTAAAAATAATACCCATAACTGAAGATACTATGGTAATAAAAATCAACCCGCCACCCCACCCCAGGATGTTCGTTGGCCTCCAGTTATTGCTGGTCTTATTTTCCAGCATAGGAAAGAGAACTAATCAGAACCAATTGAACCCTCCAGAATTCTGTGTTGGGCATGTAGGAAATATCAGATAGGTATAATCATTAGGCTGATGTGATTAATATATTTGTTCTATTAATCATATTATTTCATATTATACAATAAGTATGTTTCAATAATCTGATTTATTATTTATTTGAAGGGCAGAAAAATATTGTGTCTATGATAATGAACTCTGAATCTAAATTTCTTAGGTTCAAATCCTAACTACTCTGATTACTAGCTTGGGCAAGTTATTTTCTCTCTATAGTATTCAATTTCCTCATCTGTAGAAGTATTACTATCAATCATATAGAATTATGAGGATTAAAAGAGTTATTATTGAAATCCCCTTATGAATAGGGCCTGACACATAGCAAGCATTTAGAAAATGCTAATTGTCCTTGATTTTTTTTTTTTACAGTCTATCCCAATTATTTTCCTCCCAATTTTTTACTTTGAAAATATTAAAACTTAAGAAAAATTGAGAGAACAACAGATACCCAAATACCTTTCACAGGAATTTAGTTATTCATTAATATTTTGACACTGTTGTTCATTTGCTTTCTTTTTCTCATTTATATACTTTTGAAAACTAATTGCAATTCAGCTGTAGACATTGTATTTCCACCTGACATTTAACCTTGTGTCTCCTAAGATCAATGTGTAACCATAATACTATTATCACACCCAAGAAATTTAAACACTATGTTATCAAATATAGTCAAATGTCCCCATTAATGTCCCTTGTACCTTGTAGTGTCCCTTTTTCCTTATTTCTATTTTCTTTTCTATAAATCCACTCAGATTACACATTTCTTTAGTTGTTGCACTGCTTTGGACTCTTTAATCTAGAATAGTCTCCTGCTTTTATTTATCTTTCGTGAGTTAATATTTTTGAAGTTTCCAAGCCAGTGTCTTGGAATGCCACGCAATGTGGATTTGTCCAGTTGTTTCCTCATAATTAGATTTAGTTTAAACATTTTTGGCTAAAATACTACCTAGGTGATATTGTATACTTCACATTGCATCATATCAGAGGCACCTAATTTTTTGTATCATTCTTGGTGATGCCATATGATCACTTGATTAAGGTGATATTCTCCAAATACCTCAAATTTTGGAAGGTATGTGTTTTATTGAGATTTGTTTTTTGCTTTGTAATTAGTAAGTAATCTGTGAGGTGATATTTTGAGAGTGGGTGAATATTCTGTTTCCCAAGAACTTTTCATCCATTGGTTTTATTATTCATGGATGAATCTTGCCTGTTGGTGTTCTTCTAATTGTATTAGCCTTATATATTTATTAGCTGATATGCTTTGGTAACAAAAGAGCTCCTCCTCCCCATACCCGTAGTAGGATTGGATTATTATCATCCTAGCTGGAACAATTTACTCATACAGTATGGTACTTCTTTCAGCTAAAATAAAATATGTGTTTTCTTTGCTGCTTTTATCACAGATTTTTATTTCAAACTTTGTATTAAGTAAAGTCAGCTTACAGAAGATGCACAAATCATATGTGTATAGCTCAAGGAAGTTCCACAAATTAAATATAACTATATAAACAGATCCTTATTCTTTAGTGATGCTCAGATTGTCCCCAGGTTAGCCAGTAGGATCCCCTCTAATCTAGTTCCTGTGTCCTTTTGACATGTCTCTGTCAGTTTTGAGTATGCCCTTGAAGAAAATAAGATCTTTTAAGCTTACATTGTATTTTCCCTAGTCCTGATCAAGAATAAGTCATTTCTTCAAAGAGTACTGCCTCCCTTTAGTGGGGAATGGAATTTAGGAACAAAGATTTGGCTACTAGGTGGGATCATTGATACTTTGGTGTCATTACTTCTAAGATATATGTATGTATTTATGTGTATATACATGTATATACTATATATGTAATAACCTACATTTCAAATCCAACATCACAAAATTCTTCTTCAGCTACCCTCATTCCTTATTCGTATCTCCTTTATTCCACTGTGAGAGTTCAATGTATTGATTCATTTGCTCTGTCCTATAACATTCAGAAAATAGTGTCAGAAATACTACATCAATACTACTTCCAACAACCAATCTACTAAGTAAAGTTCAAGATTAATTTGTACTTCTTTTTGTACTAATGCTCCACTGTGAATATACATTCAGAGTACCAGACTCAAAACTTATTGGAATTCATTTTTTGTCTTCTGTGTTTATTTTTATCAATATAGCATACCTTCTACTTCTTTTCCTGTTTGCATGCAAGTTTAGGTTTTATTTTTTCCATCTTTTTCTATTTGAATATGTAAAACTTTACATGGTTCAAAAGCCAAACTTAGATAAAAAGTTGTCCAAGGAAGTCCTATTTCATGCCTACCCTTTCAACCCAGGTCTTACCTACCCTCCATAGTAAATGTTTTCATTAGTTTCCAGTTTATCCTTCAGGTGTTTATTACAAAACTAGCAAATACATACATATATACAAATGCTTACTTTCTGTCCTTTCTTATGCAGAAGGTAGTGACTATACATATTCTTTTTCACTTTGCTTTTTTTTAACCTGGCAAATTTTCCATATCATTTTATAAAAATCCTCCTTATTCTTTATTACAGCTGACTAGTATTCCTTCTTGTGATATACCGGGGTGGTTCCTGTGGATGGCTTAGATTGTTAAGTATTTTGTCATTAGAAATAAGACCACAGTGAATAACTTTGTGTCTGTTGTTTCTCCTTTATCGTTGAAGGTATATGTTTAGAGCGAATTGCTGTAACTGACATTGCTGTTAAGTAAACATACAGATAAATAGGTAGATGGATATATGAGTAAACAGATACATAGTTTTATTAGCCAGTACCACATATCCCTTCATACAGGTTATACCCTTTTGCGTTCTCACTAGCAATGCAAAAGAGGGACTGTTTCTCCACACCCTTGACAACAGAGTATATTGTCAAGCTTTTGAACTTTTGCTAATCTGGTAAGTGAGAAACAGTATCCTGGTGCAGTTGTTTTTAAATAAATGCCTTATTTTAGAATAGGTTTATATTTATAGAAAAGTTGTAAAGATAATACAAATTGTATGAGTTCTCATGTACTCCACACCCAGTGTTTCCTATTGTTAACCTCTTATATCAGTGTAGTACAATTGTTGTAATTCTAACTGTAGCTTTAATTTGCTTTTCTCTTATTATAAGTAAAGGTAAGCATATTTTCATGTGTTTAAAGGCCATTTCTATATCCTTTTCTGTGACCTTCTTGTTCCTTTATTTTGCTCATACAAAGAACTGGGGTTTTGAATACCTTTTTTCCTTTAACTTTTAACAAGTGATTGGTGCTTAATCTATTATATATATTGTATATGCTTTTTTCTAGCATGCATTTGTTTTTTGACTTTGCTTATGGGTTTTTTTTTCCTGTGCAAAAGAGTTTTAAAATTTTCATATAGTCAAAATTTTCAATCTTTTCCTAATTTTTTTTTAACATTTGGATTTGAATCATAGTTAGAAAGGCTTTCCCCACATCGAAGTTGTAAAGAAATTAATGTTTTCTTCTAATACTTGTTTTATTATTGATGTTAGTAGTTGCCCTTGATTTTAAGACTAATCATGTTGAATCTCAAGGGCTGCCACAACTCACAGGATTAATGCTAACACAAGCTGATGGCTGGGGAGGAAAAGGGGACAATGGAGACTTCAGACTCCTTATCTTTCCTAGTCTCCTAGGCAGGGGTGTTTGGGATTTTGGATCCGTAGTCCAGGGCTCAGCAAATAGAAGTCGTCATAGAGTAACTAAACGAATGAATGAGTAAAAGAAGTTCTAGACAGGAATGATGCGTGGCTTAAAAATTAGGCTCTCTCTCTGGAGAATCTGATGCGCACCAAAGCTACAAAACTAGCGATGGAAGAGCAAACAAGAGACACTCAATTTTGGTTTATAGGCCAACTTGCCAAGGATAAGAAACTACAGGTTCCTTATCCTGAGGGGAAGTCTCAGCCTTTAAAGAGGGCTGGATATAACTTATTCATTCTTGTCTCCTTTGTGCAATCTCCTTTCTTGATCGTGGTTACTTTGGAAACAGTTATATTTGGAGTGTTTATACTCTGGAGGAAGTAGGATAGACAAACGTGATTTACTCATCGTAAGTCGAATTCTTGGAGCCATCTTCGTGCCAGATGTACAATCATTTTTTTCCCTGTGAATTTTTGCTATGTGTTTATGACACCAAATAGCTGAATTAAATGTGTAAAATTGGTTTAGTAATCCAGATGTCTAGAAAATAGTGCAACTTTGTTACCTTGTGATAATATTATATGACTAGACTTTGTGTCTTAATGAGTTAGATACATTATGCACACTTATGTGTAAAGCAATAGAATTGCTAAATTAATTATATGATGATTTTTTTTTTATAACTGAATTGTGCTCTACAGAGTGTTTGCTTCATGCCTTTTATCTCACTTAGATGTGTTCAATGGCTTTGGTGGCCCAAATCTGGGTTTTTATTTTGCTTCTCCCAATTACTTTTTTAACTTAAAAAGTGGTTTTTGTTCTCTAAGTCTCATCTAAAAATAGGCTTTTAAAACTTGTTCTATATCTTCATTTTAATGTTGGTTATGCTGACTTAAAAAAGAAATGCACAACGTGAGAGTCGTGAGTTAAGTTTTATCTGGGGCAAAGTGAGGACTATAGCCTGGGAGACAGCATTTCAGATAGCTCTGAGAAACTGCTCCAAAGAGGTAGGGGGGAAGGTCAGAATATATGTGATTTTGGTGAAAGGGGAGTACATGCAATCAAGCACATGTTTTTTGCAGAAGGTTTCTGCTAGTCTCATGAAGGTTACTGCTAGTCACGAGCAGATGTCACCATGAAGCAATTTAGTGCTTTTCTAGATATGAGGAGAGACAAGAATTGGACTCATAAAATCGGCCCATAAAATATCTAACTATCTGAAGACCTGTTCTGCCAGCTTTTCCCAGAGCACAGAATGCCTCATTTCTGCTGTCCACCCTGAACTCCTTTCAGAGGGTGTTGAAAGTCAGCAGCTGCAGCAGCATATGATTTAATCCTTGTAGAGGTGGATGGCAAGTGCCAATTTATAGCTGACAGTTATATGACTGTATGTGTTCATCGAAATTCATAGAAATGTACACTAAAAGGGGAAAATTTTACTATTTTTAAATTATACCTGCATACGCCTGGTTAAAAAAGCAAACAAAATGATGTTTGCTATTATTGAAAAGAGGGAATACTGACCACGTACTGAAAAAACCTCAAAACAAAACAAAACAAAGCAAAATGGTGCTCAGTGACACATATTGTTGAGATGCCCATGAACTCCCTTGAATCTACAGTGGTTGCTTATAATTCCCAGTACATTTTCTCTGAAATTAAAAAAATGTACCTAGCTACAAGTGAGTGGGAATCACATTGTTGTAGGGATATTTCAAAGATATCAAGATTAGCAAAGAATAATGCTTTAGTTGTTATTATTGATAGTAACATGTTACTTGAGCACCTAATGTATTATTTTGCAGTAAAATGATTGAGAACCTCTTGCCTCAATGACTAAATTCTTTACCCTTTACTGAAATGGAGCAGGACCCTGTGGGGCCCTCTGAGGTACAAATCTTTTCCGTGTCCCCTCTTTCTTGTTTATAGGAAATAGTCTTCATTTAGCCTCCTTGACCCTCCCTGAGTTCCAAAGGGCAGATTCAGACAGTTGCTAATCAGAAAAGGCAGAACACAGAAACAAAGGAGGAGCAGTCAAGAAACTATAGTGCAGCCATGGGGCAGGGTCCTGGTTCCTCCTCAAGGAACCATAACAGTATATCTTTGAGTTCTTCTCTTGGAACTAAGGCCACTGCCCAGGTGGAAGGTGGTAACTTCAGGCTGATCACAAGATTCCTGGAGCACCACACTGTTACCTCACCACCAACCAATCAGAAGAAAGTCTGCACACAGTGAAAAATAATGAAGACTCTGACCACCTCCTCAAATGATTAACTGTGATTAACTTCCCCTTTCTCCCTTTAAAAACTTTAACGGTTGAGCAGAATCTTTGGAGTTGGTTTTCAGACATGAGCCCACCTTCTCTCCAGGTTGCTGGCCTCCTGAATATAGCAATCTTTCTTTTCCAATCAACATTTGTCTCTCGAGTATTGGCTTTCAAGCTGCGAGCAGCCGACCCTGAGCTGTGTAACATTACCATCCATGTATATTTGTTATATTATGACTTAGAGTTATTTAAAAAAGAAATTAAGCACAAATGAGCCCATAGTTACATATTATTCTGCAGGATGCTTCTCTCACTTAACATGTCTTGTGCTCCTGTCCACATTTAGAGTCATTTTTTTATTTATGTTGCATATCTGAAATGGCTATAGCTATAACTTTGACTTGGATGGAACAACCATTGCACAATTTAAGAATGTCAAAATACTCAGTGATCAAGAAAAAAGATATTTTAGGTCAATATTATTTTCAAAATCAAATAAATGCCAAAAAAATCTATGATGAACAAAATATAAAAATTTTAAATAAAGACCAGTGCTGTGCTGAGCCATATTGGAGCCCAAGGCAAAAGAAAAATGAAGTTAATTAAATGAATGAAACTAAGTAAATTAATTTAAAATCATTTAAGATCATTACTACTAATGAGAAAATGTCAAAGATGACAATTCTCCCCATTGAAAACAAGATAAAGAAATAAATGTTGAAAATGTTATATACTTTGTACCCATTAAAGCTACAAAATTGACATTGTAATAAATTCTGGCTTCAGTGTCCTCCAAAAAAATTAACAAAATACATGAAAACCTATAAATAGGAGTGCATACGCAGGCTTAAATGTGATTCAGCATGGCATTAATCTTTATTTAAAATTTTGATATTTTGATCACCATTAATTTTTTCACATCAATTTTGATTTTTAAAAATATTTCATTGAAGTTTCATCTTGGTCTATGGCCATGCCACCCTGAATGTGCCCAATCTCATCTGAAGTATAATCTTGATTACTGAGGGGTTTTGGGTTTTGTTTTGTTTTTTTGTTTTTTTAGCGCTCCTTAAGTTTTGTACTTGAGGTGATTGTCTCACTTGCCTCACTCTAATCCTGGCCCTGAATCCCATTACTCTGCTTCTTGACCAAATTGGAGATGAACTTCAAGTAGAAGAATAAATGAGAGCTGTACGAGGCATGGTAGAAAGTGCTTTCTGACAGGGTATGGGGTATTTATCCCAGGTCAGGTATCTTGAAGTTGCCCCCAACTTTTCCTTCAGATGGCCATTTAGGTTTCCTGGCCTTGACTAAATTGTCAACTAGACAAAGCAGCTGCTGTGTGTGTGTGGGGGGGGGGGAGGTGGTAAAGGGGAGCAGAATGGGTAACCCCAAAATATGCCTCTTTGACATAAGGATTATTTTAAGCTGATTATATTTAAGAAACTGCAACACAGGAGAAGCTCTGAAAACAGTAGAAGTTAGGGAATTCTATCATTTGTAGATCTACATTTTTGTAGGGAAAAACTACATTGTAAGGGAAATCTACATTTTATAAGGGAAATCTACCTTTTTAAAGGAAATTTACATTAGAATGGAAGATACCTATTGCCAGAGAACTTTTTCACCAGAGAGACTTACCTGCCTGGCAAGATGACCTTTGTTTTCAAAACATCTCCTCCTCTCACCTTCCTGTGAATTGCCTTCCTGTTTTTGAAGCATCAGACCCCTATCCCTTTTCTTAGCTCAGGATGGTGCATTGGCTTCAATCCTCTGGCTGCCTTTTGAGTCTCATCTTTGTGGACTCCTGTACCTATGTATGTAATTAAATATGTTTTTCTCCTTTAAATCTCATTTTATAGGGGTCTCAGCCAAGAACTCAGAAGGGTAGAGAGAAAATTATTTTTCCTCCACTACAGGGCAGATGAGTGGGGGATGATCCTTTGAGGCCTCCAGTGACCTTTGTCTAGTGTGGTATGTGGTATTTCCAAAGATTTCCATTTTCTGCCTTTGATTTGCTTTGTGGAGCTTCTTAGCTACTCCTGATGTTCCTCTTTTCTCAGCCTCTACCATCCACTTTCTTTGATTATCATCCCATTTCCACCCCCATGTGCCTCAGGTGGAATTTTAAGAATCCTGAAATTATGGTCAGGTTTTAATGTTTGACAGAGATGTATCCTTGAGAGAAAGAGGTCTAGTTATTACCAGCTGGGTTTTGGTTCTTGGTGATGAAGCCACTCTTGCTTAGACGTTGAGCAGTTGTGGAAATGTTCCCTTCTTTTGAAGGATCTCTGGCAAGCTGTTGGATGTGACAAGGGCTCTGTGAACCCTGGCCTTTGGCTCCAGTTTTAAGAGTTTTCCTTTATTCACTGGGCAGCCTTTACCATTATGAATCTTGCCTTTTTGCAAGACCAGTGAATTCTGCAAAGGTTTATTAATCTTGATTTAATGTATTCATATGAAGAAATGTAACAGCGAGGGAATAAAGCTTATGTAGGCATTGCAGGGGTCCCTTTGGGGGTCCACTCTATATTACTCATAGCAATGAAAAGTAGAAATGGCAAGTTATATTAGCTAAGTTCAAGATACAAAAGGCAATATTAATTTCACAGGAAGTGTAAAAGGATATGTAAATGTGATCAACTCCCAGGAAAACATTGCAGTATACCACTTCAGGCTTTGAAATTATGCAGTTTAATAAACACTTGTTAAGAAGCATCACATACCAAACATTGAATTTTAAAGCAGGTGTTTCTGATCACATACTGTTTTTATGGAACAGCGTTATTTTCCTAAGTTTTTTGAACCCTAAACATAAAGATTGGGGTGTGCAAAGTAGTAGATTTATCAGTAGCAGTCACATGTTCTTGGGAAAGCACAGATGGCTGTGAAAAGAAAAATTCCATGTTGTTGCTTTTTAATTAAAAGTGTAATTTGGAAGTGTGGGCCATTAGACTAGAACCTGAAGTAAAAATTTCTAAGGCAAATGTGTTTAGCCAGTAACTGATGAGGGAGAATTATCATGGAGTTTTAATTAGTTCAGCTCTAATGGGAGAAGCTTTCATGTAAGTTTCTTCTCACAACTTCCTTGGGTCTATGCTTCTTGGCTAGAAACCTTCCTATTTATTTATAATCAGAACCAAGCTTGAGCTCCTACTAAATGGAAAGGGCTGTTAGAAAGTTGCACCGGATTTTAAAGTCTTAAAGACCAAGCTGTATAGGCAGAGTAAAAAAAAAAATCTTCATCTTTGAATGAAGTGGTTTCTCAGATGTTTCAATAGATTGTTCAGAGATCAATAGATTGTTCAGAGACTGGGAGGAGTTTTACAATGTTTTAGACACGCATCAGTAATATTTTGTTCTGAATTTGCTCGTCTTGTACTTTCGTGGAGCTTTTCATTGCTGTTCAGTCTTGTGTTAAGAAATTGAGATAAAAAAGCATTAGGGAGAATGCTTACACTAAGTGGGTGAGGTGTGAGTGAAGGAAACAGTTATTTTCAAATACTGCTGGTGGCAAGTCAGCTGTGTATATAAAAAAATCTTGTATACTGTTTGATCCAACAATTCTGTGTCTATATATTTATCTTAAAGAAATATCTTGACAAATTCACAAAGGCATGTGTCTTTAAGTAATTTTGTTGTAGAGCTGTTCATGATATTAAGAAGAAAAACCAAACATCCTAAGTGCAAAATACATGGTTAAATATTTTCTGTCTTTTGTTGGGGAGGAAGAAATTTTCCTCTACCCTTCTAGGTCCTTCCAGCTGTTCTAAGAATTAAATCGAAGTGAGAAAGATTAAGAGGAGAAAGTCAAAGAAAAGTTTAATAACATGTTTACATGGGAGAGACCCAGGAAAATTGAGTAATTCATTAGGATGACTGAAACCCTCACCTTAAGCAGCATCTTCAGCTGAAGACAAAAGAGGATGTTGAGGGTAGTGGTTTGGGACTTCAAAGGGAAGGAAGGCCATTGACATGGATTTGGAAAAGCAAAAGGTTGGTAAGTAAATGTTTGCTGGGCCAGGCAGTGACAGTGGGACACAGAGTGGACTGATCTCTAGACCCTACCCCACCATACCTAGCCTACGTTCTTTGCGGATATCTCTGGAGATAGCTCTATTCTGGGAATAGGTCCTCTATCTACATTCTTTTAGCAGTTAGGGGGAAGGTCGTAGTTTCTTCCTAAATCTTTTGGGCCTTGATTGTTTACAGCTTGAAATAATCCTCATGCCAGAGAAACATTTTGGGGTGGTGAATTTTGCTTCCCTTCTCTCCCCTACACTTTATACAGTGGAATACCATGTAGACTTTAAAAATGCTATTTAAAAATTTTTTAATTTAATTTTTATTTTTAAAAATTTATTTACTTTTGGTTTCATTGGGTCTTAGTTGCGGCACGCTGGCTCTTTCGTTGCAGCACAGGCTCTTTGTTGCAGTGTGTGGGCTTAGTTGCCCTGTGGCATGTGGGATGTTAGTTCCCCGACCAGGGATTGAAACCATGTCCCCTGCACTGGAAGGCTATTCTTAACCACTGGACCACCAGGGAAGTCCCGAAAAATGCTATTGTTGATGACTCAATAACATGGAAAGATTTTTATATGAAGTGAAAATAAAAATAAATTACAAAATAGGAAGTATAGTAAATATAGTCTTATTGAATAGAGTTTTTAAAGAGGTATATATTGATACAGTAATATGTCCTAAAATGTTAACTGTTCCAAAATTTTTCTTTGAATTTAACTATAGTTTTTTTCTATAATAAACATGGATTACTTGATGATAAAAATAAGAGAAAATGCACCATCAATGCAAGATAATAAAATATAACACAGGTGATCCTTGCTTTATAAAAGTAGGTGATTATAAAACAGATTTGCACTACAAATTATTATTTGCTCTAGAGAACGATTCCTGTGGTTATGATGAGTTAGTATCTTCTTTAGTAATTCACGTTTAGTTCACAGCTCTCTAGTGAAGCTAGCCTGCTGAGGAAACCTGGGGTTAGGGAAAATGAAAGCTACTGCGTTAGGAGATGAAAGGCCTGCAGAAACAAAGTTTATGCATCTTTGAATTTTCCCTGAGGTCAATAGGCAAATAGTATTTTATTCCTATAGCAGGCCCTTGATGCCAAAATCTCAGCCTCTGTGCATCAGTGCGGAATCAAGTCTCGGAGACAGAGTTTTGGGTGAAGTAGAAAAGAATAGTTTTATTGCTTTGCCAGGTAAAGGGGGACACACTGGGCTCCTGCCCCGAAAAACTATGTGTCCCAACCAGGGAGGATTTGATGAGGAGTTTTATAGCAATGGGTCAAGGGTGGGGTTGCTGATGAGATTAGGGTGTGTGCGAGGCCTTCACTCCTCTAATCTGGTCTCAGCTAATCTTCTTGATAAACTTCTCTGGTTCCTTTAATGTAGCCTCAGGTGGTCTTTCTATGGTATGAAGAATGCTGACATCTTAAAGAGCTTAAAGACATTGTTATGTGTATCCCTTGAGGTGGAACCAGGACCCTGCCCCAAGGCTGCACTATTGTTTCCTGGCTGCCCCTCCCTTCCCAGTCTTTGTATCCCTTCCCTTCCCAGATTAGCAACTGTTCAGATCTGCCCTTTGGAACTCAGGGAAGGTCATGGAAGCTGGAGTCAAGAAACGGACTGAAAGGCTTCCATGCCCAGGTGCCCCCACAAGGCCCTGCTCAGTTTCACCCTTTTATACCATACTGAGGGACACTTAAATGTATTCAATAAAGGGAATTCCTTTATATAGCGAGCACAAGGAGAGCCTTTCTGTAATTCAGAATTCAGATACCATTAAACTTGACTCTGTGTAATTAAAAATTTAAAAAAAAATCCTTTTGCATGGCAAAAAGCATAAAGTCAAACCACAAGTGATAAGCTGAGGGAAAACATTTGCAAGATATGTTATGATAAAGAGTTAACATTCTTCATATGTGATTTGAGGAGTTATTACAAAGTACAAATTGAGGAGAAAAAAAACCATAAAACCAGTAGAAAAGTGGCAAAAGACCTAGACAGTACACAAAAATTGATATAAAAATGGTCTTTCAGCATATGAAAGTTATGTTTAACCTCACTCATAAGAAGAGCTATGCAGTATCATCTGTACTTATGAAATATTGAAAACATCCTAAATGCCTGTGTATAGGAGATTATTTGAATGAGTCATGGCATAACTCACACAGTGGTGTGCTGTAAAATAGAATCAGAAGGATCCTTATGAATTAACATGGAGCGCTTCTCAGAGACGTTGTTAATGCAAAAAGCAAAGTATGGAAGGATATAGATAGCATGCTACATTTTATGTATGAAAGAAGGAGAAATAAGAATGTCTGTCTATCTATCTATCTGATTATTTTTGCAAAAGGAAACAAAGAAAGGATAAAGTGGAAAAAATGAAATTGGTAATCTGTAGTGTGGGAATGGGATTAGAAGAGTTAGGGAAGGGAGTGTTACCAGCCTGAAGATACCTTTCTTTATAGTTTTGACTTTGAAACCATGTTAATGTTTTGTATACCCAAAAGATAAAATTAAACTACAAGACTGGGAGTAAAAATGGAATAAAAACAGAGGTAAATGAATCTAGCTATATATCAAGTGAATGATATGATCACACATAAGGGAAAGAAATAATAATTCAAGTTATTTTGAACACCGTATCTTGACTGTACTTTTGGCTCAGTTTAAAGATAACTAGAAAGAAATCTTGAACTTTCTACATTTACAATTGCTGTTGATAGTGGTAGTGATGGAACATTCTGAAATTATTTTTATGTGTTGTAGGACTGTACAACTGAGTATATATATATTGGGGGGGGGTAGCCTGTATATCACTGTGGAAGAATAGTAATACAATAGTAATACAAATAAATATGGAGTGAGGGAAGGGAAGGTAGAACAGTGTACTATTGGATTGAGATTAGAAGTGTCAATATGAACACATGATTAAACATACATATAGATTAAACACATATAGATTAAACATACATATATGTATGATTAAACATACATATAGATATAAATATATATTTATAATTCATAGTTCTGTCTTATGAAAAGGTCTCCAAGCAGTGACAAGCCCAGCACCAATGAGCACACCTAGTTCCTGGTTCTTTGTTTCTAAATACCATTTCCCATGAAAAGGAACTTGGAGAAATTCTCATTCCAGGTCCCAAGTGGGAAAGTACAGGAAAACCTGGAACATTTTGTTGTGCCAGCAAATAAGAAACTGCTAGAGAAAAAACGGATGAGGACATGTCTGAATGACACAGAAGCCAGCTTCAAACAGGATACTTAAAGGTCAAGCTAATAAGGTATACTTAAGCCACAAATAAATAAAGAAAGAAGGGAGGAAGCCAAGCTCTTCTTATATAGAATACCCACTAATAAATGTGGAAGAAATGATGGAATTAGAAAATCACTATTTTACAACTTCTCTAGTAATAATTAATTCAGACTAGAATTATCAGTAAATGCTAAAATCATCGAGCAGAAGCTTTTTTGGGAACAGGATATTTGCATAGTTTCAAAAAATCTCGCCACACATTATTTATTATATGCATTTATACTGTAGGGGAAGAAAAAGTTTTCCTCAACCCTCTTGGAGTCCCTGGCTGGGTCTGAAAATTAAAATGATAAAGACAGGTTAACAGGAGAAAAGCATACAAATTTATTTAATGTAAGTTTTACATGATATGGGAGCCTTCATAAGGAAATGAAGACCCAGAGAAACAGACCTGCGTATTTTTATTCTAGCTTTGATGACAAGTGGGCAGTCATGTAGAACTATGATAGGTCAGAGAATATGAGGTAAGTGCAGTTAACTGGGAGCAACTTAGCAAGGCCTGTTTGTAAGGATTCTTCTCAGTGTCCCTTTGTCTTCAGATATAGGAATGATCCTTTCCTCCAGAAGGAGGACACCCCTCACATGAGGGTTTTATGCTCTGTTTCAGGGGAGAATGCCAGGGGCAGCTTTGAGACTTTCCTACTGCCATTTTCTCAAACTCCTTCACTTTAAAATATGCAGTATACCAAGGTGCCATATTTTGGGTTAGCATGAACTAAATCCCATCAATACACACAACAGGCACAGACACATAGACAAAGACACACACACACACACACACACACACACACACACCCCCATGCAAGGAGTAATCAAGATATCATCTTATGCAAAGGATCAAATTTAACATCACCAACAATGGGAACAACTTCCATCAGGTGCCTCCTGATATAATGCAATAAGAAAGACATAAAATCACTTAAGTAGTATGCCTTTTAAAATGTGTAATGTGAATCTAACCCTGAGGACACAGTCAGACTAGCATAAATATCTTAGCCACGGATCTGTCCTCTTCAAAAATGTTAATGACATTATAGGCAAAGAAAGACTGAGGAACTACTCTAGATTCAAGAAGACTAAAGGGACATTGCAACTAAAAGCATTGTGACCCTGGCTTGGGGAAAAATGGCCATACAGGATATTCTTGGGATTGAGAAATGTAAATGTGGACTATATGTAAGATAGTATTTTATCAGTGTTCCCTGAATTTGATTGCTGTACTATGGTTATGTGACTATCCTAATTCTTAAAAGATTTTGAAATCTCACTGCAGGAGACGAAAAGCTTATTTCCCTCTACCCTTCTAGGTTCAGTGGCTGGGGCCCACAAGTCAAACTGACAAAAGTCAGATTAACAAAAGGAAAAACAGTTTTAATTACTTATGTATGTGTCAGAGAGGAAGAAGTTGTCCTCTTCCCTTCTTAGATCTTCTGAGTGGTCTAAGAATTAAGTAGACCTGAGGCATATTAACTGGAGAAAATAAAACAAAAATTTAATAACGTATACATGGGAGAGAGTCGGGAGAACTGAGTAACAAACCAAAATGGTGGAAGCCCACCCTAAATACCATCTTCCGCTGAAGACAAAGAGGATATTGAGGGTGGGGAGAGTCAGTTATGGAAGGTTACCAGGAAAAGTACGTAAACAAGGGTAAGGATGTTATGCAAATTTAAGTCATTGCCCTCTCCGTTGATAAGAATTGTCCTGGTATAGCAAGGGAGACACTTTACAAATAGAGATTTCCCTTGTATAACATGTAAATATTTCTTACAGTAACTCCTGCTTGGTTTTCAGAGCTTCTCCTGTGTCTGCTATTTCTTAAAGATAAGCAGGTTAAAATAATCCTTGTGCCAAAGAGGCATATTTTGAGGTGGCAAACTTTTCTCCCTTACCTATGCATGCAGTGGCACTGGAGTTCACAAAGAAAAAATGTGGCTCCAGGAGGTGGCCAGATGATTGAGGCTTATATATCATTCTAGTCTAAACAAAGAAAAATGGGGTTTGGGACTTCTGGGGAAGGGAATGGGGGCAGGTTATGGTAAAATGGGGAAGGAAATGTATGGTAAATGAAAGTTATCTTGTTATGCAGATAAGAGTCTCTCCCGGTGATAAAGTTGTCTCCAAGAGTTGTTCTCTTCCTAGTAGGAAGACATCTTTACAAATGGAAATTTTCTTTATAAATTTTTGGACAGAAGGATGTAAAGAGTCTGGATGTTCTCAATTGCCTTCAGCTCAAAATAATCCTTCTGTCAAAGTGGGTGTTGAATATACTATTTTGGAGTGGTATTCTAGGACCATATTCTGGTGTCCGTCCAGCACTTATACTCAAATGGTTTAGGAAAAATCTTTTTTTTTTTTTCTTCCCCTTTTCATTTGAGGGAGAGGGAGTATAGTATATAGGGAGGAAGAGATAAAATAAATATTGCAAAATCGTAGCAATTGATGAATCTAGTGAATGGTATATGGAAGTTCATGGTATGATTATTACAAGTTTTTTATAGTTTTGAATTTTTTTTTCAAAATAAAAAGTTAAAAAAAATACTAAAAGCCCAAAAGCCTTTAGTCTTTGAAATTTCTGCCAGGCCACAGAGCTTTGTGTTATTAGGGATCCTAACTTTCCAGATGCAGTGAATGCATTTCATCCCCAATTCAAGTTACCTCAGAAAGTGCTCACTACATTCACTTTAACTCTCCCACCCAAATGGCACTCAGAGGTATTTGTGCATCCCACATCATCTCTTGACTAACAAAATTATTTTACCCATTCTTGTGAAATTGGGTCCTGTTGGTCAACAAGTGACAGAATTTATATGCTCCTTCCCTTCTGTAGATAGCACAATTGTGTCCCTGAGGCAGCATTGAGTACCTTTGCTTTGGAAAGGATGGGGTCTCCGCTGAAATAAGCAGTGTGTGCAGTTTTGGCACAGGGGAGAAAGTGCCTGATAATATCTATCTGAAATATAACCATTTGGAGCTAATGTATATTAATGTTTCATTGTATCTAACTGTAGCCTTCTTTGATGCAGTTAATTACACACAGGTTAAGAAGAGATTTCATCCTTTGTCATCTTGAGTTTCAGATGCCAGATAAATCAAATCAAACAAAAGTCAACTTCCAAAAAAGCATACTGGAGGTTTGATGCGGTTGTTGAGGATGAATTGGGAAGTAGTCAGAACCTAAGTGTTGATTTCAGGGCAGCCCAGCATTCAGGAGAATTCAATTTTGACATTCTGAAAACGGTGAAGCTTTTCCGTTATTCTAGAATGGACCTTGCTAGGGAAATATAAATTGTATACTACCCTTCTGGGATTTCTACCTGAATTTGATTTCTTGTGCTAACTCCTATGAAGCTCCTTGATTTCTCTTTCTTGGTTTGTGCTAGTCTAGTGATTGTGGATGGGATCCTTGACCTCACTTTGGTTGGAAGGTACCTGCCCAGTATGGCTCCTTAGATGGACATGCCCTTGGGCCAAGCAGGGGAGAGTCAGCCCTGGAGCTATTCAGGTGCAGTGGTGGCCATCAGACATTAAGGATGGCTTTGAGAGAGGTGGCTGCTTGGCTTAGTACAAGTTATTCTTGCTGGCAAGAAAAAAATAATGCCAGTATTACCTAAATCTCTGACAAATCTTGTCTTGCAAAGGAAGACCTTTGGCCTCCACATAATGAGTACTCAGTAAATACTGGCTGCATACATAAATGGAGCTAAATTTAATGAATGTATTTCTTCTACATTTAAAAATAATATGTTCCCATTGTGGAAAATCTGGATGACAGAGACTTCTTTAAAAACAAAAATAGATATTACCCATAACCCACTGTGCAATTAAATCTTTGTGGACAGTGTTATAGTTTATCTATGCCTGGATATTTTAACACAATTGTATTTTCATAATTACATATCTTTTTATTATATCTAATTATAAGCATTTCCCCATATTATTATGAAGTCTTCATAACCATAATTTTAATGACTACGTTATCCTCCCACATAGGAGAATTTCTTCAGTCATTCCTTTATCATGGGGGCACTTAAGTTGCTGTCTGCAATTTCTTGTGCCCTGCATAAGTGTGGCCAAACAAACCAAAAAGTCAGAGTTTGAAGCAGAGAAAGGTTTATTGCAGGGCCAAGCAAGGAGAACAGCTAGCTTGTGCTCAAAAAAACAAAACAAAACAAAACAAAACAAAACCACTGAACTCCCCTATGGTTTTTGGGGAAGAATTTTTAAAGGTAAAATTTGTGGTGAGGGCTGCAGGGTGTGTGACTTTCTTCTGATTGGCTGGTGGTGTGGTAACAGTGTGGTGCTCCAGGAATCTTGTGCTCAGCCTGAAGTTACCATCCTCCAAGTGGATGGGGGCCTTGGTTCCTGCAGAAGAACTCAAAGATATATTGTTATGTATATCCCTTGAGAAGGAACCAGGACCCTGCTTTATCTCTGCACTATTGTTTCTTGACGGCTCCTCCTTTATTTCCGGCATTCCCTCCCTTCCTTAATTAGTAACTGTTTGAACCTGCCCTTTGGAACTCAGGGAAGGTCTAGGAGGCTGAAGTCTTTTCCTTACAAATGAGAAACAGGGACACGGAAAGGCTTTGGTACCTGGAAGGGTCCCACAGGGTCTTGCTTGGTTTCAACTTTTTGATGCTTTGTTGCTTTAGGTAATGTTGGTATTAATATTTATAAATTTGCTTGTTTGAGACTAACAAGCATTTATTTGTAAGTATTGTTGTGGATGTAGAAAACTTTATTCTTCTAGGTTCTTCTGGCTGATCTAAGGATTAAATTGACATGAAGCAAATTAACTGGAGGAAATCAAATTTAATTGCTTACGTATGGGAGTCCCACATACAAGTAAGGGTCAGATATCCCATATACATGAGAGGTTCAAAAGCAGAAAGGTAAAATGAGGTAAATACGCTGTCCTGAGCTAAGGAATGGAATAGGGGCCTGGGGCTTCCAAGGACAGGAGTGTCATTCACAGGACAATAAGAAGAAAAGCAGATGCTGGGAGAAGTAAGCATTGTCCATGCAACTCCACTCAGAGAGCGTAACTGGAAGCTCCCACCTGGTTTCTCCTGGTTTCTGCCCCATGTGCCTTTCTCCTTTGCTGACTGTAATTTGTATCCTTACACTGCATTAAACCACCATAATGGAGAGGATACCAGCTTTTCTGTGAGTCCCTCTAGCAAATCATCACAACCAAGGGTGGCCCTGGGGACTCCCAACACAGGTAGAGCAGAGAGAACAAGGGCTGTGGGGGAGGGGAACGACTGAGGTGAGGAAAGAGATGGAGAAAGAGACTGGAAAAATAAAAATAAAAAGAAGAAAAGCAGATGTTTGGTAATTAGATGTTTACCCTGCCATATAGATGGGACCACTTAGATAAAATTTATCCTTGGTAATAACTCTTTTTTGGGGAAAGTCTCCAACTTAAATTCTTCTAGGTAGTTAAAGGCGGGGGACAGTAGTTTCTCTTGAACCCGCAGGATCTGGACTGACTTTAGCTCACAATAATCCTTAATCAAAATTGGCACATTTGGGGGAGGCTCATTCTGAACCCCTATAGTATTTATAATTTCGCCCTTTCCCATGTTCTCAAGAGGAAAGACAGCTTCTTCTTGCATCTGGCCTAAAAAGGTGCTGAGCAATAGGAGGAAATCCAGATTTGGGGAAGCCAGAAAAAAAAGGCCACTCTAATCTGCATTATAAAAGACAAAGGAATTACCCAGTGGAGAGTGGAGAGCACTCTGTTGAGGTGGCCTGAGAAAGAGGGGGAGAATTATAAGGAAGAAAGCAAGTGTGTCTGTCACTATTAAAGCTGAGAGCATTGGGAGAGAACTTGGATGACTTACGTGCCTGGTGGTGGGGGAGGGTGGGGGGGCTGCCTGTTTTATATTTCACCAAAAAGAGTATTTACATGTATTGTTATCATTTCACAAAAGAGAACATGTTAGCCCCAGAAAACCTGAAAGGATGACATCTCAAAGTGTAAAAGTGAAATCAAATAGCTCCATTAAAACCTATTAGAAAGTATGTATTTTTCTCATTACTCTGTGGACTGTTGATGATGTGGCTGCACCCCCCCAGTCCATGGACTGACGTTGGGGAGCCATACAATCAAATGATCTGTAAGGTCCATCGATGCACGCTGAAGAAGCTTGCATTTAGTGAAGAGCTGGGTTCCAGTCTTGACCTGATGGATGATTTTTGAGCCATACATCCCATGAATATGTCAGTTTTCTGTTTGGCCAACTTATGAAGATCAAGTAATATATCATTTGTAGAAGTGCTGTGTGTCTAAATGCCTTGGTACTTGGATATGAGGCTCAGAAAAGGAGTGTGATAAATTGTACAGTCCCAGGAAATAAGTGACATTTCATTAACCCATAGTTTGTGCAATAACCCGTTTTTTGCAGTTTCTGAGAATGATTTGAAGAGATAAGAAACACAACTAAAAATGGAAAAGGTATTTTATTGGCTTATCTACTATAAAAACACTGACACGTGACATCTACAACTCCTGGATCTAGGAGATCAAATGATCTATCCATTGTTTTCTCTAAGGCAGTGTCTCACCTAATGGCAAGAGGGCTCCCAGGAATATATACCCATTCCATCCTACCAGTTCAGTAATTTCAGTAGGAAACGATAAAGTTTTGTATTTCTAGTAGTTCTAGTGAAAGTTCAAAGTTTCAGTCTTATTGGCACTGTCCCAAGGTGATTGACCAGATCTAGGAGCCTATTCTTGAAGCTGTAAGTAGATTCAGTCCCTCCTAAACAGCATACACTAACAATAGGGGTGGAGTAGTTTCTCAGAGAAAAATTGGGTTTCTGGTAAAAGAAGGTGGGGTCTGGATGATGGTCAGGCAGAACAAGAAAGACCTACTGTAGAGTTGAAGTAGCCTTCCAAGCCAGTAAATGCAGCCAGTAGAATTGCCTGGCATATCTGGGAAGGACTTTGTGTAAGACATTTTCTACTGATTGCCACAACATCATTGTTTAGTGGCAGGCAGTGTCTCTGCCATCAATTAAATCCTGATACCACTAAGCAGAAATTAAAGAGCTTTAATGGGATGTTGGACCTATCGATGAATGCGCAGGACAGTAGCTCATGCCATTGATGTGTAAAATCAAATATCTTTACCCACTGGGGATGTCATCATTTAAATGGCCCTATTGATTTTAGGTTTTGGCAGGGCTTCTTTGACCCTGGTAAGCTCCACGTTGCCTGAGGGGACATCACCTAAGGTGTAACTCCACATTATGTTGTCCTGAATTGGACCCACACTAACTTAACCATCTGTCCTAGGGTGGTCTGGCCTAGACAGGGTCTCTGGGAAAACTAGAGCAATTCATTTTGTTTTATGTTTATTGATGAATTCATTTGGAAAATCTGCTTCTAGGCACTGAACACATTCTAGTCATGTAAGAAGGACTACTTGTTTGGAAAATGTTTAATTTTATATATATATATAGTTTATTTTTTTAACATTCATTCACTCATTCATTCATTCATTTATGGCTGCATTGGGTCTTTGTTGCTGCACGCGGGCTCTCTAGTTGCGGGAAGCGGGGGCTACTCTTTGTTGCAGTGCACGGGCTTCTCATCGTGGTGGCTTCTCTTGTTGCAGAGCATGGGCTCTAGGCGCACGGGCTTCAGTAGTTATGGCATGCAGGCTCTAGAGCACAGGCTCAGTAGCTGTGGCTCACAGGCTTAGTTGCTCTACGGCATGTGGGGTCTTCCCGGACGAGGAATCGAACCTGTGTCCCCTGCATTGGCAGGCGGATTCTTAACCACCGCACCACCAGGGAAGTCCTGGAAAATGTTTAATTATTGTATCAACAAGTTTTAAAAAAAAA
This sequence comes from Delphinus delphis, assembly GCF_949987515.2. Lineage (NCBI taxonomy): Eukaryota > Metazoa > Chordata > Mammalia > Artiodactyla > Delphinidae > Delphinus > Delphinus delphis. The sequence goes on along the minus strand of NC_082692.2, from coordinate 75,471,431 downwards.
TTTCCAGCTTTATTGAGGTATAATTAACAAATAAAATTGTAATATATTTAAAGCATACAATGTGATGATTAGCTCTGTGTATATGTTGTGAAAAGATTCTTACCATCAAGAATTAACACATCCATCACACCTCACATGTTTATCTTTTTTTTTTCTTTTTTTGATGAGAATACTTAAGTTCTGTTCTCTGAGCTAGTTAGCTAGTTTTAATTATACAATACAGCATTATCACCTATAGTCACATTGAATGTTATACATTGGATCCTCAGACCTATTCATTTTATAACTGAAAGTTTGTATGATTTTACCAGCGTCTCCCTATTTCCTCCACCCACCCCGCCCCCCCCAGCCCCTGGCATTCACTATCCTATTCTCTGTTTCTATGAATTTGAATTTTTTTAGATGCTGCGATGAACATGAGACTGCAGATATCTTTTCAAGATAGTGATTTTGTTTTCCTTGAATATATACTTAGAAGTGGAATTGCTGGATTGTACGGTAGTTCTATTTTTAATTTCTTGAGAAACCTCCACATTATTTTTCTTGATGGTTGTACCACTTTACATTCCCATCAACAGTGTACAGAGGTTTTCTTTTCTCCACATCCTTGCCTGGATTTATTATTTTCTCCTGTCTTTTTGATAATATACATCCTAACTGGTAGGAGGTGACATCTCACTGTGGTTTTGATTTGCATTTCCCTGATGATCAGTGTTGTTGAGTACTTTTTCATGTACCTGTTGGCCATTTGTATATCTTCCTTAGAAGATGTCTATTCAGGTCCTTTATCCATTTTTAAATTGGGTTATTTGTTTTTTTTGCTATTGAGTTGTATGAGTTCCTTTTGTATTTTGGATATTAACCCCTTATCAGATACATGATTTGCAAATATTTTCTCCAGTTCAGTAGGTTGCCTTTTCATTTTGTTGATGGTTTCCTTTGTTGTGCAGAAGCTCTTAAGTTTGGTGTGGTTCCACTTCTTTACTTTTGCTTTTGTTGCCTTTACTTTTGGTGTCAAATCCAAAAAATTATTGCCAATACCAATTTCAAATAGTTTACTCCGCATGTTAACTTGTAGGATTTTTTTAAAAGTTTTGACTCTTATGTTTAAGTCTTTAATCCATTTTCAGTTAATTTCTTTTGTATGATGTAAGGTCGTGACCCATTTTCATTGTTTTGCGTATGAATATCCAGTTTTCCAGCCAACTTTTATTGGAGAGACTATTCCTTTCCCCATTGTATATTCTTGGCTCCTTTGTTAAAAGTTAATTGACCATATATGCACAGTGTGGATCTCTTTTGAGTCATCTTTCTTGGAATTCTTATGTCTTCCTGGACCTAGATGTCTGTTTCTCTCCTCAGCTTAGGGAAGTTTTCAGCCATTATTTCTTTGAATAAGCTTTCTGTCCCTCTCTCTTCTGCTTCTCAGACTCCTATAACCTTATAGTATGTATATTGATCTACTTGATATATCTCATAAGTCCCTTAAGCTATCTGCATTGTTTTTCATTCTTTTTTCTTTTTGCTCCTCTGTTTGGATGAATTCTACTTTCCTGTATTCAAGTTCATGTATCCTTTTTGCTGTTTGATCTAGTCTGCTATTGAACCCCTATATTGACTATTTCAATTCAGTTATTGTATTCTTCAGTTCTACAATTTCTTTTTGGTACTTCCTTATATTTTCTGTATCTCTGTAGAAATTTTCAGTTTTTTCATGCATTGCTCTCTTGACCACAGGTAGAATCTTATGACTATTATTTTGAACTCTCTATTGCACAAATCACTTGTCTCTGTTTCATTAAGATCAGCTTTTAGAGATTTATCTTCTTTTGTTTGGAATATATTCCTCTCTTTCTTCATTTTACTTGGCTGTTTGTGTTGATTTCTGTGCATTGGATAAAACAGCCACCTTTCCCAGTCTTGACAGACCTGTCTCATGTAGGAAATAAACCTCATCAGTCAGCCTGGCCCAAGCTCCTGGCTGCCTCTCAAACCTTTGTGGTTGTCTAAGCCTTTTATCTTTGTTCTCAGTGACTCCTGAGGCTTGAGAGTATGCCAAGACCCATCAGTGTCCGAAAGGGAAGGATTGCAGTGAGCACCTAAATGCAGGTTGATTAGAAGCCAAGCCCTCAGACAGCAACTGGGAAAGTATGCAATTAAATCCTTTCTAGGGAGAAACTGGGAGATGGGCATTTTTGCCTGCTGTATCTACATTGAGCCCAAGTTTACAACGATGGGGTGGTGTTCCTGTGCCTGTTTAAAAACTGCTTTATTTTTGCTATACTCCTGTGGACTTATGAATGTAGGTCCTACTGGCTATCAGAGATAGGTGATTTGGATGCCTGTCCCTTGGGTGGTAGCCACAAAATCTTTGGACCCTAGACTTGTGTACAAGCTCTTTCCAGAAAGATGCTGAAGACCTTATTTTATTGTTGGAGTGAGCTGGGGCCAGAAGGTGGGGAAAGTGCCCAGTGGCTCCTGAGGGCTCCAGGTGGGTATCATGGACAGTCTCTAGATGTGTGCATCTAAACTTGTAAGCTTACAGAAAGAATTTTCAGACTATCAGTTTTGGTTATTATTTCAGTTATTGATTGCTTTTAACAAACTAACCTAGAACTTTGTGGCTTAAACCAATGATTCATTATTTCTCAAGGTGCTGTAAGTCAGGAATCAGAGCATGGCTCAGCTGGGTAGTTTTTCTGCTCCATTTGGTTTAGGGCGGGTCGTTTGCTGGGTTGTATTCAGCTTGTGGCTGTGCTGGCCAGGAATGATGGTCAAAAAAGGATTTATTCACATTTCTGATGTGTCGGACCAACCTCAATCTCTCCACAAAGTGTGTTATCATTTGGTAGTCTAGGCTGAGCTTCTTTACTTCAAGGCAACTAACTTCCCAGAAAGCTCCAAAGTGGAACTTGCCTGACTTCTTAAGTACTACATATAGAATTAGAACACTGTTACATCTGTGCATTCTGTTGGCCAGAGGGAGTTGATAGGTCAGTCCAGCCCATATTCAAGGGGAAAAGGAATGGAATGAGCATACAGGGAGAGCATTGATTATAGTCATCTTTGGAAACTACCACAGTTTTAAAGCTTAGTGGAGTATACTGTTTAAAAACTGTTTTTACTGACGTATTAAGTATGCCTTGGCAGAGTTTTATTTTGGTTATGTATGAACCCTGACTGAATTTTAAAAAATGAAATGAAGCAAACATAGGCATATACACATACATATATACATTTTAAAATTTCTGTATCTTGAGGAATCAATGATTTCTTTGACAACCAGGATTTCATATATCATCCTCCTTACCTTTTTACTCTGCCTACCAAGAAGCTCAGAGCTAAATTGAATCATATTAACCCAGTTTGCCTCTGCTTTTGATTCATGTCTTTGATATTCTTCTTTGTTTTACTTACTGTTTGTGTCAATATTTCTTTTGACTCTTTTGTGGAATAGCTATATACAGATTTTTGAAATGAACCAAACACATATGTAGACTTCTCACATCTATAGTGTAGTATAAAGAGCTCTGCCTTCAGAGTTAAATGGTAGAGGTTCAAATCTTCATTATTTCCTCTTTGTCTCACTTTCCCCATCTGTAAATTGGTTTTTGTAAGGAAGAACTGGATCATAGACATGCCCAGTAAATTGTAGCTATTAAAAACAGACCTCTACACAAATGAGTGCATGATGTAAAACTGTTGAAATCTGAGTAAGGTTGATAGATCATTTCATTTTGTCATAATCCTGGGTGTGATATCTTACTATACGTAGGCATGATATAATCATGGGGAGAAACTAGGTGAAGGGTACACAAGATCTCTCTGTATTATTTCTTACAACTGAATGAGAATCTATGATTATCACGAAATAAAAGGTTAAAAAAAACGTTCCAGGACTATTGCTTCTATACTATCCAAAGTAAATCATTGTTCTTTATATACTACTTATAAGATTATTGAATGCAATTGAGTATTATCTGAAACGTGTTTTATATGTATCAACCAGTTGGTTGCCAGCTATGAAAATTTTCATTTATACAAATACCAATGGCTTTGTTTTCCCTGTTAAGTCAAGACATAAAAATAGCTTAACATGTTAACTGTAAAGCTAACATTTAAAGGACATCACTAAACCTATACATTTTTTTCTTGGAAAAAATATTAAAAAGGGATCTGAAGCTCAGAATGTCTTCAGGAAGAACTGGGAGATGCTGATGCTGATCCCAGAAGAAATTCAGTAGGATTAGAATTTGATCTGTGCAAATTTGATTATAGTCTTAGTATTCGTACACTGAATGTGAAGCAGCTTTCCCTTGTACCTTTACCTCCTGGTTTCCATTTGAAACATTCAGGAAATCTAGTTTATTTTTATTTATTTATTTATTTTTAAAAATTTCATTTATTTTTGGCTGCATTGGGTGTTTGTTGCTGCACATGGGCTTTTCTCTAGTTGCAGCGAGCAGGGGCTACTCTTTGTTGCGGTGCCTGGGCTTCTTGTTGTGGTGGCTTCTCTTGTTGTGGAGCATGGGCTCTAGGCATGCGGGCTTCAGTAGTTGGGGCATGGGCTCAGTAGTTTTGGCTTGCGGGCTCTAGAGCGCAGGCTCAGTAGTTGTGGCACATGGGCTTAATTGCTCCGCGGCATGTGGGATCTTCCCAGACCAGGAATCTAACCCATGTCCCCTGCATTGGCAGGCAGATTCTTAACCACTGCACCACCAGGGAAATCCCAGGAAATCTAGTTTAATGAGACAAATAGACAGTAAAATTCATACATTGAATGGAATTGGAGAAAAATAATGTACTTAACATGTTTTTTTAACTGTTAATGTGCAACCTAAATCTTCCTGATCTCTATATAGCACAGAACATGTCCTCAGGAATTGAAAGTCAGACTAAAATCTTCCCTCCAATGCTCACATTTCTTCAAGTATTAGCAATCTCATAATCTGGAAAGAAAGAGATCCAGATTCCAGGCATGATTTAGTTACTAGCTTCCTGTTTCTTTGGAAGTCATTTAATCTCTATGGATTAAATGGATTTTATGGATTTATACTTTCCCTAGTCCAAATCAAGGAGATTGGATTAGAGGTCTCTAAGATTCCTTTTATCTCAGATATTCAGTTATTTTCCATATAGAAAATAGGGTCTTAGTTGAGGCATGCGGGATCTTTCCTTTTGGTGTGGGGTCTTCATCGCAGTGTGCGGGCTTCTCTCTAGTTGTGTCATGCGGGGTTTTCTCTCTCTAGTTGTGGCATGCGGGTTTTTTCTTTCTCTAGTTGTGGTGCACGGCCTCTGGGGCATGTAGGATCTGTAGTTTGCGGCACGCGGGCTCTTTCGTTGCCGTGCGCGAGCTCAGTAGTTGGGTGCACGGGCTTAGTTGCCCCATGGCATGCGGGATCTTAGTTCCCCGACCAGGGATCGAACCCGCATCTCCCCCATTGGAAGGCATATTCTTTACTACTGGACCACCAGGGAATTCCCCAGCCTACCTTTATGTGAACATTTTCCTTTTATGTTTTCATAGAAAACAATACTTATAAGGAGGTTAAATATTCTTTGCCCTTCCCTCCCCCAATTCTCTGATGATACCTTGGCTCTGAGCAATTTCTGGACATTTACTGCAACCTGGTGAGAACCCAGTACATACCTTTTTTGGTAAAAGGGAGTTGTAAAATTTTACTAAGTTAGTCATTGTTTTTATCACAAACACTTCCATAGCAAATTTTAACCATCTCGTAAAAAAAGACACGTGCAAAAAACCAAAGAATAATGTAGACAGATCTGTGGATCAAGATCAAGGGAGGGACAAACTGTTTCCTAGCTGTAAGAAACACTTTCCTAGGCATTCTTATATAAAAAATACATAATTGATAATGTTTGCAAATGTAGTCTAACAAAAGGTGGTGTAAGATTATTGATCTAATTGTTTCTTAGATTCATGCTGGATAACAGACCAAGACATGCTGTAAACTGGAATTTTGAAAAGACATTTCTACACATTGCTGACGTATTGTAGCGTGGATGATACCTGCCTTTCTTGTAAACGAATTTGATATAGGGATAGAATGTTGAGAAAATGGAGGAATAGCTTAGCAGGCATTTAAGACCAGTTTCTTCCTGACCTAGTCAAGAAAGAACTATTAAGGAAGGTACACTAAAGACGCTAGACATGTTATTTTCTTTTTTTTTGAATTTTATTTTATTTATTTGTATACAGCAGGTTCTTATTAGTTATCCATTTCATACATATTAGTGTATATATGTCAGTCCCAATCACCCAATTCATCACGCACACCACCCCCCTCGCCACTTTCGCCCCTTGGTGTCCATACGTTTGTTCTCTACATCTGCAAGACATGTTATTTTCTATGGCCCATGAATACTTGGAGTTTGTCTCTTCCCAGGCATCTGCAGAATACGTTTTCCATTTATAGGTTAGGTTGAACATCCTACCTTTCTGTCTTGGTGTCAACTTCTCCTATCTTCTTTCTGTTTAGTAGGTTTCTAGTATTTGTTAGCCTCAGATTTTGGATTATTTTATCACAAGTCGCTGTGATATTTGCTAAGTACCATTGTCCCTATAAGTGTTGTTATATGAAGCAATGCTTTTATCATCCTTGATGTCTTAGTCTTCTGATGATAATGACATATTAATTATGGAAAAGCCAAGACAACTGCAGGTAAAAACAATGACTTTTCAAATTCTCATGAATATTGGATCACTTTCTTATTAGCATAGGCATCTTGCCAAGAGTTTTGAATGCTTATAATTTGGATGGCAAGTGTCCTGGGGAGGGACCATATTTGCTTGTATGCTCTGCTTGGCATTTGGCCTATCTTCAGCAATTCATGGGCATTAACCCCAAAATAACATAATCGAATTTGTCAAATAAACCCTAGATAATTGGGTCTTATGCACTCAATATTATGTAGGGATATGTTTTTATTTATTTATTTTTTAATTTTTATTTTATATCGGAGTATAGTTGATTAACAATGTTGTGTTAGTTTCAGGTGTACAGCAAAGTGATTCAGTTATACACATACATGGATATATTCTTTTTCAAATTCTTTACCCATTTAGGTTTTTACAGAATATTGAGCAGAGTTTATGTAGGGATATGTTTTTAAAATAACTGTTATTAAGGCAAAGATGGGTTTTATTTATTTTAATTTATTCATTTATGTAATGGATATTTATTTATTGAACACCTAATATGTGTCAGGCAATGTCTTAGGAAAGACAAATAGGGTTTTATTCTTACTGAGCTTTTATTTTATTTGAGAGAGAAGGAAAATAAATATGCAAACCAAAAAGTGAACAAGGTAATTCAGACATCAAGGATGATTCTAAGACTTTAATGTGTCAAAGGTTGTTGGAGGAAGAGATAATTAGGCGTGGCCTTTGGAAGGGGTGACATTTCAGCAGAGAATTAAATGGTAAGCAGGAGCTAGCCATGCAAAAGATTTTGGGAAAAATATTCTAGGTAGAGAGAACAGTGAGTATGAAGACCTTGCTGCGATAATGAACTTGTGATGCACCATGGAGAGAAAAAAAGCCGGTGTGACTGGAGATGGTAAATGCATTGGGGAAGGGGAAGGATAACTGAAGATAACGTAGGAGAAGTGAGCAGAGGTCAATTTTGAAGGGCCTCATAGGCCTTGCTTAGGAGTTTGGAATTTCTCCTCAGTGTAGTGAGTGACCAAAGGGGGACTTTATTATTATATATTTTTAATTGTGGTAAAATATAACATAAAGCTTACCATCTTAACCTTTTCTTTTTTTCAGGTAGCTTTAGTTTTTATTTATTTATTTTTTTAGCATCTTTATTGGAGTATAATTGCTTTACAATGGTGTGTTAGTTTCTGCTTTATAACAAAGTGAATCAGCTATACATATACAGATATCCCCATATCTCCTCCCTCTTACGTCTCCCTCCCACCCTCCCTATCCCACCCCTGTAGGTGGTCACAAAGCACCGAGATAATCTCCAAAGGGGGACTTTAGGTATAGGCCTGACATGACCAGGTTTATGTTAGAACACTTGCTTTTGATTATGAGTTTGTCAATGTGAGTTTTTTAGTGGCTAAGGGAGCACTTTTTTATGCAGAAGGGCCTATTTACTATAACTTGGGTTTTTAGTTAATGTTTAATTTATTAAAGCTATATATTTTAAATTTGTTTTTAAAATATTTAGATTAATTCAGAAATCTTGTGCAATTTATGAATGTCATAAAGAATAAATTCTACTTAAATAATCCTTTGCATTTACTTAGTTAAATTTCTCCATTGATATTTTAAAATACATTTGCAAGTTTAACACTTCTACTTTCTTTGTAAATACTTCAGACACTTTGCAAAACCTTTCCAAACTTTTCAACCATATTTTGACTCAAATATTCTAACCTCAGAAATATAGTAAATCCAATTATCTTAAACATTGCAGTTCCACTTAAAAACAGTTAAATTATCTTCAACCTTTCTACTTAAAATCAGAAGTTAATGATCAATTACACATTTAAAACTGGAATCACAGGGCTAATCTGTCAGATTCTTAAATATAATAAATTCTCTTAAAACATTACAGACGCTTGTCACCAAACATTCAAATTGCCCAGTGCCCGACTTAACCCAAAATTATGAATACCATGGGTTTCATTAACTTTATGATCTCTCTATTTAATTTTTATCTGTCCCAGGATTGAAAAATCCCTTACCTACTAACGGAACAGTGATATCCTCTCAAGTGGGTTGAGGTTAGGTTTCCTAGTAACGTGAGATTATATTTTCACGTAAAGTTGCAGACTCAACTGTATATGACCACAGTACGGTCACTTCTTCAGAGAGCTCTGATTGGAATGAGCACTGGGGCATATATATGTAATGACTTCCTTAACTGGAGATTGATACCCTGAAACATGCTTTATACATGTTTACAATGAGGATTCTCTTGTCAATCCCGTGTCTTTGTCACTTACTACTTGTGTAACTTTTGCTCAACTTTTCTAAGTCTCAGTTTCCTCATCTATAAAATAGAGATAACAATCAGAAACGCTGCCTACAATTGTTATGAGGATCCTATCCAAAAATATACATAAAGTGTTCAGGACAGTGTCTGGCATACACTAAGAGCTCAAAAAGGTTATATTTACCATTATTACCCTCAAATAACCGTGGGCTTTTTAGACTTAATTACCTGGATTTTTAAAATTTCATGATATGTGAAAAATGCCAGAGGCCCATTAAATCAAAGATCCCTTTATGCTTAACAGGCACAGTGAACTGGTTAGCATCGTTATTATAGGGACTGAAGAAGAGGGGGATCTGGGGATTGAGTCTGCAAACCTAACATGGTATTTCAGGAGTTTGCAGGTGGGTAACAGTTCAAATAAGTGATCAGTGTGGGAGGCGGGAGTAGGTTAGTCAGTCTCACACAGTGTAGAAGGGTGGCTCTAGGGGTGGATAGAATTCTATGGTAGGGAATTTAGAGGCCACAAATGTGATGCAAAAAGGTAAGTGTCAGGCAAGTAGGAAGCATCAGAAAAGAGTCCCAAGGTAATAAGGTCTGTGGCTCTGAGTGGGTTTGAGTGTGTATGTGGGAGGAAGGATAAAGAAGCCAGTGAGGGCCAGAGCTCATTCCTAGAGGGATTTAGGTCCTAGGCAGGTGACCAGAGGATTCAGGTTGAAACCCAGAAATGAGAAGAGAATATTATTGAGCGTCCACTGTTGCCTGACATACATTCCTGTTTTTCTATATTCTCTGCATTATCTCATTTTTCTCCTGATAGACTCAAAAAGTAAATCTTATTGCTTGTATTTTATAGATGATGGGAGGAATGACTAAGTAAACATTTCCAAGGTTATACATCCAATAAATGGTGGAAAAGAATTAAACACAATCCTTCTTATTTCAAAGGTCACGACTTGGGACTTCCCTGGCGGTCCGGTGGTTAAGACTTTGCCTTCCTGTGCAGGGGGTGCGGGTTCAATCCCTGGTTGGGGAGCTAAGATCCCATATGCCTCGTGTCCCCAAACATAAAACAGAAGCAATATTGTAACAAATTCAATAAAGACTGAAAATGGTCCACATTAAAAAAAAAAAAGTATCCTTTAAAAAAAAAACACAAAGGTCATGACCTTTCCATGAAAGCACACTGCTACAGAGGTGACTTGATATTGCCCAGAGTGTTGGCCTATATAGTCTTAGATCTCTCCTGCCATGTGTCATGGTTAGTCCTGAGATAAGGATGGGTGGAGACTGCAGAAAGGAGCTAGGTCTAGAACCACAAATATTGGGAGAGGAAGCCTGAAGAAGCTGGGATAGGGTAGAGCCTCAGCAACAACCCGAGTATGGGCTCCTTGCTCTGTCTTTGGCCTGGTCACTCTGCCCTTAATGGGACTCTGGTTCTCCACTGAAAGTAGAAGGGAGAGAAGTTAAACTAGATGACTTATGGCAGTGATTCTTAACCTCTGAATGTGATGAAAGATATGAGGTTTCCTAGAAAAAATGTATTTAACCTCACAGTCATACTATTCTACATTCAGTCTCAGAAGGTTCAAAGAGCCCTTAAAACTAATCAAGGATTTGGTCACCAGTCCAGGAGAATCTTTAGACTAAGAAAATCTTTAGACCAAGGACGCAGAGCCTTTTCAGAAGTGTTTACTTAAAGGAGAGCTGGTATTATTTCAAGATGATGTTTCTGCTGCTTCTGGCAACAAACATTTATTTAGAGTTTAATAAATAGCAGCCTTTGTTTTACTTAATTCTTTTTAAAGCCTCACCACAATTCTACAAGGTAGGTATTATCATTAGCCTTTTTATATAGATGAGGAAATGACTCAGAAGAGTTCAATAGTATGCTCAAGGTTACAGAGCTGTTAAGTGAGATGTGCTCAATATTATTGTTCAGTAATGTCCTATCTTAAAAAAATACTTGTGAGTTTTTGATCTGGCATAGCTGGGAAGTGGGGACAATGTTTAACACATACCATGTAAATAAACTGTGTTATTCGGTTTTTATTACAGACACTCGCTTGGGGTGACAAACGGCACCTGCCACGCTTTAAAATTCCGTAGCAGCAAGCTCTGCTGCTTAGCTTTCTGTTTCTTATGCATCATTTTTTATGCATCATAGAAGTTTATCTAAATTTTGAAAAGGGATTTGCCAGTGACAAATACTTTATGAAATGGGAAGCACTCATTAACCAGGTAACATTTCTTTCTGTTAGCAAATTATACAATGAATACAGAGCATTTTAAGTAGTGCTTTTACCTTGAAAGGTCTTTAAAGCTACGAACCAGTCAAGCTTTACCATATCCTTATGGGGTCAGTCAATATGAATTTCACCATTCCCATCCTGTGGGTCACTGTTAGGAACCTGCAAATGCCAGGACCATCAGATAGAGAGCCAGCTTGGACAGCATTCACGCAGAGAGAATGGTAAATCCGTCTGTAGAAGAAGGCAGGGCCTTTGTGGGAGAACACACAAAGCAACTTGTTGAAAGACACAAGACTAGAAAGCAAATCCACAGCTCCCTGGGGCAGCTGTGAGTACTTACTTTTACAAGGCTGTTACTAAATATTTTCCTGACAGAACAGAAAACAACCTGCCCAATTTTACATGTGTCTCTTTGGAGAAAGCCATAGGTGGTTATCAGATAAAACATTCAATGGTTTCAAATCTTTCTTCCTGCTAGTATAATCATCTAGAGGGAAAAATTGTATCTTTGTGCGTTCTGGTTTACCCACTTGAGATTTCTTTATGAAGCTGTTGCGGTGTGTTTCTCTCTCCGCCCCCCCTGACTTTTTCTCTCCCTCCAAAATCAAACCAAACAACAAACAACCACACAAACAAAAAACCCCAAGTTTGTTGGCTTTGCTACTCTACTAGTTTCTCATGCATTTGGAGTCTTTGAAGCTCAAACCTGAGAACACAAGAGTTACAGGCATGTTGCAGGAGTGTCTGATGCGCAGGAAGGGAAATAATAAATAATCTTTATTTTTCTAAGGGGAACAATTTAAGCATCTTTGCCTACAAACTCAAAGGAAATACTCTTCTGGACTTTTGTGAGTTGTTGCCAGTCCTTGGTTATATTACTACCCTATAATTTAGAGATTCTTGAAAGGAGTTAAACATTTTTAAGGCCACCATAAATTTTATTATTATTTCCTGGGATGTATTACTTGGGCTCTCAGGGTGGTCATTAAATTTGTATTCTCTTTGAATCATTCTGAGTGAGAGTTTGTCTCCAAAAATGATCATAATTTTTTGTTATGTTTTCAAAAGGAAAATTGGCGTTATGGGCTAATGACTGTGGAAAACGATTTTTGAGAATAATCTGGGATTATGTTTGAGGTATAATTTTCTGAGTTCAAAAACCTCAGAAACCTGGAATCAAAACTGACCAGCTTATAAAAATGCAGAGAGGGACATGTTTTTGCTCCTTGAGAATTTTTCTAAGTAGAAGAATTAAAGGCAAAAGTAGAGAAGGAAAGAAAATAGGAGGGCAAAGGGAGAAAGATATTCCACTGATGAAAAATATTTCATTGCCCTTTCCCCAGGTGTTGCCCAGAAAGTATGTATTTATTGGAGTCAAAGTGAAGTGATATTACACTGAGTTACAGTTTTATAGACCCCTGAAGTGGAGAATTAATGTTAGAAAATCAGCTTCCTACCTTCCTGCTACAAGTTTTTCAAATGTGTCAAGTTGTTTACTGCCTACAAATATTTTTTGCAACAGGTGCTCATGAGATAGAGAAACAACTGAAAGATTTCCTTATAGCAGGGAATTCATACAACAAACAAAACAAAGCAAGCAGTTATAGCAAATTAAAGCCCCTTTCAGGAGTGTGTGACCCTTAGAGACACACAGCAGGTAAAACGTACAGCCCCTTTCAGCATGATTTTGTAAAATGTGTTCGCCTGCTTATACTGCAAAAGAGATTTTCTCTAATCTTTTCAACCCCACTTGTATTTGCCTCAGCATAATCCTTTTAAAAAACACAGTAGGATATTTAGAGTCCTGAATTACACGTTAAATGTGTAACTGTTCCTGGACACCTTCCTAATTTATATAGAGCCCTTTCAAAACAGGATGGCATTTTGAAAGTTTCATTGTGATCTAAAATATTCACTATTTCAAAAAATGGTAGGATTTAGTAGTGCTGAGAACATTGTGGTGAAACAGTTAGCTGTTTAGACTACTGGCGACATTATGGGTAGGTGAATTCCTTTTGCTGAACAGTTTGACAGAATTTTGAGTCTGATCAAAAGAGATGATCCTCTGAGATAAGAACTCTAGGGGAGTTCCCTAACGTAGTAATGTAACAGAAGTGGAAGAGAATATTCATTACAGTGGCATCATAATGCTATCTATAATTTCATTGTGAAGCCAATGATAAAAATATGCAAAAATGGTTCTGATATAATTTATTAAAATAGTTCTGATATAATGTGAAGAAAGAAAATGCAAAATGGAAGGTACGCAAGATTCTCAGATATGCAAGAATACGTAGGTATGTGAATAAGGACAGGAAGACAAGAATCACAAATGGAAAATGTAAAAAGATTTACAAGGGATTTTATTTCTTTTAAAAACGATATTATTAACGTTACTGTTGTGTTATCTTTTTAGAAAATTACAGTTGGTTCTTCCTATCCATGGGTTCTGCATTTGCAAATTCAAGTAATCGTGGATCAAAAATACTTGAAAAAAATTCCAGAAAATTCCAAAAAGCAGAACTTGAATTTGTTGTATCGGCAACGTTTTACATTGTATTTACAACTATTTACATAGCGTTTACATTGTATTAGGTTTTATAAGTAATCTAGAGATAATTTAAAGTATACAAGAGGATGTGCATAGGTTATATGCAAATACTCCACCATTTTATATAAGGGACTTGAGCACCTGTGGATTTTGGTATTTGTGGGCGATTGCAAAACCAATCTCCTAAGGATACCCAAGAACAACTGTATATGACAGTGAGCTTACACATGTATAAATTAATAAGAAAATACTCCAATGGGGCCATGTTGACACTGTCCAAGGCATCCCCACGAGAACAGACTAAGTGACTCTACCTCTGGCAGCTGTCTTGGGGGGCACTCATTTACTATGGTCCACAGTCTAACCCGTGGAAGAGTCTTCTTTTCAAGATGTATTCACATTACCCAAGCTTGTGCGACTGAATACTAGCCCAGAGTGCCTCGTTGTGATTTACAATGAGCAGCTGAATCACTGCACAGAATATTGGGTCAGTACAACCAGTTCATTCTGTCCTCTGTGAAGGCCTGAGCAATGTGGGGAGCCAGAGCATCAGAAAATGGCCTGTTTTGCATGAGAAGAGAACAAAAGGAGTTGAGTGACGTGGCTATATGTTCATATGACAGGACTGTCAGGCTTTAGATAGCCTGATACCAGAGTCTCACAATGAGGATGGTGTAGGAGTGGAAAAAATAATTTTCCTTCTACCTTACTGAGTTCTTAGCCGAGATACTTGTGATAAAAGACAAATTGACACAAGAGAAAAACAAACAGAAGTTTATTAACATGTATACCTCATATTTACATGGGAGATACCCAGGGAAAATTGAGTGACTCCCGAGGCAGCTTAAAATTCAGACTTAAATACCATCTTAATAGGGAAAGGGTGGAGGGCAGAGATGTAGACCTCTTGGGGAGGATAAATGATTTTTAGGAAAGATGAATGGGCCCTTAGAAGAGTTAATAAGAAATATGATCGTCTGTGACAAAGTTTGTCTGGCTGTGGTGTTGACCTTTTGTCTCCTCACCTGTGGCAAGTCAGTCTTCCCTGGTTGATGAAACTGCCACAGAGGGAATTTATGACAATTGAGCTTCTTTAGGGGGATTTGTCTTTAGGCAGGTAAGGGGAGTTCAGAGAAAGTCTCTCCCTGCACTTGCTGTTTTTCAAGTGCCTACAGCTCAAAATAGTCAATATACCAAAGTGGCACATTTTGAGGTGGCATGTTCTGCTACCCTTCAGTGGTCTTGCCAGAAGATGGCAAATATAAAGAGTAAAATCAAAGTTGCTTCATTTCTTCTTTTGTCAGAACCCATGCTGAATAGTAGGGTAAGGTAATGGGAGCCCCTTGGGACCTTTGGAAAAGATATCAAGAAAGGATGGTCCCTCTTTGTTGGTGTCAGATATGAGTATTTGAAGTTGTATCAACTCCTGTAATAGGAGAAAAGGGATGGGACAACTTGTAGTAACAGTAGCCTTTGCTTAAACTCTGGCTCCCGTTTATCTATACTGGCACTCCTGGAGTGGCTGTGGAGTCTTCAGACCATCTCTTCTATTCAGAGAACTCTCTTCCTTCTCTGTAAGAGTGCTCAGTTGAGCCTTAGCAATCATCTTTGCTCACCACATGGTTCCCTGGCAAAAATTATTTCAGTTAGAGTTGGATGTTTAATCCAAGCTTGGCCCACCAAAGTCTGTCTTCCTGGAATTTGAGATGCATAGATAGGCAGTCATTTTCTGTGTGTGGCTGGAACTGTGACAGGTAAACCTGAGATCTATGGGTGGCCATATATCTCTTTGAGGATTGAGGAGTAGAGAAAGAAGGCGACTGTATTTCCTAGGTTCCTGCTTACCTTCTGTTCTCTGGCATTAGGGGAACTGGCTGCATCTCTGCCTCTGAGTCCTTTGGGATACTCTTGTGTCCTTCTAATAATCTCTTTCCTTCCATTTTATCCTAGTTTCTGTTACTTAGAACCAAAGAGACTTAGTAATACATTCCCACTGCAAACCAATGGTACAAGAATAATATTCCTCAAAAATCAGAAGAATTGATATTACACATGGGCGTATAGGATTTAGGTGAAATAGGTATTTTCTTCAAATTTGGTATTTTAGGGGTATTTTTTAATCTCTGGTAAAACTTTGCAAATCCTTCCTGTTGAGTTGTCAGAACCTTTCCTTAGATAAGGGACCAATCTGAAGTCAGTTCCATGGGAATTGGTTAACTTGGGAAATCCCTTCAAAATGACAGAAACTGGACTTTAGTACAATGTTTAAAGGCCAAAGACTGAGACACTCTAAAATGTGCATAATTAAAATAAGTTTCTCTTCTCCTCCTTTGCCCCCCTGCCTGCCCCAAAACACACAAATATTCAAAGACATCGGAGACTGAGATGGGCCTTTGAATTTCTACTTGATGTTGTATTGCATATCCTGAAATGACTTGGCCTGGAGCTTTGCTTTGAGAATAATAGTCAAGAATGGCTGTTTGATTATATCTTTAGACTCTCAAATTCTATTTGCAAATCAATTTCAAAGAGGTTTGATTTGAGGAGGTAACATGGGAGATAATGTCTGTATGAAAAAGTTTAGCTAAAATTTATCACCATATCCTCATCAAAGACCATTTGCTACTCATTGAGAAACGTTACAAAGAAAATACATTGTCAGTAAATCCCGCCCATGGATTGATTGGAAAATGTCATTTATTTCTAGAAAAAAGGGAGCTCTGGTTATAAGAGAAAGGGCTTCTTGAGGCTCTCTGCTTCTTATTAGTTGTTTTAAAATGTTGAATTTAATAAGGCACAAGCAACTAGGAAGAGAATAGGGAGTGACAGGCATAGAGCAGTAAGTGTAATATACAGCGAGAGGGGGAATCCATCACGCTGGAACACTTTCTTGGTAGAGAAAGAAAGCATTGCTGTGTAAAATGGGATAGCTTTGAAGGAATTCCAAGTCTTTATTTTTGGCCGTTCAGCTGTCGACTAGGGTTTCACAAGACTCATGTTGGGTTTAGAGGTTATGAAATACTGTTTTCCAAATGGAAATATATGGCTTGTAATCTCAAAGGAAAAGAAAGCAAAGAGAGAGGAATGCTCTTGGCCAAGGTGTCCATAATCCTGTTACTCTGAGATCTGTAGTGATCACCCAAGGGCAGTAGCTCATTCTCCTGCTGCCTTTCCCACCCTCTTCATGTTGTTATTTAAAAACCTTTGATTCTATTAAGATATATCATAACAAGCTATGTCCTGGTATGCGCATAGATTTGTCACTGAGAAAGGTCATGTAACACATGACTTATAAATTACCTGTACCATTTACTTCATTTCTCCGCCTTTTGGAATCTTTCTGTTTTAGTGAGGACAGGCTAGGTTATGCTGCAATAACAAATTCATCCCCAAATCCCAGTGGCATAACATGAAGGAAGTCTTATCTCTTATCTCCTGTTCAAGGTACATGTCCAACACAGGTAGTCGGGGGCCTCTGCTATTTGTAGTCACTCAGGCACCCAAGCTGATAGAGCTACCACCATCCTGTGGTGCCCTGCCTAGAATATGTGACCTTCTTAGGGAAGAGAAACTGGAGAATTAAACATGGATTTTTGGGAGGTCCCTGGTGGTCTAGTGATTAGGACTCGGCACTTTCACTGCTGTGGTCAGGGTTCAATCCCTGGTCAGGGAACTGAGATCCCGCAAGCTGTGTGGCCAAGATTAAATAATAATAATAAAAATAAAAACATGGGTTTTCCCCTGACTTAACCCTGAAATGAAGTATGTTACTTTTTCTTACACCCCATTGGGTAAGAGCTGGTCACATGGCCCTGCCAACAAGAGACTGAGATGTGCAGGCATGTCTATGCCCAGGGCCGAAGGAGAACTGGATGAAATTCGTAGAATCTATAATAATATTTACCACAGTTAAACTTTCTTAAAGCCTTTTTCCTCCATAAATTCAGCTCACAGCAATAACTTCTTCCTTTGAAGATCTGTTAACACTTGAGTATACCGTTCATCTGGCCCTTAGCTTTCACTCTCTTTGATGTGTAAATGTACTAGTGAATATGAATAAATATTTGTATCTTATGACAAGCCTCCTATATTTGATTATAAGTTCCTTGAAAATAGACAATGTATAGTTTTAGCATCACCCATAGTGCTTTGCATGTCCAGTAAATGTGGAACGAATATAGTTTATGGGTGAAGCAAGTGTTCAAATGACAGGAAATAGATGATAAGCAAATTTGTTAATTTTATTTCATTTATTTCACCATGTGTAGCAGCTTCCTAATGGGAGGAGGAGTTAATGTCAAATTAATTGAGAGTCTTTATAATCTTTCTCTGGTCATTGAAAAGAGTACTGTGGGCTTTTGTTGCTGAGGGCCATGAACACTTTGTGATAGAACATTTTTTATTTTTCTGGCTTTTGATCAGCTAAGAAGAAAAAACAAAGGGGAAGAAAATCTGAAGAGAAAGGACCTAAGAGTTGAGGAAAATGCTGTCAGTAGTCAAAGGGGAAGGAGGAAAATCACTGGAACCCAATTAATCAACAGGCATGAGAAGAGAGAACACAACAAAGTATAAGACTTGGTACTTGTCTGCAGGCTCGGTGCTAAGACGAGACATAATTATGGAGAAAGAGCTAGATGTATAAAGCAGCACGTGAGATGTTCCATCTGCAGGGTTGCTACTAGATAAAGCTTGAGAAACCCTCTGTATTAGTGATCTATTGCTGCCTAACAAATTATGCTGAAATGGCATGGTTTAAAACTGCAGTAAACATATATTATTCCATTCTATTTCTGTGGGTCAGGAATTTGGGACAGGCTTAGCTGGGTCGTTTTGTTTCTAGGTTTCATATGTTGGCTGGTTTGACAGTCATCTGAAGGCTTCACTGGGTCTGGAGGATGCACTTCCAAGTTGTCTTACTCACATGCTTGGCAGGTTGGTGGTGGTGGTTGGTGGGAGGCCTCAGTTCCTCTCCATGGGGACCTCTCCACAGGCTGCTTGAATATCTTCATCATGTGGTGACTGGCTTCCTCCAGAGGTAGAACAAGGTGAAACCTTTAATGTCTCATCACCTAGCCTCAGAAGTAGCACATCATCAATTTTGCAATATCCTTTTAGTTACACAGGTCAGCCCTATTCCGTATCAAAGATGACTGTCTGAAGGCAAAAATCATTGGGGACCATCTTATAGGCTAGATATCATCCCCTCCACATTTTCGGGGAGAAGCAGATTAAAAATAAATATCAAGCACATTCCTTCCAGAGACTGGAGAGGAGAAGTCATAAAATGTAACTTTGGGTATATTTGTGGCAGAGGTATGGAGCCTTTGGGGACTGATGACATAAGTATCTGACTCAGTGTTTCCAGCTGCACAGACTTCCTCTCTCCTCCTTGCCTTGTACTTCCCTGAGTCACTTCTTAACCACTGCCAGAACAGGATGATTTTGACAATTAAAAAAAATCTTCAACTGCATGAAAGAGAACTCTGATTTCCCTCTAAGTAAACCTCATTTATGGAAAATTAACTGTTCAATCTATGTACTGTATTCCTCTTAGGAGCAGTGGAGCTAGTTGGGAAGAAATAAGTATTTCTTAGGTTTTGTAAGTGAAAAGACGTGGTGCCTTCTCTTGGCCTCAACCTTCTCATCCGTATAATGGCAACAACCATGCCATCTTCCAGGGAGTTATGAGACTTAAGTGACATAAAAGATGTGAACACAGTACAGAGCTTGAAACAGCTGATGCCTAATAAATGCTTTGTCTTGTCTCCATGGAGAGTCTCTTGTTATAGAATCTCTCCATACTTAGAGGAATGAAATACATATGAATGATTAAAACAAAAATTCAGAACCTCATAAGACCTTGCAATAGGTGAATTTAATTATATGGATTTAAAATAAACTAAGTCATATTAGGTGTGCCTAACAAATCACTGCTTTTATCTAAATAAGTACCTTATTTCTTTCCAATGGGAATTTCTACAATGATGTAAATGTTTTATATGTATGTTGACCATAGCCTCATTTAGCTATTGAGCACTTGAAATGCAGCTAATGACACTGAGGTGGAATTTTATTTAATTTTACTTTTTAAAATTTAAACAGTCACATATGATTAGTGGCTACTGTATTAAGCAGAATGAGCTAGAATGCCAAATGCTCATGACTCTACATCAGGCAAAAAATGGAAGAATTTTTGAGGGTTTAGATCCACAAATGCCTTTGCTTCTATATGCTGTATTTATGTATTTATTTCGGGTGGTACTGATTTGAACAGTTGGTCTGTTTCTATCGAGAAATGTTCTCAATGCCAATATGTAGATTTTCCTCCTATTTTTTTGTGAACGAACTCAGATGATTCAGAAGCTGAGCAGTATCTTTGTGGCTTTAGACACGAAGAGCTTTCTAGATGGAAGACAGAGCTGGATTCTTACATGCATCTGTACTTTATCCCAGTTTCCTTGAACTCAGAATCATTTAGGGTTTTACTATGTTTTCAAAGGTTTTTCCAAGTTGTATGGATAAATATTATTACACTTGAGGGCTGTATGTTGGATGCCTGATGGTATCCACTAATAACAATGTTAAAAATCATACACAATTTGATGGAAATTACTTGCCTTATCATGCTCTTTAATAGGTCCTTTTGAAAGCTTCAGAATGAAATTGAACAACTAATTGGTCTAAGACTGTCAAGTCAGGACAACTTACGCTTCAGCTTCATCTGCCATCAGCTCTCCTTCATCCTGATACAGGTTCCTCCTTTGTTCCCTGGATATGCCACACCATGCACCTTCTTCCTAAATCTATGTCTTTACTGATGCTGTTTCTTTCTGCTCACCCCTTCTTCTTTCCTTGATAAAGGTACCCATTCCAAATCTCAGCCCTTCTCATGAGTGTGCCCACTCTTCTGCATTGAGAGAGCGCACCATGAAGTGTATAAAAGCGTAGGCTCTGGAGTTAGACTTACCTGTGTTAAAATCCCAGCTTCGCCACTTACTGACTACGATTTTGGGCTGGTTTCTTCACCTGCTTGTGCCTCAGCTTCCTCATCTGCAAAATGGGAAGGGTCAGGTTCTACCTCATAGCCTTGTTGTAAATATGAGTGAGACAAGTACTTGATAGATGTTAGCTGTGATTTTTATTCCATGCTCCTTTGTATTTTGTTCATACTTTTTTTCATATTTATATTAAGGTTGAGTTATACATTCTCTGCATTATTGTTGGGTGTACCTGTTTCCATCCTCCACTTCCATTATGAGCAATTAGAAGTAAAAGACAATATCTTTTTCACTACTGTATCCTCAGCACCTCTTCCAGGGACCATCAGAGAAGAGGTACTCAATACATATTATTAAACAAATGAATGAAAATATGAATGAATTCTTTTATTCTACAAATGAGCACCTGTCAAGTACTTAGCAAACTTGAGATTGATGAAGGATAAGGCATATTTTAATATCTATTTTCTTTGACCCACTCTCTTCTAAAATATTTAAGGCGCAATGGTTGATTAGTTTTTTACTGAGGCATAACAAATTTCATGAATTTAGTGGCTTAAAACAACATACAGTCATTATCTCACAGTTTCTGTAGGTCAGAAGCCCAACACAGGGGCACAGGGCTAAAATCAGGGTGTCAGCTGTACCACGTTCCTTTCTGGAGGCTCTAGGGAAGAATCCACTTTCAAGTACATTCAGATTGTTGACAGAATTCAGTTCCTGTGATTGTAGGACTGAGGTCCTTGTGGCCTTGCTGGCTGTTAGCTGGGGACCACCCTTAGTTCCTACAAGCCCCTCTCCAATCCTCACCTTTAGCTCTTACATCTCAGAACCATTAATAGCACATCTAATCTTTCCCATACTTGGAATCTCTCTGACTCCCCATCTGCTGCATTGCTTCTGCATCTGCTTCTGTCACTTCTCTCTGACTGTTTTCCACTTTGCACTTACGCTTTTAAGGCCTCATGTGACTACATTGGACAAACTCAGATAATCCAGGATAATCTCCCAATGTCAAAGTCATATGACTAGTAACCTTAATTGCATCTGAAAAATCCATTCACAGAAGCACCTAGATTAAAGTTTGATTGAATGACTAGGGGCAGGAATCTTGCAGGAACATCTTTAGAATTCTGCCTGTCACAGTGGTCAATTAATGACTGTGTTTAAACTGTTAGAAAAATCTACCATATTTTTATTTACCTTTCATCTCAATGAGAGCAGGGATTATATCTGTTTTATTCACCAGTGTATGTTCAGCACAGTGCCTATCTCATAGTAGGTATTCTACAAGTATTTGTTAAATATTGAACTTCCTCTACCTGTGTATTTAGCCTTCTTCTTCTTCTTCTTCTTCTTCTTTTTTTGATGTGGACCATTTTTAAAGTCTTTATTGAATTTGTTACAATATTGCTTCATTTTATGTTTTGGTTTTTTGGCCCGGAGGCATGTGGGATCTTAGCTCCCTGACCAGGGATCAAACGTGCACCCCCTGCATTGGAAGGCGAAGTCTTAACCACTGGACCACCGGGGAAATCCCTAGTCTTCTTTTTTTAAAAAAATAATTTTGTTCTGGGTTACCAAAATGATCAAACAAGTTTTCGAAAAAAAATTATATTTGTTTTGGTTTTGACTTTGTTCTTTGGTCCCTTGTAACCCTGGGTTTACCACTCGAACCCTTATCTTCTTTTATGTTTTGGTGCCATTTGATTTTTTCTCATAAAAAAATATGCTGGGCCTATATTTGGAACTTTGGGGTTGTGATTATAAGGGGGTAATGAGAGACTAGACTATCAGTGATGGTGATTGGGATGACAGTGGTCATGATGTTGTTTTGGTCAGGGTAAGCCAAAGATAGTTTTGCCCCCCTAGGTGACACTTGACAATGTCTAGAGACATTTTTGGTTGTTACAGTTAAGGGAGAATATACTACTGGCATCAAGTTGGCAGAGACCAGGGATGCTGCTAAGTATCCTATAAGGCACAGGACAGCCCCCTCCATAACAAATAATTATATACTATAAAATATCAGTAGTGTCCAGGTTAAGAAACAATTAGGTAGGCTAATTGCCTTAATGAACAACATCAAATATCAATAACACAACAGAAAAAACGTTTATTTCTAACTCATTCAGAATCTGTTACAAATGTTTCTGGAGGGTAACTTTCCTCCAAGGTTTGCCTAGGATCCAGTTTCCTTACATCTTGTAGCTCTTACTTCTTCAATAAGTAGCCTTCAGAGTTGTTGAGAAAAAGAAAGAGTTAAGGATAGAGCCTGAAAGATTTCTGTGGATCCATCCAGGAAGAGGTGTACATCATTTCTGCCATATTACACTGATTAGAACTCAGTCACTCGGATCTACCCAGCTGTATCAGAGCTGGTAAATGTGGTCTAGGTGTGTGCCTGGGTGGCTACTAGTAGTTTCTACCAGAAAATGACAATAACAATGGCAACAATAACAACATTAATTCCAGTAACATCTAATATTTTTTAAGTTCTTCCATGCCAGGCATGTGTAATATAATTTATCAGATGGTATAACTCAGGCTCAAAAAGGTTAAATACCTTGTCTGATTCATGCAAAGGTCTATGGGGAGCCCAGAGGTGAACCCAAGTCTCTCTCATTCCAAAGTACGTGCGCTTAACCACTACGTGATACTCTAGTTAGAGCAAGAATTGAATACTGCTCTCACTGGGGCTTAATTTTTATGAAATAGAAACTAAACCCTTAAGTACCATAGAGGCAAAATGTTTTGAGGCTTACACTTAAAATTAAAACTGCTTAAACAGTCTTTCCTAAAGAGCTGCTGAAATCCTTTTCAGGAAATATCAATATATAAGTTGCATTCCAAATTTTTGTCAGGATCATAAAAGAATAGACAAGAAGAGATGAATATCATGGGTGAAGGCTATCATAGCACTTTCATTTCTTTATTTAGTTTTATTTTTCAATTATTACTTATTTTATCTATTTATTTTTGGCTGTGTTGGGTCTTTGTTGCTGCTCACGGGCTTTCTCTAGTTGTGGCAAGCAGGGGCTACTCTTCGTTGCGGTGCGTGGGCTTCTCATTGCCGTGGCTTCTCTTGTTGTGGAGCACGGGCTCTAGGCGCACAGGCTTCAGTAGTTGTGGCACACGGGCTCAGTAGCTGTGGCTCATGGGCTCTATAGCACAGGCTCAGTAGTTGTGGCACACGGGCTTAGTTGCTCCGTGGCATGTGGAATCTTCCCAGGCCAGGGATCGAACCTGTGTCCCCTGCTTTGGCAGGCAGATTCTTAACCACTGTGCCACCAGGGAAGTCCCCTATCATAGTGCTTTTAAATCATCTTGTTGCCCTTAGGCATTGCAGCCCATGATTATATATATTTCATATAAGTCTTCAGTAGTCCAGAGGGACTGCTGGCCGAGGTAATGAGCACTGCTAGGAATCTTGATAGCGAACTCTAAATGGTTTCAATGCTGCAGAGTTTCAAGAACATGGGCCTTCCTTGAAGTGAACGGCTATTTCTGTCTCATTTAGGTAATTTATTCTTGTCCAGCTCACATTAGTGGCGAGCTTTGTGTCACATGTGATAGTTATATTAAGACACTCTTCCTCTTAGGGGTGGAAGGTACTTTGGGTTTTATCGTCACAGAGGAAGAAGGAAGAGAGAACAGAAGCCCTCGCTTCAGAAAGGCCACACTGGTAGACAAAGCAATGTGAGTGGGTAAGAGATGTGAACAGAGTTCAGAGTCTTCTTTTAGAATAAAACTGCAGCAGTTTCCTGGAATGTTCTAATCGACTTTCCAGGGTCTGAAAAGTTTTATTGTCATGGCGCAACATGGAAGAGAACAGAAGCCCTCACTTCAGAAAAGCCACACTGGTAGACAAAGCAATACGAATGGGTAAGAGATGTGATCAGAGTTCAGAATCTTCCTTTAGAATAAAACTGCAGTAGTTTCCTGGAATGTTCTAATCGACTTTTCAGGGTTTGAAAACTGGTCATAGATGTGATGGTTCTGAATGCTGCTGCCTTCATTATCGGCTTCTGCTTTGAATGTAATAGCAAAAAATTCTCAACGAGTTCTCTATTTTGTGCCATTGCAGTTGAACTTCTAACCTTATTGCTTAAAAGCTTTTATTATTAAAAAAAGAAATTCTATTCTTATTTCCTATCTCCTCCTCTGATGATCTCCTCCTCTTGTCTTTCTCTTTCTATTTTCTTACAAGAGTATCTGTATTATCACATTGGTTTAGACCTTTGATTCAATTACTCATTCAGAAAGTGTCTATTGCATGTGTGTACCATGTGTTAAGCACTATGCTGGATATTGGGTCAGAGTAGTGACCAAAACAGACATGGACCCACCTAACTTCAAGGAACACATGTGCTCAGAGGAGCGCTGGTACTTTTTGCCACAAATAACAATGACATCATACATAACATGCCACAAATAACAATGACATCATCCATAACATGCCACAAATAACAATGACATCATCCACAACAGTACTATCTAACATTTATTAAGCACATAGTTTCAATCCAGTTGAATTTATGTTTTGTCCCTAATCATGATGGCCAGAACATCGAAGAACCCCCACTAACATTTATCGTGTGCTTACATGTGGTAAGCACTAGGGTAAGGGTTTTCCATGTATTATCTCATTTAATTCTCACAAATGCGTATTGGAAAGGCTTTGTCATTATCCCCATTTTATAGATGAGGAAACTGAGTCTTAGAGGGATTCGAGATTTATGTCAAATCACACAGCTGATAAGTAGAAAAGCTGGGATACAAATCCAGGGCCATCTGGCTCCTTAGCTTGTGCTCTAAACTCAGAGCATGTTAGGAAGGACACTAATTTTTCCTTGATGTCTAACTAAAAGAGTAAAAGGTATGTCCCAGTCATTAAAACCATCCTTAATAGCTTTTTTTCCCCCTGTTATTATTAGTGTATCATAAGCCTGTTTTTCATATGTGTCCTTCAGTTGTTAAAAGCCCTCCCTCCCAAGATGGTATCAGCACAATGGTAAATTACAACTGGCCATTCATTGTATGCACAGTGAAGCTTACTATATGCCACAAACTGGGTAAAGGACACAGACATGGTCCTTGCCTTCATGGATCTTCCAGTTTAGAGGAGAAGAAAGTCATTAACCAATTACTGACAAGTGTGAGGAGGAGTATTAAGGGAGAAGAAGAGAGTGCTATGGGAAGTGTACCACACCGGTTTTAGTGTGGAGCGTGGTTAGGGATAACCTCCCTGTTAAAGTGGGTATAACCTTCAAAGCCACATATGAGGAGACCTCAGATGAATGAAGAGGGTGCTCAGGATACTGTGCCTTTCTGAGGCCTCAGAGAGTGTGGTAGGATCTATGCACTGAAAGAAGATGGCAGGGGGAGCATAGAGAGAGCAGTGTAGGTGAAGATTAAAGGAAAAATAAGCCTCAGATAGGGAGGTAGGCAGGGGCAGATCATGAAAGGCCTTGCAGATCATGGTAAGGTTTGGGGTTTTTATCAGAGGCAGTTATCAGTCATCAAAAATCTTTAGGCAGAGGAGGGAAGTGCAATATTTAGATATTTGGCAGCAGTATGGAGAAGGTGTTAAACTGAGGAAAACTGGAAGCTGAGAGATGAGTTGAGGTCTTACATTAGGGTTGTTGTAATTCTGCTGTTCTTGGAACTGGTTACTCAGCTCTGTTTCCCCATATCTGTGCCTTTTGTCATTTTGAAGACATCAGCTATCTCACCATTCATTCCATCTCTGTCAACTCAGAAGCAAATTTACCTGCCTTGAATGCATCACCATTTCAGTTGATGACCTCTGAACGTTTTCCATTGCACTTGTTGGGGCCCAGGGTAGGCCACCTCAAAATGTCCCTCAGTGGATATTGATTATTTTGTAATGTTTTTTAAAAATATATTTATTTATTTATTTATTTATGGCTGTGTTGGGTCTTTGTTGCTGTGCACGGGCTTTCTCTAGTTGCGGTTAGCGGGGGCTACTCTTTGTTGCGGTGCGTGGGCCTCTCACTGCGGTGGCCTCTCCCGTTGCAGAGCATGGGCTCTAGGCGCACAGGTTTCAGTAGTTGTGGCACGTGGGCTCAGTAGTTGTGGCTCGTGGGCTCTAGAGCCCAGGCTCAGTAGTCGTGGCACACGAGCTTAGTTGCTCTGCGGCATGTGGGATCCTCCTGGACCAGGGCTCGAACCTGTGTCCCCTGCATTGGCAGGTGGATTCTTAACCTCTGTGCCACCAGGGAAGTCCCATATATTGATTATTTTGAATTAAATTTACTTGAGAAATGGCCAACGCTAGAGAGACACTGACCCTCTTTTCTCTCTCCCTAAAGGCAGGAAATAAATCTCTCCTGTGAAAGGTGCACTCCCTGCATCTGGAGGTAGAAGGACACCCTTATCACCAGAGACAGGGAATTTGGGGCTGAGAAGCCTGTGTAAACAATTTTTGTTACATCTTTAATTTACTACCCCAAGACCAAACTCTGTTTAGTTTCTTCAATGATTGAACACCGAAAACCTGAGTTTCTTTGTCCTGTCAGTTCCTCACAAATGTATTGTTTCTTTGTCTAAAAAGTACAAAAGTTTCCTGCTTTGGCCACTTCTTTGGTCCCATTTCCACGGGACTTCCATGCAGATGAATTAAAATTTGTTTCTTTTTCTCCTGTTAATCTGTTTTGTGCCAGTTTTATTATTAGTCCAGCCACAACAGCTCAAGAGAGGTAGAGGGGAATATTTCCCCTGTGTTTCCCTGCCCTCCTCCATACCCTCTGCCAAAATAAGTGTTGAGAACAATGTCTCTTTTCTCTTTATCAAATACTCTGGTACACCATCATGATTACAACTTAATTTCACTCGTCTAAGCAGAGGTGATGCATTTTCCTCCTAATAATAATAAGCCTTTTTTTTTTTTTTTTGCAGTACATGGGCCTCTCACTGTTGTGGCCTCTCCCGTTGCGGAGCACAGGCTCCGGACGCGCAGGCTCAGCGGCCATGACTCACGGGCCCAGCCGCTCCGCGGCACGTGGGATCTTCCCAGACCGGGGCACGAACCCGTGTCCCCTGCATCGGCAGGCGGACTCTCAACCACTGCGCCACCAGGGAAGCCCAATAATAAGCCTTTTTAAGCTTACACCCTCACATTCCCTAGCATGGATGTTTACATCATTCTTTGCTTTTCTTGCTTGTTTTTATTTCTTTTGGATTGGTTTCAGTTTGTAGCTCATTCATCTGTCAGTCGTATAAGAAGAGTTCCTTAGTGCTGGAGAGAGGGGAACATATATCCTTCTAAGCTGTGGAAGATACACTACTGAGTACCAGGACTTTAAATGGGTGCCATAGGGATAAAATAATGAATATAGTTAACTTTTGCTCCATAACAAATGGAGGTTGATGTTAGGGTGACGTATGAGTTATGAATGCTTTTGGTTACGAGTAACAAAATACTCAAGCAATATTAACGTAATCCATAGTGATATTTATGTACTTACAAGAACACAGGAGGTAGAGGATCCCAGGGTTGATTTGGTAGCTCACTGATGTCACTAAAGACCCAGTCTCTTTCATCCTCAGAATCTTTCATCTTTTGGCTTGTTGCCTCATGGTCAAAAGATGACTGCCATAGCTCCAAACACAAAGTTTTTACGTGACAGTGTCCAAAAAAAGAAAGAAAAGGCAGGTGAAAAAAGCCTTCCTCCTCATACAACTCTGGCTTTTTATCCAAAGCGAAGATCTTTCATGGAAACTCCAGTGTACTTCCCCTCATTGGTTAGAGCTAGGTCACATATCTACTATAAACATCAATCAATAGCAAAGAAAAATGGCATCATGATTGGCTTAGACCAGTCATCATCCATTATCTAAAGCTGGGCACCTTGCTGTCCATCAAAATTTGGGTTCTGTTATCAAAGAAGGGGAAGACTTTTTATCACATTTGGATTAAGAGATGATAGTCATAAAGTTACAAAAGTAAGGTCTAAGAGGAAGACCATAGGAGGAACTTCCAAAGATGAGGAAATGGAAGCAAATGAGATGACTAGCTCCCTAGTTCCCTGGCGCAAAAGCAATCTTGAGCAATTCCCTTTAACCCTCCCAGATATAGGTAAACATAAAGATGTCTTTGCTGTGTTATTGAGGACATTGAAGAGATGATGTGTAACAAATTTTGGGGGGGAATAGATGCTTGTTTGTACATTAAGCAGATAAATACATTGTAGGTGAAGATTAAAGGAAAAATAAGCCTATATCGTTGGTGTTTACAACGTGAAAAGAAAAAAAAAGAGGTACTTTGTTTTTCAGGAAGTTCAGGTTTACTAAATTGTTCATGAAATGAAGCACAGTATCAAAATGGTCATTAAATTAGTTAGCATTTTATCTTAAAAGCAGAGGTACACTAAAATACTTCACATATGCTCAAGTACAAAGGTGAAATTTGCTTCCCCCCAAATTTATTACCCCTTAGAAGAGATGACATTGCTTTCTATGTAGGTCCTTTCAAGTGCTGCTTTGGGAAGTCATGATGGGCTGAAATGGTTTCGCTCAATGTTTCTTTTGGGTGCTTGTGAAGGTCATCTGCTGGGATCAGTAAAAGAGGAGCAAAGAAACTGAATGCAGAGTTAGTCATGATACTGGGGGCTGTGACTTCACAATGGCAAATGTTGGATATTGTTTTAAACAGGCCTTCTGAAAATCACTTTAAAAAGCAATACAAGAGATGGGTATATCATGGCCATCAAAATGGTACCTGTAGGAGGATGAATTTTTACTGAAAAGAAGAAGTTGCTTATAGAAATGGGTACTGGTGCCTTTAGAGACAACTTCCAGAGACAGCTTCACACATGCTTCAAGGAGTGCCATGTCTCACACCAAGAGAATCAGATGTGTTCTAGAACATGCTGTTGGAGGAATGGAAAGGCATCTGCTGTATGCTAAAGATAGCCATGCCAGAGCTTGAATAAAACGTGTTTTTAAAATTCCAATTAAATTAATGAAATAAAAAGTATAAGTAAATGTTTGAACTATTTTTTTCTATATCCCTAAAAGTTTACATGTACAAGTTGGCCATCTTTCCTTTTGAATATTTTTAGACTTTTCTTTGAGAAAATGGAATATTTCTTTATATTCAAGATTGCCTTATATTTGGCATTACTAACAAACTTGTCCCAGTTAAGTCTTACTTCATCTTTCCTTGATGTTTTACATTTTAATAATATAAAAAGTTTTAAACACCTAGAGTGTTCTAGAGTGAGTGATGGAGTGCTATATGTTAGCTCATGAAAAAATTTTACATAGTTTATAAAGAGACGTGCAGTTAAGTGCCAGACTGATTAAAAAAATAGTTATTAGTCTTTGGGTTTGATTCTAACACTTGTGTTAGTTCTCCAGAGAAGCAGAACCATAGGGGATGTGCGCGCGTGCGCGCGCACGCACACTCACACTCTCACACACACACACACACACACACACACACACACACACACATATACACAGAGAGAGAGAGAGGGAGAGAGAGAGGAATTGGCTCATGCAATTAGGGGGGCTGACAAGTCCCAAGATCTGCAGTCCGCAAGCTGGAGACCCAGCAGAGCCAATGGTATAGATCCAGTCTGAGTCCAAAGGCCTAAAAATCACTACAGCTAATACTGTAGTTCCAATACAAAGGCCAGCAGGCTCACAACCCAGGAAGAACCAATGTTTTGGTTTGAGTCCGAAGGCAGGAAAAAAACCAATGTTCCAGCTGGAAGCCAGTCAAGCAGGAGGAGTTCCCTCTTATTTAGGGGAGGGCCAGACTTTTGTTTTATTCAGACCTTCCATTGATTGGATGAGCCCCATCCACATTGGAGAGAGCAATCTGCTTTACCCAGTCTATCAGTTTAAATGTTAAGTTCATCCAAAATATCCTCACTGAAATACCCAGCATGATATTTGACCACATAGCTGGATATCCTGTGACACAGTCAAGTTGACATATAAAATTAACTATCACAACACTTATGGAAATGTGGGGTTTTAGTCTTTTTTTTAGGATTTATATTAAGCCTAGTTCCAAGAAAGATATGTATAAAATATTGTAAGATTATGCCATAGAAAAGAAACGCTTGTTTGTTTCAAAAATTAAACTTGGGCTTCGCTGGTGACGCAATGGATAAGAATCTGCCTGCCAATTCAGGAGACACAGGTTCCATCCCTGGTCTGGGAAGATCTCACATGCTGTGGAGCAACTAAGCCCGTGCACCACAACTACCGAGCCTGTGCTCTAGAGACCTCGAGCCACAACTACTGAGCCTGCGTGCCACAACTGCTGAAGCCCATGCACCTAGAGCCTGTGGTCCGCAACAAGAGAGAAGCCACTGCCATGAGAAGTCCACGGACCACAATGAAGGGTAGCCCCTGCTCGCCGCAACTAGAGAAAGCCCACGTGCAGTAACGAAGACCCAACACAGCCAAAAATAGATAAATAAATACATAAATAAATAATTTTAAAAAACTAAACTTGGAAGGATATTCCTTTAGGGACCGTTCCTGAGTGTGCTGTCTACATTCTTTGTTTATGAAATGGGTCCAGGTGATGTGATAAAGTTCTGTAGGGTTAGTACTTTTTGATCTTTAACACAGAGATATCATGACACAAAGACGAGTGGTCTTGAATAGAATGGAGTTGCATCCTGTGTGCATTGAACTTTTGCCAACTTAACCGTACAGAATTGGCAAACAAGAAGACAGTAATAGGTACCAATTTAAGTAATATAGATCATTCTGCTAGACATTTCCCCTCAATGAATATATGCTTCTTAGTGAATGTGAGATGGGAGCTGGGAGTCAGTCTTATCCTCCTGAATCTCCTAGTATGAGCATCTCAGTGCTGAGTGTATTCCAGTATTGACATATTCTGTTATACATTAGAAAATATATATGGCTAGTAAACTCACCCCAATGACTTCATCTGATCTACAGCCAAAGAAATAGCTCTATGTTCTTCTTTTTTTTTTTTTAATACATTTATTTATTTATTTTTGGCTGTGTTGGGTCTTTGTTGCTGAGTACGGGGTTTTCTCTAGTTGCGGCGAGCAGGGGCTACTTTTCATTGAGGTGCTCAGGCTTCTCATTGCGGTGGCTTCTCTTTGCTGCAGAGCACGGCTCTAGGCATGTGGGCTTCAGTAGTCGTGGCACGCGGGCTCAGTAGTTGTGGCTCACGGGCTCTAGAGTACAGGCTCAGTAGTTGTGGCTCATGGGCTTAGTTGCTCCACAGCATGTGGGATCTTCCTGGACCAGGGCTCGAACCCATGTCCCCTGCATTGGCAGGGGGATTCTTAAGGACTGTGCCACCAGGGAAGTCCCTAGCTATCTGTTGTAATGCTAGAAGAAAGCCCCTATTGTACCTCCTGAGAAGCTGTGCCATATTTTTGTGTGTGTGGAGAATTGAAGAGATTCCCAAGAGACGCTCTAAGCTTCAACTTAAAAACTATCCCTGATTTAAGATGCCACTGAGCTATCTTTGATTCTGTTGGGATTGTGTCTTTCTTAAGAAGAAATGTTAACTGGCAGCATTTTCAAGAGCCTTATGGTTTTAGGTTTGCTCCTTTTAAAGAACATTTCCCCTCACTCCCTGCTGGAGATTATCTGGAATGCAAATATAGGCTTTCCACTGTGTGCATGTATTATGGGACTGGAGGGCAGAGATGTAGAAAGACTTCTTTAGGACCATTTCTTTGGGTAAGAAAGGCATTAGCCACTGTCTTTTAGGTTTGCTGGGACATTCACTAAGCTGTGCCCTTTGTGGTGGGGTTTATTAAAAAGTACAAATAAGGTAAGTGGAATAAGATACTATTCAAATAAAGAGTAGGTTATATAAATTCTGATTAGAAGAAAGAAATTTATAAGATAGAGATACTTAGTCTAAAATTTAGAGAGCCCATAGTATACCCGCTGTTATCCTGGGTCAACTGAGGAGGAGAGCTTTTAAAAGATTTCATTGGACTTGGATGGGCATAGGAGGTGGCAGGAGCAAGCCTGAGAGGACAGGGTAATGATAGCTGTAATTTATTGTGCATCTACCCGTTTGATAGGCATCCGACTCTGGATAAACCAGTGATAAACAAGACAGACAGCATCCATGCTCTCTTAGACTAACCTTCTAATAGGTATGTTTGGGAAGGAGGGATGGAAGGGCAGCAAACAAATAAATGAAGAAAGTAACGAAATGTGACGAGAACTATTAACAATACAGAAGATTAATATATCAGAGTGACTTGGTGGTGTTGAGGATGCTGCTTTAGATTGGGTGGTCAGGGAAGGCCTCTCTGAGGAAGTAACATTTGAACTGAGACCTGAATGATGTAAAGATCCATGATTTAAAGATGCAGAACTTTCCAGAGAGGGGGAAGAGCAAATGCAAAGGCCCTAACATGGAAATGGTAACAAAGTGCCACTTTGTCACTAGTTGGGCCAGTGCCCAAGACCTTCCAGTGTAGAACACTGATAAAGGCAGGCTGGTGTGGAAGGAGTCTAAGTGGGACTGCCTCCCACTTTCTACTAAATAGTCCCCTCAAATGAACAGCATGCTTAAAGATTCTGACTGGGGGACAGTGGGAGGGAGTGGGGAAGAATGAAAGTGTTGCAGGCAAGACCTGGTGCTCTGGACATCACTTTGGCTCATGAATGCTATTGCCTAAAGTTGGAAAGAAGGCAGGACAGAAAGAAGGAAATGGTTACCCTTCCTTGAGGAATCAGACTTTTACCAACTTAGAGTACGTGTTGTGTAGTGACCTTGCCCTTAATTAGTAAGACTCAGTATGCTTGAATTTGGCCAGTTGGCTTAGGACTTGCTCCTTTGAGGGACGTGGGGGTGTAGGGAGAGAGAGAAAGAGTGGCAGGCCTAGTCCCCACCGCTTGCAGATGCTTTCTTATCTAGTTATTTTAGGTACAAGGAAGCCAGACACATAAAGGATAAGTAACTTGCCCAACAAGCAGGTGGCAGAAATAGCATTTTAAAGCAGGTCTGGTTTGATTCAGAAGTAGATCAGACTGCTCTTTTTACAGATCAGGGTAAATCAATGAATTTTTCATTCTTATGCCCTAAAATATTTTACTCACCTTCCAGAGTAAAAACCTCACTCTGTTGGATCAGACCCAGTTAGATAATTTCATTGAGTTTAGATATTTAACTTTATTCCTGGCATCATAATAATTTTGAATATATGTATTTCATTTAGGCAAAATTCCTGTAAGGAATTGACAATTTTACTTTCTTTGTATGAGAGGTAGCGGGTATCCGATTGTTCGGCCTGTTTCCATGGAGAGAATTGACAGCAATCATAAATGGTATGATCATCCTATCTGCACTGGATGGCTAAAAGCCAAACAAACCTTTTTGCATTCATTCTCGTTGTCTCTCTCTCTCTCTCTTTCTTTTTCCCTCTCACCTACTCTTCCTCTCTCCCTCTTCTTCCCAGTGCCTTGATGAGTGTCTACTTTTTGTTCTTCCCTTATGTCAAAGGTTAACATGTGAAGTCTGTTCTAGGTATAATTACACAGTTTTCTTTTTCAGGAGACAGTTTTGCAACTGATGATAAAAATATTCCGTCTCCAGGGTTAACTGTAGTAAATATATTTTAAAAAGAGATATATGTTCTGAGAATAGAGACTCTAAATGATATGTCCAGATTTATGACTGGTTATCTATTTTTTGGTTCCAAATCCTAATTCTCTGTTTGTCCTCAATTTTTAATATCAATTAAAAATATTTAGTGACTTCCCAAGTGTGAAAACACTGAACTGGCTGGTATTTGGGACTGGGACCTATTAAATAATGTAGTAGTGTCTCCTCCAAGATCAGCTTTGTGATCTTCTATGAAGAGGAATCCATTCTATTCCACATTTTAACTCATAAGAATAAAAATAATAGCTACCAAGTTTGAATGCTTACCCTGTGTCAGACATTGTGTGTACCAATATTTTAGAAAGATTACCTCATTTTATCCTCACAACAATCTCATTAGTTGGATATTTGTGTTCATATTCTTCAGTCAAGGAAATTGTAACTCAGAAAGGTTAAATGGTCACTCAAGGTTATATCCAAATTAAATGCTGGAGGCTGGATTTGAACCCCTGTCTGTCTAATTCCAAACTGTGGACCTCCAGTTTCCTAAAGAAGCCCAGTTGGAATCAGGGGGTTGAAGAGTGCCCATCTTTAGAGAGTTTGGCCTGGGTTGAAAGAATGTACTGTAACTCTGGTTATCATCTTGCAACGGGATAGAAGTTAGAGCTGATATCCTTAACGTGGAGCTGTGGCTTCAAAGAATACTAAAAGTCTCCTTTTAGTTAATATTGCTAAAAATTACCTTGGAAAAGGCAGTTTGGTAGTAAAGTTCTCAAGAGTTTCTAAATTTGGAGATGTAATCCCCTATATATGTAGAGGAACTGTGCTTAGGGCCCAGGAGAGCTTGGAAATGAGAGGAAGAAATAAAAGAGATTCAACTTAAGGGAAAGAAAAGAAAGCTATAACATCTGATGAAAAATAATCGAGAGCAGATTTCAGTAAGGAAGAGGAATGTAAAATAGACTCATGCCAAAGGGGAGCTGAAGACAATGATGTCTGGATTAGATCATTTGGGAGCTACCGAGAGGCTACAGCCATGGGCACTCTTATAAATTTATGATGATGGTAATGATGGTGTGCAGCAATAAGTAGGAAGTGCAAACTAAGGAAAAGAAGAAAAGTGTCTGAGTTTCATTACCCCATAAATCCAGGAGAAAAATACTCTCTCTTCATATGTCAAGGGTAAAATTGTGCCTCCAGTTCTCTATTTCATTTGGCATACCTTATTCCCATAAAGGAGCACCCTGGAGGGAGTTCCTATGAGGACCAAAAAAAATGAATATATCACAGAAATGTCGACTACTAGGAAAATCCATTTTACTTTCCTTCTTGCTGTGGTTTTACCATAGGCAGAAATTTCAGGGAAAGAAAGAAGGAAGAAAGGAGAGAAAGGGAGGTAGAGAAGAAAAAGGGAGGAAAAATAATTCCAGTTTCCAAATATTTGTGACATCCCATTGTAACTAAGTACTGATAAAAGGGACTCATGGATGGATATATTATTAAAGATACAAATAAATGGATTTCATGGGTTCATGTGCTTTCCTGGTAGAGTTGATAGGAATGCCTTTTTGGAAAAGAAATGAATTCTCCTTGTTTGATAGCCCTGTGGTTTGAGCCTCATGTGCTGTGTTACAGCTTTGGAAAGGGAAAGCCCATTCCACAGGGAGCCAATCTACTGAGATGCGACCCAGGCATAAAGAAATGCTTCCCGTGTGCAGTGGATTCATCTTGTGCTCACTTAGAAGCCAGTGCAAGTGTAAGGTCTCCTCCATGCCTAAAGTATGCAAGTGATAGCTGTTCATGGGGGCTCCAACTGGCTTGGCAAGAAAAGCAGCTACCATGTTCTTCTCTACAAGATTTCACAGAGCAGTGTGTTTGTGCATTGAATGAAATAAGACTTAGATTAAAACCCAACATTTTTATGGAGTATCTGCTCTTTGTCCCTGTGTCTAGTAGTTTTGCATACGTTACCTTGTTTAATCTTTTTTTTTTTAGCCAATGTTTTTTTTTTAAATTAATTAATATTTGACTGCGTGGGGTCTTTGTTGCTGCACATGGGCTTTCTTCAGTTGCGGCGAGCAGGGGCTACTCTTCGTTGCGGTGCGCGGGCTTCTCATTGTGGTGGCTTCTCTTGTTGTGGAGCACAAGCTCCAGGCACGTGGACTTCAGTAGTTGTGGCATGCGGGCTCAGTAGTTGTGGCTCATGGGCTCTAGAGCACAGGCTCAGTAGTTGAGGCGCACAGGCTTTGTTGCTCCGTGGCACGTGGGATCTTCCCGGACCAGGGATTGAACCTGTGTCCCCTGCATTGGCAGGCAGATTCTTAACCACTGTGCCACCAGGGAAGTCCCACCTTGTTTAATCTTTTAACAGTGACAAATGCATCTGTTAATGCATTAAAGTTATACAACTTTTATATTAAAACAGTGAAACAAACCCTGTTGGAAGATTTACAAGTTTATACTTCATCACCTATGTGGTAAAGATTCATTGCTGAAGATTTGCTAGTTCCTTAAAGAACAGATGGTTTGAATACCCAGATATCTGTAGGTGGACTTTTCTTTGCTTACTTCCCTTATTTAGCCTAGTTCACTTGTTTGCTCTCAAATATTTATTGTCAGGTTTGAATACACAGAGCAATATAACTTGCACCCTACAGATGATTTAAATGATTTTTCACTGTTAAGTTTGACTATAAGCAGAGCCTTAGGCTCTGGTGTTAAAACTTAAGTCCCCTCCCTTATGATATGAGTTTACTATATTTGGGTATAGGCCATTTAGATCCCTGGGAATGCCTTAGAGTTTTCATTTACTATATATGTATATTTATTTCTGAATCCTCATTCTCTTTCACACATATGCATGCTATGTGGTACATCTGTATTGGTGACAAGTTTAGTTTACAAATATATAATATATTGGTGTGAATTGGTGTAAACTTTTAATTTAGTTCCAGGTTCTTCACTTATTTTATGTACTTTCTTAAGAATAATACAGGTATACCTGTTTTATTGCATTTCGCTTTATTGTGCTTCACAGATATTGAATTCTTTACAAATTGAAGGTTTGTGGCAACTCTGTGTCAAACAAGTCTATCAGCGCCATTTTCCCAACAGCATTTGCTCACTCTGTGTCTCTTATCACATTTTGGTAATTCTAGCAATATTTCAAAGTTTTTATGTTTGTTATGGTGATCTGTGATCACTAATCTTTGCTGTTACTATTACATTGTTTTGGCATTTTTTTAGCAAAAAAGTATTTTTAAATTAATGTATATATATTATGTTTTTTAAAGAAATACTGCTATTTATTGTATACTTAATATACTACAGCATGGTGTAAACATAACTTTTTGCACTAGGAAACCAAAAAATTTGTGTGACTCGCTTTGTTGCAATATTAGCTTTATTGCTGTGGTCTGGCACCTGACCCACAATATCTCGGAGGTATGCCTGTGTAGACTGTTGTGCTGTATTGATTTTTAATAATATAACTTAACTAAAAATGGCATGCAGAGACCCCATATTCCAGTTGAGGTTATGTCTGTCTACATTTTGGGGAGTCATCTGTATAGCAAAGCAGTAAAGCCATCACTGTTTATCACTTTCTTAAAAATTTTATGCAACAGGCTTATCATATGTTATAATGTTGTTCCTTCATATCCTTCTTATACTTTTATTTTAGATGCATTGCTAGTAGCTTAAAACTGCATTACTATATAGCAACCATTGCCTCAAAGTGTGTCTTTTATGTATTTGACACTAACAGATAGATACCTTTGTTTTCAATATGTTTACATATAAATTTATTAATTACTCAAGTAGTCCTTGACAATGTCAAGGACAATGTCAATGTCCCAGACATTGACCTGTGAATTAACTAACAGAACTGCAATTTAAAGCTGACGGAGAGCTCTTGAGCATTTCTAGGATGATCACATTTGTTTCTGGTATGTGTTTATGACACTTAAAGGAAACCAAAGTCCAGATATAAATTATGTCCAGACAAACTAATGTCAGCTTTGGAGGATATTTGTATAACCTAAATAGGTGCTGGGGTCCCATATGGTTCAGTCTTAAAACAGCATAGCAAATGAAATAATTGAAAAATAATTCTAAATTTTACCCATGTCTCTCCAGGAACTTCAAAAATTATTTTATTCATTGCACATGGCAACTCTTCTCAAAACCCCCTTCCATCCTTTTTTTTTCCAGTGATCTTTCACTTTGCACTCTCAGAAGCTAGGTCCTCTCTCTCTTTCACCCCTTTACTCTCAAATAGCTGTACTATTTCTATTAAGGCTGCAGTCTTTGACTTTCCCCCACCTCTTATTTTCATCCCAGTCTTCCAGTTCTGCTTTTGTTATCATTCACATAATTCATCATAAAAAATGAAATTTCTGGGACTTTCCTGGTGGTGCAGTGGTTAGGAGTCCGCCTGCCAATGCAGGAGACATGGGTTTGAGCCCTGGTCCAGGAAGATCCCACATGCCGCGTAGCAACTAAGCCCGTGCGCCACAACTGCTGAGCCTGTGCTCTAGAGCCCACGTGCCACAATTACTGAAGCCCGCGTGCCTAGAGCCCATGCTCTGCAACAAGAGAAGCTACCACAATGAGAAGCCCACACACTGCAACGAAGAGTAGACCCCGCTCACTGCAACTAGAGAAAGCCCGTGCGCAGCAACAAAGGCCCAAAGCAGCCAAAAATAAATAAATAAATTTATTAAACAAAAAAAAAAAGAAAAGAAACTTGTCTTAGAAAGTGGGTAAAGGAAAAGGCCGAGCAAAATAGAGTTCTTTTCTGGGGGGAATGTAAGGTTTGGAATACTAACATTTAACAAAATTTGTCTTTAGTACATTTAAAAACTTGATTAAATGAAATTCATTGTTAATACCATAATTGCAAAGAATTATGAATTCCTTTGAAAATAAACTTCATTTTCAGACCAAATTTAATAAATAGGAGAAGTAGAAGCCAAAAAGAATGAAATTCATTAATTTAGGGCAACTGTAGAGTAGAATACCAGAGAAAATCCAGCAGATCACAAAATTGTAATATAGTTAGTGAGCAAATATGCACCCTCAGGGGAAAATGATCAGGGGGTCACAGAGGACATTGAATAATAAGGCAGCTATGTAGCACTACTGAAGACCAAGCTGAATTCAGAAATAAAGAGAAATGACAAAACTTTCTTTTCTTCATATTCATCCAGAAAATGTAGACTTTGAAGGATTCAGGAAAATTTCAACTAAGTTTGGAAGACAGTCACAGATATGATTAATCACATTGGAAAATAAAAAGCTGAAGTGTGATTTTTATATGGGAGGATGGCAAGTACTAGCTCTCTGTCTTTACTTGCAGCATTAGGAAAGGAAGAATTGATTTATATAGCAGTGAGGCATATTTGCTTAGTCATTGGGAAAAAAAATCACATGGCATTAAATGGCAGAAAATGTTTTTTAAAATAGACAACGTGTTGAATCATGTTCTGGGGAAGTCTTAAGAAATAGGATTCATCTTTGTGCTGTTATAACTCTGGAATAGGAATAAAAATGCTCTGGTTTATGTATGTAGTGTTTTTCCTGCCCTGGAGTCAATGATTTTATGACATACCTAAAAACGAAAACAAAAACAAAAAACCTATTTCCTGAGATTGCACGAAATACCTTCATTCTATTTTGAGGATATATATGATTTATTTCTTGCTGCTGGAACTTATTACTTATGCTTCTACTAAGTGCATGAATATTTTGAATCAATCACCTACTCAATAGAGAGAAATTTCTCCTATTATGTTTGGCTAATTTAACATTTGGCCAAATCAGAATGGTTGAGTAAGATTCTACCATATGCTATAGCATATCTTTGTGTTATATTTAAGTAGCGTATCTAAGGATCCATATTTCCTTATAGAGAGTTAAGTTTCTCCAGTACAGTTATCTTAAATCACAACTCATCTTGGGACTCCCCATCAGTACAGTGGTTAAGACTCTGCCTTCCAATGCAGGAGGTGTGAGTTCGATTCCTGCTCAGGGAACTAAGATTCCTCATACCAGCGGGGTGCAGCCTAAAACTCAAAAAAAAAAAAAAAATTAAATCACAACTGCTCTTTCCTATTTTGAAATAAGTTGGATACCTTTTAAATATATATCCAAGTGTTTTTGTGTTTTTTTTTTACCACTTCCTCTCCCTCTTGATAACTAGGAAGATATACATACATATTTGCCTTAACTCCAGCGTGTTAGGATTGAGGTAGCCTATAAATTAACCTTATGTCCTGGAAGTATGCCACAGTGGTGTTTTCTAACCCAGAACCCTTGTACTGTAACCTTCCTTGGATGAGCAGAGAACGTTGTATCATTCTTTTTTGCTTATCATGGTGTGCTTGTGTCTTTACGTAACACAGAGAAAAGGAAGTTCGTGATTGACTTCTCTTCATTTCATTTCAGACAAATGTAGGATTTTTACTAAGCTTGCAAGAACTTATGCAAAGTCCATTTCGAGAAGTAGCCTGTGCTATCGATAGATAAGGTTTCTAGTTTTCCAGGTGTCACTATATTAGCCTTGTGAATATGAGTTTGGGGAGTGAATGCTCAAAAGGTTCAAAATCCAGCATGACAAGAAGTTGTAGACTGAAGGAACTTTCTTCTGGTTGCTTTAGAGGGCAAAGTATTTCCAAGACTTGCAAGGCTATTTAGGTTCGGAACATAGAAATGATAATTTTGACTCTAGGTGGCATTTGTGAGGAACTATTTATAGTGGTGGGAGTCTCTCTCTGGATTCTGTTCTTCTTTAGCATTCTTCTATAGGATAGATTTATACCTTAATACCTCCAACATAATGAGGAGGTTGTTTCATTTTCCTTCAGTGAGGCAAAAAATCTACCTTGTAAGACTTGCCACCCTCTGGGACCACCTGAATACCTCAGAGTCATGGCTTCATTTCAGACCCCAAGTCAGAGGGGATTCTTTCTGGTTCCGTCTTTCAGCTTAAAGTTTCCAATCTTAGCTTACTACTATATTGCCTGGGGAGATCTTTAATTCCATTCCTACAGGTATTTTAAACCATATTCCCTTCCTTCCTTTCTGGGGGCAAATCTGATGCTCAGCCTGGCTTTGGAATGCCTGAGTACAGGGCACTCAAATGCAAATCTTTGGTGCCTCTAGGGCAGGGATCCCCAAACCCTGGGCCATGGAACCCATCTGTGGCCTGTTAGGAATTGGGCCACACAGCAGGAGGTGAGCGAGCAAAGCTTCATCTGTATTTACAGCCGCTCACCATCCCTTGCATTACCTCCTGAGCCCCGCCTCCCGTCAAATCAACTGTGGCATTAGATTCTCGTAGGAGCACGAACCCTACTGTGAACTGCGCATGCGAGGGATCTAGGTTGCGAGCTCCTTATGAGAATCTAATGCCTGATGATCTGAGGTGGAGCTGAGGCAGTGATGCTAGCGCTGGGGAGCGGCTGCAAATACAGATTATCATTAGCAGAGAGGTTTGACTGCAGAGACCACAATAAATCAGTTGTTTGCAGACTCACATCAAAACCCTATCAGTGAGTGGCAAGTGACAATTAAGCTGCATCTGGTGGCAGGCTTTAGAGCGGCAAGTGAGTTGATGTACTTCAATTGTACAGCTACATCTGGTGGCAGGCTTTAAGTCAGAATCTGACACTTATTTTAGCCCACGTGTCCCTCCCATTATTTTATTTACCACTTCCCATCTGCACCTCTTTCCCACACTGTGCCCTTGTCTCAGTCACAGTTTCGGTAAGCCCACAGCTAACCCTAGCCAAAATGAGTAAAAAACAAACGTCGCTGGAGAGCTTCTTTGAAAAGGGGGAAAGACCCAATGATGAGACAGCAGAAGACTGCCAACAAAAAGAAAGCTTCATTTAAAAGAATATACCGGGCTTCCCTGGTGGCGCAGTGGTTGAGAGTCCACCTGCCGATGCAGGGGACACGGGTTCGTGCCCCGGTCCGGGAAGATCCCACATGCCGTGGAGTGGCTAGGCCCGTGAGCCATGGCCGCTGAACCTGCGCGTCCGGAGCCTGTGCTCCGCAACGGGAGAGGCCACAACAGTGAGAGGCCTGTGTACCGCAAAAAAATATATATATATATGTATATATATATATATACCAAGAGTCCTACTTAAATTACAAGTTCATTTGCAATAGGTGATTCACATTC
This sequence comes from Delphinus delphis, assembly GCF_949987515.2. Classification (NCBI taxonomy): domain Eukaryota; kingdom Metazoa; phylum Chordata; class Mammalia; order Artiodactyla; family Delphinidae; genus Delphinus; species Delphinus delphis. The sequence goes on along the minus strand of NC_082692.2, from coordinate 75,428,873 downwards.
TCCAAGCCCGCTTTGTATAATATGTGGCGACCGTCTATCCAACGAAGCCATGAAACCTTCAAAACTGCTTCGCCATACGGAGACCAAGCACTCTGCATTAAGAGACAAGCCTTTGGAGTTTTTCAAAAGAAACACATGAACACGAAGAACAGAAGCAATTATTGAAGGCCACCACTTCATCAAATGTGTCTGCACTGACAGCATCATTCTTAGTGGCTAACTGCATTGCTAAAGCTAAGAAGCCCTTTACTATTGGTGAAGAGTTGATCCTGCCTGCTGCGAAGGACATTTGTCGTGAACTTTAAGGAGAGCCTGCAGTTTAAAAGGTGGCACGTGTTCCTCTTTTGGCTAGCACCATAACGAGATGAATTGATGAAATAGCAGAGGATAATGAAGCACAATTGTTAGAGAGGATTAATGAGTCACCATGGTATGCAATCCAGGTTGACGAGTCTACCAATGTTGACAACAAGGCAACAATGCTTGTTTTTGTATGATATATTTTTCAGGAAATTGTGCATGAGGATATGTTATGTGCACTTTTGTTGCCCACCAACATCACAGCTGCAGACCTATTGAAGTCTTTGAATGATTACATACCAGGAAAACTGAATTGGTCATTTTGTGTTGGTATATGCACGGTTGGAGCGGCTGCCATGACTGGATGGCTTTCTGGTTTCACTACTCGGGTCAGAGATGTCGCTTCTGAATGTGAGTCTACGTGCTGTGTCATCCATAGAGAAATGCTGGCTAGCTGAAAAATGTCACTTGAACTTAACGACGTTTTGCAGGATGTGATTAAAATTATCAGCCACATTAAAGTACGTGCCCTTAACTCACGTCTGTTCGTGCAGCTCTGTGAGGAGATGGACGCAGAGCACACACGTCTTCTCTTACACACAGAAGTGAGACGGCTTTCTCAAGGTAGATCACTGCCCAGAGTTTTTGAGTTACGAGAGCTGCTCCAGAGATTTCTTTTAGAAAAACAGGCACCACTGGCAGCACATTTCAGTGACACAGAAAGGGTCACAAAACTTGCTTACTTGTGTGACATATTCAACCTGCTCGACGAACTCAATCTGTGACTTCAGGGGAGAACAACAACTGTGTTCAAGTGGGCAGATAAAGTGGCTGCATTCAAAGCCAAACTGGAATTATGGGGGCAATGAGTGAACATTGGGGTTTTTGACATGTTTCAAACATTAATAGAGATATTGAAAGAGACTGAACCAGGGCCTTCTTTCTCCCAGCTGGTGCATGATCAGCTATCTCAGCTTTCAAAAGAGTTTGAGCATTACTTCCCAACCACAAAAGACCCCCGAACTGGGAAGGAATGGATCCGCGACCCATTTGTGAATAAGCCAGGCGAATCAACTTTGCCTGTGCTAGAAGAGGATCAACTGCTTGAGATTGCAAATGACGGTGGCCTTAAAAGTATGTCTGAGACAACTTCAAATCTCCATACGTTCTGGATTAAAGTCAAGGGGAACATCCTGAGATTGCCACGAAAACACTGAAAAGCCTGCTTCCATTTCCAACATCCTATCTTTGTGAAGCAGGGTTTTCTGCAGTGACAGCGACCAAAACAAGATCATGGAGTAGACTGGACATGAGCAACACACATCGCTGTCACTGTCTCCCATCACCCCCAGATGGGACCATCTAGTTGAAGGAGAACAAGCTCAGGGCTCCCACTGATTCTGCATTAGGGTGAGTTGTATAATTATTTCTTTATATATTACAACATAATAATAATAATAGAAATAAAGTGCACAGTAAATGTAATGCGCTTGAGTCATCCCTAAACCATCCAACCCCCGCTTCCGGCCCTGGTCCGTGGAAAAACTATCTTCCATGAAACTGGTCCCTGGTGCTATAAAGGTTGGGGACCACTGCTCTAGGGTAATATTTTGCTTCATAGATCTGACCAGTCTGGAGATCAGAGTAGTGGGGAATCCTAAATTTTTAGTAACATCCCTGACAATTTAAAGAGGTGTTTCTATGGAAAACTATGTCTTCCCAGCTAGAATGGATAGCAAGCAGGGTTATAGGGATTCTTCTCTGCTCCTAAACTACCAGACTCCGTGGCAAATCTTTCAAATAGCTTAAGCTAATGATTTCTTCTTTAGATATTTTGCCCACATTAATTTGAGTTTTTATTTCAGTTTATGTGAACTTTCATTTTTTAAAAGGCTTAATTAAGTAACTTGGTTTTTTTTAACATCTTTATTGGAGTATAATTGCTTTACAATGGTGTGTTAGTTTCTGCTTTATAACAAAGTGAATCAGCTGTACATAAACATATATCCTCATATCTCCTCCCTCTTGTGTCTCCCTCTCACCCTCCCTATCCCACCCCTCTAGGTGGTCACAAAGCACCGAGCTGATCTCCCTGTGCTATGCGGCTGCTTCCCACTAGCTATCTGTTTTACATTTGGTAGTGTATATATGTCAATGTTACTCTCTCACTTCGTCCTAGCTTACCCTTCCCCCTCCCTGTGTCCTCAAGTCCATTCTCTACATTTGTGCCTTTATTTCTGTCCTGCCCCTAGGTTCATCAGAACCATTTTTTTTAGATTCCATATATATGTGTTAGCATACGGTATTTGTTTTTCTCTTTCTGACTTCACTCTGTATGACAGACTCTAGGTCTATCCACCTCACTACAAATAACTCAATTTCGTTTCTTTTTATGGCTGAGTAATATTCCATTGTATATATGTGCCACATCTTCTTTATCCATTCATCTGTCGGCAGACACTTAGGTTGTTTCCAGGTCCTGGCTATTGTAAATAGTGCTGCAATGAACATTGTGGTACATGAGTCTTTTTGAATTATGGTTTTCTCAGGGTATATGCCCAGTAGTGGGATTGCTGGGTCGTATGGTAGTTCTATTTTTAGTTTTTTAAGGAACCTCCATACTGTTCTCCATAGTGGCTGTATCAATTTACATTCCCACCAACAGTGCAAGAGGGTTCCCTTTTCTCCACACCCTCTCCAGCATTTATCGTTTGTATATTTTTTGATGATGGCCATTCTGACTGGTGTGAGGTGATACCTCATTGTGGTTTTGATTTGCATTTCTCTAATGATTAGTGATGTTGAGCATCCTTTCATGTGTTTGTTGGCAATCTGTATATCTTCTTTGGAGAAATGTCTATTTAGGTCTTCTGCCCATTTTTGGATTGGGTTGTTTGGTTTTTTGATATTGAGCTGCTTGTAAATTTTGGAGTTTAATCCAAAGGCTTAAGTAACGTCCTTACTTGCTATTTGAATATCAGAAATTTCATATATACTTTGAAAAGAAGCCTGTATGTGTCCTTGGCTGCCTAGTTGATAAAATGTCTTGGTTAGGGAAAGTGTTGCCAATGTGTGAATGAATGATCCTGATTTGCGTGTCATTTGGACTAAGCTTGAAAAGAAGTCACACTCTGAATTATTTTTTTTCTGGTGGGAGATCAATACTGTCTAGACATGGTCTCATTACGACTTTGCATTGACTAAGGCAGACTTGGTCAACAGTGGGGTTGAGATTCCTGTAATCCGGGCTACTGGTCGGACATTTGTGTTACCCATTATTACAGAGAACTCCAGATTCACTGGTGTCAACACTGTATTTCAGCATCATTCCACTCAACTGTAGGGTTATCTTGAAGACAGTATATGCCAACTCATGACATTTTTAAAGATTCTGGATCCTGAAAGTCCTGGGAGCTGCTCTGTAGTATTTCCTAGCAGCTTTGTGATGGTTGCATAGGGCATGGAAGAGGCCTTGGAGCCTTTCAATTCCTTACAGTCTCTAAAACACAAAAAGAGAGGGAATAATTCAACTAATATCTAAAGGCCTCAGCCCATGCCTGAAAGCCAGATGTCTACCCTGTCATATGGTGTCCCCATTAATATCTGCAGATATTTTCTTCATGTATAGAAATATCACCAGTTTTTTTTTTTTTACATTCAGTAGTCTTCTCATTTATAAGAAATTTTCATCTATTTGAATTTGTTTTTAAATTGAGAAAGTTTATGATTCTTCACCTGGATCAGAAATTTAAAATCTTGTCTTCTCCCTGTTAGATATTCAGACTCGTGGCTATGCTGCTCTGCATGGAATCTTAAATCTTTCATCTGTGGTTATTTGTTGGCATTTTGTGAGATAGTGAAGCAATGTCTGAGCCACTAACGGCCAGAGGTGGCCCAGCCTGACCAGATTTCCAATAGTGGAATAAATGTCTGTTATTTATCCAGCCTCTTTACTTTTCAACTGTGGGAAAGATGAGGATAGACATTGAGAAATAATGCTGATTATACAAAGGATTGCTCATGATAAAAGATCTCTTTCTGGGAATTTAAGTGTTCCAGTAAATTAGCATTATTGATCATTCTTTTTCCACATAGTCTACATCTTAGAATCCTAAAACTATTATTCTCCCTTGTCTGGTGTAATTACCAGAACAAGGAATAATCTAATTAAAAGACAACAAGGATGTGTTCTAATTGTTCTAATAAATTATGTTAATACACAATGCATGCACTTACTTTTCAACAGGAATTTATTTAATAGATTGACAGCTTGTCCTTTACTGCCACAATCTTAACTTTCATTTATTCTAAACAAGACAACTTAAAAAAAAAGGAGAGGGACTTCCCTGGTGGCGCAGTGGTTGAGAGTCCGCCTGCCAATGCAGGGGACGCGGGTTTGTGCCCCGGTCCGCGAAGATCCCACATGCTGCGGAGTGGCTGGGCCGGTGAGCCATGGCCACTGGGCCTGCGCGTCCAGAGCCTGTGCTCCGCAACGGGAGAGGCCACAACAGTGAGAGGCCCGCGTATCGCAAAAAAAAAGAAAAAAAAAAAGGAGAGTTAAGCATCCAAAAATCTGTTGGGTCATTAAGAAAATCTAAGGTTCCATGTGGTATGTATGGATGAAGAAATGGGTTTCGAGTTCTCTAGATAAAATAGTGACCCAAGACATAGGAGGGTAAAGTAAAGATCAGTAGAGTCTAAAGTCAAAATCAGTAACACACTGTTGCAGTGAAGGTAGTGGACTTTTCATTTGTTGTTTTATTGTCAAGGATAGTGCTGCATGATAAGGCAGTCCTAACTTATGGAATTGTGTTTTCATAGTTTTAGACATTTTACATAAATCTATTAGTATATTGCATGTATGAGATGACGCCCTCAGTAAAGTCATGTCATAATATGGGCAGAAATGCAGGCGGTCACTTCTGATAGGCCATATGTTTTCTACAAAAACACGCCAGTATCCCTGATTATTTTTCATAATTGGGATATAGTTTGTTGCATAACTGTATGAGAAAGTCTTCAAGGCAGTGTAGAAAAAGATGTCAGGAATGATATGGCAGAAATAAAAATCTGTATAGAGCTTGGAGGGAAGCATATAGGTCAATTCTAAATCAGTATGGCCAATCTACATAGTTCAGAAAAGCAGATTCCCAGGTCGGTTTGTGTTGTTCTCCCTTGACATAACAACCTTTGAAATTTAACTGACAAGCCTACAGGTAGGAAGGAATCTCAGTACTTATCCAGATTGGAAAGTATTTCCAGAAAGGATACTTTCTCACAAGTTAGGAACTTTGTGGGAATAATTTTTCGCCTCTGATTAAACCATTAAATGGTTTAATCCATTTAAATTGTCAAGTTCATCAAAAAGTATGGAGCTGGAACATATGCAGATTCTAGTTTATACTCATAAAGTTAACGTATTGTAGAATAGGAGCCATAGAGACAAAACAGAAAACAACAGATACACCATAAAAGAAATGGGAATTAAAAGGAAATTATCTTTAATGGCAAGGGAATGCAAACAGTTTTCTTCCCATTTTGAAGTACATTGGCCTAAACGCCATGATTTTTGGCTCCTTACTCCCTGTCTTTTAATAGTCTAGTTCACATCTTCATTTTCAATGGGAAACTTGTATATGTTCTTTTTCTGTTTTAAAAAAGTTTGACATTTCTTTCAAGGCCATCAGGCTGTGAGGATTTCTTTCCTCAAGGAAGACTGAGAGCTGGTGAGCTCCTAATAACTCAGGTATAGAACCCGTACCACCAGGTCTAAATTAGATCAAGTACCCAAGTGGGTCTCGCCTTCCTTATCTCCAAGGCAAGGACAATGTCTGCCTTTGAAAGGAAACATGAATGTGGCACTCAATTCTTTTCTTTTTAACTTTGAAAGAAAATTTTATTCTGAAAAAGTATTCAGTATTTTATTCTGAATAATATAAAATTTGCCATTTTAACCACTTTTAGGTATATAATTCAGTAGTGGTAAATATGACATTTCTTTTTAATAATTGGACTGAAAAGGGAATAAGGCTGTCCTAAGCACTTAGGTTACCATGTAAGATGTTTTATTCTGCTTTTTATTTGTTTCTACCCTTTCTGAAATTATTTTTCACCAAAAGTATGATACCTACTTACGTGAAACCGGAAAAGAATTCCATCTCAATTCTAGAACAGACTCTAGATGCTCATAGCAGGTGGGGAGGGGTATGTGGCTGGGCAAAGTGTCAGCATAATAAATGAGGTTGGGGCAGTGGAACAGTGCCTGTCTCTGAAGGTCCCCTGGGTATTTCTGGAGCTCAGAATGTGACCACTCTGTGCATAAATATGATATTTTTTTTCTGATCTACTGGTGTTGGAAATTTTTCATTTAGTAAATGATGCAAAATATACGTTAAGTGATGGTAAGGTTTTGACAAAAACTGACCAAAATTGGGAAATTCAAAGCTACAGAAAAGCTGAAACACTGACTTAATGTGCTGCCATCTAGCCATGATCTCATTCCATGCTGCTTCATTCACTGATCACAGAGACACTGAAATCATCCCCCAGGCAGGATGGAGCATGTTTACAGTGGAGGGTACTAGGCAGAGGCTTGGCTGAGTCTTCTGTTTTTACTGGCCATTAACACTTCCTACTTGCATGTAAACTAAATTTTGATAATTATTAAAATAAAGATAATGTTAATAATACATTAAAAAGCTACTTTTTAAAAGGGTAGAATAGTAGAAGCCTCTGCTTTGAATATTACGTTTACCAGTTTCATCTAGTTGTCAGCTCCCCCATGGTACATAGAATGAAGTCTAAACTCCTTAGTAGGGGATGAGGACCCCAGTGTCCCTCCCTTACCTTTCTTTCCACTTCATCTCCCTTTGCTCCTTCACATGTCTTGTACTTCATCCAGGCATTAGTTTGTATCATTTCCCAAATGTGCCATCTTTACTTCTCTCAGGGCTTTTGCATGTGTTTCTCCCTCTTGGAAACTCCTTTTACTACCCAGCCTTCAGAATCCAGCTCACACATCTCCTGTGAGAAGCTTCTGCTGATCCTCCCAAGCATTGCTGCTCACTGTTTCTGTGTCAGCACCATGACCAGTACATACCTGCAGTTTTGCACTTAATCACATATAATTGTAATGATTTTTTACATGTCTTTTCCTCCTGCCAGGATCAGAGTTTGTTGTAGCCAGGGACATTTCAACTCAATAGGATCCAGCTTATTGTATATATACATTTTTAGCTATCCCTACATGTTTTATTTTTGAGTTTCTGCTGAGATTCAGGACCTTAAGGCTTTCAAGTAATGAATGAAAATAGCAGTCAACCCAGAATCCTATGACCAGTGATAATACCCTTAAGGAATGAAGGGGAAGTCCAGGTACTCTCAGATGAAGGAAAACTAACAGATTTTGTCACCAGCAGACCTACTCTAAAAGAATGGCTAACAGAAGGAAACGATAAAAAATAAATTAAAATAAAGAAGCCCTGGAACACCAGGAAAAAACACAGCAAGCAAAAATATTGGTAAATATAGTAGGCTTACTTTTTCCTCTTGAGATTTCTAAATTATGTTTGAAGACTAAAGCAAAAATTACAACACTCTTTGATATGGATGGAAGTGTTGGAAATATTTAAGATAACTATATTATAAATGGACATTGGTAACAGGACATAAAGGGAGGTAAGGTTTCTATACTTTGCTCAAACTGTAAGACAATACCAGTAGGTTGTGATAAGTTATGAATATATAACACAGTACCTAGAGCAGCCACTAAAGAAGTTTTACAAGGAGATGCACACAAAAAACTTTAGATAAATCGAAGTAGAATTCCAAAAAATGTTCAAAGAGCCTACAAGAAGGCAGAAAAAAGAAAACAAAAATACAAACCAGGGAGAATAAACAGAAAATAAACAAAAATAAAGTGGTAGTTTAAGTCCTAAAATACCAATAATTACATTAAAGCTAAATGGTCTAAATATACCATGTAAAGAGTGAAAGAATTGTTTAAAAAACATGACCTAACTAGACACTCACTAAGAAAACTAAGAAACTCACTTTGAATATAATAGTAGAGGCAGACTGAAGGTAAAATGATGGAAAGAGATGTACCATACAAGCATTAATTAAAAGAAGGCAGAAGTAGCTGGTTCTTTGAAAAAGTTAAAAAAAATTGACAAACATCTAGGAAGACTGATAAAGAAAAAAAGACTAAAGACACAAATTAACAATATCAGGAATGAAACAGGGGATAGTACTATAGATCCTGCAGATATCAAAAGGATAATAAAGGAATGCTGTGAAAAACTTTATACACATAAATGTGACAACTTAGAAAAAAAGATCCACTTTCCTTGAAAAAGAAACTGCCACAATTCACCAAATTTGAAAGAGATCATTTAAATAGCCCTATTATAACTATTGAGGAAATTAAACTCATAATTTTAAAATTCCCCAAAACGATATTTCCAGGCCCAGATGATTTTACTGGAGAATTCTACCCAATATTTAATGAGGAATAAGCACCAGTTTTATACAGACTCTTCCAGGAAATAGAAGAGAACACTTCTACTGCCCAATTCATTTTTATGAAACTAGTATTACCCAGATACCAAAGCCAGACACAAACAATACAAAAAAGAAAACTATGGTATACGAATAACTTCATCAATATAGACACAAAAATCCTTAACAAAATATTAGCAAGTAGAATTCAGGGGGAAAAAAAAGAGATATACATGTAACCAAATGGGGTCTATTCCAGGAATGCAAGACTGGATCAAAATTAAAAAGTCAATCAATGTAATGCACCATAATAACAGACTAAAGAGGGAAAAAAAATCACATGATTTTATCAATTGATGCAGAAAAAGTATTTGACAAAATTCAACACTGATTTATGATAAAAACTGTCAGAAAAATAAGAATAAGGGGAACTTCGTCAACTTGATGAAGAGCCTCTTTTTTATTACCCTCATCTGACATTTATACAAAATGATGAAAAACAATGCTTACCCCCTAAGTGTGGGAAGTAAGGTAAGGATGTCTATTCTTGCTACTCCTATTCAACATAGTGCAGGAAGCTCTAGTCAATGCAATAAGGCAATAAAAAGAAATAAAAGGCATACAGATAGAAAGGAAGAAAGAAAACTGTCACAATTGCTAATGACATGATTTTCTACTTAGAAAATCCTTAAGTGATCTAAAAAAAAAAAACACAACCTCTTAAAAGTGAGTTCCACAAGGTTGTAGGATACAAGACAATTTTAAAAAATCAATTGTATTTCTGCATACTAGCAATGAACATGTAGACACTGTAATTAAAAATGCAATTTACAGTAGCTCAAAATTATGAAATACTTAGGTATAAATCTAATAAATCATTCACAGAACTTGTATGCTCACTGTGACATAATGCCGATGACTGAAATCAAAGAAAATCTAAACAAATGGAGAGACATACCATGTTCGTGATTTGGAAGTCTCAGCATAGTAAAGATACCAATTTTCCCCAAACTGATATACACATTTAATGCAGCTCTTACCAAAATCCCAATATGATTTTTTATATGGACAAGATTATTCTAAAATTTATATGAAGACAAAGGAACTAGAATAGCTAAAATAATGTTGAAAAGAAGAATAAAGTGGGAGGAATCAGTCTACCCGATTTTAAGGCTTATTTTACAGTTACTATGTGGCTGTTCATGAAGTGATAGACATGTATATCAGTGGATCAGAATAGAGAAGCCAAAAAACAGACTCAATGAATATTCCCAACTGATTTTTGACAAATGTACAAATCCCTCAATGGGGGAAAAAAAAGAGAGCCTTTTCAAAAATGATCCTGGAGTAATCAGCAAAAAATGAACCTAAAATTAAGTCTTATACCTTATGTAAAAGTTACCTCAAAATGTATAATGGACTTAACTGTAAAACACGAAACTATAAAACTCTTAGAAGAAAACATAAGAGAAAATCTTTGGGATCCAGGGCTAGGCAAAAAGTTCTTAGACTTGACATTGAAACACAATTCATAAAAGGAAGAAAAATAATATATTAGACATCATCAGAATTAAAACTTTTGCTCTTTAAAAGACCCTGATAAGAGAATGAAAAGACAGATACAGACTGGGAGAAAATATTTACAAACCATAAATCTGACAAAGGACTAGTATCTAGAATATATATAGACCTCTCAAATAATGGTTAAAAACCCCCCAAGCAATCCAATTAGAAAACAGACAAAAGTCATGAAGAGATCTTTCACCGAAGAGGTTTTATAGATGGCAAGTAAGTGCATCAAAATATGTTCAATATTATTAGCTGCCAGGGAAATGTAAATTAAAACCACAGAGATATGTCACCATATACCTATTGGACTGGCTTAAAAAAAAAATAGTGATAACACCAAATGCTAATGAGGATGCAGAGAAACTGGATTACTCATATATTGCCGGTGGGAATGTGAAATGGTACCCGTACCCTGGAAGATAGTTTGGCAGCTTCTTATAAAACTAAACATTCACTTACTGTACTCCTGGGCATTTATCCTGAGGGAATGAAAATTTATGTTCTCATAAAACCTGTGCACGAATGTTCATAGTAGATTTATTTGTAGTAGCCAAAAACTGGAAGCAACACAGGTGACCTGTACTGGGTGAATGGTTAAAGAAACAGTAGTATATCCAAACCACAGAGCACTACTCAGCAATGAGCTGTTGATAACGTGGAACTAACTACTTGACTGAACCTTCAGAGATTTAGGCTATGGGAGAAAAAAGGCAGTTCCCAAAGATTACATACTGTATGATTCCATTTATATAGCATTCTTTTTTTTCTTCTTTTTTTTTTTTTGCGGTACGCGGGCCTCTCAATGCCGTGGACTCTCCCACCGCGGAGCACAGGCTCCGGACCCGCAGGCCCAGTGGCCATGGCCCACGGGCCCAGCCGCTCCGCGGCATGTGAGAACCCCCCAGACCGCGTCCCCTGCATCGGCAGGCGGACTCCCAACCACTGCACCACCAGGGAAGCCCTTCTTCCTTTTTTTAAAAATTTATTTTTGTCTGTGTTGGGTCTTCACTGATGCACGTGGAGTTTCTCTAGTTGTGGCAAGCGGGGGCTGCTCTATGTTGCGGTGTGCGGGCTTCTCATTGTGGTGGCTTCTCTTGTTGCGGAGCATGGGCTCTAGGGCACACGGGTTTCAGTAATTATGGCATGTGGGCTCAGTAGTTGTAGCTCACGGGCTTCAGAGCACAGGCTCAGTAGTTGTGGTGCACGGGCTTCATTGCTCCGTAGCATGTGGGATCTTCCCGGACCGGTCCTCAAACCCATGTCCGCTGCATTGGCAGGCAGATTCTTAACCACTGCACCACCAGGAAAGCCCTATATAGCGTTCTTAAAGTGACATAATTATATAAATGAAGAACAGATTTGTGGTTGTCAAGGGTTAAGGTAGTGTGAGGTGGGAGGGTGATGGGTGTGGCTATAGAAGGGCGGTAGGCGGATCTCTATGGTGATGAAAATATTCTGTATCTTGAGTGTATCAAAGTCAGTATTCTGCTTGTGCTATTGTACTGTAGACTTGTAAGATGTTACCATTGGGAGAAATTGGGTAAAGGGTACATGGAATCTCTCTGTATTTTTTTCTAACAACATTATCTCAAAATAAGAAGTTTAATTAAAAAGGGGGAACACGTGAACAAAAAGAATTGGGAAGATAACAGTGTAATTGTAGAAGCTGCCTTAAAGGGCCAGAGACTGATTTAGAAGGAAAAAAATGTGAAATCTAAGGAATTAGTGGCATTATAAATCTATGAAAGTGAGAGTAAAGGAATACGAAAAGAATGTTGAAAAACAGTAAATAATATTAGATCACCAGAGTCGTTGCCTAACCTACATAGCCTGGGAGCTGTCCCTCTCACCCTTCCTCCACTCCCCAGAATGAAGGCTGGAGGGGGGTGAAGCACAGGATCTGTGACTGGGGTCACTGGGCATAGCTGAGGACAGAGCTATGGTGATGAAAACAGGAGGATTAAGTGAAAGTCTGCATATTGGGGCTTCCACTCTTTCCCACACTTAAATCCCAGAACAATGGCAGCTAGGCACGAGATTGAAAGACACTTTTCTGGGGACTTTGACCAGCGCAGGAAGAGACCTAGAAATATGAGCCAGGAAGCCAGTCACTCTAGGCCTGTGTTGTCCACTATGGTAGGTAGCCACTAGCAACCTGTGGCTACTGAAAATTGAAACATAGCTTGTCTGACTTGAGATGGGCTGTATATGTAAAACCTATTAAGATTTTTGAATATTGTACTTCATATAAAACATGTAAAATATCTTAATTTTTATTACTTACATGTTGAAATAATATTTGTATATACTAGGTTAAATAAAATATGTTATTAAAATAATGTTTTAGAAGATTAAGAGACTGAATTTCTCCCAGGTTGAAAGCAGAAAAGTAACTTTTATGGAGCTTTGGTGGTTTTATAAGTAAAATGAAAGCAACAGGGTATCAACATGAAGGGAACAATCAGCCCGGAAACAGAACAAAGAAAAGCTTAGCCATATATGTGTATACATATCTATGATACATGTAATGTGTCACTCTCTAGCTAGTTCCTATTGAAGTCAAGGGGTTTTTCGTTTTGTTTTGTTTTCTTTTTTAAGTATAATTGGCTGGCTGCCAGAAATAGGCAGACCATCTGGATGTCCATGTGGATTGTTCTCTTCTGAATTTATCTTGAACTCTGGGTGAGATTAACACAGATTTTGGGAAACAACAGAGGTCCTTCATGTATCAGTATGTGTCCAATATGCAATATGTCTGATTCGTTGAGTGAGTCATTCTGTCTGGATTGGAATCCCAGATCTGCAGTTTAGTAACTGTGATTTAGGTCTGGTAACTGTCTTTGCCTCAGTTTCCACATCTGTAAAACAGGAATAAAAATAATAGTATTCTTTAAGTCATTGTGACTGCATGATTTACTGTGTGAAAAAGGCTTAGTCCCTGACACATAGTAAACATTGTGTTAATGTTAGCTATCATTATTATTACTGTGGGCTAGTAGCTCTAGTATTGTCTCTAATCCTTAGGACAGCCTGTAAAGTAAATAGTGTTATCTGAGAATCCAAGGCTTAGAGAGAAGCTGCTCTCCTGGGCTACAAGTCACTTCAAAATCTGAGCTTTTTCCATTATCCTATCTTGCCTCATAAATTTTAGTACCTCATTGCTGATAGAAGCCTTTTATATCATCTTAGACAGTTACTGAACTTGTCTGCAGAATGGATCGTTAAAGGCTGGGCTCTGGGGTTGGAGAGGCTTGTGTTTGAATCCTGATCCCACCACTCAAAGCAGCTGGGTGGTCTTGGACAAGCTACTCAACTCCATGAAAGTTTCTCAGGTTCTAATAAGGATTACATTAGATAATGTATGGGAAGCTCTTGGCACACTATGTGCTGTGTGATTATTAATTTCTCATGATTATGATTTTTATTATAAATATGATCTAAGTCTCAGAGCTAGTTAGTCGTGGACGTATAACTGAAACTCTGGTAGGTCTTTTATTCAGTGCTCTCTCTTCTCTACTTTGCTATCTAATTGGTTAGTTTTCATTCATCCTTTTAGAATCTACATTTATAAAGTCAGAGCTGTTAGTGAAGATTTTATAAGAACACTTTCCAAGAGTTTTTTTGAACTGCCAAGTCCAGAGATTTAGGATGTAGCTTGGTGCTGAAGTAATTGGCTGTCTTAGTCTTGCATTATAAGAAGTTCCCTTTCAGAGTATAAGGTTGAGAACCATGAAAGGAACTCTCACGTTTTGGTAATTGCTTTAAGGAATAGCTTACCTTTTAAAAACATACATTATTCAGCTACAACTCCTTCTTTCCCTCACCTTGCCGTTTTGAGAATCTCCTCATCATACATCTTCACAAGCTTGTTTTCTGAGTTTCCCCTTTTAACTATTTCCTCAAGTACCATCCCATAATAATATTTTCTTTTCAGTTTATCAACTAGTTGGGGAAGTGATGTACTTGTTAGTATTGAAGAGTTTCTGAGGAATATAGAAATGATTCAGTTTTAGGAGCATACAGAAATGATTTAATCTTAGGTGAATACAGAAATGATTTAATTTTCTACCTGTCAAAGAACTGAAGCATCGTGAAACTGGTCCTAGCTAGCTACTTGAAGCAAGCTGTACACTATTTACTGCAGTTATATCACATCAACAGACAGTTTGTGATCAGAGATTAATTCAGAAAGTCTCATTAATATGTTGAGCTAACAACAGGGATGAGATGTTTTAATACCTCCTTGAATGCAACATTTGTTGTTTTCTTGTGTGAATGGGATGGATTTAGCTATGAAAAAGACTGAACTCCACAGTGCTCTGATATTGATAAAGTGGGTGTCTTCTAAACTCTTTTAAATTTATTCCTCCTCTTCCTGGAGTTAACCAGATAGATAATAGTTTAATTTTGCCAATGGGGAGTTTTAAAGCAAAAGGACTAACAGTTTTTTTCCCCAAAATAAGTGAGAGAACATCAGGAAATAGAATTGCAAATATATTTCCATTTTGTCATAAAGAACCTTAACATTTTTCCCTGTTACTTCGACATCAGTTTAAACTATGACATTTCTCTTGTTTTGACTAGCACTAGAGTAGGAGAGAGTAATGTTCTATATTACAAGGACCTCATTGCCTGAAATAAATCTCTAAGGATACCTTAAAATTCTCTGACCCCTCTCTTCTCGTGGTCACCATGGCTCTTCTGTTTGGTTATTGAGCTGCTTCACAGTGGCAATCATGCTAAACTTTTCAGCTACTGTTTTGAGCTTTCCCTTTCAAACTGGAGATTAGAGAGAAGTAAGTTTCACTTCCTCCCATCCCCCATAATGGAACCCAAGTTGAGCCAGGAAAGCTTTGTATTCGTCATTGATCCATTCATCAATGCAAAGTTATTAAGTGCTTTCCATTCAGCATCTGTGTAAGGTGCTGTGAAAACTGCAAAAGGCACTTTGGACCTCAAGAAACTCCCTTATTTTCCTCTTTTACTTTCCCTTCCTCCGCCTCTTTTACCAACTTCCCAAAGAATTTGAGGCTGTTTACTGAATCAAAGGTAGTGTGCAAGTACTAAAACAAGCATAAGACAGAAATGTGACCATCTTTACTAGTATAAGTTGGTAGGTCCATGGAGTGAGAGAACTAAATTTGGTTGTAGGTTTCCTGATCCCTAAGGCAGAATGGGAATTACTAGCTTATGTAGCCTTCTTTGTCACCAGAGAAAGCATTACAGTTTTTCCATGCTAGTAGACTCTCTTTGGGATCAAAACTGAAGGTGGAATTTACTGGTTTACAAAGCGAATGTTGACTTCAGTGCAGTTTTCAAACAGGAATAAGTATCGGGAGGAAAGATTGAGGGCATGGATTCATATCTGTCTTGCTTACTGTTATGTCCCAGGGCTCAGCACAGTGCCTGGTGCATAGTAGGTATTGGATACATAGTTGTTCAATTAAAATGGTCTATTCATTGGACAATTTGCACCGACTTTCAATAACAATGAAGACACTATATACTCTGCCTTTGAATGTTGTATTCTCTCTCCCCAGAAGGCCATCCTCTAGCCCTTCTTTACCTCCTTCTCACCCTTCAGGTCTCATGTTAAATCCAACTTCTTTTGTTTTAGTATCTCAAAAGGATCTGTTACTGAATGTCCTTTGCTGCAGTTCCATTTATAAGGAGTTATCACATATTTCATTGTTCATTTGAAAGTCCAATGTTTTTTGCAGTGCAGAGCAGCCACGTTATTCTAAGTACTTACTCAGACAAATTAAATGATTCTGTGTAGCAGTTCTGAAAAGTCTAATTTCCATGTGCAGAATCATGTTTATCATCATCCAAATTCAAAGGCACAAAATAGCACATTTACATTGGTAACTTATTCATAACATTCCCTTTCTACCTTGTTTGTTTTATTGTTAGAAACCAACCCAAATCCCATCTGTAGGATGACACACATAAAAGGATGAAATTTAAATATCAGGGCTGTGATGGGGCGAAGCACTTGAGGCATATCCGGCCTTGAATTGGTGCCCTTTGCCTCCTGGCTGCATTATGTAAAGATAGGGGGATTGCCAGATTTTCCTTTAAGGGTTTAACTAACTGCTTCTTCAAGGCCTTAAGGTCTCTCAAGGAAGTGTACAGAGAAGGCATTTTTAAACACAGTATTGGCCCAGGAGGAAGTGTTTTGGGGCTTTTACTTCATGATTACTGAACTTTCCTGCAAGCTTTTTTCCTCCACAGATTCTCCCTCCAGGAAGAGACAGAACATTCTTTACAATTCTAGCCTCCTTAAAGAATGACCTCCTCGCTCAACAAGCGTCTTTTGGTATTACTGGCAAAAATGAATTATCTTAAAGCTAACTTTTATTTTAAAGCAAAAATTCTCTTTTGGAGGGGAAAGAATCTAATCTCAAGCCCTAGAACATATAAGGTTAATGGCAAACTTGCTTCAAGGAGAGAAACAGAAAAAGCAAAATTGTTAAGTCAGCTGAAGAACTAATCAAGCGTATTGTTCCCTTGATTCTGTAAAATTATAACGAACCTTTTAGAAAGGTTGAAAAGATGTCCGTGGTGTGCTCTCAGTTTACTTTGTCTGTAAGTGCATGTTCCCTCTTCCCCTTGGTTCCAGAGGCACTGGTGTGTGCAGAACGGGTTCTCCTGGATGAGGGCTGAGTGTCTTTCCAGATGACAGATGGTTCCCTCTGCTGGCTGAACTTAAATTCAGTCCTCCGAGCTGAGCCAACCTGGGAGGAATCGCTATCCTTCTCACTGATTATGAAAACAGTTTTGAGATCCATCCTTAAAGAAACCAACCATCTGTGACCAGTTTAAGTGCACACTGGAACTGATGATGAGCTAGCTTACTTCCTCCTTTCCTCCCTCCCTCCCTCCATCCCTCTCTCCCTCCCTTCTATCCTCCCTCCCTTTTTTCTTACTTCCTTTATTTTGAGAAAAATTTAAAGATACAGACAAGCACAAAAGGTAGTATAATAAGCATCTGTATTTCTACTATCTAAAAAGGAGCATCTGTTTATGTCTAGTCAGATTTACTTCTGGTTTGTGTGTTTGTTTCTTTTTAAAGAAATTATTGATGAAACTAAATTCTCTTTTAACTACCATATCCTGTTTTCCTTCCACCCTTCACTCTCTCAGCTGCCTGTACCTCCTGCTGGAAATTCCCTACCATAAATTTAGGATGTAATATTTAACTAGTGTATTGTTTATATTTTTATGTACACACACATATATACCAACAACCAATATATACTATTTTGTTTAAATATTTTATATTTAAATCTTTCCTTCTTGTTGCTTTTTTAATGTAACAGTATTTATGAAATTTATCTGTATTGATGCCTATAAAATCAGTTGATTTTAACAGCTGCATAATATTCCATCCTATAAATGTAGCACATTTTATTTGCCTATTCCCTTTCCAATGCAACTTTTAGGTCATTTCCAAGTTTTGCTATACAAAAACAAAAAAACACTGCAATAATCTTTTTAGTATATGTCTCCTTGTGTCCATATTGCTTGAGCCTAGTATACCCTGCAATGAGAATCAGTAAGCTGTAGGATATATGTAGTATTACTTTTGATAAATATAACAAAATTGCTCACCAGGATGATACCAATTCATGATTCGGCCAGAAGTAAGCTAGAATATTATGCTATTTTTTTATACCTCTTGGACAACACTGAATTTTGTCTGTCTTCTCCATGTTTACTATTCTAGTAAAAGAAAAATGGAATTCCATTATTTTAATATGTGTTTTCCTCTAGTGAGTCTGAGCTGCTTTTTTTTACCCTCTTTGTCCATTGAGATTTCTTCTTTGAACCACCATTTTTTTCTATATGTTTGTTCATCTTTGTTCTTGATTTTTGGAGTTCCTTATACATTCTGGTTACTTATTCTCTGTTACGTACGTTGCCACTATCTTTGTCTGGTCAGGCATTTGAGAAGATTACTGCTTCTGATGATAAGTAAGTTAAATTGTTATGGTTTCTAATTTAATTCTACGTATTATCAAGGAATTAGGCGTTATCTTTCTCCCCTCAGTCCATTGCCGATCCTTTCGGATCCTCTTTCAAAATATGCAGCAGATGACTGCCCACTTCTCCCTGTCCCCTGTGCTATCTGATGTTTTATCCTCATTTAAAAAAATTACTCTCTCGGGGCTTCCCTGGTGGAGCAGTGGTTAAGGATCTGCCTACTAATGCTGGGGACATGGGTTTGAGCCCTGGTCTGGGAAGATCCCACGTGCTGGGGAACAACTAAGCCCATGCGCCACAGCTACTGAGCCTGCGCTCTAGAGCCCGCAAGCCACAACTACGGAGCCCATGCGCCACATCTGCTGAAGCCCGGGTGCCCTAGAGCCCGTGCTCCACAATAAGAGAAGCCACCGTAATGAGAAGCCTGTGCATTGCAACGAAGCGTAGCCCCTGCTCTCCACAGCTAGAGAAAACCAGCGTGCAGCAATGAAGACCCAACACAGCGAAAAATAAATAAATAAAATAAATAAATTAAAAAAAAATTACTCTCTCGATAGATATACCCTTCATATATTATTATGCCCATTTGACAGAAGTGAAAAGTGAGGCTCAGTGAAGTTCAGCAGCTGTATAAGACACAGAGATGGTAAATGTATTACTAGAATTCAAACTCAGGTCAGTAGGACCAAAAACCCTTATTTCTTCCACTGTCAGTTTCCCTCAGATTCTCATGGACACCAAGGTTTCAAAGGAAAGGAAGTAGATTGACCCATAAAATACCTTTCAGACAGATGCTTTGGTATAGGCCGCCACAAAACCAGAGAAGTACTCTTCCTACCGACTTCTGGGTTGGCCTCATCTTTATGCAAAATGGAAAACCCCTGTTCCAGGACTGGCTGGCTCTGAGGAAGGGCAAATAATAATGCAGCCAGAACAGCCCAGGACTAGAAATGGGAAGATGGAATGTCAAAGCACCATTCTGCTCCTTACTTTATGTGATCTTGTAGGAGTCACTTAAGCCACTCTTGAATCGTGATCTCTCTTGTGCAGAGTAATGACAATACTTAGAATTTGCACATGTGCCTTTATTCTACCCTTTTAACAGTACCAATGCTGTCATACTAGCTCGGTTTTCACGGTGAATGTCCCTAATGAAGTTGTACTATAAGCCATCTAGATCACTGCGGAAATGATCATCTGAATTTCTTGTTTATGGTGTAGGTATCCCAGGACTGCCTGCTTGCCAAGACCCTCTGTAAAACTCCATGCACCCTGCTGTTGAGCGCTCTGAGGAGGTAACAGTATTCAGAAAGGTAGAGTTTACTTAATTTAAAAATTTTTCGTAGAGTTAGGTATAACTGACCTACTACGGGTATCCTTATAATAATAGGAAGATTTCTATGTACATATAGAATAGAACTCTTAAAATGGTATAATTTGGGGGCTCAATTTTCTTGGAGAATTTACCCTCTCCTGACTTCTATTTGTAGCTGCCATTTAAAACTTGGGGTATAAATATTATGTCAGTTAAATAAAGGAGTGATAACTTCACTTTCTGGAGAAAGCATTACCTTCCCTTTCATGAAATGTAGCTTTACCGTTACCTGATTGACATGCTATTATATTATTCTCCCTTCCACCAGACAGTTACACATATTTAATAATTTTTATGTATAAAAAGTAAGGTTAAGCGGTTGCAAAGACAAGTTGTTACGCTTTGCATGGTTTTGAGAATGATCGTGGAGTTGAAATGACGTTAGTAGTAGCAGGAGGACACACTGATATGAAACATACCTCCTGAAATAGAAAGGGATTGTTCTTGGTCAGAGGAAATCCTAGTGGAATTCGCTGGGACAGTGAAGAATAAATCTTATAACAAGGCCTGAGGATAGGGCAAAATAATTACTCTTCTTTGTATGTCTTTGGATGGTTTAACTGGATAAGTTTAATATACATTAAAAAAAAATAGCAATAAAAGAAGGGAATGTGCTAATGTGGCAAAACTTCCCCAGTTTTGATGATGTCAGTGGACAGTGTTCATTTAATCCCTCCCTAGAACTCATTTGTGTATACCCCTCTTCTTTTCTCTCACCCGTTCTCATCTTTACTTCCCTCATAGTGTCTCCCATTCCGAGGTCTCAACAGACAATTTAGCGTGTGTAATAAATATAAATATTGAATAGCACCATGTGTCAGAACACAAAGATTTTGTATGCTTTCAGTCAAGACCCAGTCTCCTGTTTCCACTTTACATTGTCTGCTTATTTACTCTTGGCCCTGTTTTCTATTCTCTCTCGTTCCATAGTTGCTTGAAACTCACGGATTTATGCAAAAGACTGCCCCTCACATTTGTAGGACTGTGACACATTGCTATATTTTCTAGAAATACTCACCAAATGCAGATTATGGAGGGATGAGTCAGGCATCTTCACTTCTTAATGTGCCTGATTTCTTTCTGGTGAATCACCTTCCCGTCTAGAGTGTTTTTCTGGAAGATGCAGAAGGTTTAAGGATAGTAAATGAAATGAGCTGAAATGGAACCCTGGTGTTACGTGTTTCTTTACTATGAGCTTTGCATGGAATTGTTCGATCCTTATGTTATGCTTCTGTTTAGTGTTTTTGAGCCCTGAAGCAAGACTCTTTTTAACATGAAAGGTGTCAATATGAAATATATATAGCTGAAAGAGGGGCATTTTAATATTAATAATTAGCGGAAGGAGGAATTATAGGCTATAACTTTGAGTTTTAAGATCTCCACTTATTTCTCTTTGCTTAGAAACACTTCTCTTTTCTCTCCTCATAGTAAAAGGCATGTGCTTGTTGATTCCAAAGTCCCACACTTTGCTGTTTCTTTTCTTTAAAAAGACTGACTCAGATTTCTGCTATTTGCTGTGTGATCTCAGTTAACTCACTTAACCTCTCTGAGCTGTGGTGTCTTCCTCCGTAATATGAGGTTAATTATAGGAACTACCTCATAGAATGGTTGTAAAGGATTAAATGACAATTTTTATAAAATGATTAGCAAGATACCTGGTGTACAGAAACTCTCAAAAAATGATAAGAACTATTATCAGCAGGAAATGTGCACTTACGAATTCTGTATTGGTGTTTAGGATATCATTTTCAATATTCTGTTTCTCTTAGGATATTACCTATTGCAGTTTTCAATGAGGCAAGATATAGAGATATCTGAGACCAAAAAACTAAGGTAAAATAAATAACGTGGCAAAGTACCATGTAGATAATCTTTGGTAGTCATGATCCTGTACAAGCCTCATTGCTTTGAGATTACATGCTGCCAGTGTAAGAGTCAGATCTGATTGATGTTTTATATTTTATCATTTGACTTTATGCTGTACTTTCATTCCAAGTCTTCTCATGTATTTGGCAGGATGATCAAGGAAGCTCTGAGTGTGACTTACGTTTCTAGTTAAAACCAAAACCCAATATCACTAGGTGAAGTAATGAATGGAGGTTAAGTATTTTGAGGAGAGAAACTGCTAAATGCAAAGGAATATTTCCTATATGTTTTTACTTGTTTCCATTTCTAGGATGGCTAAGTGAACTCTACTGAACCTGGCATTTTCACAGATAGCAACTATAAAGTATGGGGGAAATATTACCTGAAAGCCCTAGAGAGTGAAAATAAGCAGGTAGATTCTGAAAGGGAATTGAGATTCAACACTTGGAAGCAGGGCCCAGTGCAGAGTGAGTTCCCCATTTTACAGCTTTTCGACTGAGGACATGTTGAGGTTAATTAATGTCACCTGGGGTGACTAATTCCAGTAGATAAACCACATTCTTTTTGGTTTGATGATCCAAAGAACAGGGTTCAGGGCAACCACAGCCACTGGAAAATGAAGCTAGAATTCTGGAAAGGAGAGAGGAAGACAGGGGAGGCTCCCAATTCAATGTATATATAGTACCCAAAGTTTTGACTGACCCCTGAACCACGAACACGTGGAGCAGATATAAAGTAGCACAGCTAAAGATGAAAGAACTGAATTGAGATTCGAGCTGCCACCCAAGAGATAGTTTTCAATTTGTGTATAACCGAATTAATTGCCTGCTAAAACAAATAAATCAGTGCTCTTCAAAGAAGTCTAACAGATTTTAGAGTCTTTACTCCATAATATTCACATTCATACATTCCCATGATACAACCCTGAGTTAAATAACATATGAAGAACCAAGAAAATGTGACCCCTTCTGAAGAGAAAAGGCATTAGTCTGAGACTAATTCCAAGATGACCCAAAGGTGGAAATTAGCCAAGATTTTAAAGCAGCTATTAAAACCATACTCAATGAAGACAGAAAGATACACTCATAATGAGTAAAAACGTAGTAAATAGAAACTACAGAAAAGAACCAAATGGCAATTCCAGAACTGAAAAATACAATATTTGAAATAAAAATTCACTGAGTGAGCTCACATCCATTGGAAGTAACAGAAGAAGGTGTCAGTGAACCTAAAGATAGAGCAGTCGAAATTTTCTTTCTGAAGAACAGAAAGAAAAAAGATTTAAAAAACTGAACAGAAAAAAATGAAAAGAGCCTCAGGGGCCTGTGTGACATAAGTAAAAATGTCTAATATACAAGTAATTGGAGTCTCAGAAGGAGAGAAGAAAGAGAATGGGACAGAAAAATATTTGAAGAAATAATGGCCAAATTTTTAAAAATTTGATGAAACACATACATTTGCAGATCAAGAAAGTCAGTGAACCTCAAACAGGATAAATTTGAAGAAAACTATGCCTGTGCACATCGTATTCAGACCGCTGGACACCAACAATAAGGAGAAAATTTTGATAATAGCCAGAGAAAAATGGCAGGTTACCTTCCAGGAAACAGTGCTTTAAATTAGCACTACCTTCTCGTCAGAAACTACAGAGTCTAGAAAAACTAAAATGATATTTTTCAAGAGAGGAAAAAAAACCCTGTTAACCCAGAAATCTATATCTAGTGAAAATATTTTTTCACTAGAAAAATCTAGTGAAACTATCCTTTGAGAATGAAGGCTAATTAAAGACATTTTCAGATAAAAGTAAACTAAGAGACTTCATTGCCAGCAGACCTACATCACAAGAAATGCTAAAGGAAGTTATTCAGGCTGAAGTGAGATAACACCAGATGGAATCTTAAATCTTCAGGAAGGAATGAAGAATGTCAGAGATTGTAAATATAAAAGAGTATTTTTTTCATCTCAGTGTCTTTAAAATACACAGAACTTTTTAAAGCCAAATCATAACACTGCCTTGTGGTGCTTATAATGTGCTGTGTGTAGATGTCATACATAAGACAATTATAGCATAAATAATGAGGGGGGTGCATAGTAAATGGACTTATACAGTTGCATGGTTTTCGATTTTATATGAGGTGGTATGAAGTGAACTCTCAGTAGACTGTGAAAGGTCAAGAATGTATATTTTACTGCTTAGAGCTATCACTAAAAATCCAGTAGATAAATTAAAGTAGAATCCTAAACACCTTTAAAATGATCCCAAAAGAATGCAGGAAAGAACAAACAGAGAACAAGAAACAGAGGGGGCAAACAGAAAGCAAACAATGAAATTGTAGCTCTAAATGCAAACATATCATGCTAATCATATTTAATTATATTAAATGTTAATGGACTAAATACTTTAAAAATCAGAGTTAATCAGGATGGATTAAAAAAACAACTATTTTCTGTTAAAAGATAAACTTTAAATATAAAGATACAGTTAAGTTTAAAGTAAATTGGTGGAAAAAGATACACCATGGAAATAGCATAAGAAGTCTAGAGTGCCTATATTAATATCAGAGAAATTAAACCTTAAGACAAAAGGTATTACCAGAGTTAGTGTTTGATAATAATAAATCGGTTATTACATTAAGATAAGAATTATAAATTAGTGTATATACCTGACAAAATTCCAGTGAGATTACTTTAAGTATCTTTGAGTCTAGAATTTTTTGAGGACTCTCAATTTTGCGTCAAGAGACACAGGTGACTCATCACTTTAGGCTAACAACCATTTTGTAAAATTGTGGAATCAAAGCTCAACACAAGTGAAAAAAAGCATAGTTGGAGAGTGTGGATATCTGTATGTCAAATATATGTGAGGGTCCCTAGCCTGGAATCACGTGACACAAATCCTAGTTATTACTAGCTTCTGTATTAGCTAGCTGAGAAATAGTACCTCATTTGTGATGGTTTATAACCAATTTAAAATAAGATTAATAAAATATACATAGAAAATCAGAAAAGAAGTCCACCAGTCACTGTTGCTAACAGGGTTGCGAATATATACTAAGCACATAAATTCACTCGGGTTTTCTGGCAGGCAGAGCAAAGAGGGAAACACAGGAAGTTGCATATTCTTATGATCAGAAATGTTAAAACATGTCAGAAATTTCTCATGTGATCTTGAAGATCCCTTCCTGTATTTGAGATTTCATAAAAATGGGATAATAACATCTACCTTTCAGAATCTTGGTAGGAATGATTGAGACCACACTGGTACGTAAATGTTAGTTTTCTGTTGTCTTTATATAACTCCAGTAAAGGTTCATGGTAGAAATCTAAGGAGTCTGACTGTAGGTAACTTAGTTAAAACTCCAGAGTCTGACCTTCTATGGGTCATCTAGTTACTATTTATTTAAGTGTCCCTATATTGTGAGTAACCATGAAGCATTTTTACAGTCTTCTCCATACAAAGTAGATGTCACTGTCTGTGTTTCATAAGTTAGGCAGCTGAGCCCCAGAGAAGTGATGTCACTTGACTAAGGCCACGTATAAAGGTTTTAGTCAAAACTTGAACCCCTATCTCTACGTCACCAAAGCCCATGGTTTTTCTACTACATTACACTGCTTCTAAAATATGGACGAGTTTAACAATATTGGTATTATTTCCAAGAAGTATTCCAGTTTATAAAGCTGTCATTGTGAAGAACCAGCACACACTGGGTTAGAATTTGTGTTATGTGAAATCACAGACAGAGTCATGACTCAGAAGGCTCCGCATACCCCTGAGAGCATCAAAATGTCTATATTTTGTGTTTGTGTTTTGTTTTTTAAAAAATAATTTCTTGGTCAAGACTTGAGGACTTGGAGAGTGACAGAGAGTAAGCTCACCCTGGGACCACTAGTGACAGCTTTGCCAATAAGGTTAGAGCGTTCTTTAACCTTAAAGCTTGCTTAATGAAAAGAGACCCGCCCCCCAAAAACCTTTTTACTAACGTGTAGTGCTCTCTTGTCAGTTTGAAATGAGCAAACTGTCAGCCTGCCGATTACCATGCATACAGTATATGCTCATTAAATCATGCACTGTAAGTTTCTTCAGGTTGTCAAACTGCTTAATTGAAAAAACGTGTAGTGTCGCTCTTACAGGAAAGAGGCAGGAATCAAAGGGCTGGAGAGTTTACTCTTAATATTTCGGAGTTTGCTCTTAAGTGCAGCCAGAAATTGTTCTATTTTACAGTTTTGATTAAAGGACTGTTCCTTCTGCATCTTTTTTGGTTTCGTTTATAATTCAAACACTGTAATGATAATGCAGTTGCTTTTATAATGGAGCTACTAAATCATTCTGCCAGGAGATGAAAACCAAAGTAAAGGGCTCACCTTTTTGTGCTGTAGCTCTAAGGCCGACTTCGGTGTGTTGAGGCTGAAACAAACTAGGAATAAGAGATCTGGATGGGTTTTAGTTTTGCTAAATCTCTGCTGCTGTGTTTTCGTTTTAGGAGGTTTAGGCTTTAGCATCACCTCAATGGGTGAGTTAATCCTGCATGAGAGCTGATACCCTTAGGCTATCATGGCCTATGATAATTAGGCTGTTTGATTTGTTTGCATGGTAGCTCTAAAAAATACCAGTGCCCAAGCTGCACCCCAGATCAAATAAATCAGAATCCTTGGGGGTAACTGTTTTTAAAAGCTCTCCAGGTTATTCTAATATGAGCCAGGGTTGACAGAGCCTGGCCTAAATTGACTTGACTCGTCCAGCATTTCAATTCAACTGATTCAGCAGCTCTTATCATCAACCACAAGGCATCAACCAACGACTTAGCAACCAATAAACACTTCAGGGTTTCAGAAGGTTAAAAACTCTGATTTCTGAGCTCCACTTAGATCTATAAATGAGATTCTTTGGAGACAGGACCCAGGAGTCTCCATTTTTAATCAGAACTCTAGGTGATTCTTATGCCCTAAGGTATGAGAATTTGCTAGAGAAGCAAGATGATCTTTATAAGTGAAGCTGAGTGGAACTTCAGAGGAAAGTGCATAAATCACAGTAAAATCAGGACAGGCTTTTTTTTTTTTTTAAAAAAAAGGGATTTTGGTACATTCATTTAGGCTACCTGGGATCATGCATGGTTATAATGGCATTAGTTTTTTGGGGGGATAACCCCCCACAGCATCACCACCACTATTATGAGACCCTGGGATGCACACACACTTTGTAGCTTCTTTAACCTTTAGACACCTGGGCCTCACGACTAGGGCCAATGCATTTTTCAAGGGCTTAGAAAAATATTGAGAACTAAAAGGAAAAGAAAATGATTTTGGACTTGAAGTATGTAGAAATTGCAGAGTCAGATCAATTAGATATTTAATAAAATGTCAACAAAATAGAACATTGTGCTATTGCTATTAATTACTAAATTTAGTAATTATAAAGAGTCTATGTTTAGAGACATTTTATGAGTTTGCTTTTCTCACTTCTTAGAATGTCTGAATTGCATGATGATTGTTGAGAAATTTTAGCCAATTTTAAAATTTAATAAACCAAATTGTATGTAACCAAATGATTTTAAATGGAAAAATACAAAAATCTTCTCAAAAATTTTTCATCGAACACTTCTTTATTGTAATGTATCATATATAATATTGTATTGAGCCTCCCAAAGAAAAGGTGCCTAGGACCTAGGAAGGTCGTGTACCCCAGAGTATATACTTAAAAATTAAAGGATATTTAATTGTGCAGAACTCCACTCTCATTGACAAGGCTATCAAAATATGCCTAAGCAACCTTCTAAAGATATAGTTGAAACTAAATATTGTTGCTCACCTTCCCTCTAGGGGGGGAAAAAAAGCCAAAAAAGATAAAAGAAAAAAAAATTTTAAGCTACATACCACACTGCCTTTAAACGTACATCACTTACATAAAAGTTGGGATAGTTAATGAGCATCAGATGAGACTTACAACGCCAGTTGCACACTATATCTTTTGCTCAGAAAATTACCCCTAAGAAATTGTGATAATAGTAGTGAAACAACACGTGACTAAAATAAAAGAGAAGTAGAAATTTGGAGTCTCTGAGGTCAGTTGGTAACTAGAACTAAATGTCTTTTTAAAATTCCCCATGCCACTTTCATACCTTGGATTTGATTACATAGTAGGTCCCCAGTTTCAGAATTCTTCTGATCCATCGATTACGAGTCCCACTACTAACATCTTACTTAAGGTACATCTTCTCCTTTTCTTAGCCCCTTTTTGTTTCTTTTGTGACAGTTACCACTGCTGTTTTCTTTATTTTTTGGTTTACCTTCTTTTTTGACTGTCTCCTTCCCCAGAATATAAACTCCATGAAATCATGAGTTATGGCTGTACTTTACCAAATCAATCATGGAGAAGAAAGGGTGGTGACAATTGATCACTTTGTCCTTGCCAGCAATGATTAGTCAGGAGCGTCATACTACTGGGACAGTGTTACAGATGCTTATGGTCAGGAAATATTTTAAAACACCTTTTGTAAACTTGGATTCTGTAACGCCAAGTCAATAAATGAGTGAAGGAAAGGAAGCTATATTTGAGTTTCATCTATATCTCTCTTACATCCTGCAGCGTCCAAAAGGAAAAAAAAAAAGGGAAAGAGTCAGCTTTTCTATAAATTCTGTGACTTCTAGATGAATAAACTGGTTAATTGTTCACTTGAAAAATGACTACTTTATACTTTTGGAAAGGGGCCTGAATATTTCTTGGCAATACTTCAACTGATTAATAATTTAGAATGGTGATGGACTGGAGAATGGAAGTGGAGCTAATAGCCTCTCATTTTCCTCTTTATTATTTTAGACAAACTGGTAAGTCATGGTAGAGGTGTGGGGAGTTTCTGGGTCAACTGACTAGAAGCTTTGGATTAAAAATGGAGAGAGGTATTTGGTCTCTCTAAGGTGTTGACTTCACCCGTAATGGAGCTGGATGACTTTGTGATGTGTTGCTTCTGATACTTAGCTGCTTAGAGTTGCTATTACACTCCCAAAAAGTCTGTGTGAACTACAGGCAACTCCTACTGTGACTGCTGTGTGCCATATCAGACTAGACACTGCTTGGGAAGAAACAACGGGTCCAACACAATTCTAACCTTAAGAAGTTCAAAAATCTGGCAAGAGAGACACATATGTCTATAAATCATTATTCTACCAGGTAAAAAGTATTAAGTGTCTTAGGAGAGGGCTATGAACAAATACCATGGGGGCCATTAACTTATGGATTGATGTGAGGGATCTGCCTAATTGGGAATTAGTGATTTGAAACAATGTGAGAACGTTAAACTATCTACTAGTAACTGTATATGCTGGTAACAGCAATCAGAATGAGAAAATGCCTAAGAAAGGAATGCTGGCATGAGAACCTCGTTGGGATTTCCAGGGCTATGTAAAGCTCTGTGCCTGTATTCAGAAAGATAGGATTCGGATAAATTGTATCCTAGAAGGAGTGAAGTGAGTCTTCTCCTAGAAAATGCACAAGTGTTTAGCTGGAAATTTCTACGTGTTTTGGGGAGAGGCTGTGGCTTTAAAAGCAGCCAGTGTTATTGTGGATGTTGCCGGGGGTGCTGATGTTCTTCTGTCTCTAAGGGAAGAGTGTCTGGGCCCCCCAACTGAATCCCACAAATTCTGAAGAGAGTTGAGTTTTTCATCTAAATAAGACAGTGTGTATTTGAGTGCCAAATCTGCTTCCACTGGCTGAATGTTTTGCTAATATAGTCAGGGCCTGAATGCAATTAAGACTCACCTCAAGGAGCAATGAATTATGCATGCTTTCCCTGACCTCCCATCTCCCGAGGACTTAAGTAACTTCCAGAATACTCATGTTTTGAGTATTTGTATATGTTATTGTTATGGACTAAATTTTGTCCCTCCAAAATTCATATGTTGAAGCTCTAACCTCCAATGTGACTATATTTAGAGAGAGGGCCCTTAAAGAGGTAATAAAGGTTAAATGAGGTCATAAGGGTGAGGCCCTAATCCAATATGACTGGTGTTCTTATAAAACGAGGAAAAGACACCAGAGATGCAGCCACAGAGAGAAGAAATCATGTGCACAGCAAGAAGGTGGCCTTCTGCAAGCCAAGGAGAGAGGCCTCAGGGGAAATCAAATGTGCTGACATCTTGATCTTGGACTTTCAGCCCCTAGAACTGTTGAGAAGTACACTTCTGTGGTATTTTGTTATGTCAGTCCTAGAAGACTAATATGGTTATTGACAAATCCTCCTGCGGGTTTGATTTGTGAGCCTAAGTCAACGACAAGTTAAATGGAACTCTCAATTTGGGCCAAAGCAACCATGAAAGTCCTTAGGAAATGATTCTCCTTCCCTTCTCATTAAGTAGTATCTAGCATAACCATGGTATAAAGCTACTCATTTACGCAGAGCAAATTTTTTACTCAGACATCTACTTATTCACCAAATGTTCATTGAGTGCCTACTATGTGCCAGTTACTCACAGATTATGATCAGAAGGAGCTGTCAGTCTAGAAAAGGAAATATAACAGGCACATAACATACTTTCATTTGTTTGTGGAAATACCGTGGGCATGCCAAGACTGAAGAGATTCACTGCAACTGAATGGCAGGGAAGACTCCTGGTGGAGGTGGAGTTGAAGGAGGGCTTTGGAGGATAGATGGGGTTTGGTCATGCAGGGTTGGGCAGTGAGGGAGAGAGGAAGGAATAGTGAGCAAAGGCTTAGAGGCGTAACCCTGGGAAGTTTATGGGGAGATGTGCACTTTGACTGAAATGTAGAATATGCAAAGGTAAATTTTCCTTCATAAGGATGAGCTATCTCAGACTCAGAGGGCTTCCTTCGTAAAGGAGTGATGATATGCTACACACTGTCCTTCACATATTGTTATGTTAACACATCCACACTCATAATAACCCTGCAAGGTATGTGTTAGTATAGTGTTATCCCAATTTATAGTTGGAGAAACTGAGGCATGGGTGGGTTAAATTACTTGCTAGTTACTAGGAAATGGTGGAGCTGGGATTTGAACCTAGACATCCTGGCTCCAGAGTTTTTGCTTATATAAAGGAGGTCTGAGCATCTAAACCAAAGTATGAGCGGGGGGGAAGTACTGGATGTCCATAGATTTGCAAATGGGGCAAGATGCAGACCTTTGAGATAGTGGGCAGCTTCTCCTATTTCCTTGAGCAAAGAGAAGGGCAGAGCCCCTGCTTCAAATAATCATGATGGGGGATCGCAGTGCCCTTGGCCACCTTCCTCTAAGTTATCCATGTTTGCAGCCATTAGTGGAGATAAATCCTCGGTACAGGGAAACAAAAGTGTTTTTCAGGCGCTTTGCTGCCATGGTTAGCCTAGGACAGGGTTATGAAAGGAGCTTTTCTGTGTCTGCTGCCTTCCGGGGTTACATTCTTAGTGAATCTACTGCCTCAAAATGGAGCTTGTTAGTTGCGTGTCATCCAAGGGTGGCAATTAGTTGCATGTGTTTGGTTGGGTGCCAGCTCCCAGGGCACCAGACCTCAGTGGGGGAGCCACTGTTTGTCATGAATTAGTCTTTAAATAAAAGCAAGTTTTTAAAATGGAGCATGCTAATTTGGGTTTTGCTAACCCCCTCTGAAGAAGGCTTGGCCTGTTCGGTGCCAGCTGGCTGAGTTGGCATTCAGCAAGAAACTGGGTCCCTACCAAAAATTGCATTGCTCCCCCCTCCCGCTTTGAGAGCAAAATGGCAGGAAGGAGCTGGTTGGCCCCGAGAAACAAGGTGAAACAAGGTGCAGGGACAACGCAGCAATCGGATGATGAAAGGGAATTGAGCTGCCCTGGTCATACCCGCTTCTCTCACCACCTTAGGAAGAAAAGTCCACCCCTCTCTTTCCCCACTCACGCTGTCCTCAGCCACCCATTCAGTGACTTTCTACATAAAAGCCTTCCTCATCCAATTGCTTATACACTGCACCTTTTATACTCTTCCAAGTCATACTTAAGGGATTATCACTGCAGCTTTTAACTTCCCTGAGAAAGAGCTGAATGAGCGTGAATGGGGCGGAAGAGTCTTCAGTGAGAAAGTGTCCCCCACCCCAAAATGCTCATAAAACCCCTAATCACGATGTAAGAATGCCATCCTGTTTTTGGTGGCGGCTGGTTACAAATGTGCTCATTAACAATTACTGTACATATAGGCGATAATTACAGGAGTCGTGTCGCACACACAACTCATGGTAATAGAATGTGGGGCAACAACGGGCCCTGGTCGCCTTACTAGGGCGCTTTTTACACACGAAAATCCATCCCACCGATCAAGGTTTTGATTCTTGAAACTCAGCACTTTGCCCAATAAGTGCTAATTAGAAGATTTGTTTTCTTACACTTTCCAGGTGGATAACCTGATCCTGAGTAATGGTGACTGTCATGCAATGAACTGTTGAAAACAGGAAGTCTTCAGTTTTTTAATTATCTATTTCGGTTTTGTTTTGCAAACATCCCTTTGTCTTCCAGTAGGTTTGCTCTTTATTGGGAGAGGAGCCTTGTACAAAGGCAAGACAGAAAAGGAATTTAAATAAGGTTTACATTTGTTCTGAAGGTTCAGGAAAGATGGGAGCTTTTTCTCAATATAAATGTTATTTGTGCAGCAATTACTGAGAAATATGAGTTGTCCTAGTTACTAATGTACGTTAAATTTCCTGGAGTGAGATCTTTGTGAAATTTCCTGGAGTGAGATTTTTTTTTTATTTTAACTTGTTTATTTGATGCCAGTGCCTCTGTTCTGCTGAATGTAGCATATTAAGTTTACTAATAAACCCACACCCCATTCCTAAGAGACTCGGCCTGAAAGCCTTCTTGACAGGACAAGAATTTGTTTGCTTGTTTGTTTATAAACGTTGATGCAGAATTGACAATGATGGACATTTTGAATATTTGAGTACCATATATAGTTTTAAGGGGGATCTTATTTTTTCAAGGCAATGCATTTTCTTTAAATGTGCATTTAATATTTTTGGTCTCGGCAGGACAATGTGTTGCTTTTAAGGATAAGAGCCCGTAATGAGCCCATGAGCTTTTCATTTATGATGTATCTGACAGGATTGCGGTGGATCTGATAGGGGATGCATGGGATTATGTCTGCAATCTGAAAATAAACCAGCTGGTATTCTGAAAACATTCAGAGAACACCGAACACCCCCATGTTAATGGCCCATGGCTTGATCCAACATCTGGATCCAACATCTGGAAAATTCCTGGTAGGGCATTTACATAAGAGTAGGACAGATTAGCCATATTCTCCGTAAATCTAAGGAACCTAATTAATGTGTTGTATACTTCTTATGGCCCAATTCATATATATTTTTTTAACATCTTTATGTTAAACTAATATATTGTCATTTTTACCATGAAAGTCAGCACAAATCATTAATGATTCCAGCAGCTATTTATGTTCTTCTCTTGTCTAGTATATTCCAGTTAACGTGAAATTATTCCTATTAGAGACATGATTGAATGATAGTAACCTGACTGTAACTTGTTGGCAGAAATTCTTTCATAATGACAATAATGAACTATGCTTTGGAGTCCTTGCTGGGCTGTGTTAAACAGGAAGGTTGGATTTTATATGTTTCTAACCATCATGAACAATACTTCCTTTTTTAAAAAATTAATTAATTTCTTTATTTTTGGCTGCGTTGGGTCTTTGTTGCTGCGCATGGGCTTTTCTCTAGTTGCGGCGACTGGGGGTTACTCTTCGTTGTGGTGTGTGGGCTTCTCATTGCGGTGGCTTCTCTTTGTTGTGGAACAAGGCCTCTAGGCACGCAGGCTTCAGTAGTTGTGGCACGTGGGCTCAGTAGCTGTGGCTCACTGGCTCTAGAGCACAGGCTCAGTAGTTGTGGCGGGCGGGCTTAGTTGCTCCGTGGCATGTGGGACCTTCCTGGACCAGGGCTCAAACCCGTGTCCCCTGCATTGGCAGGCAGATTCTTAACCACTTTGCCACCAGGAAAGTCCCATGAACAATACTTCTTAATGACTGTGTGAATTGAAGGAAATGTGCTATCTTGTAAATTTGTTTCAGTGTGGGAACTTATCATTTTTGTTTAATTTGTTGGAGGAAGGAACCACTGTTTGCCATTAAAAATGGTGTTCAGGGACCACTTTGCAATACACACACGTTATGATCAACAACAGTATATAGAGCCTAGATGAGTTCATCATTGCTCTCCTTATAGACAATATCTGAATTTTTAAGTGAAATTTTCCGTATCTAATCATCACTGTAGAATGAAATATTGTCATCAATGGCAGTGACTAAGAAAAATACAGAGAGCTTGATACTGCCATGAGATTGATAATTTAATTATCCTTTTTCTTTCACCTAATCTTGATCTGCTAAGGCCACATGATGTGACTGAAAATGCATATCAGGCAGATAGTCCAAGATATCTAAGAGGAGCAGTAAAAAGGACAGCTTTAGCTCCGTGAAAATTCCTGGTAGGGCATTTACATAAGAGTAGGACAGATTAGCCATATTCTCCGTAGATCTAAGGAACCTAATTAATGTGTTGTATACTTCTTATGGCCCAATTCATATATATTTTTTAACATCTTTATTGAAGTATAATTGCTTTACAATGGTGTGTTAGTTTCTGCTTTACAACAAAGTGAATCAGCTGTACATGTATATATATCCCCATATTTCCTCCCTCTTGCATCTCTCTCCCAGCCTCCCTATCCCACCCCTCTAGGTGGTCACAGAGCACTGAGCTGATTTTCCTGTGCTACGCGGCTGCTTCCCACTAGCTATCTATTTTACATTTGGTATATATAAGTCCATGCCACTCTCTTACTTTGTCCCAGGTTACCCTTCCCCCTCCCCGTGTCCTCAAGTCCATTCTCTACGTCTGCGTTTTTGTTCCTGTCCTGACCCTATGTTCTTCAGAACCACTTTTGTTTTTTTAGATTCCATATATACGTGTTAGCATACGGTATTTATTTTTCTCCTTCTGACTTACTTCACTGTATATGACAGTCTCTAGATCGATCCACCTCACTACAAATAACTCAGTTTCGTTTTTTTCTATGGCTGAGCCAACTCATATTCTTTTGTCTCACTTTTTACTCAGGCCATTGCTGTGGAAACCAGCTTAGGGCAGGTGTGACCCGAGGCCTCTTGCCTAAGCTGAATTGGGTCTCCTCATTTTCTGCCTTAGAGCTTCTCTGATACCTTGTGTGAGAGTTATTCAACCATGAAGTAATCCCTGACTAGCGTGAGATGGGAACTGGTGAAGAATTACTGTCCTCTTCCATGCTTTGTTCGCATTATACATATACATCTGAAGCACGTAAGGTTTCTCAGAGAGTTCCAGCCTGACTGAGCCCCAGTTGCCCACAGTGGTGATCAACTTGAGAATATACCCTTCTATTGCATTTTACTCCACATAAGATGCTGTTGGAGCCCCACCAAGATCAACTTTACTGAGTCAGCACATCATGACCCAGCTGCTTGTAGTATTGGATGCAAAGGCCTCACAGATGAACCCTTCTCAAGAGAATTACCTTCTGTTGAGAGGAGCCACCTTCCCCAGAAATATCCACGAGATTCTTCAACTCTTGACAAAGGGCAATCCATAGCCAGTGACTGAAGCTGTCCAAGTGGGATGATACTATGGTGCCATTCATATTCCAGAGCTCTTTGTGGGATCAGGCCAAGGCTAGACTTCAACTAAAGCCACAGATTTTCTTGGCTTCTTCTCACGCCCATCCCACTCCCTTGTTTCCTCACAACTTTCTCCTGAGGGCACTTCTTCAATCAATTACTTGCACAGAAATGCCCACCTCAGGCTCTACTTCTAGGGAATATGATTTAAGACACCTTTCTTCCCTGTTTCACTCTCTATGGTCCCCCACTCCTGTTATCTAGGGCCCTTTCCGCAGGTAAACCACCTTTTAGTAAGACTTTGCTTTAGGCTCTGCTTTCCAGAGTTGGGTGTTAGGGTGGGGTGGGGAACCCAGACTATTACGAAGAACAATTTCAGTATGTTTGGAAGCTTCACTGTGTGCTGCCCACAAGATTAAGTGCACATGGTCCCTTCTGAATGTCCTATTGAGGGAACTTCAATCTAGAAAGAATCAGGCAACGTAAGATTATGCTAGAGTGAATGATTCAGGTAATACATGCAAAAGTTGAGAGATTTATTTTGTGGGACTAAAGATGGTATCAAAGACTTGTTGGAGGAAGTGTACTTGAATCCATGAGAGAAACATTTCGAAGGAGGAGAGAGGTGGCAGAAGGAAATTCAGCTTGGAGAGACATCATGAATAAAAGCTTTGAGTGTGCTTGAAAATCATTAGTTCAAGAGACCCTGACATTGCCACCATCCCTGTGGGAATATAGGCTTCATATACAAGTTGGATATGTCCAGAATGTGCTTTTATTTGTTCTATAGATATCTTTTCTATAACTAGCAGTTCCAGGCATTATGATGGGCACTGGAAGTGATAAAATAGAAATTGTCTCTGCTTGAAAACAACTTGCAGGAGAGCAAATACATAAGCAAACAGGTAAACACATATAATTACAGGGTTTTTTCTAAAGCTCTGAAGGAAATTAACAGTGCAGTGCCATGACAGAAAATAACAAGGGTCACATATGTTAGATTGGGTGGACCAAAAGTCATCCCTGAGAATATGATGTTTAAGCAGAGCTCTAAAGAATGGAAAGTAGTCAGTACTGTAAAAGGCAGTGGAGCAAGGAGGAACATGGCAGCCAGAGGGATGGCATATGCAAAGGTCCTGAGGCAAGAAGTACTTCAATGTATATGAGGTACAAAGAAGACCAGTGTGACTATGTAGTACTGAATAAGGGAGTGCACAAGACAAAGCTGGAAGGTAGGGAGGAGCAGGATTTTAGAGGGCATCATGCTTTTTTATCCTCAATGTAATGGAAAGCAACTGAAGGTCTTTAAGGGCAGAAGTGATAGTTTCCAACTTACGGTTTTAAAATATGACTATTGTGTGAAAAATAGATTGAAGTGGGGGACACAGATAGATGTGGGGAGAGCAATAAAAAAGCTATTGCAGTAATCCATGTGAGAAATGATGATCACCAAGCCTAAGGAGAGTCAATAGTGAAGTAGAATTTACTAGAATGTAATTCAGGACAGCAGGGGCCTACTCCCGTGATCACTGTTTTATCCAGGCCTACACCTGAGGTCTGTGAGGGCCCGGGAAAGAGTACAAATGGAGGTCACATACCACCTGTCTAAATATCTAAAAATTATAAATGCAGCTAATAAGCTGTAAAAGAAATGCTTTTTTATCCTTCTACCATGACAATATAACTCTTCAGCAACAAAATCCAAAAGTATAGGTAAAGCTATCATTTTTATATGATTGAAAATTGGCAAAATATCAAAGATAACTGAATATGATTATTGTTGCACATGTTCTGTTATTAGGGATGATATTTGGATGGATTAAAGGCAGAAATAATTCATACATTATTACATATTTATTCCAAAGAAGTGATTTTTCTTATCTTCGTTTCAGTAAAATAAATATGGTGTTATAATCAACTTAAAAAAAATTTTTTTAACATAATTGTGTCCATTGGCAGTAATGATTTAATGCAGGAGTTTGCAGCTATGGCCTAGGGGCCAAGTTTGGCCATGCTCCTTCATTTACATATTACCTATGGTACCTTTTGTGCTATAATGGCAGAAATGAGCAGTTGCAACAGTCCAAAATGTTTGCTGCCGGGTCCCTTACAGAAAAATTTGCTGACCTCTGAGCTAAAGAATTAAAAACTAAACTGCATGTGTATTCACAATGTGTAAAATTTGAATTTATTTTCATTAAGCCTCTCAATTAATTATAAAAAAATTAGAAAGGTTATTTTTTGAATGTTTTTTAAAAAGTTACATTTCTTGTAAAATATTCAAAATTACTTATTAGAATTAAAGGGCAAAATGTAGAGTACGTTAACTAATATAAACATGTTAACTCAATTTAAATATGCTAGATTTTAATTTTTTACCGTATTTTGACATTTTAGTTAAATCTTATTAGTTTTATAAAAATAAAATAATTTCCGGTTTTATGTCAGTGTCTGTCTAGTTGCAATCTATTATCTAATATCAGTGTAAAGAACTGATATCAGATTTCATACATGTCATGCTGTGACCTTCATATATTCAAGTTTTAGAAAAGTGCGTGTTATTTAATGTTGCAAAATGTACATAAACCACTATGTACTGCTGGAATTTGTGAGACCTCTGAAACTATGAAAGGGCACCAGAAGATTCTGATAAAAGAAGAAAATATACGTATAGCACGACTGGGAACTTAGTTTTTTTAATGCAAGACTGTTGCCTTCGTGCTAGCTGAGTGGAAGGATCTGACAAATTAATTTGTCTTTCTTTGATTTAAGCCCTCCCACTGCTCGAATCCTGCCCACACCACATAACAGTGTGCATCTCTGTTGCCTGCAGTTTTGCACTTGCACAGCCCACAACCCACAACTCTTCCTGGCATTCAGACTCAGTCACCTTTTCTTCAATGATATCGAGCAAGAGAGGTCGAGAAGCACTTTCCCAGGGCATTAAACCTCATTAAGCACACGAATAGAAGTTACTAGTTGTATTTTACAAGAACCAAGCACCAAATCCTAAGTAACAGGGTCGTGATGTGTTTTCTCATCATTTTTGGTGGAGATATGTTTGTGATTTGGAGGCCCTCTAAAGTGTGGGGTTCAGGATATATCAAATGATAAAGTAATGTAATACACAATGTGCAAACTATAGAAATGCAAGGAGAAATAAATGGAAACATAATAATAGAGGATATTAAATGCTGAATCTATGGAAAATCAAGTAGATAAAAAATAATCTGATCAAAATAATTGATAAAGATGAACTAGATAGTAATATCTAAATTTAGACCCTGATAAGAGAGAATGTATCTTCTTTTCATGGGCCTTTGGAAAATTTGCAATGCATGGCCTTTATAGGTTACAAAGACATCACAGGGGATTTCAAGAAGCCCTCATCACCTGATTACAATGCAATAAACTAGAAATTCATTATCAAAATCTTATAATCTAGACATTTAAAATACTTTGATAAGCAACTCTTAATTCAAAGACACATTCAAAACCCAACTTGAAAAATATATAGACACCATTGAAAATTAAAATGTAACACATGTAAACTTATGGGCTACAGCTGAACCCATGTTTAGAAGAGAATCTATAGCCTTAAACACCTGAGTAACAAAAAAATAACAAAAAATAAAGTGTATTAATTATTCTGTTCAGGCTGCTGTAACAAAATACCACAGACTAGGTTGCAGAAACAGCAAACATTTATTTCCCACAGTTCTGGAAGTGAGGACCCATTTCCTGGTTTACAGAGGTAGTCTTCTTGCTATTTCCTCACATGGAGGAAAGGACTAGAGAACTCTCTGGTGTCTCTTTCGTAAGGACAGTAATCCACTCATGAAGCTCCACTCTTATGACCTAATCACCTCCCAAAGGTCCCACCTCCAAATACCATCACATTGGGGATTAAGTTTCAACATATGGATTTTGGGGGGATATATTCATTACATAACATAAAGAAATTAAACATCAGATTTAAGAAAAGAGCAATAAAATAAACAAGGAATACAGCGAGAGCCAAATAATACAGACAAGGTCAAAAATTAAGTTTCCTAATTTAAAAACAAATCCAGTTTAAGTATTATGAATAAACCCAAGTGCTATTTCTTTGAAAATAGTGCTACACAATGAAATAATCCACATGATATCCTGATCAAGGGGAAGATAGGGAGCACAAAAATACAAAATTAAAAGTGTAAAGGGAGAAATGAATGTGGCTAAGGAAGCCACTGAAAGAGTCAAAGGAGAACCTTTGCAAAATATTTTGCATATAACTTTGAAAATCTTGATGGAATGGATTTTTTTAATAGGTAAATAAGTTACCCAAGAAAAAAGAGAAAAACTTTAATAACATTGGAAAAATCTGAAGTTATCAAAGATCTGAAAAAGCCCCAGGTCTTTACGCTTTAAGACGCAAATTGTTTTGAACTTTTAAGAAATAGATAATGATAATGCTATTTAAAATGAGAACTGGTAAGAGTAATTTTATATCTGCATAATGGAATGCTGTGCATTCATTACATAGGGCACAGAGGTCCTGTGTATGGCTGTGGGATAATCTCCAAAATATATTAAGGGGGAAAAACAGCAAGATACAGAGCACTGCATCTATTATATAATCACATGGGTAAATCTCTATATGTGTGTGGGGACATGTGTGTGCATGTATATGTATGTGTAATATCTGTAATGGAATACAAAAGCACCTGATAATAGTTGCCTCTGGAGAAGGGAACTAGGCAGCTGGAAGACAGATAGAAGGCAGATACTTTTTAATTTGTGCCATTCTGTACTTTTTTGAATTTGATATTATGTACATATACCACATAGTCAAAGAATTATAAAAACAAACAAAATTATCTTTAACACAAGGAAGGAAAACTGCTGATGTGTTTTAGGAAGTCAGCATCACACAGATACCAAAGTCTGACAAAGACAGCACAAAGTAGAAGACTATAAATCTTCTCCTTCATGGACTCATTATAAAAACTGACACAAAAAGTTAGTAAACGGGGCAGACAGCAGAAGCAAGAAGAACTACAATCCAGCAGCCTGTGGAACAAAAACCACATTCACAGAAAGATAGACAAGACTAAAAGGCAGAGGGCTATCTATGTACCAGATGAAGGAACAAGATAAAACAGAAAAACAACTAATCAAAGTGGAGATAGGCAGCCTTCCAGAAAAAGAATTCAGAATAATGATAGTGAAGATGATCCAGGAACTCAGAAAAAGAATGGAAGCAAAGATGAGAAGATACAAGAAATGTTTAACAAAGATTTAGAAGAATTAAAGAACAAACAAACAGAGATGAACAATGCAATAACTGAAATGAAAACTACACTAGAAGGAATCAATAGCAGAATAACTGAGGCAGAGAATGGATAAGTGACCTGGAAGACAGAATGGTGGAATTCACTGCTACAGAACAGAATAAAGAAAAATGAATGAAAAGAAATGAAGGCAGCTTAAGAGACCTCTGGGACAACATTAAATGCAAGCATTCGCATTATAGGGGTCCCAGAAGGAGAAGAGAGAGAGAAAGGGCCAGAGAAAATATCTGAAGAGATTATAGTCGAAAACTTCCCTAACATGGGAAAGGAAATAGCCACCCAAGTACAGGAAGCACAGCAAGTCCCATTCAGGATAAACCCAAGGAGAAACACGCCGAGACACATAGTAATCAAATTGGCAAAAATTAAAGACAAAGAAAAATTATTGAAAGCAGCAGGGGAAAAACGACAAATAACATAAAAGGGAACTCCCATAAGGTTAACAGCTGATTTCTCAGCAGAAACTCTACAAGCCAGAAGGGAGTGGCATGATATACTTAAAGTGATGAAAGGGAAGAACCTACAACCAAGATTACTCTACCCAGCAAGGATCTCATTCAGATTCAATGGAGAAATCAAAAGCTTTACAGGCAAGCAAAAGCTAAGAGAATTCAGCAGCACCAAACCAGCTCTACAACAAATGCTAAAGGAACTTTTCTAAGTGGGAAACACAAGAGAAGAAAAGGACCTACAAAAACAAACGCAAAACAATTAAGAAAATGGTAATAGGAACATACATATCGATAATTACCTCAAGCATGAATGGATTAAATGCCCCAACCAAAAGACACAGGCTTGCTGAATGGATATAAAAACAAGACCCATATATATGCTGTCCTCAAGAGCCCCACTTCAGACCTAGGGACACATACAGATGGAAACTGAGGGGATGGAAAAAGATATTCCATGCAAATGGAAATCAAAAGAAAGTTAGAGTAGCTGTACTCATATCAGATAAAACAGACTTTAAAATAAAGAATGTTACAAGAGGCAAGAAAGGACACTCATAATGATCAAGGGATCCATCCAAGAAAAGATATAACATTTATAAATATATATGCACCCAACATAGGAGCACCTCAATACATAAGGCAACTGCTAACAGCTATAAAAGGGGAAATCGACAGTAACATAATAATAGTGGGGGACTTTAACACCTCACTTACACCAATGGACAGATCATCCAAAATGAAAATAAATAAGGAAACAGAAGCTTTAAATGACACCATAGACCAGATAGATTTAATTAATATTTATAGGATATTCCATCCAAAAACAGCAGATTACACTTTCTTCTCAAGTGCGCACGGAACATTCTCCAGGATAGATCATATCTTGGGTCACAAATCAAGCCTCAGTAAATTTAAGAAAATTGAAATCATAGCAAGCATCTTTTCTGACCACAATGCTATGAGATTAGAAATCAATTACAGTGAAAAAAAAACATAAAAAAAACAAACACATGGAGGCTAAACAATACGTTACTAAATAACCAAGAGATCACTGAAGAAATCAAAGAGGAAATCAAAAAATACCTAGAGACAAATGACAATGAAAACACGATAATCCAAAACCTGTGGATGCAGCAAAAGCACTTCTAAGAGGGAACTTTATAGCTATGCAAGCCTACCTCAAGAAACAAGAAAAATCTCAAATAAAGGATCTAACCTTAACCCTAAAGGAACTAGAGAAAGAAGAATAAACAAAACCCAAAGTTAGCAGAAGAAAAGAAATCATCAAGATCAGAGCAGAAATAAATGAAATAGAAACAAAGAAAGCAATAGCAAAGATCAATAAAACTGAAAGCTGGTTCTTTGAGAAGATAAACAAAATTGATAAACCATTAGCCAGACTCATCAAGAAAAAGAGGGAGAGGACTCAAGTCCATAAAATTAGAAATGAAAAAGGAGAAACTACAACAGACACCACAGAAATACAAAGCATCCTAAGAGACTACTACAAGCAACTCTATGCCAACAAAGTGGACAACCTGGAAGAAATGGACAAATTCTTAGAAAGGTATAACCTTCCAAGACTGAACCAGGAAGAAATAAAAAATATGAACAGACCAATCACAAGTAATGAAATTGAAACTGGGATTAACAATCTTCCAACAAACAAAAGTCCAGGACCAGATGGCTTCACAGGTGAATTCTATCAAACATTAGAGAAGAGCTAACACCCATCCTTCTCAAACTCTTCCAAAAATTTTCAGAGGAAGGAACACTCTCAAACTCATTCTATGAGGCCACCATCACCCTGATACCAAAACCAGACAAAGGTACTACAAAAAAAGAAAATTACAGACCAATATCACTGATGAATATAGATGCAAAAATTCTCAACAAAATACTAGCAAACAGAATCCAACAACACATTAAAAGGATCACACACCATGATCAAGTGGGTTTTATCCCTGGCATGCAAGGATTCTTCAATATACGCAAATCAATCAATGTGATACACCATATTAACAAATTGAAGAATAAAAACCATATGATCATCTCAATAGATGCAGAAAAAGCTTTTGACAATATTCAACACCCATTTATGACAAAATCTCTCCAGAAAGTGGGCATAGAGGGAAACTACCTCAACATAATAAAGGCCATATACGAC
Source organism: Delphinus delphis (assembly GCF_949987515.2). NCBI lineage: Eukaryota > Metazoa > Chordata > Mammalia > Artiodactyla > Delphinidae > Delphinus > Delphinus delphis. Next base: position 75,385,710 of record NC_082692.2, on the reverse strand, counting down.
AAACCCACAGCAAACATCATTCTCAATGGTGAAAAACTGAAAGCATTTCCTCTAAGATCAAGAACGAGACAAGGATGTCCACTCTCACCACTATTATTCAACATAGTTTTGGAAGTCCTAGTCACGGCAATGAGAAGGAAAAGAATTAAAAGGAATCCAAATTGGAAAAGAAGAAGTAAAACTGTCACTGTTTGCTGATGACATGGTAGTATACACAGAGAATCCTAAAAATGCCACCAGAAAACTACTAGAGCTAATCAATGAATTGGGTAAAGTTGCAGAATACAAAATTAATGCACAGAAATCTCTTGCATTCCTGTACACTAATGATGAGAAATCTGAAAGAGAAATTAAGGAAACACTCCCCTTTACCATTGTAACACAAAGAATAAAATACCTAGGAATAAACCTACCTAGGGAGACAAAAGACCTGTATGCAGAAAACTATGACACTGATGAAAGAAATTAAAGATGATACCAACAGATGGAGAGATATACCATGTTCTTGGATTAGATGAATCAATAGTGTGAAAATGACTATACTATCCAAAGCAATCAACAGATTCAATGCAATCCCTATCAAACTACCAATGGCATTTTTCAAAGAACTAGAACAAAAAATTGCACAATTTGTATGGAAACACAAAGGACCCTGAATAGCCAAAGCAACCTTGAGAAAGAAAAACGGAGCTGGAGAAATCAGGCAGCTGGACTTTAGACTACACTACAAAGCTACAGTAATCAAGACAATATGGTACTGGCACAAAAACAGAAATATAGATCAATGGAACATCATAGGAAGCCCAGAGATAAACCCAAGCACATATGGTCACATTATCTTTAATAAAGGAGGCAAGAGTATACAATGGAGAAAAGACAGCCTCTTCAATAAGTGGTGCTGGGAAAACTGGACAGCTACATGTAAAAGAATGAAATTAGAGCACTACCTAACACCATACACAAAAATAAACTCCAAATGGATTAAAGACCTAAATGTCAGGGCTTCCCTGGTGGCGCAGTGGTTGGGAGTCTACCTGCCGACTCAGGGGACACGGGTTCGTGTTCCGGTCTGGGAGGATCCCACATGTCACGGAGCGGCTGGGCCCCTGAGCCGTGGCCGCTGAACCTGTGCCTGTGCTCTGCAGTGGGAGAGGCTACAACAGTGAGAGGCCCGCGTACCGCAAAAAAAGGAGAAAAAAAAGAAAAAGACCTAAATGTAAGGCCAGACACTATCAAACTCTTAGAGGAAAACACAGGCAGAACACTCTATGACATAAATCACAGCAAGATCCTTTTTGACCCATCTGCTAGAGAAATGGAAAGAAAAACAAAAATAAAGAAGTGGGACGTAATGAAATGTCAAAACTTTTGCACAGGAAAGGAAACCATAAACAAGACGAAAAGACAACCCTCAGAATGGGAGAAAATATTTGCAAACAAATCAATGGACAAAGGATTAATCTCCAAAATATACAAGCAGTTCATGCACCTCAATATCAAAAAACAAACAACCCAATCGAAAAATGAGCAGAAGACCTAAATAGACATTTCTCCAAAGAAGACATACAGATGACCAAGAAGCACATGAAAAGCTGCTGAGCATCACTAATTATTAGAGAAATGCAAATCAAAACTACAATGAGTTATCACCTCACACCAGTTAGAATGGGCATCATCAGAAAATCTACAAACAACACATGCTAGAGTGGTTATGGAGGAAAGGGCACCCTCTTGCACTGCTGGTTGGAATGTAAATTGATACAGTCACTATGGAGAACAGTATGGAGGTTCTTTAAAAAACTAAAAATAGAATTACCATATGATCCAGCAATCCCACTACTGGGCATATACCCTGAGAAAACCATAAATCAAAAAGACACATGCACCCCAATATTCATTGCAGCACTGTTTATAATAGCCAGGACATGGAAGCAACCTAAGTGTCCATCGACAGATGAATGGATAAAGAAGTGGTACATATACATTGGAATATTACTCAGCCATAAAAAGGAATGAAATTGAGTCATTTGTTGAGACGTGACTGGATCTAGAGACTGTCATACAGAGTGAAGTAAGTGAGAAAAAGAAAAACAAATATCATATAGTAACACATGTATGTGGAACCTAGAAAAATGGTACAGATGAATCAGTTTGCAGCGCAGAAATCGAGACACAGATGTAGAGAACAAATGTATCGACACCAAAGGGGGAACGCCACGGGGGGTGGGGATGGTGGTGTACTGAACTGGGCGATTGGGATTGACATGTATACACTGATGTGTATAAAATTGATGACTAATAAGAAACTGCTGTATAGAAAAGAAATAAAATTAAAAAATTTAAAAAAAGCAAACTAATACTAAACTTTCTTTGGGTTATTTGTATGGAAATATGTTAATATCAATGTTTCAGACATTACATGAAATTCCTAAAAATCTTATATGTTCTGGTATAATGTTATAAGTCATAATTCTATTTAATACTTTAAAATGTATATCTCAGAAATAACTAAATTTCCTTGTCAATTGCATTATTATGAACTTTCATCAAATCTTTAACCGTTGTCATTTTTAAGTCTTTTGTCATTTACAGACAGTTCTGGGTGTACTCTGATTCTTTTGCAAAAATGTTCCTGTAAAAGGGTTTCATCTTCAAGGAATTCATGGAAAAGACTCTGACAAGTACAGGTTTCTGGTAACTGACTATACTGCTGAACTGAATGAATAAGCATTTTCAGAACTCTAATGGAAAACTGATGAGTTCATAAAAGTGCTAACAAACATCAAATGACAAAAAAATTAATTACATGGGACTGAGTGAACTGATGAGGATGATTATAATTTTTGTGACTTTCTGTTTGAATAATAAAAAAAAAGTTAGTAAATATGATTCACCACATTATTAAAAGAATATTAGCCCTATCAAAAAGGGTGCTTATTCCCAGAATGCAAGGATGTTTTGATAATAGGTAATGTATTAATATACTCTTTTTTATTAAAATACATTTGACTAATAACATTGTGTAAAATTAAAGTGTACAAGTTGATTTGATACATTTATATATTGTAATATGATTGCCTTTGTAGCAATAATTAGAACCTGTATCATGCCACATAATTATCATTTCTTTTTAGTGGTTGGAATAATTAATATCTAGTCTTTTAGCAAGTTTGATCATTATAATACACTATGTTGTCCATATTCACTATACTGTGCATTAGATCTCTAGGACTTACTACTTATTGCAAATTTGTACCCTTAAACAATATTTCAACAACATTAAGAATATTAATCTACTCTTAACCACTATCTACATTACCTCTCAAGTGGTAGAGTGCTGGGTGCTCAGCTGTCATCCATCTATAACTATAGTTATATATCTTCCTAATGCATTTTATCAATTCTAAAATGCTGTCAATTGTAAGATATCCTGATTTCAGAAATGTTAAAACGTGAAAAACTGTTTTTCTTAGAATCAATAAAGTTTAGTATCCATCCTTCCATCCATCCATCCATCCACCAATCCATCCATCCTTCCATGCACGCATCCATCCATCCTTCCATCCATCCATTTTTCCTTTCCTCCCTTCCTCTTCCCTATCTACCTATTATATCTATCTATCTAGACTATTTCCAAGATATGTTTTTAAGTGAAAAGTAAGAAATAGAACAGGGGCTTCCCTGGTGGCATTGTGGTTAAGAATCTGCCTGCCAATGCAGGGGACACAGGTTCAAGCCCTGGTCCAGGAAGATCCCACATGCCACGGAGCAACTAAGCCCATATGCCACAACTACTGAGCCTACGCTCTAGAGCCCATGAGCCACAAGTACTGAGCCCACGTGCCACACCTACTGAAATCCACACACCTAGAGCCAGTGCTCTGCAGTAAGATAGGCCACCACAATGAGAAGCCCGTGCACTGCAACGAAGAGTAACTCCCGCTCGCCACAACTAGAGAAAGCCCACACACAGCAACGAAAACCCAATGCAGCCAAAAATAAATAAATTAAATAAATAAAATTTAAAAAATAGAACAGTTTGTATACTATAGTCCAATCTATATATTTACAGAATAATATGTTTTATTGAGAAATAGTTGATGTACAATATTATATGTTACACGTGTAGAAGATAGTAATTCACAATTTTTAAAGTTTATACTCTATTTATAGTTATTATAAAATATTGGCTATATTCCCTGTGTTGTACCATATATCCTTGTAACTTATTCATTTTATCTATAATAGTTTGTACCTCTTAATCTCCTACCACTATTTTGCCCCTTCCCCCTCCCCTTTCCCTGCTGATAACCTCTAGTTTGTTCTCTATATCTGTGAGTCTGTTTCCTTTTTGTTATATTCACTAGTTTGTTATATTTTTTAGATTTCACATATAAGTGATATCATACAGTATTTGTCTTTCTCTGACTTATTTCACTTAAAACAATACCTTCCAAGTCCATCCATGTTGTTGCAAATGGCAAATTTTCATTCGTTTTTATGGCTGAGTAGTATTCCACTGTGTGTGTGTGTGTGTGTGTGTGTGTGTGTGTGTGTGTGTGTATCACATCTTCTTTATCCATTCATCTGTTGATGGACATTTTGGTTGCTTCCGTATCTTAGCCATTGTAAAGAATGCTGCTTTGAGCATTGGGGTGCATGTATCTTTTCAAATTAGTGTTTTTGTTCTTTTTGGATATATACCCAGGAGTGGAATTGCTTGCTGGGTAAACTAAACTATTTTTAGTTTTTTTAAGAAACCTCCATCCTGTTTTCCACAGTGGCTGCACCAATTTACTTTCCTGCCAACAGTGTACGAGGGTTCCCTTTTCTCCACATCCTTGCCAACATTTGTTATTTGTGGTCTTTTTGATGGTAGCCATTCTGACTGGTGTGAGGTGATACTCATTGTAGTTTTAATTTGCATTTCTCTGATGATTAATTATATTGAGCACCTTCTCATGTGCGTGTTGACCATCCATATGTGTTCTTTGGAAAAATGTCTATTCAGGTCTTCTGCCCATTTTTTAAGTAGGTTATTTGTTGTTTTTTTTTTTTTGCTGTTGAGTTATATGAGTTTTTTATTTATTTTGGATATTAACCCCTTGTTGGTCATGAGCAAATATTTTCTCCTATTCAGTAGGTGTCTTTTTCTTTTTTGTCAATGGTTTTGCTATGCAAAAGTTTTAAAATCTAATTAGGTCCCATTTGTTTATTTTTGCTTTTATTTCCTTTGCTTTAAGAAATAGATCCAAAAAAATATTGTACCATTTATGTCAAAGAGTGTTCTGCCTATGTTTTGTTCTAGGAGCTTTATAGTATCTGGTCTTACATTTAAGTCTTTAATCCATTTTGAGTTTATTTTTGTATATGGAGTGAGAAAATGTTTCAATGTTGTACTTTTATGTGTAGCTGTCCATTTTCCCAGCACCACTTAGTAAAGAGACTGTCTTTTCTCCATTGTATATCCTTGCCTCCTTTGTCATAGATTAATTGATCATAAGTGCATGGGTTTATTTCTGGGCTGTCTATCCTGTTCCATTGATCTGTGTTTCTGTTTTTGTGCCAGTACCATACTGTTTTGATTACTATAGCTTTGTAGCATAGTCTTAAGTCATGGAGTGTAACTCCTCCAGCTCTGTTCTTCTTTCTCAAGATTGTTTTAGCTCTTTGGGGTCTTTTGTGTTTTCATACAAATTTCAAAATTATTTGTTTTAGTTCTGTGAAAAATGCCCTTGGTATTTTGATAGGAATTGCATAGACTCTGTAGATTGCCTTCGGTAGTATGGTCATTTTGAGAATATTAATTCTTCCAATCCATGAACACAGTATATCTTTCCATCTGCTTGTGTCATCTTCAACTTCTTTCATCAGTGTCTTATACATTTTTGTGGTACAGGTCTTTTGCCTCCTTAGGTAGGGTTATTCCTAAGTATTTTATTCTTTTTGATGCGATGGTAAATAGTATTGTTTCCTTAATTTCTCTTTCTGGTAGTTTGTTGTTAATGTATAGAAATGCAGCAGATTTCTGTATATTAATTTTGTATCCTCCAACTTTATTGAATACATTGATGAGCTCTAGTAGTTTTCTAGTGGTGTCTGTAGGATTTTCTATATATAGTACCATGTCATCTGCAAACAGTGACAGTTTTACTTCATCCTTTCCAATTTAGATTCCTTTTATTTCTGTTACTTGTCTTGTTGCTGTGGCTATGACTTCCAAAACTATGTTGAATAAAAGTGGCAAGAGTGGGCATCCTTGTGTTGTTCCTCATCTTAGAGGAAATGCTTTCAGCTTTTCACCATTGAGTATGACATTAGCTGTATGTTTGTCATATATGGCCTTTATTGTGTTGAGGTATGTTCCTTGTATGCCCACTTTTTGGAGGGTTTTTATCATAAATCGATGTTGAATTTTGTGAAAAGATTTTTGTGCATCTATTAGGATGCTCATATGATTTTTATTCTTCAATTTGTTAATGTGGTGTTACAAAATAATATTTAAATAGATACATAGTATATATGTGTGTGTTATTCCCTTAGTAGTATTTACAGAAAACTTTAAGTTAAGGACCATTTTTGGAAAAAAGAATGGGGGTTAAGGGGGAGAGAAGGGAGTTTTTATTTTCTATCTTTCTGTACTGTTTGAATTCTCTAAGCTTATTCTACTTTCACCTTTATTTTAACAAATCAACAGAAATTTTTATGGCAGGGAGGTATTGGCCATTTGTTGCTTTGTTGCAGTAGAAGGTGCCAGAGAACCACCCAGATCACCTCAGATACCATTCACCACTTTTGGGAGTCCCACCACAGCTTCTGTGTACTTTTCTTCCAGTGGCTGCCCCTGCAGCCATTTTTGTAGAACCACCAGGAGGTACTGGTTCACTAGGCCTGCTGAAAGCTGGAAGGGCAGCCCTTAGCCAATTATTGAGTGGTGAAGGGGTGTGAAAGCACAGGTCTATTGCCCAGGCAGGAACTGTACCCCAGATCCTACCGTTGTGTGGCTTCCCGCTTTTCCCTTTCTTGCTTCTTGTCATTCCCTCAGGAGTTTCTCTTGGGAGCCCTTCCATAATCACTTAATAAATCCTGAATCCTCTTCACAGCATCTGATTCTGAAACCTAACACATGTGTGTTTTACTTTGATTTTTTACATTTAAGAAAACAAAATTTTAAATGTCCTATGTATGTATACATATGTATATGAAAGAAATAACATAGAGTGGAATCAAATTATATTGAGACAGCAAGGAAATGAGAGGACTGGCTTCCTTCCAGTGGGCCTTCTTATGTCTTACAGACACTAGAATCTTTTACTTTTATTTTTTTAACCTGACTTCAGTCTCTGCTATTCTACTTTCAGTAAAAGGACATCTGCCCACCTTCAGCACAGCCATTCATTTTCCTGTACATACTTAGATAACTATTCAGCTACTCATAGCTAATATATTAGACAAGTTACTAACAACTTTTGCCTTCTGGTTTCTTCTTGGTAAAACAAACTATCAATTCTCAGAGTGAAAAAAAAAGAAATTGTGTTATTGAAGGATAGCATCAAAATGGAATTAGTAATGGCTACAAAGAACTCTCCCTACTTTAAGACAGTTCAGTATTGTTTATCAGTAGTGGGCCTCAGTGGGCAAGTGAATTACCAAGAAGCACTTTTCTTTTAGATTGCATTGGTGCCTGTGCGTCCGGAATCCATTGTCAAATAAAGCCTGTCATTTGGGTGCAGCATCTTGCATTTTTAATCATGTTTTATCTCCCAGTTGCCAGTTTGCAACAGGTCTGCTGGTCAGTGTGGACTAGCAAGGCTATGTTGCAAATGTTTTATGCTCCTCAGGCAGTTTATTTATTCTGGTAATTGTTGCAGTATTTGTAATCTTCCTGTCTTTATCCTTAATGTGTGCCTGCACTTAGAACCATAAATTTCTCTGGATTTGAGTGGCTGTCGACAGCATGGTTTTAACTGTAACACACTCTGTGTGTGTGTGTATGTGCATGTATACGCACATCTATATACATGGATTTTTATTCTCACACCCACAAACAGGGTAATTTATAGCATAACACACGTACAGGCTTTAAAAAAAAAAAATCCCAGTGCCTATCATTAACAGCTGAGTGTTTTCTCTGTAGTGTAGTGCTGGGTATTACAGGGGAAACCCCCATCAAATGTGTTTATTTATGCAGAAGTAGGGTGAGGAGGTCTTGGGCAGGAAGCTATCAGATTGGAGCCTGCTTCTTCTGCTGTCAGGACATCTCCCAACAGCCCCTGAGAGAGGTCACCAAATCTTCTGGCCCACTATGCCTTTGTTAGGAACCAGACCGCCATCAGCAAAATCTGGAAACTGACTCATCAGTGAGTAACAATGGGGAGACACCAATTTTGAGAAGAGGCGTATATACAATTGAAGACAACAAAATAGTGAAGTATTGCTTACATTCTGTTTCTGTTCTTTTTATATATTTAATAAGGATGCTGTCTACTGCTGATGATCTGACTTTGTTAGAATTTACTTTGCCTTTTTAAAGGGAGACAAAGATTTAGGAAAGTGAGACTTACCTGGGGATTGTCTCGTTCATACTAGCCCTCACATTATTCAGGGTTGGCAGTTTTTGATTCTTGACTTGAAATCTATTTTTAGCTCATGAAGTTGGGTACTGGGTGCCTCAGGCATCTTCTCTTGTTTTCATATTTTGTTATAAGTACTAGTTTTATCTCTCCGGTCAGATTCTAAGCTTCTTGAGGGCTGGAACTATGCCTTGTATTTCGCTTGTATCTTCAAAGCATTGTTGCATAACTTAGCGGACTATTGGGTGCATGGTGGATGCTCAGTGAGTACTGATCGGTTGGATTTCTTACAAGGTATGTATTTAGCTTCTGCTTAGCTTAATCGTAGGTTGATGGTTTAGTGGGAAATTTGAGTTAAATGTTTACTTATTTATTCAGTAGCTCAGAGTATTAGTGTATGGGATGATTAGGTAGGTATTTTTGGACTTATATCAGTGGTTTTAGTCTTTCACTTATTTTTCTCTTTAACTGAGGAATCCTTTCTTTAATGGACTCCAGTGTGGAGAATGTGTACAATATGTGTACAATATGTACAGTATGTACAACGGATGAAAGGGGAGTTGCTTTGTTTGAAATGCGTGGAAGTTGAGGTTCCAGCTTGAGTGGCCTCCTTTTCATTGCTCCCTCTTCTTTCCTGCTCCATTTCCCCAAACATCCTCAAACCAAGTGGTCAGTGAACCATCTCCTTGGACTGATAGGGCTCCTCTGAGTATCGCTTGTAAACCATTTATCTAAAGAAAGTGTCTTTGAGTGTTTAATTACATTTGGTCCATAATTTTAAAAAACAGAGTTTATGTTCTAGAGCAGGTTCGCAGGAAAATTGAACAGAAAGTACAGAGTTTCCATATACCCCACCCCCACTGCTCACGGTTTCCCCTGTCATTAACATCTTGCATTGGTGTGGTACATTTGCTACAATTTGGTGAACCAATATGAACACATTATTATTTATTAAAGTCTCTATTTTACTTTAGGATTTACTGTTTGTATTTATAGTGGAACAAAATTCACCACACCAAAACATCTCTTTGGCATGCGGATTCTATTGAGCTGAAAACAATCAAGGCCCAAAACACCCAGGAAGAAATTTTGACTTTCCCCCTAACTGCCTAAAAGAATTTAGATAGAGGGCCTTTTGCCAAAATAAAGCTATCTTCAGAGGTATCTGCAAAGAATATGGGCTAGGTGTGGTGGAAGAAACTCAGCGGGGTCTAGAGATCAGAGTCACTCTGCATTCCATTTTCTCTGCATGTCCCAGGAAATACTTGTTTACCAAACATTTGCTTTTCCATCTCCTTGTGAATTACCTTCCTCCTCTTTGAAATCCCAAACCAGTACCCTCAACATCCTCATTTGTCTTTAGCTGAAGCTGCTATTTAAGGTGAGGGTTTTGGCCATTTTTAGCAAGTTACTTAGTTTTCCTGGGTCCCTCCTATGTATACATGTTATTAAACTTTTGTTTGATTTTTCTCCTGTTAATCTGTTTCATATCAACTTAATTCTTAAACTAGCCAGAAGAACCTAGAAGGGTAGAGGAAAATGTCTTCCTCCCTTACATATTGTAGAGTTCTATGTGGTGTCTTTCTTCCTTCCTTTTCCTTTCTTTCTGTCTTTAAAAGTTATGCTCTATCCCTTTATCACAGCTGGAAAAAACTCCAGGTTTATATTCCAAAGAGGCAAATCAGGACTACAGATTACGATCATGATCCTCCTCTGATAACTCAGAAGACCATCCACTGCTTTTGTGCTTTAGAAGAGCTGTAATTTTTTTTTACGTTAATTAATTAATTAATTTTTATTTTTGGCTGTGTTGGGTCTTTGTTGCTGTGCGTAGGCTTTCTCTACTTGCGGCGAGCGGGGGCTGCTCTTCATTGTGCTGCGCGGGCTTCTCATTGCAGTGGCTTCTCTTGTTGTGGAGCACTGGGCTCTAGAACGCAGGCTCAGTAGTTGTGGTGCACAGCCTTAGTTGCTCCAGGGCATGTGGGGTCATTCCGGACCAGGGGTTGAATCCATGTCCCCTGCATTGGCCGGTGGATTCTTAACCACTGCACCACCAAAGTCCCAAGAGCTGTAATTTATCAATGAAGCTAAATGTCAAGGTAAATTTTACTGGAACAATGCTATGCATTGTTAGAATATGTTGTGATATATTTGCATCTAATGTGTATTAATATGTGGGCAAAGGTTAATTTTGACTATTTTCATGTCCAGTTTTTAGACCTGTCCTTCCAAATACTGATTTGTGAAATACATTTTCCTTTCTTTGGGGGCCTGTCTTTGACTTTGACGCATTGCTAATTGTGCACACAATTTTTAGAATGACACTGACAATGAATACAAAATATTAATAAACCAACAAGGCAAGCAGTTTTCAAAAATCACATTATGTATAGTTAATGCTTAACTGACCTTTTCTGCAGTTACTTAAATCTTTTAAAAATTCATTTAATTTCAAAGCCTATTTATATGTAAATTGTCTTTAATTCATACATTGATTTAAAAGACTCATCCAAAATATCTTCTACCACAAGTGACCTTTCTGACTCTACACTTCTGGGAAAACTGTGAGGTGGTTTCTTGGTGACCCCACATCCACCTGTTGTACAACATATGCTAAGTCTGGTCTGTATAAATCACTCACAATTGTATAGTTTTCAGCCAACATTGAATTATTAACGGTGTAATTGTTCTAGTTACTCTCAGAAGTTCCACAGAACCATTTATGGGGATTTTTTTTTTTCTATTTTCATCCTCATCCAACAAATCTAATTAGAAGCTTTACTAAGAAATATTGTCCATTATTCAAAGAACATAGAGTTAGGTACTTAGTAGTTACTGCCTCCAAGGAGGCTGGGTCTCAAAGAAAAGCTTAAATTTATATTACTGCCTGCCATACAGACATGATAATCCAGAGAATCTTAGGAAAGCAAACAGAACAGGTTAACATCAATATTCCTCGTGCCATATATATTCATTCAACTCTAGTTTTCTACCTGTGTTTAGTTCACCTTAGAGAATTGTCTGAAGACAGTGCTTCAAAACAAGTTCTCTTTCTCTGGAGAGGCATATAATTTGGAATTGTCTAGTGTTTGTTATTAGTGGGTAAAGTGCAAATAACTTAAATCTTAATCGATGTAAAACATTGGAAGTAGAGTTAAAATATGCTATATATACTATATATATATATATATGTGTGTGTGTGTGTATGTATGTATTTATCTATTCTAACTATCTGTCAGGGTTTTAATTGAGGTACATGATAGGAGGTCAGGCATGCCCAGAATCATATGCAAATGTGTGTATGTGTGTGTGTGTGTTTATTAAGTGTCACCACATTGAACAACCCTTTGCTGTGAGCGTGATCCCTTAGACTTCAATGTGAATGCCAGCACCACTCACCCGTACTCTGGAGCTGTGCAGCATAGGGCCATATATATGTACATACTTCCTTCCACATTTCCCCTTATTCCCCAGTCCATGTCTTTATAAACTTTAGAATAGGTTGTATGACTCCAAAATGGTTAAGAATAACCAAACATACATACTTATGCACACACAAGCAAACTTATTAAATATACATATATATGTTCAGTATATATGCAGTTGATTGTCAATTTTTTCAGTAGTTATGTTTTATAAAGTTGCCACAAACATTGAATTAGTGAACTAAACTGGTGCTTTTAGTGGAAATTGGGGTTAGGTTCCTGTGAGCCTCCAGCTGCAACATTTTTGTTAACTGATCAGTATATACCTTGTTTTCTGTTTGTTTCTGTTTAAAGACACCTTATTATATACATTGTTGATTTAATAACGCTGAACTCTGCATGGCCAACAGCATTATAACTTGTGCCTGAATGAAACTTACCAAACATTGTATTTTCTCCAGAAGGCACATCACAGCACTTGGGAACATTAGATAGCATTTCAGCACTATACTTGGGGGCCATTTTAAACTTTTTTTTTTTTTTTTTGCGGTACACGGGCCTCTCACTGTTGTGGCCTCTCCCGTTGCGGAGCACAGGCTCCGGACACGCAGGCCCAGCGGCCATGGCCCACGGGCCCAGCCGCTCCGCGGCATGTGGGATCCTCCCGGACCGGGGCACGAACCCGTGTCCCCTGCATCGGCAGGCGGACTCTCAACCACTGCGCCACCAGAAAAGCCCCTTGGGGGCCATTTTAAACAGTGAGATCACCAAGAAAAAGTACAAAAATGTGAAAAAACATGGCACTAAATAGACCACAAAAAAGACACTTGTATACAGTATGAGAGCTGGAATGAGAAGGCAGGGTACCATCTTGCTTGGCCTCTATTGGGAACGGATATGTCCAGTGAAAAATTTTTTACCACTCTGCACATGTCCATAAATGGCTGTACATGTGCCATGAGCATTGATTTTGGGGTTACAAATACATCTGAGTGACTAGGCAAACTCACAAGTACAGAATCCAGAAATAATGAGGACCAACTATACATGTATATATTTGTTTATCTATTTCATGCAAGACATGTGCAAGTTTGGATGATTTCCGGGTGAACAGCAGACAGGAACACTGACTTCATAGAACTGGCTCGCATCCTCGCAGGGGATGCAGATATGAAACAATTACCCAAATAACTACCTAATTACAACAGTGGGAACTGCTCTAGTGGAAGGGTACCAGATCCTATTAGAGCATGTAACAAGGACCCACCCCAGGCTGAGGCATGAAGGAGTGCGTCTCTGAGAAAGTAACATTTAAGCAGTGCTCATACGGATGGATAAATATGCCAGAAAACATTAGTATGTATAATAAGCTGTACCAGGGATTTTCTGCTAATTCACATTTCCTGATACTTAGCTCTTCCTTCTTAGAGTTGGTGCCATTTATATAAATATGTATTTTTCAATATAAGAAAGCATTTCCTTTTACACCTGTGATAAGATTTCACCTACATGGGTCATTACTTGGAAGCCCCTTCTCTTTATCCCTTCATAGCTAGAAGATGCTGACAAAATAGCTTATCACACGGGGTGGGGGGGTAGTAAAATATGTCTCTGGGAGAGAAAGACCCTTTCTCTTCCCCATCTTTTGTTTTTTCTTCTCTTTTATCTTGTTTCCTCCCCTCTTCCCTCATTTCTTCCTTGCTTTCCTTTTTAAAATTGACTTTCCCTTTTAAGATGATTAACAGGATTCTGAAAGATGAAAGAAACCCTCTGATTTTTTTCCCAGTGGATTAAACGTCTCACTGGAAGTTGAATAACCAGGTAGTATTTTTAAGCTGTAAAAATGCCTCTGGCTTCTCCTAACCCTTACTGAATAAACTCGGAGAACTTGTTGAAATTAATTTTTAAACTCATTGAATAGAATTTAAACACTTAAAAATGTACTTTTTTTAAAGATCAATTTAGTAATATATAGACATTGCCCTTGATGGATTGGGAAAGTCAGCTCATTGATTCGTTCATTCATTCTTTATTCACAAGTATTTATCAAACCTCTGCCTTGTGATGTGCCCTGTGCAAGGCACTAGTGATATAAAGATGAAAAAGACGTATACCTCTTCATGCCTGTCTTCTCTCAGATTTGTCTGGAACAACTTTTTCAGATGATAACTACAATTGTATATAAACATCAGTTAGGCACGTATTCTATGCCAGTTACCATGACAGCATTTGATATGCATGTCTTCATCATGTCCCTATGAGGTAAATTCTATTACTATTCCCATTTTACAGATGAAGTAAGTGAGACTTTGGAAGGTGAAATAACTTACTTGAGGTCAGTAATTGGTAAGTAGCACAGCTAGAGTTTGAACCATCTCCATTCCAGAGCATATAACACTGCATTTCTTCCTGAAATCCTTGTGAGTAACTTAGTAACTTGAGGGATTTTAGTTTAAGATGCTGACTAAAATGAACTTATGAAACTTCAAGATTTTTATAATTCTGAAAAGTTACTCAAGAGTTATGGTGTCGTATCTTGGTTTCTTACCAGAAGACACCCATCTACAGGATTTTGTAGATGAGAAAATTTAGGAACCTGGTAGTTAAGGAACTTGCCCAAGGTCAAGTTGTTGGGAAGAACATGCCTAGGATTCAGCCCAGGGCTGTCTTATTTTGAACTATCAAGCTCTCCTTCTAAAAAGGAGCTTTTTTTTTTTTTTTAATATTGCTTTTGTTTTTTTCTGATTTTAGTACTCATACATGCTGAAGGTAGAAATGTTAGAAAACACATACACATGAATAACAACAAAAATAAACAAGACATTGAATTTTTCTTCTGTCTCTATCCACATAGATATTCCTATATTTTGTCGCTAATTAAAAGTGCATTATGGGTTTTTTCCCCACTGTTGGTTTCCTGTGCATTGGTTTTGTTTCTAACCTGAAACTGTTTGCTCCTGGAGGAAAGGGAAGCTCTCAGTGCTGTCTCCTACCGCACCTTTCCCCTTACCAAGCATATGATAAATTCTCAGTAAATACTTGTCACTTTAAATTGAATTGAAATCACCTACTGCCCATTATACACCCTTTTGCAGCTACAGGATGCAACAGCACAACCCCAGAGGCCTGAAGAAGGATGGGAATTCTGTTTTTCTGTCATTCTCAAATTCCGTCCCCATGTGCCTGGGGAATTGCTCAATTGCTGTGATTTTCTCCGGGATGAAACTCAGGGGACACGAAGGTTACAGCTTTCAGATGCAGCCGAGAACAAAGCAGCAGCGGTGAACAAATTCTCGACCAGTCCCTGGCTTATATCAGTAGTACAGTGAATGTTGGCAGAATGAATCGAGGAGGCACTTCCCTCCGCGGGGGTTTAACGGTGCGCTGTCTGCCTGTGGTGTAGGAAATGGGCTCATGGACTTCCACCAGACTACAGATTCCATCACTGCAGCAACTCCTATGCTTACCATCTCCCTGTTACCAAAGATCTCAGTCACCACATCCAAGGGCTGTTCTCAGTCTTGCTCTCTGACCTACTCCTTAACATTCTCCTTTTGGTTTCTGAACAATGTATTGTCTTTGCTTCTGCTTCTTACCTTTCCAATTATTTTTTCTCTGTCCCATTTTTCAACTTTCTTTGTGCTCCCTTACTTGAGCACTTCCTGAAGTTTATTCATTCATCTGCTACTCTTGTCTGTTGATGATGGGTGTTCTAGAAACCTTCATCCAAATTTCCAGTTTCAATGATCTCTATTTTGGAGTCCACTGCAACTACATCTCTGGCCTTTGTTCAGATCCCCATCTTACTAGGAGAAGCACAAGGGAGATTGCAGTGACCTGGTACTAGCAGGGGCTTTTATCCCCACCCTCACCCCCAACCCAAGTCTGAAGGGATGAGGGGAGGCCCCAGTTATAAACACCTGGCAGAAGGCACCTGGGTAGATCAGGAAGCATGCAGTAACTTTCAGAGGATGGAGATAGCCAGTCTTGGCCCCTTGTAGGGTGGTCCCAATCCTGGAGTCATCTAATCTGTCACCAAGGTCCCCCACTGACAGGACACATCTGTAGCCTTACTCCTCTGACCCTTTTGGATTATAGACCATATCAAGTCTTCACTGACTTGTCAATGTTCGATTGAAGAAGCCAGGTTGGTGCTTCTTGACCCTTTAGTGACATGTTGAAGGGCCCACAAGGAAAAAGTGTGGCTAGTTCTCCCATGTTCTCCCCTTTCAGTTTGACTCCAAATTTGCCCTTCTAACCTGACTCAATTATAGCACCTGAACTTGGTACTAATGAGAGATTGCTCAGGTTAGCATTAAGCTTGTAACCAGTTTCTCTCTATCAAGATAGGGTTAATTTTCTCACTGTGGTGGTGTTTCCTTAATACTCTTCTCTCTCTAGCAAGTCAGTTCTGCATCTGGTCCCTGCCTCACAGCCTTAGTCCTTGAGTTTCCCTTGGACAGCTCTGGTCTGGGATTTTCCTCTCCTGGTTCCCTTTCATCATTCCAGTCTCACATGCTACCTCCCCTCATCACCTGAGCTAAAGGTCCATCTTTCTCCCCCACCCCTTGTAAGTCACTCTCTGTGACATCATCTGTTTTATGGACTTAATACTGATACATACTAAAATTATCTTGTTCACACATTTATTTCTTTGCTATTAGTGTCTCCCTATCCCTTCCTCTACTCACCACCAGCAGAAGTTTGTTCCATGAGGACAGAGACAAAGTCTGTCTAGCTCACCAACCTCTTCTTAGAACTTAGAATAGACTGTGACACACAACAGGTTCTGCATCAGTCCTGCAATACATTTTGAATGATTGAACTTAACTTTCACTGGGTTTGGGGGCTGAGAACTAGTGGTGGAACCCCTCTGCATGAGGTCCTAACATTTTCCTCTGACCAAGTTCTTCAACTTTGGGACTAATTTTTTTTTTTTTTTTGCAATGTTATCTTGAGTATTCTGTTTTTAAAAGTGATGATGCCTTTAAAATATAATAAAACAATTTTTGGATAAGTTATACAAGTGGTTTACTACCTTTACTACCTTCCCTCTTTCATCATTCAGCCAAACAGTACCCTCTCCTGTTACTTTATTTATAGAAGAACTTGTACTTTTTAAAAGGCCATCAAATTATTTTATCTTGTGGTATTTTTACAGTAGACTTTACAAAGTCAAGAGAGCTAGTAATATCATATGAACTTTGACATGAGGAGACTGGGCCCTAGAGAGGTCAAGTGGCTATAAATTTGTCTCCTTTTTAAGTTGAAAGTAATGAACTGCAGGTGATGGGCCCTGTTTCCTGTGTTTCGTACACCCCTGCCCCTTTCTTACTCTTTCTGCTCTTTTAGTGTTAACCTCCTTACTAATCTTTCTTTCCTTAGGATCTGATATGCCATTTGTTTTACATTTTCAATGATTTTCTCTGGGTCTTAATTCCTTCATGGATGTCACACTGGTGTGCTTTGTGACTGGTGTAGAAACAGTCTTCCAGTTCTTCTGTGTGCCTTTAGGTGCCCAGTGTAGCATCGTGGTTGGAAAAGGGCAAGCTTGCTGGTAAAGGAATAACTTAATGAATCACTGAGAGCTCTCTAGCTTGTCTAAAGCCTAAGCTTGGCAATCAACAGCAAGACTATTTAAAAAAATATATTGAACTGATGAGAATGGGCTCACAAATGCTTCCTCTATCCTTTTGGCATTCTTCCTCCTGGGAACTATAAGTGTATTGGAAACAAATGTCCGTCCTTGGAGGCAGCGAACCTGGGTGTTGTCCCTTTATTTTCAATTATTCTCTATTTGGTTTTGGTAAACTCCTGTGCTGAGCTTCGGTTCCTTCTTCTGTAACAGAGGCTTTAAAACTTTCCTTATTTAAAAGCCAGTGTACTGTTTGTTGAAATGATGGTCTTATTTAGATTGTTTTAAAAAAAATGATATAAAAGGAGCTGTTCTGGTTGAAACAGTGTCATGGGTTTGGTATACATTGACACAGTTTGGAAACCAGTGATCAGTAAAATGGGCATAGTAATCTCTACTCTGTCTAGCTCACTATGTCCTCCTAAGGATCAAATGAAGTATGTGAAAGAGTTTTATAAAATCTACTTTGTTCTATCAATTATAATGTCATCATGAAGATAATTTTACCACTTTCATACCTTCCTTAAGGTCGTCCACCAAACATGTAACTGCAAACCCAGACTGAAAATTTTAAAGTCTTAAAATTGAGCAGCCACGTTCTTGTAGGAATATTTTACTTCAATGGGAGGACTGAGTGTAGAAACACTTGGAAAAACACTGATCAAGAAGGTTATTGAAGGCAAAATGAGGGTGCAACTCTATGAAAGGAGATGGTATTAAGCCAGAAGTTGGGCTGGCATTGTTTAGCATTAATTAAACTTGTAACAAGTCACAGTAATTCCACTGTAACCCATCTGGGAAGCTGTAATCTAGTTCCCAAGTGAATAAACCATAAGGCCAAAGGCCAAATAGTTTAACAAAAGGGAATTAGATGATTATCTTGTAAACTAGAGGAGCCGTGATATTGCAGCTTAATTAGAGAGCTCGGTAGGAAGCTAAAGTTACAGCAGAGGTCTTAAAGCAGTTGCCTGGTCATTTGCAAGATGCTAGAATGGTTTAATTTATGAGAAAAAAGAAGTACCAAATGGCCACTGACATCTAGAGGCTAAGACTCAGGAAAAACATAAATGCTATGGCACACAAATGGTAGCTGGGGGAAATGCTAGGGAGAACAATTTAATATAGTGTTTTTATAAAGACTAATGGAATAAGCAAAGAGTGTTTCATTAGTGATCAAGGAAATTGCATTGACAGGTATTAGACACCCATATGATCGGGGGATTAAATCTAAGGAGATGTTTAGGCTTAATTGGACACAGACCTAGAGAGTGCACTAATAAATAGATATTCTGGGTTTTGATCTTGGGTTAATTGTTGGGTTTTGACTCTTGGCATTTCTTTGATCTGTTGCTGAGCAGATCAGAACTGTTAATGTCTATCTTTTTCCCTGAAATATTTGATTAAAGTTTGATGATTTTCCCTTGAAATTCTCTCATTACTTTCCTATGACACTCCATAGGTAACCTGATAATTTTGTTCTGATTAGTGATTTACCTACTCTAGTTAGTGAGTTTATGAATATATGGTGCCCCCCCAAAAAAAACCAAACAAACAAGAGATGTGAACAAGACACATAGTCTGTCATCTGTATGTTTAATTTTTATCTCAGTGATAATCTTCATGCTTCTGGGTACTAACTAACCCATGTCCTGTGTACATATTCTGGGGACAAAATCATTCTGAGTTTCAACTGTAACTTTTTTTGCCTGAAGAATGCAGCTTCTGGGCCACAGATAGTAATGGGACAGTCTAGATAAACTTACTGGTTCAGCTTTGGGTTAGAACAGAAATCTTTGTAAATCATTCTGTTCCACCTCTGTTTTTTTTTCTCTTTCCAACACTGTTAAGAATCTGTCATCAGTGCCTGCACTAACCCGCTGGTGCCTAGATTGGGCACTCCTCTGATCTTCCTACAGAAAAGTGCCAAAATTATATCTGCAGATTTTAGGCTTGATGACACCTGGCTTAATGAAAATTCTTGAAGAAGAGAATGTGATTTTTTTTTAAAGTTCCAGGCTGGTAAAAATGAACAGTTTTGCATAAGTAATAAATCCTTAGCATTCAGATAAATGAGAAGCACCGGCTGTGTGAAACTAAGTTTGCTTTGACATAGATAAGGGGGCTAAGTAGGATTCTATGGGAATTCACACTCTGGATCTAAACTTTTTTAAATTACTGCATCAAGAAATGTGCTTTTTCCCTCTCATGACTATTTAAATACTTTCCTTTAGCACTTTTTAAACAACCTTGTTCAGTGGCCTAGTTTGACCCTGTGCTCCTAAACTGGAAGCCTGAGAAGGCTCTGAGACCCTCCTCTTAGTGGGAGGTGCCACGGAGGCCCCTACACTTCGCCTGAGTTACTCAGTCACTCACCAAACTGGGAAATGGGACAATTCCTGGCATTCTCGTGTGCTCTAACACCCAGACCACTCAGCTCCTATTTTGAAATTACTCTGACAGATTTCTTAACACTTTGGAAGAGCTATGCAATGTATAACCCTAAAAAGCAGATGAAATGATTTTTGAAGAATGGGATAGAGAGGTAAATATTGGGTTCAAAGCACTGGTGTGTCCAGGGATGTACTTACAACTCAAAAGATAAATGAAGAGCTAGGCTTTGACTTTGCCAAAGATGTTGCCAAAGTATATTTCATACAATAAATAGGCTAGCCTTAGGCCAGGAAAGAAGACTGAATTGGAAAAGGAATGCTGGTGGGATTCCAGAACTAGGAGTCAGTCTCATTCACTACTTAGGGCTTGGAGGTAAAGGAGAGCAGTGGAGGGTCCACAGAAAAATATTGCTAGATTATAGTTTCCTGAAAGGGAAATGTTAGGTTGTGAATGGCTATAACAATTATTTGCCTGGCTGCTGGAAGTAGAAGGGGTATTAGTTGCAAACACTAGAATCTGCTCTGGCTAGTTTAAATAGAAAATTATTTTATTAAAGTGTATGAGACATTTCAAAGAATCATTGGGAATCCCAGAGAATCAGGCTTGAAGGTAAGCTTCTGGGAACAATGCCCAAAACTATACTGCAGAACTGGCCTGGGGAGAAAATGTCCATTGACACTGCAGCTGGCTATAGAACGATGCTATGGAACTGACTGTTGAGGGAACTGTCACCATCCATTCACTGGATGTCAGAAAGTTTTCCTGACTGTAACCCCGATAGATACCAAGGATTTGATTTTACCACAATTTTCCCTAATATTCATGAAAGCAAGACACCTCTCCCACTACCTGCACCAGCAAAATAGATTCCAGCACACAGCCTGGTTTTTTTTTTTCATTTCTCACTTTCTCATTGAAGTGAGCAGACAGAGACACTCTCAGTTTAGACAACATTTAGATTCACTTGCATTTTTGGTTAAAATACAATTTACTTTATATGAAAATGCTTCCATAATCATTATTTTATGTTAAAAAATGACAATTATTTATCTGTTTAAGCTTAAGGTAAAACCTTTGGTAACATTTGCAAGCTCATCTCAAGATGTGTGTTTTGCCAAAGCAGGTGGCTCAGTGATGAATTAAGTTTGGGAAATGTTGGAGTAAAGACACAAAGTTTTTTAAATTTAGGATTAAGATGGGTATGAAAAATATCCAGAAGGACATTGAGTATTGCACATTTCCTGAAGTATTTGGGCCGTGGAACCCTTTTACAAGGGTCACACGTTCTAAGGAATACAGTTCGAGAAATACTGCATTAGACTGTGACCTCTTTGAGGACAAGGATTGTGAATTACTTATCTCTGTATTCCTACTACCTAGCTCAGTGCCTGGCATAGAGTGACATTTATTGACTTGATCAAAATGATGTAGGGAAAAAGATCTCTTTTCAACCCTAGTTCCTGTTGCTGTCTTTATGTTGTAGGAAGACCATATCTCTGGAGTTAGACTTGAATCTCTTGCATCTCTTGGAGTCTTGAATTCCTGGTCTGCCATTTGAAACGGCTTCTCTGTTAAGTAATAGCTTTTGAGTTTGTTTGAGACAGTGGAATTCTAAGGGACAAAATGTAATAATGTGTTACGGGGTAAAGTTATTAGTGTATGGATATCCATGATCTTCACTGCTTCCCTAACTTCTACACAGGAAGAATTTGTGCTCCCTTGGTAAACTTCCAGGTCCTCTCAAAACTACAGAAAGTGGAAGAAAACTAAAGAAATTGAGAGGTTGTGTTGAACTACATAATAAAGAGTTGAGAGGTGAAGAGAGGGAGCAGGACAGGCTGCCCAGCTTAGGTGAGAGTATTTGGTTGGGTAAGGGCCAGGAAAGAGCTCTCTTGTGAGCCCCTGCCAAACACGTGAAGAAACTTGGGAAAGGCAGCAATTCAAGAGAATAATTTTAAAGTGTTTTATGTGCTTTAAATGCTTTATAAAAAATGGGCTCCTCCCTTTTACATTTTGTCATGTGTCTATGTGAAAACGTGAAGAACTTTCTGGATCCTGGATTGTGTTTCTCTCTCTGTAACATGGTACTATGACTGGATCACATGGGTCCCAGAACTTTTAGTGAAAGCATATTTGATTCTCTCTCTATTTTTCTTTTTTTCTGGCTTTTCCCTCAACTTTTCCACTCTCCTCATTCCCTAGGCAAAACTAGTGGGCTTCAAATCATTAGATGAAATCTTACTGTTTTAAGCACAGATATTAATTCTTGTTTGAAAAGAAACTTGGTCCACATTTGGAATATCCGTGAGTCTGCAGCAAATTCCTTTTTGAGAAGGTGACCACACTCCTGGCGTCTAAACTTTCTAAATTTCCTTTTGCTAATGTAGCAGAAAAAAAAGATACTTGAGGTTTTCTGATGATTTTCAAGGTAACACCATTCTAGGCGGTACAGCTTTTAGAGCCGCTCCTCACTTAATGGGAGGTTGCTGGCACTGGTTTTGACAGCATGTTTAGAACCTTCTTATTTCAATTTCCTAGGAACTTCCATCCCCAGTGCCAGTCTTTTATCTTTGAGGTTTAAATCTTGCAGTTCGTCTTTTTGCCTTATGATGTCCACTCATCTGACCCACTAAGAGAAGCGAAGTTAACTTCTGCTTTGCTGAGGCCAGTGCGGTTGAGGCAAATATCTGACTGCTTGCCTAGCTTATGAAAGGCAGATGTTTCCATCTGAGAATCCTGGCTTTGACTCTGACTTGACAATGTGGTACTTTACTTCCATTTGTACTTTCTTTGGTTTCAAGTATGACTGAGTATGACCTTGGTCTCATGCTAGGATTTTCTTTGTAATCAATATTCCCTTGCTGTTTACTTTTTATAAATATCATATAGAATGAGTCAAAATATTCATTTGTTATTTCCAAAGAACTGTGTTTAATACCCTGCAGTTTAGAAATAGAAACTCACAGAAGGGTTAAGGTGGAACTTTTCTTCATGTTCTTTCTTGGGCATGCCTCTTTCCCAGTCTGGGTTTGCGTTGTCACAACTTAATAGCAATGAAAGTTAGAAGAGCTTTTACACTGCAGTCCACTGTGCCATTGTTAATGCAGTCTGTCCACTGGTCCAACCACCCATCTACTCACAACTGAGGAAATCCTGTTTCATGATGAAATTGGCCCTCTGGATCTGTTTCTGAAAGGCAGCCTGGGAGTTTTATACATCTTTGACTGGACTGTTGCAGAACCATTTTGGCAGATGCAATTACAGTGTATCTAGTGTGTGCGCACACACACATTTTCTTACCCAGAGAGGACAGTTTTGCCCTGAGGAATTGATAGCATGCCCCATCGACTCTAAGTCCCTCGGGGATGGTGGGAGTGACAGGTGGAGGGAGCACGGCAGAACGGAAAGTGCACTGGGCTGGATGTCAGGAGATAGACTTTCCAATCCTGCTTGTACCACTAATTTGCTATGTGACCTTGGGCAACTTACTTAGCCCCTCCAGGAATCAGTTCTTTAACCTAGAAAGTGGAGTTAATAATACTTGCCCTTCTTGATTCAGAGCGCTATAGGGCAAATAAACTGAGATCGTGGATGTTTGGGAAGTTTGAAAGGGATAAACCCAGACTTCTACAGATAAACTTCAGGGTACCTGACAGAAGGATATGTTTATCTGAAGTAAAAGGCAGTGTTAGAAGGAGTAGCTAATATGGAATGGTCTTCCACTTCATTTCAAATTAAAACGCAATCCTGGGTAAGAGAGCTAGCAGCCCTGTAATACAAGAATCTTTATTTCTTTATGTGCTGGGCAATGTGCTGATACTGTTTTTACTTATGTAAGGGTTACCTGATCACATTCCAATTCTGTATTAGCAAATACATTATCAAAGAACATAGCCCATCATCTGCTGTGTAACATGGTGGTTAAGTGCATGGGCTTTGACATCATTCAGACCTGAGTTTGAATCCAAGTTTTGCCACTTACTAGCTGTATATCCTGGGCCAAATTTTTTTTTTTTTTAATCAATCTAATCCTTAGTTTTGTCATTTACAAAATGGACACCAAAATAGTACCTACCTCCATAGGGTAGGGATAATGCATTAAAGTGCTTCACACACTTCCTGGTACATAATAAGAACTCAATAAATGATAGTTATTAGTAGGTAACAGTAGCTATGTGTGTGTGTGGGGGGGGTATGGTTGAATGTTTTCTTCCTTGTGCTTTTCTGAAATTCCAAGTGATCTATAATGGCTTTTCTTCCCAGCTTTGTTAAGATATAATTGACATATAATATAATGACTTTTTAATGGTCAGATTTAAAGGTAATTATTATTGTAAAGTAATGCAGCCATGAATGAAGAATAATTATGGTCATGAATTGGCACAGTGAGCCTGTCATGATGATGCTTCCTAACATTTCCATTGGGCTTTACAACTTACACGGAAGTTTTACAGATGCTGTCTCATGCAGCTCTTTTAACCAGTTTGTGGAGTCAGTATCACTCATATTCTCATTCTGCAGATCCGGAGGCTGAGGGTCACAAAGGAATGTACACAGTTACACAGCTCATGAAGTGGTAGATCTCAAATGTGCCAGAGAGGATTGCATTTAGCTGCAATGAACAGACACCCAGTTATACCAGTGTAGTGGTCTGGATTCTCCAGAGAAAGAGAACCAATAAGGGAGATCTCTCTCTCTCTCTCTTTCATTTATATATCTTGTATATATTTTGTGTGTGTGTATGTGTGTGTGTGTGTGTGTAGAAAGATAGAGAGAAGAGAGGAGAGATTGATTTATTTTAAGGAATTGTCTCACATGGTTGTAGAGGCTGGCAAGTCCAAAATCTGCAGGGGAGGCTGGCAAGCTGGAGACCCATGGAAGATTTGATGTTGGAGCTCATGTATGAAGGCCATCTGCTGGCAGAATTTCCTCTTCCTCTGGGGAGATCAGTTTTTTCTTAACATATTCAACTGGTTGGAGGCCCATCCACATTACAGAGAGAAATGTGCTTTATTCAAAGTCTACTGATTTAAAGGTTAATCTCTTCTAAAAAATACCTTCACAGCAACATCCAGACATGTTTGACCAAATATCTGGGAACCATGACCAAGCCAAATGAACAGATAAATTTAACTATCACAAGTGGCTTGATTAAAGAGGGGTTTACTTTTTGCAGGATACTTCAACAAATTCAGAGTCATCCGCTCTTACTGTCTTTCTGCCTGGCTGTGTCTTGCCATGGGACGTTTGGCCTCATGGTTACAAACTGGCTGCTCCATCTTTGGCCATCAGAGGCAGGCGGAAAGGGAGGGGCAATAGGCAAAAGGCAAAAGCTAACAAACTGTTTATGTCATCTGAGTCTTCCCTTTCCAGCAGACTTTCCTGGAGGCCCCACCTTGCCACCTCTTATTGAGCTTATTGGTCAATTAATATATTTTTGATGATTCCTAGATGCAAGGAATTCTGGGAGATGAGTATTTTTATGTATGTCACTCTAAAAGAAAAAAAAATCAGTGTTCTGTTAATAGCAGAAAAAGGGAGACTAGATACTCTATGGGGGTGTGGTGGTGTCACCGACGCAGGGTGTTTTGATGCCACATCATTACTCTTTGTGCTACACCAAATTGCTCACTGTACATACCTGGAAGTGTCTACCCTTGGTTGCACTGCCCTTTGAATTAATCACGGAGTTGTCTTTGGATATTTGAGTCCAGGATCTAAACAAAATTACCTTAGATTAACGGAAGCCAGAAGAAAAATAAGGAGAAATTTGTTAGACGTTGGCTTTTTTTATCTCCTCATGGCCCAAGCAGATGAACTACTCTTTCTTTCATAATGTGGGTGGGAGGGACACAAAAAGGAAAAAAAAAAGATGAGGAATTAAGGCAGGGGGGAGACATGTAAATGTCTGTGCAGCTGATGTATCATATGATCCAAATGGTTTTTCAAAACTTGTTTGCATTATGTAATATATTTCTGCTATGGGGCACGAAACGGTTTACCTCACTTTCATTGTCACAGTTCAAGTGTTTTACTGAAGCCCAGAGAAAAAACATCTGTATATTGGTCTTCTGTGACAACTAGGAAGATAGGAAATAATAATTGGAAGAAAATAGTATCAGAGAGTGTTGGAAATTTTATGTTGATAATTGCCTTGATTTTGTTAGTGTTTTAAATCAGGAATTCCAAAGGTCTCCTTTATATTTATTTTTAAGTAAATATTTCAAAAACCATTTAATGAAAAATCATTTAATGAAAAATCATTTAGAACTAAAATAGGAACCATGTGTCACATTATGACCCAAGTAGTGTTTTTATTTTAAACTTTGGTCAGAGAGAACAAAGCAAAGAAATAAATATTTTTTTATCTTGCTTTTTCATACACAGGTGTGCACATACACGCACTCACTTACATATACATAACTCCAGATTCTGTCTCTCAATATTATCTTGTATTCATTTCATATTCCTTTCTCAATATCACTGTGAAACTACTTTGTTGTATAATTTTCATGTAGCTCTTTTGGCATTTTTGCAATTCTAATTCTCGCTGGTTATTACATTACAAAAGAGTGGAGGGAAACTGGATTTGCATGCAGGACATTTTAAATTCTAATGTCAGGGGTCATTAGTCTTTTTTTTTGTTTGTTTTTTGTTCTATCTGAGATCTGGGCTTTTACATACCAGGGATAATAATTTACAAGCAAGTTTTGTTTTGTTGTTGGGTTTTTTTTTGTTTGTTTGTTTGTTTTGCGGTATGCGGGCCTCTCACTGTTGTGGCCTCTCCCGTTGCGGAGCACAGGCTCCGGACGCGCAGGCCCAGCGGCAATGGCTCACGGGCCCAGCCGCTCCGCGGCATGTGGGATCTTCCCGGACAGGGGCACGAACCCGTGTCCCCTGCATCGGCAGGCAGACTCTCAACCACTGTGCCACCAGGGAAGCCCTACAAGCAAGTTTTTAAAAGTAGAGTTTCAGATTTATTTTTCAAATTCTCATAACCTGAAAGGCTAAACGAGAAAGAACCTAAAATAAAGATCATTTCCATATATTTGAATGTTGAATTGCTCATCTGTTGGGGAAAGTGGGAATCCCTTTAGTTCATCTCACTTTCGGTCACAGTGACTGGACTACCCATTCTCTTTACCCAGGTTGAATGAGAACCTCCCACGGTAACTCTAGGAGAACACCACCAAATGCAACATTTGGAATTCTCTTCTTGTAGCTTCAGATGACTGTATCTTCTGTATTTTCTTCACAAGAGTATCTTACTTTTTTTCCTCTACCTTAGATTAATAGTAATGTTTTTCATTAATATTAACAGAATTTATGGATTCATATCAAAGGCAGTTTAGAGACCAGCACACTGGCCAGCACCATCCTACTGCTTGTCCCTACTCCACCCACATGCCCTGGATGACTATTTCACACTCTTCTCTCCTGAGACCTCCAGTGGCTCCTCCTTGCTTCTCATGTTATGTGGACGACCTTGCTTGCTGTTTTACTGAGAAAAGCTCAGACAGGAAGAAACCTCCCCAGCTGCCACCAGCCTATCTGCAACTGACCACATGTTCTGTTACAGAGGATGAATTGTTCTTTTCCCACCCATGGCCTTTGTCGTGTCCTGGACCCCATCCCCTCTTGTTCTTGCAATTACCTGCACTCTCTTGTATCATCCTGGTTCTTCTCTCTATTAGATAATTCCCTGCAGTGTTAAAAAGTGGTGTAATATCTTCAAATTTAATAAGAAAAAAAAAAACCTGCTTAATCCCTTCTGGGGTTAAGCACATTTCTCTGCTCCCCATTGACATCAAAGAATATCAGAAGAATTGTCTACACATGTTCTCTTCATCAGACTTTCAACTCCACTACTTCTCAAAACATTGTCTGAGTCACTGCAAGCCCCCTTCTTTGCCAAATCCATTGCTCCACTCCCAGTTCTGTTCTCACTTGATCCATCAACAGCACATGACCATTTGATCACTTCTTTTTTTTCGAAATACTTTTTTTCAGCTGGCTTTGGGGATACCACCTCTCCTGGTTTCTCCTTCTACCTTACTGGCCACTCCTTTTCAGCTTCTTTTACAGGCTCCTCCTCCTCCTTTGACCTGTCCACCTATAATGCCTCACATTCCATCCTTAGAACCGGTCTCTTCTCCGTCTCTTCACTCCCTAGATGGTCTCGTTCAGGCTTATGGCGTGTACTGTACAAATCCCTATCTCCAGCCAAACTCAGACCCCTTCTCTCAACTCCAGACTTTGATTGTTTGTATATCCAGTGCCTACACATCCCCACTTGGATATCTGAAAGGCTTATCAAACATAAATGCTTCCACCCTGGTTCAGGTCAACAGCATCTCTGTCCTAGACTTTAGTCGTAGTGTGTTCCTTCTTTCTATCCTTGCCACCTTATTTGCAACACAGCAGCTAGAATGATCCTTTTAAAACTAAGTCATTTCCTGTTACTACTCTGCTCAAAATCCTAATGGCTTCTTTTACTAAAATAGAAGCCAAAAATACTAGGTGAAGCTAGTGGGCTTGTCCTGCCTGTCTCCCAGACTGGAGAGGCTGCCAGCTGTCCTCACCTCTTCTGCTCCAGCCACACTGGCCTTTCACTGTTGTTCAATTCCTGCCTCAGCCTCTGGTACTTCCTCTCCTGGGTCATGCTTCCCCTGGGTATCATCACTGCTTGTTTCATCTCTTCCTTTAGTTCTCTGCTCAAATATCACCTTTTAAGAAAGGAAATATTCTCTCTCATATATAAATCTCCCACTCTCTCCTCCTTAACTTTTTTTTAATGAGCATGTAAGAGATGGTTGATTTATTTCCTGACTCTCTTCTAGAGTGTAAGCTCAGAGAGAGCAAGTATTTTGATTTGGTCTTTGCTTTAACCCTATTCTCTAAAATAGTGTCTCCCGAGTACTATGCACTCAATAAACATTAAGTAAATAAATGAAAAATTGAATGAGAAATATAAATTTAATATTTAAGCAAGAGCCCTTGGTAACTGGCCTGAAGTCAAGTATTGTTGACCATAAATTTTGTTTTGTTCTCTGAACTCTCACATCCATGATTTTGGCATTTTATCTCTTTGGTCCATTTATGTTATTGGTTTTCCTAAGGAAGTAAAGAGGTGTATGATTTCTTGCTGACGTTCTTGGGTTTGTGACCCTTAACATCACAGACACAAAGCATCAGCAGAACAGGATGTTAGTCAAGGATCACAGTAACTGAATTTTTCTAAATCAAAACTTGTCTTTTCCTGTATCAGTAAGGAACCCAGCAGGAAACAGATGGCATACGCAAATTGGGTAATTTGACTAGAGTTTAATAAAGGTATCAGTTTCAAATCACAAGGCCTAAGTGCAGTGCCTTGAGGCTAGTAGCAACCTTTTCTGGTTCTACCCAAAGACTGAAGGCAAAAAGAGAGGGAAGGTACATGGGGAGGGAAGGCCACTGGATCTCTGAGGGAGAGCTGTAGGAGAGACCACCTGATAGGACCAGCAGCCTCGGTTGAGGGAGACAACCAGCCCATGATAAACCCCGGGGGCTGGGCTGGTGGGGAGCTGAGGAAGTAAATCTCCCAGCTTCTCTCTCCTCCCTTCCTCTAATCTCTGGCTGGGGCTTCCCACTGGCTGAACACAACTGGAAGTCATAAGGCAAGGGAACCCTTGGCTGCAATCCATATAAGCCAGCCTCTGAGGTAGACAACAGGATAGGAAGGGGTGAAGGGAAGATCTGGAGGGCGAATGGCAGGCATCCCGCAGAACATCCAAGTGCTATCTTTCCAGCTACAGCCTCGTCTCCCACTTCCACACCAGTCCCCTTCTCACGCACACTTCACATATCAGCTAAAATAAAACCATCCATCTGTTCACAGTGGTCCCTAGTTTAAGACCAAATCATTCAACAGCTTTCCATTGAGCTTAGAATAAAATCCAGGCTCACTCCCGTGATGTATGAGACCCATGATGGTCTGACTGGCTCCCACCCACGTCTCCCCCTCTGCTCACAGTACCCAGTCTGCCCTGGCTTGCTGCACCTACTCGCAGTGGTCTGCTTTTGATTCCCAGAATAAACTAAGCTCATTGTCCTCACTGGCTCTTTGTATACTCCTAACCCTCTGCTTGGAACACGCTTTCTTTCCTCAACCCATTACATGGTTGACTTCCTCTCCTGCTTCAGAACTTATCATTTGAACATCATCACCTCAGGGAGGTCCTCCCTGTCCTCCCTGTCTAAAGGATGTCCTCCATTTATTCTCTGTCAGAGCACCCTAGTATTTGCTTCACGGCGTTTATTGCAAACCATAAATGGCTCCTTCCTCTCTGTCTCCTTTGCTTTGTTTAGTCTGATTCTAAAGCAAAGCAAGTTTCTTCCAGGCGTGGGCCCTCTCTGTCTTCTCTGTCACTCTGTCATCCTCAGAACCTGGGACAATTTCTGACCCAGGTAGTTTCTCAATAAATATTTGGCAATTGAGTGAACAAACATTCCATTCAATGAAAATAGCTTTCCATTTGTGCACTTTTTTAAGAAAGGTTACCTTTGAGCTTATCTTGAGTGTATTTGAATTTCTATCTCTCTAGTATCTGGGGAATCTTAAATATATTAAGCGCTTGATATATGTTTGAATAAACACATTTACTAGCAGCAGGGCTGATTTTCTATAGCTTGGCAGATTGTTTTTTATGGTTGGTCTATTATGTCTTTAACAAAATTAAGTTAAAAAAAGGAACAATACCCTATCCCCAATCTGTAGTTTCACAGCATAACTAATTGAGTGCTGTTGACTGTCTTGGTGACTTGTTGGAAGCTGGTGTTATATAGTGACTAGGTTGGAAGCTGGTGTTATATAGTGACTAGGTTGGAAGCTGGTGTTATATAGTGACTAGGTTGAGCTTTATTTTATTTTATATTTACTTATTTGGTTGCACCGGGTCTTAGTTGTGGCAGTTGCAGCTTGCCGGCACCTTAGCTGTGGCATGTGAACTCTTAGCTGTGGCGTGCATGTGGGATCTAGTTCGCTGACCAGGGCTCGAACCCCAGCCCCCTGCAATGGGAGCATGGAGTTTTAACCACTGCGCCACAAGGGAAGTCCCTAGGCTTGAGCTTTAGAGCCAAAAAGACCTGGCCGAACTCCAGTTAGGCCAGTAACTGGATGGGAAAGACTGTGAACAAGTTACCTAGCCTTTCTGAGCCTGTTTCCATTATCTGTAGATGCAGGGGTAATGTGGTCTAATTCCTAGAGTTGTTCTAGGACTACAGGTGATAGCGGAAATCTTTCTCTTTTCTCTGGGCCCATCACTACTTTCCCTTCTATAAAAACAGGCACAAATCCTCCCTCTTCTCTCTTTAGGCTGCTGCTTCATCAATACCCTCTCCCCAGTCCATGTTTTATTAGTCTTTGGATCTCATGTCCATATTTTGGTTACTGGGAATCTTGCTAGAAGGCTTTCCTGTCCACACCTTTCTTTATGAAGTTGAATTCGCTTTCTGGTGGAAGCAGCCTGGAGCTCAGTTGTGCCTGTGACAGTTACAGACCCATCAGGCTTTCCAGCTAGCATCATATTGGCCAGACAAATGCAGACAGCACTTTCATGCAGCGAAGCACTTTGTTAATACTTTGAGCCTCTAAGGGACAATTTGATTTGGAAAAAAAGGCATTGAAACCTTGTACAATACTCACCTCATTACACAAGGAAAACCAAATAAGTTTATGTGACAAAAAGGTATGGGTATGCTTTTGATAAAAGAAGCCCAAGCCACAGGGCACTCTACTCTGCAGAGAGACAAGAGGCATGGAAGTTTCATCTTTTGTTTATTTCTTTTTACTTAAGTTTAACTAATATGCTGTGAATGCATTTTTTGTGCCAGGCATTTTTCTTTACTCTGTTAGATGAATTTAGAACTATTAAGATTATAAAGTAAAAATATTTAGGTGCAGGTAAGATCTGGCTGAAGAACAGGATCCTTTGCTGACGGGGAATATATTGGTACTATATAGGCAGTCTTGCAAAATTAAATTTCTAATGCATGAAATGGTTGCCTGGAATCTGGTTCCTTAAAATATTCAGATCAGTTCCATTAAAACCTATATAGTTAGCACTCTTGATACATGCTGAATGAAAGAGGTAAGGGTATAGTCCCTGCCCTCCAGTGCCTTACCATCAGGCTCAGTGTTCCTGAACTTTTTTGACCAATGTCCTTCTATTTTAAATATAAATATCTCAGGCCCTTCTTACATTATTTGAAACTTAAGGTAAAGTTGAAGACAACTAGATAAAGCCCTGCTTTATTTTCAGGTTACATGTTACATAAATTTGTCTATGTCTTTCTAACTGGTGATCTAAGACACATGTACACCACACCTCTTTACACATGTGGCATTCATTGTTAAGCTTCATATGTTTGATAGAGACCAGAGGTTGCAAATTAGTGGTTTCACGGGTCCAGTGCATATCACAGAGTTGTTGTCCTCTTAACTTTCTTAATTGAGCCAACATTTACAATTGGGATATTTCACATAAAATGCAGATTTTTGACTTCTCTTAACACATTGGAAGATGTGGTGGCCATGGGCCCACATTCCCATATGGCAGCAGTGGGTGGGGCTGACTGGCTTCTGCCCCCTCAGGCGGGGTATGTGCTCTCTGGTTGCCGTGTCTCCACTGCTCAGCAGTGAATGCATATGTCTGAAAATTGGCTTGCAGCAAACAAATTAACCCCCCTGGCTCTTGGAAGCTTGAGTTTGTAAGCTCTGGTAGAGTCTAGCGAGGGGAGTTTGAAGGATTTTCATTTATCAAGTAGATGGACCTTGAGATACTGGTAGGATTTATACAGTTGAAGAAGAGTGTGTGGGGGAGGGTGGGGGGAGATCATTCCAGGCAGGAGACTAACTTTGATGCTGAATTTCACTGGTGGGTAGTGATGGTTTTTCTAATAATATTTACATTGCTTAAGGATGAAAATGACTTACTTTTTTCTTACAGTTGAGAGCATGTTTACGGTTAAGATTCTGACTCCCTTGCATTTTAATATGCTTTCTTGAGAGAAAGGGACAAGGGGAGAAGGTGTAGTAGTAAGAGCTAGGAATTGGACAGAACTGAGGTTGTAGCAATGGGCGACTGTCAGGTTTATGAATTCATTAATTAGAATTGTGTGTGGGGGGGGAATGTGTGTGGTGTTGGTGTATGGTATATGATGCTTGTGTATGTGTGCATGGTATGTGTATGTGTGTATGGTGTGTGTGCATATGTGTGTGGTGTATGTGATGTGTGTATGTGTGTGTAGAAGGTATTGATGTTCAGAACAACAGTACCACTGCAGGAAGCATTCAGATTTGTGAAGGAAAATGAGGCAGAGAAAAAGTGTCATTCATTGCCTGTCTCTCAAAAAGATAGTAAAAGTGCCCCTTCACAGTAGCTGAGCCAATACTTCACAAAGGCAGCTGGGCCTATTAGAAGAACAAGGTACGGTGGTTTGACCATCAGTATCCTGCAGTATTTTCCAAGCCAGACTCTCCTAATACGTGGGATTCCCCTGTAACATCACACTTAAGATGATGTATCTAAAAAGCCACTTTTAGTATAAAATTGTACCTATGAGTAGTAACATGTTTATATTTGAGGACTTGTTTCTGTTTTTCAGGGTAATCAGCCTCTGGCTGTCAGGCAGAGGGCTGAGGAAGCGGGTAGGGTGGGGGTTAGGTTTGTTCTGTTTTGTCTTGACGTTGTTGGAGGATTTCAAATGGAGAAATTTTATTTTCCTGGCAAGGCCAGATCCTTTATACAGTTTGATGTTTCCTTGGTCTTCAGAAGGCCCACCATAAGGGTTTATTTGTGTTAAATTGAAAACAGATCTCTTTCTAAAGGAAAGGCCCTTTTATTGATCCTGACCTTTTCCTTTTGCAGGTGAAGGCTTGTTGAGTTGCCTTTTAAACAACCAGAAACCACTGTGTTTCTTTTTCTTGTAATCTTTTATTTATCCTGTTCAGAGGCCTTACTTGCTTAAAAATAAGTTTCCTATGAAAATCATAAAACAGCCCTGCTCAGCCAAGAGTTAAGATTATAGAACACGTAACAAATCACATATGTGGCTTTTGAGGGGAAGGTGAACACCGAATCTCCTCACCCCCTGCCCAGCCCCACCTTCCCCTCTTCAACTTGTTTTTCCTCTGTTGTTTCCATCTGTGCCTTGTGAGGTCCCACAAGAGGTGCTTTAGACTTTATTTCATCTAGTAGCGCCCTGAGAAAACTTTAAGCAAACTTTAAGCGCTGAATTGGGATTACATTAGCTGGAAGAGTCAAGAAATTAATTTCCTTCAGGAGAAGAATGGCATGTCTGGCCAAACAGAATATTGCTTGATGTAATAGAACTCCCAAATGAAATTGGGGAGTGGATCTTTCCCTTACCTGTGGGATGTGAGATTATTGAATTCCAGATTCCCGTATGAATTAGCATCCGACCAAGTGGGCCCACCCCCTACTGTGCCAGCCTTGCCTTTCTGGCCCCTGTGCATGGGAGTGTTTCTGTCGCCCACCAGAGGGCCGCACATTTTCAGCCACCTCTAGATCAGGGAATAAAAGAATTAGTGGATTGGAACTTAATCCATAACTCCCTAACTCTGCAGCTTTATTTTTTTAATAGTTCATAAACTTCTTATTTTTCTTTCTAGCCTCCGTTTCCTCTGTGGTGAAGGAGAGGTTGGCCAGCCTTTGGCTCTGCCTCATAAAAACGCTTTAGAGGACAATGCTAGGTTGTGTGACTTCCCATAATTCACCCTCATATAATATTCCGGAACCGCCTCAGAGTTCGTGTCTGACTTTGTTCTAATATAAAGAACCCTAGGGTCAACAACACAACTGTTTCCAGATGGATTAAGTTGTGCATTCTTGAAGACCTACGAGGCCCATGTATATTGCTTCTCTTAGAGCTGTCACAAGTAATATTATTGGGAGCATGACAGATGCCTAATGGGATACACGGAGATCTCTATTTTGAAATTTCTAAAGTGACATAGTAGGCTTTCTTATTTTTCAGAATAACTAAATTAAGTGTCTGTCTTTCTGAATTAAACTCTCTGTGGGCTCTGTTTTGTCACCTTTTGCCCTCTTCTGGGTGATAGAATTGGGAGATAAATCAGTGACTGATTGCTCAGAGAGTTAAGTTTTGAGAAATATATTTTGCAGGTCACATGTGCCTTACACAAAACTTTCTAACAGCGAACAGGCACAAATGGGATTTTGAAACACCATCATTTGCTGTCAAGAGGTGAAAGCTCCAGGAGTGGGACTTATCAAAGCGTAGGTGTGAATAGTTTGCAAGGTCAAAGGCAAAAAATTAGCCGCTGCTGAGAACTCGGAATGGGAATCGCACTGGTCACCACTCAGGTGTCCTTTTCAGTCAGAGAGGGGCTGACCAGCACCTACTGAACCCAGGCTCCTTCTGGTTTTCACGGAGGGTAGGGCACAAAAGCCTCAGTTTAGTATATGTACTTCCTATGAGAAACCCAGTGCATGCTTGAGTCCCTTCTTTCCAGGATTTCACATTTATCTGTCGGAAAACAAATATAAATACAAAATCAAAACATGCTGTTGGATTTGTGTAATTTCTTCCTGAAGTATACATTTTCTTTTTGAAGGGAAATATTCTTGCTCAAAGTATTTTTTTCCCCCAAAATGAGAAAGTTTTTCCCCCCCACCCTCAATTATTGTTATGTGCCTTTGGGATAAACTAAAGAAGAGAGTAAGACTCACCTGAAAATTAGATAGTTGTATATATTTGACATTTAAATTGTGTAAATTTCATTCCACATGTCCCACTATGCATGTATATAGAAATATACAAAATTTTATATGTATAATATTCCACACGCAGTTTTGTAAGCTAGTTTTTTTTTAACCTAATATCATCCTTCTATGTTGATAAATATGCATCTACCTCATCGTTTTAAAAGACTGCATAGTAATCCATTTTATAGGTAAAGCACATTTATTTAGCCAATGCCCTGTTGATGGACATTAAGATTGTTTCTGGGTTTTCAGTATTGCAAAGAACAGTAGAACAAACATCCTCATCCATACATCTTCATGGACTTGACAAGTTGTTCCTTTGAGATGTAATCCTAGAAATTAAATTGTATGGAAATATAATTAACAATTTTATGGGAGTTGCTCCTCTGTCTTTCAAAAAGGTACTAATTTCTACTCATCCATCTGCATATGACAGTCTTCAATTCCTTTTAACATCACTAACGCTGGATAGTGTAAATCTTCTTAATCTTCGTTAACCTGAAAGATACAAAGAAATGGTTCATTGTGATTTTTGTTTGAATTTCTTTGATTAATAATGAGGTTGAACATTTCCCCATTATTGTCCATTTCTATTTCTACTTTTGGGAGTTAGCCATTCATATCTTTTTCCTGTTTTTCTGTTAGGCTTTTTGCCTTTCTCTTATTGCTTATAATAGCTTTCTGTAAATTCTGGATACATGTGATTCTTATGCAGCATCTGGACAGGAGCTTGTCAAGAAAATATTGGAGAAGAACACAGCATTAAAATGAAAGAATTTACTATTGTGTAACTCAGGGTAGCCATCTAAGCCGTCTGTCCCTCAGTTTCCTCTTGTCTAAAACTAGCAAATTCATTCATTTCTCAGATTTCTTCACTTGTAGTGAAGCTAATACTTGTTAAAGTGAAGCATTTTACCCATGTAACGTCCACAGGGAACACTTTGGAGTCCTCTATTGTTTTAATCACCGTCTTTTTACCCGGTTGGTAAGGGAGAGATTTCCACCCTAGGGATGTGGGGATGGCCAAACACACAACCTCCAACACTGGACAGGGGAGATTGACAGCCGTTTATCAGTCACATATGCTCACAGCCTAGGGGAAGAGGGTGCTGCACACCACACAAAGCCCCAAGATGGTTGCACTTGAGAACAGAGTGAAAAACCAGAGGCTGTGAGAGGCAGTATCAAGGGGGTGGGTGACCCTTGGTTCCTGCAAGAAGATGTAATTGGCTTATTTGAATCATTCCAGAGGCTGACAGGAAACTGAACCCCATTATTCAGGGTTAAGAGGAACTGTGCCTGGTCCACATGATAAGGAGAGCTGCTTGGCTAGGGGACTTTAATCCCCAGGAGCAGAATGGGAAGAGGAACTTGTGGTTGGGCCATTGGAGGCCATCCTGATTTTCCCCAGATGTCAAGACAGCATATAATATTGAGGTTCAATTTTAGGTCTTATATCACAGCTCTCACTGAGAGGTGGGCCTCTAAACTCAGTGGCCTCTTCTCAATCCTCATTGCCCTTGCCTGAGTTCATCCTGTCCACTCCTGAACATTCTTCCCCTCCAATGGCCTCCATACCACGGCCCTGTTCAGGGAGGCAGCATGGCATGAGTGAGATGCTCCCCAAGTCAGATAAACATAGTTTTGAACCACCTATGTCACTAACCAGTTATATGGCCTTGGGCAAGATACATTACTCCTTAGCCTGAGTGTTTATAAGATAAAGATAGTACAGACCTCATCAAATAACATATAAAAAGTTTCGGGCATAGTGCCTGGTTCATATTGGGCATTTAGATCTTATTCTTTAACATCTTTTACTTGTTAATCTTCATATTCCTGCCATCTAAATGTGAGTGTTAACTAAGATTTGTTGCACACTTTCCAACCCCCTTTTTCTATTCCTCAGCCCTTGAAGACACAGGCACATTTTCTATTGCTTCCATTTGCACCTTATGGCAAATGGCCCCCAAGTTGCATTTCTTCCGGTGGTCGTTCTCTGGTCCCACATTTCCAACTGTTCCCTGAAGATTTTCCCTGCAGTGTCTTTTTTCAGCATGTTAAAGTTTCTCCTCAAACCAGTACCTTCTATGGTACTTCTTTTGTCTGACTTCCTCATTAGTGTCCCTGTCATTTTGGCTTAATACTCTTAAGTCTCTTTTAGTTTCTTTCTCTTTCAGACCCACAGTAACTCAGCTCTCAATGGCTGTTTGTTTCTTCTCTCACAGGATGGCTTGCATCCATCCTTTCTACTCTATTCCCAGAGATCAGTGCCTTTAAAGAGTTGCACTCAGCTCTGAGTTTCTTCCTTCTCTGCAAACCCCCCTTTTGTCTCCCAGTCCAGCCTGTGTCCCACTGCTTGATAAATCTTTCAAAGACTCATCTCCAATCATGTTTCCTCTACTCTAAAGCTACCAGTGGTTCCTTGGTGGCCATAAGCTGATGCAAGTTCCTTAGCCTGGCACACAGGGTCCCTGACAATCTAGTTACTCACTTTCTAGCGTTGGTGTCCTCGGTATTCCTACATACCATCAGCTTGATCTTTCTTTTTAGTCCCCAGGATATGCATGGCTCCAAAGTGCCTTTATCTATGTTTTCCCTTTTCCATGGGCTACTCACCTTCCAATTCATTCTCAGTGTTTTGTGTTCAGAATTCAAATACCGGCTTTGCTGGTTACTAGCTTTGTAACTTTGAAAAATCATTTAACCTCTCTGAACCTTGGGTTCCTCATTTGTTAATGGGGATAATAGTATCATGGTACAGGGATATTTATGAAAACAACTAACAGTGCTTGTGTTATAAACATGGAATTGTTCTTACTGCTGTTGCACTCATCAGCCCAGCCAAAAGTAATCCTTGCTTCCTCTGAATACCTACTTTGTTACACAAGAGGCACTTGTTTTATATGCCTTGTGCTGTGTTGTATTTCAAAAGGTTATATCTTTATTAATTACACTGAAAGTTCCTTGAAGTTGGGCATCAAGTATTGCATATCTTTATTCATTCATCAGCGATTTAGTGGGCATTTTGTTTGTGTCTCATGGGGTGCTAGGGCCTGTGGATGCAAGAATGACAAAGACTTAGTCCCTGCTATCAAAAAGCCTCCCACCATCTAATTACCGTTGAATGCTACCTAGACTAGGTTGAGACAAACCATTGAGAGCCCAGAGTAGGGGCACCTGACTCACCTCGGAATTCTGGACAGCGTTCTGAGGAAGTGACATCCAAACCGAGACAGGAAGAATGTAGGCATCGGCCAGGTGTAGGTGGGGAGGCTCATTGCAGCTGGATGAATGAGGGAGAGCTTTCAGTGCAGAAAGAAACATGTTTATAAATAAAGAGGGGAAGCAGAACAAAATGTTCTGTGAATTGCAGAACAAAATGGCTGTGGTCTTGGTGTTGAAGGAGAAGTAGCAAGAGAGAAAACTAGGAAGGTAAGCCAAGGCTGGACCATGAAGGGTTTTTCTATTATGTCTACCATTAATAGTGCCCAGTACAGTGCCTGCATCTGGTAGGTTCAATAAATGTGCTTCTAGCCTTTATAAAGAGCAGATGCACATGATTTAGTCTCAGCATTTCCTGTCAAGGAAACCCAGTTTGGCAATAGAGCAGAGTTTCAAAATTGCTGAAACCCTTTACTTGTATTTCTTAGAAACAGTGAAGGAGAGCTATATATCTAATCCAGGCCATATTTATAAACAAACTGTCAAATGACAAAACTAAAATGATTTAGTAATAAGTTTGATGTCCTTTATTCAAGGGAAAACAATTCATGGATTGGGGGATTACAGTGCAGAGCAGTGGAGCACCCTTCCTGAGAGATTTTGGGCAAGGGTGAGTTTTACAGATGATTGGAAACAGTGACGCGGAAATGGCATGATGGGCTAGAAGGTCAGGGATTTCCTTGTAAGGAGAGCAGGTCCTATTTTCTAGGGTAAGGTGAGCTCTCTAAAGCTGAGTTGGAGGATTATGATTTGGTGTGTGTTAGGTTCCCTTAACAGGTGTTTCCTGTAAGTGTGGGCTGACCTAGCTTTAGATTTATGACATGGGCTGGGCCATTGGGGCAGCCTCCATTTTGTGGGGTTTGATATATGAATTAACTTTATCAAAACAGACAAACCAACCAACAAACAACCCTACTGCTCCTATCCACTTTCATATGTTTTACTACACTGATGTCTGTTATTTACTAAAAGTAAAACCAAACAGATGTCCTCTCTCCTCCACCAGATGATACACTTGTTTCCTTCCACTCCCTCAGTACTTTGTCACACAGCTAGACTTGACCTCTCTCTAACCTTCCTCGCCGTTTTTCTCTCCCTCTCTCCACCTTCACCAAAGTCTAGAGAAACTGGATGGGTGGACACTGAGCCCTCCTCAGGTGACCACAGTTTAATAAGGATTGTCCAAACAAATGTAAGGAGTGAGTGAACCATTCTGTGAAAGAACCAGAGGCTACCGCTGAGAAGCCCGGAGCCCTGTGTGTGGTGAGTTGGGTCTACCTTAGAAACTCATCCTTCCATTTTCAAAAGAAATTTTCTCATTCAGGATTCTGTTTCCCACCTCCCCCCTTCGTCCATTATTTCTCCCAAACCATGAATCATAAACTTCAAGAAAGCATTGTGAATAATTTATATTCTTACACTATGCATTGCCTAACTCCCTTTGGGGGAAATGAAGAGACACATTAGTCTTTTGCTGCTTATTCTCCCGTGGACTGAGACCATGTCAGCTGCAGGCAATAGCAAGGATTTATGACCACAGAAGCTGTCATTATGGAACAGTTGATTGACCCATAGTTTTGATTAACCAAAATATTTAAAAAAACAAATCAGGAACAGTGCTAATGACACTAGAATGGAAATTCAACATTTTACCGACTTCCACTGAGACCTGCTTGTTATCATCTTTCTTTCCAACACTCAATGGTGTTTTCTTCCCTGCCTGTTTAATTGGTTTTTCTGTGGAATCTTTCTCAGAATCTGTAAATTCAAATACAGAGCTATGATGGCTCAGAACACATAGTGGTACCCTGCTGCTGGGGATGAGGGAGTCTAGATGTGCTCAGGTCCTATTTGGTTTGGTCCTTCTAAATGTCTTGGGAATTCCCTGGTGGTTCAGTGGTTAGGACTTGGTGCTTGCACTGCCTGGGCCCAGGTTCAGTCCCTGGTTGGGGAACTAAGATCCTGCAAGCCGTGCGGTGTGGCCAAAAAAAAAAAAAAAAAAAAATCTTTACTCAGCTTCACAGCACCAGGAAGTATATTAATAGTTAGTACCTGTCTTGGGCCATTGAGATGCATCTGGCACATTGGGTTGGTCCCAAAGTATTGTTAGAATGTGTCACCTCTACTCCATCACCTCCAGCACCATACCATCCAAATTCTAGACTAACTGGCCTACCTGAACTCATTCCGCCTCCCCTCTACCCAAATCCATTTTTTTTCAAAGCATAAATATGGTCATATCAACTACTACCACTGCACCCTGCTTAAAATCCCCAAAATGGCTTCGCATTGCTCAAAATTCTTGATGTGGGCCATAAAGCCTTGCATAGTCACCATTAATACTCTTCTTCATCACTCCATCCCT
The DNA here is from genome assembly GCF_949987515.2 of Delphinus delphis. Classification (NCBI taxonomy): domain Eukaryota; kingdom Metazoa; phylum Chordata; class Mammalia; order Artiodactyla; family Delphinidae; genus Delphinus; species Delphinus delphis. The sequence goes on along the minus strand of NC_082692.2, from coordinate 75,344,308 downwards.
TGTGGATTCTCCACTCCAATCAGGCTGGCCTTTATTCAGTCCCTATATTCACTCTACTCAGTTTCATTACAGGGCCTTTGCTTATCTGGTACCTACAGCCTATAAATTTCAGCTCAAGTGTTATTTCTTCTGGGACACTTTCTTTGCCTCTGTTATACCCCCTTAACTGGACTCCTTCTATGTAATAGGTCCTCCTGGTACCAGATACCTCTCCTTGGGCACCTTTCAGAAGGTCAGTTTTATATTGGAAAGGTCTTTTGATTATCTGCCTCCCCTGGATTCCTTGAGGGCAAGGCCTGTCTTTGTTTTGACTCACGTTTATATCTTCAGCACCTAACAAAGTGCCTGACTCTTAGGAGGCAGTCAATAAATAGGTATTAGATGATTGGGTAAACAAATAAAATTGAGTATAAGTTTAATCAGAAAATAGGTCTTACCTTGTCTTTGAAGGATAGTTGACAAGAAATCCAAATGAATCCCTATTGGAACGGCTGAGAGTGAAAATGTCTTTAGATGCAGGAAGGCTAGAAACAGCCTGTAGCAGCCAACTGAATCCATTTCATTCTGTTTAAAATGAGGGGACACCATTGACGATAATAGTTTTGGGTGGATGTAGGAACAATCTCTGTGCGGTTGCTGGAAGATTGTTCCAGTCTCTTATAGTGTTCACAACTATGGAGCATGTATTTTCCTCTCCTATTTCTTTGTTTTTAAGGGACTTGGACTTGTCATGCATTTCCTATTAGAATGAAGTTGTGGATACTTATTAGAAGGTTGTATACAAATGAGCCTCTGTAGTTTCACTGATCCATCCCAGTTAGTTCCCCTGCTTGTCTTTATCCCATCTTCCTAGGAAACACGAAATATCTCACTTGGGAGGAGGGATGCAATTTTGGGGCATAGAGTATTTTTTTCTGAACATTACTTCTTATTTGCAAAGGAGAGAAGTAAACAGTTTAAACAGGGAAAATGCGTATTATGCGTCTGTAGGCTGACTAGGCATTGAAGTAGTGGCTTTCCTGGTCTCAGGTCAGAACATCTGTCTGTGTCCCAGGGCAGATTTGGTTTAAGACCAAAACAAATAGCTCCCCTTACATGGTTCTGACCCCTGTGGCGAAGAAAAGGAACTAAGCTAGTCCAACTGTAACCGCTGGGGAAGTCATTGTTCTCTCCAGCCTTCTGGGAGCCCCAAATAATTATCTGTGCATAGAGCAAGTTGGAATCAGAATTCCCCTCCAGGGTTTTCTGTGTCCAACCAAAACAAAGCAAGCTGAGCAGAGAGACAAATAAACCCAGGGACAGAGGGTGGATGCCAGTCCTCCTTTCCCTCCCTGCATTTTAGTTCTGGTCCTCTAGGTCTGTGTCCTCGCTTCCTTGTCGCTCATGTCCCCCGGGGCCCCTCATTTCGTGTAGCCTGAGCGCGCTCTACTCTCTTGATTAGAGAGACCAGTGAGCCCGTCTCAGGCGGAAGGCTGGTGCTGTGTTTTGGGACTTGTGAGGGCTTTGGAGGAGCAGGTTGGCCTGTGGAGAGAGATCTCACTTCCTCTCAGATTTTCTGATGTTTTCAAAACGAGCCAGAAATCTGGACTTCCGTGTGAAGTCACCCAATTTTAAAATGTTTGCTACATGTTTTGTTTTGTTTATAAACAATGTGCAGGCCAGTACACACACACACACACACACACACACACACACGCACACACACACACACACCATAAGCTTCATAAAAGGGTAGATTGTATCTGTCCTGTTTGCTCCTGTGTCCCCAAGACCGCAGTGCTCGCCACATAATAGAAGCTTGGTGGCTCTTGACTAACATTCATAGGAGACTCAGACTTGTTGATAGTTCCTTGGTAGTAGTAATAATAATAATAAACAGTAATGGTATCAACTGCTTCTTACTGAGCACATATTAAGTCCTTTCCATAAAATTCAATCTGCACCCTGACCTTAGAAGCTGCATGTTTTCATTATTCCCATTTTTGAAATAGAGACAGAAGCTCAGAACCTAAAAAAGCTGGTAACTCGGCTAAATGGGTGGATTCTGATTCTGGGTGCATGGCCTCCAAAGCCAGTGTTTGTAATCTTAAGGCTCCAGTGCCTCGAACTTTGCTCGGCTGGTGCTGGCTGGAGGGAGCCAGGATGAGCCCTCTAAGAGTTAGCCCTTCCAAACAGGAGACGCCAAGCCTGGTGTCTCATCTGTCTCCCAGTTTAGCCTCCAGGGCGGACATCTGAAGGGGTGGATGTGGTAGGTGGAAACCTTCTTTTACTTCTGTGTAGCATTTTTTCTTCCCTCTAGCTCTGAGCTATGGAATGGTTCCTAGTTCCCCACCACCACCTCTTTATGGGGAATTATTCTGCAGGGGACTTTGATAAGTCCTGGCTGTCATGGTATCCTATTGTTTGACACCCTTAAGTGATACAAAACAGTCTATAATCAGGCATTTTTTCTCAAACTCAGGGGCACTCTGAGCTGAGGTTTACAGAGTCATCGTTTGGCTTCCTTAACCAAAAGCCAGAGTGGTGACTCATCATCAGCTTAGGATACAATTAAACCCATGGCTCCTATAAGCAGAACACTGTGTTATAGCCTGCTGGTCACAAAACACATTTTTCTTGTGGTGCATATACTTTATTATAGGTAGTGAAGTGTTAAAGCATTAGTCTATGAGAGACACAAAAGCCTGACTAATTTAACAAAGTGGGGTAGCTCTCCACAACAGCTACCATTTGATGGACTTAACGTTAATGGTTTCAGCTACTGGGAGAACCTTTTAATCAGGAGAAATGGCAATGGGAATGAAGAATATAGGCCTTCAGAAAAACCTAATTACGTGCTCATGTCCTGCTTTCTACATGGGCTCCTTCTCAATGTCCCTTTTGATTTTTTTTCAGGCTATCATCCTGGTTTGAAACCGTCTTCTCTTTGTTCTCTAATAGAGGAAGGTTTTGCAAACTGGGCTGTTGGTTTTGAGAAGCGGAGAACAGCTTTTTAAGGAAATCCGTAGTAATCATCCTCATAGCTCCATTTGCTGAGGCATCATCATTCAAGGATTTTGCACTCTTGCCCTCTGTGGGTCTTTTCCAAAACCTTGTGAGATGGGCATTCTTATCCGCAATTTTACAAATGAGAAACAGTCTCGGGGAAGCAAAGTGACTTGCCTAAAGACACACAGTAGCATGCCTGCCTACTGTTTCCAGTACTTTTGTACATCAGAATATCTTGGGAAGCTTTAAAACAAAATACCTTCTTGGGCCACAAGCTTGTGGCCTAATGTCTCAATCAGGGTGGGGCCTGAGAGTCCATATTTTAAAAAAATTCCCCAGGTCACTGTGATGTATTGTTAAGACTTGGAAAAAATTGCCATGCATTACGCCATACATCATACCACATCTTTTGAGATAAAGTCCAAATTCAGTTTGGAGATTTCAATGTTTTTGTGTATTTGTTTGTTTCTGTTTCAAAACAGCCATCTCCACTTCTGCCTTAGCGGGTATAGGAAAGGCTTCTCAAAGGAGGCAACATTTTGACGAGGTCCTAATGCATGGATAAGAAGGGGAAAAGGAAAGGGCATGGAGACAAAGTGATCCACAGGTAGAAGTCACAGAGCTGCCACCAGATTGAAGTGCCTGGGGGCTGTTACAAGATCAATACGCCTGGACAGATGGTGACAGATGTACCATATATGTTATCAGCTGAGTGCAAGTGGAGATGCTCATCTCATTGGCCAGTTTCCTGGACAGTCTGCTTCAGGGCATCCTTAGCTGCATGCTTCTGCCTGACCACTTTGCTGGAAGATGATCAGGCAAGGTGCTGACAGCTCAGATAGGGTTCCTGTCTACAAACACCTTAAACTGACTTGCGATAGGATCAGGAATGACAGTGGATAGAAAATAACGTGCTACAGCTCAGTAGGTGCTGAAGCAGAGGTTTGAGGTGAAATTCGGAACTCTTTAGCTACTTTGTGAGGTTGGCTATAAACCAGAAGTTTTCCCCCTAGAATGCTTCTACAAAAGCACGTGGATTCTTGGCGAAGGAAGTTTGCCCACTTTCTATGGAAAAGTAAGTGCCTTTGATAGTTTAGGCCCAACGACTAGTCTTTTCCCACCAATTACAGGTTACCAAATGAATATGTCAACAGAGTTCCTTCTGGAATAATATTGTGTCAGGGAGGAGGAAACTTCTCCCTCTACCATTCTTGAGTTCTTATGACCAGACTAACAATAAAATTGACACAAGACAGATAAACAGGAGAAAAAGAAACACATTTTAATTCACATGCGTGGAGGTCTCATAGGAATGGGATTTAAGAAGTGGCCAAAGCAGGCAGCATTTATACTTCTTAGACAATACATTTGTGAGGAATTGACAGGACAAAGAAACTCAGGTTTTGGGTGCTCAATTAGTGAAGAATCTAAACAGAGTTTGGGCTTGGAGTAGTGAATTAAAGAAGTAACAAGGTTTGTTTACATAGGGTTCTAGGCCTGAGTTCCCTGTCTCTGAGGATAAGGGTGCTGGTCGTTCCTTCTACCTCCAGATGCAGGGAGTGCACCTTTCACAGGGGAGACTTATTTCCTGTTTTCAGGAAGAGGAACAGGAGGGTCAGAGTGTCCCTCTTGCATTAGCCGTTTCTTAAGTAACTTTAATTCAAAATAATATACCATTAAGTCACAGTTTGGCGTCGCCCCAATAGTTGATTAGATGCTCCAGTCTTAACTGAAGTGGGGAGTGCAGTCAGTGCTTTTGTGATGGTAAATACGATGGGCAGGCTCCACAGTCAGGAGCCTTTGTGCTTTTGTTTGGAATCCTCTGTTTTTTGCCTCAAGATAGATGAATCACTTACATGTTACTCCTAGGAGGTGGCTGATGGATACTAAACTCATCAACATAACCCCAGATGGCCATTGTTAGTGCTGTTTCTGTTCCGTTTCTGGGGTACTGTGGGAATTGCCTTTAGTTGCATTTACATGTGACAGCTGGAGCCTGATAGCAGCTAAAGAGGTAAAAACAGATTTTATGCTGGCACTATTACAATAGAGGAAAAGAAACCTCAGTATAAACTGGGTTCAATTCCAAATGAGACATGGACAAGTGGGGATTTAGAGTCAAGGGGCAGAAGAGGGGTCAGTGGATGGGCACTTTTTAAGGCAAAAGGGTAATTCTTACTAAACTGACCTAAGGGTTCCTGCTGAAGGCCAGCCAAGGTGATCAGATACCAAGGGTGGGGGATGGGGAATTTGATCAGATATTGAGGGAGATTAGATATAAAGTGTTTTTTTCTTTCTTTGTTTGTTTGCTAAACTGATTTAGCAAGATTCTTGCTGCAGCTGGGCCACCAGACCCAGACAAGGTCAAGGCAAGGAGGGATTAGAGGAAGTTTAGTCAAGGAGAGACTTTGTCAAACAAAAGCCTAGACTTCATTTCCTCGAAAGGTATTTTTCTGGATAAGATCTGGTTTAAATAAACACTCATGGGGGAAGGGAGGCAAGGGGAGTTTCAGTTTGGGAAGAAGAACAAAGTTCTGGAGATGAGTGGTGTAGCTGGATGCACAGCAAGGTGAATGTACTTCACGCCGCCGCACTGTACACTTCAAATGGTTAAAATGGTAAATTCTATGTTATGTGCACTTTAGCACAATAAAAAAAGAACAGTCAGTCCATAATAAAATAGAGAGGTTACAATAGCAACAGCAGTGATAATAGCTGTTGTTTCCTGAGGTTTTGCTTCATGGCAGGCATCGTGCTAACCACTCTACAATGATTATCTCCCTTTCATAGAAAAGGACTTGAGGATTGGAGGGGTTAATGCATTGCCAAGGGTCAGACAGCAAGTAAGAGTCAGTCTCTTTCCCGAGCTCTTTGTCTTGGCTTATGCTCAGGCTAAACAACCTCCTGGGACAGTCCTTTTGGTCGGAGGCTCCCCTGCCTGCCAATAAACAAACTGCAGCGAACAACTAAAATGCGTCCAAATGACCAAAAATTCACCTTATCAAATGACAGCATCTCTGATATATGTGCTAATCTTTTAACAGCAAAGAGGTATGCTCTGACTTCTTGCCTGTCTAGTCACACAGAAGGGTATTCTCATACTTATTGGAAACAGGGTTAGCTGGACATTGCCCTTCTCTTTGATGTAGGACTGTGAAAATGCCACTTTCACTTAGTCTGTGACCTCCTCAGGGGCAGAGGCAGTATTTTCCCATTCATCTTTCTACTTGGCGCATAATAGGTGTTCAATAAAATTTTTGTCGAAATGAACTACCAGTGATGTTGAAGATGTCAGTGTAAGTTTTCTTAAAAGTTAGAGGTTACTATATAGTTGTATGGTACATGAATTTATCTCCTGGAACCTAAATACGTTAGAGGTGATGCTCAACCAGGAGCAGTTTTGTCCCCGAGAGACATTTGGCAATGTTTGGAGACTTATTTAGTTGTCATAACTGAGAGAGGGTATGTTACTCCCATCTAGTCTGTAGAGGCAGGGATGCTAGAAACATCTGAAGGGTAGCAGAATATGCTGTGCCAAATGTGCCACTCTTGAATAAGGATTATTTCCATCCAATTATTTTGAGAAACTGCAGACACAGGAGAAGCTCTGAAAACAGTAGAAGTTATGCTTTTGTAAGGGAATTTACATTAGAAAGGGGCCTGTACCTTTGTTCACCAAACATCTTCTCCTCTTACTTTCTCATGATTGCCTTCCCGCTACGAAGTCCCGAGACCCCTTTCCTTTCCTTAGCTCCCTGTATATAGTCGGCCCTCTGTATCCACGGGTTCTGCATCCACCAATATGGAGGCGCAACTGTAAGGGACTTGAGCATCTGCGGATTTTGGTAGTCGTGGGGGTCCTGGAACCAATCCCATGCAGATACCAAGGGACAAATGTATAAACCTCCATCATCTGGCCTTTTGAGTCTCATATCTTTGTGGGGCTCCTGTAGGTATATATGTAATTAAAATAGTTTTTTTTTTTTTCCTCTCCTGTTAATCTGTTTTATGTCAGTTTAATTCTTAGACCAGCTACAGAACCTAGAAGAGTAGAAGGGAATATTTTTCTCCCCTACTCAAACCCCACAACAAAGAATTATCTGGCCCTAAATATCAGTGGTACTGAGGTTAGAAACTCGGCTTTAGGGTTTTCTATTCCCTTATTCATTCACTTCACAAGTATTTAATATTTGACTCCACCCTCTGATTGAAAGATGAGCAAGCCTGTTTGTCGGACATCACATAGCTAGGTGGTAGAGATCTAGGACTTAAACCAGTGTCTCAGGGAGTGTTCTTCACATGCATGAAGGTGGCCTCTTACAGCCTATTACTGATTAAAATGCCATCTCTGTGGTCACGGTGAACAAGTCTTGCCAAGACCGATAGGACTCTGAGCCTGTGCCTGGTGCCTGGAGCTGATAGAAAGGGCAGTGATCTAAGACAGCTTGTTCAGGCTGTTGAAATCCCCCGGGGCTCGGGATCCATCCATGAGCATTAGCTGGTTCTGCGGAGGCAGGGACCATTTCTTGGGCTTCCTGTGGATGCCACACTCCCTTGCTGGGCCAGTCTCTTTTTGCTGAACTGTAACACCATCTCACCACCCTGTTTTCACAGCACCCCTGGAAGCCATATTACAGACTTTGTTGAAAGAATTATTATGTTCACGCAGCTCTGTATTTGCAGTAGGCTTAGGACTCTTTTCAGATTTAAGCACTGGCAGTCCTTAATGCCATCTGCTTTTCAATACACATCACATGCTCTCCCCCGCCCTTCCCCTCCCGGTCTGAGTCTGACTCCTTGCTGCCCTCTGATTGTGCACAGAGAACCTGTAGCTGAGTGTAACAGGTGCTAACTAATTCTCAGGATGCTAGAGTTGATGGATTTTAATCGGGTGAGTACAGTTTAATGCAAATACTCCTTTAGTTGAGGCTCATAAACTGGGCTACTCGATATTATGGTCCCAAATATTAGTTCAACGCTCATGGCTTACATAAATGACTCTCCTTTGGGGTTAGGTTAGGGGAAAATCAATAACAAGCAGCTGGAAATGCAGAAAAAAGCTGTGTACTTACACTCCTTCATGAAGTACCCCTGCTCCCACCCAGCACCACCTCACACTTCTTTATTTATATTTTTCCAGCTCACATTTTTCTTTTTCTTTTGTCACATTTAGGGCTTTACAGTGATATGAAAAGCCACTGTGGTTCCTCCGTCCATTAAATGGGAAATGCATATGAACAAATAGAAGAATTGCACCATATAGTACAGCTGAAATACAGTGTTATCATCATCCCACTCTGAGCATTTCTCAGGATGGTTTATGCCCCAGCAGTTAATCGTTTGCTATTGTTGGTGTACCAACACAATGCTATTAGCAGCACAGAATTCTCAGGCTTACTGTTCAGATTGTCTTCATGTAGGCTAGCCAGAATTTAGATATTTGTAAATGGGATTTGAACAGTGGCCTTTCTTCACAATATAAAATTCAGATAAATGTAACCGGTCACGGCCCAACTCTTGTTTATTAATTAAGGCTTCATAATATAGCGCCATTTTTGGAAGCTGTGGCTTATGCACAGAGGAATACTAATTACATTCTGCATCTTCTGTAATAATGGGGCAGCCTTTTGGACAGTGCAGTTTATCCAGACAATGCATCCAGCTCCTAATGCAGTTTATTAACAAGGAAACTCTGAATATTTAATGGGAGACCAATACAGCTGTGAAAGGGTGGCGTAAATAATACTCCCGGCCAGGCTGGTGCAGTGGCAATATGTTGCATGCTGTTAACCTCAAGAGGTCTCCAAATAGCTTCTATGTGCGCCTGCTAGCTATCTGTTGACCAAGTGATCTGAGAAATACAAAAGAAGCCAAGTGATCTGAGAAAATCTATTTGGTAATTTTGTTTTCCCATTCTCTTAACATTTGCTGAAGCTTTAAAAACAATAGATCTTTACACTTGTATAGATTTTTTTCTTAGTTTTTCCCAAGAATAGTCATTTTTATAATTATCATCATGGATTTCTTGTACTGTCCATGGTGAAACTCAGAAGAGACTACCATTTTTTTCCATTAAATTAAAAAAATTGAGATATAGTTCCTGTACCATAACATTAACTCTTTTAAAGTGTACAGTTCACTGGTTTTAGTATATTCACCAAGTTGTGCAGCCATCACCACTTTCTAATTCCAGAACATTTTCATCACCCCACAAAGAAACCCTGTACCAATTGGCAGTCCCCACATATGTGTCACGTAACTACCGAAATTCCTCCCCAAGTCACAGTACCAGGTGAGGTTTATTTCTTGTCAAACTCATTTTTAATATGGTCCACAGTGTCCTTCTCTATGTTATATTTCTCCAGCGCCTGAGTAGCACAGTCCATCAAGTCCTGTTGCATTTCCTCCAACGTGTCGACATTTTTGATCGCAGCATTTCGGTGTCACGAGGTTACAGAAGAACAGGTGCCAGCTGACTGCAATGGTCTCGTGGTGGTGGGGCTGGCAAGGCTCAGACCCAGTGGGGAGCTGCCTGTGCTACTGTATATCTCTTTCTCTCTCTCTTTTTCTCTATTCTTGTGGGGGGCAGGAGGACATCAACTTTATTGACAGACACATGTATGTACAAGTGTTTTATAGTGCATGACATACCCGTGGGTAAGACAGGTCGCTCGTTATCCAAGGAATAAAAAGAGCAATGTGAGAAGGCACCAAGGGCCCTGAGTCTGCCGTCCACCCTGCCACTGCCTCAGCCTTTCTCAAGGCATCTGTCTCTGTGGATTTGCCTCTTCTGGACATTTCATATAAATGCAATCAGACAATGTGTGGTCTTCTGTGATGGGCTTCTTTTACTTAGTGTAATGTTTTCAAGGTTCATCCATGTTGTAGCAGGTATCAGTACTTCGTTTCTGTTTATTACTGAATAATATCCCATTTTATGGATATACAACTTTTTGTTTACCTTTTCATAAGTAGACGGACATTTAGGTTGTTTCCACTTTTTGGCTATTGTGAATAATGCTGCTATGAACATTTGTATACAAATTTTTGTGTACACTTAATATATATTTTTTTCCTCTGGAGTTGAATTGCTAGGTCATATGATGACTCTATGTTTAACCTTTGAGGAATTGCCAGACTGTTTTCCAAAGCACCATTTTCCTTCCCATCGACAATATACTGTTGATGGGGTTTTAAATTTCTCCAGATCCTAGACAGTACTTGTTATTGTCTGTCTTTTTGATTATAGCCATCCAAGTAGGTGTGAAGTGGTGTCTCATTGTAGAGTTGATTTGCATTTCCCTGTTGACTAATGATATTGAAAGTCTTTTCATGTGCTTATTGGCCATTTGTATATCTTCTCTGTGGAGTACCATTTTTTTAAATCCCTAATTTATAAATGAGAAGACAAAGGTGCTGAGAGGAAATGAGAATTTATGAGGGTCGCTGCACGAGGTAATAGCCCGTCAGTACTGGAATATATTTTCTAATACAGTGATGCAAAAGCTTAGAGGTTCAACACCCAATAATGAAATAAACTATAAGCTATTTGCACTTAGTTATGACTCTTTTATTTGCAAGTGACAGAAACTCAGCTTTACCTGTGGCTTAATGAAAGTAAGGGGATATTGCCCTACCTATCTGAAAAGTTAAGAGCTACTTTGCCTTCAGGAATGGCTGGATTTAGCTGCTCAAAGATAGCATCAGAAATCTATTTCTCTCATCTTTTAGTTCTGCTTCCATCAGGTTGGTGTCATGCAGAGGCAGGGTCTCTTTTTGTGGTGGTTAGATGGTCACCAGCGGCTCAAAGTATATATCTTAGCAGCTTAGCATGCCAGCAGGATTTGGGGTTTTTTTTCAAACTTCTCTTTCTCAGTAGTTCCAGGCCAGATTTCAAGATAGAGTATCATTGGACTGACTTGAATTAATGAATAGCTCCCTGTATCATTCATCAAATGGAAAACACTGATTGGTCAGTGGCCCACTCTTGGTGGTAGGGTGTGACATTAGCTCCATCCATGCCATCTGGCCTGAGAGTTGGAAGGAGGAGGTTCCCCAGAGGAAAGTCAGGATGCTGACTCCAGTATAATGAGGAATGCATGCTGGGGCAAGCAAAACTCATAGATGTCCACTGTGCTACTCAGTCTTTCGCTTGCACCTTAATTTATCATTTACTTGTTTCTTATTGTCTGTGGATTTGGCTTAAAAGGCACAGAGTCTCTGAAAAGTAACTTTTGGTCTCTTAGGAGTGAAGGATTAATTAACCTATCCACATTTATTTTTTCTGGTATTGAGAGATCATTTGTTTTAATAAATGCTAATAAGTTTGCTTGTAGTTAAAGAAAATTGGCTTTTCATCATAATTCTTTTCTTTTTTTCCTCTTTTTTTTTTCGGCCATGCCATGTGGAATCTTAGTTCCCCAACCAGGGATAGAAACTGTGCCCCCTGCATTGGGAGCGTAGAGTCTTAACTACTGGACTGCCAGGGAAGTCCTTCATCATAATTCTTGATGCTGGTCATTTTGTGTCTGAGTTGTTAAAAGTGGTTTTGGTTCAGTGTTTGAGAAATGAAACAGCCCCTTGAATATAAATATAAATAAATATAGCCATTTATTTATTTAAACTAGCAATCCCTGTGAAGTCATTTACCCTTTATATATTTCAGTATGTTTTATAAGGCATAACAAAAGCAGCTCCGTCACAGAATAAATCTTTTATACAGGATTAAAATTTAACAGATAAGGTGAACTGGCACAACCATTAAAGTAGAAATATTTTTTTCTTCTTTAGTTCTTACTAAACTCTTCAACTTTAGATACCTAACTTTCCCCATTCTAAGTCATCCAGCTTCTAAAATATAGAGAAGTTGAGAGGCAGCAGAAGTTACCTATTATGTTTCCTCTTTTCTGACCCCTAAAATTTATGTGTATCTTATCCTTTCGTTAGTGTTTTCCACTCAAATACCAACTCCACCTAGAATGCTGACCCATCTTAGAATGCTGTTAAAAAGGTTCTAAAGTTGGATTCAGACTCAGCAGAAAAGAATGCTGCGATCAATTAATGATGTGTGTCACAAGCTCAGGACATGAAAGAGATGACACTTGTGTCATATGTTTTCTCTCCACGCTACATCTTGAAACTAAGTTCCAAACTTGAACATTTGCCAGACTGGGACAGTTGCCTTGATGATTCAGCTTAATAGATGTCTTCTTCTTTTATTGCCTGGATAAACTGTTTTGCCTTGCCTGTATAGCTAAGTATTTGAATCCTCAAGATTGCCTTAACTGTGGAGAGTTGACTTAGACTTACTATTTTGATCCAAAAGTGCATTAGGTCTAAGAATATAAACTACTAGCCCAGCAAGATTAGGCAGATAGACTGTTTATTCATCCAAAGTATGCATGTAATGCCTGTGGGGTATATAATACTCTGCTAAGTCCTCAGGGGGTGTGAAGGTGGTAGGAGACAGGGTCCTCAGCTTTAGAGATTTGTAGTCTAGGTGGAATTAGAGAAGGAGCTGGAGGGCTTACAAATGGATCACAAAGTGTATGTATAAAGGCTGAAGGAATAAACCAGTTTGATCACAAGGAAGGAAGAGTAGAGTGATCCAGGGAAAATTGTGTGGAGGAAGTATTTTCTTGAGTAAAGTCTTAAAGGAAGTGATGGGCGTAGATAGGTGGAAAGGATGGGTGGTTGGAGTAGGGGGTAGTGGTGAAAAAGACTAAAATTTACTGGCTGAAGGATGGTATAACTCAGAGGTCTCAGTATATCAGCTCACTGGCAGAAAGCAAACAAAACCAGATGTCTACTACACTAGACTATAGAAATAGAATAGATTGGAAAAATGGAAGATTTCCTGCAAGATTGGAAAATAGTAGAAAATCTGGAGATTTCACAGAAAGTGCAGGTTTTCTTACTTTCCATAAAAAACTGGAAGATCTTACAACATGGAGCCTAAATTCCTAGTTGGCAACAAATGGCTGGAGGTGAGTATCAAATGCCAATCTAGACAGATATTTTGCTAGTCTCCACCTCTTCATGATGTCTCTTAACACTGAGGTCAAAGGTCAACTGCCATCTGGTCGCTGCTTGCACTACTGAGACTATTTCTTTATTACTATGTCTCTAGCAAAGTTTTGAAAATGAAAAATAAATTTTGACAAGTCTCTGTGACAAAAAAGGGGCAGGGAGATAGTGTTTACTATGCAATCAAGTGTATTGGTGTTTATTTTTCTTATAACTAGATTGCTTTACTCATTTATTTCCATTACATTCTAGTACAATAGGCATTTGGGTTTCCATGCCTCTTGGGATTAGCAAAAAGTAGAGTTTAGTGAGAAGAGTATAGGGAATGGAAGAGAATTCCAATCTAGCTGGAATAAAAACCATTGTTTTTATGACATTTTATCTGCAAAGACTTGAGGGCAAACTGAAAAATTTAGTTTTGACCTGTCTGAAAGAGTGGGTACAGAGGGTCAGAAATATCATTAATAGAAATGTTAATGAGCATTTGAAGAAATGAGTTAATGTGGATTTCCCAAAAATGAAGTGACCGGAGTAACCTTCCTTTTTTGACAGGGTTACTGGAGTTGAAGATAAAGTCAATTTTGAGAAATAGTGTATTTCAGCAATGTATATGTATCTCAAGGTATTTCTGTGGTCAAGACTGAGAAATATGACATGGTCGACAGCACCGCCATGAATTTCAAGCTGGGAAAATTTTTAACTTATCTTCAGAATTGTACAGATTTGCCACAAGGTTTAAACTCTGTTAGGGAAAACAAAATTGAGGTTTTCCTGACTATTTGGTTATAGACCCAGTGTGCTCCTTTTTAATACTCTTTCATTAATCAAATGATTTGATCCAGGTTGCAATTTATAAAATATATTTGGATGATATTTTAGTAATAGGATAAATGCTCCTTGATCTCCTGGATAAACTTTATCTTCTGGAGTCACACAGTAAGTTATCTTTGCCTTCCTATACTGGGGCTCCTGTCTCATTCACATTTTATATTGATACAGTTTTCTGACCATACAAACTATACATAGCATCACAGTAGAGTCACTATCTGCCTCTATTGCTGGTAGCTGGATTAGTTTTATCGTAATTATGTCTTTGACATAGCTGCCCTGGCTTCTCTATCTCTTTCTTGTTTATCTCAGTTAAAATATATAAAACTGCATTAGCAGCGCTATACGCTGGATCCTCTGGAGGGCTGAGCCCTATATTAAATTCTAGTTTCCTAAATATGGGGAGAGAGCAGAGGGACTTGGAACATTTCTGATGCTGAGGTTTTATTGTATTGTGAGCTTTCCTTCAGCACTTTAAGGATCCATCTTTCTCAATATGGGTAGAAGTGGGGAAACTCAAAGGGAAATTGTTTTCTGCATTCTCTATAATGGTTTTTATTTAAGAATGATAAAGCAATACTTGCTAAGCCCAGACCAGTTCCACAACAGACAGTGCTGAAAATCCCAGGGGAGATGTAGTGATGTTTCTGTGTTGCAAGGAAATAAACTTCAAAATGTTTTTTCGTTTATAAAGTTATTATAAGTATACTGAAGACGGTTTGCCTAGTGTAAAAAAGACTCAACTTGGAGTTGGTCTAGCCAGGCTTAACCCTTATATGTCTAACTGCTTCTATTCTGAAACAACATGGAGACACTATGAAGAAAACAAAGTCTTCAGGGTTCAGGGTCTCATTCCATTTCCTATGCATGTCAACTAAACTTCTAGCATCTCCTTTCCCTTCTATACAAAATAGGAATAGTAGTAGTATCCCTCCCTCTCTCACACACTTTGGATTAAATAAATTAGTTGCCATCTTTCAGGTGCTTAGATAGAGTGCTCTATAATGTAAGACTCAGTAAATGTCAGCTATTGTCATCATATTTATTATTAAGGACTCAGCTGGTATAGGGAAAGAGAATTAGACTTCAAGTGAGGAAAGTGGGATTTTCTGCTATAAAGCTATTTGAACTTGGAATAGTCAACTCACTTCTTTGTCCACATTTTCTCTGCTGAAAACTAACCAGAATCTCCCTACCAGGTATCCAAGTCAGGGAACAAAGTGAGTTAGTGAAAGTAAAAGTTTCAGACATCTGGAAAAATGTTCCCAAGATCCAGTTGCTCTATAGGGTCAGTCTTTTCAAAGCTATTTTTACTTCATTTTGCCCTGTGGACAAACAGGAACAGGGTTTCAATTTTTGAAAATTGATGCTACCTATTATATCATTGGTAAATGAATTCCTAATTCTCAGATTGGAAGTAATCCACTTCATATCTGGATTTCTAATCCAGTTCTAATTGATTCACTTCATCGATCACCTAGTCACTAATGCAATTTTTGGAGTGTTGACAAAACCTTTTCAGCCATCAGCTCAATCTTGAGTGATATCTTTGAGTGATACGGTTTCTAACCCTTTGTTGGATTAGAAAGGGAGGCCATCCCTTTTTGTCAACTCCCTGACCAGAACTGGAAACGTCACTGATTGGTGCTAGATTTGGGCTTTTTTATTTTTGGATAGTTTGCATATATGCTTACTTACTATTAGAAATTGTTATGAAACATTCCTTGGCCCCCATTTTCCAGTGCAGTTCCTTCCCTCAATTTGTTATCCTTCTTTGTGATAGCTCTGTGACTTAAGGAAAATTACTTTACATTGGTGAGCCTCACCCTTAGGAGAGGGTGTTCTACCTTTCTCGTGGTGTTGGTGGGAACATTATATAAGTTAAAGCATGTGAAATGTTCGTAAGTTAATGCATGTTAAATGCAAGCATAGTGCCTGGCACATGCTAAGTGCTAACTACTGCTAATTACTATTATTATTAATAGTATATCAGTTAATAATAGTAGTACTAATCAGCTAGATATAATAGTGCTGCTTCCTGAAATAGTAGAATATTAAGCATATTCCTAAAGCAGAAAAGAAGACCAAATGCAAAAGCTTTAAAGAGGCTCTCAGGCTGTTGGTCATATTCCTAGACTCTGTGTACTGGTACCTGTTTCATACTTTGTGTGGCAAAAAATTACAGGAAACCATCTCTAAAGGTGATGCAAAAGATGCCACAGGACAACTGGATATGGATATCCACATACAAAAGAATGAAGTTGTACCCCTACCTTACATCGTATTACAAAAATTAATTCAAGATGGATCAAAGACCCAAATGGAAGAGCTAAAGCTATAAAACTCTTACACAAAAACAGAGGCATAAATCTTCATGACCTTGGGTTAGGCAATGGTTTTGTAGATATAATGCCAAAAGTACAGCAACATAAGAAAAAATAGATAAATTGGACATCACAAATTTAAAACTTTTATGCTTCAGATGACACCATTAAGATAGTAAAAAGACAATTGACAGAATGGAAGACATTTTTTGCAAATCATATATCTCATAAGAGACTTGTATCACTCTTACATCTCAATAACAAAAAGACAAATAGCCCAATTAAAAAGGAGCAAAGGATGTGAAAATACATTCATCCAAAGAAGATATGCAAATGGACAATAAGCCCATGAACAGATTCTCAGCATCATTAGTCATCAGGGAAATGCAAATCAAAACCACAATGAGATATCACCTCACATGCACTAGGATGGCTATAATCCAAAAGACAGATAATAACAAGGGTTAGTGAGGATATGCAGAAATTGGAACTCCCATACACTGTTTTTTATTTTTTCTTCAATTTTTTTTTTTATTCCCATATACTGTTGATGGAAAATAAAATGGTTCAGCTGCCTTGGAAAACAGTTGGAAATTTCTTTAAAAGTTTAACGTAAATTTAACCCAGCAATTCCACTCTTAGGTACCTATCCATGGGAAAGGAAAGCATATGTGCACACAAAAACTTGTACATAAATGTTCATGGCCGCATTATTTGTAACAGACAAAAAGTGGAAACAACCCAAGTATCCATCAATTGGTGAATGGGTAAATAAAACATGGTATATCCATACAATGGGATATTATTTGGCAATAAAAAGAAATGAAGTACTGATAACATGCTTCACCATATATGAGCTTTGAAAACATGCTAAATGAAAGAAGCCAGTCACAAGAGAGCACATGTTGTCTGATTCTATTTATATAAAATGTCCAGAATAGGTAAATCTATAGAGACAGACGATAGCTTAGTGGTTGCCTAGGGCTAGGGGGCTGGGAGGAAATGGGTAGTGACTGCTAACAGGTATGGTTAAATGGTTAAAATTGATAGTGGTGATGGTTGCACAACTTGGTGAATATACTTGAAACCATCAAATCATACACTTTAGAGGGTTTACTTATATGGTGTGTGAACTATATTTGAGAAAAAGCTGTTAAAAAACAAACAAACAAAGAAGATGCTACGGGGCTTGTTTTCTGTGGAAGAAGCTTGAAGTATATATACTCCCCTGGTCACTACCACCTAAGTTCTGTGAAGACGAAGACTTGGTTTAATTCCCTGCTATACATCCTGTGTCTAGAAATAGAGGCATACAATAAAATATTTGTTGAATGAATGACTATATTGGTGGTCCCAAATACTACCCCCAGGTCTCCTAATTCTCTGGAAGGACTCAAGGGACTCCGAAGTTGTACACCCATGATTATGGTTTCTAACAGTGAAAGGATACAAAGTAAAATCAGCATAGGGAAAAGGTGCATGGTGTGAAGTATGAAGGAAATGAGGCGCAAGAGTCCTTGTCCAGTGGAGTCAGGTGGGATGTGCTTATTAATTCATGCAGCAAAGACCCGTGACATCAAGTGTTGTTTACCAAGGAGGCTCATTAGTAGCTCTGCATAAGGTTTCTGCTGGGGGCTGGTCTGCGCAGCACATCCGCAAATTCCAGACTCCCAGAAGGAAAGCAGGTATTTGGCATAAACCACTTTATTTGTATGCATATTAACGAACAGTGGCTACTCCTATCATTTAGGGAAACTTTTGTATCCGTGTAGGAACTGTTTACCAGCCCAAGTTTTCAGATGCCAGCCAGGGGCCAACCTTGCAAGCAGGCCTTTCTAAGAATAGGCTGTCTGTCTGAGGTCTACTATGTTAACTCTTTGCTGCATAATTAATAGAAGGATGACAGGTTTTAAATTTCCAAAAGATCTATAACAAGCCTATATATGCAAAAAGTATTAGGAAGGGGAGTCAGTGTGCCCTGGGAAGAGTGTTGCCTTGAACACAGCTGGCAGCTCAGTGCATGCTCATGTCTATTGAGGAAGAAGAGTCTACAGGTTGGTCTATACTCTTAACTCATTTTTCTTCCTGGCTTCCCAGAATTAAAGCCTTAGAGTAACAGTTCTCAACCAGTGCGATTTTGTCCCCCACGGGACATTTGGCCAGGCCTAGAGGAATTTTCAGTTGTCACAATTAGGGAGGGGGTGCTACTAGCATCTATGAGGTAGAAGCTAAGGATGTTGTTAAACATCCTATAATGCATAGAGGACAGCCCTTCACAATGAAGAATTACCTGGGCCAAAATGTCAACAGTGCCAAAGTTGAGAAACTCTGTCTTAGAGAATATTTATAGGGAAAAGCAGAGCCTAAGATAGTTACCTATAAATCTACAGGGTGGAGTGAGACAAGGTAACCAGGCAGTAACTCCCCAGCTATTATGCCCACCTCAAATCCACACTCCCCTTTCTTATTTCTTGCGGTCTGTGACCTGACAGTTATAAATTCTTCCTCTATTCTGCATCTGTTGATAAAGGGCGCCATGGGCAGGGGAAAAGAAGGCACCTCCTTTTCTGAATAAAGTGGCCTTGATTTTAGGGTTTCAGATCTGTTCCTTTAGATGGGTTGCCCAGTTGCTGACTCTGAAGGAATGTGTAAGGATAGAAATACCAGCCTTCACATTTCCATTGCTGAATTCCTAATAGCTGAGAGTTATTCCTGACCGTATCATCTATGAGTCCTTCCTTTTATCACTGCTGTTTATAGCCTTATTTCCTTCCTTTGCTTTTCATAATGTCTTTCGAAGTGGAAGCTAATATGAATTTTGGTGCTCTCCAGCTCCTAACTCGTGTGTCTAACGCCATCAGATTGAATTAATTTGAACTATTAAGCATGAAGTACATATTACCATGGAGCTTATTCCAGATGTATTATTGTTAGTTTAATTGTTATGGCTAATCATTGACTATGGTTTTTCTGGGTGCCTGAAATAATAACAATAATAATACTCTTTTTTATAGTGCCTTTCATATGAGAATCTTGAAAAGCCTGCATCCTGGAACCACTTATTGTAAAATTGTCATTATCTGTGTGTTCTCATTTGGCTGAGGTTTGAGGAAGAATATGCCAGTGTATGATTTTAAAAGCCAAGAAAAATTTATATTCATGAATCATGCTTTTTCTTTTTTCTTTTTTTTTTTTTTTTTGCAATTTACCAGCATGGAAAAACAGGAGGAGAGGGAACTTAGCCCACTGAGATATTATTTCCAGAGAGCAATGCTGTGCCTTTTATAATAATTCTGTCGTCTTTGTGTTGGCTTAGTATCAGCTCTGACTTGGTAGGTTTTAATTTTAAATGATGCTCAGATTGAGACCTGCATTCTTCTTTGTCCAGCAGAGTAAGGCACTTTGGTTCAGTGTGTGTGTGTGTGTGTGTGTGTGTGTGTGTGTGTGTGTAAGGCCTTAAAAGAGATAAAGGTTCTTTGGATACTTCTCATTGCTTACATCACATTTT
Source organism: Delphinus delphis (assembly GCF_949987515.2). Taxonomy (NCBI): domain Eukaryota; kingdom Metazoa; phylum Chordata; class Mammalia; order Artiodactyla; family Delphinidae; genus Delphinus; species Delphinus delphis. The sequence goes on along the minus strand of NC_082692.2, from coordinate 75,324,634 downwards.
GAAAAGTTCAGAATCAGTGAGAAACATAGTATAATGCATCTGAATTTATATTTACATACACAGAGGGTTGGTCATTAGGAAGTGAAGGCCTATGAAAGTACAGTTTGGTCTCCTGATGCTCCAAATGTTTCAGTAGTGAAGGAGACAGAAGGTACGTTCAAGTGGTTCCCAGCCTACCTACTTCTCATAGCCTGGATGAATACTCGGGAGGTGAAACCTTTTTAACAGTAGCAATTAATTGCTCCCATAAAGCAATTGCTTCAAGGAAACAATTATGACAGGTTTTTAATGGAATCCTGATGAGTTTTGTTAAATCAACACTTAACCCTAAGGACCAGAATCATCTTCACATGTTACTGCATCGCCTCCCAACAGTAGTTCAGGCAACTTGGATTTCCCAAGAAAGGTTTCAGTTTGGCTTCAGTGATACATGGAGAGTTTCCACCATCTGGATGCTGTCAAGGGGCCCAAGGGAAATGAATTGCTGGACTTTCCTTACATGGATTCTTACCGTTGTTCCTCTCCATGGGAGAAGTGAGCGTCGACTCATGGCGTGAATAATGAGGACTCTTCTCATCAATCAGCATGCATTCCTCTGGAAAGCTGGGTGGCCACAGTAAGAAAAAGGGTAAAGCAGTTATTCTCCACTGTGGCAGCACACTGGAATCCCCACTGGAAGTTTTAAAGACCCTCAGGTTCCTGGGTCCCACCGCCAAAGATTCTGCTTTAATTGGTCAGGGGCAGAGCCTGGCCGTTGAGCAATTTCAAAGTTTCCCGGGTGATTCTAATTGTTAGGCACATCAAGCGTGACTCATTTTCAAAATACATAACAACTGGTCCAGCACTGTTCTCTTGCTCTCTACCAGGCATTGTGCTAAATGTTTTATAGTCATCAATCCAACTGTTTATCACAATAGCCACATGATTGACCATTCATCAATTCATACATTTATTTATTCAACAAATACTTACGGGGTGTAGGCAGTGGGCCAGGCAGTGTGTTGGTTATTGAGGAGGAGGGTCATGGAACATTTGTAGGATTAATGACATTTGAGCTGACGTTTAAAGACTGAGGAGAAGTTAACCAGGCAAATAGGGGAGGGAAGGCACTGCAGGCAGGGAGGATGGCTTTTGCAAATGTACCGTGTTAGAAAGGGGGATGGCTAGTTCACGGAACAGAAGACAACGACCACAAGACAGTACTTCTGGAGCAGAAGAAGCTGGGAGGAACATGAGACAAGATAAGATGTAGAGGTGGACAGGTCTGGTAAAGGCTTTGGGCCTTTATTTTGAAACCAAATGGAAGCTCTGATTTCATTTGCATTTCCTACAAGATCTCTCTGTTTGCAATAAGGAAACAGATAAGAGAGAAGCAAGAGAGCATGCATTGTGATGACTTGGATGGACATTGCTATAGATCTGGACAGAAATGAGAATGACTTGGCCTAAGATAATGAAGGGAAAGAGAGGTGGGCATACTTGAATGGTATTTAGATGATAAAATCCTTCAGATTCAAAGGGGAGGAAAATGACTGCAATCTCCAATTTCACTATTATTTACTGTTATTACCCCCAATTTTCAGATGAGCTGATGAGAATTAGAGTGGTGCTTCTCAAATGTTAATGTGTACAGGGATCACCTGATGATCTTCTTAAAATGCAGATTCTGACTCAGTAAGTCTGAAATGAGGCCTGTGATTCTGCCTAATAAGCGTCAAATAATGCTGAAGCTGCTGGTCCATGGACCACACTTTGAGAATCAGGGGCTTAGAGAAGTGAAATAATTTACTCAGGATGTGGTAGAATGGAGCCTGCACTCTTAACCATGTTTGCCCACTGCCAAAGCCCATGATCTTAATCATAAACTCTATGTCTCCTGAAGGGTGGAGCTGTTGGTATAAAAAGTCAATTGGAGACAACCTGGGGAGGTTGTACACCAGGCTAAGAAATTTAGATTTCATCTGTAGGCAATTGACAGCCACTGAAAATGTGTAAGCAGAGAAGGGTCCAATCAGAAAGCTTGTATTACAGTTTCTGGATGTATTTCCTATGAGTATTTTGTTTGTTCTTTTTAGTGTAGATCTCTTAGGTCAAATTGAAGTGCAGTTAAAGAAAAAAACCAAAGTAACACTCTGAACTTTGTAAGTAATAGGGATAGTTTATTAGATCATCTGCTCTGTAATGAGGGCAATAATTGGCTCTTATTTAGTGTTTCCTGCCCAATCATCACTTTACTAATCATCATCTTTCTTTCAGAGCTGAAGAAACCGGTAGAGAGAGGCTAAGGGACCTTGATGTAGTGGGGCTGGCTGGTGGGCATGTGTTCATCATTTCTGTGGCATCTAGATTCTTCTACTACAGTTCAGGTATATACCTGAATATTTCACTTAACTGCTTTATATCAGTATCAGTATTTCCTGCCTGTGTCCCAGGGACCACTAGGCTAATAAGAAACTAAATGAAATAAAGAAGTGTCAAAAATTTGGAAAATGCTGTATGCTTTATCTCCTTCTTGGAAAGGTATAAGGCACAGAAGGGCTCTGAGAAGTCCCACAGTAAAAGAATTTGTTTAACTCTGTATTATTCAGTGGTGTTCCAAACTAATTTGACCTTAGAATTACCACCGACTCTTTTCTCCCTCCCAACTCTTGACTTTCCATTCAACAGTTGTTCTGTCTGCTGGAGATTATGAAATGCTGGTCTGTCCTCACAGACAGCGACAGCCTTTGAATGCATCAATATCAGTTGCCTGGGCCTGCGTTCTTGTCTTGAGTGACTGGCAGATTTGGAGTTTTGGCATCTAAGACAACAGCATAACCTCGTTTTTACGTTGCTTTTATTTAAGCCAGGTGCCCTCACAGGTGTTAAAACTACATGTCCCTACTTCTGTGGTTAGCTGGAAGAAAAGTCACTGACTTATTTGCATGTTTCCCTGTTGTCTGGAAAGGGCAAATTGTGCTTTTGTTTTTCTTTGTTTCCACATGTTTAATTCTGTTCTGGCAGCCATATAATCTTCCTTCCCACTCTATTTCATGTAAAAGATTTGGAATAGGATCATTGCCAGACGTGACATTTACATTGAGCTATTTTTTTATGTTAAGTATATAACATGATACTTAAATAGTTTTAAACAATCTGAGTTAATTTGCAACTTTGAAGGTAAACGAGGTGCTTCCCTGGTGGTGCAGTGGTTAAGAATCTGCCTGCCAATGCAGGAGACACGGGTTTGAGCCCCGGTCGGGGAAAATCCCACAAGCCACGGAGCAACTAAGCCCGTGCGCCACAACTACTGAGCCCATATGCCACAACTACTGAAGCCCGTGCACCTAGAGCCTGTGCTCCGCAACAAGAGAAGCCACCGCAATGAGAAGCACACGCACTGCAACTAAGAGTAGACCCTGCTCGCCGCAACTAGAGAAAGCCCGTGCACAGCAATGAAGACCCAACACAGCCAAAAATAAATAAATAAAATAAAATTTACAAAATTTAAAAGAAAAAGGAAGTAAGTTAAATTTGTCTTTTTGCCTAAAGGAGCTAAGGATCTTGCATAAGATAAAGAAAACCTTTTTCTAAAAAAACAATACCAGACTATGTATAGTTAGCATTCATATGAAACCAGAAAATTCTGGCTAAATAAGTTTTTAAGATGTTGGTGGAATAACATACATGGTGAGATACAATACCAAACTAAGAATGAAAACTACCCATTCAGATAAAGATTCATGCAGATTAACTTAGGTTGGCCATGCCTTTTTTGCCAGAGAGATCCCATGTTTCCATAGAGGCTCTGGCACTCCCAAGCTGCAGACAGACCAGAGTCACCAAGTATCTTCTTGTCCATCTTTGCTGTAGATAAGTCACAGCATTCATCATGCTACTTCTGGGTCTGGAGTCAAGAGAAGCACAGGGTCTTTGCCTGTTACCAGTCAAATAGGTTCTCTTTGGCCTTGACTCTATGGAATAGCATTGCTGCTGCACACGTGAGTGTGATCCTGAGAGGAAATCAAGAGGCTCTCAATACTAAGGACCAGATAGTGAACATTGCAAGAAAATGTGGATCTACCACCAGCCACTCATGAATTAACATGCCCAGGGAATGAGATATAACAGGGTGACGAGAATTTCCCTTTGTCCCCAACTAATTGTTTTTTGTCAGATCCAGATTTTAAGTCTAGAATAGCACTTCTCAAAGTGTGATTCATGGACCCCTGAGGATGCTGAGACATTTTTAGGATACCTGCAAGGTCAAAACTATATTGCCATAATACTGTGTTGTTGTTTTTCTTTCTTGCTATGTTGACATTCGCACTGATGGTGCAAAAGCAATGGTGGGTAAAAGTGTAGCGTGAATAAAGGCAGTGGCACCAAAGTGTACTTTTGGTCTTTTATTTTTTACCACAGTGACTTACGGTTAAAAAAAATAATAAGCCAATTTCATCTAAAAATATCCTTGATGAAACAGTAAAGAGTATTAATTTAATTAGGTTTTTATTCTCAAAAACATCTCTTTAGCATCCTGTGTGCTGGTATAGGAAGCATACATGAAGCATTGCTGCTGTGTAATGAAGTATAGTTGTTTGAGGAAAAAGCACTTGTATGACTGAATTGTAAGCTGAACTTGTTGCTTTTATATGGAACATTATTTTTTTCTTGAAAGAATGATTGACAGTTGAAATATGGTTATTCAGACTTCGATATTTGACAGGCATTTTCTCAAAAATGAGTAAAGTGAGCCTGTCACTTTAAGCCATTGAACAGCATTTGTTGCCAATGATCAAATTCAAGCTTTCAAGCAAAAATTAGAATTTTGGAAAACTTGTATCTGCCACCATGAACTTTACAGCTTCCCAGTACTTAAAGACTTTTCTGATGTGATCGATGGCGATATTAACAAACGTGATTCTTTTTTGGTAGCATGTAATGAAATGTGTCAATATTTGGAAGATCTGCCTAATTCAGTGAGCCAATGAATTCGACTAGAGCAATGCATGCTTTTACAAATTTTTGCATGGGGAAAGGATCCATTCAAAGTGCAACAGAGACCATGGATTTTCACATAATAGAGCACTAAAAGTTTACTGATACCGTTTCAGATTACACACTGCAACTAACTATTAAAGAAACTACCATTTGTCGAATTTTCATGCAGTATTAAAGAAAAACATCCACACTTATTTGAAAAGGCTATTAAAATACTTCTCTTGGGGAAAGGGGGTTGGGCAAGGTAGTGGCAGGGGATTAAGAGGTACAAACTACCATGTATAAAATAAATAAGCTACAAGAACATATTGTGCAGCCCAAGGAGTATAGCCAATATTTTATAATAACTGTAAATGGAGTATAATCTATAAAAATTTAGAATCACTATGTTGTACACCTGAAACTTACGTAATATTGTAAATCAACTATGCTTCAATTTAAAGAAACATTCCAGATTTTCTTGACATACTTCAATCCAAAACAGTAGATCATGACACAATGCAGAAGCAAATATGAAAATCTACCAGCTTTCTATTAAGCCAAACAATAAAAAGATTTTCAAAACTCGGAGACAATGCCACTCTTCTCACTAGTTTTTTCATTTTAGAAAATATGTTATATAGGTTAACATATAATGTGTTTATTGTTGTTATTTTTAAATGAATTAACAGTGTTTTGAAATGTGGTCATTTAATTTCTAATGCAGTAAATATCCATAGATATAACCTACATGAGCAAAAGCTCTTTGGGGCCTTCAACAGTTTTTGAGAGTGTGAATGGATCTTGAGACCAAAATGTTTGCAACTGCTGGCCTAGGGAAACATTTACTAAAGGTATTCTACAGAATGTTCTCCCTTGAGATGCTCAACAGAAACCCAGCAGCCAAATATAAAAGGTAACATAAAACAAGAAGAGTTTGGTAGTTAAGTTTCGAAATGCTACTAGCTACAGCCCCTTATGGAGAGTCACGGTTCATAATAGCACATTAAAGTTTCAACTTGAACTTCGTTCGGCTCTCACTCTTCCCGAAACTCATTTGAAGGTGAAAATATTTATACCTTGCCAACATTGTTATCATTTTAAATATTTTCCAATATGATAGGTTAAATAGTGGTATGTCATTATTCACTGACTTCTAAAATCTGACGTTTTAATTTAAGAGTCAATCACATTTTCCTTTAGAACAGCCTCCAGACAGTTAACTTCTCTAGTCACGCCATCTGGGGGGTAGGGTTTGGCAACTACAGAATGTTTCACAACGTTCTGGCTTTTCAGTTTTATAAGCTCAGGTTGGTTTTTTGGCTTCAAAAGACAGGCAAATTCATGCAAACCAGTGATGGTAAGAATGTGTTCCTGGGCTACATTAGTGGACTTGGGAAGAGGATTTTTGCTCTAGGACAAAAGATAATTAACTTAGCAGGCTGTGCCTTTGCTTGAAATGAATTTGGTAGGACCTGATTTGTCCTTTTTGAGTCAATGGTTACTCAGTCATACATGCTGTCTGATTTGGTTTCCTCAGAGGAATTGCCCATTATCAAGGCTGTGGAAATAAGCAAAATCAGTTTTAGCAAATATATTTCTCCTAGTAAACGATGATCTACTGGAATTCTAGTTTAGGAATTGGTTTGCTGATTACAATTCCTTAGTTGCTAGGACAAAATTATTTGAAGGTAAAGCTTGGTAATGGCTGTATTTCCACTTCTAGGTATCTATACTAAGGAATAAACAGAATGCAATTAAAAATGTATGTATAAAAATGCTCTCTATAGCATTATTTATAATAACCAAAATTGAAAACAACTAACAGTTGACAAATGCGGAAACAATGAAAAACTATAGTATATTCACATAATAAAATGCCATACAGACATTAAAAGTCTGGTTTTGAAGAATATTTGAAGATATGGGATAATGTCCACCAGATAATATCAGTGAATATAGTAGGATAAAAACATCATGATATGTATAATCAGATTGTTTTCCAAAAAGGTTGTTCCAATTTACATCCCCACCATCATCTTTGGGCATGCTTCTTTCCCTGCACTCTTGCCAACTATGGGTGCTATTTTAAATAATATTTTCCAGTGAGATAGGGTAAAAATGTTATGTCATTCTTACATTAAGGAGACATTCAACAGGGCAGGCAAAGAGCAGTAATTGGCATTTCCAGAAGAGACTTGACTGTAATTGCTACATTGTAGGCAGAACTTTAGGCCACACTGACTACAGATGGGCTAACTCTGATTACTGACACCTGACAGCTACCAGGGTCTGGGAGAAAGTTCCAGAAACCAGAAAAGTGATTTGAGTCAAATTAAAAATAACCAAGAAAATCCCACTGTTGTCAAATTTAGCCATTTATAATTCATCCTTGGATAGGTTAAATAAATACTATGTTAAGGTCATCTCTATCCATCTGTAAAATCCTCATATAAACATTTAAAGAGACTGAGAGGTAGAGAGAGAATGTATTCCTGTCAGTCTCCCATGTCTTAGAGACTTTATCATTATAAAGTTATAGTAGATCATAGCATTGTCTGTCAAGTGATTAAAATTGTCATCACGGTTTGTACCTTTTATAGTCTTTCCTTAGAGCATGTATGCAAAAGGTTTGCAGAATGCCTATGGGCTTTTTGGAGCCACTAAAGGGACTTGTTGCCTGTTTCCATTCCCTGCCACTCACCACAGATGTGCCAGTCATGCCTACCTTAATCTTTTGTCATAGTCACACTGCAGTTGGGTAGAATATTGAAGGAAATGTCAAAAATGTAGCCATGTGAAAAGAATCAGAAGGCAGTGTTGTTATTCAGAGTTTGCTTCCGGCTTGGGCTTCTGTCTGCATGGAGCAGGCTGGATGTCTAATTTCAGCAGTGCAATTAATTCTCGGACAAGATGAGAAAAGATGTAACTGCCACATTAGTATACACTTGGATGTTGCTTCACTAATTCATGTACTTATTTTCTTTGCGATTTCATCTGAAAGCATCTTTTCAGGGCTTTTTGTTGTTGTTGATTTTTTTTTATATTTTGAATGATGAAAATGGACAAAAACAGAATTCAGCAAAATGTAAATGAATCAGAGCAAATGGGATGCAAGAATATATTGTGCAGATCCGGAATGGAAATAGAGATATTTGTTCTTCCTTTTTTTGAGGAGAATCATAAAACTTCCCATGGTGCGTCAGACAGTGTGTTTTATATTCTCTATTCCCAGACGTTTAGAAAGTGACAAAAAGCATTTTAAAAATGTGGAAGTTATTATTGTGCATTCTGACAGTAAATAAGTGTGTATCCTAACACAGAGATTTGTCCCCTAACCCTGATACGATGTTTCACACCACTGTGAATTTCTTCTTTTTAAAATATTGATTTCACTTTTAATGTTTTTGCTTTTGAGCTTTTTTCTATAGTGCAGCCTCTTCTTAGAATTATGATGATATCCCAGATGCAGATTTTAAAAACTATTCTGGACTGAATCGTGGAAAATGGCTATTGTCTTTTGAATAAAAGATATTAGGGCCCGGCCATGCATTGTTGAGATATATTTTTGAGAATGATGTAACAGAAAAAATATACTTCTAATATATTTTCCTTTAAAGGAAAGATTATTTTCAAACCTTATTGTATAACAGAGGCCACACTATTAAAATAATTAACTAGGACTTGCTGGGATGGGAGAGTAGAGGATAGATTGAGGGTGAATGTGCAGGAAATGCATGAATAGCTTCTTAATTAAACTGTAGAATGTTTAGGCTCCTTTCTATAGTTATGTTCTGAATTTTAAGTTTTTGCGTATATGTGTGTATACTATTTACAACTACATGAATATGTTCTTCAAAGGCTTGCACATATTTACTGGAAACTATGAATTTCAAAATTTTATTTCTCTCTGAGGGATCTAGTAATGGCACAAAAACACCATAGCCAAGTGGTCCTTAGAGACCAACATTGAATTTCAAACTTTAGTTCAATAGAATTGCTTTTTAGGAAACAAAATACATTAATACATTTGCTCCCATCATGTTCCTCTTTCTTCTCTTATTTTTGTAACTCTTTTCTTGTAACCCTTGTGGTGACCAGTCTTCACTTTATTAGCCTTTCAGCCTGGCTGTGCAAGAGGGCAAAGGTCCTCATTTCACTCTGGTCTCCATTTTCTGATCCGTAAAAGAGGGTCATTGATGGTCTTTAATGTCCCTTTCATCTCTAGAGTTCTATGTTTATGTCTACTTCCTCTTTTATCCTGCATTCATTATAGACTTACTATGAGGATAAAATACAAAAAGTATCATGAAAGTAGTTTGAAAATTGTAATGCACTCTAGAAATATAAAGTATAACTGTTGCTATCCTGTATCATTTTCTGTGATTGTTCTTATGTATACACAAGACTGCATTTTTCCAGGTGTGTAGTATATTAATCCCAAAAAAATTTTCCGCTGTGGGATTAATACAGTATGTATTAAAGAAACACTCATGGAATGGTTCATTCGTAAGCCAGGGACTGTTTCACTCTTGGATAGAGTAGCAGTCATTTGAATCTCAGCACCTACTTTTAGGTATTTCAGGAGGCTAAAGTATCTGAAAGGTAAAGGTGAAGTATCTAAAGATAAAGGTAAAGGTAAAGGCTGGTGTCTGAAAGATAAGAATATATTCCCAGTCTTCCAGACAACCCATCAACAAGCAGTTGATGAGTTGATGGTCAGTTTTGAGAACACTGTTTTTGAAAAGTAGCTGTAATGATTTATCAGAGGACTAGACAGTAGACCTGTGACTGAATTGGACCACTCTGTTCTCCCATTTGATTTGTGTTTAAAATCCTGTTGGACTGGTGTTGAAGAAATTGAGATGCAAAAGCTAATTGCAAAAAAAGTTTCATAGTTGTTTTTAATGTCTCTTTGTGCCTAGAGCAAACTCTTGATCCACGTAACAATAACCCCTTGAAATGCCATTTAGATTGGAAGTGCTGATGCAACACTAATGATTTTAGAGCAAATATGTTACTCTAATTTCCTCCATCTGCTTTGAATAAAAGAATATTAGTAGAAAGTCTGAGTTGTAAAGAAAATTGTTTCTTAGAAATATTGAAGATATTTTAAAATGCGTGCAGGTATAAAGGAAGAGTGATTCTTTTAAAAAAAATTTTTGTCAAGTGTTTCAAAAAATGAAAGCTTTATTGTAGCTTAATGGAAATGTCAAGAATTTTTCTGCATAGTTCTTTTAAGACTCCAGAAGAGTACCAAATGACTTGAGGACCAGCCATCTGGGTTTTATCGTGACACAATCCTGATGATTCACATGAAAACATTCCCTATGGGTTTCTTTAGTGGTTCTAACCAGGGATAAGAGCTACTTGTGTGCTCTTGAGTAGTGGTTCTTTTCCTTCTTTGAGGATTGTCCTCTTTTGATTCAGTCCACATGTAGTGGTGTGGAAGGAAAGCGGTATGTACTCTCTTAGGTTCTTGGTCAACTCTTTCAAAAGATGCTGATATCGTTAGATTTTTTGAAAAAATTCTATAGCCATTCATTTGAAAATCTAGAAATAGAGATTCTTTAAGAATGTATACAATATCAGTATTCATGTAAGAAAAGTAAAAAATTTTAATAATAATAATCATAGAAGAAAGTAGAAGATTGTTAAAGATATACCACTAAAAAAGGCACCAGGCCCAAATAGTTTTACAGCTAAATTAAGTCTAAGCTTTAAAAACATATACTCCCTATGGTTATCAAACAATTAAGACTATAGAGAACGAAAGAAGGGGCCTCAAGTGATTGTACAAATCTAGCATAACTTTACATCAAAACCTAATATAGATAGCTCTAAAAAGATATTTTGTACCACTTTTATTTTTGTATACAGAAATATATAAATTAAAAAGTAGCAACTAAAGTCTATCTGCTTATAAAAGTATAATAAAATATTTGAAATCAGGTTTATTTCAAAAATTATCAGCTGCTTCAGGATTGGAAATTTATCTATACCATTCATCACATTAGCAGATTAAAAGAAAAAAATAATATGATTATAAGAATACACACTTTGTTAGTTTCATAGGGCTGCTATAACAGATTACCAAACTGGGTAACTTAAAACAACAGAAATGTTTTTCTCTCACAGTTCTGGATGCTAGGTGTCTGAAATGTTTTTCTCTCACAGTTCTGGATGCTAGGTGCCAGCAGGATCAAGGTGTCTCCTAAGAGTCTAAGGGATGATTCTTCCTTGCCTCTTTCTAATTTCTGGTGGTTGCTGGCAGTCCTTGGTGTTCCTTGGCCTGTAGACACATTACTCCCTTATCTACCTTTGTTATCACATGGAGTTCTCCTTGAATATTGATATCTCTATTTTCTCTTCTTAGGAGGACACCAGTCATTGGATTAGAGCCCACCGTAATCCAGTATGACCTCATCTTAGTTTAACTAATTACATATGCAAAGATCTCATTTCAAAATAAGGTTACAAGGTGGCCATAAATTTTGTGGGGACTCTCTTCAACACAGTACACATGCCAAAAAAGAATTTGATAAAATTTATTAGGAATTTCTAATAACTCTCTAAATAAAATGGGCATAGTAGGAAGTTAATGAAGCATAATAAAGAATATTTATAAAAAACCATCATCACATTACATTAAACAGTGAAATTTAAAATCCATTTCTCGTAAGACCAGGAAAAATGCAGGGGGATATTTGCTGTCAACACTGTTACTTAGCACTGTGTTGTGGGTTCTATATGATGTAATTAAACAGTAAAATTAAGCAATATAAATATTGGAAAAAATCAAACACAGTTATCTTCATTTTCAGATGATATGAATTTGTTGCTAGAAAACTTAAGACTCTGTTACAGACTATTACTAAGAAAACATATAAGCTGGATGGCCATAAGGTAAGTATATAAAAAGCAAAGCTTTTTATACCTTCAATAACCAGTTGCATAGACATAGAAAAAAATTCATTTATGTGAACAAAAAAAATAAAATTCTTAGTAATAAACTTAACAAGAAAAGAAATAGTCATACTATATTTTATAATATTTCCAAATATTATAAGATGTCATTCCTTTCTAAAATAACACATATGTTAATGGAATTCCAGTCAGAATGGCAACAGGTTTTTATTTTGACTCTTCCTTCTAGACATTAAAACTTAATATAAAGTTGCTGTTATAAAAACCGTATGAGAAAAATTGATCACTGGAGTAGAAAAAAGAGTCAGAAACCAATCAAAATATGTAATAATGAGTCAAATATATAGTAAAACTGGCTTTTTCACTTAGTGGGAAATGTATGTTTATTTAAAAAATGATGCTTTTAATATGTAATTTATAAATGATATACTTCTGTTTTCACTGTAAAATTTTTTAAAATTTCAGATGAATTAAAGATATAAATAATATAAACATAAGAAAACTAGGAACTCTCCTATACATTGATGAGATAAAGTTACACACCATATTTGAAAAACTGGCTAAAGATATTAAGTTGCAGTTCACAAAAGGGAAAACTTAAGTGACCAAAGACTTAGGAAAATCTGCTCAACCTCACTAGTAGTCATGGAAATACAAATTCATATCATAATGAGGAAGCAAAAAAGTTTTCATACCCTGATAGATCTGGCAGTAGCTATCAAAATTAATGGTATACCTGCTCTTTGACACTGCACCTCTACTATTGGGATTCTTTATCATATAAAAATGTCTAGTCAGGGATGCGTGCTGCATTGTTTGTAGTGGCAAAAACAAAACAAAGCAAAACAAAGCATTAACCAAAAAATAACTCATTAATAGGGAAATTATTGAACATATTTATAACTGTACTGTGGAATATTTTGCAATGAATAAAAATAATTAGGTAAATCTATATGTGATATCCAACGTGTCCATGATAAAGTAAGTAAGTAGTCATTTGGTTGAGTAATCGAGAAAGTATGAGCCCATTAAAATGAAAAAGAGAAGAGTAGCTCTGTATACAAATCTATGTTTGTATATATTTTGTATGAAGCTAGAGAAAGATGTAGAAGGATGAACAAGTAACTGTTTGTATTTTTTGTTTTTGTTTTTTATTAGTTACCATGGGAAAATGGGATTGGGAATAGAGCTGAGGAAAGTATTGGTTTATTTTACGTGTGTGTGTGTGTGTGTGTGTGTGTGTGTGTGTATGTGTGTTTTTATTTAATTTGTTTAAGCAGAAACATATTTGTTAACATACATATGTATGTGTCTATTTGTTTTGCTGAGGATATATTATTTTTAAAATATTTATTCTCTTCAGCATTTTTTTGTTTTTGCTTTTATATGTGTGTGGACTTATCTTAAATCCTCATGGTTTTATTGTATTTTAAGATAACGCTTTTACCTCTTTAAAAAATGGGCAAAATATTTGAATGGTAATTCACAAAGGAGAAGATACAAAAACACCAATAAAACTTTCAGCTTCATTAGTGATCAAAACAATGATAAGTAGAGCAATAATGAGATTTTGTTCAGATTGTCAATTGTCCAAGAAGTTGATACTTTTCAATGTTATACAGAGTTTATGGTATTAAACATTGAGTATGTACAACACTTCTGGAGGGCAGTTCGGCAATATTAACTTAAAAACTTTGGTAATGTTCATACTTTCCTGTCCAGCCATACAACTTACAGAAAGTAATGCTAAGGAAATAATTGTAAAGATTTGCACATGGATGTTCACTACAGCTTTGTGTATAATAATGAAAAAAAGCTGTAAATCTCTATATTCATAAATAGTTGAGCATTTAAATAAATTCACTTACAGGTTGTATTACAACTGTGTACACACATACAGCCACACGTACAAAGTTACATAGTTATAATGAAAATTCATGAACGATGATGTAAATCTCCATTTGTCCACTGAAGCAAACATTGTGGGCAACATTCGTTATTTACTGGAATGGCAGGCAACATTCCCTTTCCACACATTTATGACATAGAGAGATATGTATAAAATAGTTGATTCCAGTTGTTACATAGTATGATCCAATCTTTATATATATTTATGCATTAAAATGAATGAAAATATACACGCCAGACTGTTAGCAGTGGTATTCTCTGGGTAATATGATAATTATTTTTTATGTTTTCTTGTATTTTTTTTAACTTCTGGAAATGTGCTTGCTGTCCTTTCCCTAATCATTGAATCTCTTAAGACATTCTGATTAAATAATAAAAAAAAAAGACATGAAAGACCAAATTGGAAATGTTTAAAAAATTAAGAGGGGCAGGGGGAACACTAAAACAAGGTAAAAAATATATATAGACTCAGTGAAGAAAACACTGCTGTTAATAGTCTCAGAGTACAAGCTGTTAGTTGATAATACAAGGCCTAAGGAGAGGCCTTTGGAAGGTCTGTTTTGAGTCTGTTGTTACTTAAACACTTGACCTTTCTGAATTAGCTCTCCTGCCATAGGCAGCTTAACAAGGGGTCCTTCGCTACTTGTTTGCTTTATCCCATTTGTTTGGGAGTGGGGTTTCCAGTTTTTCTCCAGGGAGTAAATGACTTCATGTAGCTAGTTCTCAAACACTTATCTGGGAAGCGGCACACCCTTCTGCTAGAAGGCAAATGTCATGACTGAAGGCATGGGGACAGAGCCTGATTGATATTCCTTAAATGCCTCTTTTATGTTCTAGAGGCCAAATCTGCATTCTTTTGAGTGGTGTAGAATGTCAGTACAAATGCTCTTTCTATGCTGAACCTGGTGGAGAGGGAAAAAAAAGCCACATTCCACTTCTTTATTTAGAATTTGCTTTGAGAACTGGCAAGCACTGTTTGAAAGGTCATCCCATTTCAAGTAGCAGATGGATAGGAAAAAAAGACTGGCTTTTACAAATAATTTAATTGAATCCTCCTTGCCATTTCTGCAGGCAATTCAGGATATTTTTTAAAGCATTGATCCATAATTATCTTTCAGAGTGGTTACTATTGTTAGACAGATGTGTAATTCTTCATGTATGAGGGAGCGATATAGCATCCATTTTACCTATTTGATTGTCTTTTCCTTTCCTATGCAAACAAATGCATGTAATAAAAGGCAAATCTTTGCTTTAAAAAAAAAGAACAGCTTAAATTTTTTTCAGATTTGTTTCTGACTTGAAGTTCTCCTTTCTTAAAGGCATGACTGTATTTATAAGGGTCAGCTTCTTTGCCTTCCTATAAGCAAACTATAACTTGCATCTATGTAGCCTACTTTTGTTTATAGTCCCTGGACCCAAGAACCCTGGGGGATGGTCACATGCTATGAGACACAGATTTATCATATTAATAGAATATAAAACAGGAATGACCACGACTTCTAAGAACACATTATATCTGTGGTTTATTTTGCCCTTTTTAAAAAAAAAAAAAAGTTTTTGTTATCTAACTGCTATTCTGATTAGGGTAAGTTTGCCAGATAAAATTAAGGACCCCCAGCTAAATTTGAATTTCAAATAAACAGTGAATACTTTTTTAATATTAAGTATGACCTATGTAATAGACTAGAGAGTCACCTCAGAATAGAATATCCTATTTAAATAAAATTCTGACATATAATTGTTATAAGTAAAGTATATAAGACATGTATGTGCAGTTCAATGAATAATTATAAATGAACACTCATGTCAAGGTTTACTCAGGTCAAGACATAGAATATTTTCTGTGTTCTGAGTCCCAGGAAAACCCTCCCAATCTCAGTCCTCTCTCTGACGACATTAGAGGTAGTCATTATCCAGTTCTTTGCAATAATCATTTCCTTTCATTTCTTCATAATTTTATCACCAATAGGTATACTTCTAATCACTATAAGTTTTGCGTATTCTAAATTTCATATAAATGGAATCACATTGCATTCATCTTTTAAAAGTAAAATATTAATAATTCAAACCAATTTGGGGATAAATACTAGTGCTTTCTCTCCATAAAATTATGAAGTAGACAACCGTGTTAAGCTTGAATGTACTTGGGTTTGCTATGTAGCAAAGACTGAAGGGTAGTTATTTAAAAGAAATCTTAATGAGTTTACTGACTTAACGATGCGAAAGATATTTGCATTTTTAAAATACTCTCCCCTCAGACTGTTCTCCCAAGCCTCATTGATTTTCCAGAATGTTGGGCCAATCCAGTGGTATTTTCACTGGGTTTCAGTTTCATTGATATCAGTGGAGTAAATCACATTGCCAATCTATCTAAGGTCATAATGTTCAGCCATAAATGGATAAAGAGCCTTTTGATTTATTATTCATGTAGATAACAGTACTCAGAATGATGAAGGAACATTCCCTTTTATATCATAAATTTTGTCTGGTGACATTTAAAAGATGTCTTCCAGTGCCCAGACCTCTGATCCATGGACTGTCTTTCCTTTTGTAAATGGCATCATATTGTGCTTTCCTCATTTCTCCTTAATCTCCTTAATGCTGAAGATGGCACATTTTCCAGGTTGCTTTGAAGAGCAACCATCATGAGAGCAAAATTAATAAAAAGCAATTTAAAAACAGATTTCTGAATGTTCTAGGAAATAGGCAATTTTGCATGGCAAGCACTTGAACTCAGGGGTGATTTATTATTCATTTGACTGTGGTGAATATTCATGACTTGCATGTTAAATTAGAATTACTGAGATTTTTGTTTACCCTAAAGAAGTTTGGGAATGTATGTCTTTGAATTTACTGAAATTCAGAGAATCTTCTACCTAGAAGGAACCTTAAAATGATCTGGTAAAATTCTCTAGATAATGTATATAAAAACATTGAATGTTTTGTAAAAACTGGACTGATATAGATATTTTTATGAGGGCTCATTGGTATAGGACCACGGTTTGTTTCCTTCTTTCCTTTTCTCCTGCCTCCTTCCTTCTCTCTCTACTTCCCTTCCTTTTTATTTGTTTTTTCCTTTTCCTGTTTTTTCTAATACAGCAGGAACCTTTATTCAAAGGAAATCTTGCCCAAAAGCTCAATATGTAAAATAGAGTTACTGTACTCTATTTTACTCTACCACATGGACCTCCCCTCAGAGTACCCTACAGAGACCTTGGTTTTCCATGATCACAGTTTTAAAACTGAAGAGAGCCGAATAATTTATTAATCAACATATTACATGCCAGATGCTCTTTTAAACATTTTACAAATATTAACTCACTTAATCCTCAAAATAACCCTGGTATGATTATTATTATTACTCTCATTTTACAGATGAGGAAAGTGAAGCACAAAAGAGTTAATAAGTTGCCTGAGATCACACAGCTATTAAATGGCAGAGCCTAGACAGTCTTCTTCCAGAGTCCCTGTTCTTACCCAGAAGGCTTTGCAGCTTCTCCTTAGCAGCCGCAGTTATATGCAGCTATTATTAGGTGTTAGGCACTGTGCTAGGAGCTTTACATGTTTTAGCATAGCTGATGCTCTGAAAGTAGCCAAAGAGGTAACAGTATTATCCCCAGTTTACAGATGCAGGAAATGAGGCATAAGAGAGTTACATAGCATTCCTGTGAGGGGCAAGGCCAGGATTTGAACCTTTGTAGTTTGACTTCAGAGCCCATGCTCTTAACCATGTGTTTCATAGGCTCCCATAAAAGTGAAAATATTTGTTTTTAAAGAGTTGTGATGCTTTTCATTTTCCTTCATGCTGGGTTCACATTGGCTAACACTACCAAGAGAATATCTATATTTTGAGGAGCCCACCAGTTACCTCTACCAGGGCAGGGTCATGCTCAGAAAAAATTTAGTATCTTAGTGTTCCTTACTCATATCCTAATATTTCTCAAATTTGCCTTCTGGTCCTTCCCAAATTAGCCTGCTTAACTTTTGCACTATTCTTTGCAACTCGACTAAGCAATGAATGCCATCAAGTAATCATACTTATCTGACAAAGACTAATGGCTCTCCTCCTAGGTCAGTCTATCTATGTTTTGACTTAATCCTCCTGGAGATACAAAGTCTTTGTCTTGTTTGATGATTGCAATGGTAGAAATATTAGACCCTACTGCAGACTAATAGTAGAGGACCTTTCTCTTGATTCAGTGCTGGTCCAGCTAAACAACTATACGTCCAGAACAGTTGTGTCCAACATACAAGGATAAGGTGATTCTTATAGTAGGAGCAGTGAGAAGCCTGATGGTGTAAGATCTAGTACATGTGGATGAATGAGTTTATGCTATTCACTGAACTGTGTTGTGCTTTGGCCCTTTATCTGCTGTGCAGAAATTGTTCAGGGCAAACAAGGTCATGTGAAGAGTACTGGCTGCCATGTGGCCTTCAATACTCGCAAGGTAGAAAGTGGTGCTGTGTTAACTCTGTAATAATATGTTTCTTTTAGGACAGTATAGTTTATTCCTTAGAGCTTAATATACCTTTGTCAATTTCCTCTTAATATTTACCCATGACTTTAGCCTCTTGACTAAAATCTTGGGTAAACATGGTGATTTCCAGAGATGAGTGAGTAGAGAGATACCTACTTGGGCAAATCAAGATATATGGAAATCTCAGTCTTAGTAGCCTCCTATTTAGAGAGAGAGAAACATTTGAAAATGTGATCTTTTACTTCTTACCCAAGGAAAAGTAGTGCTGCACAAAATTAAAATACATAGGCCATGGTTCTACCAATGTAAAGGAAAAAGAATTCTTATAGTTAGAAAAACATGTTCCCTTTATATAAAACTATAATTTCTCAAGTTTGTATTCATGCATGAAGGAGTGAGTTAGTAGGATCAGCACGTTACCCAAAAAGAGATTTAAGAATACATGAAATTAAATTAATGCCTGATAGTAGCCTCTAATATATAACTTTTCCCAATTTGCTATAAAAATACTCTTTCCTCCTTCTAGTCATATCACAATGGAAACAGGTGAAATTGTTCATTTTAGTTTCACCAAACTTCTAGTTAGTAGATTCCTCTATAGCAATATATATATATATATATATATATATATATATATATATATATATACACACACACACACACACACACATATATTTCACCTGGTGTTTCCCTTGTGCTATGACTAGAAGGAGGAAAGACCTTTGTCCTTTGGCTGCAGTCTTTCCCCTGGTTCAGAAATATGCAGAGAGTAATTACAAAAATAAATGAGAATTCTTACACAGTGCAAGTACTTTTTTGAAGCACCACTGTTAATGCAGACTTGGATTTCTACATTCATGTTGAGAATGCAAATAGTGATTGACCAAAGAGATGGTCATGTATTAGTTTCTTATGGCTTCTGCAATAAATTACCACAAACATAGCAGCTCAAAATAACACAGATTTATTATTTTAAAGTCCTGGAGGTCAGAAGTCTGAAATGGACTTGGATTTCATCAGGGTAAAATCAAGGTGTTGGTGGGCTGAATTTCTTTCTGGAGTCTCTGGAGAGAATCTGTTTCCTTCCCTTTTCCAGCTTCTAGAGATTGCCCACATTCCTTGGCTTGTGGCCTTCCTCCATGTTCAAAGCCAGCAATAGCCAGTTGTCTTTCTCATATTGCATCACTCTGACTCTTCTATCTCTCTCTCTCTTCGTATTTAAGGACCCTTGAGATATATTGAGTCCAGCTGAGTTATAGTGGAATATCTGTTTTAAGGTCAGATGATTAGCAGCCTTAATTCCATCTGCCAACTTAATTCTTCTTTGTCATGTAAACCTAGCATCACAGATTCTAGAGATTAGGATGTAGACATTATTCTGCCTACTACATGCGACTATAATATTTTTGGAAGTACGTTTGTCAATATCTGTCATAGTTAAATTTCCATAGCTATGCTAAAAGTGAAGGGGGCCTTGTGGATTCTTGGGGTTTTTTGTTTGTTTGTTTGTTTGTTTTTCTGTATTCAGATTGGACATAGATATAGGCAGTGGAGCTAGAAGATTCTACATAAACCCAAGGAGCTCCACTAGATGGAAAACCTGCTAGAGACTGGGAATTGGAATATAAGTTCTGTAAACTAACTTATGATCCACCAGTAGGGGATTCAAGTAAAGACACATAAGTAAAGACAATCGTCATCTCTTTCTTAACAAACACTGGCTTTTTCATGATAAACTAAAAATCTAAAAATCATGATGGACACAAAAAAGAGAACAGTGTCTGAGAGACTCAGAGTAACAGTTGACCTCCCAGGATGATTTGCCACAGGAATATGAAAGAATTTTTAGAAGTTCAACATCCTCAATAACTTTAAGATACAGAAAGATAAACAAGAGAATAAGTTTAGACTAAAAGAAAGCAGGATGATTAGAAAAAGAGACAGGTTAGTCAAGAAAACTTGGTAAAGAAACCAGAATGCCAAGTTAGAATATGCATTAGAAGCTGAAAAAAAAATTATCATTTAAAATATATGTATATCACTATTGTTGAAGGAAAATTGTTATGTTCTATCAAAATGAAGAAGAAAAGAACAATAAAAATTAATGAAATAGAGAAAATTAAAAATAGAGAAGACAGAGATCATAGACTTAAACACTAGACAAAATCTAAGAATTATCGATGTTCCTGAGGCAGCAATAATTGGAACACAAGGAATAAACAAAAATTAAAGAAGTTCTTTTGGGGTAAAATAAAAACAAAACCAAGAAAGCTTCAGAACTCAAATTGAAAGGACTTTCCATACTCCAGGCAACATTAATCAAAAGGGTTCCATACCGTTACAAATTGGCATTTTTTTCTTTTAAAATTACAATAATAAAGAAAAAAAATCCTTTAAATATGCTGGCAAAGAAAACAATTTACCTTACAAAGGAGCAACAATCAGACTGCCCTTTTTTTTGTTTTTAAATTTCACACATATATAATAGGTGCTCTTGCTATAAAATCTATAAAAATTTGCTTGGAACAGTTTACAGGAGTGTACCCAAGACAGATAAATATAGTCAAGTTGTCTTTCACTTGAAAAAGTAACAGAAAGAAATTCTCAAATATGCAAGAAAAAAGAAAACATAAAACCTCTTTACTAGGGAAATGGCTTAAGGATATAGGCCAGGTCAGTGCTACTCAAAGTGTGGTTC
The DNA here is from genome assembly GCF_949987515.2 of Delphinus delphis. Lineage (NCBI taxonomy): Eukaryota > Metazoa > Chordata > Mammalia > Artiodactyla > Delphinidae > Delphinus > Delphinus delphis. The sequence goes on along the minus strand of NC_082692.2, from coordinate 75,303,664 downwards.
AGGGTTCAGTAACATCAACATTATCTGGAAACTAATACAGATTCTCAGGTTGACCCCAAACCCCCTGAAGCTAAATTTCTGTGGATGGAATGCAGCTATTTCTGTGTTAACAGTTTTTCTAGGAGATTCTTACATGCATTAAGATTCAGGAAGCACTGGGCTAGGTGAGAGAAAACAAACTTAAGAATTAAGTAACAGAAGTAAATGATATTAAGAAATTGACCATTAATACTGAAACCAATTAAAAGTGATATTTAAATAACTGTAACTTTAATTATAACACTGACTACAAATGTAAAACTATACTTTTGAAAGACAAAATATGTAATATAAAATAATGCTTAATCAGTATTAAGTATTTAATATTTTAATATTTAATACTAAATAATGGTATTATCCAAGATCAGATTTACAGAGTCCAGAAATAAAATTGATAAATCCTCCCTTTTGTTAGGGGTAGACTCAATAATTTCAAGTATTCAAAAGTTTCAGGGTTTACTTAATCATTCAACAAACATCAGAGAAGCAAGAAGAACTACAGTCCTGCAGCCTGTGGAAGAAAAAACACATTCACAGAAAGATAGACAAGATGAAGAGGCAGAGGGCTATGTACCAGATGAAGGAACAAGACAAAATCCCAGAAAAACAACTAAATGAAGTGGAGATAGGCAACCTTCCAGAAAAAGAATTCAGAAAAATGTTAGTGAAGGTGATCCAGGACCTTCAGAAAAAGAATGAAGGCAGAGATCAAGAAGATGCAAGAAATGTTTAACCAAGACCTAGAAGAATTAATGAACAAACAGAGGTGAACAATACAATAACTGAAATGAAAACTACACTAGAAGGAATCAATAGCAGAATAACTGAGGCAGAAGAACGGATAAGTGACCTGGAAGACAGAATGGTGGAATTCACTGCTGCAGAACAGAATAAACAAAAAAGAATGAAAAGAAATGAAGACAGCCTAAGAGACATCTGGGACAACATTAAACGCAACAACATTCACATTATAGGGGTCACAGAAGGAGAAGAAGAGAGACAGAAAGGACCAGAGAAAATATCTGAAGAGATTATAGTCGAAAACTTCCCTAACATGGGAAAGGAAATAGCCACCCAAGTCCAGGAAGCGCAGAGAGTCCCATACAGGAAAAACCCAAGGAGAAACATGCTGAGACACATAGTAATCAAACGGACAAAAATTAAAGACAAAGAAAAATTATTGAAAGCAGCAAGGGAAAAATGACAACATACAAGGGAACTCCCATAAGGTTAACAGCTGATTTCTCGGCAGAAACTCTACAAGCCAGAAGGGAGTGGCATGATATACCTAAAGTGATGAAAGGGAAGAACCAACAACCAAGATTATTCTACCTGGCAAGGATCTCATTCAGATTCGATGGAGAAATCGAAGCTAAGAGAATTCAGCAGCACCAAACCAGCTCTACAACAAATGCTAAAGGAGCTTCTCAAAGTGGGAAACACAAGAGAAGAAAAGGACCTACAAAAAGAAACCCAAAACAATTAAGAAAATGGTAATAGGTACATACATATCGATAATTACCTTAAACATGAATGGATTAAATGCTCCAAGCAAAAGACACAGGCTTGCTGAATGGATACAAAAATGAGACCCATATATATGCTGTCTACAAGAGACCCACTGCAGACCTAGGTACACAGACAGACTGAAAGTGAGGGGATGGAAAAAAATATTCCATGCAAATGGAAATCAAAAGAAAGCTGGAGTAGCAATAGTCATATCAGATAAAATAGACTTCAAAATAAAGAATGTTACAAGAGACAAGGAAGGACACTACATAATGATCAAGGGATCGATCCAAGAAAAGATATAACAATTATAAATATATATGCACCTAATATAGGAGCACCTCAATACATAAGGCAACTGCTAACAGCTATAAAAGGGGAAATCGACAGTAACACAATAATAGTGGGGGACTTTAACGCCTCACTTATACCAATGGACAGATCATCCAAAATGAAAATAAATAAGGAAACAGAAGCTTTAAATGACACAATAGACCAGATAGATTTAATTGATATTTATAGGACATTTCATCCAAAAACAGTAGATTACACTTTCTTCTCAAGTGCGCACAGAACATTCTCCAGGATAGATCACATCTTGGGTCACAAATCAAGCCACAGTAAATTTAAGAAAATTGAAATCATATCAAGCATGTTTTCTGACCACAACGCTATGAGATTAGAAATGAATTACAGGGAAAAAAAGGTAAAAAACACAAATGCATGGAGGCTAAACAATACGTTACTAAATAACCATAGACCACTGAAGAAAAGAAAGAGGAAATCAACAGATACCTAGAGACAAATGACAATGAACACATGATGATCCAAAACCTATGGGATGCTGCAAAAGCACTTCTAAGAGGGACATTTATAGCTATAAAAGAAACAAGAAACAAGAAAACTCTCAAATAAACAATCTAACCTTGCACCTAAAGGAACTAGAGAAACAAGAACAAACAAAACCCAAAGTTAGCAGAAGAAAAGAAATCATCAAGATCAGAGCAGAAATAAATGAAATAGAAACAAAGAAAACAATAGCAAAGATCAATAAAATTAAAAGCTGGTTCTTTGAGAACAAAATTGATAAACCATTAGCCAGACTCATCAAGAAAAAGAGGGAGAGGACTCAAATCAATAAAATTAGAAATGAAAAAGGAGAAGTTACAACAGACACTGCAGAAATGCAAAGCATCCTAAGAGACTGCTACAAGCAACTCTATGCCAATAAAATGTACAACCTGTAAGAAATGGGCAAGGTATAACCTTCCAAGGTTGAACCAGGAAGTAATAGAAAATATGAACAGACCAATCACAAGTAATGAAATTGAAACTGTGATTAGAATTCTTCCAACAAACAAAAGTTCAGGACTAGATGGCTTCACAGAAGAATTCTTTCAAACATTTAGAGAAGAGCTAACACCCATCCTTCTCAAACTCTTCCAAAAAACTGCAGAAGGAACACTCCCAAACTCATTCTATGAGGCCACCATCACCCTGATACCAAAACCAGGCAAAGATTCTACAAAAAAGGAAAATTATAGACGAATATCACTGATGAATAGAGATGCAAAAATCCTCAACAAAGTACTAGGAAACAGGATCCAACAACACATTAAAAGGATCATACACCATGATCAAGTGGGATTTATCCCAGGGATGCAAGGATTCTTCAATATAAGCAAGTCAATCAGTGTGATTCATCATATTAACAAATTGGAGAAGAGAAACCATATGATCATCTCAATAGATGCAGAAAAAGCTTTTGACAAAATTTATCACCATTTATGATAAAATCTCTCCAGAAAGTGGGCATAGAGGGAACCTACGTCAACATAATACAGGCCATATATGACAAACCCACAGCAAACATCATTCTCAATGGTGAAAAACAAAGCATTTCCTCTAAGATCAGGAACAAGACAAGGATGTCCACTCTCACCATTATTCAACATAGTTTGGAAGTCCTAGCCACAGCAATCAGAGAAGAAAAAGAAATAAAAGGAATCCAAATTGGAAAAGAAGAAGTAAAACTGTCATTCTTTGCAGATGACATGATAGTATACATGGAGAATCCTAAGGATGCCACTAGAAAACTACTAGAGCTAATCAATGAATTGGGTAAAGTTGCAGGATACAAAATTAATGCACAGAAATCTCTTGCATTCCTATACACTATACACTATACATTCCTATACATAATGATGAAAAATCTGAAAGAGAAATTAAGGAAACACTCACATTTACCTTTGCAATAAAAAGAATAAAATACCTAGGAATAAACCTACCTAGGGAGACAAAAGACCTGTATGCAGAAAACTATAAGACACTGATGAAAGAAATTAAAGATGATACCAACAGATGGAGAGATATACAATGTTCTTGGATTGGAAGAATTAATATTGTGAAAATGAATATAGTACCCAAAGCAATCTACAGATTCAATGCAATCCCTATCAAATTACCAATGGCATTTTTTACAGAACTAGAACAAAAAATCTTAAAATTTGTATGGAGACACAAAAGACCCTGAATAGCCAAAGCAGTCTTGAGTGAAAAAAACAGAGCTGGAGGAATCAGACTTCATGACTTCAGACTATACTACAAAGCTATAGTAATCAAGACAATATGGTACTGGCACAAAAACAGAAATATAGATCAATGGAACAGGATAGAAAGCCCAGAGGCAAACCCATGCACCTATGGTCAACGTCTATGAAAAGGAAGTCAAAGATATACAATGGAGAAAAGTTTTCCCAGCACCACTTCAATAAGTGGTGCTGGGAAAACTGGACAGCTACATGTAAAAGAATGAAATTGGAACACTCCCTAGCACCATGCACAAAAATAAACTCAAAATGGATCAGAGACCTAAATGTAAGACCGGACACTATAAAACTCTTAGAGGAAAACATAGGAAGAACACTCTTTGACACAAATCACAGCAAGGTCATTTTTGACCCACCTCCTACAGAAATGGAAATAAAAACAAAAATAAACAAATGGGACCTAATGAAACTCAAAAGCTTTTGCAAAGCAAAGGAAACTACAAATAATACGAAAAGACAACCCTCAGAATGGAAAAAAATATTTGCAAACAAATAAACGGACAAAAGATTAATCTCCAAAATATATAAACAGCTTGTGCAGCTCAATATGATGAAAACAAACAACCCAATCCAAAAATGGGCAGAAGACCTAAATAGACATTTCTCCAAAGAAGACATACAGATGGCCAAGAAGCACAAGAAAAGCTGCTGAACATCACTAATTATTAGAGGAATGTAAATCAAAACTACAATGAGTTATCACCTCACACCAGTTAGAATGGGCATCATCAGAAAATCTACAAACAATACATGCTGGAGAGGGTGTGGAGAAAAGGGCATCCTCTTGCACTGTTGGTGGGAATGTAAATTGATACAGCTACTACGGAGAACAGTATGGAGGTTCCTTAAAAAACTAAAAATAGAATTACCATATGACCCAGCAAAAACTACTGGGCATATACCCAGAGAAAACCATAAATCAAAAAGACACATGCACCCCAATGTTCATTGCAGCACTATTTACAATTGCCAGCTCATGGAAGCAACCTAAATGCCCATTGACAGACGAATGGATAAAGAAGTTGTGGTACATGTATACAATGGAATATCACTTAGCCATAAAAAGGAACGAAATTGGGTCATTTGTTGAAATGCAGATGGATCTAGAGACTGTCCTACAGAGTGAAGTAAGTCAGAAATAGAAAAACAAATATCGTATATTAACACATATATGTGGAACCTAGAAAAATGGTACAGATGAACCAGTTTGCTGGGCAGAAATTGAGAGACAGTTGTAGAGAACAAACGTATGGACACCAAGCGGGGAAAGTGGTGGTAGGGGGGTGGTGGTGTGATGAATTGGGAGATTGGGATTGACATGTATACACTGATGTGTGTAAAATGGATAACTAATAAGAACCTGCTGTGTAAAAAAATAAAATTAAATTAAAAATTAAAAAAAATAAAATAAGTAAGCTACAAAGATACAGCACAAGGAATATAGCCTATATTTTGTAATATGGAATATAATCTTAAAAATTGTGAAGCACTGTGTTGTACACCTGAAACATTTCATTGTATAATATTGTAACTCAAAGGAAAAAACAAAAAGAATGGAGGGAAAGTTGCTTTCAGTTAAAGAAAAACTGAGAAAATTTATTGCCTGCATACTAACTTATATCACAAGAAATGTTGAAGGAAATTCTTTAGGATGAAAAGAAATAATAGATGAAAACTCAGATCCTCAGGTAAGAATAGAGAACATTAGAAATCTTAAAATAGTAAGGAAAATATGAGCTCATTTTCCCCTCTTAATTTCTTTTAAATATATGTCTATCTAAGTAAAAATGATGAAATCTTCTTGTCTGATTTACGATGCATGCAGATGTAATTCGAATGACAACTTGAATGGCGAGGGGTTTGTAAATAGGCCATACAATGAGTCAGTTTCTTTATTTTATATAAAATATAGTATAATATTTAGGTAGATTGTGAAAAGAAAAGTTACATTGAATTCCAGGTAGTCTGTGTAAATGTGAATGCTGGTTCCTAGAATGAATGAGAAATATTTGTACAGAATAGCACTTTGCAGATCCTTACTGGCCCACGTGTTAGGCAGGTGGAAACATCATCAGTTCCTACATGGATTCTAGATCAAGCAATCTCTTGACAAAAAGCAACTTGGCTTTGACTAACCTTCATACGGTGTGTTCTAGGACAATTTAAGAGACATAGCCTGGTTTCCTTTTTCTCTCCATTTTCATTCCCTAAGTAACAGCAGACAACAAGTTCAGAAAAAGAAAGAGGATGATATTTAGCATTCTTTTCTGTCATATTATGGGGACACTAAAAAATCAGTATCAGTGGGAAAGAGATAATTGTTATTTCCTCAAAGCAAGGTTGCTTTTGTGATCCAGTGTGGTCCTTGAACTAGACTCAGGAAGCTGATTGAGTATTGGAAAGGAAGCCAAGAGTGTGTGATAGAATTTGTTAATGGGAAGCTCAGCCTTTTCAGATTCTCCTTGGAAAGGGCCCTGGAGCTGGGAGAGCAGAATATTGACTTTGCTCTGAGGTAAGGCAGATGGAGGGGAGGCTGAGATATAGGGAGAGACAGAGATGATAGGTCTTGCAATATCATGGAAGACAACACATGGAGCAGAAAGCACATGAATTCTGGAATCTGCAAGTCCTACATCTGAACATCTACACCATGTCATCATGCTGGGTGACACTGAGCCAGTGTGTTAGGCTGAAAAATGGTCCCTAAAAAAGTATCCATGTCAAATTCCTGGAATATGTGAATGTGACCTTATTTGGAAAAAGATTCTTTACAGATGTGACTAAGTTAAAGCTCTTGAGATGAGGAAACCATTCTGGATTATTCCAGGGAGCCCTAAATGCTATCATATAAGTATCCTTATAAGAGAGGAGCAGAGTGAGCTTTGAGACACACAGAAGAGGAGGAGATGCAACCTTGGAGGCATTGGAGTGATATGGTGGCCCCACACCAAGAAATACCAGCAACCACCAGAAGGTGGATGAGGCATGGAGTGGAATCTCTGCTAGAGCCTCTGGAGGGAGCAGGGCTCTGCCAACACCTTGATTTTGGACATCTGGCCTCCAGAATTGTGAGCGTATAAATTTCTGTTGTTAAAAGTACTAAGTTTGTGGTAATTTGTTACAGCAACCACAGGCAGGAAAGGAATACAGCCAATGACAGACCTCCCTGAATCTCAGTGCCCTCATCTCTAAAATAGGGTCATACTAGCTACGTTGTAATGTTGTCAGAATTAAATGAGAAAATGTGTAAAAATAGAATGGAAAGAAAGAAGCGAGCAAAGGATAGGGAACATGCTAGGAAAAATAAAGGTATCCCTTGTTTGATGTGAGTAATTTGTACCTGATGATCAGATGTTTTACCCAACAATGTTTTCTAGGAGACAACTTCCCATTATTTTAAATGAGAAGAAAGATAATGTTTAATATGTCGATCCAACTCCCCAACCAATTTCCTGAAATGTTAGTAAAACACAGTGAAATACACATAATTGAAGAATAAACTATTATACTAGGATTTAAAATACAGATCTAGCCACTGTTCAGTTGACAAAAATTTAGATTTATGATACCAAAACTCAATACAAAAATTTTGAGAAAATGATATACAGGAAAATCCTTAAGACACTTTCCAGATATGTTCCGTAGAATGTGAGAACCACGGGTAGATACTTTGAAAAGCACACTGAGTGTCAACATGAGGGCTACACATTTCAGACCTTGCCAGTGCTAAAAGGCCATCATAGCATCAGTGTGAGCCACACTCTGCCACTGGGCACTTGAACTGAAAACATTTCCACAGTGTCTTTCACATTTCACAAAGAGTTAAGAAAATATTAAAGACAATTGCAGAGAATGAAGCAAAGCAAGTAAGACAAGTTTCTACATACAAAGCAAGTGTTTTTAGCAACTATATTTTTAGGTGATGGAGGATATAATTTTAAGTATTTTAAATCCTAGTATAATAGCTTATTGTTCAATTATGTGCATTTCACTGTGTTTTACATTTTAAAGCATTTAAAAAATGCTTTGTTGTCGGGCTTTCCTGGTGGCGCAGTGGTTAAGAATCCGCCTGCCAATGCAGGGGACACGGGTTCGAGCCCTGGTCTGCGAAGATCCCACATGCTGTGGAGCAACTAAGCCCGTGCGCCACAACTACTGAGCCTGTGCTCTAGAGCCCGCGAGCCACAACTACTGAAGCCCACGCGCCTAGAGCTCCGCAACAAGAGAAGCCACTGCAATGAGATGCCCATGCACCGTAACGAAGAGTAGCCCCTGCTCACCGCAACTAGAGAAAGCCTGCACAAAACGATGAAGACCCAACGCAGCCAAAAATCTAATAAATAAATTTTTAAAAATGCTTTGCTGTAATTTTCAAATCAGTGCAGTGAGCGGATCTTGTTTCCATAATCATAATGAACAGCTTTTTTTGGCCTCTTTCTAAAATGCCTAAGTTTTAATGAGGATTGTGGCGTTTTTCTTTCCCAACTGGACAGAATCATTTCCCTTTGTCTGTTCCTATATTGCCAGTTTCTGGCTATGCTTGAAATAGAGGGTGGAATTCTGTATGAAAGTGCTTAAAGGGGCTACAGGGCATAACTAAGTCATACAGGAATTGTGAGGATTTAATGAGATAATGAATGAAAAGAGCGTAACACAGTTCCCAGCACAAGTCAGTATCTAATTATCATCGTTACTATCATTGACAGATTACTGCTGTATTTTTATGTTACAGAAGAAAGTTTTCACATGATTTTTTTTTTAGGACCCAAAACAGGTTTCCATATTACCTATAAGTACAAAAGTCCTAAAGATGGAAAACAATAAGTTATTTATTGTATCACTAATATGTCTGAGACTAAAAGAGTTTGGGGAAGAGTAGAAAAAACAAATGGTAAATCTTGTACTTAAAAAGAAAGAAGGGCTATCTATCTCCATTACAGACAGCTGTCATGCACAGGCTGGAGCAACTCTTTAGGTAGAATCAGGGACACTTGAAAACTGTAAGTCTTTTGCAAATTAGGATCATAATCTATTTACAGCCCCCCCCCACCCCATGCTGGGCTTTCTTGTGGATAACTGATTCCATGTGTGCAACTTGCAGCAGGAAGGGCAGGATAAGGGCCTGGAAATTGTTAAACTCTAGATTGGATGGTACTTTGGAGACCTCCTTACAGGAAAATCTGTCAGTTACATGCCCAATCAAGTTGCAAGGCTAATACTTGCTAATTTTGCATTCCATTGAATGATATATAATACACCTCGTGATTCTGCAGTATTTCATTTCTCTTTTCTGCCCAATAGATTGGCTTCATGCAGTTGCTAGATGAAAATAGAATTGTGTTGCAAAACAGATAAATGATTTAGCAAATATGATTTTATATGCCAAAAAAGGTACACTAGCAGCTTTTATGATGAGTGTCCTTGAAGGGAAATATGGTGATTTTGCATCTGATTTAGGTCTTCTCTAAACAACAACAATAACAAAAAAGTCAAAAACAAGCCTAAGACAATTTTATCTGTTTGGGTGGTATTAATGGGTTCTTGTTGGGAGATCTGTGATAGTGATGCCTCCTGGTAGTTTCTTGTGTGTGAAGGGTACAGGTAGGAATTTATAGGGATGGTTATGATCCAAACTTATTTGGTCTCCAAAGCATGTCCAGGAGAGGTTGTAGGCCTTTTCTCATCTTTCCTGGCATGTATATAACTGCAGATAGCAGCCATGCTAAGTTGTTGGGTAACTCATTTTGGTTACCTTCTTTAGGTGACACATTAGACATTTTTGCCTATCTTGAGTCCTCCATTCTGTCTATTATGGTAGACTGTAAGCTCCATAATGAAACTGTTTCTAACTTGTTCACCTCCGTACCCTAGCCTGGTAGCACTCCAAAAAAACATGTCGAATAAGTAGAAAGAATGAACCTAGTGGTTGTCTTATCCATCCATCCATTCATCCATCTATCCTTCCATCCATTTCTCAAGATTGCTGTTTTCTTAAGGTTTCTGTTGACACAAAGTGTCAGCCTTTGTTTCTTTGCTTTGGAAAGTGATTATTTAAATTCTCCACCCCTGAGAGATTGTCAGATACACATGGGCAAAATAAACGTGGTCAAATGCACATTGTAAAATTAAACTTGAGGTGAAGCTATAATTTATTAATGTGCAGAGTGATTGATAAACTTAAGAAAAGAAATTGTACCACTTTGGTCAGCTAGATATACAAACCATTTGGAAACCTCAGCAAAACTGAAAGGGAGCATCTGATGCCTCTAATCTACCTCTCCCTGCTCCCCATCCTTAGCTGCTATTCACACTTGCTTTTCTTAAACATATATATTGTGACAAGTTGGGAGCTACCTTCTCTTTTCTGAGGTGATCTTTGAAGAATAATGTACTTAACTGCAGCCTATTTAGATTGTTTATCTGTATTTAAATCCTTAGCTAGGTATTGTGTTTTGCCTTTAAGATAAAATCAATAATAAAAAGTTGAAAAGCAGCAGAGTAATCCTTGAACTTTCCTCAGCAACTATCCTCCCCTACTTCCAAAAAGGAACACTGCTTAATCTTAACTTTTTTGAATTTTTTTTCTCAGAGTTCATTTAGCTCTGGGTTCACCTTTATTCAAATGTATAGAAGCTAAAAATGGTACAAAGAAAGTTTATTCTAATCCAGACGTATTTGGGAGCCAGTGTCATTACTAAATGCTATTGGTCTTGATAAGCTCTTTGATGAGCTGAGATCAGCTTCTATCACAGAGACAGATGTAGTTCATTGTACAATAGTGTAAAGGCTATGTAAATAGTTGCTGGTGTGCAACAAATTCAACTGTTGCTGTTTGGAATTTCTGGATTTCTATTTTTTTTTTTTTGATCCATGGTTGATTGGATCCTCAGATACAGAACCTGTGGATACAGAGGGCCGATTGTATAGGGTACAACCAATACGTAATTACCTCCAGGAAAGGGCTAGCTGTGGTGGTGCTGCTGGAAGCCGGTGAGTTAGACCAACTGAAATGTTTATGTAACCTCCAGATCTCATTGTAAAATTCATCCTACCCAATTGATCTTCAGAGCTTTGAAAAGAAAAATTGTGGAGTAATTTGAGCTTCCCCTGTCTCCTCATCTGACTTCCTCTGTTCCTGGAGCAGAGACATTAGATGTCAATCAGAGATCCAAGAACATGAGGAAAGGAGTGAGAAAAGGAAGGCTGGGTAATTCACTTGATAAGTATTATCCATCATTCATGTGTACTGTAGAGCAGTGGGTAGTTGGGGAAATAGGATCATTTGTAAAGTTCAGGTATTGGAGATGGTAGTGAAGAAAGATATTAAAGCATTATAGTTTTCAAAGGCAGTGATTGTAGAGAATTAAGGACTTCTGCTGTTAGCTGCAATTAAGTATCTGGTGCCAGTCTTGACCTCCTTTCACGAAGAGCTATAAAATTAGATAAAATGTATGAGGCAACTATTTCCAGGAATTGGCTAACAGGCAATGCAGGACTTTGGTCTTTGAGAGAAGGTAACACTTGAAGTAGGCCTTGGATTCACCTTGGTTTTCTGCCTAGGGGTCCATTCACTGGACCAGAGAGTAAGCCTTATTCTTTCTTATTAAGAATACATTCAAGTTGGAAGAATTACAGTCTCCCTCACACCATACCCTAAAATTAATTCCAGCTGGATTAAGGAAATAAATGTATAAAATCAATCATTAGAAAGCTAGAAGAGAAATGAGCATTTATCCCAACTACAGTGAGAGAGAACCTTATAAACTTAAAGACAAAAAGAAAAGATCACAAAAGAAAAGAGTTGTGGACTTGACTTCATTAAAAGTAAACTTCTGTTCGTCAAAAACCAAAATGGAGATACACATGTGCAGCAAACATGAGGTATGAGTGCCTAGGGATCTTAAAAGACCAAGAGCTCATACCAATTGATAACAATGCATGATTCCAGTAGTTAAATGGGAGGTCAGACATCCAATTTTTTCCATCCTAAAGCCTTTATTTTTAATTCTTTTCTGCTCAGTGGGAGAACTCAGTTGCCTAAGGTCTCTTCCAGCTTACTGTTTCATCACTCCTACTTCTGAGCCTCAGCAGGGACCTGGCCTTACATTCCATTGCATTCCCTGCCTGCGGCCCTCTATCTCTTACATGCAATCTTTAGTGATGTTTCTGTGAGCTCTAAAAAATTGGGGTTTCCCAGCAACATTGTTCTGTGGCATTTGTTATCAGGTATCAGTGTTGCATACTCATCTTTTATTGGAGATGCAGTAGTTTCATTTCTAGAAAGAAAATGTGACATGTTCCCCCTTTTGACTTACTACCTTCTCTGAAAAATTGGGTGCTTGAGGTGTGTGTGTGGGTGTGGGTGTGGGTGTGGGTGTGGGTGTGTGTTCAGGGTATAGGCTTGAGGGGAGTAATAAAGGAAGTGATGGTGGGGAGGTCTACCCCAGCATTACCACATTTTCTGATCTGCTGGAAGCAGAAAAATGAGTGTGATGACCTGAGGGAGCTGATGACTAAGTCAGCATATGTTCTTAGGCACGTTTCAGTAAATCACATTGAGTTAGATTCTCCCTGTTACTCCTGTGTCCATTTACAGGGGTGGGCACTTAACATGTAGGTCTACTCCACTGTATAGCCCCAAAGAAAATATACATAAGCATTCATTCATTCATTTATTCATCCATAGGGAGAACCCACTATGTTCAAGGCACTGTAAAATATGCAAAGAGAAATTCTCAAGAAGTGTCAAATCTTAGAATCTGTGGATGTACACAAATAAGTATAAGGTCAAAAAGGGTTAAGAGTCATAAGGGACTTGAATGGAAACATACAATTAAAAATATAGTAAGCAGAGATTCTGGCCCAGCAAAGATGATGTAGACCCATTTTTCCTGCTCCTCCTCCTAAGCACAACTATGAACTCTAGAAATGAAGCAAGAGGCAACCAAATGAGAATTCTGAAAGGTTGTAAGAAAAAGGTGAGCTGGTTTGAGACTCCAGGACTAGAGGAACAGCATAGTGGCAGAATGTCTAGAGTCCTCCCTCCCAAGAGAAGAAGCCACCCAGACCAGGTGTTTCCTAACTCATAACCCAATGACAGGGGGAAGCCCAGGGAGGTTGATTTTTTTTCCTGATTGAATGGGAGTATTGCTGGCAACATCAGAGAAGTCTGATCCCTCCAATAAGGGAAATGAGAACCAGAGAAAAGAAATAGAAAACAAGTAATATGATAATAGACTGAGGTGCTAACTTATCAATAATGATCTTAAATGTAAATCATCTAAATCATTCATTGAAAGATAAAGAGTGACAGAGTGGATAAAAGAACTCAGTCCAACTATATGCTGCTTATGAGGAACTCACTTCAAAGTCAATGATTAGGTAAGTTGAAAGAAAAAAGATAGAAAAAAGTACACCATACAATTATTAATTTTCAAAAAGCGGGAGAGACTATATTAATATATGATAAAAGTCGACTTCAGAGCAAAGAAAATATCAGAGACAAACAGAGATATTATATAATGATGAAAACATCAACCCACCCAGAAAACTTAATGATTCTAAATATATACACACCAAACAATAGAGCCTTAAAGTACATGGGGAAAAAACAAACAAAAACAAACAACCCAACTAACAGAGTTGAAGGAGAAAGAGAGAAATTGACAACTGTAGTTAGAGACTCCAATGCCCCATCTCAACAATAGATAGATTTACTATGCAGAAAATCAGCAAGAATATAGAAGATCTGAGCATCACAATTGGCTAATAGTATCTAATTGACATATATAGAACACTCCATCCAATAATAGCAGAATACACATTTTTTTCAAGCACTTATGCATCATTCACCAAAATATACCTTGTCTTGGGTCACAAAAAACCCTTTAAGTTTTAAAAATTGAAATCATGCAGAATGTGTTCTCTGACTATAATAAAATCTAACGAAATCAATTACAAGAAGATCACAGAAAAAGTTCTAAACATAGGTCAAAGAGTAACTCTTAAAGGAAATTAAAAAATACATAGAACTGAATGAAAATGAAAATACAATATATCAAAATATGTAAACTGCAGCTAAAGCAGTGCTGAGATGGATATTTATACCACTAAATACGATATTAGAATTGAGGAAAGTTCTCAAATTAATAACCTAAGTTCCTACCTCAAGTATAAAAAAGAAAGAAAAATAAACCAATAGCAAGCAGACAGAAAGACATAATAAAGGTAAAAGCAGAAATCAATAAAATTTAAAACAGGAAAAATATAGTCAATGAAGCAAAAAGTTGGTTATTCTAAAAATTGATAAAATTGATAAATGATTAGCAAGGCTGACAATAACAAAATTGCCAACATTAGAAATGAAATAGGGGATGTAAATACAGATCCTACAATCATTAAAAAGTAAATAAGGATACATTGTGAGCAATTTCATATTCACATAGTCAGCTACTTAGAAGAAAGGGATCAATTTTTCAAAAATTATAAACCACCTAAATTCAGCCAGGATGAAATGGACAGCTTGAGTAACGATTAAAGAAATTGAGTTAGTACTTAAAATTTTCCCCCCAAGAACTCCTCAGGACCACACAGTTTCACTGGAGAAGTCTACCAAATGTTTAGAAAAGAATTAATACCAATTTTACATAATCTCTTTCAGAAAATAGAAGAGGTAGGAACACTTCCCAACTCATTTTATGAGCCTAGTAAAAGACCACAAAAAGGAAGGAAGGGAGGGAGGGAGGAAGAAAGACTATTCCAGTCCAATATCTCTTGTGAACTTTGACACAGAAATACTCAACAAAATATTAGCAAATCAAGTACAACAATGTGTAAAAAGAATTATGTACCATGACCAAAGGGGATTTAATACAGGTATGCAAGGATGGTTGAGTACTTTAAAATGAATCAATGTAATCTACCATATCAACAAGCTAAAGAAGAAAAATGATATGATCATATCAATTAACCCAGAACAAGCATTTGACAAAATCCAGCGTCCATTTATAATAAAAATTGTTGGCAGTTTAGGAATAGAGTTGAATTACCTCAACTTGATAAAGAGAATCCCTGAGTGCTTGCTTCAGCAGCACATATGCTAAAATTGGAATGATACAGAGAAGATTAGCATTGCCCCTGCCCAAGGATGACATGCAAATTTGTGAAGCATTCCATATTTTTATCTTTTTTGACTCCCTTCCTAGAGTAACGAAAATAAAAGCAAAAATAAACAAATGAGACCTAATTAAACTTAAACGCTTTTACACATCAAAGGAAACCATAAGCAAGACGAAAAGACAGTCCTCAGAATGGGAGAAAATATTTACAAATGAGGCAAGTGACAAAATATTAATCTCCAAAATATATGAACAGCTCATGCAGCTCAATATCAAAAAAACAACCCATTCCAAAAATGGGCAGAAGACCTAAATAAACATTTCTGCAAAGAAGACATACAGATGGCCAAGAGGCACATGAAAAGATGCTCAACATCACTAATTATTAGAGAAATGCAAATCAAGATTACAATGAGGTATCACCTCACACCGGTCAGAATGGCTATCATCAAAAAAATCTACAAACCACAAATGCTGGAGAGGGTGTGGAGGAAAGGGAACCCTCTAGCACTGTTGTTGGGAGTGTAAATCGATACAGCCACTATGGAGAACAGTATGGAGGTTCCTTAAAAAACTAAAAATAGAACTACCATATGACCCAGCAATCCCACTCCTGGACATATACTGAGAGAAAACCATAATTCAAAAGGACACATGTACCACAGTGTTCACTGGAGCACTATTTACAATAGCCAGGACATGGAAACAACCTAAATGTCCATAAACAGATGAATGGATAAAGAAGATGTGGCGCATATATACAATGGAATATTACTCACCCATGAAAGGGAACGAAATTGGGTCATTTGTAGAGACGTGGATGGACCTAGAGATTGTCATGCAGACTGAAGTAAGTCAGAAAGAGAAAAACTAATATCATATATTAATGCATGTGTGTGGAATCTAGAAAAATGGTATAGATGATCTTATTGACAAAGCAGAGATAGAGACACAGATGTAGAGAACAAATGTATGGATACTGGGGGTGGGGTGGGTGAGATGAATTGGGAGACTGGGATTGACATATATACACTGTTTATACTATGTATAAAATAGATAACTAATGAGAACATACTGTATAGCACAGGGAACTCTACTCAATGCTCTGTGGTAACCTAAATGAGAAGGAAATCCAAAAAAGAGGGGATATATGTATATGTATAGCTGATTTACTTTGCTGTACAGCAGAAACTGACACAACATTGTAAACCAACTATACTCCAATAAAAATTAATTTGAAAAAAAAAGAATCCCTGATATTGGGAACAATGCATGGATGTTCACTCTCATTACTTCTATTCAATATGGTACTGGAAGTTCTAGCCACTGTAATACAGCAAGAAAAAGGAATAGGTGGCATGCAGATTGGAAAGGAATAAAATAAAACTAGCTCTATTTGTAGATGACAGGATTTTCTACCTAGAAAATCCCTAGGAATCTACAACAACAACAAAAATCTCCCATAACTAATAAGTGAGTTCAGCGATTAATTAATCCACAAAATTAATTGTATTTCTATGTGCTAACAAGGAACATGCAGAAACCAAAATTTTAAACCCAATACCATTTACAACTGTTCCAAAGAAAATGAAATACTAGATATACACTTAACAAAATGCATACAGGATTTGTATGCTGAAAATTACAAAATACTGGTAAAAGAAGTCAAAGAAGACCTTCCAATAAATGTTGGAAGTCTCAACATAGTACAGACGCACGTCCTCCCCAACTTGATCTAAGGTTGAATGCAATTCCTAACAAAATTCCAGCCAGCTTATTCTAAAACTTATATGTAAAGACACAGGCCCTATAATAGTTAAAACAATCATAGAATAGAATAATAAAGTATGGGACTTCCCTGGTGGTGCAGTGGTTAAGAATCTGCCTGCCAATGCAGGGGACACGGGTTCTATCCCTGGTCCAGGAAGATCCCACATGCCATGGAGCAACTAAGCCCATGTGCCACAGCTACTGAGCCTGCACTCTAGAGCCCACGAGCCACAACTACTGAAGCCTTCGCACCTAAGCCCGTGTTCTGCAACAAGAGAAGCCACCACAATGAGAAGCCTGCTCACAGCAAAGAAGACACAATACAGCCATAAATAAATAAATAGATAAATATTTTTTAAAAAAAGAATAATAAAGTAGGGGGGAATCACTCTATCTAATACTAAAGCTAACTATATAGCCATAGTAATCAAGCCAATGTGGCATCTGGCAGGGGATGGAATGGAACAGAATGGAGGACCCAGGAATAGATCCACACACATGCTCAGATGATTTTTGACAAAGGAGCAAAAGCAATTCAATGAAGGAACCCCAGCCTTTTAACAAATGGTATTGGAGCATTAGACATCCATCGGCAAAAAAATAACATTGATCTAAACCTCATACCTTATACAAAAATTAACTCAAAATGGATTACAGACTTACATAAAGTGTAAAATTATAAAAATTTTAGAAAAAATAAACATAAGAGAAATTTCTTGGGATCTGAGTTTAAGCAAAGAATTCTTAGACTTCACACCAAAAGCATAAATCCATAAAAGGAACAATAGATAGATTGGACCTCAACAAAATTAAAATTTTTCTCTGTGAAAGCCATGTAAGGAGAATGAAAAGACAGTCTATAGGCTAGAAGAAAATATTTACAAACTACATATTCCACAGAGGACTAGTATCTAGTATATGTAAAGAACTCCTAAAAGTCAACATTAAAAAAGCAAGCAATCCTATTAGAAAATGGGCACAAGTCATGAACAGACATTTCACTGGGGAAGATGTACAGATGGCAAAAAAAGATATTCCACATCACTAGCCATCAGAGAAATGCAAATCAAAACCATAATGAGCTGTCACTTCACATCTATCAGAATGGCTAAAATAAAAACTAATGACAACACCAAATATTGGTGAGGATACAGAGAAACTGTTCACTCATACTTTGTTAGTGGGGATGTAAAATGGTACAGCCACTCTGGGAAATAAATCTGGCAGATTTTTACAAAACTAAACATACAACTACCATATGACCCAGCAATTGCACTCTTGAGCATTTATCTCAGAGAAATGAAAATTCATGTTCACATAAAAACTGGTACATAAATATTCATAACAGCTTCATTCATAGTAGCCAAAATCTGGAAGTAGCCCAGATGTTTTTAACAGATGAGTGGTTAAATAAACTGTGGTACCCATGGAATTCTACTCAGCAATCAAAAGGAACGAACTATTAATACAATCAACAACTTGGGTGATTCTCCAGAGTCGTGTTGCATGAAAAAAGCCAATCCCAATAAATTATATATTTTATTTTTTAGGGTTTCTTGTTTTTCAATTTTTAAAAAATTGAAGTACAGTTGATTTACAATGTTGTGTTAGTTTCTGGTGTTACAGAAAAGTGATTCCGCTATATATGTGTGTGTGTGTGTGTATATATATATATATATATATTCTTTTAAATTTATAAGTTATTTCAAGATATTGAATATAGTTTCCTGTGCTATACAGTAGGACCTAGTTTATCTATTTTTATATATAGTAGTTTGTATCTGCTAATCCCAAACTCCTAATTTATCCCTCCTCTCTTTCCCCATTAGTAACCATAAGTTTGTTTTCTATGTCTGTGAGTCTGTTTCTGTTTTGTAAATAAGTTCATTTGTATCATATTTTAGATTCCACATATAAGTGGTAAGATTACATAGGTTTTGATTCCATTTAAGTGACATTTTTGAAATGACAAAATGGAGGACAGATTAGTGATTGCCAGAGCTTAGGGATGGAGGTGAGGGAGGGCCGGGTGAAAGGTGGGTGAGGTAATAAAGGCACAACATGAAGGATCCTTGTGGTGATAAAACTGCTCAGTATCTTGACCTTGGAGGTGGATACAGAAACCTGCACAGATTATAAAATTGTATTGAACTTAATACATACACAAACACACACACACATATACTGAAATGAGTACAAGTAAAACTGGGATTTGGGGGAATTCTGAATAAGATTGGTGTATTGTATTAATGTCAAATCCTAGTTGTGCTATTATACTATGGTTTTTCAAAGTGGAGGAAACTGGATAAAATATACACAGGATCTCTTTGTATTATTTCTTACAACTGCATGTGAACCTGCAATTATCTCAACCATGATTTCAATTAAAATTATGTATATAAAACTCTTTTTAAAAATTATAAATATATATACCATAGTAAGTGCTTTTTGAGCACTTACTATGTGTCATGCACTGTTCTGATGACTTTATATCATTAATAACTCCATTTAATCCCCAAACAGCAATATTATCCCCATTTTCCAATGAGGAAACCAAGACACAGTGAGATTAAACAACCAGTCCAAGGTCACAAGCCTAGTCAGTGGCAGAATCTGTATTAGAACCCAAGAATTTTTAGTTCCAGTATCCACAACCCTAATAGGTTATTTTCTCTCTTTACCTAGAGATTAGTTATAGCTGAGGTCATTAGGAAGGACTTTATGGAGAAAATGACATTTTAAGCTTCCTTAGAGGGGAGATTATGGTCTGATGTATATATTGCATTAATTGTACTGTCAACAGGAGGAACTTAATATGTATTTGTTGAATCAATACCTTCTTTTTTTTTTTTTTTTTTTGGAATACCTTCTTTAAACCACTAGTTGATTCCTTCAGTTACTGATTGTCTGTCAGGAGCCCAGGGTTTGCAAAATGAGAAAACACGGGACCCAGGGCAATGAGCTCATTTTGTCTTCTCTAGGCAGTTCTGTTCTATGTTGTGTGGAGATAACACACTGCAGAACTTTCAGCAACACTTAGAATGTCCCCCAGATATCAGTATTGCCCCCCAATTACTGGGACATTGAAAAAAGCACCCTCCCCCACTCCATTTCCTAGTTCCCCCTAAGGATCCCGGTGGAGAACCAGTATACTTAGTCTCTGGTTATCAAAGCTCAGAGAATTCCTACAGCAGAACTGCGGGATTCACATGATTCAATAGGGACATTACATCTACCCCCTTGGCATGGCTCTGTGCATGTGATAGAAAGAAATAGAACTTCCTTGACTTCACAGTGGCTCTAAGTTTGAATCTGAATTGATCTAAAGTGTTCATTTTGTTTCTTTCTTTTTCTTTTTTTTTTTTTTCTGGTTGTTATTTTTGATGGGCATAAAGAAATTTCCCCTTTCAGAGAAATGCTGCTGAGTACACACCGTATAGCATACCCCAAACCAAGCTCTTTCAACCTCAATAGAAGAAAAACATCTGAAAGGGAAACATATTAATGGATCATTTTTGTAAACATGAAAAATCTCTTGGAAGGGCAATTTCCTCTTGTTGACTGGCAGAAAAATAGCAGTGTTAATTATGTTGCCTTGTTAAATCTGAAAGAATGTAGTGAACATTGGGAACTATTCTAATTGCATTTGTGGAAAGACATCTAAGGGTCAGAAGCCATCTCTATCGGAGAAATGCCGAGGCAGCTGTGTCCCTTCAGAGCCACTGGTTCTGAATGTGCTCAGGGGAAATAGTTGTGAGCTTGAGTCCATGGACTTTTGGGCAAAACTCATGGGGAAGTGAGGGTAGGGAAAGGCAGAATTTCTACTTCAGATTCTGAGCACTGGCTGTTTCTTTCCTCTTCCCATGGATAGAAGGGAAGGAGGTAAATTTGAACAGAATCGCAGAGGTACATGCATTCATTTGGGTGCCGATGTCTCCACGCTTGGCTTGGCCCATGTTGGCAGAGAAGCTTTCTAGCCATCAAAATGGGGAGAAAAAATCTTGCCCCCGGTAATACAGTTCTTTCAAAACAGCCCAAAGTGTGAGGTTGAAATAGAAAAACAAAAACCAAATGATGAGTTGCATAAAAAATGGAAATAGTATGTTGCTTTCCTATAAACCTGGTTCCAGGATAGAAATTTTGGAGAGCCCTAGAATGTAGAAGAATGCTGTTCGAGGTAGAAACA